>NC_055986.1:160351351-161746403 GCF_018446385.1 Zingiber officinale | reverse complement strand
TAATCTAGTGATGATGAGGTAACTTCTCCTAAATTAGATAAGCTATATTTTATCATTACATGCTTAACAAATGCTTTATCTAGATCAAAAGTTCAAGTTAAAGAACTACAAAATGAATTGAAGTCACTTAAATTTTATCCTATGCCATGTGAAGCATGTAAACCATCATGAAACTACTACTAACAAGTTTGATGAGCTGAAAAAGAAAAATGCACCTTTGAAATTGCAAGTAAATGATCTTAGAAGTACATTGGAAAATTTTACTTTAAGTTCTAAATATTTGGACATGATTTTAGAAGGTCAAAGGGTGGTTTATAACAAAGCAGGATTAGGGTATAAACCAAAGCACAAAGAAGTTAAATTTATGTCCATAATTAGTAGAAATCATATTTCAAAAGTTAAAATTGTGCAAGCTTGGGTACCCAAGTAATATGTTGTTGATGTTATCAGACCCAACATTTGGGTGTCAAAACATTTAGTTCATTGTGTTTAAATAGCCATGCACCGAGGGGAGCATCCAATAACACGATTTATAGATAACGGATTCTCTAGACACATGACGGGGGACTCATCAAAATTCTCATCACTTAAGAATAAAAATAAAGGTATTATTTCTTTCGATAATAGTGGTGAACTGAAGGTTATAAGAATTGAAGATATTCAAATTTCTGAACAATTTATGATTAAGAATGTCTTATTAGTGAAAGGTATGACATTCAATCTTCAAAATGTTAGTCAACTATATGTTCAGGATATAGAGTTAAGTTTAATTCATCTCAATGTTTAATCAAACATAGTGAACTAAATACTACCAAACTTGTTGGCCATAGGAAGGAGAATATTTATTAAGTTGAATTATTTAGTGCTACTATTGTATTTGCTAAGTGTCTTATGTGCATGTCTAAAGAAGAAAAAACTTGGCTTTTGCACTGGAGACTTGCTCATACCAATATGAAGAACATCAAAAGGCTATTAAAGAAAGAGTTGATAAAAGGATTACTAAACTTGAAGTTTCAAAAAAAAGGGAAAAAAAGTTGAAGTTTCAAATAGACAAATTGTATGATGTATGTCAAATGAGTAAGCAAATCAAAGCTACCACAAAGGTAAAACTATTTTGAGTACATCTACCATATTCGAACTATTGCACATGGATTTGTTTGATAGTAGTAAGCATGTTTCCTTGAATAATAGTAGATATTGTTTAGTTGTGATAGATGATTTTACAAGATACATTTGGGTATTTTTCTTGAAACATATGATCATACCTTAGAAACATTGATTGCCTTTTATAGAAGAGTAGAAAATGAGAAAACTACAAAAATAAATTGATTAATAAGTGATCATGGAGGTGAATTTGAAAATAAGAGATTTGCCAAGTTTTGCTCACAACATGGATATAAATATGAATTTTCTACCTCTAGGGCACCTCAATAAAATAGAGTTGTTGAGAAAAAGAATAGAGTCTTACAAGAGGCCACTAGGAGGATATTGAATAAATATTCACTTCACAACTATCTATGGCTGAAACAATAAATATGGCATACCATGTGCAAAATCATACCCTAATACATAGATTTTTCAACAAAACACCTCATGAATTGTGATTTGAAAACCTAGTTACAATTAAACATCTTAAAGTGTTTGGATATAAAATATACATTTTAAACACCAAATATCACTTTCAAAAATTCTCCGCTAAGGCAGATGAGGGTATTCTTGTAGGGTAGTCTAATCATGGCAAAGTCTATAGAGGGAGTTTATAATACGAGATCTAAAATAGTTGAAGAATCTCTAACTGTTGTTTATGATGAAAATTCAACTTCAAATCCTACTAAAACAATGGAGGTTAAACTACAATTTGAATTGGAAAAATTAACATTAAATGGGGAAAATGATAATGGAGAAGAAACCAAAAGAGCGAGAGTGAAAGAATAGAAGAGTCACCGCTTGAGCATGTGATTACCACAACTCAAGAACCAAGATCCACTAGGACAAATGCTAATCATCCACTACAAGAAAAACTCTAATTAACAACGATTTTTCATCATTGTCATAGGCAAAAAACAAAAATCATTGTTAAAAGACGTGTTGAGGTTGAATTACAATTTGAATTGGAAAAATTACCATTAAATGGGTAATGGAGAAGAAAACCAAAGGAGTGAGAGTGAAAGAATAGAAGAGTCACCACTTAAGCATGTGATTACCACAACTCAAGAACCAAGATCCACTATGACAAATGCCAATCATATATCCCTTAGATCAAGTAGTGGGAGATATTATACAAAGGGTGAGAACTAGATCATACTTTCGAAATGAAGGAAGTCAAATAACATTAATCTCCCAAATTGAACCAAAAACTATTGACGATGCCTTGCTTGATCTGGATTGAATTTCAACAATGCAAGATGGAATTATCTTCATTTGAGAGAAGCCAAGTCTGAGATTTAGTTACTAGATTTGAAGAAAAATCAATTATTGATACAAAGTGGATTTTTTGGAGCAAACTTGACGATAAGTGAGTGGTTGTGAGAAACAAAGCTAGGTTGGTAGCTAGAAATTTTAATCAAGTAGAAGGGTTAGATTATGATAAAACTTATTGGTTCGTAGCTCGATTGGAGTCCAATAGGATGACGTTAGAATTTGCCGCTCAAATGGATGTGAAATCAATATTTTTAAATGATTTTATTAAGGAAGAAGTCTATATTGAGCAACCACTGGGGTTTGAAAATTCAAAATTTTCAAACCAAATGCATAAGCTTAAAAGGCCTTGTATAAGATAAAACAAGCACCTCATACTTGGTATGAACAGTTGTCAATATATTTAGTAGTAAAAGGATTTAATAGAGGATAAATTGATCCTACTTTATTTCTGAAAAATAGTGGGGAGGATATTTTTGTGGCTCAAATCTATGTAGATGACATTATTTGTGATTCCACAAACAAAGAAACTATCTAAATGAGTTCATAAATCACATGGAAAGTGAGTTTAAAATGAGTTTAGTTGGTGAGTTGATATTTTTCCTAGTACTACAAATTAAACATACAAAAGATGGCATATATATATTCATCAATCAAAATATTCCAAAGAAATAGTTAAGAAAATGTTAAAGAAATATCTACTCTTATGGCAACTAACCCGAACTTAGATAATGATATTGAAGGCAAAGAGATTGATTCAAAGTTGCATCGTAGTGTTTTATGTAGTCTCCTTTATCTCATGGCTAGTAGACTCAACATATTATTTGTCATGAGTATGTATGCAAGATATCAATCTTGTGCCAAGAAGTCACATTTATGTGTAATCAAACGGATCCGTCGATATCTTACGAGAACTCAAAGTGTAGGTCTATGGTATCCTAGAACCGAAACCTTTGATCTTGTGAGATACTTCGATTCCGATTATACCAGATGCAAATTAGATTGTAAAAGTACTAGTGGTGGATGCTAATTTTTAGAATCCTCTTTAGTTAGTTGGTCAAGAAGAAAACAATATTGTGAAGCACTCTCCGCAACTGAAGCTGAATTTATAACTATAGGACAGTGTGTGTCCCAATTGTTATGAATGACTCACATGTTCGAGCATTATAAAGTCATTTACAAAATTGTACAAGTTCTTTGTGATAATGTAAGTACCATAAATTTGATCAAAAATGTAATCCATCATTCAAGAACAAAGTACATTGAGGTAAAACATCATTTCATTCGAGATCATGTGGCTATAGGTGGTATTGTCCTTATTTACGTTGAGTCAAAATCTAACTTAGCTGATATTTTCATTAAGCCACTTTCTGAATCTAAATTTAGCTATTTATGAAGAGAATTAGGAATGTGCCTTGTTGAGTAAATAATCAACCTTTCATGATCACTTCAAGGATGAAATCTTTTAAAACTGGTTTTACTTTCAAATGCATCTCACAATAACATAAGTTTTACCTTGTTTATGTTTTTTTATTTATTTATTTTTCTAGATGGGAGTGAGATGTTAGGAACAATCATCTTGATCATAATGCTTGTTATGAGGCATTACTTTGAGCAAGAGGGTTGAAATCTTTTGTGAATCATTGATTTGACTAATTATGGGGAAGACCAATACATAATTAATGCATATTTGATCCGAAGGTCATTATTGGACATTTTAATGGTATAAATCCATAACTAACAATTCCATCACACTTAACTTCATATATCCATCGTAACTACAATTTATATACATGAGTAAACTCATTAAAATTAAAAATTGGCACGATATGAGACAAAAATCAAGGTTTTTTAGAGTTTATCAGTAATCCTAATCGATTAGTGACAGTTACCAATCGATTAGTAATTCTGTGGTTTCCCACAGAAAGGCTCATAATTGATTCAACAAATACCAATCGATTAGTTGATCGATTGGTAAATATTTTTACACAGGAGCACAGTGTTGGAGTGTATACTGAAAGCCTAAGCTTTTGTAAACATTTGTTTTGAATAAAGAATCACATTTGGTCAAATTATCTACATTTGTTTGTAGTTATTCAATTAATTTATATTGTAGATAACATAGCATGTGGTGTCACATGCAGAAGATAATGTTATCAGTACCTTATAAATTATAAACAGCAGCTCACGACCAAAATGGAAAGGAACAAATCATTAGAAGTTCGTAGTGTAATTAGGTATCAGTTTATCTTGACTGTATAATTACACTAGTACACTTAGAGTGTATTGAGTAGGACCATTTGAGGTCGTTTCTTTTATACTGACTTTATAAAGGAACAAAAACCTCAGTTATTATAGAAGTGTGTGCTCTTAATCCTAATATAATAACAAGCATATATATTTGATATTTATTTCTTTAATTTATCAATGGGTGAGATTTAGTTCGATGAATCAATAAGCCCGATAAGTTGGGAAATGATATCACTTATAGTTTGTGTTGTTGATTATAGAAGGAAACTGTGTCCTAGAGATACTAGGTTGATAATGTCCCCAAGAGGAGCTCATAAGGATTGTCATGTTAAACCCTGCAGGTGGACTTAGTCCGACATGACGATAAGGTTGAGTGGTACTACTCTTGGACTTAGATATTAATTAAATGAGTTGTCAGTAACTCACTTAATTAGTGGACATTCGATATCTTAAACACAGGGAGACTAACATGCTCATAATAAGAAGGAGCCCAAAAATGTAATTTGGGATTGGTGCGGTAGTTCAATAATAGTTCTCTAGTGGAATGAATTATTATTGATAAAATTAAGTTGTGTGTTCGGGACGAACACGGGATGCTTAATTTTATCGGGAGACCAAAACCAATTCCTCCTCTCGGTCCCTATCGTAGCCTCTTATTTATAGAGTTTTATACCCACCTATACCCACCTTCTATACCCACCCAATAGGGGCCGGCCAAGCTAGCTTGGGAACAAGCTAGGGCCGGCCTAGGTATAATATTGGGTGGACGGCCCTAGCTTGAACCCAAGCTAGTGGGGGTCGGCCAAATTAAATTAAAAAGAGATTTTAATTTTAATTTTTATTATGTGGAAGAAATAATTTATTAAAGAGAATTAAAATTAAAATATCTCTCTTGTAAAAGATCTACAAAAGATTAAAGAAAGAGATTAAATATCTTTCCTTATTTGTAGATTGGTGAGATATTTTATTTTCTCTTTAAAATTATCCACATGTTGATAAAATTAAAATTATAGAAATTTCCTTTTATCAACCATGAAGAGATTTTTAAAGAGAAATTTTATTTTTAAAATTTCCGGAAACAAATTAGGAAGTTTTAATTTGTTGATTAAAACTTGTCTAATTTATTTCCTCTTGATGTGGCCGGCCATTAGAGATTAATTGGGGAAATATTATTTTATTTTTCTCAATTAAATCATGTCAAGGGAATTAAGGAAATTTTATTGTAATTAAATTTCCTAATTTTCCTAGGCCAAGGAATATAAAAGAAGGGGTGAGGGTGTTAGAGTGTATACTAAAAGCCTAGCTTTTGGTATAAACATTTATCTAGAAATAAGAATCACATTGGTCAAATGTCTACATTTATGATAAATGTAGTTGTTCAATTAATTTATATTGTAGATAACATGGTGTGTGGTGTCACACACAGAGGATCATGTTATTAGTACCTTATAAATTATAAATAGTAACTCACGACCATAATGGAAAGGAGCAAACCATTGGAAGGTCGTAGTGTAATTAGGTATTAGTTTATCTTAACTATATAATTACACTAGTACACTTAGAGTGTATTGAGTAGGACCATTAGAGGTCGTTTCTTTTATACTGACTTTATAAAGAAACAAAGACCTCAGTTATTATGGAAGTGTGTGCTCTTAATCCTAATATAATAACAAGCACATATATTTGATATTTATTTCTTTAATTTATCAATGGGTGAGATTTAGTTCGATGAATCAATAAGCCCGATAAGTTGGGAAATGATATCACTTATAGTATGTATTGTTGATTATAGAAGGAAACTGTGTCCTAGTGATCTAGGTTGAGAATGTCCTCAAGAGGAGCTCATAAGGATTGTCATGTTAAACCCTGCAGGTAGACTTAGTCCGACATGACGATAAGGTTGAGTGGTACTACTCTTGGACTAAGATATTAATTAAATGAGTTGTCAGTAACTCGCTTAATTAATGGACATTTGACATCTTAAACACAGGGAGACTAACACACTCATAATAAGAAGGAGCCCAAAATGTAATTTGGGATTGGTGCGGTAGTTCAATAATAGTTCTTTAGTGGAATGAATTATTATTGATGGAATTAAGTTGTGTGTTCGGGGCAAACACGGGAAGCTTAATTTCATCGGGAGACCAAAACCAATTCCTCCTCTCGGTCCCTATCGTAGCCTCTTGTATATAGAGATTTATACCCACCGCATACCCACCTTCTTACCCAACCAATAGGGGCCGGCCAAGCTAAGCTTGAAGCTCAAGCTTAGGGCCGGCCAAGCCTAAAGGTTGGCCTTAAGGTGGCCGGCCTTAAGGTGGCCGGCCAATAGCTTGGAGCTCAAGCTTAGGTGGCCGACCACATCATATTAAAAAGGATTTTTTATTAAAATTATTTCTTATGTGAATATCATAGTTTTAAAAGAGAGTTTAAAAATTAAATCTTTCCTTTTAAAGCTTTCTACAAAAGATTAAGAAAAGATTTGAAATCTTTCCTTATTTGTAGATTGAAAGGAGATTTTATTTTTAAGAAAAACTTTTCTTTTTAACCATGATAATAATTTAAAAGAGAAGTTTAAAAATTAAATATTCTCTTTTATTAGTTTCTACAAAAGATTAAGAAAAGATTTGATATCTTTCCTTATTTGTAGATTGAAAAGAGATTTTAATTTTTAGAGATAACTTTCCTTTTGGAAATTATCCACATGTTTAAAAGAAGAATTTTAATTTATAAAATTTCCTTTTTATTAACCAATCATGAAGGGATAAAAATTATTGGAGAAATTTTTATAAATTTCTAGAAACAAATTAGGAAGTTTTAATTCTTGTGTGAATTAAATTTTCCTTGTTTTGGGGAATTAGAAGTGGCCGGCCATTATTATTAAAAGAAGAAAATTGTTTTTTAATTAAAATAATTTTTCTTATGACAAAAGAATTAAGGAATTTTTTATTAAAATTTCCTTATTTGTCAAGACCAAGGATTATAAAAGAGGGGGTAGAGGTGTCTTCACGGGTGATCAACTCTATTATTCTTCTCCTCTCTTTTCCTCCTTGGTGGCCGGCCCTAGCTTCTTCCTCTTCTCTTCTTCCTATGGCCGGCGGCAACCTTTCTTGGAGCTCTTGATGGTGGCCGGTTCTAGCTAGGAGAAGAAGGAGAGAAAGATGGTTTTGTTTCTTGCATCCCTTGGAGCTTGGTGGTGGTGGCCGAACCTCTACTTCTCTTGGAGAATTGTGGTGGCCGAAACTTGCAAGGAAGAAGAAGGTGCTTGGTGGTTCTCATCTCGGAAGATCGTTGCCCACACAACGTCCGAGATTAGAAGAGGAATACGGTAGAAGATCAAGAGGTTTTTTTTTAGAAGGTATAACTAGTAATTTTTCCTTTCCGCATCATGCTAGTTATTTATGGAAATAATACCAAATACAAGAGGCTTACGATTCTAGTATTTCGAATATGTTTTTCGAAGTTGTGTTCTTTTAGTTTTCTTTTCCTTGTGATTTGATTGTTCTTTTTGGTTGACCTAAAGTTATTTTAGGAAATTAAATATTAGCTTTCCATAAAAGGTTTTGTCTAGTCGGTGGTGGTTGTTCCCATATCCAAGAAGGTCATGTGCCTCGCCACGTCAGTACTGGGAACCAATTATGGAAATTAATATTTAATGGAATTAATAACTTAGGTGATTTGGATCAAACGTGTTAAGTTCCGCAGGAGATCCAAGTCTAAACCTTAAAGAACAAATAGATTAAGTTTTGGATCAAACGTGTTAAGTTCCGCAGGCGATCCAAAATTTAATTTAAAAAGAGCACATGGTAGCTAGGAAAAGGTTCAGACCTTTGTACAAAATTTTTGTACAGTGGAACCTCTAGGTTTTCCGAGTAGCAACCAACAATTGGTATCAGAGCTAGGGCATTGCCTCTGTGTATTTGGTATTAGTTTAATTATGCACATGTCATACATAATTTAGGCAGATTAATAGTAGGATGTGCTAACTTTGTGGATGCAGGATCCAACTATTATGGCTTATAGTTATTATGTGTGTGATTGGACCCTTGGACATGTCAAGTGCATTTTATTGTGTGTGCATGATTGTATTATAAAATACAGCAGGAGCTGTATTTAGTTTTATTAGGATTTTATTTTTTTTTTATCTAGATACATGTACATTCCTTCGAGGAATATAGGATCGAAAAATGTAAAATTCTATTTATGTCGCGGATCGAGTCTTGCAAGGCGTGGAACCTTTTAAGGACCAGAGGCGCAGCGGAACAAGGAGCAAGATGGATGCGACAACTAGACCCGGTGGCAGTGGCCAAAGATGGCAGCAGCTAGGGTTGGTGACACACGGAGGACAGCAATAGATAAAAGCCATAATAGTTGAAAATTAGTTTTTCTATTTATTGCTTTTTATGCTGTGTTGTGTGTGCTTGTTAGTATGCATATTTAGTAGGCTAGCATAGTTAAAATTCCTCATTTATAAATAACTAAGTGGGAGAGAGATTTTTAAGTAAATCTCATGGTCTTCATTACTGGTTTGTAAGTGATGCAAACAAGCTTGCGCGTTGGCTCTGAGTGCCTTCCTCCATAACGGATGAGCTTGTTTGTAGATCACTAGAATAGACTTCCATTTTTGGATGACTATAGGAAGTTAATTAAGAGCGTGTGATCTTCCCCAACGGAAGGGGCATAATCTTATTAATGGACTTAGTGCCAAGTAATGGTATACACTTAGACACATTTAATAGTATCCTCCCCAACGGAGTCACTAATATCACTTGTGTGACCAAAAGGAAATCAACTATTGATTTGTCATAAAACTAGATTGGCAATATAATAAAATTAATAAACCCCTCTTACAAATGTTTGAATTTGTATACGTCCACACTAACGTGGCATACAAGATTCATGGTGTTTGAGGTAATTTTATTTATCAAAAAGTTATATTGACAAGATAGTCAATGGGTAAAACCCTCCTCTTACAAATGATGAATTTGTATACGTCCACACTAACGTGGTATGCAAAATTCACGGTGTTTGAGGTGTTGGTGAATTTAAATAATATTGTTTGAGGAATCAATGTTATTTTAAATTCAAAGAGTTTTGACCAAATATTTGATCAAAGACAGATCAACTATTAATTTTATTTGTTATAAAGTAAAGTTGACGAGATAATAAAATTAATGAATAAAATCTCCTCTTCGATTTTGTATACACAAAATTCATGGAGATTTTAAGGAGTTGATCTTGACCAAATATTTTTGTGATTCTTAGGATGTTTGTCAATCCCTAGTAGTCATACTATAGAAAAGACTTAGTAGTCCCAATTGTAATGATTGGAAATAGGACTTAGACATTAAGGTAGACTATCTTCTTAGAACTAAGAACAATTTAGGTGTATTTAATTCATTAGTTGAAACATGTCTAGTGGTGTTATCTACCAGAACCTGGAGTGTAGATACAAGATGCCATTAATCATGTCTGCAATTCATTGCAGGGTTCCAGGAAACCCGACAACTAAATGAAAGGTAAATCACCGTCCACATGGGCACTACTGTAAAAGTGGTAGCTGTTGCAGTGGGAGATGTTTATCCTTTGATAAGAATAAAATATGGATTTTAAGTAATTGTCTTTACGTACCAAGTTTAGAAAGAACCTGATTTCAGTTTCTAAACTATAATAGATATTGTGTCTATTTTGATAACAAAGTTGTTATCAAGAAAAATAGGGAAGTTATCTATTTTGGTATGATGGTTGACAATTTATAATCCAATAACTCCCACGATGCAACAAATGGAAATTAGTAACACATCTTCTAATTTTAAGAGAAAGCAACCTTCGGAAATGAACCAATTATATCTTTGGCACCTAAAGCTAGGTTATACTTAAGTAGGATTCATTGGTAGCTGATGAACTTTTGGGTTCATTGGTAGTGGAAATCTTTCCAACCTGCGAGTCTTACTTGGAAGGAAAATAACCAAGAAGCTTTTAAGTCCAAGGGGTATGGAGTCAAAGATATGTTGAAATCGGTTCATTCTGATTTGTGTGATCCTATGACTATCCAGACAAAAGGTAGTATTGAATATTTCATCTATTTTATAGATAACTATTCAAGATACAAATAAATTTACTTAATGTACCGCAAGACTAAGTACTTTGATTAGTTCAAAGAGTACAAGGCTGATGCGGAGAAATGTTAAAGTAAATGTCACTATGGTAAGATCGTAGTGGCAAGTACCTCTTGGGAGAATTTAGGAATCACTTATCAAAAGTAGGGATTCAATCCCAACTAACTGCACCTGGTACACCCCAGCAGAATGATGTAGTAGAAAGAAGGTAAATGACTCTTATGAAATAATTAGATAGATGATGAGTTATTCAGAAAATTACCAAATTTGTTTTAAGGATAAACTCTGATAACGAAATTGAACATAGTACCTTCCAAGTTAGAACTCTCTACTCATATAGAATTGCTGAATAGGTGAAAACCTATTTTGAAGCAAATTCGGATTCGGGTAATCCAGCACATATGTTAAAGAGAGACAATGATAAGTTGGATAGGAGTTCACTTGTTTGTAAGTTATCCTAGATAAACAAAAGTAGGTTTATAGTCTTAAAAATCAGAAGGTCATTGTTAGCATCAATGACTGATTTTTTAGAAAATGACTATATAATGAACCACGTGCTCATAAGTAAATTTGTTCTTAAGGAAATAATAAAGGACATGTCTAACCTAGTACCAACTGTACAAGATGAGATACCACAAGAAAACTGCAACACGTATCACAAATTGATACACGATTACAGAAAGTGTCTTGTTGTAGTGGGAGGGTTGTTATGCAACCTAAATAGGTTCATGTTTTGGGAGAGTTTTTGGACTCGATCCCTGGAGGACATGAACCTGATCTCCGGTCATATGATGAAGCACTCCAAGATAAAGATGCAGCATCTTGGCAAAGAGTAATGAATAAAAGAATTAGAATATATGTATTCTAATAAAATCTGGAAGCTTGTAAAATCACCAAATGGTGTAAAAGCCGTTGGGTGTAAAAAGGTCTATAATAGGAAAAGAGGGATAGACAGGAAGGTAGTAACTTTCAAAGCAAGGCTTGATGAAAAAGGAAACTTTTTCACTGGTAGTCATGCTTAAGTCTATTCGGATTCTTTTATCTATTTGGCAAGAGGATGTCAAGACAGCATTCCTTAATGGAAGTCTTGAAGAAAGCATCCATATAAAGCAACCAGAAGGGTTCATTGCAAAGGGCTAAGAGCATCTTGTGTAAGCTCAATCAGTCTATGGACTGAGGCAAAGCTTCAAGGTCTTGGAACATCCGGTTTATCAAAGTAATCCAGACCTATGGATTTATTTAGTAACTGGATAAGTCTTGTGTATACAAAAGGTGTGATGGAAGCGTAGTGGTATTTCTTGTACTATACGTAGATAACATTTTTGGTAGTTGGAAACAATATCAAAATATTGTCAGAAGTAAGGGTATGGTTGTCTAAATAATTCGATATAAAGGACTTGGGAGAATGTATATATTTTTTAGATCAAAATAATAAGGGATCGAAAGAAAAAATATATTTTACTTATCCCAAGCTTGATACATCGGAAAATCCTTGCTCGTTTTAAGCATGCAAAACTCCTCGAAAGGTTTCATACTTTTTAAGCATGGAGTGTCTTTATCTAAAGAGATGTCTCCGTTGACATCAAAAGAGATTGAGGACATGTAGGCAGTTCTTTATGCTTCGGCAGTTAGACAACTTAATGTATGCTATACACGAGATCAGAAATCTGTTTTGCCAAGGGCATAGTTATCAAAGTAACCCTAGACAATGACATTGGACTGTAGTAAAGCATATATTAAAGTACCTTAGAGGCGCTAGAGATTATATGCTAGCTTACAAGGTAATTAATTTGGTCCCTGTGGGTTACACGGATTTTGACTTCCAATCGGATAGGGACAATAATAAGTCAACCTCGGGGTTTTGTGTTTACTTTAGGAGGTAAAGTCATAACTATGGAAGAGTGATAAGCATAAGTGTTTTTCTGGACTCCACCATAGAAGCTTAGTATATGGCAAGCCTCTGAGGAAGCCATAAAAGCTGAATGACTTAATTACCTCAAGATAGACTTAGATATGATTTCTAGTTTGTCCAAAGATTATTACAATTTATTGTAATAATAATGGTGCAGTAACAAACTCGAAGAAACCATGAGTCTATAAGGCAATAGAGCGCAAGTACCACCCAATACGAGAAATCGTATAAACGAGGAGAAGTTGTTGCCGCCTAGAATGCATCAGATGTTGACTTATAGATCTTTTCACTAAGGTCCTTAAGGCGAGAGCTTTTGATGGACATGTTGAAGGGTTGGGAATCAGATGTATGGCAGCAGATATGGCAGCTTAGTCTTTTAGTATAAGTGGGAGATTGTTAGAGTGTATACTAAAAGCCTAGCTTTTGGTATAAACATTTATCTAGAAATAAGAATCACATTGGTCAAATGTCTACATTTATGATAAATATAGTTGTTCAATTAATTTATATTGTAGATAACATGGTGTGTGGTGTCACACACAGAGGATCATGTTATCGCCTTATAAATTATAAACAGTAACTCACGACCATAATGGAAAGGAACAAACCATTGGAAGGTCGTAGTGTAATTAGGTATTAGTTTATCTTAACTATATAATTACACTAGTACACTTAGAGTGTATTGAGTAGGACCATTAGAGGTCGTTTCTTTTATACTGACTTTATAAAGAAACAAAGACCTCAGTTATTATGGAAGTGTGTGCTCTTAATCCTAATATAAAAACAAGCACATATATTTGATATTTATTTCTTTAATTTATCAATGGGTGAGATTTAGTTCGATGAATCAATAAGCCCGATAAGTTGGGAAATGATATCACTTATAGTATGTATTGTTGATTATAGAAGGAAACTGTGTCTTAGTGATCTAGGTTGAGAATGTCCTCAAGAGGAGCTCATAAGGATTGTCATGTTAAACCCTGCAGGTGGACTTAGTCCGACATGACGATAAGGTTGAGTGGTACTACTCTTGGACTTAGATATTAATTAAATGAGTTGTCAGTAACTCGCTTAATTAATGGACATTTGACATCTTAAACACAGGGAGACTAACACACTCATAATAAGAAGGAGCCCAAAATGTAATTTGGGATTGGTGCGGTAGTTCAATAATAGTTCTTTAGTGGAATGAATTATTATTGATGGAATTAAGTTGTGTGTTCGGGGCAAACACGGGAAGCTTAATTTCATCGAGAGACCAAAACCAATTCCTCCTCTCGGTCCCTATCGTAGCCTCTTGTATATAGAGATTTATACCCACCACATACACACCTTCTTACCCAACCAATAGGGGCCGGCCAAGCTAAGCTTGAAGCTCAAGCTTAGGGCCGGCCAAGCCTAAAGGTTGGCCTTAAGGTGGCCGGCCTTAAGGTGGCCGGCCAATAGCTTGGAGCTCAAGCTTAGGTGGCCGGCCACATCATATTAAAAAGGATTTTTTATTAAAATTATTTCTTATGTGGATATCATAGTTTTAAAAGAGAGTTTAAAAATTAAATCTTTCCTTTTAAAGCTTTCTACAAAAGATTAAGAAAAGATTTGAAATCTTTCCTTATTTGTAGATTGAAAGGAGATTTTATTTTTAAGAAAAACTTTCCTTTTTAACCATGATAATAATTTAAAAGAGAAGTTTAAAAATTAAATATTCTCTTTTATTAGTTTCTACAAAAGATTAAGAAAAGATTTGATATCTTTCCTTATTTGTAGATTGAAAAGAGATTTTAATTTTTAGAGATAACTTTCCTTTTAGAAATTATCCACATGTTTAAAAGAAGAATTTTAATTTATAAAATTTCCTTTTTATTAACCAATCATGAAGGGATAAAAATTATTGGAGAAATTTTTATAAATTTCTAGAAATAAATTAGGAAGTTTTAATTCTTGTGTGAATTAAATTTTCCTTGTTTTGGGGAATTAGAAGTGGCCGGCCATTATTATTAAAAGAAGAAAATTATTTTTTAATTAAAATAATTTTTCTTTTTTATGACAAAAGAATTAAGGAATTTTTTATTAAAATTTCCTTATTTGTCAAGACCAAGGATTATAAAAGAGGGGGTAGAGGTGCCTTCACGGGTGATCAACTCTATTATTCTTCTCCTCTCTTTTCCTCCTTGGTGGCCGGCCCTAGCTTCTTCCTCTTCTCTTCTTCCTATGGCCGGCGGCAACCTTTCTTGGAGCTCTTGATGGTGGCCGGTTCTAGCTAGGAGAAGAAGGAGAGAAAGGTGGTTTTGTTTCTTGCATCCCTTGGAGCTTGGTGGTGGTGGCCGGACCTCTACTTCTCTTGGAGAATTGTGGTGGCCGAAACTTGCAAGGAAGAAGAAGGTGCTTGGTGGTTCTCATCTTGGAAGATCGTTGCCCACACAACGTCCGAGGTTAGAAGAGGAATACGGTAGAAGATCAAGAGGTTTTTTTTAGAAGGTATAACTAGTAATTTTTCCTTTCCGCATCATGCTAGTTATTTATGGAAATAATACCAAATACAAGAGGCTTACGATTCTAGTATTTCGAATATATTTTTTGAAGTTGTGTTCTTTTATTTTTCTTTTCCTTGTGATTTGATTGTTCTTTTTGGTTGACCTAAAGTTATTTTAGGAAATTAAATATTAGCTTTCCATAAAAGGTTTTGTCTAGTCGGTGGTGGTTGTTCCCATATCCAAGAAGGCCATGTGCCTCGCCACGTCAGTACTGGGAACCAATTATGGAAATTAATATTTAATGGAATTAATAACTTAGGTGATTTGGATCAAACGTGTTAAGTTCCGCAGGAGATCCAAGTCTAAACCTTAAAGAATAAATAGATTAAGTTTTGGATCAAACGTGTTAAGTTCCGCAGGCGATCCAAAATTTAATTTAAAAAGAACACATGGTAGCTAGGAAAAGGTTCAGACCTTTGTACAAAATTTTTGTACAGTGGAACCTCTAGGTTTTCCGAGTAGCAACCAACAGAGGGTGCCTTCACAACACAACCTCTATTATTCTCCCTCTCCTATTCTTTGGTGTGGCCGGCCAACATCTTCTCCCTTTCTTCCTCTTTGTGGTGGCCGAAATTCTCTATTGCTTGGAGCTCTTGTGGAGGCCGGATACTACTTGGAGAAGAAGAAGAAGAAGGAGAGAAAGCTTGCATCTCTTGGAGCTTGGTTGGTGTTTTTCTTCTTCCTTGGTGAAGCTTTATTTTTTGTGGCCGAACCTAGCTAGGAGGAGAAGAAGGTGGTTGGTGGTTTCTCATCTCGGAAGATCGTTGCCCACACAACGTCCGAGGTTAGAAGAGGAATACGGTAGAAGGTCAAGAGGTTTTTCTACAAGGTATAACTAGTAATTTTTCTTTCCGCATCATACTAGTTATTTATGGAAATAATACCAAATACAAGAGGCTTACGATTCTAGAATTTCGAATATGTTTTTCGATGTTGTGTTCTTTTGTTTTTTCTTTTCCTTGTGATTTGATTGTTCTTTTCGGTTAACCTAAAGTTATTTTAGGAAATTAAATATTAGATTTCTATAAAAGGTTTTGTCTAGTCGGTGGTGGTTGCTCCCATATCCAAGAAGGCCGTGTGCCTCGCCACGTCAGTATTGGGAACCAATTATGGAAATTAATATTTAATGGAATTAATAACTTAAGGTGATTTGGGTCGAACGTGTTAAGTTCCGCAGGAGATCCAAGTCAAAACCTAAAAGAACAAATAGATTAAGTTTTGGATCAAACGTGTTAAGTTCCGCAGGCGATCCAAAATTTAATTTAAAAGAACACATGGTAGCTAGGAAAATGTTCAGACCTTTGTACAAAATTTTTGTACAGTGGAACCTCTAGGTTTTCCGAGTAGCAACCAACACACAGAACCTCATTGAATCGATCAGGGAATTGATTCAGTCAAGCCCAATCGATTAGTTTTTTCTCACGTGTACAGAATCGATCGTAAATGATCAGATGATCAATTACACCTCTTTTAATCGATTATTTGATCGATTAAACTCTTCACTTATGCAATTTTATAACACCATTGCCCTAACTAATCAATTCAAAAACTCTTTCTCTCCTAAGCGCTAACATTCGCCTTTCTCTCGCCAGTTGTTTCACCACCTCATTCTTCGTCTCCATCATCTTTCTCTGGTGACCTTTGGCTCTGGTAAACCCTTGACCAGATATTCCTGTATTTTCCCTCCAATTATCGAGTGTCCTTCCTCACATCTCCACACATACTTAGGTTTCTTTTGGTGCAGAGAGATTCCAATGACAACTTCCTTCTCCGAGGAACCAATGGTAGCATCTCCTTCTTTTCAAGATCATCCTTCTTCATTATACTCCAGATGGCACCACCAAAGTAAACCCTAAACTCTAACCTCAAGTTTGCGTAGGTGCAGCGGAGGCCGACAAGAAAGGGGTGAATTGCCTAAAAAATAAAAATTATACCCTTCTCGTGCTTTCAACTCAAAAATGCAATAGCAATAATAAAATAACTAAAATAAAGAAATAGAAATAAAACAGAGACTCAACAGTTAACCTGGTTACAACCAAGAAGGTTGTTAATCCAAGACGATGAAAAGCGCACTAGAAAAAATCTCCTTTACTAAAGGTGGAGAAGCCTTTTACACTCTAACAAAACTATTGCTAGGAATGAATACAGAGTTGACTGAGCAATTGATATCTAATTCCTAGGTCCAGGGGTCCTTTTATAGGTCCTGGAAACTCTATCTCGTAGGTCTAATACACCTCCAACAGAGGTCCAAGGTGCCTCTAATGAGTTGTTCGGATAGAACTCTATCCGAACCTCAACGGTCATTTTGACCTAGCTCAAGGCACCTTCAACAAGCAATGAAGGCGCCTTCAATGCATGTTTAAGGCGCCTTCAAGGTTCCTGCTATAAATACCTTCCTGCTTGCATGGTATAAATAGTTTCCAGCCTCTTTCGACTCCTTTTCTTCTTCGCTTTGACTTTCGAAGCTCCGTTTGCTTGGGTGATTTCGGCCAACCGAAATAGGGTTCACCCAAACCCAATTTCTGGTCTTCTCCTCGAGCAGCCTTCCTCCCTGGCTTAACGTCCCCCGAACACCGCGCACGTTCTTCTCGCCCACCGGTGTACTCTTCCGCAGCTCTCTTGTCCTTCGGACGCACCGAGCCCGTCGGCTCCCTTCCCGTGCCGTCCTTCTCGCTAGTTGCGTCTTCCGCTCGACTTCCTGTGCTCCTAAGCTCCTGCACACTCAGACACAGGGATCAAACACAATGCAGGACCTAACTAACTTGGTTGATCACATCAAAACAACCACGAAGTCTAACAGTTTGTTCTTTGTTCCTATCTGTCAGTTGCCTAATGACAATGTTTCATTGCATTTCATTCATGCATCATCCATCATATTGTGTTTTGGTTGCATTTGTTCATTCATTATATATAGAAAGAAACAAAAGACAAATGAGTTCAATGAGGGATCTGTAGGACCGTTGGGCCGGCTAGAAGGGGGGTTGAATAGCTCGAGATTTACTTGGTTACAACCGGGAAGGTTGTTAATCCAAGAAAGCGTAGCACTAGTATCTCCTTCAAGCGGAGAAGCCTTTTACAAAAACGAAGCGCACAACAGAAGCTTAAAACAGAAAAGCGTACAAGTGTAGAAAGAATGCTTGAGTTCTCAGTTAATTATGAGCTTCTGGACCAAGGCTATATTTATAGCCTTGGTCGGGGCGCCTGGAAAGGTTCCGGGCGCCCTGGGGGGGATAAAACTTATCCCCCAACGTTCAGATCGAGTCAAAACTTGATCTGGTCAATTTTACTGCTCAGGGTGCCCCGGATGGTTCCGGGCGCCCCGGAGGGCTCCGGCAGTCCGGGGCGCCCCGGACTGCTCCGGGCGCCCCGGACTGCTCCGGCAGTCCGGGGCGCCCCGGAGCCCAAAGTCAACAATTGTTGACTTTTTCGTCCAGGACTTCTTCTCTGGTTCAGTCCCGCCTCGATCCGGTTCTTTTCCTCCGGATCGCTCGCTTGGGTGATCTCTGCCATCCGGAAAATGGCTCACCCGAACCCAACTTCCGGTCTTCTCGAGCGTGCTTCCCTCCGACTTCTCGTCCCTCAAAATTGCCGCGTGTTTCCTTCTCGTCCGCCAGCATACTCATCCGCAGTCTTCGTCCCTCGATCGTCGACCTTCTCGCTAGCTGCGTCTCTTGCTCCCCGAGCAATCTTCCGCTCCGGCTTTCGTCCCTCGGAACCACCGCGCGCTTCCTTCTCCGCAGCGCTTCGTCCCTCGGACGCACAGCGTGTCGTCCTTCTCGCTAGCTGCGTCTTCCGCTCGACTACCTGTGTTCCTAAGCTCCTGCACACTTAGACACAAGGTTAAATACACACAGGACCTAACTTAACTTGTTGTTCACACCAAAACAACCTTGGGGTTCCAACAATCTCCCCATTTTTGGTGTGATCAACCCAAGTTAAGCTAGGGTCAAAAATAGATATAAAAATTAAGACTAACTTAATTTTCAATTTAGTGCAAAAGGATAGAAACATAAATTTGTAATTTTCAATTTTCTACCTCCCCCTAGACTTATACTTTTTCTTCTCCCCCTTTGATCACAAAAAAATGGGGTTCCAAGAAAAACAATCTAAGGGTTTAGAAAAGAATATTTCAAAAAAAATCTAAGTTTTTAAGAAGTTCAGAAAATTTTTCTAAGTAATTTTGCTAAGATTTCTAGTTTTAGAAAAAAGTTTTTAGCTTATCAAAAAGTGATTTTTGAGAGTTTTTCTAAAAAGAATTTAAGTAAGAATATTTGAAATAAATTTTTAAACTTTGAGAATTTTTCTTAAGTAAGAATTTGACTTAGGCAAAACGTATTTTTCTAAGTATAAAAATTTTGAACAAAAATGTTTAAAAAACTTTGAATGCATTAATTAATTCTAATTTTAATGCTTTGACAGAAAGTTAATTAAACATTTATTTCAATATTTTGGCTTCCAGGTCGTGGCGAGGCACTAGGTCTTCTTGGTTATTGGAGCAACAACCACTTCCTTAGACAAAGCCTTATAGAGAAACTTATTGTTTAATTTTCTCACTTAAAAGCGCTAATTTTAATTTTAAAACTTAGACTAAGTAAGATTTAGGAACCCAATAAAGGTTCCAGCCTACTGGATTGATTAAAAATTTCTTAGGGACATATTTTCTAGAGATATTCTTAATTTGTCCTGGGTGATATCTATAATACCAATTTAAATTTTTAAACTTTCTAGAATTAGATGAGCATGCATGGTTTTTCAAATTACCTACTTGAATTTTCAAATCATTATTTTCAAGTTTCAATTTTTCATTTTCCAATTTTGATTTATCTAATTCTTCTAGAGGGCAAGACTTAGCTAAAATTATTTTTAAATTTTTTATTTCTTTTTCTAATTTACAGCAGTCTTTAGTTAATAACTTAACAAATTTATAAAGTTTATCGGGAGGAAGAGAACGTACCTGACTTACCTTATCGAGTTCGTTTTCCGTGTCTCCCCCTGAACTGCTGCTTTCTTCTGACGAAGCTCCCCCTTCATCGATGCTCATTTCGGAAGAGCTTGGCTCGCAGTCGTCATCTTGATGACTTGCCATTAGAGCAAATCCGGAGAATACCTCGACTTCCGACTCCGACGACGTATCGTCCCACGTCTCCTTTAGGGCTTTTCGCTTTTGGATAGGCTTCTTACCCTTTTCCTTGTTCTTGTTCTTCAGCTTGGGGCAATTGTCCTTGACGTGCCCTTCTTCGTCGCAGTGATAGCAGCGGATCGTCCTTTTCTTCTTCCCCTGTGGATGGTTAGTAGATCTGGATTTACACAGTTTCTTGAATCTTCTTACCATCATTACCATTTCCTCGTCGTCGAGAGAAGATTTCGACTCAGGTTTGTCTCTCGAAGCTTTGAAGGCGACGTTATTCTTGGGCTCCTTCATTCCTGCACAATCTTGACTCATGCACTTCAAATGTTGAAAAAAATTCTTCTAATGAAATTTTTTCTAAGTCCTTCGAAATGTAAAAAGCATCTACTAGTGATGCCCATTTTGAATTTCTTGGAAATGAATTTAAGGCGTACCTGAGCGAATCTCGGTTACTTACCTTTTCTCCGAGATTCGTGAGTCCGGTGATGATTTCTTTTATTCTGGAGTGCAGATGTGCGACTATCTCGTCTTCCCCAAGTCGCAGGCTAGTGAGCTGATTGCAAAGCAGATCTCGTCTAGCGAGTTTGGCTTCGAACGTACCTTCGTGCAGCTCGAGGAACTTCTCCCAAAGTTCCTTTGCGGAGTTGTATTTACCGATCCTGTTGACTTCTTGAGGCGGAAGAACGCTTAGCAGATGGTACTCTGCTTTGTCGTTCGCCATGAAGTCAGCCTGCTCCTTTTTTGTCCATTTATCTATTTCCTTGTCCTCTGGAGTTTCAAAGCCAAATTTCATTGTTAAAAATAGTTCAATATCTGTTGTAAGAAATACCTGCATCAGTTTTTTCCATGTAGCGAAGTCCCCTTCGTATTTCGGCGGGTGGATGCTTGGTCCGGCCATGACGTTGCTTCGTTCGGCGGTTAGTCCTCCTGAAGCGCCTCGGCTCTGATACCACTTGTAGGACCGTTGGGCCGGCTAGAAGGCGGGGTTGAATAGCCCGAGATTTACTTGGTTACAACCGGGAATGTTGTTAATCTAAGAAAGCGTAGCACTAGTATCTCCTTCAGGCGGAGAAGCCTTTTACAGTAATGAAGCGCACAACAGAAGCTTAAAACAGAAAAACGTACAAGTGTAGAAAGAATACTTGAGTTCTCAGTTAATTATGAGCTTCTGGACCAAGGCTATATTTATAGCCTTGGTCGGGGCGCCGGGAAGGGTTCCGAGCGCCCTGGGGGAGATAAAACTTATCCCCCAATATTCAGATCGAGTCAAAACTCGATCTGGTCAATTTTACTGCTCAGGGCGCCCCGGATGGTTCCGGGCGCCCCGAAGGGTTCCGGGCGCCCCGGAGCCCAAAGTCAACAGTTGTTGACTTTTTTGTCCGGGACTTCTTCTCTGGTTCAGTCCAGCCTCGGTCCGGGTCTTTTCCTCCGGATCGCTCTCTTGGGTGATCTCTGCCATCCGGAAAAGGGCTCACCCGAACCCAACTTCCGGTCTTCTCGAGCGTGCTTCCCTCCGGCTTCTCGTCCCTTGGAATTGCCGCGTGTTTCCTTCTCGTCCGCCAGCGTACTCATCCGCAGTCTTCGTCCCTCGGTCATCGACCTTCTCGCTAGCTGCGTCTCTTGCTCCCCGAGCAATCTTCCGCTCCGGCTTTCGTCCCTCGGAACCACCGCGCGCTTCCTTCTCGTCCGCCGGTGTACTCTTCCGCAGCGCTTCGTCCCTCGGACGCACAGCGTGCCGTCCTTCTCGCTAGCTGCGTCTTCCGCTCGACTACCTGTGTTCCTAAGCTCCTGCACACTTAGACACAAGGTTAAATACACACAGGACATAACTTAACTTGTTGTTTACACCAAAACAACCTTGGGGTTCCAACAGGATCATCCTGTCCTCAACCCCCAAATGACACTCATTTTCCTAATACTGCTTTTTAGCAACCATTTAGCAAGCACATCTTCAAACTCATACCACCTAGGTTAATTGACAGACAATATTTTCATGATCATTGTTTTGATGTCTTTACCATCATTCATCACTATAAACTTGAGTTCATACTCTATTGTGAACATGATGTCAATGTAGGGTTAGTTTTTGAATTCTACAATAATTTATATACCTTTAATGAATTGAAATACTAGACCCATGTTGCTAAATGTAACATAAATTTCTCTCTTGAAATCCTTCAAGCCTTTTTAGGGTGTAACGACCCGCCTTCTACTGGCTAAGCTGTAAGGTCGATCGTCACATTATGCTGTGCTAACTATTCCCTGACCATCGCTAAATCTAGATGCGGAAGCTGTACTAATTAAAACTTTGCTAAACTACTAATATTTCTTGATTCTATACATGCTAAGGGGTGTAATCTAACTATTCATAACATATTTTACCTCCCCCGTGGTCAAGGAACTGAACTAAAGGCTTCCCAGCAAATCCCAGGCCTCCCAATCGATCCACAGATTGATTGAAATGGTTGAATCGATCCAGTGATCGATTCAGCCGGCTACTGTATGCGGGACCTGGGTTGGATCGATCCAGTGATCGATCCAGCACGCTACTGTGCTCGGGGCAATATTCTCGATCGATCGGCTGATCGATCCAGTCTGGTCAATCGATCCAGCGATCGATCCCGGAGCTCCCTGTTCGCGACAGAAATTGCTGGATCGATCGGCTGATCGATCCAGAAGCCTACTATTCACGGAACAAATTGCCCAATCGATCAGCTGATCGATTGGGAACCCCCAATCGATCCACCGATCGATTGGGGTTTCTAATTTTACAGCTAAGCTCTGATTTCAGCACTGTTTCGTGCCTCAATCACATTACAAGTTCTAAAATGACTAGAAAACATTCTAATAACAATCAGCTAGCATTCTAAACAGGTTTACTAACAATCTAAGCAGAGTTTCAATTACTCCATGCATGCAAACACTTAAATGAGTAAAAGTAGCGTAATAAGAAATGCTAAGTTCATAAATGTCCAAAACAAGGTTCACTGCGATTCCCTAAGATCTTTGTTCCAAGTTCCATCCACACACATCTTCATCGCATTGCCCTCCAGCCTCCGCTAGTCCATCTTTCCTTTACCTTTATCTGCAGTATAAGGAAAAGTATCTGTAAGCTTTCGCTTAGTAAGAAACCATCTACCTCACAAAAACATGCATTCGATGCAATAAGCTTTTAAAACATGCTATTTGAAATATGTACTGTTTAAACTAAAACATGGCATGCTATCATACATAGAAATCAAGGCTAGTCATGGCATACTATCATCTAAAGCATGTGTAATAAAACTGAACATAGAGCTATCATACATAATCATAAGAGTGAGATGAACTGAAGCATGAACTGAGCTAATTCTAGCAAATGCTAAAGCTATACTGATTTCACTAACTATTTTGTGAGAGTTTAAAAAAAAACTACATATATAATAGATGAAAATACTAATCATGCTGCTGATGGGCCCGGCATCTGTACGTGCTATGCGCGCATCCCTAACTAGACCCGGGTTTGCAAGTCCCGAATTTAGTAGGGTTACTAGGTTATCTGAACCTAGGGACGACTGTGGGAGCCCAACCCAATGGATATCTAATCCAGTACAGTGCCACTGAGAAAGTAAAATACTGAACATAAACTAATAAATTCTCGTCTTGCTTTTACTAGGTTGTCTAAACCTAGAACTAGGTTATCTAAACCTAGAGGCGACTGTGGGAGCCCACCCATTGGACATCTAGTCCTGTAAAAGCTAGAGCAAAACTCAATAAGCTATGAAATGCTTCTATTGCATTTATCTAAGTCACTAAAATGCCTAAGTTGCATTTTTCTGTGCTAAACAATTTAACTCAAACACTTGGTATGTGCTAATTCTAATCCTTTGTGTCGGTAGTCTACATATTACTAAACTAATACATGAAATTCACACGAGAGCTACTTATACTGCAGGTGAGGGGTTTCTTACCTCGTGCTCGGATTTTCTTACGGTTCTAATCGCTAAATCTCCGGAGGAGACGATCCTTTCGATGATCTTCTCGTGTCTACGCGTTCCTCTCGCGGAGGGGAGCGTTCTCGTGTCAGAGTCGTCGCCGGAAGGTGCTCCTAGCCTAGGGAACGGAACCCTAGCCTTTGCTTGTGGTTGGCGCCGAGAGAAGAAGAGGAAGGGAGAGGGGTCGGCGGGATTAGGTTGAGGAGAAGAGAAGTCTCGTTAAAAATTATCTCCTCCCTAATTAATTCCTGTAATGCCCGAAAATTCTCAAACTTGCATTAGAATTATTCTATGATTTTTTCTGGAATTTTTAGATATTTTTCCGGAATTTTTCGAGTAGCGGAAGTAGCAAAAATAATTAGAAGAATAAAAAGGCTTGAGCGGGAATCGAACCCGGGACCTCTCGGGTCCGCTAAACCTTTAGTTAGCCTTAGTAACCGGTGAACCCAGCAGGGCCGTGCTGAAAGAAAGAGGAGCCAATTATATTTATATTAGAGATGGGTTCAATAATCCACTTAATATAAATTAAGAACTTAAGTTGGGTTTGGTTTAATTTGGTTCGGCAGCCCTCTCCTCACAAAACCTCACGCCACCTTCTCCTCTCAAACCCTCACGCCGGCGCCCCTCTTCCTCCTCCTTCTCACGGCACACCAAGCCCCAAGGGCCAAGGGAACTTCTTCCGGCGAGATCTTCGATACGAGGACGTTCCCCTTCGCGAGAAGAACACGTAGACGCGAGCGGATCGTCGAGAAGATCATCTCCACCGGAGTTCTAGCGAATAGAATCGTAAGAAATTACAAATAGGAGGTAAGAAACCCCTCACCTGCAGTATAATAGCTTCCGTTTGAGTTTTTATGCTTTAGTTAGGATGTATGCAGATTTTTATCGATATCTAGGGTGTATTTAACTCTCTTCGCAGATTAGGGATTTAGTTGGGCACCTCTAGATGGGCCGGGCACGTTCTTCCTCTTCAGATAGGAGGTTAGACATTGTCGGGTGCCTAAAGGTGGTCTCCCTAATAGGGAGAAGAGTTAGGGCATCCTAGGTGCTCGATTAAAGGTCTAACTCAGTAATAGACAGTTTGAATTGACTTATTAAATGCATTAGAAGCATTTAAAACAGAAAATTAGATTTATTTCGACTTATGTAGGACTACGGTCCAATGGGCGGGCTCCCATAGTAGCCTCTAGGTTCAGACAACCTAGTTCTAGGTTCAGATAACCTAGATTCAGCAAAATAAGTATATAGCATTCAGTATTTTACTTTTCAGTTGGCACTGTACTGGATTAGATATCCATTGGGCTGGGCTCCCATAGTCGGTCCCTAGGTTTAGATAACCTAGTAGCTCTACTAAATTCGGGACTTGCAACCCCGGGTCTAGTTAGAGATGCGCGCATAGCACGTACAGTTGTCGGGCCCCTCAGCAGCATGTTTAGTATTTTCACCTATTATATATATATAGTTCTCTTTAAACTCTCATAAGTCAGTTAGGTGAACTTAGCATCAGCTTAGTTTCAGCTTCAGCTTCAGTTTAGCTCTTCCTTGTTGATACATTATGATAGCTTATGTTCAGTTCTTGATTGCTATGCTTGTATGATCACATGTCATGCCATGTTTAGCCTAGTCAGTATATTTCAAATAGCATGTTTTAAAAATCATATCTGCATCGTATGCATGTTTTTGTGAGGTAGATGGTTTCTTACTAAGCTTTTTAGCTTATATATAATACTTTTCTTATACTGCAGATAAAGGTAAAGGAAAAGTGGATCAGTAGCGGAGGCTGGAGGGCAATGCTATCAAGATGTGTGTGTGCAGGAGTTGGAATAAAGATCTTTGGGATCTCAACAGTTTTACTTCAGTATTAGCACTTTGCGTTTTTAGTTTTCATTATTCAGTTTTTGATTGTTAAGTGTTATAAAATAGTAAACCATGCACTATGTAGTATGCCAGGTTTAGAATGTTAGTAGTTTTATATTAGTGTGATTTGCATTGGTTTAGAGTTGTTGTAGGTGGTTTTGGCACGACAAAGTGTCGAAATCAGCATCTCTGATTTCGTAATCAGGAAATCAGACGCTGGGTCGGTCTGCCGACCGATCCAGTAGTATACCCGGCTTCTGGATCGGTCAGCCGACTGATCCAAACAGATACAGTATGCTACTGTATCCTCCTGGATCGGTCAGCCGACCGATCCAGCACGATACAGTAGCGTCCCCAAGAGTTTCGGGTGCCTGGATTGGTCGGCCGACCGATCCAGACATACCTGGATCGGTCTGTCGATCGATCCAGCTGGGAACAGAATGCCCATAGCTTCGATTGATCTGCGGATCGATCGGCAGGTCCGTAGTTAATTGGGAAGTTTAGTTTCTAGTCCCTATATGTTCAGTTTCCCCTCCTTAGCATATGTACACCAGCAAAGAAGGTCTTTAGACCGTTCTTATCAGTTGTATCCGTCATTAGTAGAGTAAAATTTTAATTAGCCCAGCTTTCCGCACAGTATAGTTTAGTATAATTGTAGCGATCGGCCTATCAGCCAGTACCCAGAAGGTGGGTCGTTACAGAGTGGTATCAGAGCAGTGTTCCATACTTCCTACACACACATCAGCATTGTACCTACAGCTTCCAAGTAAGAATACCTCTACATCATTTATGCTTCTTGTTTTGTTATTACAGTTCATGTTTATATGCCTACTGCTTGTTAGAATGTGATAGTTTTTTTTTTAACATAATATCAGTAGTTATATAACTGTGATTACCTTAGTTATGTTATGTTCTCTATGTCTTTAGAAATGGCACGAGAACGCCCAGCTAGAAGGGCACTAGCTACTGAGCCCCAGCAAGAGGTAGACAGTTCAGTGCCTCCTCCAGACCTCTCAGCATTGGTGGCTCAGTTACAGCAGCAGCTAGCTGAACAACAACAGGAAATAGCCACCTTAAAGGCTAATCAGCAGAGTACCCCCACAGTTACCTCGGAACCGAATCTGACGACTCCAGAAGTCTTAGAGGTTCCACCAGCTCAGCCCACAGTACCAGTACCAGCACCAGCAGTCCCAGCAACTGAGCCAAGAAAGGAAGCCTATCTGATCTAGTGGCAGCGAGTCAAGCCAAAGAACTTCTCAGGCACTAGTGAACCATGGGATGCACAAGCCTGGTTCAAAACCCTGGAGAGCACGATGGAGCTTCTGGACTGGCCAGAACCCGAGAAGGTGAAATGTGCCTCCTTCTGCCTGACAGGAGATGCACGCATGTGGTGGGAAAGAATCAGAACGAAGTGCCCAGTGAACCAGATGTCATGGGCTGACTTCGAGAAAGAATTCTTCGAGGAGTTCTTTCACATACGGGTTACCAACCGCCACTACGACGAGTTCACAGAGTTTCGTCAGGGCAACCTTTCAGTTGAGGAAGCCGTAAAGAAATTCAACAGGTTGGCTCGTCTATGCCCAGAGCTGGTCAGCACAGAGACGGAACGGATCCGGTTGATGCTCAAGATGCTGAGGCCAGAGATAGCAGTGAACGTGGCTGGTGGCATACATAGGCCACAAACCACAGAGGAGTTGGTGAGCAGTGCCTTGACCACAGAGCATTACCAGAACAACATAAAGTAGCAGAAGCAAGTTTCCTCAGAGTCCAAAGGCCAAGGAAACTCTCACACCCAATGAAGGCCACTCTAGCGGAAAGGGAACTCCAACAAGCGCTAAATCGGGAGTGACTCAAAGGAGGACCATCCGAAGCGACCCGGTTATCCAAAGTGTGCCACTTGTGGAAATTCCACCGGGGTTTGTCGCAAGGGCACACGAGGATGCTTTGAATGTGGACGGGAAGGGAATGGCTAAGCAGTGCCCGAACAAGACCAGTCTTCCTCAGCCACAGCAGATTCAGTATGCCGGCCAGCCAGCTCAATTGTATCAGATGTAGGCCGCTCTAGAAGGTCCACTTATCAGCCAGGGCAGATTAGAAGCCCCTCCAGCTATGGCGAATGCGAGGATCTACTCACTCACCAAAGAGGACGTAGCCAATGCCTCGACAGTCGTCACAGGTCAGATTAGCATTTTTCAGTATAGTGCTACTGTTCTCTTTGATACTGGGGCAACCCATTCATATATAGCCAGGGTGTTCTCCGAAAAATTAGAAATACCCTCAGAGGTACTCAGTGGTCAGTTCTTGACGGCACTACCTTCAGGAGAGGTCATGGCATCCACGCACTGGCTCAGAGCAGTGCCGGCCATCATAGCAGACAGGGAGCTCTTTTGTGACCTGATAGTGCTAGAGATGACCGACTATGACGTTATCTTTGGAATGGACTTTCTGATCAAATACGGCGCTACCATAGAGTGTCGTAAACAGAAAGTCATCTTCCAACCTGAAGCGGCAGTGCAATTTGAATACAGCGGAGAACCAAAGAGAAAGGCCAGGAAGTTTCTCTCAGCTATGAAAGCACAGAAGCTACTGGATTCAGGATGTACAGGACTCCTAGCACACGTAGTCAACAACAGCCAGGACAAGAACCAACAGCTAGCAGAGGTTCGAGTCGTTTGTGACTACCCAGCAGTCTTTCCTGAAGAGTTACCAGGCTTAGCACCAGACAGGGAGATTGACTTTGAGATAGGGCTCATTCCTGGTACAAATCCTATCTCCAAAGCGCCTTATCGCATGGCTCCAGCAGAACTGAAGGAACTTCAGGAGCAACTATAGGAGCTGCTTGACAAGGGTTTCATACGCCCGAGTCACTCACCATGGGGAGCACCTGTATTGTTCGTGAAGAAGAAGGATGGAAGCATGCGACTGTGCATAGACTACAGATCATTGAACCAAGTCACAATCAAGAACAGGTATCCCCTTTCCAGAATCGATGACCTGTGAAGGGAGCAGCAGTGTTCTCTAAGATAGATCTCAGATCAGGTTATCATCAGGTGAAGGTCAAAGAAGGGGATATACCCAAGACAGCATTCAGAACCAGATACGGACACTACGAGTTCGTGGTCATGCCCTTTGGTGTGACCAATGCTCCAGCTACATTCATGGATCTCATGAACAGAGTATTCAGGGAGTATTTAGATAAGTTTGTTATTGTGTTTATCGATGACATTCTTATCTACTCAGGAACTCAGGAAGAACACTCAGAGCACCTGAAACTAGTATTGCAGACCCTTCAGCAGAACCAGCTATACGCCAAATTCACGAAATGTGAATTTTGGCTAGATCAGGTGTCCTTCCTGGGTCACATCATCTCAAGGGATGGTGTTATGGTAGATCCCAGCAAGATAGAAGCAGTAAGTAACTGGAAGAGACCTAAGAACGCCAGCGAAATCAGGAGCTTTCTGGGATTTAGAGGACTTCTCCAGGATAGCCTCCCCACTGACAGCTCTTACCAGAAAGAACAGGAAGTTTCAGTGGACAGAGGACTGTGAGAACAGCTTCAGCGAGCTAAAAAGGAGACTGACCAGTGCTCCCATTTTGGCTCTACCAGACGACACCAGCAGCTTTGACATCTATAGTGATGCCTCTAAGTTAGGACTAGGAGCAGTATTGATGCAAAATGGCAAGGTGATCGCCTATGCCTCCAGGCAACTCAAGGATTATGAGAAGAATTACCCTACTCATGACCTTGAGCTTGCGGCAGTAGTGTTCGCTCTCAAAATTTGGAGACATTACTTATATGGAGCTCAGTGCAGAGTGTATACAGATCATCAAAGTCTGAAGTATTTCTTTACTCAGAAGGATCTGAATATGCGACAGCGCAGATGGTTAGAGCTGGTCAAGGATTATGACATAGATATCCTCTACCATCCAGGGAAAGCTAATAAGGTAGCAGACGCACTTAACAGAAAATCCAGTGCTACCTTATTATCTCTTACAGCCATGTCACCGCCCCTACAGAAGGAGATCGTAGATTTCGGTCTTGAACTCATCATTGGACAGCTCTCTACTATGACCTTAGAGTCTACCTTGCTTGGTGATATTCAGTCAGCTCAGGAGCAGGACCCTGAAATTCATAAAATCAAGCGAGAGTAGAGAATTCAGAGTGTCCGATAGCGGGGTGTTGTATTTTGGTGACAGACTCTGTGTTCCAGATCAGGAGGAGCTACGGAGACAGATATTAGATGAGGCTCACAAGACTCCCTATGCGGTGCATCCAGGTTCCACCAAAATGTATCAAGACCTGAAGAACCATTTTTGGTGGCCCGGGATGAAGCGAGACATCGCCAGATATGTTAGCATCTGCCTCACCTGTCAGAGGGTCAAGGCAGAACATCAGCGACCAGGAGGAGTTCTGCAGCCTATACAGATTCCAGAATGGAAGTGGGAGGATATCTCTATGGATTTCATAGTGGGACTGCCCAGAACCACGAATGGTTTTGACGCCATCTGGGTAATAGTCGACAGGTTGACTAAATCAGCCCACTTCTTAGCTATCAGGATATCCTACTCCATGGAGAAGCTCGCTCAGTTGTATCTCCAGGAGATTGTCAGGCTGCATGGAGTCCCACGAACCATTATATCAGACAGAGACAGCAGATTTACATCACACTTCTGGAAGTGTGTACAGTCAGCTATGGGCACCCAGTTAAAATTCAGCACAGCCTTTCATCCTCAGACAGATGGTCAGACGGAGCGAGTAAATTAGGTACTCGAGGATATGCTCCGGGCTTGTGCCCTAGATTTCAAGGGAAGTTGGTGCAAATATCTGAGTCTAGCAGAATTTGCATACAACAACAGTTATCAGGCCACTATCGGCATGGCACCTTATGAGGTACTCTATGGGCGGAGGTGCAGATCACCAATCTGCTGGTATGAGAGTGGTGAACAGAAGGAACTAGAGCTCCAGACAGATCTAGTAGCAGATACCACAGCAGCCATACAGCAGATTCGCCAGAGGATAGAGATAGCACAGAGCCGTCAGAAGAGCTATGCTGATACACGACGCAGACCCCTAGAGTTTTCAGTTGGGGATACAGTTTTCCTCAGAGTAGCTCCCATGAAGGGAGTAATGCGTTTTGGGAAGAAGGGCAAGCTAGCTCCCAGATATGTGGGACCATACCTTATCACGAAGAGAGTGGGCAAGGTAGCATATGAGCTAGAGCTACCTCAGGAGATGTCAGCTGTCCACAACGTATTTCATGTCTCCATGCTGAAGAAGCATATTCCAGACGCCACCCAGGTGATTGAGCCCCAGTCGGTACAGATCCGCGAAGACCTCAGCTATGACAGTCGGCCTATTCAGATAATAGACCGAGCAGTTAAGAAATTACGGAACAAGGAAGTGTCCTTAGTCAAAGTCATCTGGCACAGTCACACAGCAGAGGAGGCAACTTGGGAGACAGAAGCCAGCATGAGACAGAAGTACCCAGAATAGTTCTAAGTTCGAGGACGAACTTTTTATAAGGTATGGGGGATTACAACGCCCGAAAATTCTCAAACTTGCATTAGAATTATTCTATGATTTTTCTGGAATTTTTAGATATTTTTCCGGAATTTTCCGAGTAGCGGAAGTAGCAAAAATAATTAGAAGAATAAAAAGGCTTGAGCGGGAATCGAACCCGGGACCTCTCGGGTCCGCTAAACCTTTAGTTAGCCTTAGTAACCGGTGAACCCAGCAGGGCCGTGCTGAAAGAAAGAGGAGCCAATTATATTTATATTAGAGATGGGTTCAATAATCCACTTAATATAAATTAAGAACTTAAGTTGGGTTTGGTTTAATTTGGTTCGGCAGCCCTCTCCTCACAAAACCTCACGCCACCTTCTCCTCTCAAACCCTCATGTCGGCGCCCCTCTTCCTCCTCCTTCTCACGGCACACCAAGCCCCAAGGGCCAAGGGAACTTCTTCCGGCGAGATCTTCGATACGAGGACGTTCCCCTTCGCGAGAAGAACACGTAGACGCGAGCGGATCGTCGAGAAGATCATCTCCACCGGAGTTCTAGCGAATAGAATCGTAAAAATTACGAATAGGAGGTAAGAAACCCCTCACATGCAGTATAATAGCTTCCGTTTGAGTTTTTATGCTTTAGTTAGGATGTATGCAGATTTTTATCGATATCTAGGGTGTATTTAACTCTCTTCGCAGATTAGGGATTTAGTTGGGCACCTCTAGATGGGCCGGGCACGTTCTTCCTCTTCAGATAGGAGGTTAGACATTGTCGGGTGCCTAGAGGTGGTCTCCCTAATAGGGAGAAGAGTTAGGGCATCCTAGGTGCTCTATTAAAGGTCTAACTCAGTAATAGACAGTTTGAATTGACTTATTAAATGCATTAGAAGCATTTAAAATAGCAAATTAGATTTATTTCGACTTATGTAGGACTACGGTCCAATGGGCGGGCTCCCATAGTAGCCTCTAGGTTCAGACAACCTAGTTCTAGGTTCAGATAACCTAGATTCAGCAAAATAAGTATATAGCATTCAGTATTTTACTTTTCAGTTGGCACTGTACTGGATTAGATATCCATTGGGCTGGGCTCCCATAGTCTGTCCCTAGGTTTAGATAACATAGTAGCTCTACTAAATTCGGGACTTGCAACCCCGGGTCTAGTTAGAGATGCGCGCATAGCACGTACAGTTGCCGGGCCCCTCAGCAGCATGTTTAGTATTTTCACCTATTATATATATATAGTTCTCTTTAAACTCTCATAAGTCAGTTAGGTGAACTTAGCATCAGCTTAGTTTTAGCTTCAGCTTCAGTTTAGCTCTTCCTTGTTGATACATTATGATAGCTTATGTTCAGTTCTTGATTGCTATGCTTGTATGATCACATGCCATGCCATGTTTAGCCTAGTCAGTATATTTCAAATAGCATGTTTTAAAAATCATATCTGCATCGTATGCATATTTTTGTGAGGTAGATGGTTTCTTACTAAGCTTTTTAGCTTATAGATACTACTTTTCTTATACTGCAGATAAAGGTAAAGGAAAAGTGGATCAGTAGCGGAGGCTGGAGGGCAATGCTATCAAGATGTGTGTGGGCAGGAGTTGGAATAAAGATCTTTGGGATCTCAACAGTTTTACTTCAGTATTAGCACTTTGCGTTTTTAGTTTTCATTATTCAGTTTTTGATTGTTAAGTGTTATGAAATAGTAAACCATGCACTATGTAGTATGCCAGGTTTAGAATGTTAGTAGTTTTATATTAGTGTGATTTGCATTGGTTTAGAGTTGTTGTAGGTGGTTTTGGCACGACAAAGTGTCGAAATCAGCATCTCTGATTTCGTAATCAGGAAATCAGACGCTGGGTCGGTCTGCCGACCGATCCAGTAGTATACCCGTCTTCTGGATCTGTCAGCCGACCGATCCAGACAGATATAGTATGCTACTGTATCCTCCTGGATCGGTCAGCCGACCGATCCAGCACGATACAGTAGCGTCCCCAGGAGTTTCGGGTGCCTGGATCGGTCGGCCGACCGATCCAGACATACCTGGATCGGTCTACCGACCGATCCAGCCACACCTGGATCGGTCTGCCGACCGATCCAGCTGGGAACAGAATGCCCATAGCTTCGATCGATCTGCGGATCGATCGGCAGGTCCGTAGTTAATTGGGAAGTTTAGTTTCTAGTCCCTATATGTTCAGTTTCCCCTCCTTAGCATATGTACACCAGCAAAGAAGGTCTTTAGACCTTTCTTATCAGTTGTATCCGTCATTAGTAGAGTAAAATTTTAATTAGCCCAGCTTTCCGCACAGTATAGTTTAGTATAATTGTAGCGATCGGCCTATCAGCCAGTACCCAGAAGGTGGGTCGTTATAATTCCCTATTTATATTAAGTGGTTATTTCGGCCCAACTTACATATAAATATTATTAGTTCCCTTTCCTTTCAGCACGGCCCTACTGGGTTCACTTGGTTACCATGGTTCACCATAAGTCATAGGACCCATAGGTCTCGAGTTCAATTCCCGCGTAAGCTATTTTCGTTTTCTATTTATTTTTGCTACTTCCGCTATTCTAAAAATTCCATAAAAAATATCCTAAAATTCCAGAAAAATCATAGAATATTTCTAAAATAGTTTTGAGAATTTTTCGGGCGTTACATAGGGTGTCGTCCATCATCCAATGAGTTTGTTTTCTATCTAATATTGCCTAAGTTATTGCCCTCACCTTTTGAGCATCTCTCCATATCTTGTATGTATGAGCATTTCTTTGGACGACTTCATCTGGATAGACCCAACACAACTCTTAATACTTTTTCTTCTCTTGAAATCTCACCTAAGGGCAATGCATTATTCAAAGTGATAATCAATTGTCTCTCATCAATTGTCTCTCGTGCCCTATCTACAATTAGACCACCTCATCTTTTTTTTTATATGCCCTTCTACATACTCTTGACATCAATATCGCATTGAACATATTTCATTGCATCATTCACTTCATCCAATCGATGCATGGTATGGTTCACATGCCTTTGGTAACATCATTACAGAGTGGTTGGCATCCATGGAATTTGATGTTTCCCATAGGAAATTGGAGCCCATGACGATCAAGTACTCTAGAATCTTAGTATAGTCTTTCTCTAAATCTGGAAGAGTGGTTGATGGGTGAAGCGTGTGATGGATTGATGGACATCCACTAGGTGAGAGACCAAGATTATGACCCAGGGGGTGGGGCGGGCGCCAACTCCTGTGATAGCTGATCCAGAGGAGGTTGATGATACTCCTAATCACTATGATGGATGTGAAGATATTCATTCTCAGATACTTGAGCTTGAGGAGACATAGATACTATATTCGAGGAGTTGCGATTGGACAGTGATCTCCATAGAGCTGAGATGTGGACCTAATATAGGGTTATTAAGCATTGCCTGATTGAGGTCTAGTCGAGATAGATTGATATGCAGTCGAGCATTGCCTCGTTGCATGATATGATGCACTCGTGGATGTCGAACCACCCTCCTTTTCAGCCACCTCTTTTGGCTGATGCTGATCTTCCAGCTATTGATCCTTCAGCTACTGATCCCCTGACTAGTGACATTCCTTCAGTTGATCCTTTTATCGGCCTAGTTGATTTCTATATTGAGCCTTGATTTGATGTATTTGCATTTGACATGATATAGACACTTGATTGTATAGATGTTTCTATAGATGTGATGTTTTGGGTTTTTGGCTATTTATGTTAGGTTAGTTCTGATTTGTTATCCTTGTATGTTTATCTTTTGGCAGAGGAGTGCTCCGTCATTGGTTTGTTGATTCGTTCTATGTGATATGGGGTATATCCTATTGTTACATTTATTAAGACGAAGTACCCCATTGTTGATTGTCTTCTTATGTGAAACATAGGGGTGTACCCTATCATTCCATAAGTTTAGGGGGAGTGTCCTCTCCTTGATTATGTGTTTTCTTGTCTTAATCTATAAAGGGTGTTGCCCATCTATATGTAGCATGCATAAATTAAGAGGGAGTTCCTTATCATTATCATGTTGTTCTATTCCCTCCGTGCTAACTTCGTTTTGATATTTGACATAGGGGGAGAAATATGGAATTTATGTTTATGCTTGTTTGATATGACATAATAACTTGCTAATTTATTGATATCATCTTGTTGTTAATATGATATGTTGAAAATTAGCCTAAACTTGAATAGATTGTCAAACATCAAAAAGTATGAGATTGTTGATGCAATCATGCCCCAAAAGTTTTAATGATTGACAAGTATTTAAGTTTGTTGATCCCTTTGGAGGCCGGCAAGAGGGGAGGGGTGAATTGCCCTGAAAAAATAAATTCAACCTTACTCGGATTTTCAACTAAATAAATAGCACTTGTAATTAAAACAAAAAGAGACTAATAAAAAGAGAACAGTCAAAAAAGAGTTACTTGGTTTGCAATCAGAGAATTGTTAATCCAAGAAAAGTATAGTGCACTATCTGACGATCTCCTTCGGGCGGAGTAGCTTCTCTACAGCTTTGACAGTACAAAAGAAAATGTAGAATTGAAAGAACTGGATTACAAGTAAGTTTTTTGAACTATGAAAATCAGTAGTATATTTATAGCACTGTTCGGGGCACCCCGAATGGTTTCGGGCGCCATGGGGGATAAAACTTTATCCTCGACGTGTCGGACAATGTCCACCTCATTTGTGATGAAATTTAGGTACCGGAAGGGTTCCGAGCGCCCCGGATTGTTCCGGGTGCCCGGAACCTCAAAGTCAACTTCGGTTGACTTTTTCGGTCCGGATCCTCTGTTCCGTTTCAGCTCGTTTCGGTCCAGGTCTTCAGCTTCGGCTCCGTTAGCTTGGGTGATCTCGGCCATCCGGAATAGGGCTCACCCGAACCCAAGTTCCGGCCTTCTCCTCGAGCAACCTTCCTCCCCGACTTCTCATCCCTCGAACGTCGCGTACGTTCTTCTAGTCTACCGGTGTACTCTTCTGCAACACCACATCCCTCGGACGTACCGAGCTCGTCGGCTCTCTCCCGTACCGTCCTTCTCACTAGCCGCGTCTTCCGCTCGACTTCCTGTGTTCCTAAACTCCTACAGACTTAGACACAAGGGTTAAATCAAACAGGACCTAGCTTAACTTGTTTGATCACATCAAAACACCCTGGGGTTCTAACAATCTCCCCCTTTTTTATGTGAACAACACAAGTTAAGATAGGGTAAAACAAACATAATATGAAAACAAATAATGTTGCAAATAAGTGTAAGTAAGATTTTTCAATGAAATAAATTTTAAATACACCTCCCCCTAGACATAACATTCTTCTCCCCCTTTGATCACATAAAAAATGGGGTTCTTTTAACAAGTCTAAGGTAATTTAAAAATTATTCTTAAAATGAATTGGTAAGTAAAGAAAAAACTTTCTAAGTAAAAAATTTCTAAGTTAAAAATTTTGTGCAACGGAATAAGTAACTTAAAAATATTTTCCAAAGTTTGAAACATATTTCAAAATTTTCAACAGAAAAAAATTTTCATAAGTGTTGAAGGAAAAATTTCTAAATAAAAAAAATTCTAAATTTGTAACAAAAAGATTTCCTAACTTAAAAAAAAATTCTAAGTTTTCGTAAACATAAATATTTTTGAAAATATTTTCTAAAGCAAATTGAGTAACCCTTTAAAGCACTAAGTAATTTTAATTTTAATATTTTTCAGTTAGTCAATTAAACTGTTTATTTCAATACTTGGCTTCCAAGCAGTGGCGAGATATTAGGCCTTCTTGGTTATTGGAGCAACAACCATTTTCTTAGACAAAGCTTTATAAAGAAATTAACCGTTTAATTTTCTCGCCGAAAGTGCTAAAAATAGTTCAAGTTAAACACGACTTTGGAACCCAATATAAATTCTATCCTACAGGGTTAATCAGGTATTTTCTAGGTACATAAGGTTTTGATATTTTTCTGATTTGACTTTGGCGAAACCTATAGTACCAGTTTAATCCTCTATAATTTCTAAAAGCAGAAATATTAGAGTTTTCCAATTTTTCTATTTCTTCTTTTAATTTTTCATTTTCAAGTTTTATTTTATCAAAATCTTCTATAAGACATGATTTTTCTAAAATTCTTTTTATTTTTATGTTTTTATTTTTTAATTTATTATTTTTACTTTTTAATTTGTAAATAGAATTTGCCATAGATTTAAGTCCAAAATAAAACTGATCAGGAGGTAAGAGGCATACCTCACTTATCATATCAGACTTGAAGTCTGACTCTACCCCTGCTTCGCTGCATTCATCTGAGGTCGCTCCCCCTTCATCGATGCTGGGTTCTGATGTACTTTGCAATTCATAGCTTGTCATCAGTGCTAGCCCGGCATATTCTTGTATCTCGGACTCAGATGATGAACTATCGTCCTAAGTAGCTTTTAGATTCTTGTGCTTCTTGGGTATCTTGACTTTGCCCTTCTTGAGTTCTGGGCAATCCTCTTTTAAGTGTCCTTCTTTTTGACACTGGTAGCAACGAACCCTTCTTCTATTTCTTGGATTCTTCTTATTCTGCATTTCTTTAAATTTATTAGATCTAAAAAATTTTTAAAATTCCTTACCATATAGGCTTCTTGATCTTCTTCTGAATCTGACTCAGGTTCATCCTTCTTGGTTGCATGTAGCACCATAATCTGGCTTGATTCCTTTGTTGTCCCTCCACATCCGGTTTCATGTAATTCAAGAGTAGAAAATAATTCCTCTAGCGTACTTACCTCCAAGTCCTTTGAAATAAGTAGGCGTCGATGATTGATGTCCATTCTGGAGTTCTGAGAAAAGCATTGAGTGCGTAGTGTTTGGTGTCCCGGTTGGTTACCATTTCACCGAGATTCTCGAGTTCGGTAATTAACTCTTTTACCTTTACATGTAGATCGACTACTTTCTCACCTCTTTCCAGACGGATGTTCGTCGATTTGTTCCGAAGTATATCTCTCCTTGCCAGTTTGGCTTCGATTGTCCCTTCGCGGAGTTCCAGGAATTTTTCCCAGAGTTCTTTGGCCGACGAGTAGCTTCCGATGCGGTTGACTTCTTGGGGCAGCAGCACGCTCAGCAAGTGATATTCCGCCCGGTTGTTTGCAACAGAATCACTTTGTTCTTTCTTTGTCCAAAGGCTCTCTTCTTTTTCCTCTCCATTCTGATTCGTAGGAGCTACAAAATCATATTTTATAATTAGATAAATTTTGAAATCAATTTTCAGAAATACCTCCATACGACGCTTCCAATGTGCGAAGTCCCCCTCGAATTTTGGTGGAACGATGCTTGGTCCAGCCATTGGTTGCTTGCTTCGGTCGGCGGTTAGTCCTTCTGAAACATCCTTGCTCTGATACCACTTGTTGGTCCTATTGGAGGCCGGCAAGAGGGGAGGGGTGAATTACCCTGAAAAAATAAATTCAACCTTTCTCGAATTTTCAACTAAATAAATAGCACTTGTAATTAAAAAAAAAGAGACTAATAAAAAGAGAACAGACACAAAAGAGTTACTTGGTTTGCAATCAGAGGATTGCTAATCCAAGAAACATATAGCGCACTATCTGACGATCTCCTTCGGGCTGAGTAACCTCTTTACAGCGTTGACAGTACAAAAGAAAATGTAGAACTGAAAGAACTGGATTACAAGTAAGTTTTTTGAACTGTGAAAATCAGTGCTATATTTATAATACTGTTCGGGGCGCCCCGAAGGGTTCCGAGCACCCTGGGGGGATAAAACTTTATCCCCGATGCTTTGATCAGCGTCCACCTCATTCGTGATGAAATTTAGGTTCCGAGCGCCCGAAACCCCAAAGTCAACTCCGGTTTACTTTTTCGGTCCAGGTCCTCTACTCCGTTTTAGCTCGTCTCAATCTGGGTCTTCAGCTCTGGCTCTGTTAGCTTGGGTGATCTCTGTCATCCAGAATAGGGCTCACCCGAACCCAAGTTCCGGCCTTCTCCTCGAGCAGCCTTTCTCCCCGGCTTCTCATCCCTCGAACGTCATGTACATTCTTCTCGTCCACCAGTGTACTCTTTCGCGGCACTGCGCCCCTCGGACGTACCGAGCCCGTCGACTCTCTCCCGTGCCGTCCTTCTCGCTAGCCACGTCTTCTGCTCGACTTCCTGTGCTCTTAAGCTCCTGCACACTTAGACAAAGGGTTAAACCAAACAGGACATAACTTAACTTGTTTGATCACATCAAAATACTTTGGGATTCCAACAAAGTTTATGTTAATACATTGGATCTAACTTAAGTTACAAGTGTGCAGGATTAATGAAGTCAAAGAAGGTCAAGGATTGAATTCTTAGTAGGAAGAACTCCATGCAGGTCGCAAGACCAGATGCAAGGCAAGGGAAGATCAAGAAGGTCGAGGATCGGATTCTTGGCATGAAGACTTGGAGATGAGGAAGCTCCGGGTACAAAGTCTAGGGAAAGATTGAGGACTAAATTCTAGGTATGAAGACCCAAAGATGAGGAAGCTCCAGGCAAAAAGTCCAAGAAACAAGAGGTTCATCTGGTATAGGGTATTTGAGATTGATTGAATATAAAAAAGGAGTGTGTGCTCAAGGGTTTAGGGGTGAACAACCTATTTTAGGGTTCACCAATTGATTAGTAAGTTCACCAATCGATTGGTGAGATAAAACCCAAAACCTAGAAGAAATAGAGTGTATTAATCAATTGGCACAAAGGTAGTCAAATTTAAACACACAGAAATCTCCATGATCGATTGACTCATCGATTGAAAAACTTTCTTCGCGAGAACAAAAAAATCCATGATCGATTGGTTGATCGATCGAGAAGTTTTCTTCATGAGATAGAAAGCTCCATAGCCAATCGATCAGGAAATCACCAATCAATTGGTTGATCAATTGGGAAAGCATCAATCGATTAGTTGATCGATTGAGAAAATTTCTTCGCGAGAATAGAAAGTTCTCAGATCGATCGGTTGATCGATTGAGAAACTACCAATCGATTGGGATGTATTCTTCGCAAAAACAAAAGACTCCCAAATTGATTGGTTGGTTGATTACGGTGGATAATTGATTAGTGCTTAATACCAATTGATTATGATTCAAAATGGAATAATTTCAGCCATCCATCTAGAGTTGGTAGTTGTTCAACGGATAATTAGTAATCGATTGAGGCATTCTTCAATCGATTAACGGTGACCAAAAAGCAGAGAAATGCTCTCTTAAAAAAGGAGATTTAGGCACGAAACTAAGTTACTATTCTATTACTACTCTTCTACTGATTTTAGTACTAAGCTCTCATCTTCAATCTTCAAGCAATCAAGAGAAGGAAAATCAAGTCAAAAACTTGCAATCTTTTCTTCTTCTCTTTTGTTGCTATTTTTTTTTTGAGAGATTTAAAAGCTTGTTGTAAAATGTTTCTCCACCTTCGGTGTTGTGTTCTAAGAAGGAGAGTTCATAGTAGAATCTGTGATTATTGGTATAGATCCTTGGATTAGTTATCTCACGAAGATGGAGATCAAGTAAATCAAGGTGTTAGCTGGTATTCTCAGCTTCAAGTGTCCACTGCAAAGAAGAATTGAAGCGAGCTATTCACCTCATTAAACTCTACCGGTCCTAACACCGTCGACGCCTTCCACTCTTCATCCCCCTCCACAAGCTTCTAGTTGACGCCTTCCCCTTTTCGTCCCGCTTTGCAAATTGTCAGCATCGTTTCCTCATGTCCCCTTTGCCGTCGCTATCCGTTGAGATGCCAATGAGGACACACACTTGTTTACAGATGATCATCTGTAATGTAAGATCGTACCGATTCCAACAATCCTATTCTGACTCCACCATGAAACCTGATCCTAATCAATCCCAGATCGATTTAGTGTTCCGAATAGTAAGATCCAACGATCCGGATCACAATTTTGCAACCATAGTTGACTGATGTAACACCAATGTTTTCAATATGAGCACCCGGTCTCAGTGAATAAACAACTACAAGTCTAACATCACATGATCACCTACCCTAACTTCCCCTTCTCTCTATACTACTTCCAATGCCCAGTATTAACACCAGGACAGATTTACAGGCGGACTGGGGAGGCCGTACGTGGCCCCCCAGTCCAAATGTAAATCCTCCCCCGTAAGGCCAAACATTCTACCTTCTCTAATGGGTTCCTTAGCCTCCTTCCTCGTCCTTTGCCTTGTGATCCTCTCTTCTCTCCCTCCTTCTATTTCCGCCGCCTCCGCTAACGTCCCAAGAGTGGTCGGAGACCACCAAGGCCTGCGCGACCATGTCCTGAAGCCACGGCCGCCATGGCCTCACCACGGCGGCCGCCAGAGCGAGAGACGGACCCGGAGGGGAAGAAGGGACAAGAGCCGACACGGCGCTGGGGAGCTGAGGAGCGGCCGGGCATTCTCAGCGATGCTGCCTAGGGGCTTCGTGCCGCCTTCGCACTCTTCTTGGCGCCACAACGACTCACCGGAGTCCGTCCAACTCTTCTGCGCCGGGAAATCCACGTCGTCCCCGCCACCGCCGCCTCCATAACCAACTCCAGTTTGCCTCTCAGTTTGTTGACCTTCTTGCAAGAAAATGACGGAACGAATCGGGGAATTTTGCTGTAAAATTGATTTGCCGTTGGGTTTTCCGGCGTCGTGTCTTGCCGTGCACTCCATGCAATCAATCAAAACATTGCGTCGATGGCACTGTTCTTGAGGAGTTCTTGGATTTGCATCAAAATTGTATTTGTATGTAGTTGAACAGTTTGCAATATTTTAAATATATTTTATACATAAAAACTCAGGTAGTTTCGTCTTACCTCCACAATTTGGTGGATTTTCCTTTTCTCCAAGATTTCTTTAGTGTATTTTTTTTTTTAAACGCAACGATTGAGTTAGTAGATTAGTGCATGATTCATGAAGGTGTTATTTAGTAATGAAGTTAATAGATTAATGTTTGTATTATGAAATTAGTGTTTAATGTATATTATTGTGCGGTTGTGCCATTGTATAAAACTTCATACATTTTTTATTATCAACTTAAAGAGATGAAGGGAAGATAGTTCTTGCATTGTTATCACATAAACCCTTATATATTTGGACGTTTTTACATGTTGATCTTAGCTATTCTAATGAAGGGAACTTTGACACAATAATAATGTTGTTGCTATTTGATTTGATGGTCATGAATTCTAGTAACTTTAAAAAGGATGATTTATTTCTTGCCAACATATATCTTGTAAGGATCAAGAGTATTTGTGTCCTCGGTCAATGGTGCAACAGTACAATGCCTCTTGACCTCCTCCGTGTTGACCTAAGAACGGGTTGACGGAGACGCTGAGGGCGAGCGAATCACCTTTTGCCACAATAGTATGATGTCTCTTTAGAGAATATAACGATTAAGTCCTAGCTGATGGGCCATCTACTTTACCCCATGATTGGTGAAAATTTTCGGATCAAATAAGTCATCCCAGGATTAGTCAGTTGTGCCAACTAAAAAAATGAAAAGAAGTATTCGTGTAGCTAAGAAGAAATCTCATCTAATTAATACATTACCTTGAGCTCTTTAACTCTTGATGCATTATTTTTTTGCCAAATGTTTCATCCATGTTGATCATACACTAATTTTCATTAGTATCTTTTATAATTTGAAGTGAATAATAGCACCTTAGAGATCTAAAAATTGAATAATTTAAAACAATAGATATAAGATCATTAAATTGCTCATAAAATTCTATACCAAAAACACAGAGTTTCTCCTTGAAATACTCTTAAACCACACATCATCACTCAACGAGCCCAAGCTCTTGTCGAGTGCGAGATCTTTTTGATCTGTGTTGTGTCATCGATTAACTGCACCAGCTAAGGCGCGAATGAGAAACCGATAAGCGTTTCCATGTCGAACAATGTTCAATTTAACAACTAGAGTTGCATGAATAGAACGCTACCATATACTTTTATACAATTAGTAGAACCATACTAACAAATATTTTGCACTTTTAATTAAAAACATTTGCACAACATTCCATAATCTGTCAAGTAAACTAATTATAAGAAATTACAAAACTAAAATCCATCCATCATTTCTCATCTCCATAGATGATCACTTGTTTATTTGGAGACAAACGAGAAGAGAAAAATTATTGATGATAAAAAAACAGCATAATATATGTAATTCTTTTTATCATCCTTAATTTCCTCCATCCCCTTTTTTCTCAAAATAAACAATATTGATAGGGCAGGAATATTGAACTCAAATTAAATTCCATGCATATGAACACCATTAATTAGGATATGGTGAGATCTAAAGATCCATGCCCTAATCTTAAACTCTTCACCTCTTCTTCTCTGAGTCTCTTCTTCCCTTTTCCTTCTTCATCCACTGAGTTCCTCCCCAAGCTTAGCCTCAGGTCAACTTCCGACTCCACATTAAGGTCAGACCCCTTGATAAACAGGTACGACAATTCAACAAACATGCATTGTACGTACTAATGTAACAAGTCAAGAAAATTAATGTGTGTTAGCACACATATACCTCTAGCCGCTCGAGGTAGTGCCTTCCCGCAATTAGGGTTTTACGATCATACGAACCGGACACCGATGAGGATGGCTTCTCGTGCCGGGTGGCAGCCGATCGATCCACATGACTAAATGTGGATCCCAAATAGTTGAGACTCATGACAGGCGAATGGTTGAGCATGTAGTCTTGCAATCTGTTAGAATTAATTATCAGATAAACTAGCTAAGTTTTAATTGATCAGATTAATTAGTGTTTATAATTATTACCTAAAGTTGGCGTATTGAAGATCCAGCTGAGGGTTTAGTCTAAGGCTGTAAAAGTGGTCTGTGTCATGAAGGTTCCTTGATTGATAACGGGCACTGTTCTCCATGCCATAGGAGTGGATTACTGGAGCAGTTCTTGGATATAAAATTGTCTCATGCAGATATGAACAATTATCAGCAGCTGTACTTCTTGTGTAATAAAAATTATCATATCCTCTACTCAAACACGTTCCACTTGGAGAAGCAGCAGCTGCAATATGATGAATTTAACAAGAAACACAATATCGATCGATTCCATGAATTAATTATTAATGTGTCTTGTCTTGTTCATTAAACGATCTATAATTAGGAGCTAGACCATGCAGGATTGAGAATTACCTGGAAGAAAGGGTGATTTCTCTGGCCACACTTGATCCAGCTTCTTGCTTCGATACATCTGGCTCGAGAGAAAAAAAAAAAAAAGGAAAATTAACTGTAAATAATTCATGGCATCCATTTCCTTGTGAATGAATGGATGAATTATTTAACTCAGCTCACCTGCAAGTGACTCTTGACGTGAGCTATGCTCAGCCCCTTCACGTTCATGGCCTGGAGTACCAATTTTGGGGTTGCTCCTGCACCACCAATTTAATTATGAAAGAAGAAGAAGAAGAAGAAGAAGAAAATTCAAGCCTCTTACTATCTGTCCCTCCAAGCCTCTCCACTGCATGGACAAAGGAGAGATGAAGATCCGGAGTCCACCGCAGCCTCGGCATCTTCGAACGGTTGTACTGCCTTACCCTCGACGCCCCTAGCTGATCTTCTCCTTCGCCTTTGTCCTCGTCCTCGTCCTCGTCCTTGTTGTTGCTCGAGCTGTTCCCGCCGGCGACTTCATCAGTGATGCTACCTCTATCATCATCATCTCCTCCTCCTTCTTCCCTCCCCTCACAGAACACCTCCTTGTTCAAATCCAATCCATCAAATAATAATCTCCTCTCGGATCTTTTCGCCTTGCCTTTCTTGTCCTGATCAGCCGCGTAGATCTCCACCACTCCCTCCTCCTCCTCCTCCTCCTCCTCCTCCTCCTCCATGGCTAACTAGCTTCTCCCACTTCTTCTCCCCCTCTCTTACACAGTCAACATTGGCTTAGAATGCTGATGAGAGAGATGGGGTGAGGAGAAGAAAAGGAGACTGTAGGGACACTAATTCCATTATTAATGTTAGAGTGAGAGAGAAGATGTGGAAATATTCACGAGTAATAATTCATGCCATATATATAATAATCACATCAAGTATTCCCTACATTGACTGGTTCTCCTCTTCATAATTGCCACAGCAGTGTACAGGAGGGTAAAAGAACAGTAGAGCTAGCTAATGAGAATTTCACCTTCCTCTATAAAAATTCCAAGAATTAATTGAAGTCAATAATTAAAATTTGTTTTTTTTCATAGTGACGAGCTGAGCTTGGATCTGTATGCATGATTTCGAGGTACAACAAGACAAAATTGCAATGCTATAACTTCCATGCGAGGATTCTTGGAGAAAATACAAATGGATATAATGTTTTGCTTCATCCCACAGCTTTTTGGAGAAAGTTACAAACGTTTATTTAAACTGAAATTGACTTTGCTTGGAATTTTGTAGCACTGTTTATTGTCTTTGGCTAGAGGAATTCATAACCGATTGCTTGCGTTCATCATTATGAAATGATAAATTTGACTGTGTAGGAGATCAAAGTTTGAAAAAATATTTAGTACAGCTCATGATGCATGCATAGAATAGAACAATATATATATATCCAAATAAAATTATTTTGCATATTTAATTAAAGATGCATTTAACGTGATGCTAATTAGTTGTAATAAAAATTTTAATGTGATTTTTAGCTCTTAAATTTAATCAGTATAATTATTATTATTATTATTATTATTATTATTGACATTTTTAAAAATCATACTTTAGCATTCATTTTTTTTCAACCTATACCTTTCTATTGGCTAAAATGATAGAAGAAATCACACTTTATTTTTTCATAACTTTATAGACCTATATATTCAGCAAGCAAATTTGCATATTTTGTGACACAAAGTGTCCCATGAAGATGCATCATGGTTTATTCAAATTTAATGTCACTTCTCTTTGATATTGACGTTTCTCCTTTTCCTAATTCTCATCTTTAACAGTGTTTAATCCCTTCTCCATGATTGAATCATAATTATATCAATTTCAGCTAGAACAATACACTTTAATTGTATTAAGTGATGCCAATTAACACTTGTAATCAAGTTCCCTCTACATGAGAGGTCATTTATTTCCGACTCTCTTTTTTGCTCACATATTATAATTTGAAGATAGAGTATTTAATTTGTTTTGAGCAATACTATCTTTCAAGAGTTTATAAACCCTAGTTTGACAAACACATATCCTATTCATATATTGTGGAAGCTGAGCAACCAACAAGGAACTTTCACAATCAAATATATTATTGTCCACTTGTGGGGCAATAAACACATCCAATTTCACCATTGATGACTCAAATTTCTCCATTATATCCAAGAATATTTTTTCCCCCTCAAATGTCGATTTCTCAACCACTTGATGTTGAAGGTTGAATTCTAGGTCTCATGGGCATGCATTGAACTCAATCATTTAGAGTCATATGGAAGCCAATTTTGGCTCTACACCTCTTTTCTCCTTATCAATTAGTGAAACTTATGATTGAGGGAATTGAAAGTGTTAGTTTTGAGTGCATTAGCTAGTTATAAAATTTGTCCACACACCTAATTTCCCAAGAGTCTTTCTCCATGTGGCGTTGGTCGAATGGTCCCGATCAATGCCTCATTCACTTAGATGCAAAATTTTGCCTCTCCGCAAATCACAAACAACTCGATCGCTCGATCGATCGTCCATATCATTCAAACCGTACATGGACCATCAAGAGTGTTTTACATTGCCGCCTTTGATGACTCCCATGATTTGATACCAAATGCGCTTTTCTCAAATATCTTTGACCAAGAACCTCTACATAGTTTCTAATGTTAATTTCATGGATGCAATATACAAAAAAGTCATCTTTTTACATAATTTTTTCTTCTATAGTATTGACTAATACGCCAATCAATGACTTTATAATTGTGGTTCTTACGAACCCTTAATATATTTATTGATATAAAAGAAATCTATGGAAGAGAACATTATATACATGTACCCCACACAAGTGGACTAAAACTAAGGGGGATGGCAGGGCAGCCTTGTCTGGTTGTGTGAGCTGTGTGAGCTGTGCTTCTCTCTCTCTCTCTCTCTCTGGGCTTTATGTAGGCTGCTAGTTTCTTGGCATGCATGAGCATCGAGTGGACTGATGCTGCTCTGTCTCCTGCAATTATGCTACTGCTGCCATGGCATGGCATGGCATGCCTGCATGGGTGCACACACGGCTGCTAGCGTCTGTGTTGACGAATGAAGCTGCATCAGTCCACTGCCTGTTTTAGCTGAAGACCCGCCGCAAAGATAGGCGTTCTGTTCAACATGCCACTACTGTCTCCCTCTTCCTCTCACATGCATGCATGACTTTTCTTCATTGTATTCCCTCTCCCTCTCTTCCATTTAACTTTTAATTTCTTAGGGGGCAGTAGTACAGTTCCCATCCCAATGCAGGCAATGCATGCATGGTACCGAACGCTCTCCTGCCTATTGAACCCAAAGAGAACTTGCAGCGGCGTGTTCAGTCACGTATCTCCAGACATTGCTTCAGTTTTGAAATGATCTCTGGGAGGGAGAGGGAGGAACAGGCATGTGTAGCTTCTTTATTAATTATGGACCAAGATTAATGGCAGAAACAGAAGGCATATATGCTCTCAGTGACGATCGACTAATTGTCAGTGGGTTGCTCTGATCCAGGTCTAATTAATTACTGGCCTGGACTGCAGGAAAGGACCACGTTATTATATAGAGACTATTATAATATGCACTGACACTCATCTGAATGCATTCAAAAAGTTCTTTGCAGCACTGAGAGAGAAGATATTCGAGCATGTTTTCTTTTTTAACATTTAATGTTTCTAAGCAGCTATTTAATGTAGTTTTTTTTTAATATTGTATTCAACTAATTTTAACTATTTTATGACCCATACTTTATTTTTTAAAAATAGGATAATATAGTAGAGATAATGCTACATATTTGTTAGAATTTAATTTTGCATTACCTCTCCATGTTTGATATATGAAGTTAGAGGTGCATTTAGTATTCTTTGACTATTGACGAACCTCGATAGAAATTTGCATATATAACATATATTAATATCTTCAGTTTAATTCTTTAGATATTTTTTTAATTCTTTTGTTTTTATAAAAGGAGTTGAAGAGTATTTTAGAAATGAAATAATCTGGCCTTAGATGAAACAAGAATCTTAAAGTAGGATAATAATTTATTTTTTTTTTAAAAAGGACAATTTCCTATTTAAAACTTTTTCATGCATATTTATGATGAATTAATTCATTATAAATTTCCATTAAATACTAATGCATTGGATTAGTAGAAGATAGAGGATTCAACCAAAGATCCTCATATTGGACTCAATATATAAAGGTTTGCTTTTGGAGTGCATGGCCCATTCAACTAAAGAATCTCTAACATATCAAATCACTTTAGTTTCCAAATATACAAATAGGATAATTATATACAATTAATAGTTAATAACATAAACGTACTCAAAAAAAGTTTTCAAATCTATATAATATTAAGATAAAAGAGTATATATAATAAAAATTAGACATATTACCCTTCAAAAGTATGAGCCTTTAATTGTGGTCTCTTCATATTCTTCATAAGTAAAGAGAGGATTAGAGATGGAAGACATTATAGCCTCTTTAACGGGCCTGGAGTTATAGTGTAATGGTAAGTGATGGGGTACCCCACGGGCATGACGCAACGGTTAAGGTGTAGGAGAGTTAAAGGAAATGTCACAGTTCGATCCCATGTATTGGTGATAAATTTAATGGAAAAATTTGGGTTGAGCGGTCATAGGCCAAAATACCCTTAGTGGAAAAAGTCCACAAGTTTATCTTTATGAGCCAAGTAACAATTTGGTATTGAATGGTCTTGGAGACAAGTGAAAAAATTTTATGAGATTAGATCAGTCATCTCTAGAATTAGTTAGGTTAAAAAATGGTAAACGATGGGGTGAGCTCCCAACAAGGGTTCGGATCTTATGAAGGGCACTATATACTTACGGAGTTTGAATTACTTGTGATGCTAGGTCATCCATCAAGATCTATTTATATTTTTTGATTTATCCTTGACCCAAAGAAAAAAATTTATGAGAATGAATTAGCCAATCTTCCAAATTTATCAGATTGTAAGAACTCTATACTTAAATTTAAAATAAAATAAAAATAGAAAGTGTATTTCAACCATGGCTGTTTCTTCATGGCATATGGCATGTCAGTTGTTTTTTTTTTATTAAAACATGTCATCTTATTTTAATATATAGAGAAGAATATATTTTTTTATCGGTAGAGGATAAGATTGAAGACATGGTTAAAGCTAAAAGAGTATCTAGAGGTGGACTAGACTTTGCATAGGAAAGGAATATGTTTGAGTGGGTAACGTAAAAAACTTACATAGATAATTATATTTATTTAATTAATTATAGTATTATAAAAATACAATTGAGCATCTTAAATTTGGACAGACCAGAATAGTCATTATATAAATGACGGACTCCATCATTGGGACTAAAATAAAAATGCAGAACCAGGAGGTTTACTGATTCTATCTAAAAGCGAGAAAGAAGGTATGCTAACGAGTTGGCTCCAATATTGATCGCAAGAAGATGAAGACTTTGATAATGTAACCGAACCTACGTGGTGAGAACAGAAATTGGAAGAAAAAAGTATTAGTCATCGGGTCAAGCAGAGGTCTTAGCTAGGCACTTCTACGCTTACGTCAGTGATTATTCCAGTAGAAAAAGAATGCAATGGCCGTCAGGGCGTAATATTTGAGTAACGTAGTGTTTGCATACCTACTCCTTAGATGGGCATCCCTTTTATAGTATTATGGTTCCTCTGTGCACGAATATTAATACCTTTCTAAAACAGAACCAAACATTATGACGCTATGATACCTTTCCTAAAATAAACCCGTAATTTGTGTCTGGCGTAATAGAAGTTTTTGTTGTACATCAGCACATGGAATATTCTCTTTATTCCCTGACAACTGTGGCATGAAACGACAAAGAGGAGTATTATGTCGTTGGGTTGATGGGCCCTATAAGTCCAACCGACTCTCTGGCTGACCAGGTTTATGCTAAGAACCTTATCCTTGAGAAGTTGAACTGAGCCCACATAAATCCGATCGGCTCTTGGGTCGACTGGCCGTATGCTGAAAGTTTTGTTTTAGAAGTAGGGAGTTGAGCCTCATAAGTCCGACCGGCTCTTGAGTCGGTCGACTATATGCTAGGCACCTTGTCTTAGAAGTAGAGAGTTGAGCCTCAGAAGTCCGACCGGCTCTTGAGCCGACCGCCTGCATGTTTAAAGCCTTAACTCAGAAGTGGCGAACTGAGCCCCAAAAGTCTGACCGACTCTTGGGCCGAGCGGCTGTATGCTGGAAACCTTGTCTTAGAAGTGGGGAGCTGAGCCCCATAAGTCTAATTGACTATATGCTGGAAGTCTTATCCCATAAGTGGGGAGCTATAAGCCCTATTAGTCTGAACGACTCTAGTGTCGACTGGTTAAATATTGGGAGACTTGCCCTTGAGGAGTGGAGAGTTAAGTCTCGGAAGGTCCAACTGACTCTGGGGTCAATCGACTATATACTGGGAGACTTGCCTTTGAGGAGTGCAGAGTTAAGCCCTAAAGGTGAGTGGTCTGTCCGACTTCCTTTACTGCCTCTTTGACTTTGATTATCACCTCATCTTGAATTTAACCGCCATTTTCCATTGACTTTAACTATTATATCATCTTGACTATCGACCTCACACTACTTCGAGGTCACCCACAATATGTCATATCACAAGTCTCCCATTTAAGTCTAGTCGAAGGAGGTTCATAACTGACTGACTAGACATGAGTCCTACTACTGCCTAATCATCTGAACGACTATTGACTCTGCTCATCATCCCTTGATGTCATCATTTATCTTTCTCGAAAAAACACATGAAATGAGGATGCATATTGGGAGTCATGCTCATTCAATCAGTGGGGGTACTAATTGACGAGAGGGTAAATGACCTACGTATAACCCTGTCATGGTTTGACCGTAAGGCACTAGAGCCAAGGGCATAAGTGCGTGAGCATGCACACTTTTAATTCGATAGAACAACGCGAGAGTTTGGGACATAGGCGTGAGAGTAAGCTCACTTATAACTCGGCTGAGCGGCATGAGAATATGAAATATAGGTACGAGAGCAAGCTCAATTATAACTCGGTCGAACGGCACGAAAGTTTGGAATATAGGCACGAGAGCAAGCTCACTTATAGCTTGGTCGAGAAGCACGAGAGTCTGGAATATAAGTACAAGAGCAAGATCGTTTATAACTCGGTCAAGCAGCACAAGAGTTTGGAACATAGGTATGAGAGTATGCTCACTTATAACTCGATCGAACAACATGAGAGTCTAGGACGTAGGTGTGAGAGCATGCTCACTTATAACTCAACTAAACAACAAGAGAATCTGGGACAGGTGTGAGAGCATGTTCACTTATAACTCAGCCAAGAGGCACGAGAGTTTGAAATATAGGCGCGAGAGCAAACTCGCTTATAACTTGGTCGAACAGCTGGAGAGTTTGAAATATAGGCATGAGAGCATGCTCATTTATAACTCGACCGAGCAGCTTAAGAGTCTGGGATATCGAACTTTCGGGCAGAATTTGCTTTCATTTTTACTGAGTATAAATATTCAACAAGATACATATTTATGCAATACAAGCATATCCTCAAGTCTTATAGGGTTATAGATAGTTCGCACTCCATGGCCGATCTAATTCTTTACCCTCAACGTCTTGAAGATAGTAGGAACCTGAGGCGAGCTTTCGTATGACTTGGTATGCCCCACTCCATTGCGGTTTCAACTTACAGACATCCACGACCGGCTTGATCTATTTCCAAACGAGGTTACCCGCCTGAAAAAAAATCTAGCGATGACTCTTTGGTTGTAGCTTTGCTTCATTTGTTGATGATATGACATCAACCAAGCTATTGTTTTATCTCTATCCTCATCTACTAAGTATGAGGCACCGACCGGAATTATCTTCGTCGTATAATTGCTTCTGATCATACTCTAAGCCCACTTCCACTGGGACTACTACTTCTCCACAGTAGACAAGATGAATGAGGTTATACTTGTAACTTTTTGAGGCATAGTGTGATAAGTCCACAGTACACTGGATAACTCATCCACCCAACTTCTTCCAACATGATCGAGCTTAGTCTTAAGTCCCCTAATGATTTCTCTATTGGTGATTTCTGCTTGGCCATTACTTTGAGGATAGGCCACAAAGGTGAAAGCTTATAAAATGTTATAACTTGAGAACCATTCCTAGATCTTTCTGTTGGTTGCTATTCGGAAAACCTAACGGTTCCACTGTACAAAAATTTTGTACAAAGGTCTAAACCTTTCCTAGCTATCATGTGTTCTTTTAAATTAAACTTGGATCGCCTGCGGAACTTAACACGTTTGATCCAAAGTTTAATTTACTTGTTCTTTTAGGTTTAGACTTGGATCTCCTGCGGAACTTAACACATTCGATCCAAATCACTTAGGTTATTAATTCCATTAAATGTTAATTTTCAAAATTGGCTTCCAGGACTGCATGGCGAGGCACATGACCTTCTTGGATATGGGAACAACCACCACCGCCTAGGCAAAGCCTTTTAAGGAAAGCTAATATTTAATTTCCTTAAATAACTTTAGGTCAACCAAAAAGAACAATCAAATCACAAGGAAAAGAAAAATAAAAGAACACAACATCGAAAACTAATTCGAAATACTAGAATCGCATGCCTCTTGTATTTGGTATTTTTACATGAAGATAAAACTAGTATGATGCGGAAATTAAATACTAGTATACCTTTTCTTTTGCAAGCAAAAACCTCTAGGTCTTCTACCGTATTCCTCTTCTAACCTCGGACGTTGTGTGGGCAACGATCTTCCGAGATGAGATACCACCAAAGCACCTTCTTCTTCTCCTTGCAAGGTTCGGCCACAACAAGAGCACCTCTAAGGATGAAGAGTTTTCACCAACCAAGCTCCAAGGGATGCAAGCTTTCTCTCCTTCTTCTCCAAGCTAGAATCCGACCACCACTTGATCTCCAAGAGTGAAGGGAGTTTCGGCCACAAGGATGGAGAGAAGAGAAAGGGAAGTGCCGGCCACACCAAGGAAGAAAAGAGGGAGAAAATAATAGAGGTTGTTCACATTGAAGGCTCCCAAAATCCCCTCTTTATAATCCTTAGCTTTGGCAAATAAAGAAATTTAATTACAATAAAATTTCCTTAACTTTCCTTGACATAAATTAATTAAGAAAAATTAAATAAAATTTCCTATTAAAACATATCATGGCCGACCACCTCATGGAGAGCAAACAAGGTAATTTTCAATCAACAATTAAAATTCCTTATTTGTATTCGGAAATTTTTTTAAAAAATAAAATTTCCCTTTAAAATCCCTTCATGGCTGATAAAAAGAAATTTCTATAATTTTAATTTTTCAACATGTGAATAATTTACAAAGAAGAAAAATAAAATATCCTTCCAATCTACAAATAAGGAAAGAAATTTAATCTCTTTCTTTAATCTTTTGTAGAAACTTATAAAAGAGATATTTTAATTTTTAATCTTTCTAATAAATTATATCTTTCACATAAGAAAAATTTAAATTTAAAATTCTTTTCTAATTTAATAGGGCCGACCACCTAATCTTGGGTTCAAGCTAGGGCCGGCCACCCATGGACCAAGGTTTGGCCGGCCCTAGCTTGGTTCTCAAGCTAGCTTGGCCGACCCCTACACCATGGGTATGAAGGTGGGTATAGGTGGGTATAGTACTCTATAACTAAGAGGCTACGATAGAGACCGAGAGGAGGAATTGGTTTTGGTCTCCCGATAAAATTAAGCATCATGTGTTCGCCCCGAACACACAATTTAATTTTATCAATAATAATTCATTCCACTAGAGAACTATTATTGAACTACCGCATCAATCCCAAATTACATTTTTGGGCTCCTTCTTATTATGAGTGTGTTAGTCTCCCTGTGTTTAAGATGTCGAATATCCACTAATTAAGTGAGTTACTGACAACTCATTTAATTAATATCTTAGTTCAAGAATAGTACCACTAAACCTTATCGTCATGTCGGACTAAGTCCACCTGCAGGGTTTAACATGACAATCCTTATGAGCTCCTCTTGGGGACATTATCAACCTAGATCACTAGGACACAGTTTCCTTATATAATCAACAACACACACTATAAGTGATATCATTTCCCAACTTATCAGGCTTATTGATTTATCGAACTAAATCTCGCCCATTGATAAATTAAAAAAATAAATATCAAATATATGTGCTTGTTATTATATTAGGATTAAGAGCACACACTTCCATAATAACTGAGGTCTTGTTCCTTTATAAAGTCAGTATAAAAGAAACGACCTCTGATGGTCCTACTCAATACACTCTAAGTGTACTAGTGTAATTATATAGTTAAGATAAACTAATACATAATTACATTACGACCTTCCAATGGTTTGTTCCTTTCCATTTTGGTCGTGAGCTACTATTTATAATTTATAAGGTACTGATAACATTATCTTCTGTATGTGACACCACATACTATGTTATCTACAATATAAATTAATTGAACAACTACAAACAAATGTAGATAATTTGACCAAATGTGATTATTTATTCAAAATAAATGTTTACAAAAGCTTAGGCTTTCAGTATACACTCTAACACTTTCCACCCTGGAACTGCCTCCCATTATCAGAGACGAGCTTATGAGGAATCCTAAATTAACACACGATACTCTGCCAGAAGAACTTGATGACTATTCGTTCGGTTATCTTTGTTAATGCCTCAGTTTCTACCCACTTAGAAAAATAATCCATGACCACTAAAATGATTTTTTTTATGAACGGACGCCATCGGGAGGGGCCCTATAATGTCCATACCCCATTGGTTGAATGGGCATGAAACAATCGAAGTCTTCAACAATTTCATAGGGTGATGTGGGATATTCTGATACTTTTAACACGATAGACAAGTGGATATTAGTCCAGCTGAGTTAGCTTGCAGGGTAGACCAAAAATATCTAGCTAATAAAATTTGTTCGCACGAGCGATCAACCGCCAAGGTGGCTTCCATAGGAATCCTGATGAACTTTTTATAAGATGAACTACACATCATCTGGCCCAATGCACTTGAGTTAGGGGCGAGACAAGCCCTCTTGTATAAGTTGTCTTCGATCATTGTAAATTGATTGCCCCTTTTCTCAATCACATGCGCTTGTTCTCGATCTGAGGGTAAAACTCCTTGCCGGAGAAATAAAATTAACAGTGTTCTCCAGTCACTCTGTAGTTCTAACTCGACCCTCCTTTCAATGTGAGCAATAAACAATGTTTGTTCCACCGGACTATCTAGCATCCACGGGATTATAGAACCTACAAAAAACCTTTTATTTGGTCGGCCATTACCCTATTAATCATATACTCACCCCACTATGGACCTCTCCTTTTTCTCTCGACCCTAACTCCCACGTCATCCAATAGGTCGGCTTATCATAACTCATATCAACAGTGCTAGACTTTCTCATTCGGAACTTGCCTGTTGCAACCACGACCACATCCACGATGACCCTCCATTAGATCTTAATAAGCTCTGATACCAACTGACGCCGAGCAGAATATAGATTATTCTGGGGCGTGATGTTTCAGAGAAATTAACAAGAAAACAAGAGAGAAATAATAAAATAAGAAGTAGCCCAAGGTAGGTTTTAAAAAAAAAACCTTCTCGAAAAAAATAAGAGCAGGAATAGAAGAATAAAAGAGATGTAGCTGTAACGTGGCTTAAGCGAAACCAATTGATTCAATATCAAAATAACTTGTCCTAAACATCATCTAAGCATAGGTTTATATAGCTCTTAAAATCCTCAAAAAATATCTAAACAGAAAAATAACCAACTTAACTTATTCTCTAAGATTTAGGATAAATTAACTAATAAGACTTGGTTCCTAAGATTAGGACAAAATTAAATATAATTAAAAAATTAACGAATAACTACTTTAAATCCCCCAATTTGGATCTCCTCTTGCATCAAAGGCCTTTGATCAGGAGCTTATAAACAAGTACTACTACGACTTTCTCTTCTGTTCGGTGCTCTAAAAAAGCTTCTGCGGCATTGTAAAGCTCCTCCGACAACCGGCGATCAAGATCCTTTTCTTTTGTTGATGGTAACACTATTTTGTAGTTCTTGTACTTAAAATCTATAATCATTTCGAATTATTAGTGGATTGCCCAACGAAAGCACTTGACGAGTGCGAACTTTAGAGTAGGAGTTGTCGAAGGATTCGAACCAAGTAAAAACAACTTGTGTTAACATTGTCTTTTTGCTTCCATTTTCCACTGTGTAACTTAGTTTTAAATCAAATTTTCGACGATCGCTATTCACCCCTCTCCCCCCTCCCCCTTAGCGAATTTTTGATCCTACAAGTAGTATCAGAGCGGGTACCGCTCTGAATTGGTGTAACCACTAATCAGGTAAGGGGTAATTTTTTTTTTGTTTTTAACATCTCTTTCAATTTGAGCTTTTTTTATATAATCCAAATTGGTATAATTACCTCTTTGGGTAAAGTTTTTTTCGTTGCAAAATACTTTGAATTGGTGCAACACCAATCAAATTTCTAAATACTTTTATTATCTCCCACACTGCTAATCCAAGACCTAGTCTTGGGATCTCCTTTTTTATTTATTTGTGTGCAAAAGTTACTTAAATGGCCCAAAATGAGGGATACATCACCGTGTGTCCTCCCCTCTTCAACGGTGATGGCTTCCTGTACTGGAAGAAGTAGATAGAGGTGTACTTGAAGATCGACTTCGACCAATGGTTCAACGGCACCAAAGGATACAAGGCATCCGTTGACAACATCAGAATTCCAATAGATCCGGAAAATTAGAATATAGAAATGAAGAAGAAGACTCAAATTGACTTCAAGGCTCTCAACATAATCCAGTGCAGATTAACAAAGGAAGAGCTAAACTACGTCGGCCCACATGAAAACGTGAAGGAGTTGTGGGACAAACTCATCAAACTACATGAGGGAACAAACGATGACAAGGTAACAGAACTAAACTGACCTGTGAATAAATTAGTTAACACTGAAATGCAGGAGCAAGATAAGATGACCTGGGATGACGAAGATGGGAGGCATCACAACTACCTCACATTGATGGCAACAGAACCAGAATCAGAAAGCGAGTTGAAGCAAGACGACAAGTCCGAAGACGAATCAAACCACGAGTCTGCACTCGTATCCGAAGGCTCAAACGAGGTATCTTCTATCTTAACCTCCAACTTTTTTAAAATAATTGCATACTTAAAAAAAATTAATAAAATTTGAAACACAAAAATAACTCGCTCCTTAAGGAAAACCAACATTTTAAGGAACAATTAAACTCACAAATAGAAAACACTAACTCAACTTAAGTCGAAAGACTTAAAGAAGAAAACTCTAAATTAAAGCTGAAGTAACTAATTTAAAATATTTGTTAGAAAATATCACAACTAGATACAAATATCTAAACTTGATACTTGGATCACAAAGAGTTGCGTACAATAAGTCCAGTCTCGAATACAAGTCCATCTCGACTAACAAAACTTTTATATCAGTTATAAGCCAAAATAAGAAATAAACTAAAGCCTAGGTTCTGAAAGTGTGTCTAACCGCACAAATAGGACTCAATGAGTTTTATGTCTCCAAAGATGAAATTTATTATCTAAAACCAAATCCAACCAAACCTATTAATTCAAAACCTAACCAAAATAAATCTTCAAAGGTAAATTCCAAACTAAAGAATAAAATAAACTCAAATAAATCAAGCCTAAATCTAAAATGTAAAATGAAGTCTAACAATTCAAACTCAAATAAATTTAAATCAAACAATTACGAGGCTAATCTAAATTACCATCAAATCTATTATAACTACAAAAATAATCAACATAAACCTAAACCTAAAACTAAAAACTCAATAATTTAGGGGGAGGCCCAAATTAGTTAGCACCTCCAAAACAATAGTTTATCCGGCAGGGTAATTAGGATTAGATTAAAAATGGACAAAAGTTTAACTTAAAAAATAGCATTGGAGAAATTTTAAATGATAGTAGATTATGGAAACTATGTCTATGCATGTCTAGGAAGATATGACTTCGACCTGGTACATTTGGCTTAGTGGAACTAACTGAAGCTATCTCTTACCAATCCTAACTGGTTAAATCAAAGTTTCGTTACTAAGTTTAGTGGATAAGGACTATTTGGAAAACTTCAAAGACATGGTTACTCTAATGATTCTAGCTGACTCGCCACAGCTTAGAAGTGTATCCAAAAAATACTTGTTTGTTGAAATCAAAGCTAAACTTGAATCAAACACAAATTAAACAAAACCCTAAAATTCTATCTAACTCATCTCACAAAACCATTGAATCTCTTGTCTGAAGACTTAGACTGAGTGAGATGAATAAGGACAAAAATTAAAAATTAAATTATAATTATAATTATAATCAAATTCGCACCTGACTAAAAATTTGTTTCTCTAAATTTTTAGGAATCTAAATGGATATTGGACAATAGTTGCTCCCGACACATGACTGAGGATCAAACAATGTTCACAAAGTTAACCTACAAAAAACTATAAACAGTTGCCTTTAAAAACAACAATAAACTAAAGGTAATTGGAATAGGCAACATTGAATTAGAATCCAATTTTATTATTAATAAAGTACTTCTTATTAAAATTTCAAGTTTAACCTATTTAGTGTTAGTCAATTGTGTGATTCAAAATATAAGATAAGGTTTACATCCATTGAATGCTTAATTAAACATGACCCTGTCCGAACGCTGAATCAACGGACGTTGGGCACGTGGCGCTCTCCGAACTGATGACGTGGATCTCCGGCCGGTCGTAGGGGTCTCCGGCGAACCTGCAAGGAAGTCGGGCCGGGAAGGGGTTCCCGGCGACGACCCTCCGACGCTCAAGTCAGGCAAGAGGAAACTAGGAAGTGGCTTAGAATATCGGAGAATGCGTACCTCCGGCGAAGTGTGAGGACCCTTATATAGAGTTATGAAGAGGCTCATGCACACATACCAAGGCGAATACGTGTCCTCTAACCATACCTCAGTATGGGCTTGTTAGAGGAGCTTGCCTGACACCATACTGCTACAGTCCGAGCACCTCTCTGATGGGACGGCATAATCTTCTGTCGTAAGGTTCAAGTCAGCGTATGACTTAGTCGTTAGACACGCCTGTTGTCAGAAGATGTTTCTCGATGTCTCCCTTATCCTTTTGTCTCTTCTGTTCCCATGCCGAGCGTCTGGCCGCTCGGCAGTCCCATCACGTCCGACCGGACGTAGGTACTGATCCGCTTGGGAGATTCCGGGTCGTATGCTCGGATGGAACTGTTCACAGCATTATTGCTTTATGCCTCGGCCGAGCGGGCTACCCGCTCGGCCTGGCGACCTTGTTCATCATGAGCGTCAGAGACCCGACTCCTTGTCGGGTTGTCTTTGCTGCTTCCGCTTAGTCCCCGTTCGGCCGGTCGGCCTCCCCTTTTCCGACCGGCCATTTGACCTTTGACCTCCACGTGGCGTTGACTTCCCTCAAAGGGGGTCCCCCGTCCTTACTGGACCATCAGTTGTGCCGAGCGGCGTTCATATACAACTACCCTCCGCTCGGCCCCTACGGGGGCAGCTAAAAACGTCCGTCAACGCCAACATTCCTCGGATCTCCTCGACGTTTGCGTCAATCTCCATCATTAAGGCCGAGTACGCGCTCATTAAATGTAACTTATGTTGCGACGCCACATGGCACCCCTGATGCCGTCAGCGTACGGCGGCGGCATTACCTTCGATGGGACCGCCTTAGTTCGAAATGGACGGTAAGATGCGGGTTTCGGTTCCCGTGACCTGTTGTCACGCCCCGAGAGTAAGGTTGTCTGACGAAAATCGGACAGCGCCTCCCCTGTAGCAGTGACAAATGGAACCGGTATACATCACCAACAGATAATACAAATGCAAATAAAATCACAACCACGCAGATAATATGCAGCCTACACGGCTGTAAAATCAAACACAGCGGAAAACAAGAATGACAAAGATAAAGTAATGAAAACTCACCGCGGGCCGGCCCGGCTTGACTCCTCGACAAAACAACCAAATACAAAATAACAAGTCCACACCCCAATTATTACAATGCTAAATTCAAAGGTTTAACTCACAATGAAATGAAAACCAAAATCGTAAAACCGTCCTCGGAAGCGACGTGGGACCGGCAGTCGGGATCCTCCTCCAAGTGTACTAGGATCGCTATCAGCTACCTGGTGAAATTACCAATATGCGGGGTGGTGAGTATAAAGACTCAGCGGGTAATAGAGTAGACAGTGCATGAGTATCATAAACAGCTAAGAGTACAATAGGATACAGTCTCGGGAAAGATAAATAGCAGATACTACCGGGTAAACAAAGTATATATCCATACCTGAAACCATACCCTAGGCTAACAGTGTAAGGTCTGAGATAACATAAACTGCTACAGTACTGCTCATAACTACATGGTATCGTGTGAGGTATATACATGTCAACAGTAAGTCAGTGTCTATACACATATCACAGGTATAAATCTCAACCTATGTAAGCATAACAGCATAAATAAACAACAGCAGCATAATCTAGTAACAGCAGCATAGATAAGCAACAACAGCATAAATAAGCACCCAGCAAATATAATAACAACAGCGTATGTACGGATGGTCACCCCGCCCACCTCTCTACACCACGACCCCTGTATGGTCGAGAGGCCGGATCGATGACAAACTGTACCACCCAAAGGCCGCCACTACTCTCGAGTGACCGGATGGACAGGTGCATAGTAGCTGAATAGCTACGTCTGCGACGGGGTCCCTGCTGCCGCAACTCCAGCCGCCACTACCCATGAGTGGCCGAGTGTGGCACGACAGGACAAGCGGCACGCTCCAGCTACCACTACCCATGAGTGGCCGAGCGTGCGACCCAGGCCAACAACCGCTTCAACCACAAGGGAGACAGGATCGTCGGCAATGCATGCAATGACATGATGCAAACAATGCAACAGTCATCATATATATATAAACAGAAACAGGTATGCTACATGAAGCCAGCATGCTCAGTAAGGTGTGTAAATAAACACAGAAACAGGTATGCTACATGAAGCCAGCATGCTCAGTAAGGTGTGTAAATAAACAGCAACCAAAGCATGTAAACATGGTATCAGGTGTCTATATATCCAATACCTAATATCTAATGTCTGGCATCTGGTATCTGATACCTAGTAATATAGTATCTGCTAAATATCCTCGATAGCAACAAGAGACTGTATAGATACAGAAACGAGTAGCTCAAAGATTGAGTGGGTAAAGTATCAAGCACAAGAAATAAGACGAGTGGAGTCAAGATAAATACTACGTATATGAAATTAACTCATGCACTAAGATCGATATCTAAAGAAGCAAGTCAAGAAGTACCCGCCTCTAAGTGTCGACTGAATCCAATGCCAATCTCGTCACGACGCTTGTCCTGATCAATGTCCTACATCAACGTATCGATTTTAACCATATACGTATAGAACCAAATAGTTAAGCCAATACTTAAAACAGGCATGCTAATCTGGGCTCCTTCATTATCTAAATAAACCCTACACTGATCTACTCCAAAACAATTCCCAAACCCTAATTTATGTCTTCACACCACAAGATTTCCAGCAGGATCTTAACACTAAACCCAAACCTTAATCTGTCTGTGCCCTCAGATCCCACAATTCTAGCTGAAACCGATCAACAAGAGGAATTCTAAACATGCATGGATTCCATATGAACTGATACAGTACATGAAATGGTCACATTCTTTAACCACATCTACCGCTATCAATCTTCTGAGAACAATACTAACATAATTCCAAACTTCTAATAGGATCACTATAATTATTACCTGAACAAAACATACCTTAATCACCTCCCACAATCTCAGATCTGATCCCCACTCTCAACGTAGGATTCGTTATCGAACCTGCAATCCAACGTTTCCACAAGGCTACAATTGATACAATCACATTAATCAACACCCAATTCTCACCGAATTCATCACCTAGATCTACAAATCGAACTTCTGGAGTGGTGCAGACCTTACCTGATGTTTCCCGGGTGAAGAACAGCTGCTGAGAGTTGTGGTCGAGCCCCTCAACGCAAGCCACTGCCCAAAACCAACCCACAAAATCCGTTCACCCTCTCATCTGGCAACAAATCGCAGTTTCTATAGCTAATAGAAAAACCCTAATCAAACAAACCATACCTCAATACCTTGCTGCCGAAGACCTCCACAATCGGTGGAGAGAAACCCGACCCGATCCACTCGGCTCCAGCCTCGGGAAGATGAGGAAACTGCCTGAGGTATACGTCCTCGTCCCTATCAAGCTCTGGAACAGGCGTTACCACCCTCGGAGTCACCGGAGCTCAGATTTGCTCCTCTCGACTGAAGATTCCCCGTGTGCAGCTGAAATCCGAGGAGAGGAAGAAGCTCTGGTGACGCTGTCGTCGAGGGTTAGAGGCCTAGGAGGTTTTGCCGACCGCCGGATTCATCGTCGCCACGAGCTCGGGTGTGGAGGCGCCGTCGCGACGCTGGGTCGGCGGTTTCGGGAGAAGAAGACACGAAGAAAAGAGGGTCGGCGCTTTTAGGGCTTCGGTAGGGGGTATTGTAGCTTCCTATAAAAGTAGGGTTTAAGTTCTTCCCAACCCTTAATTAGCCCCCCTCTAATGATGATTTCCAATATCATCTAAAGCCCAATAATTTATCCCCTTAAACACAGTCATACATCCTCCAAATAAATCCAAAAAAATATCTAAATATTCCCAATAATCATTATAGGCTATTTTATTTTGTCGTATCTCACACCTGTAATCGACGGTTGAGGCCGCTCAGGCTCCACTCTATAAAGCCTTCGCTTTCTTCCTTCGTCGCATTTCTGCTTCCGCGTGCCCAGAAGCTTCCTTCGGTGTTCCAGCGCTCCGGCGACTCCGATTCTCCTTTTTCCGGTGATTCAGTGTTCTTCTCCAATCCTCATTCTTCTCTGTAAGGTTCTTCTTCTTTCTTTCTTTGTTAGCCTTGTGTTTCTTGTCGTGTTTTCGTCCTCTGCACACTGTTTCATCTATCATCTTCTTCCTTTTACCATCTATCTTCTGTCGCCCTTTTTTGGTTTCGTCCGCTCGGACAATGGCTAGTTCCTCTCAGCCTCAAGACCAAACTCTCGGCCCATGGTATACCACCATGGAGTCGCGCTTCGATCGGCGCGACGCCAATATTTTGATGGATAATTTTAACATCCCATCCGACTTCGAAATTATCTTACCCTCTCCCTCCGCTCGGCCACACAAACCGCCGCATGGAGCTTTTTGTGTTTTCCGCGACCAGTTCACAGCCGGTCTGCGATTTCCCATTCATCCCTTCATCGTTGAAGTTTGTAATTTTTTCGACATTCCGCTCGGAAGCCTAGTCCCCAACACTTTCCGCCTTTTATGCGACGTTGTCGTCCTGTTTAAAATCCACCATATCCCCCTCCGATCGGAGGTTTTCTACTTTTTTTATTACCCTAAACAGTCCGAGATGGGCACATATATGTTCCAGGCTCGGCCTGGTTTAGTTTTCTTCAATAAACTGCCCTCTTTCAATAAGCATTGGAAAGAATTCTACTTCTACCTTCGGATGCCCGAGCGGGCCCCCTTCCGAACGCAGTGGCAGATCGGACCACCAACCTCCCCTGAACTAAGAAGATTCAAGACCCGACCGGACTATCTTCAAGCCGCCAACATGCTAGCCGGTCTGAGGTTTGACATCAATAAGTTCCTGCCAGAAGGGGTGATGTACATATTCGGCCTGAGTCCGATCAGGACCCCCCTCCCGAGCGGCTTCGGTAAGAATCTTGCTTGTACATTTACCTTGATTGCTAACTGATTTTCTCCTTTTTCCTTTGCAGCGAACATTGTCATGGAGTCGGTGATGGCTGGAATTTTGAAGAGGAAGGCGGCGGCGCTCGAGGCCGCGGCGGCCAAAGAGATGGAGACGCTTGGCATTCAGCCGGTCGGCTCTAATGAAGGGGAGAGCACCACGAACGTAGGGGAATCGACCGCTCAGGCTTCCCTCCCGGAACAGGCGGCTGGCGCAACCGCTAGTCGAGATCCTTCCGTCCGGGAGGAGGGCTCGGCTCAGGAGGACGAGCGCCCTCTTCGACAAAAGAGACGCCGAGTGGAGATACCCCTTCGATCGGCGACTTCCGCGGTCCAGCCTTCCGAGCGGACCACCGCTGATTCCCGCGGCAAAGCCCCAGCGGTGGAGGCCATCTCGTCCGATCGGACCCCGTCACAATTGGACGCGTCCGCGGACCCCCTCGAGGCCGTTCCAGTCAGCGTCCTTCCGCCCGCTGCTCGCCGAGTTCAACGTTCAGCAATTTTGTCCCAGATGTCTGCGCCGGCCTCCGATCCTTCCCCGACCTCCGCTCAGACGACTCCTGATCGGCATCGTACCATCCGGGTCTCGCTTCACCTCCCCACTGAAGAATTGTTGCCCGAGTCCGATCGGACGACCGCGCCCGAGCACACGATCACCCTGAAGGGGCCTTTAGTCGAAATGTGGGCCGACGCTCGGGCACGCGTCGCTATGATTCTACTCCGCAGTCTGGACAACAACCACATGCAGCAGGCTACTGGGGTAAGCCAATTTTCTCAAGGCCTTTACGCATTCTTTCCGATCGGCTACTAACACTCTTGCTTATGTCAGAGATGGGTGGAGGAGATTGGGGTCTCCAATCGTCTGGCTATGGTGGACGAAGAATTAAAGAGGCTGAAGGCTCCGGGCGGCCCTTTCGGCTCACAAGGTCCATCATATGCCGAGCTGCAGAAAGAGCTCAAAAAGACCCAAGCTCTATTGGAGGCCGAACGGAAGAAGACGGCCGATCAGGCCTACACTCTGGGAGAACTTGAAAGACAGGTGAAGACGCTGGAGCGGAAGAAAAACCTCGCCACCGAGCGGAAGAAAACGGCAATCTCCGATCTGGAGAAGAAGAATGTCGAGGCTCGGGGTCTAGAGCAAAAGGTTAAAGAGATGATGGACCAGCTGGCCGGCGAGAAGGTGGCCCGCTCGGCTGAGGCAAATAAGCATAAGGAGGAGCTGAAAACTCTGCAAGAGTCCCTCGCAGCCTCCCAAGCGGCCTTCAAGGAGTATCAAGAAGCTGAGCCTGGCCGAGTCGCAGCCCTGAGGCTGAATTACATCCGTTCGGAAGTGTTCTCGGAGAAAGTCTGCGAACGGATGTACACTGCCTTCGAGCTCACTATGACTGCCACCACAACTTATTTGAAGTCCAAGGGTCATCTTGCCGACTCCGTCCTCATCCCGGCCCAAGACCAAGCGGCGCTTCTCGACATAATCCCCCAGGACATTTATGGTTTCCTTGAATAGGAAGTTTTTATGTAACTCGGCCGCTCAGCCAAACACTTATCTATTTTTGTAATTCTGCCGCTCGGCCTTAATTTCTTGAATGCTATCCTTTTATTTGCTTTTTATTTTTCTTTTGCTAATCAATATGAGTGTTATCCGCTCGGCTCGCCAACTACCGTTGTTCATGTTCCTTTGCTTCTCCTCGTTATTCGCCTCTCATCCCACCTTTCTTGTGCTCGAAAGGGGTTTTTACGAAGTATTTTGCGTAGCTAGTCCGCTCGGCGGAATATATCTTGTTTCGCAAACGTGATTTTCTCCAGATGTTCACGAAGTACTTTTGGTTAATTGGACGATCGGCCAAACGACTTAAGAGTCGACCTCATTATTGTCTTCTTCCGGCCGGAGGGTTTATAGTCGCCGGCGCGACTCTCGATATTTAACATCGGAGCTCGACGGTCTTCCGGCCGGAGGGTTTATAGTCGCCGGCGCGACTTTCGATATTTAACGTCGGAGCTCGACGGTCTTCCAGCCGAAGAGTTTATAGTCGCCGGCGCGAGTTTCGATATTTAATGTCAGAGCTCGACGGTCTTCCAGCCGGAGGGTTTATAGTCGCCGGCGTGACTCTCGATATTTAACATAGGAGCTCGACGGTCTTCCGGCCGGAGGGTTTATAGTCGCCGGCGCGACTCTCGATATTTAACGTCGGAGCTCGACGGTCTTCCGGCCGGAGGGTTTATAGTCGCCGGCGCGACTTTCGATATTTAACGTCGGAGCTCGACGGTCTTCCGGCCGGAGGGTTTATAGTCGCCGGCGCGACTCTCGATATTTAATGTCGGAGCTCGACGGCCTTTTAAGGCTAATTTCAACACTGCCGTTCGGCGAAGATTGCCAAATGCGTTTTTTATCATTTTGCTTCCTGCATTAAAAGAACACAGGCGACCAAGAGATACACAAAATGAATTATATCAGCGCACCTCTCACCCAGCTCGGTATGGATGGAGATGATTTGCGCTCCATGGTCGATCCAACCGCCGTCCGTCTTCATCCTCCAAATAATAAGCACCCGAGCGGAGCTTTTCGATGACCTTGAAGGGACCCGCCCAATAAGCCTCCATCTTGCCAACGTCCCCGACCGACTTTACTTTCTTCCACACTAGGTCGCCGACCTGGAACGCTCTGGGGATCATGCGCCGGTTGTAATTCTGCTTCATCCTCTGCCGGTACGTCATCAGCCGGACAGACGCCTTGGCTCGTTCTTCATCGATTAAGTCCAGCAACATGTTCCTCCGCTCGGCATTGTCGTCATCATAGTTCTGGATCCGGACGGACTCTACGCCAACTTCAACCGGGATAACCGCTTCGCCGCCGTACACTAAATGGAACGGCGTGACGCCCGTTCCTTCCTTTGGAGTCGTGCGGATAGCCCATAAGACGCCTGGCAGCTCGTCCACCCAACTTCCTCCTATGTGATCAAGTCGAGCCCGAAGAATTCTGAGTATTTCTCTGTTGGTTACTTCCGCCTGGCCGTTGCTTTGGGGATACGCCATGGAAGTAAAGTCCTGCTCAATGCCATAACTTTTGCACCATTCTTCGAGCTGCTTCCCGACGAACTGTCATCCGTTATCTGATATGAGTCGACGAGGAACGCCGAACCGACAGATTATATGCTGCCAAATAAACTTTTTGATCATCTGCTCGGTGATCTTGGCCAGTAGCTCAGCCTCCACCCATTTGGAAAAGTAGTCGACCGCCACCAGTAGAAATTTCCGCTGACCGGTCGCCATAGGGAACGGACCCACGATATCCATTCCCCACTGATCGAACGGACAGGATACCGCAGACACTTTCATCTCCTCTGCCGGTCGGTGGGAGAAGTTGTGGTACTTCTGGCAGGAGAGGCACATCGCGACGGTCCGAGCGGCGTCTGCTTGCAGTGTTGGCCAGAAGTACCCGGCCAGCAAGATCTTCCTAGCCAACGATCGGCCGCCGGATGTCCCCCGCACGATCCTTGGTGCACTTCGTGGAGGATGTACTCCGCGTCTTCCGAGCTCACACACTTCAACAGTGGGCGGGAGAAAGCCTTCTTGTAGAGTTGGTCTCCAATGAGTGTGAACCGATCGACTCTCCTTCTTAATAGCTGGGCTTCTTCCCGATCGGACGGTGTTGCCCCTAATCTCAGAAACTCCATGATGGCTGTCCTCCAATCGCTCGGAAACGCGATGCCCTGCATCCGGTCGACGTGCGCCACCAAAGATACTTGTTCAATTGGCTGCTGAATAACAACCGGTGATATTGAACTTGCAAGCTTGGCTAACTCGTCTGCTACTTGGTTTTCCGCTCGGGGTATCTTCTGAATAATGACCTCTCTGAAGTGGGCCTTGAGCTTTTCAAAGGCCTCAGCGTAAAGCTTGAGCCGAGCATTGTTAATCTCAAAAGTGCCCGAGAGCTGCTGAGCGGCCAACTGGGAGTCTGAATAGAGTGTCACCCGACCGGTGCCTACATGCCGAGCTGCCTGCAAACCGGCTATGAGAGCCTCATACTCCGCTTCATTATTTGTGGCCTTGTAATCCAATCGGACGGATAGGTGCATCCTTTCTTCTTGGGGAGATAGTAATAATACACCAATTCCGCTCCCGAGCCTAGTGGACGATCCATCCACAAATATTTTCCACATAGCTTCGGGCTCGAGATTTTGCACTTCAGTAACAAAATCTGCCAAGGACTGCGCCTTTATTGCCGAACGGGGTTGAAACTGGATGTCAAATTCACTCAACTCCGTTGTCCATTTGATGAGCCGGCCGGACGCTTATGGGTTCAGCAGCACTCTTACCAATGGCCTATTCGTCCGGACTATGATGGTATGGACTAGGAAATAAGGGCGAAATCTCCGAGCGGTGAGAACCAAAGCGAAAGCTAGCTTCTCGAGCCCAGTGTAGCGAGATTCAGCGTCTTTTAAAATATGACTCAAGAAGTACACGGGTTGTTCTTCTCCGCTCGTCCTCACTAATGCCGAGCCTACTGCTTGCTCGGTTGAAGATAAGTAAATACAGAGCGGCTCACCCACAGCTGGCTTGGCTAGCACGGGCAGAGAGTTCAGGTATGTCTTCAGTTCTTCAAACGCTCGATCGCACTCCTCGTCCCAATGGAACTTAGTAGCTTTGCGTAGAATCTTGAAAAAGGGGAGACTCCGATCGGCGGTCTTCGAGATGAATCTTGACAACGCAGTTATCCGACCGGTCAGGCGCTGTACTTCCCTTAGATTTCTTGGGGGCGGCATATCTTGCAACACTTTCACCTTGCTGGGATTTGCCTCGATGCCCCGCTCGGTCACTATATAGCCCAAGAAACGCCCGCCTTTTGCTCCGAACAAACACTTCTGAGGGTTCAGCTTAACTCCATACTTCCTCAGCGTTCGGAAGGTCTCCTCCATGTCTTTAAAAAGATCAGCCGCTCGGACGAACTTGATGAGAATATCATCCACGTACACTTCTAGATTGCGTCCGATCTGCTCTTTGAATACTTTGTTCATCAAGCGCTGGTAAGTTGCTCCCGCGTTCTTCAGTCTGAACGGCATCACATTGTAGCAGTAAGTGTCGTCGGCTGTAACGAAGCTGACTTTCTCTTGATCTTCTCGGGCGAGCGGCACTTGATGGTAGCCCTGATAGGCGTCGAGCATGCATATTAGCTCGCAGCCGGCTGTAGAGTCCACCAGTTGATCGATCCGGGGCAGAGGATAAAAATCCTTTGGACATGCTTTGTTGAGATCCCGAAAATCGATGCAAACCCTCCACTTGTTGCCCGGCTTGGAGACTAGTATCACGTTCGTCAGCCAGCTATGGAACTGGACCTCGCGTATGTGGCCGGCCTCCAGGAGCTTCTCGACCTCCGCTCGGATGATGGCATTTTGTTCGGCGCTGAAGTCCCTCTTCCTTTGCTTCACCGGCCGAGCGTCTGGTCGGACGTGGAGCTCATGCTGTGCGATACTTGGCGAAATTCCCGGTAACTCATGCGTCGACCAAACGAAGACGTCGTAGTTTCTCTGAAGACATTTGATCACCTCCTCTTTCTGGCTTGCCTCCAGATCGGCCGCAATAAATGTGGTGGCCTCCGATCGAGTAGGGTGGATCTGCACTTTCTCTTTTTCTTCATAAACCAAAGAGGGTGGTTTTTCAGTAATGGCGTTCACCTCGATCCGTGGCGTCTTCCGAGCGGAATTAGCTTCGGCTCGGACCATCTCGACGTAGCATCGCCGAGCCGCCAGCTGGTCTCCTCGTACTTCTCCCACTTTATCTTCCACCGGTAACTTGATTTTCTGGTGGAAGGTAGAGACGGCCGCTCGGAACTCGTTGAGCGCCGGTCGCCCCAAGATGACATTGTATGCAGAGGGAGAGTCGACCACGACGAAGTTGGCAGTCCGCGTCCTTCTGAGCGGCTCCTCTCCCAGCGAAATAGCCAGTCGGACCTATCCGACCGGCAGAACTTCATTGCCCGTAAACCCGTAGAGGGGGGTTGTCATGGGCAGCAGCTCGGCTCGATCAATTTGCAGTTGGTCGAAGGCCTTTTTGAATATAATATTGACCGAGCTTCCTGTATCTATGAAAACACGGTGAATAGTATAGTTAGCTATTACCGCTTTGATGAGGAGAGCGTCGTCATGTGGCACTTTGACTCCCTCCAAGTCCCTGGGCCCGAAACTGATTTCGGGTCCGCTCGCCCGTTCTTGGCTGCAGCCGACCGCATGGATCTGGAGCTGCCTGACACTTGCCTTTCGTGCTCTGTTGGAGTCACCTCCGGTCGGCCCGCCAGCGATGATGTTGATTTCGCCGCGGGACGTGTTGCTTCTATTTTCATCTTCCCGAGCGGACGACCTAGGCCGCTCCCTAGACAACCGGGGATAGTCCTCGTGCCTCTGAGGATGATGCCGCTCGAGAGACTGTCGCTATCGCCTGTCGGATATACACCGATCGGCTTCATGATGTTGCTGTCGCCTGTCGGATGATGGTGAGCGACGACGACTACTCCGAGGAGCGGGGTGGGCCATCAGGGGAAGGCTCCGACAATCTCTTGTGTTATGCGTGTCAGTCCGGTGGAACGAGCAAAACATAGGGGTACATACCTTCTTCTTTGGTTTGGGTCGCTCGGCAGCTACCTCTTGGACTGCTTGGGACCTCGCGTGGTGAGGGCGGACTGCTTCGGCCCTCGGTCCTCTAGGCGGCTCCTGGCGATTGACAGGCTTCCGCTCGGCAGGGGCTAGCCGCTCAGTTGGAACTTCTTTTCTTCGGGCCGCCTGTGCTTCCTCCACATTAATGTACTCGTTGGCCCGGTGTAACATATGATCGTAGTCTCAGGGCGGCTTCCGAATGAGTGACCGGAAGAAATCACCGTCCACGAGGCCTTGCGTGAACGCATTCATCATCGTTTCTGAGGTGGCCGTTGGAATATCCATGGTCACTCTGTTGAATCGTTGGATGTATGCTCTGAGCCACTCCATGGGCTCTTGCTTGATGGCAAATAGGCTAACACTGGTCTTCTGGTAGCGCCGACTGCTTGCGAAATGGTAGAGGAAGGTCATGCAGAACTCCTTGAAACTTGTAATGGACCCGTCCGGCAGCCTCCGAAACCACCGTTGCGCCGACCCCGAGAGGGTGGTAAGGAACACCCGGCATTTTACTCCATCTGTGTATTGATGTAGGGTAGTTGTGTTGTCGAACTTACCAAGATGGTCATCCGGATCGGTGGTTCCGTTGTATTCACCGATCGCCGGGGGCACATAGTGCTTTGGCAGAGGGTCCCGCAGGATGGCCTTTGAAAATTGCCGGTTGATCCGCTCGGGGGAGGCGTCCGTTCGGGGGGCCTTGCCTTTTCTGTTGTCTCGCATAGGCGCCTCGTCGGATGAAGATCCTCGGTCACGATTAACTGTTGTTGCTTCAGGAGGCGTTCGAAATAGGGCCCGATGAAATGGAACCGTGGCCGGGGGTGCTTCCGCTCGGCCACCCGATGCGGACGTCGCTTGTTGCTCCATCCGCTCGGCTTGCACCTTCTGCTTTTGTTGTTCCACAAGCTTAGCTACTCTTGCCTCGATCAGAGCGTCGAGCTCCTCCGTGGAGAGCATCACCGTATGCGGTCGTCCAGCTTCGTCCATTGCTTCAACTCGGATGCAGGTGTGTTCCCACAGACGGTGCCAATTTGATCCTGTCCAAACGCTGAATCAACAGACGCTGGGCACGTGGTGCTCTCCGAACTGATGACGTGGATCTCCGGCCGGTCGTAGGAGTCTCTGGCGAACCTGCAAGGAAGTCAGGCCAGGAAGGGGTTCCCGGCGATGACCCTCCGACGCTCAAGTCAGGCAAGAGGAAACTAGGAAGTGGCTTCGAATATCGGAGAATGCGTACCTCCGGCGAAGTGTGAGGACCCTTATATACAGCTATAAAGAGGCTCATGCACACATACCGAGACGAATACGTGTCCTCTAACCATACCTCTGTTGGTTGCTACTCGGAAAACCTATAGGTTCCACTGTACAAAATTTTGTACAAAGGTCTGAACCTTTTCCTAGCTACCATGTGTTCTTTTAAATTAAATTTTGGATCGCCTGCGGAACTTAACACGTTTGATCCAAAACTTAATCTATTTGTTCTTTTAGGTTTTGACTTGGATCTCCTGCGAAACTTAACACGTTCGACCCAAGTCTCCTTAAGTTATTAATTCCATTAAATATTATTTTCCATAATTGGTTCCCAGTACTGACGTGGCGAGGCACATGACCTTCTTGGATATAGGAGCAACCACCACCGACTAGACAAAACCTTTTATAGAAAGATAATATTTAATTTCCTAAAATAACTTTAGGTTAACCAAAGAGAACAATCAAATCACAAGGAAAAGAAAAAAATAAAAGAACACAACTTCGAAAAACATATTCGAAATTCTAGAACGTAAGCCTCTTGTATTTGGTATTATTTCCATAAATAACTAGCATGATGCGGAAAGAAAAATTACTAGTTATACCTTGTAGAAAAACCTCTTGATCTTCTACCGTATTCCTCTTCTAACCTCAGACGTTGTGTGGGCAACGATCTACCGAGATGAGAAACCACCAACCACCTTCTTCTCCTCCAAGCAAGGTTCGGCCACAAAGGAAAACTTCACCAAGGAGAAAAACCAAAATACTAACCAAGCTCCAAGAGATGCTAGCTTTCTCTCCTTCTTCTTCTTCTCCGAGTAGTATCCCGCCACCACAAGAGCTCCAATGGAAGAAGGAGATTCGGCCACCACAAGAGGAAGAGAAAGAGAGGATGGCCGGCCACACCAAGGAACAAAAGAGGGAGAGAAAACAACAGAGGTTGTGTCCTGTGAAGGCACCTCACCCTTCTTTTATATTCCTTGGCCTAGGCTAATTAGGAAATTTAATTACAATAAAATTTCCTTAATTCCCTTGACATGATTTAATTGAGAAAAATAAAATAATATTTCCCCAATTAATCTCTAATGGCCGGCCACTTCTAGAGGAAATAAATTAGACAAGTTTTAATCAACAAATTAAAACTTCCTAATTTGTTTCCGGAAATTTTAAAAATAAAATTTCTCTTTAAAAATCTCTTCATGGTTGATAAAGGAAATTTCTATAATTTTAATTTTATCAACATGTGGATAATTTTAAAGAGAAAATAAAATAACTCATCAATCTACAAATAAGGAAAGAGATCTAATCTCTTTCTTTAATCTTTTGTAGATCTTTTACAAGAGAGATATTTTAAATTTAATTCTCTTTAAAAAATTATTTCTTCCACATAATAAAAACTAAAATTAAAATCCCTTTTTAATTTAATTTGGCCGGCCCCCACTAGCTTGGGTTCAAGCTAGGGCCGGCCACCCAATAATATACCTAGGCCGGCCCTAGCTTGGTTCCCAAGCTAGCTTGGCCGGCCCCTATTGGGTGGGTATAGAAGGTGGGTATAGGTGGGTATAGAACTCTATAAATAAGAGGCTACGATAGGGACCGAGAGGAGGAATTGGTTTTGGTCTCCCGATAAAATTAAGCATCCCGTGTTCGCCCCGAACACACAACTTAATTTTATCAATGATAATTCATTCCACTAGAGAACTATCATTGAACTACCGCACCAATCCCAAATTACATTTTTGGGCTCCTTCTTATTATGAGTGTGTTAGTCTCCCTGTGTTTAAGATATCGAATGTCCACTAATTAAGTGAGTTACTGACAACTCATTTAATTAATATCTAAGTCCAAGAGTAGTACCACTCAACCTTATTATCATGTCGGACTAAGTCCACCTGCAGGGTTTAACATGACAATCTTTATGAGCTCCTCTTGAGGACATTATCAACCTAGTATCTCTAGGACACAGTTTCCTTCTATAATCAACAACACACACTATAAGTGATACCATTTCCCAACTTATCGAGTTTATTGATTCATCGAACTAAATCTCACCCATTGATAAATTAAAGAAATAAATATCAAACATATGTGCTTGTTATTATATTAGGATTAAGAGCACACACTTCCATAATAACTGAGGTCTTTGTTCCTTTATAAAGTCAGTATAAAAGAAACGACCTCTAATGGTCCTACTCAATACACTCTGAGTGTACTAGTGTAATTATATAGTCAAGATAAACTAATACCTAATTACACTACGACTTTCTAATGGTTTGTTCCTTTCCATTTTAGTCGTGAGCTACTGTTTATAATTTATAAGGTACTGATAACATCATCTTCTGTATGTGACACCACATACTATGTTATCTACAATATAAATTAAATGAACAACTACAAACAAATATAGACAATTTGACCAAATGTGATTCTTTATTCATAATGAATGTTTACAAAGCTTAGGCTTTCAGTATACACTCCAACAATCTCCCACTTATACTAATGACTAAGCTGACATTTCTTCTACCATACATCTGATTCCCATTCCCTCCACATGCCGATCGAAAGCTTTCGTCGGAAGGGCCTTAGTGAAAGGATCTGCCAGGTTATCCGCTGATGCAATCTTGGCGATGACAACTTCTCCTCGCTTCACGATATCTCGTATCAGGTGGTACTTGCGCTCTATATGTTTACTTGCCTTATGAGCTCGTGTTTCCTTCGAGTTTGCAATCGACCGCTATTATCACAATAAATTGTGATGATTTTGGGCAAACCAGAATCACATCTAAGTCCATTAGAAAGTTCCCGATCCATACCGCTTCTTTAGCCGCCTCAGAGGCTGCTACATACTCCATGGTTGAGTCCAAACGCATTTGCTTAACACTCCTCCATGAAATGGCTCCACCTCCTAAAGTAAACACATAGCCTGATGTAGAATTACTATTATCTGATTGGAAATCAAATCCGTGTAACCCACAGGAAGCAGATCGTTCGCTTGGTAAACTAGCATATAATCTCTAGTCCTTCTCGTACTTTAATATATGCTTTACCGCAGCCAATGTCCTTGTCCAGGTTACTCGATATTCACGACCATGCCCACCAAAAAACAGATATCGTGTCTCGTACATAGCATTGCATACATTAGGCTTCCTACAAATGAAGGCTTTCATGTCATCTATCTCTTTCGATGTCTTTGGAGACATCTCTTTAGATAGAGCTACTCCATGTCTAAAAGGTAAGAAACCTTTCTTGGAATCCTGCATGCTAAAACGAGCAAGGATTGTATCTATATATGAAGCTTGGGACAGACACAACATTCTTTTCTTACGATCCCTTATAACTTTGATCCCAAGAATGTGTGCACAATCTCCTAAGTCCTTCATATCAAATTGTTTGGACAACCATACCCTTACGTCTGATAATACCTTGACATTGTTGCCAATTAGCAAAATATCATCTACGTATAGTACAAGAAATACCACCACTTTTCCATTACACTTATTATATACACAAGACTCATCCGGACTTTGAATAAATCCATATGACTGGATTACTTCATTAAACCGGATGTTCCAAGATCTTGAAGCTTGCTTTAGTCCATAAATGGACCGATTGAGCTTGCACACCAGATGCTCTTTGCCTTTTTCAATGAACCCTTCTGGTTGCTTCATATGGATGTTCTCTTCAAGACTTCCATTAAGGAAAGCTGTCTTGACATCCATTTGCCAAATCTCATAATCCATATGAGCAGCAATGGATAAGAGTATCCGATAGACTTAAGCATGGCTACGTGTGAAAAGGTTTCCTCATTCCTCTTTTTGAGTGTACCCTTTCGCAACAAGCCTAGCTTTCAAGGTTTCTACCTTCCCGTCTCCTCTTTTCCTTTTGTAGATCCACTTGCATCCAACGACTTTTATACCATCGTGTGGTTCTACAAGCTCCTGCACCTTATTAGAGTACATAGACTCTATTTCGAAATTAATTGCCTTTTGCCAAGATGCTGCATCTATATCTTGGAGTGTCTCGTTATATGTTCAGGGATCGTTCATGTTTACCCGGATCAAGTCCAAGACTCTCCCAAAACATGAATCTTTCAGTCGCTTTACAACCCTCCCACTACGACGAGGCATCTGTGGTTGTGTATCATGTGTGACACGTGTTGCGGTCTCTGTGGTACTTCATCTTGTACTGGTACTGAAGTAGACATGTCCTCTAAGTTCTTCCAAAACAACTTTACATCGGGCTTGTGATCCATTATATAGTCTTCTTCTAAAACCGGCATTGGTGCTAACAATGACCTTCGTCTTTAGGACTATAAAATAAACCACCTTTCGTTCCTTTGGGATATCCTACAAACACGCGAACTTCAGACGGATTCTAACTTATCAAGATCTGGTTTCAGCACATGTGCTGGATACCCCAAATCCGAATATGTCTTAGACTGGTTTTCGCCCATTCCACAATTCTATGGGAGTAGAAGAAACTGATTTAGAAGGTACTAAGTTCGGAACGATACTGTTTCTAGAGCATATCCCCAAAACGAATTTGTAATTCGAATAACTCATCATTGATCTAACCATCTCCATAAGAGTCATATTCCTTCGCTCTGCCACACCATTCTGGGGGTGTTCCAGGTGCATAATTGGGATTGAATCCCGACCTGATAAGTAATTCCTAAACTCTCCTAAGAGGTATTCGCCACCACGATCGATCGTAGTGTCTTGATACTTTTACCTAGTCGCTTCTCACATCAGCCTTGTATTCTTTGAACTTATCAAAGCACTTGAACCAAAGCATTAGGTAAATGTATCCATATCTTGAATAATCGCTCATGAAAGAGACAAAATATTCAAAACCTCCTCTTGCCCGGACAGACACACAAATCGAGTGAATCAATTCTAACACTTTTTGACTCTATACCCTTGGCCTTGAACGACCTTTTGGTCATTTTACCTTCTAAGCAGATTCACAAGTTGGAAAATTTTCCAACTCTAATGATCTCAAAGTCCATCCGCTATAAGCCTCTGAATCCTACTTAAGTTAATACGACCAAGCCTTAGATGCCAAAGATATGTTTGGTTCATTTACGAAGGTTCTTTTCCTTATTAGAATTAGAAGATGAGTTATAAATTTCCATGTTTTGCTTTGTGGAAGAAATTGGATTTAAAGTATACAAATTGTCAACTAATGCACCAGACAGATAATCACTTTATTTCTTTTAATAACTACATCGTTATCGAAAGAAACCGAATATCCATCTAAAAACAGTTTAGAAACTGAAATTAAATTCTTTCTAAAACGCGTACATAAAGACAATTTCTTAAAACCAAATTTTTATTTCTACTAAAAGATAAGTAGACGTCTCCCACTGCAACAGCTGCCACCTTAGTAGCATTGCCCATGTAGACGGTAATCTCCCTTCAGATAGTCGCGGGTTCACGGAACCCCTGCAAAGAATTGCAGACATGATCAGTGGCTCCCGTATCTACACACCAGGTGCCGGTAGATAACACCGCTAAACATGTTTCAACAACTAGAGCATGAGATATACCTTTGTTTTGGTTCCTACGAGGACAGCCTTCCAATGTCCCGCTCGTCATAGATGAAGCACTTGCTTCTTCTTCACTCCAAATTTTAAACTCAGACTGAGATTTATTCACTTTCTTTCTTAGCGACTTGTTTCTTCTTCTTCTTCCTTCGGTTTAGAAGTAGAACCATTTTCAAGAAAAGTGAATTTGAGAATTGTGACGAAATAATCCTTCGCTGCTTGAAGTTCTCAGTAGTTCCCCTAATGAATAAATCCTTTTATTCATATTATAGTTCAGCGAATCGCTCAAAACTTCTAGGTAGCGTTTGGAGGATCATATCGATCCGGGTTTCCCATCAATTTCTCCTCCAAGGATCCGTATCGTATAAGCCATCATCTTTAGGATATGATCCTCACAGGAGTACCCTCTTGCATGGTGGTCATTATCTTTCTCATAGCTTCTTGTCTAGAAGCCCTATCCCGATGACCAAAGAGCTCCTTGAGATTGTTCATAATATCATAAGTCGTTGGTAAATCTTGATGCTGATGTTGCAATACATTTGACATTGAAGCCAAAATGTAACACCGCGCCATCTCATCTGCCTTTACCCATCTTTTATGATATTCAATCTCCTCTTGGGTAGATTCACCAGTGGGTGCATCAGGACAAGGTTCAGTCAGTACAAATTTATAGCTTTTAGCAGTCAGAACAATGTCCAGGTTCCTTTTCCAATCTATGTAATTAGGTCCAGTAAGTCTATTTTGTTGAAGTATGATGGACAGTGGGTTGAAAGTCATCCTAAGAATCACAAATAACTTTTGGTCAGAACTCTAAATTTAGAATAATATTGATTCCTCAAACAATACTATTTTAAATTAACCAACATCTCATAACACCGTGAATTTTGTATGCCACGTTAGTGTGGACGTATACAAATTCAACATTTGTAAAGGAGGGTTTTTAACCCATTAATTTTATTATCTTGTCAACCTAACTTTTGACAAATAAAATTAATAGTTGGTATTATTTGGTCACACAAATAATAGCAGTGACTCCGTTGGGGAGGATACTATTAGATGTGTCTAAGTGTACACCATTACTTGATACTAAGTCGATTAATAAGATTATGCCCCTTCCGTTGGGGAAGATCACACGCTCTTAATTAACTTCCTATAGTCATCCAAAGATGGAAGTCTGTTCTAGTGATCCGCAAACAAGCTCATCCGTTATGGAGGAAGGCACTCAGAGCCAACGCGCAAGCTTGTTTGCATCACTTACAAACCAGTAATGAAGACCATGGGATTTATTTAAAAATCTCTCTCCCACTTAGTTATTTATAAATGAGGAATTTTAACTATGCTAGCCTACTTTACTTGTAAACTAACATGCACACACAGCACAATATAAAAGCAATAAATAGAAAATCTAATTTCAACTATTATGGCTTTTATCTCTAGTTGTCCTCCGTGTGTTGTCATCCCAAGCTGCTGCCATATTTGGCCACCGCCACCGGGTCTAGCTTGCTCCGCTCCACCTCTGGTCCTTAGAAGGTTCCACGCTTTGCAAGATTCGATCCGCGACATAAATAGAATTTTACATTTTTGATCCTATATTCCATAAAAGGAATGTACATGTATCTAGATCAAAAATAAAATCCTAATAAAACTAAATACAGCTCCTGCTGTATTTTAATACAATCATGCACACACATATAAATGCCCTTGATATGTCCAAGGGTCCAATCACACACATAATAACTAAAAGCCATAATAGTTGGATCCTGCATCCACAAAGTTAGCACATCCTACTATTAACCTGCCTAAATTATGTATGACATGTGCATAATTAAACTAAATACCAAATACACAGAGGCAAAACCCTAGCTCTGATACCAATTGTTGGTTGCTACTCGGAAAACCTATAGGTTCCACTGTACAAAATTTTGTACAAAGGTCTGAACCTTTTCCTAGCTACCATGTGTTCTTTTAAATTAAATTTTGGATCACCTGCGGAACTTAACACGTTTGATCCAAAACTTAATCTATTTGTTCTTTTAGGTTTTGACTTGGATCTCCTGCGGAACTTAACACGTTCGACCCAAGTCTCCTTAAGTTATTAATTCCATTAAATATTATTTTCCATAATTGGTTCCCAGTACTGACGTGGCGAGGCACATGGCCTTCTTGGATATAGGAGCAACCACCACCGACTAGACAAAACCTTTTATAGAAAGATAATATTTAATTTCCTAAAATAACTTTAGGTTAACCAAAGAGAACAATCAAATCACAAGGAAAAGAAAAAAACAAAAGAACACAACTTTCAAAAAACATATTCGAAATTCTAGAACGTAAGCCTCTTGTATTTGGTATTATTTCCATAAATAACTAGCATGATGCGGAAAGAAAAATTACTAGTTATACCTTGTAGAAAAACCTCTTGATCTTCTACCGTATTCCTCTTCTAACCTCAGACGTTGTGTGGGCAATGATCTACCGAGATGAGAAACCACCAACCACCTTCTTCTCCTCCAAGCAAGGTTCGGCCACAAAGGAAAACTTCACCAAGGAGAAAAACCAAAATACTAACCAAGCTCCAAGAGATGCTAGCTTTCTCTCCTTCTTCTTCTTCTTCTCTGAGTAGTATCCGGCCACCACAAGAGCTCCAATGGAAGAAGGAGATTCGGCCACCACAAGAGGAAGAGAAAGAGAGGATGGCCGGCCACACCAAGGAACAAAAGAGGGAGAGAAAACAATAGAGGTTGTGTCTTGTGAAGGCACTCTCACCCCTTCTTTTATATTCCTTGGCCTAGGCAAATTAGGAAATTTAATTACAATAAAATTTCCTTAATTCCCTTGACATGATTTAATTGAGAAAAATAAAATAATATTTCCCCAATTAATCTCTAATGGCCGGCCACTTCTAGAGGAAATAAATTAGACAAGTTTTAATCAACAAATTAAAACTTCCTAATTTGTTTCCGGAAATTTTAAAAATAAAATTTCTCTTTAAAAATCTTTTCATGGTTGATAAAGGAAATTTCTATAATTTTAATTTTATCAACATGTGGATAATTTTTAAAGAGAAAATAAAATAACTCATCAATCTACAAATAAGGAAAGAGATCTAATCTCTTTCTTTAATCTTTTGTAGATCTTTTACAAGAGAGATATTTTAAATTTAATTCTCTTTAAAAAATTATTTCTTCCACATAATAAAAACTAAAATTAAAATCCCTTTTTAATTTAATTTGGCCGGCCCCCACTAGCTTGGGTTCAAGCTAGGTCCGGCCACCCAATATTATACCTAGGTCGGCCCTAGCTTGTTCCCAAGCTAGCTTGGCCGGCCCCTATTGGGTGGGTATAGAAGGTGGGTATAGGTGGGTATAGAACTCTATAAATAAGAGGCTACGATAGGGACCGAGAGGAGGAATTGGTTTTGGTCTCCCGATAAAATTAAGCATCCCGTGTTCGCCCCGAACACACAACTTAATTTTATCAATGATAATTCATTCCACTAGAGAACTATCATTGAACTACCGCACCAATCCCAAATTACATTTTTGGGCTCCTTCTTATTATGAGTGTGTTAGTCTCCCTGTGTTTAAGATATCGAATGTCCACTAATTAAGTGAGTTACTGACAACTCATTTAATTAATATCTAAGTCCAAGAGTAGTACCACTCAACCTTATTATCATGTCGGATTAAGTCCACCTGTAGGGTTTAACATGACAATCTTTATGAGCTCCTCTTGAGGACATTATCAACCTAGTATCTCTAGGACACAGTTTTCTTCTATAATCAACAACACACACTATAAGTGATACCACTTCCCAACTTATCGAGTTTATTGATTCATCGAACTAAATCTCACCCATTGATAAATTAAATAAATAAATATCAAACATATGTGCTTGTTATTATATTAGGATTAAGAGCACACACTTCCATAATAACTGAGGTCTTTGTTCCTTTATAAAGTTAGTATAAAAGAAACGACCTCTAATGGTCCTACTCAATACACTCTGAGTGTACTAGTGTAATTATATAGTCAAGATAAACTAATACCTAATTACACTACGACCTTCTAATGGTTTGTTCCTTTCCATTTTAGTCGTGAGCTACTGTTTATAATTTATAAGGTACTGATAACATCATCTTCTGTATGTGACACCACATACTATGTTATCTACAATATAAATTAAATGAACAACTACAAACAAATGTAGACAATTTGACCAAATGTGATTCTTTATTCATAATGAATGTTTACAAAGCTTAGGCTTTCAGTATACACTCCAACAACCTCAGTATGGGCTTGTCAGAGGAGCTTGCCTGACACCATACTGCTACAGTCCGAGCACCTCTCTGATGGGATGGCATAATTTTCTGTCGTAAGGTTCAAGTCAGCGTATGACTTAGTCGTTAGACACGCCTGTTGTCAGAAGATGTTTCTCGATGTCTCCCTTGTCCTTTTGTCTCTTCTGTTCCCACGCAGAGCGTTTGGCCACTCGGCAGTCCCATCACGCCTGACCGGACGTAGGTACTGATCCCCTTGGGAGATTCTGGGTCGTATGCTCTGATAGAACTGTTCACAGCATTATTGCTTTATGCCTCGGCCGAGCGAGCTACCCGCTCGGCCTGGCGACCTTGTTCATCATGAGCGTCGGAGACCCGACTCCTTGTTGGGTTGTCTTTGCTGCTTCCGCTTAGTCCCCGTTCGGCCGGTCGGCCTCCCCTTTTCCGGCCGGTCATTTGACCTTTGACCTCCACGTGGCGTTGACTTCCCTCAAAGGGGTCCCCCGTCCTTACTGCTGGATCAAAACATATGAAAGATCCTACAATAAAATTGAAAGGACTTACGAATAATAGTATTTATACAATTAGCCTAGTCAGCTCCTCAATTAAGTGTCACTTGACACAAAAAGAGGAAACATGGATGTAGTATAGGGGAATGTCTCATACCAACTTTAGAAACCTCACTAAATTAAATGGCTTAGTTAGAGGATTACCAAAACTACCTAACTTAGAATCAACAATTTATAATGCTTGTCAACAAGGAAATAGACTAAATCAACTCACAAACCAACTAATCAAATTCAAACTAATTCAACACTTAAATTACTACACCTAAATTTATTTAACTCACGTGTAATAAAATCTATTAATGGAAATTTATTTTGTCTAGTAATAATTGATGATTACTCAAGATTCGCTTTGGTAAAATTCTTAAAAAATAAAGATGAAACATTTGAAATATTTAGTAATTTTTGTAAACAAACTGAAAATGAAAAAGACTAAAAAAATCAAAAGAATTAAGAGTGATAATGGTGGGAAATTTAAAAATCATAGGTTCACTAAATTTTGCTTAGAAAATGGGTACCATCAAGAATTCACATGTCCAAGTACCCCGCAAGAAAATGGAATAGTAGAAAGAAAAAATAGAACACTCCAAGAAGTCACTCGAACAATACTCAATGAATACCAATTGTCAAAATATTTTTGGACAAAAGTTGTTAATACAGTCTGCTATGTACAAAATAGAACAACAATAAATAAAAAATATAATAAAACCCCATTTGAATTTACTATAATAAATTATCAAATATAAAATACTTTAAGGTATTTTGGTGTCCTATTTTCATATTAAACACAAGAGAATATTTAGAAAAATTTATCTCAAAAGTAGAAAATGAAATCTTTGTAAGGTACTCCCTAAACAGTAAAAGATATAGAGTTTACAATAAAAATGCTCTAAGAATTGAGGAAACAACCAATGTAAAATTCGATGAAATTACTAAAGAACCTAACCTAACTCAACCTCTATACCAAGCAATTGATTTTGCTAGAGCAAGCACTGATCTAGGGGGAGCAAGTGAAAATCCAATAGACGAATACGAAGTTGAACAAAATCAACCACAAGAACAATCACAGCCAAGAACAATAAGAATCAGCTTAGACCACCCAATTGAACAAATTATAAGTGACACAAACCTAAAAGTTCAGATTAGATCATCTTCCAGAAATATAAGTAAAATATCATTAATCTCTAAAATTGAACCCAAAACTATAGAAGAATTCCTATGTGACCCAGACTGGATTATAGTCATGCAGGAAGAACTAGTCCAATTTGAGAGAAATAAAGTCTGAGACTTAGTACTGTTAGAGTGTATACTAAAAGCCTAGCTTTTGGTATAAACATTTATCTAGAAATAAGAATCACATTGGTCAAATGTCTACATTTATGATAAATGTAGTTGTTCAATTAATTTATATTGTAGATAACATGGTGTGTGGTGTCACACACAGAGGATCATGTTATCAGTACCTTATAAATTATAAACAGTAACTCACAACCATAATGGAAAGGAACAAACCATTGGAAAGTCGTAGTGTAATTAGGTATTAGTTTATCTTAACTATATAATTACACTAGTACACTTAGAGTGTATTGAGTAGGATCATTAGAGGTCGTTTCTTTTATACTGACTTTATAAAGAAACAAAGACCTCAGTTATTATAGAAGTGTGTGCTCTTAATCCTAATATAATAACAAGCACATATATTTGATATTTATTTCTTTAATTCACTACAAGAAAAAAGCTAAACAACAACGCTTTTTTGGCGTTGTCGTATGTACTTAAAAAGTGATGTTGTAGATGGTGTTGTAGAAAGTCATATCAAAGACAACGCTTTAAAAGCGTTGTGGTTGGTCACAAAGACAGCGCTTTTTAAGCGTTGTCTTTTCGTTCTTAAAAAGCGTTGTTATAGATGCTGTTGTAAAAATGCACATATCAAAGACAACGCTTTAAAAGCGTTGTGGTTGGTCACAAAGACAACGCTTTTTAAGCGTTGTCTATTCGTTCTTAAAAAGCGTTGTTAAAGATGCTGTTGTAAAAATGCACATATCAAAGACAACGCTTTAAAAGCGTTGTGGTTGGTCTCAAAGACATTGTTTTTTAAGCGTTGTCTTTTATTACTTAAAACGTTGTCTTTTTAAATTTATAAAAATAGTGTTTTTCTTAATAGTCAAAATTATAAAAATACTCAAAATTTACATATAATTGAATATCCACAACCACAATCATTTTTATAATAAGACTATTTAACAAATAAATAAAACTTTATATTATACAAACAAAATGTATACATATTGATCCACAAATTAAATTTGTATCATACAAGTTATCCTTAACTTCATGACAATAATTTTTCAAACACACAAGTTTTACAAAACCTCATCATTGACTAACCGCTGTTGTTGGTGTCCATCGCATGGAATTGCTTCTTTAAGTCCAGCAATCTCTTCTTCTGAAAGGCTTTCAGCTATCACTCTTAGAGCCATCTTCTTCAACTTGTCATCAGCACACCTGGGGTTGTAGGCAATCAAGAAATTTTGTATGAAAACTTTCATACATGTAAATCTCGTACTAAATAATATGTCAATGTTATATATACATGTAATTCATACCATAAGTGTGTTTATATCGTAACTGACAAGTTTTCTTTAGGGCCAACTTCTACTCAAGCTCTTTAAACACTGCATCAAAATAAAAAAATTGGCATTAGTTCTGTACTAAATGAAAATCATATTTAGAGGAAAAAGCGGGAGTGCTGTAGATGGATATATTAACCAAGCATATTAATGTTTGACCTGTCTTTACAAGTTCTAAGCATATATATTAACCAAGCATATAACCTAAGAGGAATAAGTTACAAAATGCTACTTGATGTTTGACTGTCTTTATTGGATTTTGCGGCCCCGGTCTTCTTGTAGCTAGGCACAATGTAATACTTGATGTTGACTCTACCTTTGCAGTTGTTTCGGCTTGAGGAGTGGCAAAGAATGGTGGAGTAGAGGATGGATTTCAGGTATTCATCCGTGCCATCGAGGAAATGACTCCAGTAGGTGACTAGCATGTTGACCAGGGCATGCTTGGAGAAGATGACTTGTTTCAGAAGCTTTTTAGATCAAAGATACGAAGTGCATTGTTATAAAACTAGATGCACGAACACTTGCTTATACGGTTCTTGAAATAAAATACATTCATCATCACTAGCCCAAGCTCAATAAGGAAAATTCACGGTAAATGTGCATAGTATACCTCAGATACTGCAGATGATAGGGAAGGCCAGAAGACAGTTTGACGCAAATATTGAGATTGCCCAAGCCAATCCATGGTACTAATCCTGACAGCTCCTCCAAATCGCACTGACTTGATTGTGTCCACCCATCCTTGTTCATCAGCTTGGAACCTTTGAAATGAAAGCTGCATTGGGTACATGGAAAAAACAACAAAAAGGGAGGATAAATGATAGCCACCAACCTAATTGTTCACAAATATCTGTATAAGTTATTAAGGGTGTTCATAGAAGTTGATCCTTTAGCCGTGTCTGTTAGATGGTCAAATCTAGGCGCCAACTCAAAAATGTTGGCGTCCAAGTGTTAGTGTTCAACTACTTCTGATTTTCTTCATCTTTGAATTGTTAAATACATAGGGTATTTATAGGGAATACTCAAGATGTATCTAAATAAATACATGAACCAATATTAAATGACATACATTCATCATCCGAAGAGTCATTCATGAATCCTCCAATATTCATGCTCCAGATGACCATACATTAGATTATAAGTCCAATTAATTTGATTGCAAGGTTGTAAACAGTCCTTGAGGGCTATTGATAGTGATTCCAGTACGTACTGGAAAATAATGGAACAAACCTATGAAACAGCTATCAAGGGATTCACTTCAACTTTCCTAAACCAAAGAAGAAACAGATGGATTACAAAAGAAAACAATTTACTTATTGGTTTGTTTTTCTTAGGCCTCTACAGGGCATTTTTTTCCATCGCCAAATCCCACCAAGACTCATTGTCACCACTCCTATTGAGCCTCGGCCATTGCCAAGTCATACCTCATCTTCTCCAGTTGTGTCTACTCAAACCTTGTCTACCCGACCTCAAAAACCTACACTTAGATGTAGCTTGTCTTGATCGCCTCAGAAGGGGTTTCTTCATCATTTCACCTCCCTCCCCTCTCTCCCTGCACTTGTCTGATCTTGGACAAACATGTTTTGGATGTTTTCAGCTTCCAAAAAGTCAGTTGTGGTGCCCTTCCATTACTAGATTTGCTGGAGTGAACACTAGAAATACTAGCCATGCCACCCCGTGCACATAGTTATTTTCCCTCTAAAGGGAGTACTAAAAGTTGAGATCCTCAAATTCGTCCATTCACAGGAATAATGCATCAAAGGGCAGGATCCACTCTTGAACCTTAGAAGACCATGGCTTCACAATCCGAGTCAAATCATCCTAATCTTTGAATCTACTGCAAGCCAAACTTGGTACATGGACGAACTTGCTACTTAACAAAAATGACTTGGACTTTAAAGCGCATATGCAGTGAAGAAAAGAATCAGCTAAAATCACACCATCAGCAAAAGGAGTATGCCGTGAAGAAGGAGAAGAAATCTAACCAAGACAAATACCAGATCTGAGGCAGCGAGCAATCTGCTTGAACAAGGTAATCATGCAGCGTTGGAACTCTGTCGTGAGCATCAAAGACCAAATATTACCAAATATTAAGATCACTGACAAACCAAATAATACCTTATTTTTAACAGCTATCTAGAGGATCTGGCTTTTTGACTTGAAGCTGGTTCAAAGAAGACAAATCAAATATACAAATACTAAGATGAAAGCATAATGAAGTAGTTAACTTTTTCTACTTTACCTGATTATAAGATCTACAGCTTCTTGCTCAGTATTTTGCTGCACGAGTAATTATTAGAAAAACAAACCCAATAGTGGAACAAAAGCTAGATAAAGAAACTAGATAATTTACACTGACAGAACTTTACAGAATAACATATAATACAGTGCTTTGTACTTGCATATTAATCCAGAAAACATCCTTTCACCTAAGTGACAATTTTTCCAAAACATCATCATTCACAAAACATCATCATTCACTAAAAATTTTCACAAGTTTTTAAACTTCAGTGACAACTTTTCTTTGGGGTCAATCGCTCAAGGTCGATCTGGTAACTATGCACCGCATCAAAAAAATTGGCATTAACTATGATTCCACCAAAAAAACCACCATTCCATGAACTTAAATCTAAATAGAATTATGGCAACTATCATTCCATACCTATTCATAAATATGATCTTGTATGCACTCCGCCAACTCGGACCGAACCTCATCAATTTGTTCACGAGAGTACCCTATTTTTGTGAACTGTGAGCATACACAATTTATGTTAATGGAAAAATAATCAACACTGATCACTTTGCAATTTTAAATAGTTTATGTCAAATAATTTGAGATAAGCTAAATAATGTTACTATTGATTGCAGCGAATCTCTCTCAATAGTCTCAACTTCTTCAATAATTTCTCTCATAAATCGCATCACAAAAAAACCACATTGTTTCGCATCCGGTTGTTGAGGAGCCTATATATAGTAATTAGAGTCAAATTGTTAATGAAAATTATACACATTACAATATATGTTAAACAAAAGTACACATACCTTAACTACTTCCCACTTAACATTTTTCCTACCTTTCCTTCCCTTGGTTGAATTAAACAATTTTAAGGCCCTTCATACGTTAAGAATATTTGTTAAATAAGATTTTTATTATAATAAATATTTACTAAAAGAAATCTGAACTCACATTTCCATTACGTATTTTGAATCATCATCGCGAATGCGGCAACTTAGGGAATCCAGCAGGTAAATAGCATCCTTGTAAGGTTCAATAACACTAAGATTCCAATGGAAACTAGGCAAATACATAGGATTAGATCATAAAATTGAATAAATTATCGAAAGGAAGCAATTGAAAGTGATGTTTTACTTCTTGCTTACCCGACATTACATGGCACTAACACTAGTTGATCTGTTGATGCACTTGTCAGCTTATCTGCTAAAAGAGTTGCCCTTTGATTCAGGGTTTCAAGCTTAACTGATTTGTCTTGTGCCGTTTTTGCCAGATATGGGAGTTTGTGAGGATTCATAAATCTGAATTTCTTTGTCTTGGTATCTTTCACCATCTTTTTATACAGACACCTATCATTGCAAAGAAAAAAAATATTTAGATACTAAATAATAAAATTTAGATACAAAACACTCATAATAAGTTGGAAAAAATAATGATCACTCATAACACTAAGTTATGGTTGATGATAGTAACATCCATACATGAGAACTTACTATGAACAGTCTTGCATATTAAACATACCAGAAATGTATACATGCAAATTCTTTTATTTCTTGAGGACAAGCACATTTAAGATACTTAAAAATATACAAGAAAAAGATATGAGCAAAGTACTTCCTGTCTAGAAGAACAAATGGCATAAGGCAAACATTAAGGGCCGGTTGAAAATGAATGAGCTATATTTATGTAAAGTGTACCACATCAATTGATATTAGTAAACCTCTCAATAGAAATGATGAACTATTAACTTAATGAGAATAACATGGTATGAGAAAATTACTAGAAGTTGAATTTTTCAAGAGTAAACTTGTTCACACAACAATATTAGTAAACTTCTTGCAGTTCAAATCAGGGATTTTCTGTCTTGCTAGATATTAGAATTTCCCAACAAACATAAAGCAATGCAATAATTTCCCAGCATAAGTAAAGCAATGCAGTTGCAACTGAGAAAATAATATTTAGATACTAAATAATAAAATTTAGATACAAAACAATCATGTGGATTAAAAAATAATGATCACTCATAATAAGTTGGTGAAATTGTAACAATAAACCATAATAAGTTGCTAAAATTGGGAAGCAAACATGTGATGAAAAAGTTGCTGAAATTGCTTAAATAAACTTACTTACCATATGTAGGCAACGATCAAATTTCCTGAAATTGACTCCAAATGATACAAAGAATTGATGTCCTCAAGGTCAAGAAAAAGTTCACAATCTTCATCAAACACTTCATTATCTAAGCACATTGATATACATTTTCCTCCATCTAGAGCATGCTTACTGTAACAATATAACATATGTAATGCTCTTGGGACACTTGTTGACAAAGTAGGTTTTGATTTTTTTCGTTCAAACTTCTTCCTTCTAGGCTTCTAATAATTTCAAATATAAACAAGTTAGATAGCTAGGTTGAATAATAATAAAGTGGAAATATAATTAGAAATATAATAATAAAGTGACAATATAATTAGAAATATAATATCTCATATACCTCATCTTGCTTCACAATCTGCTGTTCAGGCCAAGCCACAACAGTTCCTATGGCATCACCAATTACTTCACATTCACTTGGAATTGGATATGGCAAAGGAGCGGATTTGTCCACTGCTTGATCAATGGAGACTCGAATGCAATTCTTGGGAAATGGAATACCATGAAGCATTTTTTCCATGCCATTGAAACAAACAATTGTACCATATGCAGCAATATTTGAGCAAGATTCCAATGTCAATGCAACTGATTGACCCTAAAATATTAAAAAAAAAACATGTTGATTATATTTAGTTTATAATGCTATAATAATAATGAATATCACTATAACTTGTATTTTACCTGTAAAACTTCGTCTTTACCCACAATCTGTACGCCATCTTCTTCAATATTCTTCTGATGAAACTTCACCGAGCAACTGCCTTTGTCATCAATTGAATTGTCCCATGCACCCCTTTTATGCATTAATGCTTCAAGTTTTTGGATGCGTACATCTTGTTCTAAAATTTGCATCTTCGCCTCCTTCAGCTCCCTTTTATGCTCAGCGATTATATCTAGGGTAACATCATATTTCTTCCTTGTTCTACCAACATTGAAATAGATTGTTGGGTTGATATGACCTCCGATACCCCGGACACGCCCAGAATATTCCTGAGTTTCAAGTGCCTTGGTAAGAATATCCTCTTTTGCTCCTTCGCATTGCAGCTTACCCTCCCTCTTTTGCTGTATATATTCATCCTGTAATGCAACATTAAAAAGAATTATCAGTACTTTACCAAGGATAATTACCAAGGATATGCAATATTGGTTTAAAAAATACTGATGTCCAGGCCGGTTCTTCCCGTGATAGCTCAAGTCAAGTGCTTAGTAAGTCATATTGAACAAATATGAAGTTGACTTTGAAATATTTTTTCCTTTTTTGGCATTCAATCATATATTTACTTCTGCACAGTTCTAAAAAAGGCACATATTTGATTGAGCAATTGACTACAAGTTTAATAAAATGACAAAATTTTAATAAATTTTCACTACACAAACCCATAAAGAGAGGACCACCACATAATTGAAGCTAATTGTCTGGAGTTGCAGGAAAGAATAATCAAAAGTAAAGTTGTTCCCAACCTCTCAAGTTCCGATTCATGAATCTTATGCTTTAATTCAAACTAAAACAGCACAAAGAGAATGCTCAAGGAGACAAGGAGCTTTATTTGTCACCAATCAAGTGGGAAAACATAATAGAAGCTTCAGAGCAGTGGTCTGGGGAACAACTTTACTGGCCCTTGGGTTACTGAAGCTTACAAATTGCTTACTGCCAAGAACGTTTCAAACCTGGTTGATTTATCTGCATCTGTTCTATAGAAACTCTAGCTATCACCTCTAAGTTCTCAATGCATTCACCATTAATTGATTGCAGCAAAAGGAAACCACTGCATGTAATAGACTTTTCGACTTGATCTCTTCTCCAAGTAAGAACATTTCAAACCTAGATACCTAGTAAATCCACATCTGTTCTATATAAACCCGTCACCTCTAAGCTCTCAATGCATTCATTCACCATTTACTTCCTCAATACATGCTCTAGTACTGAGAATTCAAGCTATGCAAGGAATGGCTGTTAAACTCCTCATTGCACTGCTTGCCTTGGCTTCCTCACGCAAAGGGTATGCATGCATGCAACTTTATTCTCGAAAACTAGAAGATATATTGAAGTCATTATCAGAAGAACATGAAAATTTACTTACAATCTTGTGTACTGTGTTCACCAAATCTTCACCTTCAAACTCTCCTCCTTTGTTGGCGCGTCCTTTCTTCCACATAATAGCTCTATTGATGTCATTATCATCACATAATTCAGTCCCCTACAACAAAGAAAAATCAAATAACAAATGTGAAATAATTTAATGTGAATCAATTAGAGGGTTCTTAGAGGAAATATATTTTAAAAATACTTACAATTTCTTCAGCAAAGCGTGCATACCCTTTGCGTGAGAGTCGATGAGGATATCTATTTTTTTTCCTTCGCTCTTTTTGTTGATCACTGAGTTTCTAGTTATTTCAAACAGGCGACATATCAAATTTGAATAATACATAATGAATTATGATCGAATAGTTTCAAAAGAAAAAATTTAGAATCTTACAATGAAATCTTCAGAAATGCGACTAATGACAAACGCACGCCAATCTTCTCTTGTAATTTCAAAGCCAACAGGTGGCTCATTCAACTCCTCAGGTTTGTCACGCCTACTTAAAATAAATTTTTGGGTGAGATGGGTCTTGTATTGCCTCCACTTACTGTTTGCAGACCTCAAACATCCCTTTTTCCACTTTGAGTCAACATTATAAATCAACTGTACATCAAATAAGTGGAAAACATTAATAAGATTAATTAAGACAAACATAAAATATATCTATCATTAGTAGTGAAATATTATAATTGTTAAAACATGCTAACTTGCTTACATTGACTGATTCCCATATTAATTCTTTGACAGCAATTGGGACTTGCTTCCATGTCTTGTATTTAATATTAACCTTTTGCCGAGCCAAGACACCAATGTAACTTTGCATGGCTACAGCAGCTGGTCCTATCGGTTGTCCAAAATTATTGAATGACACCTCATTTTTAATACCTTGCATTCTTTGCTTTGTAATCTTATCCAACTGTGTGCGACCTCTAGAAGTTCTTGAGGAGATAGTGTCTTTGGAATCCAACACTTTATCACCCTTGCAACTCTCTTCACGGGCAACTGTAATGACTTCTTTACCCTTGTCCAACTTTGCAAGTTGCCCTATTCTCTTACTCTTTCTAGTAGAATCCATTGATCTGTAACAACTTAGACTGATCAACATAAGTTTAGTTAGAAACATGCATAAACTCACAGCAAGATGATATATTTACACCAACAAATTCACAACAGTATGAAAAAAAATAAAAGATAAAAGCAGAAACTTGCGGCAACATCACAACATATCTGATTCGAATTAAAGTGAGGAATATAACATATTAATATTGTCCACAAATTCATCCTCATAGGTAAATTGTTTACACACTTATATTCAAAAGCAAAAATTCAGCAATTAAATATTGTCAATCCAACTTCCATCACAGTCTTCACGAATACATAGTGGTTCATTATCATCTTCTCCGTCAATATCCATTGATGGTAACCCCCTACTAAAACATTGATAGTGGATAGCAGTGTCCTCTAACTCTTCGCCCTTTAGGTATTCAAAGTAGTTTCTGTTTGGTGTTGCAAGTACAACACTCCATAAAGGATCTTCAGGATCTTCAATGTAAAATACTTGCTTTGCTTGGCTTGCCAGGATAAAAGCGTCAGATTTGAATCCAAGTCTATTGAGGTTTACCAATGTGAAACCAAGATCATCTACTTTAATGCCGTTATTATGCTCCACCCAATTACATTTAAACATTGGAAGTTGAAATTTATGGTAATCAACTACCCATATTTCTTCTATAACTCCATAAAAAACCATATCTGACACAATAGGATTTTTATCCTTTGCACTTGCAACTTGCATTGTCTTTGCAACTAAGCTGACTTCGGAGTTTTGAACAACTCGTATAGCATCACGCTCTTTTGTAGCATAAGTAACCCCATCAATCAAATAGCTAGAGTATTTTAGTACTTGCTTGTTAGGCCCGCCAGCTATCCACATCAATCTTTCTGAAACTTGATGAGTGGAATGGTCAACTACATCAGCAACCTAAATTTTTTATGCAATAAATTTTTAATTATGCATAAATATGAAAATGAATGTATGCCAATATGTAATACTAAAGAAACTTACACGATCACGCAACCAAGTAATAAACGTTCGATTATGCTCATCTTGTAACCACTTCTTGGACTTAGCCTTACGAGGAAATCTTGCATTCAAATACGTCATGTGTTCCCTAATCAAATTATTTGGTATAAATAAACCAACAGAATGTAAGCAAACCACATTAAAATATTAATAAGTTAGATACATTACTCGATATAGAGATCAATCTCAGCATCATTTGCCAATACATAACGATGTGCTTGCGTCAACTCATCGTGAGTAGTGGAGTAGACTACTGCACCTGATAAAGGCTTAGTAAGTTTTATTTGTCGATGACTTGATGGGATCCCAATTGTGTGCACACTAGACAGATAGTCTGAGCAAAATTCAACAGCCTCTTCAGCAATATAAGATTCAGCCATACACCCTTCAGGTCGATTGCGATTTCGCACATAACCTTTCAAAATCTTCATGTATCTTTCAAATGGATACATATACCTATACCAAACCGGTCCACACAGTTTCACCTCCCGCACAAGATGAACACTTAAATGAATCATTATATCAAAAAATGAAGGGGGGAAATACTTTTCAAGTAAACACAATATTGTCACAATCTCTCTTTGCATATCATCCATCCTTGAAACATCAATCACTTTATTACATAACACATTGAAGAAGAAACACAAGCGAGTGATAGTGTCTCTAACATGTTTGGGCAAAACACCACGTATCGCCACAGGAAGCAATTGTTGCATTAAAGCGTGGTAGTCGTGTGACTTAAGGCCAATAAGTTTTAAGTCCTTCAATGACACGAGGTTTTTAACATTAGATGAGTAACATGATGGAAGTTGTATTCCAAACAAAGAATTCAAAATTTTCCTTTTCTCATCCTTACTAAGTGTATAACAGGCTGCTGGCAAAAATGTTTTCTTCTCCCCCATCCTTGGTGCCAAATCTGTCCTGACATTCATTTCCAAAAGGTCTAATCTCGTTGCTACTCCATCCTTTGTTTTTCCTGGAATATCAAGTAACGTTCCGATAAGACTTTCACAAATATTCTTTTCAATGTGCATCACATCAAGAACATGTCGAATGTATAGATGTTTCCAATACTGAAGTTCAAAGAAAATTGATTTTTTTTTCCAGCATGATTTTACATCATCATTCGACTGAGACTTTCTACTCATTTTTCCCCAATGACAATTAATTCTTTCAACTCTTTCAAAAACTTCATCGCCACTTAATGGTTTTGGAGCAGGGTTAAATTCTTGGTTCCCATTAAATGCCTTCCGTTGCCTTCGATAAGGATGAGTTGCAGGTAGAAACCTTCTATGACCTGTATAAGACATTTTCCTACTATGCTTCAACCTTGTTGAATAGGTATCTTCACCACAAATAGGACATGCATGATATCCTTTCACAATGCATCCTGACATGTTCCCATATGCAGGAAAATCATTGATCGTCCATAATAAGATAGCCCTAAGCATAAACGTTTCTTGGCGATATTCATCATATGCTTCGACACCTATATCCCATAAGCATTTTAAGTCATCAATTAGAGGTGCTAAGTAAACATCAATATCATTTCCCGACTGTTTGGGACCAGAAATTAACAATGTGAGCATCATAAATTTTCTCTTCATACACAACCATGGAGGAAGATTATAAGTAATCATTAAAACTGGCCAACAACTATATGCAGAACTCATTAAACCATGAGGATTCATCCCATCAGCTGATATAGCCAATCTGAGACTTCTTGCCTCAATACCAAAATCTGGCCATTTGCGATCAACTATTTTCCAAGAAGGTGTAGCAGCTGGATGGCGTAAATATCCATCACAAAGTCTTTTTTCGGCATGCCAAGTCAACTCCTTAGATATCTCTTTATTCCGAAACATTCTTTGAAATCTTGGAATAGGGGGGAAGTACCACAAAACCTTGGCAGGAATTCCTTCATTTATCATATTTTTTTTTCCCAACTTCCACCTTGACATCCCGCAAGTAGGGCAATTAGTTAAATCCTCATACTCCTTCCGGTATAAGATACAATCATTAGGACAAGCGTGAATTTTTACATAATCCATCCCTAATGCAGATAAGCTTTTCTTTGCATCATACAGAGATAAAGGCAATTTATTGTCATCTGGAAGTATTTCTCCTAACAAACTGAGTAGGTCAGTGAAACTTTTATCACTCCAACTATATTTGGCCTTCAAGTTGAATAATTTCACAATTGCAGATAACCTTGTAAATTTAGTGCATCCCGGATATAAAGGTGTCTCGGCATCTTCAAGAAGCTTATTGAATTGGGTTGGATTCTCAGCATAACTATCATATGCATCATGAACCATATTTATTGGTTCCTCACGAACATATTCATTTGGCCCTACTTGGTCACTTTCATTTTGTGAAATCCCTATCGTAGATCTTTCGCCGTGCCATATCCATGTATGATATGTCATATCTATACCGTTACAATACAGATGTGCCCTGATAGTTTGTATATTTTTCTTCTTTAGATTGCCACATTTTGCACATGGGCAAGATATTCCCATATTCGGATCATTAGTGTTTTCCATTGCAAATTGCAAGAAAGACTCAACTCCATTCTCATATTCACGTGATAGTCTATCCTTTGACATCCAATCTTTGTCCATTCTTTATAACTAATCAATCAACAATGAGCTAATACCTAAAAATATTAACACAAACAATAGTGTGAAACTATAACAAAATATTTAAACAATTAATCAAAATTGTATTTCTACCTGAAAATTTTTGACCATACAGGTTTCTCATCAAAATGCAATCCCAATAGCAAATTTCTCACTTGGGGAGATAACCTAGTTATCTATATTATCCATATGTACATGTTTGTTAGAGTCTACGTATAGGTAGTTAGGTACTTTTGCCTTGGTATAAATTGTAGAGTCATATAATATTGGAGCATTCACCAAAACATATTCTCTATTGAAACATGTTAACCTTTAGTTGAAAAATGAAACCATTCCAGGAAAATGCTTGAATTATAACTTATAATAAGCAACTTTGTTTCTTTAGCACTTGAGAATCTGCAACTTCCTCAAAGGGACATCAACATAAGCAACTCAATGCAATAGTGCATGATGTATTAAATCATACTTAAGCCATTAAGCTCTTAGAAGGCAAGTGACATAAATATAACAATAGTAGTTGATATAAATTCAACAAACTGAGTAGGCACAAGTCACTGCCCAGAATTAAGATGAGATAATGCAGAACACAAGTTTTAGATACAATAAAAATGAGAGATATTCTCTGCGCATTAAGGGTACACAATAAAAATAATAGTAGAATAACACTAGAGATTGATTAATTTCAAGCTGCACATTATACCTGACGACAAAGAAAGGTTGGAATGTGAATAATATCTGCAACTTGGCCAACAGCTTCACACTGAATTTGAGAAAAAAGGATAGCATGTTATATGCTTCATGCTATTTTTAAGGATTAATACCTACTGCCAAAGTCTATAGCTAAACGTTTAAAAATTCCAGATTAAATCATGAGAAAATACAATCAGGGGAGGGGGAAAATTGATGCAGTATGAATCCGGCAAAATGGCTAGTTCGGAAAATAATCAAAAATAAACAAAATCTTATTCTAGAGGGATGGAAGAAATTTTACCTTTCTTTCTTCCGTTCCTCCTAATCTCGAATCTGCTCTGCGAGGAAGGAACTAAGATCGAAGGGTTCAGAGGAGTTGAGGAGCCGTGAGAAGATTAGGAAGGGTAAGCTGACTTTGATTGAGGAGATGGGGAAATGCGAGATTAGGGATCTCGACTTGGAGGAGTTGGGCCGGCGTGAGGAGTTTTGCATGAGGAGTTTGGGTCGAGATTAGGGTTCAGAGGAGATCACGCGACAAGGAGAGGAGAAGGCGCTCGTGGAGAGGAGAAGGCGCTCGTGGAGAGGAGAAGGCGCTCGTGGAGAGGAGAAGGAGAGGAGAAGGCACTCGTGGAGAGGAGAAGGAGAGGAGAAGGCACTCGTGGAGAGGAGTGGAGAGGAGAACTCGTGGAGAGGAGTGGTGAGGAGAAGGCGCGCGCGCGTTGAGGGTTTAGAGTTTAGCAAAGCGAGGGCTGCGAATTTATTTTAAGTGAGTTTAGGGGAAACATACACAACACTTTAAAAAATGTTTTTTAAAAAAATGTTGTCTTTGACCATAAACAACAACACTAAAGACAACACTTCATTAAAAACCGTTGTCTTTAGTAAAAAGTAAATACCATAGACAACGCTTTTCACTAAAAGCGTTGTAAAACAAAGAACGACAACGTTTTTATTAAAAAGCGTTGTCTATTGGGTGTTGTTGAATGCAAAAATTCTTGTAGTGATTTATCAATGGGTGAGATTTAGTTCGATGAATCAATAAGCCCGATAAGTTGGGAAATGATATCACTTATAGTGTGTATTGTTGATTATAGAAGAAAACTGTGTCCTAGTGATCTAGGTTGAGAATGTCCTCAAGAGGAGCTCATAAGGATTGTCATGTTAAACCCTGCAGGTGGACTTAGTCCGACATGACGATAAGGTTGAGTGGTACCACTCTTAGACTAAGATATTAATTAAATGAGTTGTCAGTAACTCGCTTAATTAGTGGACATTTGACATCTTAAACACAGAGAGACTAACACACTCATAATAAGAAGGAGCCCAAAATGTAATTTGGGATTGGTGCGGTAGTTTAATAATAGTTCCTTAGTGGAATGAATTATTATTGATGGAATTAAGTTGTGTGTTCGGGGCGAACACGGGAAGCTTAATTTCATCGGGAGACCAAAACCAATTCCTCCTCTCGGTCCCTATTGTAGCCTCTTGTATATAGAGATTTATACCCACCACATACCCACCTTCTTACCCAACCAATAGGGGCCGGCCAAGCTAAGCTCGAAGCTGGCCAAGCCTAAAGGTTGGCCTTAAGGTGGCCGGCCAATAGCTTGGAGCCCAAGTTTAGGTGGTCGGCCACATCATATTAAAAAAATTTTATTAAAATTATTTCTTATGTGGATATCATAGTTTTAAAGAGAGTTTAAAATTAAATCTTTCCTTTTAAAGCTTTCTAAAAGATTAAGAAAAGATTTGAAATCTTTCCTTATTTGTAGATTGAAAGGAGATTTTATTTTAAGAAAAACTTTCCTTTTAACCATGATAATAATTTAAAAGAGAAGTTTAAAAATTAAATATTCTCTTTTATTAGTCTCTACAAAGATTAAGAAAAGATTTGATATCTTTCCTTATTTGTAGATTGAAAAGAGATTTTAATTTTTAGAGATAACTTTCCTTTGGAAATTATCCACATGTTTAGAAGAAGAATTTTAATTTATAAAATTTCCTTTTATTAACCAATCATGAAGGGATAAAATTATTGGAGAAATTTTTATAAATTTCTAGAAACAAATTAGGAAGTTTTAATTCTTGTGTGAATTAAATTTTCCTTGTTTTGGGGAATTAGAAGTGGCCGGCCATTATTATTAAAAGAAGAAAATTGTTTTTTAATTAAAATAATTTTTCTTTTTTATGACAAAAGAATTAAGGAATTTTTTATTAAAATTTCCTTATTTGTCAAGACCAAGGATTATAAAAGAGGGGGTAGAGGTGCCTTCACGGGTGATCAACTCTATTATTCTTCTCCTCTCTTTTCCTCCTTGGTGGCCGGCCCTAGCTTCTTCCTCTTCTCTTATTCTTATGGCCGGCGGCAACCTCTCTTGGAGCTCTTGATGGTGGCCGGTTCTAGCTAGGAGAAGAAGGAGAGAAAGGTGGTTTTGTTTCTTGCATCCCTTGGAGCTTGGTGGTGGTGGCCGGACCTCTACTTCTCTTGGAGAATTGTGGTGGCCGAAACTTGCAAGGAAGAAGAAGGTGCTTGGTGGTTCTCATCTCGGAAGATCGTTGACCACACAACGCCCGAGGTTAAAAGAAGAATACGGTAGAAGATCAAGAGGTTTTTTTAGAAGGTATAACTAGTAATTTTTCCTTTCCGCATCATGCTAGTTATTTATGGAAATAATACCAAATACAAGAGGCTTACGATTCTAGTATTTCGAATATGTTTTTCGAAGTTGTGTTCTTTTATTTTTCTTTTCCTTGTGATTTGATTGTTCTTTTTGGTTGACCTAAAGTTATTTTAGGAAATTAAATATTAGCTTTCCATAAAAGGTTTTGTCTAGTCGGTGGTGGTTGTTCCCATATCCAAGAAGGTCATGTGCCTCGCCACGTCAGTACTGGGAACCAATTATGGAAATTAATATTTAATGGAATTAATAACTTAGGTGATTTGGATCAAACGTGTTAAGTTCTGCAGGAGATCCAAGTCTAAACCTTAAAGAACAAATAGATTAAGTTTTGGATCAAACGTGTTAAGTTCCGCAGGCGATCCAAAATTTAATTTAAAAGAACATATGGTAGCTAGGAAAAGGTTCAGACCTTTATACAAAATTTTTGTACAGTGGAACCTCTAGGTTTTCCGAGTAGCAACCAACAATTGGTATCAGAGCTTGGGTATTGCCTCTGTGTATTTGATATTAGTTTAATTATGCACATGTCATACATAATTTAGGCAGATTAATAGTAGGATGTGCTAACTTTGTGAATGCAGGATCCAACTATTATGGCTTATAGTTATTATGTGTGTGATTGGACCCTTGGACATGTCAAGGGCATTTTATTGTGTGTGCATGATTGTATTATAAAATACAGCAGGAGCTGTATTTAGTTTTATTAGGATTTTATTTTTTGATCTAGATACATGTACATTCCTTCGAGGAATATAGGATCGAAAAATGTAAAATTCTATTTATGTCGCGGATCGAGTCTTGCAAGGCGTGGAACCTTTTAAGGACCAGAGGCGCAGTGGAACAAGGAGCAAGATGGATGCGACAACTAGACCCGGTGGCAGTGGCCAAAGATGGCAGCAGCTAGGTTTGGTGACACACGGAGGACAACAATAGATAAAAGTCATAATAGTTGAAAATTAGTTTTTCTATTTATTGCTTTTTATGCTGTGTTGTGTGTGCTTGTTAGTATGCATATTTAGTAGGCTAGCATAGTTAAAATTCCTCATTTATAAATAACTAAGTGGGAGAGAGATTTTTAAGTAAATCCCATGGTCTCCATTACTGGTTTGTAAGTGATGCAAACAAGCTTGCGCGTTGGCTCTGAGTGCCTTCCTCCATAACGGATGAGCTTGTTTGTGGATCACTAGAACAGACTTCCATTTTTGGATGACTATAGGAAGTTAATTAAGAGCGTGTGATCTTCCCCAACGGAAGGGGCATAATCTTATTAATGGACTTAGTGTCAAGTAATGGTATACACTTAGACACATTTAATAGTATCCTCCCCAACGGAGTCACTACTATCACTTGTGTGACCAAAAGGAAATCAACTATTGATTTGTCATAAAACTAGATTGGCAATATAATAAAATTAATAAACCCCTCTTACAAATGTTTGAATTTGTATACGTCCACACTAACGTGGCATACAAGATTCATGGTGTTTGAGGTAATTTTATTTGTCAAAAGTTATATTGACAAGATAGTCAATGGGTAAAACCCTCCTCTTACAAATGATGAATTTGTATACGTCCACACTAACGTGGCATGCAAAATTCACGGTGTTTGAGGTGTTGGTAAATTTAAATAATATTGTTTGAGGAATCAATGTTATTTTAAATTCAAAGAGTTTTGACCAAATATTTGATCAAAGATAGATCAACTATTAATTTTATTCGTTATAAAGTAAAGTTGACGAGATAATAAAATTAATGAATAAAATCTCCTCTTCGATTTTGTATACACAAAATTCATGGAGATTTTAAGGAGTTGATCTTGACCAAATATTTTGAGATTCTTAGGATGTTTGTCAATCCCTAGTAGTCATACTATAGAAAAGACTTAGTAGTCCCAATTGTAATGATTGGAAATAGGACTTGGACATTAAGGTAGACTGTCTTCTTAGAACTAAGAACAATTTAGGTGTATTTAATTCATTAGTTGAAACATGCCTAGTGGTATTATCTACCAGAACCTGGAGTGTAGATACAAGATGCCATTAATCATGTCTGCAATTCATTGCAGGGTTCCAGGAAACCCGACAACTAAATGAAAGGTAAATCACCGTCCACATGGGCACTACTGTAAAAGTGGTAGCTGTTGCAGTGGGAGATGTTTATCCTTTGATAAGAATAAAATATGGATTTTAAGTAATTGTCTTTACGTACCAAGTTTAGAAAGAACCTGATTTCAGTTTCTAAACTATTATAGATATTGTGTCTATTTTGATAACAAAATTGTTATCAAGAAAAATAGGGAAGTTATCTATTCTGGTATGATGGTTGACAATTTATAATCCAATAACTCTCACGATGCAACAAATGGAATTAGTAACACATCTTCTAATTTTAAGAGAAAGCAACCTTCGGAAATGAACCAATTATATCTTTGGCACCTAAAGCTAGGTTATACTTAAGTAGGATTCATTGGTAGCTGATGAACTTTTGGGTTCATTGGTAGTGGAAATCTTTCCAACCTGCGAGTCTTACTTGGAAGGAAAATAACCAAGAAGCTTTTAAGTCCAAGGGGTATGGAGTCAAAGATATGTTGAAATCGGTTCATTCTGATTTGTGTGATCCTATGACTATCCAAACAAGAGGTAGTATTGAATATTTTGTCTAATTTATAGACAACTATTCAAGATACAAATAAATTTACTTAATGTACCGCAAGACTAAGTACTTTGATTAGTTCAAAGAGTACAAGGTTGATGCGGAGGAATAAAGTAAAAAGTCACTATGGAAGATCGTAGTGGCAAGTACCTCTTGAGAGATTTTAGGAGTCACTTATCAGAAGTTGGATTTCAATCCCAACTAACTGCATCTGGTACACCCCAACAGAATGGTGTAGTAGAAAGAAAGTAAAGAACTCTTATGGAATAATTAGATAGATGATGAGTTATTCAGAAAATTACCAAATTTGTTTTAAGGATAAACTCTGAAAATGAAAGTGAACATAGTGCCTTCCAAGTCATAACTCTCTACTCATATAGAATTGCTGAATAGGCGTAAGCCTATTTTGAAGCATATTCGGATTCGGGTAATCTAGCACATATGTTAAAGAGAGATAATGATAAGTTGGATAGGAGTTCACTTGTTTGTAAGTTATCCTAGATAAACAAAAGTAGGTTTATAGTCTTAAAATCGAAGGTCATTGTTAGCATCAATGACTGATTTTTAGAAAAGGACTATATAATGAACCACGTGCTCATAAGTAAATTTGTTCTTAAGGAAATAATAAAGGACATGTCTAACCTAGTACCAACTGTACAAGATGAGATACCACAAGAAAACTGCAACACGTATCACATATGATACACAATTGCAGAAAGTGCCTTATCGTAGTGGGAGGGTTGTTAGGCAACCTAAATAGGTTCATGTTTTGGGAGAGTTTTTGGATTCGATCCCTGGAGGACATGAACCTGATCTCCAGTCATATGATGAAGTACTCCAAGATAAAGATGCAGCATCTTGGCAAAGAGTAATGAATAACAGAATTAGAATATATGTATTCTAATAAAATCTGGAAGCTTGTAGAATCACCAAATGGTGTAAAAGCCGTTGGGTGTAAAAAGGTCTATAATAGGAAAAGAGGGATAGACAGGAAGGTGGTAACTTTCAAAGCAAGGCTTGATGAAAAAGGAAACTTTTTCACTGGTAGCCATGCTTAAGTCTATCCGGATTCTTTTATCTATTTGGCAAGTGGATGTCAAGACAACATTCCTTAATGGAAGTCTTGAAGAAAGCATCCATATAAAGCAACCAGAAGGGTTCATTGCAAAGGGCTAAGAGCATCTTGTGTGCAAGCTCAATCAGTCTATGGACTGAGGTAAAACTTCAAGGTCTTGGAACATCCGGTTTATCAAAGTAATCCAAATCTATGGATTTAGTAACCGGATAAGTCTTGTGGTGTGATGGAAGCGTGGTGGTATTTCTTGTACTATACGTAGATAACATTTTTGGTAGTTGGAAACAATATTAAAATGTTGTCAGAAGTAAGGGTATGGTTGTCCAAACAATTCGATATAAAGGACTTGGGAGAATGTATATATTCTTGAGATCAAAGTAATAAGGGATCGCAAGAAAAAATATATTTTACTTATCCCAAGCTTGATACATCGGAAAAATCCTTGCTCATTTTAAGCATGCAAAACTCCTAGAAAGGTTTCTTACCTTTTAAGCATGGAGTGTCTTTATCTAAAGAGATGTCTCCGATGACATCAAAGGAGATTGAGAACATGTAGGCAGTTCTTTATGCTTCGGCAGTTAGACAACCTAATGTATGCTATGCACGAGATCAGAAATCTGTTTTGCCAAGGGCATAGTTAGCAGATATCAAAGTAACCCTAGACAAGGACATTGGACTGCAGTAAAGCATATATTAAAGTACCTTAGAGGAACTAGAAATTATATGCTAGCTTACAAGGCAGTTAATTTGGTCCCTGTGGGTTGCATGGATTTTGACTTCCAATCGGATAGGGATAATAATAAGTCAACATCGGGGTTTTGTGTTTACTTTAGGAGGTAAAGTCATAACTATGGAAGAGTGATAAGCATATGTATTTTTCTGGACTCCACCATAGAAGCTTAGTATATGGCAAGCCTCTGAGGAAACCATAAAAGTTGAATGACTTAATTACCTCAAGATAGACTTAGATATGATTTCTAGTTTGTCCAAAGATTATTACAATTTATTATAATAATAATGATGCAGTAACAAACTCGAAGAAACCATGAGTCTATAAGGCAAGTAAACACAATAGAGCGCAAGTACTACCCAATACGAGAAATCGTATAAACGAGGAGAAGTTGTTGCCGCCTAGAATGCATCAGATGATGACCTATAGATCTTTTCACTAAGGTCCTTAAGGCGATAGCTTTTGATGGACATGTTGAAGGGTTGGGAATCAGATGTATGGCAGCAGATATGGCAGCTTAGTCTTTTAGTATAAGTGGGAGATTGTTAGAGTGTATACTAAAAGCCTAGCTTTTGGTATAAACATTTATCTAGAAATAAGAATCACATTGGTCAAATGTCTACATTTATGATAAATGTAGTTGTTCAATTAATTTTTATTGTAGATAACATGGTGTGTGGTGTCACACACAGAGGATCATGTTATCAGTACCTTATAAATTATAAACAGTAACTCACAACCATAATGGAAAGGAACAAACCATTGGAAGGTCGTAGTGTAATTAGGTATTAGTTTATCTTAACTATATAATTACACTAGTACACTTAGAGTGTATTGAGTAGGATCATTAGAGGTCGTTTCTTTTATACTGACTTTATAAAGAAACAAAGACCTCAGTTATTATGTAAGTGTGTGCTCTTAATCCTAATATAATAACAAGCACATATATTTGATATTTATTTCTTTAATTTATCAATGGGTAAGATTTAGTTCGATGAATCAATAAGCCCGATAAGTTGAGAAATGATATCACTTATAGTGTGTATTGTTGATTATAGAAGAAAACTGTGTCCTAGTGATCTAGGTTGAGAATGTCCTCAAGAGGAGCTCATAAGGATTGTCATGTTAAATCCTGCAGGTGGACTTAGCCCGACATGACGATAAGGTTGAGTGGTACTACTCTTGGACTAAGATATTAATTAAATGAGTTGTCAGTAACTCGCTTAATTAGTGGACATTTGACATCTTAAACACAGGGAGACTAACACACTCATAATAAGAAGGAGCCCAAAATGTAATTTGGGATTGGTGCGGTAGTTCAATAATAGTTCCTTAGTGGAATGAATTATTATTGATGGAATTAAGTTGTGTGTTCGGGGCGAACACGGGAAGCTTAATTTCATCGGGAGACCAAAACCAATTCCTCCTCTCGGTCCCTATTGTAGCCTCTTGTATATAGAGATTTATACCCACCACATACCCACCTTCTTACCCAACCAATAGGGGTCGGCCAAGCTAAGCTTGAAGCTCAAGCTTAGGGCCGGCCAAGCCTAAAAGTTGGCCTTAAGGTGGCCGGCCAATAGCTTGGAGCCCAAGTTTAGGTGGCTGACCACATCATATTAAAAAAGATTTTTTATTAAAATTATTTCTTAAAGAGAGTTTAAAAATTAAATCTTTCCTTTTAAAGCTTTCTATAAAAGATTAAGAAAAGATTTGAAATCTTTCCTTATTTGTAGATTGAAAGGAGATTTTATTTTAAGAAAACTTTCCTTTTAACCATGATAATAATTTAAAAGAGAAGTTTAAAATTAAATATTCTCTTTTATTAGTCTCTACAAAGATTAAGAAAAGATTTGATATCTTTCCTTATTTGTAGATTGAAAGAGATTTTAATTTCTAGAGATAACTTTCCTTTTGGAAATTATCCACATGTTTAGAAGAAGAATTTTAATTTATAAAATTTCCTTTTATTAACCAATCATGAAGGATAAAATTATTGGAGAAATTTTTATAAATTTCTAGAAACAAATTAGGAAGTTTTAATTCTTGTGTGAATTAAATTTTCCTTGTTTTGGGGAATTAGAAGTGGCCGGCCATTATTATTAAAAGAAGAAAATTGTTTTTTAATTAAAATAATTTTTCTTTTTTATGACAAAAGAATTAAGGAATTTTTTATTAAAATTTCCTTATTTGTCAAGACCAAGGATTATAAAAGAGGGGGTAGAGGTGCCTTCACGGGTGATCAACTCTATTATTCTTCTCCTCTCTTTTCCTCCTTGGTGGCCGGCCCTAGCTTCTTCCTCTTCTCTTCTTCTTATGGCCGGCGGCAACCTCTCTTGGAGCTCTTGATGGTGGCCGGTTCTAGCTAGGAGAAGAAGGAGAGAAAGGTGGTTTTGTTTCTTGCATCCCTTGGAGCTTGGTGGTGGTGGCCGGACCTCTACTTCTCTTGGAGAATTGTGGTGGCCGAAACTTGCAAGGAAGAAGAAGGTGCTTGGTGGTTCTCATCTCGGAAGATCGTTGACCACACAACGCCCGAGGTTAGAAGAAGAATACGGTAGAAGATCAAGAGATTTTTTTAGAAGGTATAACTAGTAATTTTTCCTTTCCGCATCATGCTAGTTATTTATGGAAATAATACCAAATACAAGAGGCTTACGATTCTAGTATTTCGAATATGTTTTTCGAAGTTGTGTTCTTTTATTTTTCTTTTCCTTGTGATTTGATTGTTCTTTTTGGTTGACCTAAAGTTATTTTAGGAAATTAAATATTAGCTTTCCATAAAAGGTTTTGTCTAGTCGGTGGTGGTTGTTCCCATATCCAAGAAGGTCATGTGCCTCGCCACGTCAGTACTGGGAACCAATTATGGAAATTAATATTTAATGGAATTAATAACTTAGGTGATTTGGATCAAACATGTTAAGTTCTGTAGGAGATCCAAGTCTAAACCTTAAAGAACAAATAGATTAAGTTTTGGATCAAACGTGTTAAGTTCCGCAGGCGATCCAAAATTTAATTTAAAAGAACACATGGTAGCTAGGAAAAGGTTCAGACCTTTGTACAAAATTTTTGTACAGTGGAACCTCTAGGTTTTCCGAGTAGCAACCAACAAGTACCACTACCTGATAATAAAAAGGTAATAGAAACAAAATGGGTATTCAGAAATAAACTAAGTGAAAATGGGGAAATTATTAGAAACAAGGCTAAGATAGTAGTTAAAGGGTTTAGTTAAGTTAAGGGACTTGACTATGACTAAACATAAGCTCCAGTAGTCAGACTTGAGTCAATTAGAATGCTATTGAGCTATACAACCTATAAAGGGTTTAAGCTTTATCAAATAGATGTTAAATCCGCCTTCTTAAATAGACTAATAAAAGAAGAGGTTTATGTAGGTCAACCACCTAGGTTTGAAAGTATAGATAATCCTAACCATATCTTTAAACTTAAGAAAGTCTTATATGGTCTTAAACAAGCACCTAGGGCTTGGTATGAATAGCTGACCTCCTACCAATCTCCAAAGGGTTCAACTAAGATCAAATTGATCCAACTCTATTTGTAAAGTCAGTCAAACAAGATATCTTTATAGCCGACCTAAGTATATGTAGATGACATAATCTTTGGTTTAACCAACTCAGAATTTTTACAAGAATTTATAACCTTAATGGAATAAGAATTTGAAATGAACCTAGTAGGTAAACTAATTTACTTTTTAGGATTACAGATTAAATAAACTAATGAAGGAAACTATGTTTACCAATAAAAATACATCAAAGAATTACTTAAAAATTTTGGAATAGAAAATACAAAAGAAATAAAAACACCAATGACAACTAACACAACCTTAGATAGTGATCCAAATGAAAAACCTGTGGACCTAAAATACTATAGGAGTGGCATAGGTAGTCTTTTATACTTAACTGCAAGTCGACCTGATATCTTATTTGCAGCTAGCATATGTGCTAGATATCAAACCTATGCTAAGGAATCCCACTTAACCAATGTAAAAAAAAAAATAGATATTTAAAAGGAACACCAAATGTAGGAATTTGGTATCTTAGAACACCTAATTTTGAACTAATAGGCTACTCAGACTCCGATTATGCTGGTTGTAAACTAGATCGTAAAAGTATAAGTGGTAGATGGCAATTACTTGGATCATCACTTGTCAGCTGGTTTAGTAGAAAATAACACTGTGTTGCTTTATCTACTACTGAAGTCGAGTACATAGCAATGAGTGATTGTGTAGTACAATTATTATGGGTGCTGCACACATTAAAAGACTTTAACTTAGAATATAAAAATGTAAAAATCCTTATTGATAATGTCAGTTCAATCAACTTAACCAAAAATTCAGTGCATCATTCAAGAACCAAATATATTGAAATAAAACATCATTTTATTAGAGATCACATCGCCAAAGGAGACATTGAATCAACTATGTTGAGTCCAAGTCAAATTTAGCTGATATTTTCACCAAGCCACTACTAGAATCTGAATTCAATAATTTAGGAAGACGACTGGGAATGTGCATGATAGACTAGGACTTTTAAAAATAAATTTTTAAATGATTTGCAAATTCTAGGAAAAGTATTTACTTATGCTTTCTAAAAAATTTTATTTCTCTAGTGTTGCAAAATTATTTTAGCCTTAGTTTAGATCAAATTCATAGAAAGCATGATCCTATAGATCTAGAAAATGAGTATCTCATAAACACACTAAGTCTACCTTGGTTGTGTATTCAAAAATATAGAATGGTGTGAGATGCATAGGCCTCTTGCCTGGACTTAAGATATTTATATCAGTACATCAACATAAGTCTGGGCGAAAACACCATAATACAGTGATCAAGTTAAGTAATCCTCCTTAATAAACAATAAGTTCGATCAAATCTTGCTTAACCTGACTAACTAAGTTAACATTTCTTTCTTCTGGTAGATAGTTAGTAACTAATGGTTAGACATGCATTAAAGATATTAGTAATTGAATGATTATTTTCCAAATAAAGATATCATATTAAGGGGGAGAATTTGTCTAAACAATTTAAAAATAATTTTATTTTTTTCCCAAAATCTTTTTTTTTGTTTCTTTTAGTACTTTAAAAATTAATCTTAAAACGGTATGTCCTTAAAAGTACTTTAAAAATACTTTTTAGAAAAGTACAAACCTCTTGGAAGGTTCCTTGAAAATATTCTACAAAAATATTTTTGAAATTATTTGGAAAAATAGCTTTAAAATGTTTTGAAAAGTTGTTGCTTTTGAAATCTTTTAAAAACTTCATTCAATATTACTTATAAAATTATAAAGTCTTTTAAATTACTTTGCAAGTACTATAATTTTTGTTAGAAAAATTTTATAAAATAACTTTAAAATTCTTACTTAGGAAATTTTTGACAAATTTAAATTAAAAATTTTTACACTTAAAACAGTTTACTTAGAAAAATAGTTTTTTTTTAAAAAAAAAAAGCTCTACTTCAAAAACGCTCCTAAAAATAATTCCTTAAAAGATTTTTTTACCTTTGAAAATATTTTCAATCTTTTTTTTAGAAAAATATTCTTTAAAATTATTTTGAAAATTTTGACAAATTTTACTTAGAAATTTATGAAGTTTCCTCATAACTTTACTTACAAAGTTTTTGGAAATCTACTCAAATATTTTAATTTTCCTTAGAAATTTTGTTTTAAATATTGACTTCAAACCTCTCCCTAAGTCTGAGATATACAAAGCACTACCTTCAGTTATTTTTTTCATTATTGTCTGACATTATTTATGTGTTTGCATTTCCTTTACCCTTATGAATGTCAAAGGGGGAGGGTAAGGGTTACTGTAGAAAAACAACAAAAAATGTAAAACAAAAATAATCATTTGTTTATTTTTTGTCTCAATATTATTTTTTTTCTAACTTTAACCGAGGTTGTCATTGTATCAAAAAAGGGGAGATTGTTGGTACAATTTGCACTAATGATCCAACTCATGTTTTGATAAATGACAAGGGGTTTAAAAAAGGTAGATTCGCTACCTTAGCGGCCCCCCTAGTGTCGGCCCCACGGATATGGAGGGAGGTTCATATAGGTACACAGACCATAAGCGCATGGCGAGGTAAACCCCAGGTCGTCAGTTCTTGAGAATCCGGCTGAAGTTAGAGTGTTTTGTTGTCTAACATTTCTACCAAGTTTACATGAGTTGATTGTCTGAAGGACCTGACACCAGGCTGAAATCCAGCTAGGTCCACGGGTCCTGATAGCTGATGGAAGTCTAGATAGGTCTGCAAGACTCGATATCCGGCGGGAAGTCCGGTTGGGTCTGCAGGATCTAACAACAGGTCGAAGTCCAGTTGGGTCAACGGACCTGACAACTGGCAGTAAGACCTAGTGGGTCAGAGGCAAGTCAAGTGACTGCAAGTGGTAAGTGAAAGTAAGTAACTGGAGGAAAGATCCAGTGAGGACGCGTTCCCCATTGAGGGAACTGTAGGCGTCGATCCAACTTAGGTCCATTTGGGAAACCTAAGTTGAGGACTTGACTAGGTCCTGGTCTCTTGAAGACGGGATCTAATTAATACTCATATTTTATTATGCTGTGCTAACTCTGTGATCCGGTGATAAGGGCTCACCCTTCAGAGGGTCATTTCCACGATGGAAGTCAAAGTCTGGATGGTTAACGCCCCTGTGATCCGATGATAAGGGCCCACCCTTCAGAGGGTCGTTGCCACGATGGAAGTCAAAGTCTGGACGGTCAACGTCTCTGTATCGTGGGCCGGTCGGGCAACCCACTTGCCCGACCGGGGTGAAGGATAGCCAAGCCAATATCAACTCAATGTCACCACAACTCGGTCGTGTATCGAGCTTCCGGCGCTCAGAAAACCATGTGTCGGCGAGGCACACGCCGAGCGACCATCTCGCTCGGATTTAAGTCGAACCTCAGAACTGGCAAAGCGGGAGCGCAACCGAGCAGTCACTTAGATGTATCTCGACACAACAGTGGAGCTCAGATAGTGGGATGCTGGCCGAGCGGCCACCCCATTCGGCCCAAGGGCCAGACACTCGGATGGTTGAGGGATGACCGAGCGGCCATCCCGCTCGGTCCACTAAATGACAAAAGGAGAATCAATCGATATCTTTGTGGGAACTCGTGCCACCGACAGACGGCATGGTTGGCGGTATGGCAGGGTAGAGGATCGTATGATGGAAACTTCCACTGTCATGTCAGAGATATGCTCGGGTCATTGAGGTATGGTGTCAGAGACACTTTCCTGGTAGGTCGTTTTAGGGAAAGCTTTGAGAAGCGTGCACACCTCAAAAAGCATGCGCGCGTGCTCTCGGTAGCCCTATATAAGGACCACCAAGCTTCAGCGGAGGTATGCGAAGATTACTGTAGCTACTGTTACTCTGCTTCTTTCGATCCGTTTCTTTCTCTGCTCCCACATCGCCGATGACTGACTTGAACGTCGAAGGGCCACCGCCGAGGAATCCCTCCCTGGCTCGGCACTGACGCTATTGTGGTTGTAGGTCTCTCCGACTCGGAGTCCGCCAATAGTCAACAGGACCGCCACGTCCCCCAACGTCCATCACCTCGACTCTCGGACAAGATCACTCTATTTTACAAGATCAAATATATTTTTCGATTGTCTGGACTAGCCTTTTCTTGCAAGAGGAGAAGCTGAAGAAAGGGGTCTGGGCGCCCGGACCAAGCTCACCCACACGGGGCCGCAGGCACCTAGGCAGTCCGGCGCCCGAACACGAAGAATTATCCACAAGCTAACATAGAGCACATCGATTGGCCGAGCCATGTGGTCCAGGCGCCCGGAGGGGTTCCAGGCGCTCGGAATGGATCTATTTAAAGGCCTTCGACCAAGATCTTCTAAACAACAACTACTACGACTTTCTCTTCTGCTCAGTACTCCGAAAAAGCTCCTGCGACGCTGTGAAGCTCCCGGCGATCAAGATCCTTTTCTTTTGTTGTTGGTAACACTATTTTGTAGTTCTTGTACTTGAAATCTATAACAATTTCGAACTATTAGTGAATTGTTCAACGAAAGCACTCGACGAGTGCAACCTTGGAGTAGGAGTCGTCGAAGGCTCCAAACTAAGTAAAAAACAACTTATATTAGCATTGTCTTTTTGCTTCCATTTTTCGCTACGTAACTTAGTTTTAAATCAAATTTTCGACGATCGTTATTCACCCCCCCCCTCTAGCGAATTTCTGATCCTACAATATGATCCTGTCTGAAAACGGTAAAGACGGCTGGATGGGGATGTGGCTCCTCAGTTGACCAAGTGAAGACTCCGCTCCACTATACAACACAAAGAACATCAGTGTTGGTCCAGGGAAGAGGTCCCCAGCGTTGGCCCTCCGATGCTTAAGTCAGTCACCAGAATAGTAGAAAAGACAACAAGGAACTGTAGCAACAATAGGAGCTCTAGCACAAATAATGCATACCTTCGCCGGTACATGACCCTTCCCTTATATAGTGCTCCAGTAACAAACGTGCACGCTTCTCAAGATACGTGCATGTTTCCCAACTATCATTTGAAAAGACATGTCAGAAAAGTGTCTTTGACACCATTCCTTAACAGGGCATGCAAATCTCTGACATGACAATGGAAGCTTCCGTCGTACAATTTGCCTGTTGGCCATGCCCTGCTGTCGACGGCACCAACTCCCAGAAGGATACAATGAGCTAGGTAAGAGGTCCCATTGTTTGGCCGAGCGGGGGAGCCGCTCGGCCAGGATTCCCTTCCCGGTCAATCTCAATCGTTCTTCTCCACGGTTGCTCAGCTCGGTAGGTCGTTTCTCTCGCGATCGGTCATGCGTTTTGGTCGAACTAGCCTTTGTAGGGTCGTCATAGTTAAGCATTTGATGTCCTCTCCATCGTTGTCCCTGTCGGATGAGCAATCTGCCCAGACGAGCCTCCTAGCCGAACGGACCCTTTAGGTCTGGTCGACTCGTTACCGCCCGCTCGGCCAACTTTTGTGACCAGGTGCCTTCCTGCCTTTGATCGCTTTGACCTTGACCTTCATGTCAACTATTATCTCCACCTTTGACACCTACTTGGTAGGCTCACTTTACCACCATATCACGGAGAATAAATAAATGTAGTAAACTTTGGGTTTTGATTTTCTTTTTTTTTTTAATTTGGGTTCCCTTTTTTGCCTTAAAAATTAAGAACATTTTTAAAAATTCAACAAAATCCGAGGATCAAAATGACGTTTTCCCCATCGACAGCATTTTGGAACTCAGGATGACAAAAGTCTTAATAGTAGAAATCAAACACCAAAACAAAAATATATTGCCATATAAACAAAGGCGTGCGATTTAATAATAACAGTAATAATAATAATACTTATTATTATTGTCAGTTGACCCTCCTACAGTTTAATCTGATCTGCCCGCTCGGCCACGTCATCGGGCTCATCCCCGCCATCTTCTCCATCGCCGCCGCGAAGTCGTTCCTGAACGCCGCCGCGTTGTTGCTGTACATCGTCACCACCGAGTCCTGCGAGCCTCCGTTGAAGAGCTCCTGGTCGGACCGCAGCAGCCCCTGCCGGAGCATCAGGTTCTGGTAGTACGCGCTGTCGAACCCGGCCGGACTCTGCGCGTCCAGCGGCTCCCAGTTATCGTCTCCGAAGCCGCTGGCGGCCGGGCAGCTCTGCCGGCGCTGGGCCGCGAAGGCCGGATCCACGTCGGCGTCGCCGTAGAGGCGGGACCGGAAGTTGACGCAACGGGCAAAGCCGAGGGTGTGGGCCCCGGAGAGCGCGGTCATGTCCTGCGCGCTGAAGCCCTTGGAGACGAAAAGGGAGATGAGGCCGTTGAGAGTAGCAGAGGGAGAGGGGAGCTCTTTGTTCGCCGCGCTCTGGCTCGCCGTCGTCGCGTCACGCCGGCCGAGCTGCACCATCCAACTCGGTCCTCCGAGCTACATACATACGTATGCACCAAACAATCTAATTAATTTCCCATGCAAATTAAATTCGCACAAATTAATCAAATTCTAAATCTTAATTTGTAAAAAAAACGCGCGAGACAAAATCGATTACCAGGATGGTGCCTTCCCTCGCCGCGAGGGCGAGGATGTCAGCGCAGGAGACGATGGCGGGGCACGCCGCTTCCACTTTCTCCTTGATGCCGTCGATCACTTCGTAGCCGCGCAGCGACTGAGCATTGGGAATCGCGTTCTTCTCGCCTGCGAACGCCGGCGTGTCGTCCAGAAGCACCGACGCGTCACAGCCCTGGTCGATTAGGAACGTAACCATGAATATATTCACATTAATTAATCGCATGCATGCATGCATATACATGTATACGTACGCTGACGAAGCAATCGTGGTAGAAGAGTCGCAAAACGGACGCACCCATCCGGCTCTCCGCCGCCACCGCGCTCCTCATCTCTTCCTGCACAATACTCACCAGCCCCGGGCAGCTGCTATTGTAGAAGTCAGGCGACAGGAACTGGGCATGAACGTATCTAACCACACTGCTGCTGCAGAGCAGGAACAATCCGAGCAATATTCTGCTGGAAGAGAAAGCCATGAACTAATTAATTACGAGCTTAATTAATGAAACACTAGCTAATTCGATGTGTATGTTGTAGTACTCTCTAAACAGACTTCTCTTGTATATATATATATATAGGTTCTTTGGTGGTCAATATTTAAGCTATATAGAAAATATTTTTGTCGAGTTAATGAAATCATAAAGTGGCATGCAGTTGGCGGGTCTCAATGATGATGTATATATCTATGCATGAGAGTGGACGTACTTTGAAAAACTCGCCATTAGGTTAAGCTTCAGGTGGCTCCAAGTTTCTTTGTGATGTTAATTAGTGTAGACGCACGTAAAGGTTGAACTGCCCTCTAGTTAAACAACGACTGTTAGGTTAACTATATATCTATATATGCAAAAGACGAATCAACTTGCTCAAATGCTGTCACGGATGGACTTTATGGATGAGTTGCCCGTAGCCAGTCAACTGCCAAAATTTCTACATCGTCATGATTCAAAGAAGAGAAACAGAAAGAATAAAGTATTCTTTTTATATATTAGTAATATTGTTGTAGCCGAAAAATACTAGCACAATAATGTGACTGATGGTGCTACTTCCGTACCGTACGTACGCTCGGGCCCCTCCTTTCCTCAGAGCTACAGTGGCGCACAGGTCTGTGTTCACTCGGGTCTCGGTCTCGTGCTGGTCAAAGCACGTCGCCGTCGACGTGGCCGCGTGACCCCTCCGAAAGCTCCCGGGGGCATGAGCATGAAGAAAAACTAGTAGCTCGAAAGAAAAGAGCAGCCTCTGAGCAGGAGAAGATGATACCTTCATTTATTGTGGTCGGATCTTATATAGCCGTTGTGAAGGACTCTCCACGTGGACTGCCACATGGGACTTGCAGGCTACTGTACGAGCCAGATAGACAACCGCACGAGTGTAGCGCCGTGAGTAGTCTGACTGAGCGGAGTGATATAGGGGATTAGGGGTGATAGTAGTTGGGTACCTAGCTCTGGTACTGTCAGGCCGTTAGCAAAGTGTTGCTTAGGCGTAGGTTGCCTCGCTAGGGTTATACTGCGCCGGTCAGAAGTGTCAGAGGTTGAGGTTGAGGTTGAAGAAGACCCGCTCGGTAGAGTTCCTATTGTGGATCAGAACTGCTATGCACAAGGGCTAAGGAGAGAGAGAGCCATCGACGGAGCTCATAGAGGTCGGCTTGCCCGAACGGAGTTATTTAGGAGATGTTTTAGGGCATCTCCAATGCTAGATTAGTAAGAGGTTTATAAAATCAAAAGAAGCTTAATCATTATAGAGGTAAGGTTTAAGGTTTGTAGTTTAAGAGTATAGTAAAAATTTAAATATGCTCTTTTGTTTTTAAATTGACTTAATATGCATAAAGTCATGCAATTATATGTTATGAATTATATCACAAAAAATCTCACTTAGAACTCTAATTATTAGAGATGTTTCAATAAATTTTTATAATATTGATGTGACATATTGAAATCATAAAAAAAACTCATGTAGAACTCTAATCGGTTAGAGATGTCCTTAGCTTATACTTGGATAGGGGACGAAATTGCAAAGGAGATGTTTAACTCGAATGAGCTTTCTCAAATATATCACAAAGGTTGGGGCCTAGTGGGCCCCTTAAAGGCTGTCGAACCTTATAGGGATAGAGAAGAGGGCGACAATTTCAATCGACTGGACCAGGTTGATATAGAACAATTGGTAAGATCACGTCAAAGCAAACATGGAAGTCAAATTGATCGGTCGACCAAATCCGGGGATTGGTCGACCGAATAATTAATGCATTAATGGAGAATTAATGGCGAATCTCGATGAATAGGGAAACTGTTCTGTTCAATCGACCAAACAAGGTGATCAGTCGACTGAATAATAAATGTTCATAAATGAGTGAAAATCAAATCTCGACAAAGAAGGAAAGCAAAGGATTCAGTCAACCGATAGAAAGATCAATCGACCGAACAGGCATGCATACTTATAAAAGGACCTCGAGATGAGCAGGTTCACCGAGGCTACATTAATGACCACAGTGATCACTGGTACGGGGATGGGAGTTATTTTTTTGGTCATTAACCTACATATCCAACGAGAAGCATCAGATGTTAAATTTTATATAAAAACAGATATTCTTAAACCCTAAACCCTAAACACAGCATAATCGAGGTGAAAACAAATTAGTATAAATTGTCATACAATTCATGGTCCTTCCTAATCAATGACAAAAAAAAAACCCACTTTCTCCTAATTAATAACAAGCTAATTAATTAACATGAACAACCTATAATATGTCACTAGTATGAAATATAGCATGGCAATCCTGTTCGTGAGTTATAATTGATTCCAGCGAGTCCCATTCAAATCCAACATGAGATTATAAACTTATAACTCTCATCAAAATTAACCACAATATCAACTTAGCAAGACTAACATCCAATTGTACCCCTAAAAAATAGCTAAAAGTAAAATTGTTAGATCATGTTGATTTTAAAATTAACTTCTTTGAATATATATATATATATACATATATATATAATCTTTTGCTTGTGATCGGTGTCCCATCACAAAGCAAAATTAAAGAAAAAACAAAAGCTTAATGAATTGGCAATGAGTTGGATATATCCTATGCAAGTGATCATAGAGGCAGGTAGTAGTTGGAGATTAATTAATGAGTTAGGGAAAGGGTTACAATGTGTCGGCAACTCAATGCATGAAGAGTGCACAACTAGCTTGCCCGGCCCCTTGGGCATGTCGCATGCATGATGCACCACATATATGAAAATATATTACACACAAATTAAATTAAGTATTTCCTTGTTTTTTTTCCTCTCAATTTTGTAGATCAACAATTATCATCATTTTGTCCCTAGTTCTCCTGACTTTCTGGTCCCAGGGCTTCAATCTAATCCATTGACTTTATGGTCTCAATTTTCTCTAATATCTTTTTGAATATATAATGTGCATATCATTAATTGATCTCAGCCATTTCTTTGAGAGAAGGATACCTATAAATACATATCTCTATTTGCTTTATCTGTAATCATCCTTTGAAATAGAAAACTCTCCTTATTAATCTAGCTATCAAGTCCTCTCAATTTCGCTTAACTTCTCTTGTTCTGATCTCTGGTAAGTTAAATTGAAAAGTGATGTTTAGTAGAGCTTTTACTTATTTAAAAGTGATTCTTATAAAGATTATTTTGAAGTTAGTGAGAAGTTAAAGTATAAAAAATTTGGAAATAGAAGTCAAAATTAAAATTAATACAAGATAAAATTTGAGTGTTTGATGAATAATTACTTCCAATTTTAATTTTTAATTAAATGATAACAATATCCTTAAACTATATAAATTAATCTTTTTAATTATCTAAATATAATTTTAATACACCATCAATAATGTATTTATATAATTATTAATATATTTTAAATATTGTATCAAAATTAATTTTTTTTATAACATGAATATTTGAAAAAATATATAAAATTTTAAAAAAAATAAAAATATAAACAATGACAAAATTTATATAAATATACAAAAATATGTATAAAAAATTCTGAAAATGCAAATTATATAAAAATATAAAATATTATTTAAAAACTTATACTAAAATATAATACTTATAATAAAATAAATACTTAAGTCAAAAGTGTGGTAACAATTATATAAAATGATAAATTTATTAAGGACATAAATATCAACTTTTAATTTTAGACCATAAATAAAAAAATAAAAATAAAACAAAATATCAAATTCATACTTCTAACTTTTGAGTAAAAGTTATAAAAGTTAAAACAGAATTTAACATTCACAAATACTCAAAAGTATTTCCATATAACTAGAATTTAAGAAGCACTTGGTAGAACCTCTACCAAATACTCCCTTAGTATCATAACCAAATTCCCACCATTAACTATCCAAGTCTAGTGTTTAGAAGCATATATGGCCTTAGCAATATAATCTCATGCACTAATTAAAGAGCTAACCTAGCTACACAAGGCAAAACACTATCTATATCCAAAAAAGATATAACATAGCAATATTCTTTTTTTTTGTTTTTGTTAAATATTGACATTAATGCAATAATATTCTAATATATATCCTTTTATATATTAATCCTCCTATTAATACTATCTTATCCTGATTCACAAGGTATGAAACCGAACGTCAGCATCTTCATTATATTCATCCATAAATTAAGAGACCTGTGGGGGCTCATGCACTTAACTTCATCCTCCACCTCTCCCGACGGCGATAGCAACAGACAATCTATTAACTCTGTTGCATCTAGTATTGCAACTCTCCTCATCGTAATCTTATCAGCTTGTTAAACAATGTACAGATCAGAATATATTGTCAGAATTGACTTTCTGTTGATACTCTTTCTTCGATTAACTTCCAGCACATAACTGAACAAAAAGATTTGCCATCTCTCAGAAAGATATATACACGAACCAAATTGGTGAAGAAACAAACAATCTAGCAAACCGGGGAATGTTTGTCCTACATAGATTCTTGTGAGAGAAACAAGAGAAATTGAAGGCGATAGATTAAGTTGGCTGTTACTTTGACCTCTCCACCAGATCCAAAGAGTGGGGCCTTATAGTCAACGCTCTCTTCGACCTTATCTCTAAGCCAACCGTGTATTGTGGTGATGTTCATTCACAGCAGTTTTCTTGTTTAAAACAAAAGTATATCAATGATATTTCAGCCTTCCTAGCTAATACAATGGGACAGGCTAGACGGGATATATATATAATAACAATCGGGTGATAAATTCTAATTTTTATTGTTGGGATAGCGACAGATGTATGATTGTCGCTAATTGTGACTGATAATAAATTATGACGCTCCGATTTACAAGCAAAAGATAAAGTCCACGTACATATAACATATAGCGATAAAATATTTAATTATCCGTCACTATTAGTCATGGCCAATCAATAGCTGATCAGTGCTAGGGCTCGGCCAACACTGCTCAACCACGTCTGGCATTGCTCGGTCGCGTCCGGCACTGATCGGCAAAAATATAATTATGTTTGCATCGTTCGAAAATATAATTATCATATTTAGAATATGAATATAATTATTATATTGATATTACTTGCATGATTAACTATATTCAAAAATATAATTATTCTTAATTTGACAGGATTAACCATGTTGAAAATTTTATTTCCATTAGGATACAATGCATATAAATAAACTTTAGACGATGTATAATAGGTTAGACAATGGATTTATCAATCAAGAAATTTTTACTGAGGTTGAAGAGTTTGTGAACTTCGCTAAGTCTTATCCAAAATGTTTAAATGGTGTCGAGTTAAAGTGTTTATGTAATCAGCGCATATGTAAAAATATGACTTTCCGTGATGAGGATACAGTGAACACTCATATATGTAGGTATAGGTTTGTTCCAAATTATTACAACTGGTATTGTCATGGAGAGTTGTATGTATTTGAAGAAATTGGATCTTTCGTTGCTTTGTCATCCTACTTGATTGCTCTAAAGGAATCATCAATGCATGTGAATACAATGCAATCAAAGGTTTACGATGCAATAAATGCATATGATCAATCGAATATAGAGGAAACACTACGCCTGAAGTTCAGAAAATGTATGACATATTGAAGGCTAATGAGAGAGAATTATGGGAAGGTATTCCTTCTGGTCATTCTCAACTATCAGCTATTGCAAGATTACTAAACATGAAGGCAGAACATCATAACGAAATTATGATGAAATGTGTCAATTGATGACAGAGTTATTTCCGGCTGACAACTGCATGATTGATAACTTCTACAATACGAAGAAATTGATTAAAGATTTGCCTTGCCGATAGAGAAGATTCATTGTTGTATCAAAATTGCATGATCTTTTGGAATGAAGATAGGGAACTTATGGAATGCAGAATATGTAATTACTCTCGTTATAAGTAGAATAGTCGTATGTCTGGGAAGAAGAAGAAAAATATTCCCTTGAAAGTAGTCATATATTACTTCCCATTAATTAACTGCTAGGCTCCAACGCTTGTATGCATATGCTGCAACAGCAAGCCACATGAGGTGGCATCAAAATCATATACACGAAGGAGATATAATGCATCATCCTTGTGACTCACCAACGTGGAAATATCTTGATGCAATATTTTTTTCCTTTGCAATGGAATCACGTAATGTGAGACTTAGACTTTCTGTAAATGGATTTCAACCATTTAGAAGTTATGGATAACAATATTCATCTTGACCAGTTATATTAACACCATATAACTTACCTCTATGGATGTGCATGAAAGACGAATTCATGTTTCTTACTGTGCTTATTTCAAATCCTCATAATCCAAAAGGGCAAATAGATATTTCTTTAACAACCTTTAATTGCTAAGCTGAACAATTTATGGAATGTAGGGTTTGAGACTCATGACATTGAAAGTAAATCAAACTTTATAATGCATGCTTCTTTGTTATGGATGATTAGTGATTTTCCAGCATACTCAATATTATCAGGGTTGAGCACGACTGACAAGTTAGCATGTCCACATTGCATAAGTGAGCCTAATGCATTTTCATTGTCTTGTAGTGGAAAGATATCCCAATTAATAATTATCAAAAAATTTTATTAGTTGATCACCCATTCAAAAGAAATAAGAAAATTTTCAAAAGGAATGAAATGATTAGGAAACTTCCTCTAGTATCAAAATCAGGTGAAGAAGTTCTTGATAAAATTGACAGTTATAGATTTCTTCCAGCATATTAGGATTATTCTGATGATATAAATAAATATATTGTTAGAGTGAATAAGTGTGGTTGAAGAAAAAAACATATTTTGGGAGCTATCATATTGGAAGTATTTACTCATTCGGCATAATTTAGATGTGATGCATGTTGAGAAAAATTTCTTCGATAATATTTTCAATACTGTGATGAATGCTCATGGGAAAACTAAAGATACTACAAAATCATGTGATGAATTAAGACAATTAGTAAATAGACCAGAGTTACATCAGAATTAAAAAAATAGGAATTTCCGAAAGCATGTTATACAATAGACAAAGAAGGTAAGTAAGCATTATGTACTTGGTTGAAAGCAATCAAATTTCCTAATGGATGTGCCTTGAATATGTCTCATTGTGTTGATACAAATAGGTTAAAAATGTTTGAAATGAAGAGTCATGATTATCATGTGTTTATGCAAAGACTAATTCCAATAGTATTCCATGATCTACTTCATAACAATATTTGGCACGTACTTATAGAGTTGAGTCTCTTTTTCAAAGATTTGACTTCAAGGGTTATTATGTTTGTAGATATGCTTTAGCTTCAGACAGGCATTCCAATGATACTCTATAAGCTTGAACGAATATTCCCACCTAGTTTTTTTGATTCTATAGAACATCTACCTGTTCATTTACCTTATTAGGCACAACTAGGTGGTCATGGGCAATATAGATGGATGTACTCATTTGAAAGATTTTTGAAAAAAATAAAGAATAATGTTCATAACAAAGTAAAAGTTAAAGGATCAATATGTAATGTATATTTGATTGAAGAAGCAACTTCCTTTTGCACTTATTATTTTGCTGTTTATGTGAAAATGAGACATTGCAAGTGTCCTCTCAATTCTGATGATACTTAACCAACAGACCCAGAGATGCTTTTTATTTTCAAGTTTCGTAGTAAGACAACGGGTGCAACTGTTACTAGACGGTTAAATGAGCAAGAATATCATGCTACGAGAATATACATACTCTTAAACTATGAAGAGGTGAAACCATACATAAGGTAATAGTTTAGGTATAAATATAATACAATATTGAAGAATATTTGACATCCTATCTAATATTTCCTAAAATTACCTTCTTTGATAGCTTTTACGAACAACAACTACATCTACAAAATCTATCAATAAGTGGAAGTGAGGTAGAGACCAAGTTAGAGGATGAATTTGCATATTGGTTTCAAATTTATATAAGTTAGCGATTAAATTATTTATTTTATAATGCAACTGTATTATATATGCATCTAATTTATATAGTTACTACTGCTATAGGCGTACAACCATAGAATATCAAATGTGCAAGATGAAAGACAAAAAAATCTTGCATTAGGACCTCTTCGTAATATAATAGTCCACTCAAGTTATTATGTTAATAGCTTCAGATTTCATGAGGCCCAACGCAATTCACAAAGACATATGTATAATTCTGGTGTTTGTGTAAAAGGATCTATAAACAACAATGATACTTAATTTGATTATTATGGTAGACTTGAGGAAATCATCAAGATTGAGTATCCAGCTTTACCTTTAAAAAGATGTGTATTGTTCAGATGCTCATGGTATGATCCAACTCCAAGAACAGGTATTAGAATGTATCATTTCTACAATTTAGTTAAGGTTAATGCAAATAAAAGATTCAACAAGTTTGGGTCTTTCATCTCTGCTGTACAATATGGTCAGGTATTCTATCTTGAGTACCCAATAAAGAGAAGAAGACCTAGTAAATGGTTAGCAGTGTAACGCCCGAAAATTCTCAAAATAAATTTTAGAAATATTCTATGATTTTTCTGGAATTTTAGGATATTTTTACAGAATTTTTAGAGTAGCGGAAGTAGCAAAAACAAATAGAAAACGAAAACGGCCTAAGCGAGAATAGAACCCGAGACCTATGGTTTACGGATAATTCTAGTAACCAGTTGAACCCAGCAGGACCGTGCTGAAAGGAAAGGGAGGCAATTAAATTTATATTAGAGTTGGGCCGAATTAGATCACTTAGTATAAATAAGAAATAATTAAGTGAAGGGTTTTATTTTGATCGGGATTCCTTCTCCTCAAACCCTCACTGACGCCACCTCTCCCTCTCCTCCCTCTCTCGGCGCCAACCACAAGAAGGAAACCTAGGGTTCCTTTCCTAGGGCTTCAAGGACACCTTCCGGCGACGACTTCGACACGAGGACGCTCCCCTCCGCGAGAGGAACGCGTGGACGTGAGAAGATCGTCGAAAGGATCGTCTCCTTCGGAGATCTAGCGATTAGAATCGTAAGAAAATCCGAACAGGAGGTAAGAAACCCCTCACCTGCAGTATAAGTAGCTTTCGTATGATTGTATGTATTGTTTTAGTCGTATGCAGATTTTTAGCAATAGGGTGTGAATTAGCGCACACCAAGCGTTTGATTAAATACTTAGCTTAGTTAAATGCCATCCTAGGCATTTTAATAGCTTAAATAAATGCAATAGAAGCATTTTTACAGTTCATATGGTCTTGCTACAGCTTTTATGGAACTAGATGTCCAATGGGTGGGCTCCCACAGTCGCCTCTAGGTTCAGACAACCTAGCTCTAGGTTCAGATAACCTAGAAAGAGCAAGACAATCAATAATTAGCTATGTTCAGTATTTTACTTTTTTTCAGTGGCATTGTACAGGATTAGATATCCATTGGGTTGGACTCCCATAGTCGTCCCTAGGTTCAGCTAACCTAGTAACCCTACTAAATTCGGGACTTGTAAACCCGGGTCTAGTTGGGGATGCGCGCACAGCAAAGTACAGTTGCCGGGCCCAAACAGCAGCTTGATTATTATTTTAATCTACTTATGAGTATAGTTTTCAAACATCACAAATTAGTCATGTGAGTTCAGTCAGTTTTAGCATCAGATTAGTATTAACTTAGTTCAGTTTTATATCAGTTTAGTTTTCTGTTAATACAACATGATAGTTTATGATTAGTTCTATTGCTATGATTAGTTTCATTTCTATGTGTTGTATGTCATGCCATGTTTAGCATATTCAGTATGTTCTTTTCAAATAGCATGTTTTCAAAGCATGATTTGCATCGATTGCATGTTTTAGTGAGGTAGATGGTTTCTTACTAAGCGAAAGCTTACAGATACTTTCTTTTCCTTATACTGCAGATAAAGGTAAAGGAAAGATGGACTAGCGGAGGCTGGAGGTCAATGCAATGATGAAGATGTGCGTGGAAGGAACCTGGAGTAGAGATCTTGGAGAAACTAGCAAACTAAAACTTTAGTTTTATATAACGTTATTTCCGCATTTTTAGTTATTTTGATGCATGAATCATGAAAGACCTGTTTAGATTGTTAGTAATCATGCTTAGAATGTTAGTTAAATGTTGTTAGTATGTTTATAGCCATGTTAGAACTCACGTGTATGAATTTGGCACGAAACAGTGCTGAAATCAGAGTTCTGGTATGAAATCAGAAACCCCAATCGATCGGTCGATCGATTGGAGGCTTCTCAATCGATCATCCGATCGATTGGGGAGTTCGTGCCACGAACAGTAGGCTTCTGGATCGATCATCCGATCGATCCAGCAAATTCTGTCGCGAACAGTAGGCTCTGGGATCGATCACTGGATCGATTGGCTAGTCTGGATCGATCAGCCGATCGATCCAGAATATTGGCCCGAGCACAGTAGCGTGCTGGATCGATCACTGGATCGATCCAACATAAGTCCCACATACAGTAGCCATCTGGATCGATCAATGGATCGATCCGGCCATTCCAATCGATCCGTGGATCGATTGGGAGGTCTGACATCAGCAAGAAACTCTTAGTTAAGTTCCTTGACCATTGGGGGATGTAATATATGTCATGAATAGTTTAGATTACACCCCTTAGCACATGTAGAACCAAAAAATGATGATAGTTTAGTAAAATTTTAAATAGTACAGTTCCGCAACTTAGATTTAATGATGGTCATGGAATAGTTAGCACAGCATAATGTGACGATTCGGCCTTACAGCTTAGTTAGTAGAAGGGGGGTCGTTACAAGCAGTGTGTCAGATAAAACCTCGGTCAACCATAAAAATGCCGAACACCATAATTGGCCAAAACCATGATACATTTCAAAATAAAGAAGTCAATATATACTCAGTTGATTCAGAAATACAATCTACATCACAATTACTTTAGATGTTAATGTCACTTACAAGGAAATAGATGATGGAAAGATGTCTAGCAGTGAGAAAGTCGATATACCAATGGAGTCTAGCGATGATAACTTACAAGGTGTTAACTTAGATAATTTAGAATGACATCAGGTGATTAAAAATTATTAACAATATCATGGTATATTTTATGAATTTTATTTTTTCATCTCCTTAGTTGGCAATATTATATCAACTGTGTATATCTTATACTGTGATTTTGCATATATAGTCATGTATCCAGTACAAAGACCACGTGGTGACCAGATTAGTTTGCGAGTTGTTGGTGATTGGTAAGTAATTATATATTTGGTAACTATTTCAGTATTTTAACTTCTTTTTAATAATCAAACATATCTAATACAATATTTTTCCATGTAGTTTTATCCCAGATGGTCACCGAGTAGCATCATATATATCAAAAAAATTTAAAGAACGATTGTCTCCTGCTGGTACTACATGGTGGCTCGTAGACTAGGATATGGAGAATTTTTATTATGAAGAATTTTTGGTAAGTATTTAGAATAGAAACATATTTGTAGTTAACATGATATTAATTATCAAAATATATTATTGCAGAAGAGGTATGTTTGGGAGGAGGGTCAGGAGGAAATGTTTTAAAAAATGTGGACTGCCTACTACTCTAAACTATACAGGGACATGTTGTACAAGTGGAGGCAGAGAAGCACCAGACCATCTGAGGTCCCTAATGCAGTTTGACAATCTTGGAGAGCCATTTGGGTTGCCCAGCATTGTCATGACAATTCAGCGATTACACACAGTAATCGTAATTCATAGCCTACTGGACTGAGCACCAGATCACAAGGCGGACTGTTGGATCTCATTCGATGGTTGAGCATGTCTCTGACTTGGTATGTTTAAAATTAAGTTATATAAATATTTCTTACATATGTTTTGTTATTAGTTTTAATGTATTTATATTTTTGTACACAGGTTGCTGAATTACAGAGATCTCCCACTTGTTGGGAGATATTTAATAAAACTCATAAGAAGAAAGATGGGTAATTTGTCGATCAGCATTCCTTAACAATTAACATAAGAATATTAAATTTCATGAATATATTTGTATACTTTATGTGAAGGTTACCAAAATTATTATTTTGACATAGGAAACAATGTCTACTAGAGTTGTTGAGGCGTCTCAGCCTGGGGTAGAGGGAGAGGGGTCACAACCTCTTTCCACCGATGTAGTTAATGACATTTATTATGATATCATCTGTGGAAAGAAGAAGACATTCCCCTATGAGCTTGGCTCTCAGGTCAAAGTTATGTATGAGCGAATGATGACTCCAGGGATCAACGGTTGTCCTACTTCCTCCTCCTCATCTAGTAAGGTACGAGAATTACGGAAGGAAAATGAGGACTTGCGGACTTGACTATTATCATTGGAGCAAATGATGGTCGACAGGAACGCGAAGATATGGGAGATGCGCCAGCGACAGACTCAGATTGAGGCGATAGTTAGTCATATGAAAGCATTTGCAGCGACATTCTCTCTGAATTCACTGATGGTTGCCCCGCATTGTTTGGAGTCCCAGGATCCCAATGATTTCTCTACAGAGTAGATTATTTTAAGGTATATATCATTTATCTTAACTTTTAATTTTTGCCAAAAATAATTTTTTTAATAATTATGTGCATATCTGATTGTATTATACATTTCCATAATCATTCTCAGATTTGGCATATTTTTATCCTAGGGATGCATGTATGTATTTTTAAAGAATGTTAGTTAGCTAAACTACTTATTAGTTTAAGATAAGTAACTATATCTTTTATAGTTTAATATCATATTTCCTATTCACAACTAATCTCAAAGAAATTTCATGCAGGATGGAGAGATGATTTTGTTCCTTATTTTGATTATGATGTATTGTATTGGATTACTTTATATTGGACAAACTTTATCTTGTATTAGATTCAAACTTGTGTTTGGATTTACTATTATGTATCTAGTTCATTTTAATTCAACTAGATTTTTGTGATGTTTGTGATGTGTTGTGCGTTTGTTATGTGTTGTGAGTTTGTTATGTTGTAATTGTTGATATGTAGTGAGTTTATTGTGAGTTTTGTTATTAAATATTATGAGTTTATTGTGAAAATCATCGCTTGTGATGATTGGAGTGATTTAGATTCATATGTAAATAGGGAAAATAGAAAAATAAAAAGAGAATTAGCAAACTATAGTAGCGATAGATGTTTGACTTTTCGTCGCTAATAGCAATGGACGTTTGACTTTTTTATCATTAATAGCGATAGATATTTTGTAAAACCATCGCAATTAGCAACATATTTTTCAAATATCCATCACTATTAGCGATGGAAAGTCAAATATCTGTCGCTACTATCACGGTTGTCATACCTTTTACGATATGTTTTGATACATAAAATAAGATATTAGCGACGGAAAATTTAAATATCCATCGCTATTAGTAGCAGAAATTTAAATATCCGTCACTAATAGCGACATATGTTTAAGTTTTCTGTCACTAATAGTGATGAATAATCTAAATAACTATCACTATTAGCGACGGATATTTAAATTTTCTATTGCAAATACATTAACAAAGATTTTTCCTCAGTTTGGCTAGTAGCAACGGAAATTTAAACACCCGTCGCTATATATAGCAAAGAAAATATAAATATTCATCGCTATAGTATCAACGACTGAATCTGCATGATGGGACGCTTTCCATCGCTATATGTATTTAATGACGGATAAATTCCGTCTCTATTTCCTTCATTTTTGTAGTATTTATTTTATTTTATTTTATTATTATTAATCAAGTTTTTTTGTTAATCCAGGTGTCTAGATCATACTAGTCCTGAAGGTAGATGGCTCTTTTCCTCCAAATTAAGTGCTTACTTATGTCCAAGTCGAGGATTGATTCATAGTGCTCTAGGAATCCAATTTGACGCCTTACAGCTGCATCGTACTCGTGAGGACTTAATCAAGTTTTATTTTATCTTGATGTTCGTTGTTTGATATGGATATTTGTCATAATTTTACATTATCTAACTAGAATATTTATTAATCATCTAAATACATATTCGAATCATTTTAAACGTGTCTCGTAGCATCTTAAACATGTTCTTCGGAGGTTTTCTTAATAGGTATAACCTTTGTTAGAGTGTATACTAAAAGCCTAGCTTTTGGTATAAACATTTATCTAGAAAAAAGGAATCACATTGGTCAAATGTCTACATTTATGATAAATGTAGTTGTTCAATTAATTTATATTGTAGATAACATAATGTGTGGTGTCACACACAGAGGATCATGTTATCAGCACCTTATAAATTATAAACACTAGCTCACGACCAAGATGGAAAGGAACAAACCATTGGAAGGTCGTAGTGTAATTAGGTATTAGTTTATCTTAACTATATAATTACACTAGTACACTTAGAGTGTATTGAGTAGGACCATTAGAGGTCATTTCTTTTTATACTGACTTTATAAAGAAACAAAGACCTCAGTTATTATGGAATTGTGTGCTCTTAATCTTAATATAATAACAAGAACATGTATTTGATATTTATTTCTTTAATTTATCAATGGGTGAGATTTAGTTCGATAAATCAATAAGCCTGATAAGTTGGGAAATGATATCACTTATAGTGTGTGTTGTTGATTATAGAAGGAAACTGTGTCCTAGTGATCTAGGTTGATAATGTCCCCAAGAGTAGCTCATAAGGATTATCATGTTAAACCCTGCAGGTGGACTTAGTCCGACATGACGATAAGGTTGAGTGGTACTACTCTTGGACTAAGATATTAATTAAGTGAGTTGTCAGTAACTCATTTAATTAGTGGGCATTCGACATCTTAAACACAGGGAGACTAACACACTCATAATAAGAAGGAGCCCAAAATGTAATTTGGGATTGATGCGGTAGTTCAATAATAGTTCTTTAGTGGAATGAATTATTATTGATGAAATTAAGTTGTGTGTTCGGGGCGAACACGGGAAGCTTAATTTCATCGGGAGACCAAAACTAATTTCTCCTCTCGGTCCCTATCGTAGCTTCTTGTATATAGAGATTTATACTCACCATATACCCACCTTCTTACCCACTTTTGGTGGCCGGCCAAGCTAGCTTGGAACCCAAGCTAGGGCCGGCCAAGACCCAAAGGTTGAGCCAAGTTGGTGGCCGGCCAAAGCTTGGGTCCCAAGCTTAGGTGGCCTGCCACTAGAAAATTAAAAGGAATTTTTATTAAAATTATTTCTTATGTGGATGTCATGGTTTTAAAAGAGAGTTTAAAATTTAAATCTTTCCTTTTATAGCTTTTTACAAAAGATTAAGAAAAGATTTGAAATCTTTCCTTATTTGTAGATTGAAAGGAGATTTTAATTTTGAGAAAACATTCCTTTTTTAACCATGTTCATGTTTTAAAAGAGAGTTTAAAAATTAAATATTCTCTTTTATTAGTTTATACAAAAGATTAAGAAAATATTTGATATCTTTCCTTATTTGTAGATTGAAAAGAGATTTTAATTTTTAGAGATAACTTTCCTTTTTGGAAATTATCCACATGTTTAAAAGAAATATTTAAATTTATAAAATTTCCTTTTTACTAACCATGAAGGGATTAAAATTATTAGAGAAATTTTTATAAATTTCTGGAGACAAATTAGGAAGTTTTAATTAATTAAAACTCTCCTTGTTTATAGCTTGTGGTGGTCGGCAATTATTATTAAGAGAAGAAAATTGTTTTTAATTAAAATAATTTTTCTTTTTCATGGCAAAGAAATTAAGGAAGTTTTTATTTAAAATTTCCTTATTTGCCAAGACCAAGGATTATAAAAGAGGGGGTAGAGGTGACTTAATGGCTAACGACTCTATCCTATTCTTCCTCTCTTTTCCTCCTTGGTGGCCGGGCCCTAGCTTCTCCCTCTTCTCTTCTTCTTGTGGCCGGCGGCAACCCCTCTTGGAGCTCTTGATGGTGGCCGGTTCTAGCTAGGAGAAGAAGGAGAGAAAGGAGGTTTTGTTTCATGCATCCCTTGGAGCTTGGTGGTGGTGGCCGGACCTCTACTTCTCTTGGAGAATTGTGGTGGCCGAAACCTAGAAGGAAGAAGAAGGTGCTTGGTGGTTCTCATCTCGGAAGATTATTGCCCACACAACGTTCGAGGTTAGAAGAGGAATATGGTAGAAGATCAAGAGGTTATTTGCTTACAAAGAAAGGTATAACTAGTAATTGTTTTCCGCATCATACTAATTTTCCTTGTATAGTTATTTTTGGAAATACCAAACACAAGAGGCATATGATTCTAGAGTTTTCGAATTTGTTTCGAGGTTGTGTTTCTTTTCTTTTATTTTTCGAATTTGTGATTCGATTGTTCTTTTTGGTTAACCTAGAGTTATTTAAGGAAATAAATATTAGCTTTCCTTAAAAGGCTTTGTCTAGGCGGTGGTGGTTGCTCCCATATCCAAGAAGGTCATGTGCCTCGCCATGCAGTCCTGGAAGCTAATTTTGGAAATTAATATTTATGGAATTAATAACTTAGGTAGATTTGAATCAATAGTGTTAAGTTCCGCTTGCGATTCAAATCTAAACCATTAATAACAAATAAGTTAAATTTGGAATCAATGATGTTAAGTTCCGTCTGCGATTCCTAATTTAACTTCTAAAGAACACAATAGGTTATTTAAGGAAAGCTTCGACACTTGTATAAAAAAATTTTGTACAGTGGAACTGGTACGTTTTCCTAGGACAAACCAACAATTAGTATCAGAGCTAGGGTTTGCCTCTGTGTGTTTGGTTTTCAAATTAGGTTATGCACATGTCATACATAATTTAGGCAGGATAATAGTAGGTTGTACAAACTTTTTGATTGCAGGCTCCAACTATTATGGCTTATAGATGTTGTGTGTGATTGGACCCTTGGACATGTCAAGGGCATTATTGTGTGTGCGCATGATTGTATGTAACTAATACAGCAGGAGCTGTATTAGCCCTAGGATTTTAGAATTTTATTTTCGATCTAGATTACATGTACATTCCCTCGTGGAATATAGGATTGATATATGTAAAATTTTATTTTTTTTGCGGATCGGATTCTTGCGAGGTGTGGTACTTTTGGAGCACCAGAGGCGTAGCGGAATAAGAAGCAAGATGGATGCGACAACTCGACCCGATGGTAGTGGCTAAAGATGGTAGCAGCTAGGATTGGAGCACATGGAGGACAGTAACAGGAAAAGGTCATAATAGTTGGAAAATAATTTCCATATTTATTGCTTTTATTTACTGTGATGTGTATGTATGCATGTGATGTATGCTAGGATAACTTAAAATTCCTCACTTTAAATAACTAAGTGGGAGAGAGATTTATTTTAATAAATTCCACGGTCTCCATTACTGGTTTGTAAGTGATGCAAACAAACTTGCGCGTTGGCTCTGAGTGCCTTCCTCCATATCGGATGAGTTTGTTTGCGGATCACTAGATCAAACTTCCATTTAGGATGACTATAGAAAATTAATTAAGAACGTGTGATCTTCCCCATCGGAAGGGGCATAATCTTATTAATGGGCTTAATGTCAAGTAATGGTATACACTTAGGCACGTCTAATAGTATCCTCCCCATCGGAGTCACTGCTATTATTTGTGTGACCAAAGGAAAACTAACTATTAATTTGTCAAAAAGATAAGTTGACAAGATAATAAAATTAAAACCCCCTCTTACAAATGTCGAGTTTTTGTATACGTCCACACTATCGTGGCATACAAAATTCACGGTGTATGAGGTAATTTTATTTGTCAGGATGACAAGAAAATAAAATTAATGGGAAAAACTCCTCTTACAAATGTTTGGTTTTGTATACGTCCACACTATCGTGGCATACAAAATTCACGGTGTATGTGGTAATTTTATTTGTCATAAAGACTTATTGACAAGATAATTAATGGGTAAAACCCTCCTCTTACAAATGTTTGAATTTGTATACGTCCACACTATCGTGGCATACAAAATTCACGATGTTTGAGGTGTTGGTGAATTTAAATAATATTGTTTGAGGAATCAATGTTATTTTAAATTCAAAAGTTTTGACTAAATATTTGATCCAAGATAGATCAACTATTAATTTTATTCATCATAAAGTAAGGTTGACGAGATAATAAAATTAATGGATAAAATCTCCTCTTTGATTTTGTATACGTCCACACTATCGTCGCATACAAAATTCATGGGAATTTTAAGGTGTTGGTCTTGACCAAATATTTTTGTGATTCTTAGGATTTAAAATATTTGTCAATCCCCTAGTTGTTATACTATAGAATAGACTTAGTAGTCCCAATAGTAATGATTAGAAATAGGACTTCGACATTTAGGTAGGCTGTCCTCTTAGAACTAAGAACAAAATAGGTGTATTTCATTCATTAGTTAATACATGATTAGTGGTGTTATCTACCGGTACCTGGTGTGTAGATACGGGAGCCATTGATCATGTCTGCAATTCATTGCAGAGGTTCAGGGAACCCGATAACTATATGAAGGGGAAGTCACCGTCTACATGGGCACTGCTGCAAAAGTAGCAGCTGTTGCAGTGGGAGATGTTTATTCTCTAATAGGAATAAATTATGGATTTTCAGAAATTGTCTTTACGTACTAAGTTTAGAAAGAATCTGATTTCGGTTTCTAAGCTATTAAAAATAGATATTCTGTCTATTTTGATAACAAACTTGTTATCAAGAAAATTAGGAAAGTTATCTATTCTGGTACATTGGTTGACAATTTATAATCCAATAACTCCCACGATGCAATAAATGGAAATTAATAACACATTTTCTAACTTTAAGAGAAAGTAACCTTCGGAAATGAACCAATCATATTTTTGGCATCCAAGTCTAGGTTATATTAACTTGAGTAGGATTCAAAGGATAATAACCAATTAACTCTTGGGTTCATTGGTAGTGAAAATCTTTCCAACCTACGAGTCTTACTTGGAAGGAAAAATAACCAAGAAGCTTTTAAAGGGGTATAAAGCCAAAGATATGTTGGAATTGGTTCATTCTGATTTGTGTAGACCTTTGACTATCCAGGCAAGAGGTTGTTTCAAATATTTCATCTCTTTTATAGACGACTATTCGAGATAAGGATACATTTACTTGACTCGCTACAAGTCTAAGTGCTTTGATTAGTTCAAAGAATACTAGGCTGGTGTGGAGTAACGTCAAAGTAAAAGTATTAAGATACTACGGTGAAATCGTAGTAACAAGTACCTATTAGGAGAGTTTAGGAGTCACTTATCAGAAGTCGGGATTCAATCCCAACTAACTGCACTTGGTACATCCCAATAGAATAGTGTAGTAGAAAGAAGGTATAAGGCTCTTATGGAATAATTAGATCGATGATGAGTTATTCATAAAATTACCAAATTCATTTTAAGGATATACACTGGAAACGGAAGTGAACATAGTACCTTCTAAGTCAGAACTCTCTACTCCCATAGAATTACAGATTGGGCGTAAGCCTAGTCTGAAGCATATTCAGATTTGGGTGGTCTAGCACATGAGAGACACTGATAATATTGGACATGAGTTCATTAGTTTGTGAGTTATCCTAGAAAAATGAAAAGAGGTTTTTAGTCCTTAAAATCGGAAGGTCATTGTTGGCACCAATGCCCGATTTTATAAAAGGACTATACTATGAACCACAAGCCCATGAGTAAATTTGTTCTTAAGGAAATAATAAAGGACACGTCTAATCTAGTACCAATTGTACAAGATAAAATATCACAAGAAACTGTAACACGTATCACAAATGATACACAATTGCAGAAAATGTCTCGTCGTAGTGGGAGGGTTGTTAGGCAACCTAAAAGATTCATGTTTTGGGAGAGTCTTTGGACTTTATCCCTGGTGGACATGAACCTGATCCCCGGACATATGACGAAGCACTCCAAGATAAAGATGAAGTATCTTTGCAAAGAGCAATAAATACAGAATTAGAATATATGTATTCTAATAGAATCTGGGAGCCTATAAAATCACCAAATGGTGTAAAAGCCATTGGGTGAAAATAAGTCTACAATAGGAAAAGAGGGATAGACAGGAAGGTGGAAACTTTCAAAGCAAGGCTTGTTGAAAAAGGAAACTTTTTCACCGGTAGTCATGCTTAAGTCTATCCGGATTCTTTTATCTATTTAGCAAGTGGATGTCAAGACAGCTTTTCTTAATGGAAGTCTTGAAGAAAACATCCATATATAGCAAACAAAATGGTTCATTACAAAGGGCAAAGAGCATCTTTTGTGCAAGCTCAATCAGTCTGTGGACTGAAGCAAAGCTTCAAGGTCTTGGAACATCCAGTTTAATAAAGTAATCCAGACCTATGGATTTATTTTATAACCGAATGAGTTTTGTGTATACAAAAAGTGTGAAGGAAACGTGGTGGTATTTCTTGTACTATACGTAGATAACATTTTTGGTAGTTGGAAACAATATCAAAGTGTTGTCAGAAGTAAGGGTATGGTTGTCCAAATAATTCGATATGAAGGACTTGGGAGAATGCTTATATTCTTGGGATCAAAGGGATCGCAAGAAAAGAATATATTTAACTTATCCCAAGTTTCATATATCGAAATAATCCTTGCTCGTTTTAAGCATGCAAAACTCCAAGAAAGGTTTCTTACCTTTTCAGCATGGAGTAACTTTATCTAAAAGGATGTCTCCGAAGACATCAAAGGAGATAGAAGAAATGAAGGCAGTTCCTTATGCTTCGGCTGTCGGAAGCCTAATGTATGCTATGCACGAGACCAGATATCTGTTTTACCGTGGGTATGGTTAGCAGATATCAAAGTAATCCTAAGCAGGGACATTGGTCTGCGGTAAAACATATATTGAAGTACCTAAGAGGCACTAGAGATTATATGCTAGTTTACAAGGCAGATAATTTGTTCCCTGTAGGTTTCATGGATTTTGACATCCAATCGGATAGGGACAATAGTAAATCGACCTCGGGGTTTTGTGTTTACTTTAGGAGGTGAAGTCATTACTATGGAAGAGTGATAAGCATAGGTGCTTTTTCGGACTCCACCATAGAAGCTGAGTATATGGAAGCCTCTGAGGTAGCCATAGAAGTTGAATGACTTGGTAACCTCAAGATGGACTTAGATATGATTTCTGGTTTGTCCAAAGATTATTATAATTTATTGTAATAATAAGTGGTGCAGTAGCAAACTCGAAGAAACCATGAGTCCATAAGGCAAGTAAACACAATAGAGCGCAAGTACCACCCAATACGAGACATAGTATAAACGAGGATAAGTTGTTACCGCCTAGATTGCATCAGATGATAACCTGTAGATCTTTTCACTAAGGTCCTTAAGGCAAGAGCTTTTGATGGACATGTTGAAGGGATGGGAATCAGATGTATGGCAGCAGATATGGCAGCTTAGTCTTTTAGTATAAGTGGGAGATTGTTAGAGTGTATACTAAAAGCCTAACTTTTGGTATAAATATTTATCTAGAAAAAAAAAATCACATTGGTCAAATGTCTACATTTATGATAAATGTAGTTGTTCAATTAATTTATATTGTAGATAACATGGTGTGTGGTGTCACACACAGAGGATCATGTTATCAGCACCTTATAAATTATAAACAGTAGCTCACGACCAAGATGGAAAGGAACAAACCATTGGAAGGTCGTAGTGTAATTAGGTATTAGTTTATCTTAACTATATAATTACACTAGTACACTTAGAGTGTATTAAGTAGAACCATTAGAGGTCGTTTCTTTTTATACTGACTTTATAAAGGAACAAAGACCTCAGTTATTATGGAATTGTGTGCTCTTAATTCTAATATAATAACAAGCACATATATTTGATATTTATTTCTTTAATTTATCAATGGGTGAGATTTAGTTCGATAAATCAATAAGCCTGATAAGTTGGGAAATGATATCACTTATAATGTTTGTTGTTGATTATAGAAGGAAACAGTGTCCTAGTGATTTAGATTGATAATGTCCCCAAGAGGAGCTCATAAGGATTATCATGTTAAACCCTGCAGGTGGACTTAGTCCGACATGACGATAAGGTTGAGTGGTACTACTCTTGGACTAAGATATTAATTAAGTGAGTTGTCAGTAACTCATTTAATTAGTGGGCATTCGACATCTTAAACACAGGAAGACTAACATACTGATAATAAGAAGGAGCCCAAAATGTAATTTGGGATTGGTGCGGTAGTTCAATAATAGTTTTTTAGTGGAATGAATTATTATTGATGGAATTAAGTTGTGTGTTCGGGGCGAACACGGGAAGCTTAATTTCATCGGGAGACCAAAACCAATTCCTCCTCTCGGTCCCTATCGTAGCCTCTTGTATATAGAGATTTATACCCACCATATACCCACCTTCTTACCCACTTTTGGTGGCCGACCAAGCTAGCTTGGAACCCAAGCTAGGGCCAACCAAGACCCAAAGGTTGAGCCAAGTTGGTGGTCGGCCAAAGCTGGGGTCCCAAGCTTAGGTGGCCGGCCACTAGAAAATTAAAAGGAATTTTTATTAAAATTATTTCTTATGTGGATGTCATGGTTTTAAAAGAGAGTTTAAAATTTAAATCTTTCCTTTTATAGCTTTCTACAAAAGATTAAGAAAAGATTTGAAATCTTTCCTTATTTGCATATTGAAAGGAGATTTTAATTTTGAGAAAACTTTCCTTTTTTAACTATGTTCATGTTTTAAAAGAGAGTTTAAAAATTAAATATTCTCTTTTATTAGTTTCTACAAAAGATTAAGAAAATATTTGATATCTTTCCTTATTTGTAGATTGAAAAGATATTTTAATTTTTATAGATAACTTTCCTTTTTGGAAATTATCCACATGTTTAAAAGAAAAATTTTAATTTATAAAATTTCCTTTTTACTAACCATGAAGGGATTAAAATTATTGGAGAAATTTTTATAAATTTATGGAGACAAATTAGGAAGTTTTAATTAATTAAAACTCTCCTTGTTTATAGCTTGTGGTGGCCGACCATTATTATTAAGAGAAGAAAATTGTTTTTAATTAAAATAATTTTTCTTTTTCATGGCAAAGAAATTAAGGAAGTTTTTATTTAAAATTTCCTTATTTTTCAAGACCAAGGATTATAAAAGAGGGGGTAGAGGTGCCTTAATGGCTAACGACTCTATCCTATTCTTCCTCTCTTTTCCTCCTTGGAGGCCGGCCCTAGCTTCTCCCTCTTCTCTTCTTCTTGTGGCCGGCGGCAACCCCTTTTGGAGCTCTTGATGGTGGCCGGTTCTAGCTAGGAGAAGAAGGAGAGAAAGGAGATTTTGTTTCATGCATCCCTTGGAGCTTGGTGGTGGTGGCCGGACCTCTACTTCTCTTGGAGAATTGTGGTGGTCGAAACCTAGAAGGAAGAAGAAGGTGCTTGGTGGTTCTCATCTCGGAAGATCGTTGCCTACACAACGTCTGAGGTTAGAAGAGGAATAAGGTAGAAGATCAAGAGGTTATTTTTGCTTACAAAGAAAGGTATAACTAGTAATTTTTTTCCGCATCATACTAGTTTTCTTTGTATTGTTATTTTTGGAAATACCAAACACAAGAGGCATATGATTCTAGAGTTTTCGAAATAGTTTTTCGAGTTTGTGTTTTCTTCTTTTTTGAATTTGTGATTCGATTGTTCTTTTTGGTTAACCTAGAGTTATTTAAGGAAATAAATATTAGCTTTCCTTAAAAGGCTTTGTCTAGGCGGTGGTGGTTGCTCACATATCCAAGAAAGCCATGTGCCTCGCCATGCAGTCCTGGAAGTCAATTTTGGAAATTAATATTTATGGAATTAATAACTTAGGTAGATTTGAATCAATAGTGTTAAGTTCCACTTGTGATTCAAATCTAAACCATTAAGAACAGATAAGTTAAATTTGGAATCAATGATGTTAAGTTCCGTCTCCGATTCCTAATTTAACTTCTAAAGAACACAATAGGTTATTTAAGGAAAGGTTCGACACTTGTACAAAAAAATTTTGTACAGTGGAACCGATACGTTTTCCTAGGACTAACCAACAACCTTTACTTTCTTTATAATATTCTTATTTTTTTTCTGTTTTTCACTAAACCAAAGCAAAATAAGGAAAAATTAAATTTTTAAAGTTTTTCCCCACCCAAATCTTAAACTTTTTCTCGTCCGATTGCCTTATTGTTTAGCATCAATCAGGGTCATCATTTCTTTTATAAATATTCAGAATGCCTCGGTAATACGCGGAACTTAAACTTTTTTTATTTTAATATTTTAATAATAGTTTAGTTTTTCATTTTTATTATTGTACCATTAAGTACTTCTAGCAATGACCCTAGGTTTCCCACTAAAGAACATAGGGCTAGATTTTTATCCATTTCTTATGTGTCCTTACGTAGTCGGTGTTTATGTAGAACTTTCTTTTGGCGTTCATGCATTCCTAGTATAAAATTTATTTGAGTATTATCAGCTAGACTAGTTTATTATTCCAATTCGGTTAACTCAAGTTTGTGAGTCGAATTATACAATAACTTAGTCAAAGTAGACTATTTTACATATACTTCTAGGGTTGCCACTATAGAAGTCACATTATCTCCTACCACCCTTAGAGACTTCCTAGGTTTGTGACCCTCAGCTGTTCCATTTGTCTGTTATCCTCCTAAGAATTTATCATTTAGTGATATATCCCAACTCCCACATCACTTTGGGCACGATATACTCGTATTTTTTTAGCAGTAAAAGGGTACCAATAGTCACCCAATTTAGGTCAGTCACACTTAGTGTTCAACATTACATTTTCAATAGGGTCCTGGTGAAGTACATCTTGCCACTCACCACTAGAGACGTCACTATGATGCGACTTTTTCACTCCTTTCTCCTGTATACATTCTGTCATAGGTTAGATATCAATATTAGCCTACATATGTTCCGGACCATTATTTACTCAGCTAGCATCTGCACTAGCAGACGAGTCCACATGCCTACTATCATATTCTGACCTCTTACTTACACTCATTAGGTATTGATATCACCGCAGGAGATGTGAAACCCCTAAATGAGTTCTACATGATAGGTGCTAGGAATCTATCATTAGCCTCCATACATATAGATGATCAAGGTATAATGTCTTGGAGGACAGCCCAACATCAGCCAGACCAGCACCAGCCAAATCGGCCTCAGCCTGCCAAGCATCCTCTTATCCCTGAGAAGTAGCCTTAGGATAATCTAGAGGCAATTTGATGCTTGAGTATCTATCGATACCACCACCTTAGTCGATCCTACTCTTCCAAACCGAGTTACCTGTCTAGAGACGTCTGTGACTAGTTTACGACAAGAGGTACATGATCTTCAGGAGGAGACGAGGACTAGCTATTGGGAGACGCAGGTTAGACAACAACAGATTCTAGAGATACTCCTATCATGGGGTCCAACTCACCGTCCGTCATCCTCCTCTGAGTAGACATTTTGAGTTGTATTTTTTTACTACTAGTTTATGTTTATAGCTTCTGAATTCATACTCCATGAACTACTATTTTGCCTATTATTTTACTACTTACCTCCTTTCCATTCTGTTCTTATGCATTGTTTATTTTCTGCTTTTGATGAATGGTAAAGGGGGAGGGGAGGGTTAGCTAGAAAAATAAAGTAAACTAACTCAACATACTTTTGTCACATTTTTTTATATATATTTTTGTATATTTTTTTTCTAACTTTAATCAAGCTTGTCATTGCATCAAAATAGGGGAGATTGTTGATGTAGTTGGCACCAATGATCAAACCTGAGTTTTGATGAATGACAAATGGATTAAAGTTAGATGTTATGTTTGTCTAATCTGTCTACCAAGTGTGCAGGATATGACCTTGATGTATCTAGAGGACCGAAACACCAGGTTGAAGTCTAGATAGGTTGATAACTGGCACTAAGTCTAGATTGGTTGAGATCTGGCAGAAGGAAGTCCAGTTGATTTGACAATTGGCTGAAGTTTAGATTGGTTGGGGTTGACAATTGGTTGAAATCTGACAAGAAGTTCGTGTGGGTTAAGGGACCTGACATCAAGGAAGTCTAAGATTGGTAAGTAGAAGTAACCAATTGGAGGAGAGATCCAGTGAGGACGCATTCCCGGTTGAGGGAACAGTAGGAGTCGATCCAGCTTAGGTCAATTTGAAAAACCTAAGCTGAGACTGTAACTAGATCCTGGTCTCGGGGAGACAGAATCTAATTAATACTATTACCTTATTGTGCTAACTTTATTTTGCAAGATAAACATATTATGATTGCTTTGACTAACCTTTTTTTTGCACGAAAGGCAAAGGTGAAAAAGGGTGGTCCGAGCGCCCGGAAGGGATCTGAGTGCCCAGACTTCGGGCACCCAGAAGGGATCCAAGCAACCAGACTTCGGGTGCCCGGAGTTGGCCCGGGCACCCGGACCAGTTTCACAGAGGCAATGACCCCTGGCGGGTGCCTAGCTAGGTACCCAGGCGGTCCAAGGGCCCGAAGTTATTCCAGGCGCCCGGGCAGGGGAAACTTCATCGTCGCAGTATGTTGGAGTGCAGCGATTGCCCAGCCCACGTCAATGGTCTAGGTGCCCGAAGATGGATAAACTTCGATGATGAAATTTCGACGAGAGTTTGCCACGTCAACACAGTCTAAGCACCCGGGAGGGGATCCAGGTGCCCGAACAGGACTATAAAAGGAGACCTCGACTAGCAACTTCAAGACATCAAGTGCTCCAACTTTCGGTCTTGCACACTGCTCTGAAAAATCTCCTATGACAATGTAACGCTCCACCGACAATCGGACATCAAATTCTACTTATTTTTTCTGTTGTCGATAACTTTTCCTTATAGTTCTTGTACTTCATTTTTTTTACCATTTCGAACTATTAGTGGATTGCCCAATAAAAACACTCAACAAGTGTGGGTCTTGGAGTAGGAGTCGTCGAAGGCTCCGAACCAAGTAAAAAACTATTTGTGTTAGTGCTTGTCTTTCTCTTTCTCGCTTCTTTCTCCTTAGTTTTATTTCCGCTGCATATTCTCGATTTCTGAAAAAAATGACTAACACTATTCATCCCTCTTTTGGCATCTTAACGATACAACACTTTATTTTGGTCATCCGAAAACTTAGATTTAATATTTTTTATCTAATCTATTTAAGATAAATATTTACTAATTATTAATAGTTTCTTTTGCAGCAACCAGCTTGAGAACTATAATCCTACCTTTTTTTCTAACTACTACTTCATCAAGCTATCTATAATAATACTTCATTTCTTATTTTACTTTATAATTTAACATCCAATTTTGTTTATCACTTCACCTTTTCTCTTATCTATTTTGTATCTTGTACCTATAAAATATTAATTCTTTTATAATATTTATTTTTTTAAGCTTATGATGTAATAACTATTACATATTTAATAATATACCCAAGTTGCTATGTAAAAGTACCGAGATGTTATAATCGAGCCATATAACATTGCTTACCAAGAACAATCTAATATTATCAAATAGTTGGATGGATACATCTAAATGAGTGTGCAATTTTATTTTATTTAAAAAAAAATAAAAAATCTCACTTTGTGATTATGCGTGAACAATGACATCCATCTCCAGAACATGGCCGATTTATTACGTGCATGGGCCTACATGGAGCCGCTTCCTGGGCTCCCGTTGACAGTTGACGTCGGAACCTCTCTTCTGTTCCACCAAATCGATCCTTTCCATGCAACGCCAAGAAATGGTAAATGGAGTGGCCGTCTACATCCAGAGCCACACGATCAGAACGGAAACAAGAAAAAAAGAAAACTCATTCAAAATATGTTTTTCTTTGTTGTTCACGGACACTACTGGACGAGCGTTCAGTAGTAAAGCAGCCGTGAATTACACAGTTGATGAAATCGACATTTGCGAAGTCGATCGGCACCTACTCCTCGTGCTGCCGTTGCCCGTTTCCATCGACTTAATTACGCAGGCAGTATAAGTATCGATCGCGAGCTAGTCCTCTGACCTCATCGTCTGAATCAGGGCACTCGAATCGAAGCCCAAGCCATGGCGTCGGCCTCAGGTCGGTTCGGCATTTCCTTCTTGATCTTGTTCATGACGTTGCTGGTTTCTTCCGGGAGAGGCCAGCTTTCCTCGTCCTTCTACAGCGAGACATGTCCGATTCTGCCGGTGACTGTGAGCTTAGTAACGAGGACGGCTCTGTTTCTGGATCCGAGTTTGGGAGCCTCCATGCTCCGACTCTTCTTCCATGACTGCTTCGTTAATGTAAAATTAATTAATCGATCTCTCTGTTTTTCTTGTGAATTTTCTCGGAGGGAGTTTGACGATTGATTTGAGCTGGCGAACAGGGTTGTGATGGGTCGGTTCTGCTGGATGACGATGGGAATTTCGTAGGGGAGAAGAACGCAGGGCCGAACGCCAACTCGCTGCGCGGCTTCGAGGTCGTCGACACGATCAAGGCGGCGGTGGAGATCGAGTGCCCCCAAACCGTCTCCTGCGCCGACATCCTCGCGCTGGCGGCGCGCGAGTCCGTCGCTCTGGTAAAATTGATCGGTGGGTTTTGATTCTGTGGGACCGAATTCATTTTTGATGGTTGTGGCCATGGCAGCTCGGCGGGCCATCGTGGGCCTTGGGATTAGGCCGGCGCGACTCCACCACCGCGAGCCTCAGCGGCGCCAACAGCGACCTCCCCTCGCCGGCCTCCAGCATCCCGCAGCTCGTCTCCGCCTTCGCCGCCAAGGGCCTCAGCGCCCGCGACATGACCGCGCTCTCCGGCGCGCACACCGTCGGCCAGGCCCGCTGCGTCAACTTCCGCGACCACGTCAACGGCGACGCCAATATCGACGCCTCCTTCGCTGAGCAGAGGCGGCGGAGCTGCCCTGCCTCCGGCGGCGATGGCAACCTCGCGCCGCTCGACGAGCAGACCGCCGGCACCTTCGACAACGCCTACTTCCAGAACCTCCTCGAGTTCCGGGGGCTCCTCCACTCCGACCAGGTGCTTTACAGCAACGGCACGCAGGAGTCTTCGCTCGTGCAGCTGTACGCCTCCGACCCGTCGGCCTTCGAGGCCGACTTCGCCGCCGCCATGGTCAAGATGAGCAACCTCAGCCCGCTCACGGGAAACAGCGGAGAGATCCGAATGAACTGCAGATCGGTCAATTGAAATTGGTATAGATTCTTGAAGTTTTTCTATTAATTATATATTTCAACCTGTAACAAAAAATAACCAACGTGTGTTCATATAATTTGCGAGAGTGAAAAAATAATATCCAAATGTATATTCAATCGCCTCTAATAAATATTGAAGACTTAATTGTAAATACAATAATAACAATCAAATTTTGATGGACAATAATCAAAAGAAGGCTTCTTTTTAGTGGAAACAAAAGGGACGCCTATTTGTTATGTTTTTAAGCAAAAGGACGTCACTACCCTGTAAAATTACACATCTATCCTAAGTGTATTGTTTGGCCAGTTTGGTTCTTTTGGAACAGGACGATAGTTAAATATGAGATGCTGTGATATAAAATTTTATGATCGAAATTTTGACACATTTAAATATACCTTCTCTTATATCTTGGTTACATATAGTAATAATTGATAGTTATCTATAATTTATCTTTTCTGTGTTGATTTAAGGATGGATTAATGGACATAAAGATAAGCAATCATCTTTTACCCCATTATTTGACCAATTTAGTCTTTTTGATAGATTGATTTTGATTTGTTGACTGAACTGATTTCAAATTTAAACTCAAATCATTCATATAAATTTGGCATATGCAATGTGATTTTATAATCATATATGCTGTAGCAGTTACATTTCATAGTGGTTAGTTCATCTAATATTTATATTATAGTAGCTCCAATTTAAATTTATTCTGTTCAACAATATAATGATATTTATATTATAGCATCTACAAATCACTGTGGGTACAACTCAAACTTGCCTTATTTACCAACATATATGTTGCAACAATTATAAAACTATAGCCGCTATAATTACAACAGTAGTAATGAAATCGTAGCCGCTACTATAACGTTGACTTGCCTATTGATACAACTGGTCAATCGATTCAAGATTTAATACGTCTGATAATAAATTATAAGAACCGTCACATCAATTTTTCTAAACATAAAATTAGCCTTAAATTTTATAAATTATATAAAAAAATAATATTTGCATCAACTAATTTGAGAGAGATATTAAGGAAATAGATTAGAAAACGAAAAGTAGGTATTACATTAGAAAAATAATTAAAAAAATAAAAAAGAATAAAATAATTAAAAATTTTAAATAATAAAAATTTTAGGATAGTTGATGTAATATGGAGGGAGGGTAATTTCATCTGAATCCGATGGAAGATCTGATATCCGACCCGAATGGAAAAAGGTATGAAGAAACTCTTGATACCCGATATCCGACCCGAATATTCATCGACTCTGTCAAAGCTGAGATCCGAGCTCATGTCGTAACTATATCAATCAGGTGAGTAGGGACTGCTACAGCTTGTACTATAGGTGGTACCGTTGGAAATGTCGGGGGAGGTATCCCGGGTGCTGCTGCATAAACGGGGGCAGGTGCCGCTGGTGGCACTGTAAGGTCAATATAGGTGGGTGCGGCTGGAGGTACGGTAGATTGTGATACCGAATATGAAGCAACTGCTACTGCTGGTGTGAGTGTCGGGTGTGCAGTAGGCACTAGTGGCGGTGGTGCCGGGTACGCCGTAGGTACTAGTGGTGGTGGTGCCGAGTACACAGTGGGCATGACTGGAGGAGGTGTCGGGTATGCCGGTGGTACCGCTAGTGGTACTGTGAATATCGTAGGAGTGGGTACGACGAGTACGGTCAGGGTAGGTACGTATGAAACCATCGGAGTCTGAGAGCCGAACGCGCCCGCAGTACTATGCGGAGTCTGTCCTTGACCGGCAGGCTCGTCCCCAGCAGACATATCTGGCGACTCTGTCGCCAGGGATTCCAATGTCCTCTTGCGTGGACGTCCTGCACCACATCTCGGCACGGGAACACGTGCACCTTACCTCATATCTGTTAAATTATAACGTAGATATTACTACAAGTATCAAAATTATAAAAATTAACATTTTACCTATTTGACGTCTGGAGATGTTTCGTCGTTGTCCAATCCCCATTTATGACCTCGGAACACCGAAACGAGAAAAATCGATGAAAATCCATATAAATCCGAACAAAGTTCCGAAACATAAAAATCGACGAAAATCCATATAAATTTGAAAATATCTAGATTGACTCGCAAAACTGAGCTATGGTATATATATATCCACTGACTAGTTTATATTTTTGTTGAATAATAATAATTAGATAAAAAAATTATAAATATAGAAGATATTTTATTCTTTAATGAATATAAATAAATCTATCAGATATTTTATATTCGATGAGGAGGATGACGAAGGATATAAAATTTGATTCGAATTTGACTTATTGTCATCTCTAGTAATATACAGTGAAAAATAATTATCTAAATTTAATAAAATAAATAATTTATTTTAAATTTTAGAAATATTATAAAGAAATGGAATGCTCTAATGTAAACAGTAAAGACAGCTATTGAGTAAGGTGCTCTTTTCATTGTGGCAAAAATGAAAAGGAGTGCTATTTTCATGAACAATAAACAAATGAAAAAGATACACGCATGTGACGCTTCTAAAAACTAAAGACGCTTTTTGATTTCCACTCAATTTTTATCCCATTAAATAAAGTTAATTATAGCAAAGAACAAAAGTTTGAATTTACTGTGGGAAATAAAGAGATGTTTGACTTCTTTCTAAATGTGCAATTTTTTTTCATCAACTCTTAATTTCGATGATATTATTAATATTTCTTTCATAAAAAAATGTTGTGCTAGTAGATAACATTTTTTTACAGAGGCACTGGGTTTAGATAACATTTTTGAAGATAAATTCAAGATCAAAGTATTATGGACGAGGCTAAATGCGCAATTATAAGATAGTGACAACCATCGTAATCCCTGCACCAACCGTCTTAATTCATGGCAAGAGAAGACTGAAGCTTGAATCTATTAGTAGTTTTTGAAAACTCCTCTTTTGCGAGTTTTCTCAAATCTACTGAGGACAGAACTTGCGGATCCACTGTCAAAAATCTTCTTCCATGATCAGGAAAAGTCAAGCTAAAAGAGGGTACAAACATTGTCGCCTTGTCTAACCACCGTTTGATGAAGAGGTTGAGGTGTCATTGTTGACATTGACACCGCCTTGGTTCTTGCAAGTAAGCTTTCAGTCACATAGTACCAAGTTCATAATTAGCATGTGGAACACTACCCTAATCATGTAGCCTCTATATGCCAAATTCTTATAAATACAAAAAGGGTTAACTAAGCCAGTGATGAGTAAATCTTTGTTCAAAATGAGTATCTGGTTGATGTAGAACATTGACCTTTTAGGATTGAATGTCTAAGTGCTTAAGATAACAAGTTGATGCCTTGTTCACTCTCTTTAAGCTTAATTAGTTTCAGCAATGCTGTGGAATTGGGGGCATATAAGTTTCTTTTATGATACCATAATATCATCCATTCTTTCACGACTTGTATGGTTGAGTAAGAACTTGTAATCTATTTAACTTCGAGATATAGTTGCTAAAATTTCATTCTCAAAGTGCACAAATTCTATGGTTTCCCCTATCTGATCTTAGACACTTAATAGTAGTGTCACATTAGTTTTCTACTTTGTTATTATATGCCTCAAATTTATTCATAAGTTGACCTGTAGCATGCTGAACTGTAAAATAATATCACATAGACAAATCAATCAACTCTTCAACCGCCATATAGATAAAAAAAAATGTGGCAAAAATGATATAGAAATGAAACATAAAGGACCAAATTAAAACCAAAATAATAATAATAGTAATGGAACAAGCTAAATGAACGTTAGCAAATGAACCAGCAACAAAATGAATGAAAAGGTTGCTGCATCATGGCTAAAGCTACGAGGTGTTAATAAATACCAATGTCAAGAAAACCTGAAATTTTTTGAAGTATTCGATGAATGCTACCAGCTTCAGAATCTCAAACTAGGATCAACTCTTTCATCCATTCTTCTATGCAACAGTACAAATCTTCCAGCTCACTATCTCAAACTAGAATTGGTTCTTTGCATCCATGCTTCTATGCAACAGTATAAATCTTCACTACTTTGGTCGTATCACAAACAAGAAGGTTTTCTGAGTCGGTAGGCGTAGTACATAGCCAATTGATCTGCCATGAAAAGATGTTAAACTTGGTCTTCCAATTTAGATGCGAAGTTCAAATACTCAGATCATAGACTCTTAAAAGGCTATAATTTAATAAAACTTAATAGTATTCCTCATGAACAGGGTAAAAAGTTGATATTTAGTTGAAATGAAGCATAATCAATAATTAAAATTATACATGATTTAAAATTTCAAATATGCACTCATAACCAAAGCAATATAAAAAAGTTCAAATAAAGGATTCAAAATTTAAGTTTCAAATGTCAATAAAAGTCTTTAATCATCAATACATGACCACGTAACAAAAGTTGTTGCTTTATGACCAAAAGATTACGAATCCTCGAAGCAACCTCTTGCAAAAAACAGGGTAAGATTGCGTACAATGGATCCTTCCCCGGGACCCGACATAGCGGGAGCATTGTGCACCGGGCTGCTTTTTTTTTTTTTTTTTTACATGACCACGTAACAAACTTCCAAAATATTTTTTAAATTAGTGAAGAACTTTTCATATTGCAATCAATAACAACAATCCTTAGAATATCTCTCATGTGGCATGATCAACATCAGTCCTAATCTTCAACATCGAGGGTTGTCAAACATAGATGAGATATCTATGTGAATTTGATGGTTCAACATCAATCCTAATCTTCAACAACATGGTTCGCAAGGGTGGCACATGAACCATCAAGGCTAAGTTGACTTGTGAACTCAGAATGACTAATAACTTATGAATCAAATCAGATATCTATGTGAATTTCATCGAAATTCTGAATCCATGATTGTTCCGACCTACTACTATTGCCATGATGCTGAATAATGGCAGATTTCCCTGAGGACACCTAAGTTTCTAGTTTTCAAAATCATGCACCCTACATTATTCTAACCAAATCTAATCACTTCCTCATTTTACATATCCAAAATAATATTGGCTTTAAATTAAATTATTCCATTGACACAAATTTAATCATTTGGGACCTAAAAAAGGTACCTGAGGCTTTGACAGACAGAGAGCTACACAGTAAATTTGAGCTAAAACAGATTGGAAAGAACCATCAAGGTATTTTGCAAAGACTTGAACATTTTAACCCAAAAATAGTTCTTAGCAACTTGAAAACACTGGAATACTCTACTTGAGACTCCCAAAAAAACAATTTGTATGATTTTTTTCATCATTTTTACTTAAAATAAGATATTTTCTTCTCAATAATACCAAAATACTCCATTTGAGATTCCCAAGAAGCTTCTAGTGTAAATTTTTTTTTAAACCAAAATCACTTGATTTTAGCTACCTTGACGGCCATTGTTAAGTCAGAAAAATTCTTTTCAACTTGAGATGCTTGGGAAGTCTTTGGTATCTAGCCAAAACGATTTGTTTTCCATCTTGTTTCTGATCATTTCTAACTCAAAAATAGCATCCTTTTTCAACTTACAGATGAATACTCTCTACTAGAGACTCACAAAATCTTACTTACAGAAAACAACAAAAAATATCATTTCTTGCATAAATTGATATTGTGGTCAAGTAATCAAGATTGTCATCAAAAAAGGAGAAAGAGAATGATGTGGAAAATAAAGTGGCTAGATGAATGGTATCATGAGTACTCAATCACTAGCATAAATTGAGTATTATGTACAGGTCTTTTACCTTTTTCTTCAAGTTAATACTCAAACTCAAATAATTGTTGCAGCTAGATTGTTCAGGAGAGAAACATTTAGACCAATCCCACAATTTCACTGATGCATCATTTCCACCTGAAAGCAGAAACTTTCCACGCTCCCCAAACAAGGAAAATGACCTGTGCCAGCCAACATCCTTAGTTGTTATACTAGTGAGATTCCATTAAGGCTTGAATTACTTACACGCAAGATACACTGGCGGTGTGGCCTCCTGAACTGAAATCCAGCTGTGTGCTCTTGTTTTGATAATCTGCATGAGTATTTGACGATTGTGCTTCACCTCTTTTTGATCTCTGAGCACTCTTAGCTAAAGAAGAGCTTTTCGACTTCAAAGTTGCTAGACTGGCTTCCAAATCAATCACATCAATAACACCATCACCTCTTGCAACAGCACATACCTTATTTGGACCACACGTGATATCTACTTCTGGTATTGCTATTGAATGAACAAAAGCAGGATTGAAACATTGCCCCGCATTCCCAGTGGAAATACTACTATCGGGTTCAGTCATTCCTTCAGTAGAAAGAAGATTGTCTTAACATATTAGTTTTCAGAAAAGCCAACTTAGTCAATCACTGAAAATCTCTCTAAAACTCAAATCCTTCCAGCAGATACAATACAAGTTATAATGCTACAGATGTTTAAATTTCATGCATAAGTCATTCAAATTTAACAATAATAGCAATTTGTTTCTTTAAAGGAATGGCATGTCCTTATCCAAACATGCTCATCAGTATGTAACAACATTTCCATTCCAGTATATATGAGGAGAAAAATTGTGCATACATACAAATGATGTCTATAAAATTGAAGGGCCTACCATAATCAATCACATTGTATGGCCGCCCTTTAGAGAAATCCCATATAGCAAGCTTCATGTCAAGACCACCAGTTATAGCTGCCAAGTAAATAATAAATTTTAAGGGAATTGTTTTGTCAACTTATGCTCTAAACACATAGGTAAGTTATATGATCATCTAGGTCTAATCTAGGAAGTTAATGTGAGTTGGCTTATAGCAAATATTTTGGACTAAAATATCAAATAAAAATGAACAATCATTATAATGGACCGATTAAAGGACAAGATTGAATTGTAATGCAGAGTTTTTGTCTACTATTGAGAAAATTGAGGGCGCAATAGAAGCATCATAATTCATACATTCAAACTTTGATTTAAAACAGGCATAGGTGACAAGGGAAGAAATAACCAATGTCGAGGCTTCAAACCAAATCCAAAGTTACAGACAGCAAATAGATGGTTTTATAAAAAATTCAGTTATACCCAAAGGACTAAGAAGAAGAATATTTTAAGTTATTGATGCAAATAAACATTTCCAAAGTAGCAGGATCAAGTAGGGAAAAAACAGAGATGGTAGACAATATACCATATTGCTGATTCCAGAAACAGGGAAAACAGATTATGAGATCAGAAAACTGATAGCACAACATACTAGATCTTATGAATGAATATTAAGATGGGTGATAGGAAATTGGCAAAAAACGAACGGACTGATTCTAAACACTGACACCATGACATTCATTTCAAGGTAAGATTCACAAGGGCTTCAGAAGCAATACATCTTGAGATGTCAAAGGGGAGTAGAAATATTAATTCTACATTTGGGCTGAATTTTGTTAAGCATATACCTGTCCAAGGTTTCCAGGGAATAAATTGCACGCTACTGCAAATCTGTTAAAAAGCTAAGGGCAAAAAATATTTTGATTTGCATATAAGAACTTTAATAACTTCTTATAAATTCCACAAAATGAAAATAATTTGAGATATAATCATGCAAATCATGTCTTGCACTTACAAAGGATACACTAGTATGAACTGATCTTAATGTTTTGTAGAGGCTTTGATGCACAGTGTCAATGATCTGAAAAAACAAAGAACAAACAAAGACATGATAACATTAATTGAATAGTTTTTTTGGTAAAGAAATGTAAAATCGGATCACAGAATTAAGTTTCTGGAATTGGAAGATGGTAAACATAATCTTTCTTTGGCATTGACTTGAAAAAGATAGTCAAGATATACATTAAGGGATCCACAGTTTAGAGGTCAAAAGATACAAATAGATGAAACTACTTAAAAGAAATACAAATACCCAAGGAAAAAATCAAATTGAAGATCAAAATAGATGGTTAGAGCAGGCACACTCTATTCTGTTCCAATTTCTTTACATTTCATACCATTAATCTGCGTCCCAATCATGGCCAAAACCAAGGATTCCAAATGTTTCAGTCCCATGATGCGGTCATGCTGTCTCCAGATGTAGCACATCATTTGAACATTTTTTTCAAACAAAGGTCTTTTCGACTGAATGTGATTACTGTCATCACAAAATCCAAAGTCCTTAACACTTTTAGTTGAAATAATAGAGATGAAAAATTAAACCTAATTTAAAATCATCAGAAGTGAACTGTGATAAAGATTGTACTTGTATTAGAGGTGAAACTATAGTTTCTTGGAATTATCAACTAATTGTCACAGTTAACAAGCATACTACACATGCATGGAAACAAAGTCAAATGAAAAACAATGATAATGTGGAAAAGGCAGAGGTGGTATATCATGCAATCCGTCACAACACTTAAGTACCTTAACCTCACCACTATCATCTCCAGCAGCAAGAAAATCTGACTTCATGCTGAAAGAAATCTGCAAGGAAATATTACAATGAATTATACCAATAGGCTTGAGAGCCTAGTCAATATAATAGTTTAAAACTTAACTGTTATATATGTTGAACAAATTCACAAAAACAGCTAATATTCAAAAGGGAGAAGGCCTGGGTTATATAGTTAAAAGATCTGTAGCTAATTGTCAATGCTAATATGATGACAAGAAGTTGAATGCCACCCAAAAATAGAAATTTTATATTGAAATTCAAATTCCTTTAACAAAATTATTCTCCATATTAAGTACCTGATTTATCTCATCTTTGTTAAAGCTGTAGGTTTCAAGTGGCTTCCAGGAAGATGCCTGCAAAATTAACTTTGTGTATCAACTACTTCTCGACGTAATACAGTCTTTTAGAAACTCCAATGTTCTTAGTGTTACTCTACAGAAAATCATATAATAGCAAATTGAAATTTGCAGCTGGACCTAGTGTCAGGAGTTCACAGGCACATGCAAATTGTAGGATGATTTAAGTAGCAGTAGCTCACAAAATGAAAGATGAAAAATAAGGCATTCATAAAACTGAAATGGTATTCTCTATGTACTAAAACATACAAGCAAGAGATATTTCACATGACCACCTTGATTTTGACCTATAAATAACTGAATATTAAGGGAGAGAATTTAATGACACTCAGAATAAAATAAGAAATCTGATTTTTATTTATGGAGTTTAAATGACAGTTAAAAACATAAATGTGTAGTAATCATCTTTCAAGAGAACACAATGCAAAAACAAGTCCAAAGGCGACTTCAAGATAAAAGAGAGAAAGGTTAAGTTGAGAATTTTTGTGACCAATGCATCATATAATCAATAGTAAATACAACAATATTTCAAGGAAAATAAAAGGTAACACTTTTACTAATGAAGATAGAATTGAAAGATATATATATAGATACACACACACGCACATGAGCATAACGAGGGCCTAACAACATGTCAAAACTTAATTAATACCTCGATGTATCTTATGAGCACAACTTTTATACATGCTAAAACCATAAAAATAAATATACTTGTACATGAGAATATCTGCAAACATATTATGCATAACTAGTTAACTACTCACCATCTTGATGTCAAAGCACATGACTTTTGTTCCCAAAGAAGCATAGAGAATATCTTCATTTCCTAAAACACCGCAAACATATTTCTTTGATAAATTGAACCAATTGCTAAAGACATTAATGAGTTCAGTTAGTGTGTTACTCTGTCCAAGTATATGACTTAAAACAATACGAAAACGGACATCAACTAACCTGTTTTGAAACATAAACAAGAGATGGATTCCATCCCAAGATCAATAGTAAAGAGAGCATCTTTACAACGCAAATCAAACCAGCAAATGCAACTATCCTATTATACAAGAGAAAAATTCACATCAATATAAATTCACTGGAATATTTGGATTCTGATAACATATATATTACAGATAGAAGCAAGGTAGAATTGGTTCATAAAAACATAAATAGACAATAAGTTCATTCATGGTTGAGTCTAGAGTATGATCACAACCAAGATTGTGTTTGCACCTCAACAAGCAAAATTTGGTACCTTGGAACTAATTTACCAATCTGAATGTACCAACCATTGAGAGAATGATTAACTCAATATTCCCAAGTACACTTGATAATTTGTTTGCCATACTTCTTTTTATCTAATAGTTCCTATTATTATATGAGGAAATTACCATATTCAGTAAGGGGTACAAATTAGGGCACATGCGCTTCTTTGGCCTCAATGGTAATACATCGAAGCATTAATTAACTTGTCTATGCACTTAGCATATGCAATTAGAGGGCCAAGATGGTCTAGCAACATAAAATGAAATACCCTTTTTCAATGAAAAAGGTTAATCCAATATGACATCTTAGAAAACTCAGCATAGCATCATCGCTAGTCACGGCACTTATAGATGAATCTCCCTACTAATGCACATGTTATTCTGCAGCTAAGGGAAGATATGTTGTTTACTACACTGTTTTTTAACCTTGCACATCTGTACACAACCATACATTGTACATGCTGGCCAGCACCGGTCAACAAGCTTTGTATCTTGATTCACCATGCAAGGTGCAATCACAAAGACAAATTACTTAGCCGAGAATTAAACAGTCGCAGGACCTTTTAATGAGTCTAAACTACACTATGAACGCAATTTTCTCCATTTTAAGAATATATTCAAAATTGATATTTGGTCCTAGAGTAATTTTATGGCTGGGATATAACAAATAAAATTAGTTTGCCAAATTTTATTAATTAGGCTTGGACCACAATGTTAGCATATAATCAAATGAGCATTTGGTCAAGGTTGTGATGGGGCTTATGCAGTTCCCCTTAGACATCAGTTTGGTCAAGGTGACTTGTGAGGCTGTTGAGTTCAGCCTAGATGAGAGGCAATCAGGTCGATATGAATGTGTCTTAGGTGAGGGCATCACTTCATCCGAGGTGGCTTAACCTAGGGAAGGCAAATTCCCTCAATTTGAGTCTCTGAGGAGAATGTGTCTTTGCTTCAGTTGTCATTTCCTGATTCAATCCGCTTGTTGCTTGTAGATCATTATGTTCATACTGAGAATGTATCTAACTTGCACATGACCATCATAGAAGCTAGTTACAACTGTTAGGGCATCTCCAGTGGTTAAAGCTCCAAATGAGTTTTTTTTTTATGATTTCAATATGCCACATCAACAATATGAAAACTTATTGAAGCATCTTCAATGATTAGAGCTCTAAATGAGTTTTTTTGTGATCCAATTCATAGCATGCAATTGCATGGCTCCATGCATATTAAGTCAATTTCGAGACAAAAGAGCATGTTTAAATTTTCACTACTGCTCTTCCTCACCTCTACAACGGTTCAAGGTTTTGTATTCAGCTTTTTAAATTTTACAAACCTCTCATAAATCATACATTAGAGATGCCCTTATCTTCTCCTCTATCAAGTAACATCACTCATCCCTTTAATTATTGCCCACCAGCGTCCAATAAACATGAGCCTACTCAGTTAATTGAAAGATGAGAAACTGGACGCCTGAAATTTGTAAAGTCACAGGATGAAGCTGAAACAAACGCCATAAATTCTTACAAAAAAAAAACATTTTCGGATATTAGGCAAAGGAATGCTTGCCCAATTAACTAAATCACAAACTTCTCAAAATTTATAGGAACTTCATTGCTAACTTATCAAGGGCTAAAATAATCGCAGGAGAAAGCCCAAAATGAAAGAGGGAGAACCTCGCCGGATGAAGCGATGACACCTGGACGGAAACGAGATGCAATACAACAGGTGACTGTGCCGTTGTGGCCCTTCAATCGCCTCGGCTTCACCGGCGGCGTCGCCATGGCTCCGTAATTCAAGGAGCCCCCGCCTTTCGCCTCCGGCGCGAGCTCCTGGAGTTTACGGTGGCTGAAGTAACTCCGGCTCTAAGCACGAGAACCCAATCGTGTAAAAGAACGAGCCACACGCGGAATCGGTTTCTACCGTGTCAGACCGTAACTTGGGCCCAGCCCAAATTCGAGAAGCATGATTCGATCCATTAAGAACTTCAGCCCATTAACAAGTTTGACTTTTAACAAGTAAAATAATAAGTGAAACAATCTTATAAGATAGAAAAAAATAATTCAAATTAAATTAAGAATATGATATTTGAAACTGATAAAAACAATATTTTGTAGAACATATATTTTAAAATTCAAAATAAAAAATTTGGCAACTCATTTAGCTCTAACTATTTGTTTCTAAAAAAAAAATAGTAATAATAAATATATCACTATTAGAAAAGTTTAGTATTACCCAAAGCTAGTGAGGAAAGTAAAAAAAAAAATTGTCAATATAAAAAAATAAATATAAATGTGCACTCTTTTTTTTCCATATCCTCTCCACATGTCACATACTCACATATGGTGATCAACTTCCTCTCTTTGGTTATCCATAACTCTATTAGATATAATATTATAGTTGATAAATTATTAAATGGCCTATAGAACGTCAAGTAGATCAAATAGGCCGGTTAATGAAGTAAACATGATGGACAAATTATACAAATAGAGTAGATCCAATTATAATCTTAAGTAAACAAGGCAAATTAAACTAAATTGATGTAAGATGTGAAGATCTAGATCCTAGCTAGTTCGTTGTAGAGAGAGAAAATGATAGGATTTGGATAAGATTTTATATCCTTCTTATTCATCCTCATTTATTATATTAATCTTCATATTTATTCTCATACTCATCAGGTATTTAATTTTTATACTCATTCTCATACTCGTCGAAGTTTTTGGTATCCATATCTTACCCATCATTTTATTACTCTCTACCATTTTCCTTTTTTTGAAAAAAATATTTCAATGCACTTGTTTGCTCTTCCTCATCTCACGCTCCTTCGATCGGATGAACATTTCTTGTGGAAAAGAAGATAAGATATATGTTGATAACTGGATAAAGAGACAAACTAAGTTTTTTTTAAAGACAGAAAGCAGGTTAAAATTTTTTTCTTTCTCAATAAAAATGTACACATACCCAAATACTCATTTACTATAATCAGATATAATAATTCATTTCACATCGTCCTCCATATCAGATAGGATGTTAAATTATCCATAAGATTGGGATGAAATTATCGTCCTTAGTGGTTGGTCTATGGTTAAGCACCAATAAATTTGTTATGGTGACGGCATCATGCCACCTTCAAACTAAATATAAACCCACGCCCCCTCGAGTCCCTCCTAGCTCCCCACCATGGCCTCACGTAACGGCAAGACACCTCTGCCACTTCTCCTTTTCCTCCTCCTCTTCATCGCCTCGCCACCTCTACAAGCCAGGAAGTTACTCCACTTCACTGCCCTCTTGCGATCGGACGACCATGATGGCTTACAAGTTTCTCTTCTCCAAACGATCAGTACCTTGCCGTCGTCGTCACTGCCATCCCCGAGCTTAGAGCATGCCGACCGGATGCTCGGATCTGTTCCCAGCCCCGGGATGGGCCATTAATTAGTTCTCTACGCCACTCCATCCAGAATTAGATTGTGATAATTAATTAATGTGAATTTTTCTTTGTTTTGATATATATACAATACGCTGTTGTAAGTTTATTATATATATACATATATATATAATGTGTCCAGCTAGCTACACTTGTTTTCGATGGGCCGTTTGTAATATTAATCTAGGGTTGGCCAAAAAATTGATGGTGGATAATTATATATATATATATTAATACCGTAAATCCAAGAACAAAATTAATTAAAGATGAATCCGGCCGGATGAGTCTGAGTGGTGTCGGCTGGGTGCGCGGGTGTCGTCATTGCGCTGGACGCATTAGAAGACTATATATACGGACGTCGTTCCTAAAACAGGCTCTGGAGTTTTTGCGTGAATGAGAAAGCTCGATTCGTCATTGTCAAACTGTTGATTGCGGTTAATTACTTATAGACAAATGCATGCCTGAGTGGATGGGTCTGGGATCGTAAGGAAGGTTAAATTCCTTCATGAGGAGGAACGAAGCTAAGGGAGGATGCATGCATGTTCGAACTGAGTTGCAGTGAATTGTGCATGACGAGCAGGTCGTTTGATAGACAAGCTAGGTTGGATTAAAGGCAGACATGTCTGTGGTGGTAAAAGAGGAAATCGTCATCAAACGGTCCTTCCATAGCGACATCACATATTATGGAAGAGGATTTATTCCGTCTTAGTGCCGCCCCACACACTTTAAAAGGGCGCAAATCACATGAGCTTATTCAATTTTAGCCGACCGGTTTTTCTAACTAGATAAGGGGTACAAGATAATCTGAAGCCATATTTGCACCTGTCAAAAATTGAATCATGTCTCTCTGATGACAAGTCATACTTGAATACCAACTCGACTACACTCACGAAAACAACACATAAAAACATGTCGAACCATATAAGTAGTGCGAGTTGACTCAAATAATCAATATATGTACAATGAATCAATTCATTAATACTTAAGATTTCTAGTTAATTTCATTATTATTTTCAGTAATTAACAGAACTGATATATTTTAAAAATTCAATTTGATTAGTTCAAAATATTTATTATTTTTTTAAAAAATAATTATTTCAATTTAGTCTCGAGCATAATAAATTTAAAAATCAATTAGTACAGACAGTTAATTATAAATATGTAAGTCGATGTTACTCCATATATTGATTTGATTTGTTCAATTTTAATAATCATCCTACTTATGGTACGGTACCAATTCATTAATACAATTTAATAAGGTAATACTTTCCTTTCATATTCTAAATACCTTAAGATTTCTAACTGTATGGGCATTTGATTTTGGGCGGGCGCATATGGTGCCGTCGAATTGGACTGCCACTTTGCTCTCCCTGGTTTCTGAAAACGAAGCACGGAAAGGAATTAATTAAGGTGCAAGCACTGCCTGTCGAGCAAAGCGCTGACCCTAGCTGATGATTCTTGAGGGCATGTCGGGAGAGGATTAGATGGAACGCAAAATGTTTATGGAAACCTGCTTCTACGCAACAGGAGGATCAAATATTAGTTCAGTTTCAAGCACCATTGTTGTCGGCAATTAATGCTACATAAACACATACAACTCAAAGTGGAGCACAAGGATTTATTTACCTCACTTTTCTCCGGTTCTGTAGAACTCTAATTGTCACCATCAAGAGGTTGTACAGAAAGGAAAAGGCTCGAGCAATGTGGTACAGCACCTTTTCTTCTTGTCTGTTGGTGCGCACCTGGAGCTGTGGCGGAGCTTCTCAATTCCTCCCTTGTAATCTTACAAGAATTTTTTTTCCTGTGGTCACAAAGCACTGGAGAAGGGAAATTCTTGCAGAGATTAGCAATAAAAGACAGGAACCAGATGCTTAGACTGCAGTACTCATGGCCTTTGCTTTCTTGTGTGCCAATTTACATGGTCGATAAGGTATGACAGCTTAGACATCAACAAAATGTGTAAATTGGAGTTGTAGTAAACATATAGTAAGTTCAACTTGATGAAACGCCATTACAGTCTGAAAACCCATCCACCTTTTCAAGGTGCTGAATTCCTAGGACAGTTAAATGGCATTTAGAGTAAGTTCGATGATCCTGTAGTTGGCGTAAGTTGGATACCAACTAAAAAATAAATAAAATAATTAAAAATTAATAATAAAAAGATGATACTCTAGTTTTCTTGATGAAATAGTCTCGCTTTCATTATCAAAATGGATGACTTTCGGGATGACCATCCTAAGCTAGGCTGTTTCTTCTCCTGATCAACTGGTTCTTGCCTTATTGACATTAATGGATATGAATGATTCAAGTTACAACTGTCTTGGTTATTATCCCACACTGGAGCAGAAGCTGGAAGTTCCTGTAGAAAGAAACACACATCACGAAAGCCCAATTTTTGGGAATTATAATTCGCAGAAAATGTGAATTACGACTTCATACTGGTAATTTCTTTAACTCATTACTCATAACACGAGCAGTGAACCCAAGCCAAATTCATTTTTTCTTCAGATTGATCAACAATAAGCAAGGTAACCATAACGCATAAGAATAAAACAATCCCATAATAGGGCAGAAAAATGAATGCACAGCAGGGAGATTGTCAATTCATATTCAACACCAAGAACATGCATCTTAAAATTTCTCAGAAACGATGTGAATTAGTTATAGTGTTTATGATGGCAATTGCTTTAACTCATTACTCATAACGCAAGAGCAGTGGATCCAATGTGAGCATAATCCGGACATGATTATTAGCTACGTGGTTTTCTTTCTTTTTTTTCCTTGCATTAGTGGTGATAAACTTTCCTAACTTTAAGGGATAAAGTACTGGAATTAATCTTCCTAATTTTAAGGGATAAATCATTGGAATTAGTCTTAGTCTTATGGTGTATATAAAGGGTCCTAGAGATGTGTATTCATTCAATTAATTTTTTTTCATCTTCTAAGAAAGTATTATATCAGTTGTCTTCTTCCTCGCTCTATTCTTTTTTTTTTTGCATATTAGTGTGTGCCTTGGGTTTGCTTTTCATCGATTCTAAGCCAACATCTGGTATCAAAGCCTTGACAGTATAGAACACCAAAGAATCCACGATTCCACAAAAATGTCTGGCATCCCACAAGTTGCTGCGAAGGAGAACAGCGGAGTGTCATTTCCCTATCCGATGCTAAGCCCTCACAATTATACTGTGTGGGCAATAAAGACAGAGGCGATTCTTGATGCACAGGGAGTCTGAGAGGCGGTGGAGCCAGTGGAAGGAGCCCAGGTGGATGCAAAGAAGGATAAAAAGGCATGTGCATACATCTTGTAATGTGTCCCCGAAGACATACTTCTCCAGGTCGCAAAAAAGAAGACGACAAAGAAAGTCTGGGACAGCCTCAAGACGAGGTACCTTGGAAGTGATCGAGTGAAGAAGGCACGCGTACAAACGTTGAAGAGCGAGTTTGACGCCCTCCGGATGAAGGAGACCGACACGATTGATGAGTTTGCTGGCAAACTCAGTGCTATGAGCAGCAAGTTCGCCGCTCTTGGTGCCACACTTGAAGATTCATCTTTGGTAAAGAAGTTACTCAATTCTGTCCCTGATAAGTTCTTCCCTATTGTTGCCGGTATTGAGCAGTTTCACGACCTTGAGACGATACCATTTGAGGAGACTATTGGGCGACTGAAGGCGTACGAGGAACGAACATTATGATTACGCGGCAACACCAACAGCACTGAAGGAGAGCTCCTACTTACTCATGCCGAATAGCAAATGCGACAGAAGGGGAGCAACGTGGACACTTCGTCAGGAGGAAAGGGGCGTGGGTCCAGTAGACCTAGTCGTGGCAAATGGCATGGACGTGGACGAGGGCGCGGTCGTGGTCGTGGTACTCAACGCCAAGACAGTGCAGGAGGGACTAGTGGCAACAACAGTGGCACTCGAGACAAGAGACATATAAAGTGTTTCAATTGCGAGAAAATGGGGCATTATGCGTCCGAATGCTACAACAAGCGGCGTGATGATGAGGCTCACCTCACTTGTGTCACCGATGAAGAGCCAGCACTGATGATGACCGTGTCCCACGAGGAGTCTGACACTACGCGTGAGCGGCAGGATACCATTTTGCTCAGTAAAGATAGGTTGCTACCGGAAATGTACCGCGGCGTTAAGAAAGGAGATGAAGACGTCTGGTACCTTGACAATGGTGCCAGCAACCACATGACTGGCCATCGCGAGAAGTTTCAAGAACTAGATGAAACCATCACCGGGAGGGTGAGGTTCGGCGATGGATAAACCATTGAGATCATGGGCAAGGGGACGGTTGTGTTCGAATGCAAGAACGGCGATCGGAAGGCTCTCCACGAGGTATACTACATTCCGAAACTTTGTAGTAACATCATAAGTCTCAGTCAATTGACAGAAACTGGGAACGAGGTACACATGGAAAGAGATACCATGAAGGTGATTGATAGGAGCGGGAAGCTCTTGATGCTGGTAAAGCGAATACAAAATCGCTTGTACAAGATAACCTTGAAGACATTCAAGCAAGTCTATCTCCTAGCAAACCTAGAAGACCCAACCTGGTTATGGCATACAAGGCTCGGACATGTCAATTTCCATGACTTGAAGCTGTTAGGGGAGAAGAAATTGGCGGTTGATGTGCCTCTATTGCCCCAGCCAAACAAGCTTTGCGAGGTGTGTGTGATCGCCAAGCATGCAAGGTCACCATTCCTGTGCCAAGCAAACTTTAGAGCGGAGAAGCCGTTGGAACTTATCCATGCTGGTATTTGTGGCCAATCTCACCATGTACACTAGCCGATAACAAGTATTTCCTTCTGATTGTTGATGATTTTACAAGGTGGATGTGGGTGTTTATATTGGTAGCTAAGAATGATGCATTCCGAGCATTCAAGAAGTTCAAATTATTGACGGAGACCAAGACTAAATACAAGATCAAAACACTCCGGACAGACCGGGGCGGCGAGTTTCTATCCACGGAGTTCACTCAGTTCTGTGAAAATGAAGGAATCGAGCGACATCTCACGGCTCCCTACACACCCCAATAAAATGGTATTGTGGAGCGCCGTAATCGCACCGTGATGGTCATGGCAAGATCTCTCCTCAAGGGTACACAAATGTCGGCAAGGTTCTGGAGAGAGGCGGTTAGGCATGCTGTCTATCTGTTAAACTATCTCCCAACTAAGGCGCTAGGAGAGCGCACGCCATTTGAAGCTTGGATGGGGAGAAAGCCACATCTCGCCCACTTGAGAGTGTTTGGTTGTGTTGCATATGTGAAAAATACAACCTCTCACCTCAAGAAACTTGACTACAGAAGCTCACCCATGGTATACTTGGGTGTCGAGGAAGGGTGCAAAGCTCATCGTCTATTTGATCCAAGGCATGGCAAGCTACAAGTAAGTAGAGATGTGATGTTTCGAGAAAATTGTGAATGGACATGGAATGCAGGTGCCAATAATGAAGAAAGGGCATGGTGGATGCATTCGGCACCAATGAGATGATTGTTGGAGTCGACATTGAGGCCGCAGCAAAAGATGTCACAACACCAGCAGTAGCCGTGGTAGGAGCATCAAGTCCATCTACACCATCATCGAACACCAATACAGCTTCCTCGCCTTCGATAACAAACTCACCCGAGTCTTATAAAGGACCGGCCCGTTTTAGGTCCATTGCTGATATCTACGCCAACACTGAGGAAGTGGTTGGTATTGATGAAGAAGAGGGTGAGGTGATGATGGTGATATTTGAAGAGCTGACATGTTATCAAGAAGCTACAACCAAGGCTTGCTGGTACGAAGCAATGGAGAAAGAGCTAAAATCTATTGAGATGAACAATACCTGGAACGTAACTGAGCTCCCATTAGGCTACAAGCCTATTGGCCTAAAGTGGGTGTTCAAATTGAAGAAAGATTCAGATGGGAAAGTCGTTAAGCACAAAGCAAGATTAGTGGCTAAAGGCTATGTATAAAGACAAGGCATTGACTTTGAAGAAGTATTTGCGCATGTCGCTAGACTTGACACTATTCGAGTCATTCTTGCGCTTGCGGCAAACCAAAGCTGGGAGGTACACCATCTAGACGTGAGGTCAGCATTTCTTAACGGAGAGTTAGAAGAAGAAATATATGTCACTCAACCAGAAGGGTTTGAAGTACAAAATCAGAAACATAAGGTATACAGGTTGTCCAAGGCCCTCTATGGACTGCGGCAAGCTCCACGTGCTTGGAACATGTGTTTGAACAAGAGTCTGGAAGAGCTTGGCTTCAAAAAATGTTCTCAAGAACATGCATTATATACAAGAGGTGAAGGAGAAGAAAGGATACTTGTTGGAGTGTATGTCGACGATCTCATCGTGACAGGAAGTAGCATAGAAAAAATCAACAAGTTCAAACAACAAATGATGACAGAATTTGAGATGAGTGATTTGGGTCTTCTCTCCTATTACTTAGGGATTGAAGTGGAGCAACAGAAGAGCCGAATTTTACTTAGGCAATCAGCATATGCCAAGAAAATTCTATCTCAGTTCAAGATGACAGACTGCAATTTCACAAAGCATCCAATGGAACCCAAGACACAGCTGCATAAAGACTTGGAAGGGACTCCAGTTGACGCCTCGGAATATCAGCGCATCATTGGTTGTTTGAGATTTTGTTACACACACGGCCAAACCTGTCATATTTTGTCGGAATGACAAGCAGATACATGGAGAGGCCTACAATCATGCATCACAAGGTGGTCAAACAAATTCTCAGGTATTTGAAAGGTACAATCTATTTTGAACTTGCTTACATAAAGGAAACCCAAGAAATTGGTGTATTCGGCTACTCGGACAGTGACTTAGCCGGCGATCTTGATGGACGGAAAAGCACAAGTGGAATGACTTTCTATTTTAATGAAAGTTTGGTGTCCTAGAATTCACAGAAGTAGAAGACAGTGGCGCTTTCATCTTGTGAGGCAAAGTTCATGGCAGCCACAACTGCGGCCTGCCATGCTTTGTGGTTGAGGAGCCTTGCCAGCGAATTAACCGGTGTAGAGCCAAAGCTGGTAACTTTATTTGTTGACAACAAATCTGCCATAGCCCTCATGAAGAATCCTGTATTCCATGGTCGAAGCAAGTATATAGATACAAGGTTTCATTTTATCAGAGAATGCGTTGAGAAGGGACGAATTGTGGTTGAGTTCGTTAATACCGGAGAACAGCGAGCCGATGCATTAACTAAAGCATTCCCAGGAGTGAAGTTAGCTGGCATGCGACAATTACTCAGCGTCCGTGACTTAGAACCATGTCAGGATTAGTAGGGGTAATGTGAGCATAATCCGGACATGATTAATGGCTACGTGGTTTTCTTTCTTTTTTTCCCTTGCATTAGTGGTGATAAACTTTCCTAGTTTTAAGGGATAAAGTACTGGAATTAGTCTTCCTAATTTTAAGGGATAAATCATTGGAATTAGTCTTAGTCTTATGGTGTATATAAAGGGTCCTAGAGATGTGTATTCATTCAATTCATTTTTTTTCATCTTTTAAGAAAGTATTTTATCAATTGTCTTCTTTCTCGCTCTATTCTTTTTTTTTTGCATATTAGTGTGCCCCTTGGGTGTGTTATTCATCGATTCTATGCCAACACCCAAGTCAAAATCATTTTTTCTTCAGTATGATCTATAATGCATAAGAATAAAACTATCCCATAACAGAGCAGAAAAAAGAATTCATAACAGGGAGATTGTCGATCATATTCAACACCAAGAACTTGGATCTTAAAATTTCTCAGAAATGCAAAGTAGATGATACCTTATTATTAGCTTTTCTAGGTCGAACACATTCAGATTCATCCTCTTCTGAGTCATCAATTTCTTCGCATGCAAACTCAACATTTGCACTTTCATCATCGAGTCGCTGCATTCTTCGTGTTCCATTATGATATCTAGATTAGATGCATCTAAATCATTTGTGCACTGGCCTCGAGAAACATCAGATATCTGCACAACTCCTAGTGACTTAGCATCTTTTCCACAGCATCCTCTTGAACCGATTAAGGAATCAGGTGAAGCTGCAATTTAGAACATGTTTTGTTATTGAGGTGGATTGACATCCGCACCTGAACCTTTCTGCTTTGCTATGGACTGTGTCATTGGACTTCCTAGCTCATCATATTGAAGCAAAGCAGGATCTGTAGCCTTTCTTATAGTCTCTGTTTCTGACACTGAATACAAGTGTACGTCTGAATCGAGGTTATTTTCCTTTTCCAGATGTTCTGGGGATGCTCCGCCAGCTGGAAATTGTCGAGTACTAACCAAATTTCTCTCAGTTTACAATGAGATTCATTGACAAGCCTACTAGATAAACAGCCAGCTGAAACTTCAATATCAAAACCAGCATTTGCATCACCAGTTTTCTGCAAAAGTGGATGGAAGTAGGGAGAAAATAAATCTAAAGTTGCTTCCCTAGAACTTTGTATTCTACTGTCATTGTCTTTTGTTGCAACTAAATGTTCAGATTTTGAAAACATGGACTCTTTCTGGATTTGACAACCCATGCGATAAGTACTAGAAGCAGTAGGGCATCTGTTAAACGAGTAATATGATCACTGATCTTTAGATTGAAATAGCAATGTGGAGATCTGCTTGAGAAGAATTTTCTTCAATGACAAGGTTGATCTGAAGCAGATCCATCTTGCTAATGGCTAGCTTCTAAACAATCTCTTAGCATCAGATTTGAATTTCTCTTAGTAATGTTACATTTCTCCTTTCACAGCTTCAGGAGACTTTAGCTGCATTTTCACTCCCATTCTTACTTATATGAGAATGTGGAGAACCATTAGGATGATCTTGGAGCGCTGACTGAGATATGACACGAACAGAAAGAGGAAGCTACAGCATTCTTATCATTCATTGAAGCTTTCAACTTTCTTCGTCTTGCATCATATGATCTCCTTTTATCCTTAATAGCTTCACTTTTTCTGTAAGACCTCTGTGTTCCAGTAGCAATTCTACACTGCCGTGGTAGCAAAGAAGGATCTCTACATGGAGCAAAAAATTTCCAGACTGACGACCAGTCTTGTTTAAAGAGCCTGTGTCCCTGGTTTAAACAAGCAATCAACAACATTGGAGAGGTCAAAGGTTATAATTATTTAATTAAATCACCTCATAGATGCAAACTTTCTCATCTGTAATCATTGGAGAGGTCTTCATCTGCTGCACAGCCCTAGTAAAATTAATAAGTGAAGCAAGCCATAGAAGAACCTCAAAACAATTAATCCAAGTTATGATTTGTGTAGTATGCATCTAACTGATATAGAGCACGTTTTGCACCTGATTTCTAACCCAAGTCAATTCTGCAAATATGCCATGTGATAACCAACTCGGTTATGCCCTCGGGGCGTTTCTAACCCTAGTCAAGGTTGTTACGATGGTGGCCTACCTAACAATGGAAAAAGGCCTATAGATTCACACCAAAGAATCAAAGCATAGGATCTAAGAATAAGATCCAACAATTTAATTAACATATTTTAAATAATACAATTCATGAATTAATGTATTACCTTTCAATATATACTATTATGAACATTTTAATCAATATCACTTCACTTAAATATCATGAAGCATAAATAAAATTACTTAGAGAGTAAATATATAAAACTGTATGATGTTGCGGATATCAACTACATCCACGTGGGCTCGTGAAGTCTACAGTCGTGCAAAGCTGTCAATTAAGTCAAAGGGAGAGGATGATCACACTTAGACCAAGACCGATCAAAAGTCAAGCTAAGTTGTAAGTTAAGAAGAAAAGGAGATCGGCTCTGATCGAGGTGGACCTAAAGCAAGTCCAATGGAGCGGTAGGGCCCCAATGGGTAGGTCAAGAAACTCTAGACCTCCTTAGCTCAGTCAGGTTCAACCCTTCAGCTCGGCCATGCCCAACCTCCTTCAACTCGATCCACTCTAGATACCTCCGGATGCCTTCGAAGGTTGTTACTAGCCGCCCTCCCCCCATCGTAGTGAATGTGGATACCATAATAAGCGAAGGACATGGAGTGGCTAGGGTGCACGTGGGCCTACATGGCAGCCCCATGACCTTACTGTAGGGCTCATGCCTCTTTCCTAGGAGAGGGTATAAAAGGGAGCCCGCTTCCACGGCCATAGGGATGCACGCATAAGCATTCCAACTTCGACTCATCACGATTTTTTCTCCAATCGACACCGTGCTATCTTGAACGTCAGAGTGGTCATGCCAAGGCCCACCTTGGCCCCCATTCTAACCTCTTCTTGCATGTTTAATGTAGCGGAAGCTATCGATTTAGTTGATTCGCCTATGAATATTGGAAGCAATCTTTATACCAGGAAATAGACATCCAGAACTCAAAGCTTTGGGAAAAGAATGAACGGCAGTCGAAAATATTATTGATTCAAAACTATTTCAAAATTGCTAAACAGATGTTTAAAAATGTTAGTATTAGTCCTTAGAGCCAATTATAAGATGATTGATAAGGGAACTTTTGTATCTGATCCTGTCTAGAAGCTGAGAAGACGAACCTGCCGGTGTGACGTGTCTGGAAGGTTGACCGCATCCCCATGACCCGGTTGATGATCTGTCCGCTGCGTTGACCAAGTCGTCTGAAGTCCTCCTCCGGTCAACTGTACCTGTATCCAGCGACCGGTTCCCCCGGTCTCTGGTACCTCGGTGCTCGAGGCAAATCCCACAAATGTATGAATAACCACATAATAGTATAGCAGAATAATTAACTAAATGCAGAAAAGGTACGAGAACGTACCCTGGCCCAGGGGGGCGCCCTCGGATGGGTGGATGATCTGGTAGTGGTGCTGATCGAGTCATCGTGCGGCAGCATGTACTCTGATGCGGCAGGGGTCCAAGGAGGCGGCTAGTAGACCGGCAATGGTAACAACACCTCAACGGGAATATCATAACAGCTCATAGGCCGGCGTACAGCGCGCAAGCCAGATAGTGCAGATGACTCACAAACATGGTAATGGTGTGACGAATGAAATACTACGGCCCGATGGCCGGACATAATCTCGGCGCGATGGCCGGAAGAAGCAAACCTGAGTCCGCCGGATGACGGCTGTTCCGTGGGGCTACGGAGGAGGCTATCCGGAGGCGTCTGCAGCGGCACTCGCAGCCACTATAGGCTGCAGTGGGTGTCGGAAGGAGAGAGGGCAGCGGCTATCGCTGGAGGCGACACCCCTGTAGGCGTCGGCGTCAGCGGCAGCGATGGGAAGCTTCGATGGCCGCTGGTAGAAGTGTCAATGCCCCCTGGAGCGTCGGCAGTGGTATCCATAGCCGCCGGAGGCGGCGTGAGGCAATAGTGGTGGCTGCCGGGGGGCGGCGACGACCGACGAGAGGGCTGGAGTCGTCAGCGGCTGCCGGATGCGTCAATGGCGGCTTGACAGACGCTGGAGGCAGCAATGGAAGGGGGAGATGCCGCCGACCGCTGCAGCTAGAGGCGATCTCTCCCTGTGGCGGCTGCGTCAACGAGGAGATGAGGTGGCGATAGCGTGGAGGAGAGGGAACGGAGTAGACGGCAGTGCCTCTCGACGGTGTTGACGTGGAGGAAGCCGAAGGAAGGGAAAAGGGTCTGCCGGCCGCTGGTCTTGGAGCCGACGAGGGATGGGAGATGAAGCCAAGCTGCTCCCTGGCGGCGCCCCTCCCTCATCCACGAACCCCCCTCTCTGCTTGCCTTCATCACCAAGAAAAAGAACCTAAACGTCCAATTACCAAAATGCCCTCCACTTTCCTCCTAATTTCTTCTCTGCCCCTTTCATATCCGGATCACAAGCCTCCCCTTCAAGTCTAGTCGAAGGAGGCGTGAGTCCGACTGACTGGACAGTCTATCGCAAAGTATTGAACCGCTTTCGATACCAAAGTCAGATAGTTGAACACAATGTACGCTGTCCTACGAGCGGTCGCTATAATAACAATGTCGAATGAGATAGTACTCATGCCGAGCGGATCAAATCTGTAACCGGACCAATGCCTAGTATGCAGCCACGAAGATACCGACCGGACGATCTAAGTGATGCCGATCGGGTGGATAGACGCTGAGCAGAAGATACTGAGCGAACGACAACACGCTGAGTGATCGACATGTAAACTGACAGTGAGGCCGGGCGTGCGACCTAGATCAAGCGGTGTGGCCGAACGGATGATCGGAAAGATGTCGATCGAGTGAGTAGACGGCGAGCGAACAACGCCGAACGAGCGACAGAGAAAATGACGATCAGTCAATCATGAAATGCTGGCCTGACGTGCTGAATGAGCAGCATCGAGAATGGTCAACGAGCGAACATAAAATGTTGGTCCGCCAGTCGAGTAGCGAGGAGTTGGCAATGCTGAACGAGCGATCAGAATGATGCCGATCGGATGCATAGATGCCGGACGAATGCTGTCGTGCGAACAATCGTAATGCTGCCGATCGGATGTATAGATGCCGGACGGACGATGCCGCGCGTGCGACTGCGGTGACGTCGATCGGTCAGATAGATACCGGGCGGACGATGCCGCGCGTGCGACCGTGGTGACGTCGATCGGTCAGATAGATGCCGGGCGGACGATGCCGGGCGGACGATGCCGCGCGTGCGACCGTGGTGACGTCGATCGGTCAGATAGATGCCGGGCGGACGATGCCGCGCGTGCGACCGTGGTGACGTCGATCGGTCAGATAGATGGTGACGTCGATCGGAAGAATAGATACCTGCGCGGCCACAAAGTGGAGATAGAATGATAACTAGTCCATGCAGCGGTCTTCAAGGCGGGTTTTATAGTCGCGGTTCGACTCTCGATATTTAACGCCGAGCTCGGCGGTCTTCAAGCCGGGTTTTATAGTCGCGGTTCGACTCTCGATATTTAACGTCGGAGCTCGGCGGTCTTCAAGCCGGGTTTTATAGTCGCGGTTCGACTCGATATTTAACGTCGAGCTCGGCGGTCTTCAAGCCGGGTTTTATAGTCGCGGTTCGACTCTCGATATTTAACGTCGAGCTCGGCGGTCTTCAAGCCGGGTTTTATAGTCGCCGGTCTCTCGATATTTAACGTCGAGCTCGGCGGTCTTCAGCCGGGTTTTTTAGCGGGTTCGACTCTCGATATTTAGCGTCGGAGCTCGGCGGTCTTGCGCTCGGGCTCGGGGGCCTTCGGGGTCGAGCCCGTGGCTCGGATATAAACCTCCCGGCTCGGGGTCTTCGGCCTCGAGCCCGTGGCTCGGATATAAACCTCCGGCCGAACGGACATCGAGCACGTGGCTCGGATATAAACCTCCGGCCGATCGGCTTCTACATCGAGCACGTGGCTCGGATATAAACCTCCCGACCGGGGCCTTCGGCTTCGAGCCCCTGGCTCGGATATAATCCTCCCGGCCGATCGGCTCGGGGGTCTTCGGCTTCGAGCCCCTGGCTCGGATATAAACCTCCCGGCCGAACGGCTCGGGGGCCTTCGTCTTCGAGCCTGTGGCTCGGATATAAACCTCCCGGCCGATCGGCTCGGGGGCCTTCGGGTTCGAGCCCCTGGCTCGGATATAAACCTCCCGGCCGATCGGCTCGGGGGCCTTCGGGACTTGTACAGATCATATAACTGACAGAACAAATAACAGAAAAACTGACCGTGGTCATGAGGATGGCAGAACTATCCGGCGTCGTTCATCTTCACGTTCCAGATCAGGCGCGTTCCCACAGACGGCGCCAATTTGATCCTGTCTAGAAGCTGAGAAGACGAACCTGCCGGTGTGACGTGTCTGGAAGGTTGACCGCATCCCCATGACCCGGTTGATGATCTGTCCGCTGCGTTAACCAAGTCGTCTGAAGTCCTCCTCCGGTCAACTGTACCTGTATCCAGCGACCGGGTTCCCCCGGTCTCTGGTACCTCGGTGCTCGAGGCAAATCCCACAAATGTATGAATAACCACATAATAGTATAGCAGAATAATTAACTAAATGCAGAAAAGGTACGAGAACGTACCCTGGCCCAGGGGGGCGCCCTCGGATGGGTGGATGATCTGGTAGTGGTGCTGATCGAGTCATCGTGCGGCAGCATGTACTCTGATGCGGCAGGGGTCCAAGGAGGCGGCTAGTAGACCGGCAATGGTAACAACACCTCAACGGGAATATCATAACAGCTCATAGGCCGGCGTACAGCGCGCAAGCCAGATAGTGCAGATGACTCACAAACATGGTAATGGTGTGACGAATGAAATACTACGGCCCGATGGCCGGACATAATCTCGGCGCAATGGCCGGAAGAAGCAAACCTGAGTCCGCCGGATGACGGCTGTTCCGTGGGGCTACGGAGGAGGCTATCCGGAGGCGTCTGCAGCGGCACTCGCAGCCACTATAGGCTGCAGTGGGTGTCGGAAGGAGAGAGGGCAGCGGCTATCGCTGGAGGCGACACCCCTGTAGGCGTCGGCGTCAGCGGCAGCGATGGGAAGCTTCGATGGCCGCTGGTAGAAGTGTCAATGCCCCCTGGAGCGTCGGCAGTGGTATCCATAGCCGCCGGAGGCGGCGTGAGGCAATAGTGGTGGCTGCCGGGGGGCGGCGACGACCGACGAGAGGGCTGGAGTCGTCAGCGGCTGCCGGATGCGTCAATGGCGGCTTGACAGACGCTGGAGGCAGCAATGGAAGCGGGAGATGCCGCCGACCGCTGCAGCTAGAGGCGATCTCTCCCTGTGGCGGCTGCGTCAACGAGGAGATGAGGTGGCGGTAGCGTGGAGGAGAGGGAACGGAGTAGACGGCAGTGCCTCTCGACGGTGTTGACGTGAAGGAAGCCGAAGGAAGGGAAAAGGGTCTGCCGGCCGCTGGTCTTGGAGCCGACGAGGGATGGGAGATGAAGCCAAGCTGCTCCCTGGCGGCGCCCCTCCCTCATCCACGAACCCCCCTCTCTGCTTGCCTTCATCACCAAGAAAAAGAACCTAAACGTCCAATTACCAAAATGCCCTCCACTTTCCTCCTAATTTCTTCTCTGCCCCTTTCATATCCGGATCAGTATCATATTTTATTAATAAAATGTAAAGTTCATGGTTATTATATTTACTTCAGATCTGTGTCAGATGAATAAGTATAATAATATCCTAGGATAGTATATTCTAATCTACAACATATCAATTGGTCGAATTGATAGTGGGAGATTGTAGATATATATATTGATAGGGATGACAATGGGTCCGGGTTAGGGCGGGTTTGGCCAAACCCAGAACCCGCCCCGCCCTGCCACGTGAACCCGGCGGGGCGGGTCCGGGTTAGACCCGCCATATTTAAAATATATTTATTTTAATATTAAAATATTATAAAATAAAATTTTAATTATTAAATATAAGAAAAATTATAATATTATTAATATACTATATATATATATATATATATATATATATATGGGTCTGGGCGGGTTCGGGGCGGGTCCAGTTAAACTCAGGACCCGCCCCAGACCCCCCTTAGACCCGTTTAGGCGGGTCTAAACCCGCCCTGCCTTGGCGGGTTTATTATGGGGTCGGGTTTGAACCCACCCCATTGTCATCCCTATATATAGAACACTACTCTTAACTATTGCTAGTCAAACATTAATATACAAAGGAAATATTAATGCATTGAGACTATCATATAGGTCAATTGATGACTTAATCTCACAAATCATGGATATAAGATATCAAGTTGACACATATGTATATATTTGAGAATATATAATGAATTGACCTGACATGAGAATATTTCATGGATCATTATATGAGTGTCATAATCATTCTCATAGTGACTATTGGTATGAATAGTCCTTAGACTTGAGGTCACTACGGTTTCTTACCTAAGGAGTTGTGTATTTTGGTATCGGCAAACGTCACTTATAACAAAAAAAAAGTAGATATGCTACCTTAAGGGCTCCCCTAGTGTCGGCTCCATGGATATTGAGGAAGGTAAATGCAGGTACACAGACATTAGGCGTATGGTGGGGTAAACCCCAGGTCATCAATTTCTTGAGAATCGACCCCTGGCCATTACGCCAGAGATGTCATATGCCTACCATCTGTACTACGTCGGAGGGCAACATCACCTGTAATAAGGTGGACTATAAAGTCGATCATTGAGTATGCAATAAGTTATGCGGAGGGATGTGAATGATGTAAATGAGATCTATCTCTTCCATATGACCGAAGTGATATTTGTGGGCCCCTTGATTAAGTAGGGCATAAAAATACATAGTTATGCTCAAATAAGTCAATATGAGATATTGAGCTTATTTGATTGAGTGAGGCTACTTGGAGATTAAGAAACATAAAGGTTGATAGTAGGATGAGACGATAGTGAATCAATCTAAATATGAAAGATAGAAAGACCAAGTTATACAAGATAATAGACACATAAAGGTTAGGGCGGATCTCGATATTCTCATCATTTAGGTAGTAATGATGCATTGCTAAATGTCACTCATTGTTTGTATATCTAAAATAGTTTTAGAAACACTGCCAATGTTACGAGAATCTATTGGATCACACGTAAAGAGCATATTGACTTGGAGATTGATTTATTTTAGTTCGACTAAAATTGTATGGATTTGAGCCTTAATCCCGAAATTGGTTTCAGACCTTATTATGGCCCAACTTGATCAAGAGCCCACTAAGATAAACACTAATAGTCATAGGAGAAGATGAAGATTTAGTGTTTATCTTCCTTTTTAATGTCACCTTAAATAGCTATAAAGAGGCTAAGAAGGTGAAGAGGTTTTGGGTGTTTCTTGGATTGCAATATATATGTCATCTCTAGCAACATGAAGAGGTTAGTGTGACATTTCATTTTCTCTTCCATTTACGTGGGGAGAGAGAGAGAGAGCTCCAATTCCAAAGTTCTTGGAGAAGAACCGAGAGACTTGCTCGTGTGGATACCGTAGAGATGTGAACGTTTTGATCGCGTTGAGATTTGCTAATGAATCAAAGTTGCTATCGAGATTGTACTGTTCATGCAACAAAGGTAACAACTTGATCAAACATGTATACTGTATTCGCATGGATCATTGAAGGGATCGATTTTTTCCGCTGCGTATATTTATTATTTTTCGCAAATGATCCCTACAAAATAGACTCAAACTCTAACTCTGTGAAAGACAAAAAATACCACTAAACCCTAAATCTAAAAAATAATACAAATAATTTAAAAAGGACAAGACTTCTTTCGAGCCTTCGAAAGGCTCTAAACGACACCAACTGTATGTTTTTAAACGAAATTCGATTTGATATCTTGATTGTCACATGGTTCATCCCGGATCCAAAGTTATGACCTCTACACGCTCACTCCCAGGGTAGAGAAAATTCGCCCTTGAATTTCTAGCCACATCATCATTAGAAGAATCACCATGGAAATGAATCGATTGTACCAACAATTTCTCATGCTCACACGGGGTCATCCTATAATGTGATATGTTCGGCAGTGTCACTTTCAGCTCCAAATCAATATGATGTTGGATATCACATAAGGGAAGCAATACATCTGGTAACTTTTTCGGAAAAATACCAATTGACATAGCTAAAGTTATTGGTTCCAACAACTCGTCGTTTATGGCTTCCTCACCATACATTGGGTCCCTGTGAACTCGACTACGTCTTTTGTACAACCATCATTCTCTACAAACAGTGTTGTTTTGTATTTCAGTAGACTATTCCTATTGATTCATGAAATCATCTGTTTAAACTCTGAGATATTTTGTTCCTCCTTCTCCAAAGATCTTCCGTCACTCCTGCCCTTGGATTACGACATTTGTTTCTGAATGTTCTAAAGAAGATCCACAAACAGAGGTGTCGAAACATGATCGTATCCTAACAAATAGCAAAAAAAAAGCATCCTCACACCTCGCCGATGACAAGTTCTTCAGGTCCCGTCAGATATATCGTCATCATATACCGGCTTATCATAGATAGGCATAGCCGACATGGTCTTTGTAGAGGAATCCGCAAGGCCATCAAATTTGGCGTCCAAGGATGTTAGCGAAGAAGATGCAACAGAACGACCACAAGAAGACGAATTTGACGATCCCAAGATGCCAATGAAGATATAATCGTTGGAGATGTCTACTCTGCTGTAGCTGATGAAGGGATCATTCATCGAGATTGGATTCCATTTGAATCTTACTGTGCTTCGGGAGGATTTTGCAGAGTAGTATCCTCCTCGTATTCCAACTGCCTCAATTTTGGAGGCGGACATAGGAACAGACTTATCTTGCGGTCGGAGCCGGAAGTCGTGAGCAAATTATCAGATGCTCTGCGACGGAGCCTCCTTGTCAAAAACATCCTCTTCGTGATGGAACGGATGGGAAGGGTTGTGGGGCAGCTTGCTGAAAGGATGGCGGCGATGTTTGAAAATCAAAATAGAAAAAAATCTAATCTAACGCCATCACTGGGCAAACTTGGATGTCAAAACAAGTGATAGAGAGGAGGATGCTTATGAAAAAGATGGTTCTCCGCAGGCGACAAAGAGCAATAGTAGAGGAGGATCGCATGTGTTGGGAGACAGGTATGAGAACTAAATCCATACGTTTCATGGCAGCCTACAACTAGACATATTCATCCGTTCATCCGATGAAGAGGAGGATGAAGTCGACGATGATGAAAGAACAACACAAATGGCAGCCGAAAATATTATTGATTCAAATTTATTTCAAAAATAACTAAACATATGTTTAAATAGACTCAAACTCTAACCTTATGAAAGATGAAAATACCCCTAAACCCTAAATCCGAAAAATAATGAAAAATAATAATAAAAGAAAAGGACAAGACTTCTTCCGAGTATACAAAAAAGCTCTAAACGACATCGATTGTAGATCTCTGAACGAGCTTCGATTTGATATCTTAATCATCACGTATTTCATCTTAGATCAAAAGTTATGACCTATGCACGCTCACTCTGTCGTCCCACGTCAGTGTTATAGAGATCACAGGAGCTCTGCTCTCCATCAGATCATCAGATATTCTCTATCCAGCAGTTGCTTTCAGGTGACTCAGCCGTCCGCGACCTCAAACAGGAAGACTATATATAATGGAATTCTTAGAGCTGGCATTTCCATAGCAAGCAACAATCTAATATCAATCTTTAAAAATTCTAGCTGAATGTAGATATTATATCTAGTCATGGTTGTTCGGACTAGATATAATTGTGCCATTTTGACCTTGAAAGAGCAAATTAATAAGAACTTCTAGAAGTGGACCATTGCTATAAGGCTCGTATTAAGGTTTACCAATAGATGTAAACTACCACTCGCACAATAATAGTTAGATAAAGTGAAAAAGGGAATGCTACTGATGAAAACTGATAAAATTCGTTGCTTTATTTTCAATTCGATCTGCACATACCTGGAAATCGTCCTGTTAGAAGCAAAATCGGTTTCATCGGACGAATTTCTCCTCCGCAGACAGGTCAAAAAGACACTACAAGTCGGCGGTAGTTTGAGATTCATGCTGGAGCTTTTGGATTCATGGTAGTTTCTGATCGAAATTTGAAACAAAGCGAGCAACATGAAAGCCAAGGTGAGCTATGTCAAGAGCACTGAGCCGCAGCTCAGTCTGTCAAGTTCTGATGTGTCGAAGAAGCCGGTTACAAGGGGTAGATTTTGATAATTCTTCACTGGAGGATAACTCCAATCGCAGAAGCGTCGGTACGTCCTAGTTACATGGAATTGTCATCATAACAAGGCAGTGCAGTGGCTGCCATATCCCCTGCTGTGGTCATTGGATTCCACTCACCTCATTTATTCTGCTTTTTTCGATTAAATTAGTGTTGGGCGATTGGATACGTTTGATCATGATGTTGATTTCTTTGTTTGTGCAATAGAAAAAAGAAAGACAAAATTGAGTTGGGAACCGTAGAGATGGAGAGTTTTTGCCGTGGTAGATAAATAAAGTATAAAGGTGACTGAAAGAAGCACAATACAAGTCGAATTAGACTTACTAGCCCTCTTTTCTTCAGAACGACCAAATGCGAAGTGAAATTTTGATTTCGAAACACAGATGTAAACTTTGTGTGTTTTAAGGGTGATTCTATTTTTCTGATATGTAGTTTTTTGATGAAATGTTAGGGCACAATTAGTTGGATGACCGTCGATTACAAAGGGTACAAGGAGCTCAGGGAGACCTTAGATAGCATGTTCAATATTTTTTCCTAAATAAGTAGGACATAATTATTACTAAAGAAGGTTGTAATGAATGTAAATATGGTGGTAAAAGACAAATATGTTTGTCCTAGCGCTTCCTCAATCTGTCTCAGGGTCAATACGGAGGAGGTAAATCACGGGCGACTACTAGCCTTTGGAATAGTGACTAGCACATAAGGGAGGCATTTACCTCGGCTTTACCAAAATTTAAACCCAGACCTCATGATGATAACACCTCATGTGCTAACCACTAGACCCATTTGAGAAGATTGTAATGAATGTAAATATGCAATCACTTATGAAGACAAAGAGGATGATTTAATATTGATTATAGAAATTCTTTGAGATTGAGTATCATGTACTAACTTGTGTATTTAAGGAACTAGTCCTTCTTGTGAATTAACATAAATCTCTTTAATTGTTATTTACAGTATGTTTATCTCTTCTTGCTAAATATTAAGGATAATAAAAAAATCTAAAGTAAGAAGTCTGAAATCAAGACACTAAGAAGTCAACTAATTATACAAAAAGATACCAAAGGAACTTGAGCGTTTATTTCATGAAACTAGTTGTTTTGCCAGTTCATAGACGCTGAACAAAAAAAGAAAAGTTTGGAAGTGGATTTTGGATCATTTTATCCTTCCTATTCAGACAAGAAGCTAAAGATATAGAGAAAAAATTGTAAAATAAGATGCTAAACGATGTTCAACCATTTGTGCATGCTGTATATAAGATGTGCCAACTTTTTTTTTATAGAATAAAACTAGGTTATGTGTTCTTTTGCAACATCTTAAATTTGAAATGTGTAGTTGAATATTTATTGCTTCCATGGTTATTTGAAAGAAAAAGAAAGGAGACTATTAATTTGAGATCTTTCTTGTTATTTTAATACTTGGATGTGTTGTTGATGTATGTATGGAGCTAAAGTGCAAGCATATGGTATCATCTTTGTTGGATCCGGTGGAATGACTAGAGGCCTATAAATTGAAATTACAACTTCTCTTGCTATTTACTTAGCAAAGACATACTAATTAATTAAAAACAACAATAATATAAATAAAAATAAGAGGTAGAGGTTTATTTGATTACAACTCGAGTAGTTGTCAATCCAAGACTAAAAAAGCACACTAAGAAAGCTCTTTTTTCGACAAAGTCATAGGCAGATTAGCCCCTTATAGCAGTTAGAAACTCAAAATGAAATGTAGAAGTTAATACGAAGTGTGTTGCTTTACAACTATCTCTAGGCACTATTTATAGTACACTGATTGAAATGATCATTTTGTTGATATGGCAATTTGAGGTGCCTCCAATGAACTGAACTTTTCCCCCACACAATAGCTTCAAGATAATTTGGCGGCGTCAGATGCGCCTCGATTCATCGGGGGCGTCTCAGTTCAGCTGACATGGATTCTCGCTTCTTATCTGCGGTGCAACGTCTCTTCACTTTAGAGGGCCTCGAGTGAATGAATGTGCCTCAAGTCCAACAGCAGTCATCCGTAACGACGACTCTGCCTCTGGTCATCCAAGGCACCTCGAGTCTTCAGAACGCCTCGGGTGCCTTGAATGATCAACATCATAAGTTAACCATTCTTCGATCCGCTTACTTGGGTGATGCTCCGATCATTCGGAGTTAAGCTCACCTGAGCCCAACTCTGACCTTCTCCTAGAACAACATTCCTCTCGGCTTCTCATCCCTAGGATGCATCTCACGCATCATTCTTGCTTCACTGATGTACTCTTCTGCAACTCCTCGTCTCTCGGATACACCAAATCTATCGGCTCCCTTCCCTTGCTATCCTTCTCACTCACTGTATCTTCTACTCAACTTCTTATATTCCTAAGTTCTTACACTTACACACAAGGCATCAAAAACATAGAACATAACTTAACTCGGTTAATCAACATCAAAACTAACTCAGGATACTTACAATCTTAATTACACACTACAAGAAAAAAACTGAAAGACAACACTTTTTATGTGTTGTCTATGTGGTTGAAAAAGTGTTGTTAAAAATCCGCTCAAAGACAATGCATATAAAAACATTGTCATTTTTTTACAAAAACAACACTTTTGCAACGTTTAAAAAGAGGTTTTTTATAAAGATAATGCTTATACAACAAGATAAAAGTGGTTTTTTTAACAAAGATAATATTTTTTAATGGATAAAAAAATATTATCTTTTTTAAAATATAACTTTTATTTAGCATAAGATAAAAATCATTATTTTTTATATTACAAACCATGCATTGTCTATTATATTTACACCATAAATTGTTTAATTAAACTCTTATAAATAACACCAATTAAAATATCATAAAAATACAACCGATCAATCTTTTTACTATTGAACTAGAAATGTGTCATACAATTCAAATAGAAACTTTGTGGACATAAGCCATAAACTTTAAATACATGTTAAGTCTATATAAAAATAAAAATCCTACATACTAGACATGAATATTAATTCCAACATATCTTACTTCTTGGAATTCGATATACCCATAGCATAGTCCAAGGAATCAAGTGAAATATCTTCATGCTAATTCTCTTGTAACATCATTGCATTGCTTCCCTTGCCATTTTAGGCATAACTCACAAACATAAACTCTACCAGAAATGAATTGGGCACAAGTTCATTACAGCAATAAGCATATAGTGGTAAAAGACGACTACGCTTGCCCCCAGCACCTCCATCAATCCGTCCTAGGGCCAACACGGAGGAGGTAAATCACGGATAACTACTAGACTTTGGAATAGTGACTGGCGCATAAGGGAGGTATTTACCTCGACTATGCTGATATTCGAACCCCAGACCTTATGATAATAACATCTCATGCGCTAGCTATTAGTCCAAGGGGACACTACAAAAAAAATCAGGGATACCAACGAAAATATCAGTCGGTATTCCATCGGTCTATGCGACTACAGTAAATATCTATATATAAATCCAAGTTTACCAAATACATACCGTAATAGAAAGTACTCCAAATAATACAACACAGATAATAAAGAAAATCTTGCAAAGAGTTAAATATCAAATGATCATGTTGATGTATAAATAAACATTTTTACATATACGTTTAACGAATTTTATAAGTAATAAAATGATACCTAAACAAAAATGAGCATATGATGATATGAGTAACCAATATGTAAATAGAACTGAACGTGACTCCTGAAATACATAATAATAAAATATTTAGAAATAAGCATATTATAATATCAAAACAGAATAATATGTTACCACGGTCTATGTATAATAAATAAAAAAATTAAATTGTAATTGAATATATGTCAGAAGAAGCTAATCAACACCGTCTGATGGATCTTGAGTCTCTTGTGACTCAGAACCATGTGATGCTTGGGTGAAAGAAGCCACGATCGCCCACATTTGAGCCATGAGAGCTTCATTACTCTTGTCACATTCGACTCTCTTCTTTTTCTCATCAGCCCTCCACTGATCCATATCGGTCATCCTCTGATTCATTGATTTCAATTGAGTGTGCAATTCTTGATTTTCACATTTTAAAGACTGCGTCTCACTAGAAGAAGAGGAACTAGCACGATCCACTGGATTCCTTAAACAAATAAATGCAACTTTGACCTAGGAGCCAAGGCCGTAGAGGGTGGAGTTTTTGGTCCTTCCACCAACAACATCATAATAAATCTCATTTAGAGCATCAGTGGATAGAGACTGTGACTCTCCCCCCTTTGCTGATGGCTGAGATGTCTGAGTCACCCTTTCTGTCATTTGTTGCTGTATAAAAAAATATAATATCCAATTTGATAAGTATTACTAAATACTAATCAAGATAAAAATGAACAAATGTAATAAAGTTAATAATTAATCTTACATGTATAGTCTGAGATCGAGAATCAACAAATGATCTATCCTTTTTCTTATAGGTCTTGAGAAAGACCTCCATACATGTGGGTTGTCGGACAAGCTCACGTTCCTACATACAAAATAATTTGGGATAAAATTATACAAGTTTGGTAATAAATACATAATTTGTTACAAAGTATAACTTTAAATTATACTCACCAGATTTATGGTATGCTCAATAATAGATCTAGATCCTGACGTATGTCTAGCGATTCCGGTGCTCAGGCCACCTAGCTCTGTATTTCTATTTGTTTATGCCTTTCAGCATTAGCTTGCTACCTTTCTGCAGCCCAAGTGGTCGTCCATGCACTCCTTATCGCCTCCCAAACACACGCAATCCTAGTGTCCTTCTTTCTCGTATAATACATATGATCTCTATAGAGTTTGACACAGTAATTATTCCATGTAGCTTTAAATTAGTCTTCTTGCTCATCCTCCCATGTATATCTTTTCTGCAATTATAAGTTAAACATTTAGTTTAAATGATAACTATATATATTATAGAATATCAAATATATTAAATTTACTTACCACAAATTTATTATAAGAAAACAACTTCATCTCCTAGTCTACATGCCTCCATGTAGTACCAGACGCACAAACTCGTTTTTTGAATTTTTCAGTGATATAGGTGGCAACTCAATGGCCATCTGGAGTGAACCTACACGAAATAATATTAAATTATGAGAAATATATTATAAATAAAGTCATATATGAACTTGAATTATTAATAAGAACAAATATTATGAGTCCCCGACAACTTTAAGGACCTTGTAGCCATGGGATGTTATAGCCCGTTGCTCTGCCATAATGATATCTACAAAATAACATTACAGCACATCATAATAAAGTTTAAAAACATGAAATCATAAATACAAAATATTATGGAAGCATAACTTACTTGATGAACAATAATATTAATATTTAATCATCATTAACATTTGACTAATCAATAATAATTGTTTCTATGTCCTCATCACTAGCAGAGCTTAGTTTAACTTCAGCCTCACTATTGGACATCTCTCCATCATCTATCTCTTCATAAATGCTACTAACATCTACAAGTAATTGAGAAGTAGAATGGTGTTGTAAATCAACTGAATATCTCTCCACTTCATCATTCTGAAATGCATCATGATTTTGAGCAATAATTGTGTTCGGCATCTCTATAGTCAAGCGAGGCTTGATTCGACAAATAGATAACCATTCACTAGATCTTCTTCTCTTCGTAGGGTATTCAAGATAGAAAACTTAACCCGCTTGTATCCAGAAAATAAAAAGCTCAAACTTGTTGAATCTTTTGTTTACATTAACCTCAACTAAATTATAATTTGGATGTATTCTAGTACCTATTCTTGGGGTCGGATCATACCATGAATATTTAAACAACACATATCTCTTTATTGGTAATGCAGGATATTCAATCTTTATGATTTCGTCAAGTCTACCATAGTAATCAAACTCAGTATTATTGTTGTCCATAGATCCTATGACGCAAACACCAGAATTATAAGTTAATTTCCGTGAATCTCGTTGTGCCACATGGAATTTAAGGTCATTAACATAGTAACCAGAATTAGGGTTGTAAACAAGTCGAGCCAAGTTGAGCTTTGGGGTGTTCAAGCTTGTTTGATAAGGTAACCAAGCCGAGCTTAAAATGAACCAAGCTTTTGAAATGAGTGTTCAAGCTTGGCTTGGTTTATTTTTTATGAGCTTGAGTTTGTTTGAAGCTTGACTTGAGCTTGGTTCATTTAGATGTTATCAAGCTCTCAATTCAAGCTTGGGTTGAGCTTGGTTCGAGCTTGACTTGAGCTTGGTTCGTTTAGATGTTATCAAGCTCTCAATTCAAGCGTGTTTGATTGTTTGAAACTTTTAGTTGTTTGATTGGTTATTGAGCATGAAAATTTAAATTTATTTATTTTTTTATTTTATTTTATTATTTATATAGTATATTAAAAAGAGTTTTATTAATAAATATGGTTTGTGAACATTGTTCACGAACGTTATTCACGAACGTTGTTCATGAACGTTAATGAGCTGAACACATATGTGTTCAAGCTTATTTATTTAGCTTAACGAGTTGTTCAAGCTTGTTTGTTTAATTAATCTTATGTATATTGAACGAACGTAAATAAGCTCTTACCAAGCCAAATACCAAGCTTGTTCACGAATGTTTGGTTCATTTATAGCTCTAACCAGAATACACCTTTATTTTACGAAGGGGTCTTGATGCAATATTCATTATCCTATCATCTTATACATTTGATATTCTACGGTCTCTCACCTATAAAAATAATTAACATATATATATTAGGACACTTCTTAATAGACATGAACTCAAAAATTTCATAAATTCTCTAACTTACATATATTTGAAACCATAATACAAATTCGGTTTCTAACTGTGCAGCTACCTCACTTACATCAATTGATGGATTTTATAGATATAATTGTTGTTCGTACATGCTGAGAAAGAAGGTAATTATATAAATATTAGGATATCAAGCAAGATAATTAAACGAAAGATAAATGTTTAATTAGAGAAGTTAACTTACTTTATGTATGATTTAACCTCTTCACAGTTTAATAGTATATATGTTCTTGCAGCATGGTATTCAACTTTGATTAACCATCTAGAAAGTGATGCACCCATTGACTTATCAGGAAATTTGAAAATAAAAAGCATCGATGGGTCTATCGGCTGACGAGCATCATCAAAATTTCTAGGACATTTGCGATGTCTTGTTTGCACACTATCATAAAAATAATATGAGTAGAAATAAGATGTTTCTTCAACCAGATAAGCATTACATATTGACCCCCTCAATTCTTGCTTTGTTACGAATATTATTTTTTAATTTCCTAAAAAACCATTAGAATAGATACATCCATATGTACTACACAAGACCTGCTATTTGTACCTCGTATGGTAAATATACTGGTAAATGCTCCATTGAATAAAAAAAATTAGGTGGAAATATGCGCTCTAGCTTACATAATATAAGAGGAATGTTTGTTTCTAGCCAAAGCATATCATCCATCATAATACACCTCGCTGCCAAATCTCTAAAAAATATACTCAATTCAGTGAGTGCTTGCCAAACATGTTAAGGAAGTAAGTCATGGAAAGCTATTGGAATAAGTCTTTGCATGAATACATGACAGTCATGACTTTTCATTCCAAACATCTTTAATCTATTCATATCCACGCATAGAGCCATATTCGAGGCATACTCATCTGGAAACTTGATTTCTTTTAACTAATTACACAAAGGTTGTTTACCATTTTTGTCCAATGTATAACAAGTCTTTGGAAATCTATTGGTTGTTTTATCCTGATGCAATTCTGGTCTATTGACTAGTTCTTTTAATTCCTCATGTGGTTTTGCAATATCTTTAGTTCTTCCAGGCATATTCATCACAGTGTTAAAAATATTATCAAAGAAATTTTTCTCAATATGCATGACATCTAAATTATGTCGCATAAGTATATACTTTCAATATGGTAACTCCCAAAAAATACTCCTTTTCTTCCAACTACACTTGCATGTCCTAACAATATATTTATTTATCTCATCAGAACTAGATTGAGATACAGGTAGAAATCTATAACTGTCTATTTGTTCAATGATTTGTTCACATGAAGCATGAACTGGAGGAGGTTTTCTGACTGTAATATTTTTTAGAAAATTTTTCTTATTTCACCTAAAAGAGTGATCAAGGGGTAAAAATTTACGGTGATTATCTAACCAAGATACTTTCCCACTGTAAGATAATGAAAATGCATCAGAATTTGTCATGCAGTGTCTGTGCTCCATCTTGACAATATTGAGAATGCTGGAAAACCACTGATTGTCCATAATAATGTAGCATGCAATCTAAAATTAGTTTTATTGGAAACATCATAAGTCACCGATCCAACATTCGATAATTCATTCAACTCAGCAATTACAGGTTGCAAGAAAACATCTATCTTCTCTTTGGGATTTATTGGATCAGGAATAAGTACTGTAAGGAACATAAATTCATCTTTCATACACATCCATGGCGGTAAATTGTACGGTGTTAATATAACTGGCCAAGATGAATATTGTTGACCTGACTGACCAAATGGCTGAAATCTATCTGCGGAAAGTCCTAATCTCACATTATGTGGTTCCATTGCAAAAGAGGGAAATACAGCATCAAGATGTCTCCATACAAGGGAATCACAAGGATGAAACATTATACATCCATCGTGCTCATGCTCATGATGCCACATTATGTGACAAGCTGTAGCAGCAGATACATACAAACGTTGAAGTCTAGCAGTTAACGGAAATAATACATTACTTTCCAAGCAATTTTTTTCTTCTTCTGCCCTGGTATGCGAGTACCAAGTTTATAACGAGGATGTCTACAGATTTTACATTCACGCGAATCATTTTCTTCATTCCAAAATATCATGTAGTTGTTTATACAATAATCAATCTTTTCTATAGGCAAATCAAAACCTCTGACAAATTTCTTTGTATTCGTAACATCTTTCTGAAAAATAATAACGTTAAATAGAAATAAAAAGAAAAATAGTTTATATAATAAAAATATTTCCTCACTTAAACAGGTATCCCAAACAGGCTTTATCCGCGCCCTCAATTGAACCCCTCAAAATCCGTCGTACGAACTCCGAAAAATTCTCAGAAAATTTCTAAAAATTCCAGAAAAATTCTATAAGACTATTTCCCAAATAACCTTATTAATTAAATTTTCTGATATCTCACATTCTCCCCTACTAATAAAAATTTGGTCCCCAAATTTCGCTATAACCAACAGCAAACACTAGAATATAACCATATAATAGAAATGCTGGAAGGAACTCTAACCCACATACCTCAAGTAAAAAGATGGGGGTATCGAGCTCGAATCGTATCCTCCAGCTCCCAAGTAGCCTCCTCGTCAGAATGATGCCGTCATCCGACTTTAACCAGTCAGACCGTCTTATTCCGCAGTTGACGCTCTCTATGGTCCAGAATCCGTACTGGAACCTCCTCGTAAGTAACGTCAGGCTGAATGGAAACTGATATATCTGACAGAACATGTGCCGGATCGGATATGTATCTCCTCAACATAGATACATGGAATACATTGTGAATGCCAGCTAGAGATGGTGGTAGCGCCAGACGGTAAGCTACTGCTCCAATCCTCTCCGAGATCTGGAATGACCCAATATATCGTGGAGCTACCTTACCTCGAAGACCAAATCTCTTCACCCCTTTCGTGGGTGAAACTCTAAAAAATACATGGTCACCAGTAGAGAACTCTAGGGGTCTCCGTCTCCGATCAGCATAACTCTTCTGACGGTCCTGAGCCTCTGACATCCTCCGTCTGATAGTACGAACTAACTCTACCTCCTGCTGAGCTCTCTGAGGTCCTAGCAGCTGAGCCTCACCAACCTCCTCCCAGAGGGTGGGTGTCCGATAAGGTCTACCATACAACGCCTCAAACGGTGTCATCTGGATAGCTGAATGATAGCTGTTGTTGTAGGCGAACTCCACCAAGGGCAGGTGGTCCTCCCAACTGCCTCCGAAGTCCATAACACAAGACCTCAGCAAGTCCTCCAAAGTCTGAATGGTCCACTCTGACTGTCCATCTGTCTGCGGATGGAATGCCGTACTGAAACGAAGCTGTGTGCCCAAAGCCTGCTACAGATTCTGCCAGAATCGGGACGTGAATCGTGGATCTCTATCTGATATAATACTCAAAGGAATACCATGCAACCTGATAATCTCACGACAGTATAACTCTACTAATCGATCTAGAGAATCAATCTTTCGGATCACTATAAAATATGCAGATTTGGTTAATCGATCAACGATTACCCAAATCGCATCATGACCTCGTCGAGTCCTAGGCAATCCTACCACAAAATCCATAGTAATATGCTCCCACTTCCACTCTGGAATAGGGATCCTCTGAAGTAAACCAGCAGGTCTCTGGTGATCAGCCTTCACCTGCTGACAGACAAGACATCTAGCTACAAAATCTACGATATCTTTCTTCATACCGTTCCACCAATAGGAACGTCTCAAATCATGATACATACGGGTCCCACCTGGGTGGATAGCAAATCTAGAACGATGAGCCTCCTGAAGTAACTCCTCCATGACCGGGTGAGACTGAGGTACACATAATCTGCCTCGAAAATAAACAATACCCTCGTCTTCTCGTGTAAACTCAATCTGCTGTCCAGAAGCTATTTGGCTGCCAATGAACTGTAAATGCTTATCTCCGGCCTGGGCCTCTCGAATCCTCATCCTGATCGACGACTGAGCAACCATGGTAACAAGAATATCCTGCTCTGTCTATCCCTGCTCCTCAAGGCCCAACTCGGAGAATCCCTTAATCAAGTCTGTGACTAAAACTCGGTGACAAGCTAAAGTCCCTCTGGACTTCCTGCTAAGTGCATCAGCAACCACATTAACTTTATCCGGATGGTAGCTAATAGTACAATCATAATCCTTCAAGAACTCCATCCATCTCCTCTATCGGAGATTGAGTTCATTCTGTGTGAAAATATATTTGAGACTCTTATGATCAGTAAGAATCTTAAAAGTAATACCATAAAGATGATGTCGCCAAATCTTCAAAGCAAAGATAATAGCGGCTAGCTCTAAATCATGTACTGGGTAGTTCTTCTCATGCTCCTTCAACTGACGAGAAGCATAGGAGACTACCTTACCGTGCTGCATCAAAACAGCGCTCAAGCCCGAATCCGTCATCACCAGAAGGTAAAACCAAAACTGGTGCTGATACTAATCTCCGCTTCAGCTCCTGGAAACCGATCTCGCAAGCCTCTGACCACGTGAACTGAGAATGACCAGAGCGAACATCTTCCCACACTTCTCTTTCACTAGCCTTTAACTACAGCATTAATCACATCGTGAATCATTGATTGCATTGCAATAACCTACCGTCGGCAGCTGGCACAGCCATTGGCGGTCCAGTTGACGGATGTCATAGAGGCCACGCGTCGGAAAGAGAGAGAGAAAGGTTGGGGAGAGAGTCATACCAGGCCACCTGCAAGCGTGAGGCCCACGAGCTGGGGATTTGCACCCCCCCTGCGCGCGATGATCGCGTGCGTCACGCCATATTTATGGATTTCCGGCTCGAACTCCCAAAATCACCTGATTTGGGCTCGACCCGCGCATGCGTGTAGGTCACATTAACTTTGCTAAGCAAGGATGGAAGGGCTCCATATATAAGGTCTTCCAACCTTTTTAACTTAGTAATATGGGACTAAATGTATACACATATGCATTATCAGAACAATAACAAAAAACAAGAAAAATAGTTTGAATTAAAAGACACAGAACTCAACAGGAATAACAAGAAGATGAGCAAAATAAAAAAGATACAAAGTTGTATTTCTACCAATTCACTTGAACAATCAAGTTACCAGAAACTAATGCAGTGACATCATGAAGTATACATGATTACATGTTCACTTCATCAATTGTTTTACTTTTGTAGTGTGGTTATCTTAAACCTGGAAATAGCAATGCAATCATGGTCGTGTTAGCTTTCATCTTGAAAAATCTTACAAGCAATGCGGAGTTCAGAAATACTATAAAATATGGTTAAGGCACTAAACCTCCGGAGGATAATAAACAGTTTGCACAAGGATGTAAAGTTTTCCAATGGAAATTTCTATCAGAATGACTATGCAGTAATTATAATAATGTGGTCATTGCTAACAAGGTTCTGATGGTAATTTCTAAGGAAGAAGGCAAAATGCCTTATCAACAGTAATAAAAATGGTAGTGAACCTTCCCAGAGAGAGCTTACCTGAAAAACATTCTCAAAACCTGCACCTTTTGATCTAATGTAAGCTGAAGCAGTTTCACAGCTAATACAGCCAGTGTAGTACCTGAATTGTTGTCATCACAAATACAGAAATCATTAATTCCTTGGGGGCACTAAATTGGAGCACACAAATATATATGTTCTACTTGTGTCTAATGTATGCCAAAAGTTGTAGCAATTATTACACCATAGATAGCCCACTCGACGCCTACAACTCCGCCAAAGACTTCTAGAAATTCTTCGAGCTCTATGAAGGCACCTTGGAGGCCAAGTTAACGAGATGGGGCATCTTCCGGAATTCGCTAACAAATCTCCAGATGAACAAGGGAGAGAAGGTGGCTCAACTCCAGGTAAAGATCAAGGAACTAATCACCCAACTCAATAACCTCGGAGAGTCGGTAATGAATCGGGACTCAATCCGATACGCGCTCAATACCTTTTCGAGAACACAAGAATAGTCATCCTTAGTAAATGCATACTACATCTCTAAGGACAGGGAGGTAAGTACCCTAGAAGAGTTATTCTCAACTTTTGAATTACACGAGTCTCGATGTGTAGGAGTTTTAAAAGAAATAGAATCAAGTCAGAACCTAGTCTTGCAAGACAAGAAGGACGAACCTGATTTTGACACATCACTTGACGAAGACGAAGTTGTATTTATGGTAAGAAAGTTTAGTAAATTCCTTAAGTCTAATAAGTTTAACAAGCCACAGGCTAAGAAGCTTCTACGAAGTAAACGAAAGGTTCAGTGTTATAATTGTCAAAAAGAAGGACATATCAAGGACAAATGCCTAAAATTGAAGAAGAAAGACAAGAACAAAAAGCCAACGCGAACGAAGCACAAGAACCTAAATGTGGCGTGGGATGAATCATCGTCATTAGAGTCAAAGATTGAATCCTACGTCAGACTTGCACTTATGGCAAGTCACCAAGAAGTCAACGACGAAGCAAACTCATCCGAAATGAGCATCGAGAGCATTGACGAAGGGGAGCTACTTCAGAAGAAAGCAACTATGAAGGGGAAGCATTGAACAACGAAATCGACATGGTTAGTAAGGTACATACTCTATTTCCCGATCAATTGTATAAATTTGTCAAACTATTTTCTAAAAATTCTTGTAGAAAAGGAAAATTTAGAATTAAAAGTTATTTTAATAAAATCATGTCTATTAAAAGATTTTAATAAATTAAAGGTTGAAAATAAGAAGTTAGAAAATTAGATAGAAAAATTGAAAAAGGATCATTTATATACACATGTTCAAAAATTTTCAAGTCTTAATTGATATTTTAGACTTCACAAGGATCCAATTAAAAAAGTTTTAAAAAAAATCTATCATTTAAATTTTTGATAAATCAAATATGCAGAAATTTATTTTGGGTTTTTAAATCATACTTAGTTTAAATCTTTATGTATATTTTTCATCTTAATTTGTCATAATTTTTTTTCCCATCCTCAAAAAGTGTCTTATAGTTACAATTTTCAAATAAGGTGTTTTGTATCCTCTCTATTTAAAATTAATTAAATTTTAATTTTTCTATAAAAAACGAAATTTATTACATATCAGTAGAAAAAAATTTGAGAATTTTTCGACTATTAAATATTTTTTTTATCAACTTGTTAAATATAATCATATTTTAATATTTAAAAAGGTTTCATGAGTTATTTTTGTAAAAAAATATTTTTCTATACAAAAACTTTTTTTGATATTTTTTTTACGGTTATATGATTTATTTTAAATTATTTACTGAAAATAATATTCTTATAATTAAAAATTAACTTAGAAATTTTTAATTTTCCTATGGATAAACATTAAATTATCTGCATTAAAAAAAATATCACTATTTTAAGATATGAGATTCTATTTTTAAATATTTAATTCCAAAAATTAGTATCTCTATTAAATAATTCGTATCAGTTAAAATAAATATTTATTTATCATAAAAAAAAATTATTTTGACCTTTCTATTTCTGTCTGACGATCAAAAAAATTTTCAATATTTTTTAAAATTTTTAACTTTTGGAAATTTGTATAGTTACAAAATAATTCTTTAAAAATCTTCTCCAACTTAGAATTCTTTTAAAAAAAAATTTAACCCCTATTTTTGGATATGATTAAAGGGGGAAAGAAATTTAAGCATTATGGAGAGATTAATTTTCAATATTTGGCTTCTACAAAATTGAAATATTTTACTTGTAATAATTGCCAAATTATTGTATTATTATAATAATTACTTATTTTATGTTTTGATTAACCCTAACTTAATTTGGGTTGATATATATCAAAAAGACAGAGATTGTAAGTATCTCATGTTAGTTTTAATGTGGTTAACCAAGTCAAGTTAGGTCATGTTGTATTTTGATCAATGTGTCTAAGGTGGCGTTTGGTTTAAGGGTTTGGAAATGAGGGAATGGATTCATTCTCAAACCTTATGTTTGGTTGATGGGAATGGAATCAAGATTTTGGAATGAAATCCAAAAACTTGGGTATAGATGAAACTCACCCTCTCCCTTGAGTTTTGATGGAATGGGAATGAGAATTAAGTTTTGGACAAAAATACCCCTAGTATATTTGTTCAATTTTTCTTTCATTTCACTCTCTCTCCTTATTCTCACTCATCATACTTTCTCTCTCCTCATTCTATCATCACACTTTCTCTCTCAACATACTTTCTCTCTCCTTATTCGCTCTCATGACATTCTCTACCATTTTCTCTCTATATTCTCTCCCATCACATACTCTCTCTCTCCTCATTTTCTCTCTCTTTATTTTTCTCATCATACTTTCTCTCTCCTCAATCTCTCTTACCATACTCTCTCTCCACATTTCCTCTCATCACACTTTCTCTCTCTTTATTATCTTCCATCACACTCTCTCTCCTCATTTTCTCTCATCACACTTCATCTCTCTTCATTTTTTCTCATCACACTTTTTCATCATACTTTCTTTCTCCTCAATCTCTCATTTTCTCTCAATCACACTTTCTCTTTCTTCATTTTTTTCATCACTCTCTCTCTCAATACATTTTCTCTCTCATCATACTTTTTCTCTTCTCAATCTCTCCTATCACGCTCTCTCTCTCCTCATTTTCTCTTATCATACTTGCCCTCTCTTCATTTTTTCTCATCACACTTTATCTCTCATTATTCTCTCTCATCATATGTTTCTCTCGCATTCAACTTTTTCTCCCATCTAATTTTTTTTCTCTTATTTCCCTCTAAGAGTAAAAAAGAAAATTGAAGTTCATTCCGATTGAAAATATTCAACTAACCAAATATTATTTTTAAGAATGATACCCAAGCTCATACTCATTCTCATTCCACAATACTATGATACTCATTCTCATTCTGATTCCTAAGAGAGAACCAAACGCCACCTAACTGTGTAGGAACTTAGGAGAACAAGAAGTCAAACAGAAGATGCAATAGATGAGAAAGATAGCATGGGAAGTGAGTCGACAGCTCAGTGCATCTAAGGGACGAGAAGCTGCGGAAAAGTATTTCAGTGGAGCAAAAAGGTACACGCAACATTTTTGAGGGACGAGAAGGTTGAGTGAAAAACTGCTCAAGAACAAGGCCGAAGTTGGGTTCGGGTGAGCTCAACTCTGGATGGTCGAATAATCACCTAAGCGACCGGAGTGGAAGACAAGACAACACTCTGACCGCCTGGGTTCGGGATAACACTGTGTTGACTTGTCTAGGCGCCCAGACTCCGGGCGCTCTGACCACCTGGGATCAGAATAGACGCCTCATCGAGGAGACGTTGCTACGAATGATGTTCGGGTCCACGTCAGCAGCACTCTGGGCGCCCGGACCGATCCAAGCACCCATATAAGGATAAAATGTTATCATCGCACTGTTGAGTAGCCGTTACGAATAGATAAGGTGCACAACTAGGGCACCCGGAGCAGGTCAAGGTGCCCGGAGATGATACGTCAGTAAAATGACTAGTTTAACCAGAAGGTTATAAATAGAGCTTTGGTCCTCTTCGTTTTACAACAACACTTGTATTCGAATATCCAATCTCTACGTTTATTTTCTAAGCTATTAATCGTTGTACGGAGCTTCTCTGCCTCCGAGAATTTGATCAAAGAAGGAGTTTTGATAGTGCGCTTCACTTGTCTTGAATTAGCAACCTCCCCAGTTGTAAACCAAGTAAATCTGGTAGCCTTGTTTTATTTTATGTAATTTATTTATATTTTTTTAATAAATGTTTCTTAATTAAAGTCGAAAATTATGAGAAGAATATAATTATAATTTCAGGATAATTCATCCTCCTTTTGTTGGTGGGACTAACACAATTCAGTAATTGTATAGACTAAACAATAGGGTGGGACACCCTTTTGACAAAAATCAAAGTGGGACACCCTATTTGGTAAAAAAAAAAAAAAATTTGATGTTTGCCTATTTTTAATATATGGAAAGTCATTTTAATATTTTTAAAAGTAGGATAATAATGAGAATAAGAAGCCGTGTTTTAATTTTATTATCTTCTTTAAAGCAAAAAATAATGTTTTTTTCATCTTTTTAATATATTTATTTTAAAAATATTATTATTTAAATATTATTATAGTAATTATGACTTATAATAATTTCGATTATGATTGTTACGATAATACTATAATAATAATCGAATAAAAATATTTTAGAGATAAAAATATAATAATATTTTTAACTATGATAAAAAAAATAAAGATTTTTTTGTTTTTCTGGTGAGAAATAAAATAGATGGGTATTTCTACACATTATATGAAAGAAATTTCGGCAATTTATTAAACAACAACTTAAATGATTATATTTTTTTCTCGATCACGTATTTGGTTTTTAAGATGTTTAAACAATGTAATCTCTCTTATTTTTTACTTACTCTCCCTTCGTTTTTACTTCTCTCTTCCTTTTTATCTCTCTCACCTTGTTATTATTCATCAAAAAAATATTTCAAACCATTTTTTTTTTTTTGACCGTGTTGTTGATTTTAGAAAACTAATAACACAATGTTGTGCTGATTTTAAGCAAAACATTCTACAACACGTGTTGCTGGTTTCAAAAACTAGTAATGCATGTGTTACTGATTTCCAAAAATCAGCATTTGTGTTACTGATTTCCAGAAATCAACAACGTGTTGCTGAGTTTTTCAGCAGCACAATGTTATTGATTTTAGAAGATGTTGATTTTCAGAAACCAATAATAATATTTTTATTTATTTAAATTTTAAGAGATTAAAATTTTTGATTAAATTTAATCATAGAATATATAATATATCATATTGAAACTCATTCAAAGGTCTTCGATTTGATATATTATGTATCACATGGTTAAATCTAAATTAAAAGTTATTATTTCTCAAAGTTTACCCAACATATATGTAGCAGTTACGAAATCATAGTTGCTAGAACTACAAGTTCAACTTTAAGAGGTTATACTTTTTATTCATATTGAACAATAAGACACACAATATATCAAATTAAAAATCTTTAAATAAGCTTCGATTTGATATATTATGTTTTATGTAGTTATAGCATCTCAAAGTTATAACTTGTCATTATAGCAACTACAATTTCGTAATTGTTGCAACGTACTGTTGATCTTCAAAAGACCATAACTTTTAACTGTGATTAAATCATGGGATATACAATATATCAAATCGAAGCTAGTTTAAAGATCTTTGATTTGATATATTGTACGTCTTGTGATTCAATCTCTGATCTCTCAAATTTTAAGTCAACAATAATATTATTGTTGGTCTTTTGAAAATCAGCAACACGTTGTAGCTGATATTTCGTATTGGATCGTGAAAGACGAGATAGGGAGGTTATTGTCATTATATTAAAATCTTTTCTTTTCATAACATAAAACCAAGCAAAGATAAGCAGTGAAATAAAGTAAAAACAAAAGACAAGTTCAATTTTACTTGGTTCAAGCACAGCTAACTACTACTCCAAGGCTCGCAATCCTTGATTGCTTCCGATGAGAAATCTAATATAGTTCTTCCGAAGAAGCAGAATCGTACAAATGAAGTATATAGTAACAAGCTACTAACACTTATAAATGAATTCAAGAATAATAACAAAGTATATCGACAAATAGGATTAGAGATGAAGCTTAGTTGTCGGTGAGCCTTCTGACATCATAGGAGCAAGACTTGCACAAACAACAATAGAAACAGAATGAAGCAATGGTGAAGAGTTATATTCGGCTCGGACTTGACCAAATATGTATCGGTCAACTGATAAAATATATCAGTTAATGGATAACACCTGTATTTCAACTTTTGCAGAACTCTAATTGATATTGTGCCACACTGGTTGGATTGGTCGACCGAACTCATTTATTAGTCAACCGAACCTATGGTCAACCTAGTTTTTGGTTATCTACAACACAAAGATAGCACATGCAATAATAATAAACTAGTAAGATAAGATTAATACATATATATATATATATATATATATATATATATATATATATATATATATATATATATATATATATATATATATATATATATATATATATATATAATATGTATGATTAAGACAGTAAGGACTATCTTGATCTAACTTATAAACATTCGTTAGTTTCTTCAGTTGGATCGTCGTTTAGGGTTTGACCGAATCGGGGCACAACCTCTCTGCACTCCCTCCAAAAATTTACCTCAACTTACCTGTCAAACATTTAGTCTTCCAAACTTATTTAGACTTAACCGTTCAGCATCAAATCGATATGTCAGGACTTCCACTTGATTCGATATCATATCCTTTAGACCTATCGAATCCACCTACCAGATGTCAGTCCACTTGATTCATTTGGACTTTTTACCTAGTTCCATGATCTCCTAATACTTCTCTTGTCTAGTTTCGGAAACCAGCAACACAATAAAAAAAATGTGGCTTAATTTTTTTTTCGAATGAACAATAAAAAGGAAGAGAGAGATATAAAAAGGAAGATGATCTGGCGGTAAGCATAGGGGGACCCGCATGGGCAAGGATCAACGACACGTGGAGATTAAGGTCAGAGGGGTCACCCAACGGGTTCGGCCGATCAGAGAGGTCTCATGACCGCCCGGCATGGAGAAGTCTTATGGTCGCTCGGCCAGGATTGCGCCAAGGCTGGTGCGAAGACAGCTCGACCACGAATCGGGCTTCCGACGCTCACAAGCTGCCAAGTACAGAGAAATTGCCGAGCTGAGCGGCATGTCCACTCGGCTGAACTACAGCTCAACCAAGGAAGCATTCTCGCTCGGTCCGGCATGCCTTCAGGTCCGAGCCCTACGGGGCCAAGCGACTCTTCCGCTCAGCCCGAAACGGACAAGGCACAGAAGGAGACAAAGGGAGCAGCTAAGGATATCCTTCTCGAGACGTGTGTCGTCGACAGACAGCATGGTTGGCGGCTGGACCGGATAGAGAATCGTACGGTGAAAGTTTCCACTATCACGTCAGAGATATGCCCGGATGATTGCGGCATAGCGCCAGACACACTTTTCTGGCATGGAAATTCCAGATATGCTTTAAGGAGCGTATACGCTTTGGGATGTGTGCACGCATCCCCCCGGGAGCCCTATATAAGGACCCCCAGGCTTCGACGGAGGTATGCATTCTACATCACTGTAGCTACAGTTTTCATTCTCGTCATTCTGCCTCGATCTCTTCCCGCCGGAGTTGACTTGAGCGTCGGAGGGCCGTTGTCGGGAACCTCTTCCTGACTCGGTTTTGTGCTTGTAGGTTCTCGCCGGAGGTTCACAGCAGTCGAAGGTCTATATGTCATCACCGAGAGCGCCACGTCCCCAGCGTTCATCGACTCAGCACTCGGATAGGATCAAATTGGCGCCGTCTGTGGGAACGCACCTGAATCCGAGCCGAGAAGATGGAAGAAGCTGGATGTCAACTCATGGTAACGCTCTCTCCCGAGGAGCTTGACGCACTCATCAAGTGCGAGCTGCGAAGATGGTCGAGCAATAGCAGAAGGCCCAAGCCGAGCGGATAGCGAGCAGGCCATCTCGGTTTCTGGTGGTCGAGCGGCGATGGAAGACCGACCGGAGCAATACTCTACTTGGGCACAGAACAAGGGGCAGACTGGCACACCAGGAGATGCGCCACCCACCCTTATTCCATTTCATCGGGCACTGTTCCAGACTCCGTCGGAGCTAGCCCTAGCCAACCAGGGATCATCCAATGAAGCGCCCGAGCGGGGCGCCAGGAAGGAGAAGGCGTCGTGGGCTGAGTCATCCCCCGAGCAGGTCAATCGCCAGTTCTCCGAGGCGATCTTACAAGACCCCCTCCCAAAGCATTACGCTCCCATATCAATCGGAGAGTATAACGGTACAACCGACCTGGACGACCACCTCGGTAAGTTCGATAATGCCGCTACTCTCCATCAATACACTAACGAAGTCAAATGCAGAGTCTTCCTCACTACATTGTCCGGTTCGGCACAACGCTGGTTCCGGAGGTTGCCGGACGGATCAATTCAGAGCTTTAGAGACTTCCGAACGGCATTCCTTCATCACTTTGCCAGCAGCCGACATTACCAGAAGACCAGCGTCAGCCTCTTTTCCATGAAGCAAGGGCCAAGAGAAACTCTCCGAGCCTACATACAACGCTTCAACCAAGCAGCTATGGACATCCCCGCGGTCTCGTCTGAGATAATGATGTATGCTTTCACACAAGGCTTAGTCGACGGGGACTTCTTTCGCTCGCTCATCAGGAAGTCGCCTCGCGACTACGACCACATGCTGAAAAAAGCAAATGAGTATATTAACGTGGAGGAAGCGCAGGCGGCCCGAAAGAAGGAAGCACCAGGCGAGCCTTCGGTCCCGACCGAGCGGAGACCACACACCAGCCAGCAACCGCCAAGAGGACCACGTGCCGAGGGGATGAGGCCACATCAAGACTCCAGGTCGCCCGTCGTTCAGCACATTGCGGTCAAACGACCTAAACAAAAAGGCAAGGTATAGACGCCCATGTTTCGCAGAATCCATCAATCAACCACTCACAACACTCGAGACTGCCGAAGTCTCCCCCTGGTTAGCCAACTTGAGCTAAGGAACTATCTCCGTCGATCACCTTCACTAGACAGGCGGGCTCATCATCAGAACACCGAACGACGAATGGCCAGGCGTTCACCCGAGCAGCATCACCATCAGCAGCATCATCACCAGCCAAGGGCCAACCCCCGAGCCTCACAGGAGCGAGCGAGACCATCCGCTCGGGAGGAGGAAAATAGAAGCAATGCAGCTCGGGGCGAGATCAGTATCATCGCCGGTGTACCGACGGGTGATGACTCGAATCGGGCCAGAAAGTCACACGCTCGGCAACTCAGGATCCACGCGGTTGGCTGCAGTCAAGAACGGGCATCCGGACCCGAGATCAACTTTGGTCTCGAGGACCTTGAGGGAGTTAAAGTACCCCACGATGACGCCCTCATAATCTGAGCGATAATAGCTAACTACACTATTTACCGCATATTTATTGATACAGACAGCTCGGTCAACATTATTTTCAAGAAGGCGTTTGACCAACTTCAAATTGACCGAGCCGAGCTATTGCCAATGACGACCCCGTTATATGGGTTCACTGGCAATGAAGTCCTTCCGATCGAGCAGACCAGGTTGGCTATCTCGCTAGGAGAAGAGCCGCTTCGGAGAACGCGGACCACTAACTTCATCGTGGTCGATACTGTTGGATCGTGAAACGTCGATAGAGGGGGGGTGAATATCGATTCGAAAAACCCCGTTGAAAAGAGTGAAGCACAGCGGAATAATAAAAAATAATGGACAAATGAACACGGTGTTTTTTACTTCGTTCGGAGCCTGTGATGACTCCTACTCGAAGGCCCGTACTCCGTGAGTACTTTCGTTGGGCAATCACTAGCAGTTCGAAAATGATTACAATTTAAAGTACAGGAATGCTAGAAAAATAAAGAAAATACCGACAAGAATTAAAGAAAAGGAAAGGAGCGTATTGTCGGATCTTTGTTAGCGTCGCTGAAGCGCAGAGCAGTAGAGCAAGCAGTAGAAGACTTTCTTTTCGTTGTTGTTTTGAAGCTCCCCTCTGACCCTTCTTTTATATGAGGCTCGGGGCGCCCTGTTGGGACGTGGCAGGTCCAACTAGCAAGCCCCACGTGGCGACGCGCGAGTTTGGATGAAATTTTCCTCCCGGGCGCCCGGACCTCCGGGCGCCTGGATTCCTTCCGGGCGCCCGGACCCTGTTTTCCCGCAGAATCCGTCCTGCAAGACAAACATTAGTCCGGAGGCAAATTTACCCTGCAACACAGATTGTTAGCAAAAGCAAAGTGAGTATGAATTAGCAAAAAGGAGTATGACTTAGATTCCGTCTTTCCGAGACCGGAATCTAGTCATGATCTCGACTTAGATATCTGAAATGGATCTAAGCCGGATCGACGCCTAATGTTCCCTTCCCAGGAACGCGTCCTCGCAGTCACTCCCCTCCAGTGACTTACCTTACTTACCTGCCAGACGTCCGGTCAGCCCTTCGACCCGTCTGGACTTCTCGCCAGCTATCCGGTCAGCCCGTCGACCTAGCTGGTCTTCTCGCCAAGCATCCGGTCAGCCCGTCGACCCGCTTAGACTTCTCGCCAGCTATCCGGTCAGCCCGTCGACCTAGCTGGGCTTCGTGCCAGACATCTGGTCAGCCCGTCGACCTGTCTGGACTTCTCCTGCACACTCGATCAGAGTGTTTAGACAACAACAGACTAATTTAACTTGATTTGTCATTCATCAAAACCTGGGTTAAATCGTTAGTGCTAACCGCACCAATAGATACCCCCTCTGCCTACAATGTAATATTGGGATGGCCGACCCTCAATGAGTTTCGGGCGGTCGTCTCAACCTTTTGCCAAAAAATTAAATTCCCCATGGAAGATCGAGTGGGAGAAGTCCGGGGAGATCAGTTGACGGCCCAGCGATGCTATGTGGAGATGGTCTGAGCCGAAGCAAAGTCCGCTCGAAAAGCACCGCGCCTTGAGGTAAACGCTATAACTAAAAAACCCCCTACTTTGGTTTATGAGGAAAAGGAGGAGGTGCAGATCCATCCCGGCCAACCGAAAGTCAAAACATTCATAGTGTCTGACCTGGAGGATGGCCAGAAGAGGGAGCTGATCCGATGTCTCCAACGAAATCACGACATCTTCGCATGGTCAACTCATGAGCTGCCAGGTATTTCGCCCAGCATCGCGTAGCACGAGCTTCATGTCCGGACGGACGCTCGGCCAATGAAGCAGAGAAAGAGGGACTTCAGCGCGGAGCAGAATGTCATAATCCGGGCGGAAATCGAGAAGCTTTTGGAGATCGGCCACATACGGGAAGTGTAATTCCCGAGCTGGCTCGCGAACGTGGTACTGGTCTCCAAACCGGGCAACAAATGGAGAGTCTGCATCGACTTTCGGGATATGAACAAGGCGTGCCCGAAGGATTTCTACCCTCTGCCCTGAATCGACCAAATGGTGGACTCCACCGCTGGGTGCGAGTTGATATGCATGTTGGATGCCTATCAGGGTTACCACCAAGTGTCGCTCGCCCGGGAAGATTAGGAGAAAGTAAGTTTCATCACTGCGGACGGTACCTATTGCTACAACGTAATGCCTTTCGGACTAAATAACGCGGGGGCAACATACCAGCGGCTAATGAGCAAAGTGTTCCGGGAGTAGATCGGGCGCAACCTGGAGGTATACATAGATGACATTCTCATTAAATCACTCCGAGCGGCCGACCTCTGTGCATATATAGAAGAAACCTTCCGAACACTGTAGATGTACAGGGTCAAGTTGAACCCGTAAAAGTGTCTATTCGGAGCAAAAAGTGGTCGTTTCCTATGGCTAGGCCATACTCCAAGTCTGACAACGAGGTGTTCTGTTGTCCCATCGAAGACGTGATTGGACTGTAGCAATATGGCGTCAGGTAAGCTTTCTGACAGACACATACCGAAGTATGGGCTTCGGACATGTATGTGCCTCGGTGGACGCACAGGAACCCTTCCACGGTTCTATATAACAAGCCTCATACTTCGCCGGAGGTACGCGTGGAACACCTTTGGAGCTACTTTTTCCACCACTTGCTTACCTGACTTGAGCGTCGGAGGGTCGCCGCCGGGAACCCCTTCCCGGCCCGACTTCTGTGCAGGTTCGCCGGAGCTTCGTGCCTCCAGTCGAAGATCCACGTCAGCAGTCGGAGAGCGCCCCGTGCCCAGCGTCCGTTGATTCAGCAGTCGGACAGGATCAATTTGGCGCCGTCTGTGGGAACGCTCCTGCATCCGAACAGAAACAATGGACGAGACTGGACGACAACACACGGTGACGCTTTCGACGGAGGAACATGGAGCTGGACTTGGTCGAAGAAGAAAGAGCCAAGGCATCCGTGCGGCTGATGGCGTACCGGCAGCGGATGAAGCAAAACTGCAACCGCCGCGTAATCCCCAGATCATTCCAGGTCGGCGATCTTGTCTGGAAGAGAGTCAAGCCGATCGGCGACGTTGGCAAGCTGGAAGCTCCTTGGGCGGGCCCCTTCAAGGTTATTGAAAAGCTCCGCTCAGGCGCTTATTATTTGGAGGCTGAAGACGGGCGTCAACTGGACCGGCCGTGGAGCGCGAATCATCTCCAGCCTTATCGGGCTGGGTGAAAGGTGCACTAATGTAACTTATTTTTGCATATATTTTGGTTGCCCGTACCCCTGTAATGCAGGAAGCAAAATTAATTCAAAGGATGGTCAATGGGTTTGCCGAGCGACTGTATTGAAGTTAGCCTTAAGGAAGGCCGTCGAGCTCCGACGTTAAATATCGAGAGACGAGCCGACGTCTATAAACGTCCGAGCGGAAGACCGTCGAGCTCCGACGTTAAATATCGAGAGACGAGCCGGCGTCTATAAACGTCCGAGCGGAAGGCCGTCGAGCTCCGACGTTAAATATCGAGAGACGAGCTGGCGTCTATAAACGTCCGAGCGGAAGACCGTCGAGCTCTGACGTTAAATATCGAGAGACGAGCCGGCGTCTATAAACGTCCGAGCGGAAGACCGTCGAGCTCCGACGTTAAATATCGAGAGACGAGTCGGCGTCTATAAACGTCCGAGCGGAAGACCGTCGAGCTCCGACGTTAAATATCGAGAGACGAGCCGGCGTCTATAAACGTCCGAGCGGAAGACCGTCGAGCTCCGACGTTAAATATCGAGAGACGAGCCGGCGTCTATAAACGTCCGAGCGGAAGGCCGTCGAGCTCCGACGTTAAATATCGAGAGACGAGCCGGCGTCTATAAACGTCCGAGCGGAAGGCCGTCGAGCTCCGACGTTAAATATCGAGAGACGAGCCGGCGTCTATAAACGTCCAAGCGGAAGACCGTCGAGCTCCGACGTTAAATATCGAGAGACGAGCCGGCGTCTATAAACGTCCGAGCGGAAGGCCGTCGAGCTCGGACGTTAAATATTGAGAGACGAGCCGGCGTCTATAAACGTCCGAGCGGAAGATAAACGTCCGAGCGGAAGACCGTCGAGCTCCGACGTTAAATATCGAGAGACGAGTCGGCGTCTATAAACGTCCGAGCGGAAGACCGTCGAGCTCCGACGTTAAATATCAAGAGACGAGCCGGCGTCTATACACGTCCGAGCGGAAGATTGTCGAGCTCCGACGTTAAATATCGAGAGACGAGCCGGCGTCTATAAACGTCCGAGCGGAAGGCCGTCGAGCTCCGACGTTAAATATCGAGAGACGAGCCAGCGTCTATAAATGTCCGAGCGGAACGCCGTCGAGCTCCGACGTTAAATATCGAGAGACGAGCCGGCGTCTATAAACGTCCGAGCGGAAGACCGTCGAGCTCCGACGTTAAATATCGAGAGACGAGCCGGCGTCTATAAACGTCCAAGCGGAAGGCCGTCGAGCTCCGTCGTTAAATATCGAGAGACGAGCCGGCGTCTATAAGCGTCCGAGCGGAAGACCGTCGAGCTCCGACGTTAAATATCGAGAGACGAGCCGGCGTCTATAAACGTCCGAGCGGAAGACCGTCGAGCTCCGACGTTAAATATCGAGAGACGAGCCGGCGTCTATAAACGTCCGAGCGGCTCGCATTTCAAAAATCTAGCGAAAACCCCTTTGAGGTAAGGCGCACAGCAAAAGATGGTTAATTAGAATTAAAAATGTGAGCACGTGAACGGGTGACGTTCGCGCGCTGAGCGGCTGCCCAATTGCATGGCGAAAGACGTTATTGAAGGCAAGCGGCTTGAGTCCATGTTAAAGCGTGAAGCCGAGCGGAGGAGTTTTAGAGAACACTTAATGTGACGAAAGAAAAATTTCTTGCCAAAACAAAAGTTGAAGGAACGGAAAAGATAATCTATTTATGCCGAGCACTGGGCAAACCAAAAAAGTTACAGCAAAAAACAAGTTTGGCCGATTGGCAGGGGAACAAAAAAGTTGATAAAAAACACTCCTCACTCGTCAAAATCAAAAAGTGCATCAGGAATGACGCCCATCACGGTAGCCATATCCTCTGGGGGGATGGTCAGCTCGGCGGGAAGGTGGCCCTTGGTCTTCAAGTGATCCACAGCCGCCTTGATCGCCTCTTCAAAGGTGAGGGAGATCTTGTCAGTAAATTTCTCCCCAAAGGCATCCGAGCGGACGAATGCCTTCCTCACTTCCTCAGAGCGAGCCGATTCCCCCTCTTGATACTCTTTGAGCGCGGCATGGGAGGCATCGCTGGCAGCATGGAGAGCCTTTAAATCCCCTTCAAATTTGAGTAGATCGCCCGAGCGGCCCTCCTTCTCTGTGGCCAGAAGGGCATCCAGATCCTTGATGCGTTGCTCTAGCCCTCTGATCTCCACCTTCATTCGGTCCATGTCATCGATGGCCTGGCGCTTCCGAGTGGTCGCCGTCTTGATCTCCTTATCTCGTTGTTTGACCGCCGCTTCAAGCCGAGCGACCTCGCTCGCCAGATCGGAAGCTCGTTTCCGTTCGGCTTCCAGCAATCTTTTGGCCTTCTCCAGAGCGGCCGTCAGTTGTCGGTTGTCCCCTGCGGCTTTAAGTTTTTTCAATTCATCCTCCAGCTCGGCCAACCGATTGCTAATGGCAATCTGCTCCACCCAGTTCTGCGAGCAAAAGCGAACAGGTTAAAAACTAAATCCAAATACACGAACAAAGAAAAAGAGCATACCCCGGTGGCATGTTGAAGGTTGCTGTCGCCGAGCTGCCCGGGAGTCATCGCGGTTATTCAGCGCCGAGCATCCTCCCAAGCTTTCGCAAGAGGGCCCGTCAAGGTGATCTGCTGCTCGGGGACCAATGGCCGATCAGCAGCAGCCATGTATTCCTCGGAGGGGAGGCGCAGGACGGTTTTAATTAAATTCGGGCCGCTCGGCTCGCTCTGAGAAGCATCGGCCTTACCGGACGGCCCACCGGTGGACGAGGAGGGAAGCTCGCCCAAACGCCTGATACGGCGCAGAGTTCTTGAAGGGCTGGACGACGGCGCCTCATAGCTTGCCCTCGGAGAGCCATGTGGGGTCGGAGTACTCTCTAGAGAAATGGTCCCCGATAACATCAGAGCATCCGCGCCCCGCTCGGGCTGTGGCTCATCAAAGGCAATTGATGCAGATGCCGGCTCTGGCCGTTTGCGCTTCCGAGTGAGCAGGGGAACATCATCGGCCGAACGGCCCTCCACCTCGGCTTGGGTAGAAGGTTCTGTGCCGCCCGTTGCCTCGTCGTAAGAGGTAGTAGCTGCTAAGGCTTCAGGGGCATCCTGAGTCCCCTCACCTACTTCGCCGGTCTGATCAGCTGGATCAAGGTCCCGCTCGGCGACCTCCTTGTTCTTCACCGCCTCAATTTGAGCGGCCTTCTCGGTCGCCTTAGCACGCCACATAACTTCAGCTGCAGAAATAAAGATTAAATCAATTAGAACAAAAGAAAAAGGAGGGATGAGAATCGCTTACTCAAGCTGTAGGGCAGATCGGCTGAGGTAGAAGACAGGCCGAATATATACATTACTCCCGGAAGGAGCAGCTTGTCAATGTGATAGCGCTGACCCACCAACCGCTCGGCCGCATGAAGGTATGCCGCATCGCCTCTAAATTTGCCGAGCTCCGGTTGCACCGGCATCGCCGTCTGCCACTTGGTACGGAAAGTTGGCGGCTCGGGAAAACGCACATAGAAAAAGTGCTCCTTCCAATGTTTGTTGGAGCTCGGCATATTATCAAAAAGGACAAAACCTATCCTAGACTGGAAAATAAAGGTACCCCACTCGGCTTGCTTGGGATAAAAAAAGTAGTGAAAAATCTTAGGGTCGAGGGGGATGTTGTTCAGTTTAAAAAGGACTATCACTCCGCTCAATAGCCTAATGGAGTTGGGGACTATCTGGCCGAGCGGAATGCGAAAATAATTGCAAACTTGTAAAAAGAACTTGTGGGGTGGAAAACGCAGCCCGGTCAAAAATTGGTCTCGGAAGAAAAGAACGGTGCCTGACGGCGGTTCATATGGTCGGTCGGTGGTGTCAGCTACTATGATGTGGTGGTCGGTCGGCAGATCATAGGTTCGAGTGAGGCGCAAGGCGTCCTCCTCGTCGAACCGACATTCCATGGTCGAATACCAAAGACCAGGAGCACCGCCGGTCGGCTGTGAGGTACTGGTCATGGTATAAGGCCAGGGATGGACGCGTGATGGAAGGAAGGAGAAATAAAACTAGGAAAGAGTGCGGGATGATAAAAGAAATAGCTAATAGAGAGAAGAAAGGAGAGGCAGCAAGGAAAAGGAAGCCTTACGGGCAAGGGAGATGATCGAAAGAAGCTGTAGGGTCGCCGGAGAGCCGGAACATAAGGTCACCGGAGAAGAAAGGAGCAGCGAGGTGTCGGGAGGAGATGAGGCCGAAATACGGCGGAAAGTGGAATTCGGAACTTTATAAGGGCGGCCGCTATCAATTTCAGCCGTCCGATCCAGGTCGTCGATAACGAGGTCATCATCCAACCGTTCATTTCAAACGGCGGTTGTCCCATCGGAAGTGACGTCACCGCCATACCCTGACAAGAGAAAGGTAGCCGCGTGTCAGGAAGTTACGGGTTAACGCACGTGGTTGACAGACGCCTCGACATAATTTCCAAGGCACGGGCAAGATATCGCCGAACGGCCGAGCAACCCTCAGCCTGTCCAAGCGGACTAAGGTATAGGTCGCCACTCGATCAGATCGGCAGTCCAGTCAGTCGGACTTCGCCTCCTTCGACTAGACTTGAGGGGAAGGCAAGTGATCCGATGGTCAAGGCAGGGGACCCCATTGCAAGAGGTCAGCGCCACGTGGAGATCAAAGGGTCGGGGGGTCCACTGGAGGAGAATGAGCCGACCGGACTCGGAAGAAAAGGATAGACCGATCGGCTAACCGAGGAGCATCCAACAGTAAAAGGTGCCCTGACAGGGGTCGGGGTTCCGACGCTCAGTTGAAACAATGTCTAAGGGCCGAGCGGAAGGCACTCGCCCGGAAGTCTCCCCAGCATATCAATGCAGGCGACAGGCGAGACGTGAGGGGCGTGCCGCCCGGCCGGCGCAGGGGATGAGGGCCGTCCGGACGTACGTCCCGGCTGGCGGTGGGTAAAGGGGGACAGGAACATCTTCTGACAGCCGTCAACTCCTATGGCTAGGCCATACTCCAAGTCTGACAACGAGGTGTTCTGTTGTCCCATCGAAGACGTGATTGGACTGTAGCAATATGACGTCAGGTAAGCTTTCTGACAGACACATACCGAAGTATGGGCTTCGGATATGTATGTGCCTCGGTGGACGCACAGGAACCCTTCCACCATTCTATATAACGAGCTTCATACTTCGCCGGAGGTACGCGTGGAACACCTTTGGAGCTACTTTTTCCACCACTTGCTTACCTGACTTGAGCGTCGGAGGGTCGCCGCCGGGAACCCCTTCCCGGCCCGACTTCTGTGCAGGTTCGCCGGAGCTTCGTGCCTCCAGTCGAAGATCCACGTCAACAGTCGGAGAGCGCCCCGTGCCCAGCGTCCGTTGATTCAGCTGTCGGACAGGATCAGTATCAATTATTACAAGATTCATTTCAATATAAATAATTATTATGTTTATTATTTTAAAAAAATACTAATACTAATATATATTTATTTTCACAATAATAAAATATTTATAGTAGTATTTGTGAAAATTTAAAAGTATGTAATGATACAACCAAATAATTTTTTTGGTATTTATTATCCCACTACTCAATTAGTTTTTAAAAAAATCTAATATAATATTAGTTTTAAATGAACATATTAATAATTAATTTTATCCTCTTGTATATTAGCTATGAAAATTAAATAGGAAAAATATTTTTACTCTATTCCTTAAATTTATTTAATTACATTTTTACTTTATATCCTAGATTAAAATTAGATGTTTTACGAAAAAAAATGTTAACTTTATGTTATGATACTTTAATTCCAATTAAAAATTCTTCTTCTCTTATACCGTTAATATTATATATAATGTTAGAATTTATTTATATGATATTTATAATCAATATTATACAAAATATGGAACACAAACAAATATTTTTGAAATACAACATACTACTAGTTTAAAATTTACAAAATCACAACTTTTATTAAAAGAACGGACGAAACATCCCCAAGGATTCTCAAGTTCCACACAGGGACTTAAGAATTCTTTTACGACTTCTTTTGATTTTAATGAAGCAAATAGCAAAATTTCAATATATTGAAAAGATAGTCATAGAAGACTTAAAGCTTTCCCGTCCTCTTCGTGATCGTCAAAGAAATTTTAGCTTGTCCAATGACAACTATTACTGTGGTACAGTCGTTCAATGTCAGTGGCAATATATTAAATGAACGGCTATCAACTTTATCTCTCAACTCATTGGAAGCTCAAGTATTACTGAACGATTAGACCAAAGTCAAGAAAAGAATCCAAGTAATGTAACTTTCAGATGATGATGACGTTAAAGATTTTGTTATCGAAGGAACGAATACAACATGAACGGAAAATGAAAGTAAATGATAATATTATTTTTAAATGTAAAAAGATAAAAATATAAAAGAAATACGTGTACTTTGATTTTCCTATATCAAAAGGATACATACTTTTTTTAAATAAATTTAAAAATTTTTAATATAATAATCTTTAATCATTCATCAACCATGAATTGAACCATCAATTGACAATTCTAAATCATAAATATAGATAGATTTATTAGTAACGGTCAAATCGACAATTTTAAATCGCCAATTCATCAATTCCAAATCGAACCGTCATCCGGTCTAAATATAGGGGCGGTTTTTGACTTTAAGAAAATCAGACTGAAAACAGATCGAATTTTCCAAATTAAAAAACAAATACTGGTGTTTAACTTTTCCAACCCCACAATTATTGCGATTGGGCATCGGTTTGCTTTCGACAACGACTCGCTTTGTCTTCTCGGCTTTATCTTTTCTGCCCGTCACATTCAAACTATTCATAAATAATCATTACATAAAATAATAATAATTATTATTATTTTAATAAAATATAAAATCACGTTTTGACGTGGCCGCGATGCGGACCGTTGACTTCTCCCCGGTCTACCCATCTCGGCCCGTGAATTCCTGACCATCTTATATAATCATGTTTACTATTTCTATTATTTTTATTTATTAATATTATTTTTCCTTTTACTTTTTATTATTTTTTTTAGACTTTTTTTTTTATCTAGAATGCAAAATTTAAATTTAAAATAAAATTACGTGCTTAAGAAAACTGGTAGTAAATCTGTGGAGTGGGAAATTAGATGAGAAATGAGAATGTGGGATGAGATGCCGGAACTATCCCTCAATAATGGAGCGGTGTGGAGCGGGAGCCGCCGTCCATGATATCCCCGCTTTACCTTTCCACGGCGAAACAAATCGGGACGCGGAATTGAAGAAAAATATTATTAAAAAAAGCTGAATAATGCAGCCAACAGTTGGTTGGAAGTCAATAAAAGGGAAAGGAAGGAAGGCAGGAAGAAATTTTTGGTTTTTTAATCCTCCGATCCTTTTGCCGGCGAAGAACCCTAATTGCGCCCCAATCCAATCGTGGAATCTGATCGACGTGGGCGCGGGCGATCCGCCATGACCTCCCCCTTCGCCTTCCTCTCCGTGCGTCGCCGTCGGTTTCCACTCGCCGGGGCGTTCTTCGCCCCGGGCGGCCTTTCTGGCGCCGCTCTCATCCACGCCCTCGCCGCCCTCTGCTCCGATGTCGTGGCCGCCGCCGGCCGATGCAACTTTCGGTTCCAGCGCTACAACGCCCGCTCCCTCGTCCTCAAGATCCGGGTACTCGCCGCCCTTTTTGAATCCCTCAAGGAGTCCTTGACTCCCACGGCTTCCTCTTCCCTCCAGCCGCCGCGCTTCACGGCCTCCGCGGTTCTCTGTCTCCGCGAGCTCTATATCTTTGTGTACCGCGCCAAGCTCTTGCTGGAATACTGCTCCCAGTCGAGTCGGCTCTGGCTTTTGCTGAGGAATCCTCAGATCTCTGGGAATTTCCACGACATCGCCCAGGAGCTAGCCACCGCGCTCGACGTCCTCCCGCTCTACAGTCTTCGGCTCGCCGATGACCTCTGTGGGCTGATCGATCTCCTCCGTGTCCAGTGCAATCGATCCAAGTTCTTTGTCGACCCCGACGATGAAGAGCTACGGTGTAAGATCCACTCTTTCTTGGCTCGATTTGAGACTGGGGAGGTTCCGGATCCGGCGGAGCTCCGGAACACGTTCGTCAATCGTCTGGGAATCCAGAATGCTGGAGTTTGCCGGACGGAGATTGAGTTTTTGGAGGAGCAGATGCTTAGTCAGGACGAAGACATCGACCTTTCGGTCGTAAGCGGAGTCATCGCGCTTGCCCGGTATTGTAGATTCTTTCTGTTCGGGTTCCACGAGGTGGAAATCGGTAAGCCTTTCGTCGAATTGTATAAATTCTCGCGGAAGCGACTGTTGAGTCAGGGGAGTAGCTTGCGCGAAGGAAGTGGTGATTTCTCCATGACAATCCCGAAGGACTTTTGCTGCCCGATTTCTCTTGATCTGATGAAAGATCCGGTTGTTGTTTCCACTGGACAAACCTATGACCGCGCTTCCATTACCCAATGGATTGAAGGACATCGTACTTGCCCTAATTCAGGCCAGACTCTTACTCATAACAGGCTTGTGCCAAACCGAGCCCTTAGAAACTTGATTTCTCAGTGGTGTGTTTTTTATGGACTTCCATATGAAACCCCTGATGGTTCTGGAGTTTCCATTGAGAGCATTACTGCAGCATGCGCCAGTAAGGCAGCTATTGAAACCAACCGAATCACAGCGCTAATGCTGGTAGAGCAGTTATCAGCTGGTTCACAGGAAGTGAAGGCAGTTGCAGCCCGTGAACTTCGATTGATGGCAAAAACTGGGAAGGAGAATAGGGCTTTCATTGCAGAGGCTGGAGCAATCCCAGCTCTCTGCCAGCTTTTCCGGTCTACAAATTCAGTTGCTCAGGAGAATGCCCTGACTGCAATATTGAACATATCCATTCATGATGGAAACAAGAGAAGGATTATGGAGGAAGACGGTTGTTTGGAATTAATAGTTTATGTTCTGAGACATGGGTTAACTACTGAGGCGAGGGAGAATGCAGCTGCTACATTGTTCAGCCTCTCTGCTGTCCATGAATTCAAGAAGATGATTGTGGACGAGCAGGGTGCTGTTGCTGCACTAGCTGATTTACTGATGCAGGGAAACCCAAGGGGGAAGAAAGATGCTGTGATGGCCTTGTTTAATCTTTCGACCCACCCTGAGAGCTGGTCCCGAATGTTGGATATGGGATCAGTTTCGGCATTGGTGGGAGCACTAAGAGATGAAATTGTTGCTGAGGAAGCTGCTGGAGCTCTGGCATTGCTTATGAGGCATCAGATTCTGGCACAGACAATTGGAAGTGAGGACACTGTGATCACAAATTTGGTAGGGTTAATGAGAAGGGGAACCCCCAAGGCAAAGGAGAATGCAGTTGCAGCTTTGCAAGAGATGTGCAGACGTGGAGGACCAAATGTGACACAAAATGTAGCTAAGATGCCAATGCTTTGTGGTTTGATTCAGACCATCTTGCTAACTGGCACAAAGAGAGCTAGAAGGAAGGCTGCATTGCTTGTTAGGATGTGCCAGAGATGTGAATCAACAACAGCCGCGCATGGGAATGATTGGAATATAAATAGTACATTGGCGAGAACTAATTCCTTGAGGGGTTCAAATTACAGGAGTGGAGATGTGTCTGTCTCCATGTCCATGGCAATACAAGTACCTGTGCTATGACCTTGATGTTCATTTTGCACTTGTCATGTACATCACTCCTGGTAAGTTTGTTGGGAAAAGATTCTTTTGTTTATGCTCGAGTGGATGAATTGATTGGGTAAAGATGAACCAATACTGTTTTACAGGACATGACGGGTGTAAATAATGGAGAAACTTCTTACATGTTTAGGTTTTGTAATGATTTGGTATATGCTTGCAAGGATTGGAATCAGTAGTCTGCATTCGTAGCTAAATCATGATCTTCATTCAGATTATCTCAAGTTTTTTCTTCAACCTCATGGTTAATGGTTGCAGGTTTATACTTGCTCTTTCCTTATATCTGTTCCCTTATAAAATAGCAAGAAGTCTAGCATTCTGAAAATTGTTCTTGTTTGTGTTGGTGCACGGTCCTACAGTTTGGATTCTCAACTTTCTATAGACTCTCTAAGGGGGAAATATCTGAATGCAAATCCCAGGCAGTAGTTCGAACTATGTTAGAAGTTGTTCATTTTGGCAGAAAAATCATCTTGTCAGGTGATCAGGAGCATTTACTCCTTGATGTTAAGAGGGTCTTATTTGTACATTAAAAGGGTGGAAGCTTGCATTCATACTGCTCAAGCTTTTCTATGCCATATTAGTTTGCAATCCTGATATTTGCTATGATATCTTTTCTTGTTATCAAAATCTATGGTTTTTGTTTGTCAACTTCATTTGGATGCTGATATTACTATTTATCAGATAGGGCTTCACACAACAAGGCAGATATCCTAATCAATCTGCACTTCCAACAACAGAGTGATATCTTAGTTCTGAAGGTGTTTACAAATGTGCTATTGTTAGAAAGAATTGGCATTTGTGAAGATTTCTCAGTTCTATGATTCTGTAAGAATTTTGTTTAGAAAAAAGAATCTGTCTGTAATATTTTTGTATTTTATAAAAAAAAATATAAAGGATAAACTATAGTGTTCTCAATTAAATCTCGAATCCTCTTGAGCTCATATTTTGGCCTGGAGCATCAAAATATTTTATTTAAACATTTTCAGATTCTGAATTTTCTATCAGCACGCATGATCTCTGACGTGGATTAGAGTGTGACTCTTATTTTTAATTAATTTTTGCCTCTTGATGAAAGTTGACCCGGCTGTCTAATTATTGTGTGACTTTGCTAAAGTATTAGTAAAATTATTGTTCATCCTTCCTCTAACCCATTTGTTTATCTCACCGATGGATCTCAATATTTTTATATTCCTAAATAACGAGATTAAAAGGGATATCTTATAATAAATAAAATGATTAAAACGGAGGAGTCGTGTTAGAAATTTTATAAAGTAAAATTTTAATAAATGACGATTTGTAGATAAGTAGAAGGATGGATGTTAAATGGATATATTTTATTTAGACATATTAAATTATGATAAATGTACCTATCAAATCATAATAAATATTTTAATTAAATAATATTAAACTATGATAAATATGCATCAAGTCAATTGATTAATGATAATAAAAAAACAAGATAATGAGATAAGTTGTTCAACGTCGACAGCTAACAACTTTTTGAAGGGAAAACAAAAAATAGAATGATTTATTATAAATCTAAATTGTTATAATTATTACCAGTTTACTGACAAACTGATTGTAATAAAAGTTATTTAATATTATTAGACCAGTCTAAATAAATATGAAGAAATTTAGAAAGTAAACTTAGGATCATTTATTTATTTTTTAAAATATAGAAAGTCCTTTTAAAGATAATAAAAAAGACTTCTTTTAATTGGTTTTCCTAATTATTTTCTTCACTAAAAAAATATGAAAACAAATTAAAGTAAAATATGTTTTTATAATAATAATATCTTAACTCAAATGCACTCTCCATTCTTTCGTTACTATAGTATCCCGGTGTCCCCCATCGGTCCCAAAATCCTGTTTCCTTTTTCACAATTGTAGCACCCCGGATGTTTTATATAGTTCGTTCATAGATTATATAAAGAGAGATAAATAATAGGATTATTTATAGTGGCTGACAAGTGATTAGAAGATAAGAGAGATTTTTTTTCTGATTATATACGTCCGTTAAAAATTAATCTTGTATCTTATTATAGTAAATTTATCACCGTCTTATCATCTGGACACCTTTAGGAGACAACCGCATGGGCAATTGATTAGGAATGACAATGGATAAAACTTAGAGTCGAATTCATATCCTGCGCACCTGTCTTCATTTATTGAATCTATCTCTATATTCAACTCCATAGGTTATTTAAATTTCATCTCATTCTTATACCTATCAATTTATCAAGTATCTATATTTTACCTATTATTTTATTGCTATTTATATTTTTTTTTTTTTAAAAAATATTCCAATAAACTTATAAATACTTTTCCCTCGAAGACCATCTAATTCTTTTCCCTCAAGACAAGAAGTGAACTAAAAAAAAAAATCCAATAAAAAACTAGACTATATATAGCAATAGAATTTTATTACATCCATTTACATATCTATCACATATAATTTTTGGATACCCCACGGGGTTATCTGGAGCGGTTAGTGCATAGAAACTTATCACTTAAGAGTGTGAGTTCGAACCGTAGGGTAGTCAGGACGTAATTCCCTGATCCCTGTGCACCTCTTCCCACTGCGCACTAACTTCTCTAGCTATCATGATTTACCTCCCTCGTGAAGATCTTGGGCGTGGTACGGCGAGGACGTTGGGGGCGAGCGATATCACCTTTTACCACATATAGTTTTTAGGATGATATGATAGTTGAATATTTATAGATTGAAATTAGACGTATGCTTCAATATTTTACCATTTGTAAAAAATGACTAATAGTTATTCATTATTTAATATTTTTTATAAATCTAAAGATAAATTGATACGACTGATAATAACGAATCATCTTTTTACCATGTGAATATCCAATTATTTAATCAATCTACAAATTTTCTTCATATTCTCGAATGCACGACTTGACCAGTAAGTAGTAAAGAAACATTCTTCCATTGTGCCCCCGGTAGCAGAGCAATAATGGATGGGATTCCAAAGAGGAAAGGGACGTAGCGTCGGCGACTTCCCCTCCGCCTCCACCTGTTCGATGCTCTTCTCCAATTTCGCTTTCCCGTTCATTCAGGGTGGCGGCTGAGTCCTTGGCAGCTGTCTACCGGTACGCGCTGCCGTCGGTGATCCAGTCCGCTTCTGCAGGTTGTTCAACCCCTTCCCTTCGTGTTTTATCTCAGCGGCGCCGTGCTTCGAAGCTTTTCCCTCTCTTTTGGTTCTAGATCACCCGATGATTGGGGAAAGACGGCTTTTTTTCAGCATTATTATGGCTTTGTACTGTTCTCCTTGGAGAAAAGTGCGATTTTGATGCTCTGTCTGACATTAATGGAAACATTTAGAAGATGATTCAAGTTGTTATGGTTTCCAATTTTTGGTTTTCAGACGATTATTTGTTTAGATTACTCGTGGATTGAGGCGTCTGTGGTTCGTGTTTGTTTTCTTAATGATTGATTGTACAAAGCTAATAAAGTTATTGTTTAGTATTTGATGCTGATTTATTTGATTTTGCTTCCTTTGTTTTTCATGCGAATTATCACTTTGATTGGTCTTACCTTTTTGTAAAATAATCTTTCTGAAAGGTCTATGAGAGGTGGAGACTGCTTCTTTCATTTCATTCAAGTTCTATTTGTCTCACTGTGGTTGGATTCATCTGATGCATTTATATTCCTGAATAGGATTGGTTGGCAGGGAGCTTTATTTAATTTTAGAAGACTGGTGATCTTGAACTGTTTCATTCCTTGGTTCGATGGGATTTCGAAGCTTCACTGCTGGAATTTGATTCACAAGGTGCTTTGCACTCTGGGAAGTAATGGAAGAAGAGGGAAGCTCTTGGTTGAGGAGGGCAAATTTCTCTCACACTGTTTTCCACAGGTTAGGTTCAGCTCACTTGTCTTCAGTCCCCTTGTTTGTGCATCCTGAAAACCATCCGGAATCGAAGCCAAAAAGGACTGCTGAAGCATTACAGTTGGCATCACTCTCATTACCTGTTCGTCGAGGCACTGGACCAAAAGCAGCAAGCTCATTGTCTCATTCAACTAGTTTGCCATCATTGCAGTCATTGCTGCATGGTGGCCGTGATCTAGAACTTAAACCAGAAGTGTCAAATTCAATTCCTGGAGCTTCAGATTCTCCGCGAAAAATTTATAAGCATTCTAGTTTCAAGTCAAAGGGGATAAGTAATTTACAGTCTTCTGGCCTCTCTTTTACTAAGAACTTAACTGCAGGATCTTCTGTGCCTATTTCTTCTCATGGTAAAGGTCCTAGATTGATGCCAGGGGACTCAAACCGCAGCATGAATAAACCTTCAGTTGGGTTTCACCTGAATTCTGATTCTCAGAGTTATACCCAATTTTCTTTTAGGCAAGGGCAGAATTCTAAACCGAAGCAAAGGTCTGCTTCTCCTCTTCCGACAACCTACCTTTCGGATGCCTTCAAGGAAGCAATGGCTAACAAGAAACGGTTCTCAACCCCACCACCTAGGAGGAAAGGGTCAGATAAGAATGTCTTAAGCAAATTGTTTTCCAAAGAAGGCCATTCTGGGGTTTATTCACCAAGGCATGCAAAAGACCATATGCACATCTCCCCGAGAAATGGGACAGATATGCATAATAGGAGCCGCGGGAATGCTTCATGGACTAGCTACTTTGAACATGGTGTTAGGAAGGTAAATGCTATAGAAACTTCTGAAGAATGGATGGTTGATTTATCCCAATTGTACCTTGGGGTTAGGTTTGCTTCAGGAGCTCATAGCAAGTTATATCATGGTGTCTATAAAAATCAGCCTGTTGCAGTAAAGATCATTAGACAACCTGATGGCGATGATGACGAAAATGGCCTCATGGCTGCTCGTTTGGAGAAACAGTTCACAAGGGAAGTCACACTTCTTGCCCATCTTTATCATCGGAATGTGATAAAGGTACCAACTGATCTTATGTTGTGCCTTTATATAGGTTTCGGTTATTCAAAATATGTCAATTTACATGTTTTGGATTCATAAAATGTATGCAGAACTGGAGTTACTTATGAGTATTATGCAAGATACAAACTGAAACCAACCAACCGACCGGCCCTAGAGAGTTGCGTGCCAAGTTCCTCTTAATCCAATTTTTGTTTTCATAGACAAATATGAATGATTTGGCTGCAACTATATGATTATAATAAATGAATGCTTCTGGTAGATATTGCAAAGATTTATGTTAAACTTAACAGACTACCACTGCAATTTCATTATTTTTTGTTGTTGTTGTTGTTTTATAATTGATCCTTGAGATTTACTTTAACATCACTATCCTTATTTTTTACTGTTAGTGTAACCTAGAACATTCGACAATGTTGAGTTAATTCCCTGATACTCCTATCATCTTTCTTTCAGTGTATAAAACTATGTTCCCCTCAAACATATGATTATAATGGTTGCATTCTTCTGATTGATATTGCAGAGACTTCACACTATATAGGTAGCGCTCATCTTGTCTTTTCCTTTATCATAACTTGGGGGACAAATATAACAGGAAATGCATCCTATCCTTAGCATAAACATCTGTTATCGCAGTGTTAAACGTTTGCTACAAGAATAAACGCTGACAAAATAACACAGTTCATTAGAAAGAAATTTGCTAGTGATAACTGATAGTTTATGTTTACTTTGATGCAGTTGATAGCAGCAAGTAAAAAGCCACCAGTCTTTTGCATTATTACTGAATATCTCTCAGGAGGGTCCTTGAGAGCTTTTCTACACAAGCTCGAACAAAAACCTCTCCCTCTGCAGAAACTCATTGCATTTGCACTGGATATTGCCAGGGGAATGGAATATATCCACTCACAAGGAGTTATTCATCGGGATTTGAAACCCGAGAACATTCTTTTTGATCAAGATTATTGTGTAAAAATTGCAGACTTTGGAATAGCCTGTGAGGTAGCATACTGTGATACTTTGGCCCAGGATCCTGGAACATTTCGATGGATGGCACCAGAGATGATCAAACACAAGCCTTACGGGCCAAAGGTCGATGTTTACAGTTTTGGACTAGTCCTGTGGGAGATGCTGACTGGAAGGGTCCCTTATGAAGAAATGACTCCTATTCAGGCTGCTTTTGCAGTCGTCCATAAGGTATCTCGAGAATTCATGTGTTTTTTATGAAATATCTGCATTAATAGACTGCTTATTGATCATCTAACTAACTATTCATATGTTGAATGAGATCTGTCAATGTCATATTTGTTCCTTTTAAGATAGTATCATATTTTCTTGCTGTTTATGTTTCTTAAAATCGAGTTCTCGATTAAGGGAGGAAGCTATATACTGATACACAAACATGCAGACTGTAGTGTGATAAATTAGCATTTTGCAGAACTTGAGACCTGTCGTGCCGCCCGAATGCCCTGCGGCCTTACGAGCATTGATCGAGCAATGCTGGACACTCCATTCAGACAAGAGACCTGATTTCTGGCAGATTGTGAAGGTCTTAGAACAGTTTGAATCTGCTTTCGCCCAAAATGGCACACTTGACACCGCCGCAAACATGAATTCCCAAGATCACAGGAACCGACTTCTTCAATGGATTCAAAAGCTCAAGCCAACACATGCCAATGACTCGACTACTCCGACGACTCCCAAACTTCTGCATTCGATGCCGAAACTTTTGTAGCACTGTCTGTCTCTGATTCTTGAAGTCGCTTTGCTTTGTAATTGTTTTGCTTAAAGCTAGTAGGAACTGATAAGCTATCCTTTTCCTCTTATTCAATTTTTGTTCATACACAAGTAATATTCCGACAAGATCCTCAAAATCTAGCAGCTAAATTTAATGGGGGAAAGTCAAACAAATCTATCCAAATTCTGATGAATCGGGTCAGAAAACAGAGAGTCCCATAATATTGCATCCCGTGGCAGGCAACTACAAGCGACAACGAATTCCACCTTTCTAAATTAGGATATTGTTTCCTGGATAACCGGAAAATCCATCACTGATTTGCGTTAGAAATATAAGCTAACGGGGGGAAAACAAACACGCTGTGGGAGATCAAATCCGATGAGCATGGAGATCGATATACCCGTGACTGCTGCGGCACGAAGAGACATGGAAGCGAACAGAGAAGAGGCGCTGGACGACGATGGCTTGCCGAGGAGAACCGGTGAGTTAAAGCAGTTGTTACAAGTGCGTTGCATCTTGCATGCATGCGTGATCCGCGTAGAGCAATTTACAGGAACTGTGTGGACGGCGAGCGCGCATATCATAACGGCGGTGATCGGTTCCGGCGTGCTATCCTTGGCATGGGCCATGGCTCAGCTCGGTTGGGCAGCTGGAAGCGTGTCGCTCGTTCTCTTCTCCGTCATCACGCTGTACACTTCCAGTCTGCTGGCCGACTGCTACAGGACTGGAGATCCATGCTACGGCACCAGAAACTACACCTACATGGCCGCGGTCAAGTCTAATTTAGGTAAACGTCCATATCAAAACGCAGGAAGATGATCGACGATGACTGAGGCTACTGCGTCGCGTACGTGCAGGTGGAACAAAGCTCTGGCTCTGCGGGCTCTCCCAATACGTAAACCTCTTCGGAGTTTCCATCGGCTACACCATCACAGCTTCCCTCAGCTTGGCGTAAGCTTCTCTGGTCGCCCTGTTTTCATTTGGCATCTGAAAGCTAATGGCTCAGCACTGACCTCTCGCAGGGCCATTGTCAAGTCGAATTGCTACCATTGGAAAGGCCGCGAAGCAGATTGCAGTGTTCCCACCAGCCTCTTCATGGTTGGGTTCGGCATGGTCCAAATCTTTATGTCTCAACTCCAAAACTTCCACAAACTGTGGTGGTTGTCCATCGTTGCAGCACTGATGTCCTTTTGCTACTCTTTCATTGGCGTAGGTCTTTCAGCAAAAAGCGTCATCTCCGGTAATATCGATCGACACATCCCAATTTGGTTAAAAAAAATGCACGATTAGAATCTGAATCAGTCGAGGTTTTTACTCAAAACAGGGGAAATCGGTGAGACGAGCATCACAGGTACGGTCGTCGGAGTGGACGTCACTGCGGCCGAGAAGATCTGGAAGTCATTTCAGGCGCTCGGAAATATCGCGTTTGCGTATTCGTATTCGTTGATCTTAATCGAGATCCAGGTTTTAAGCTTTTCACTGCGTTCGAAATCTTTCTCGTTTCTTTGCTTAACAATTCGATCGTTCTTCTGCTCCTTAGGACACTCTGCGATCTCCTGCAGAGAACAAAGTGATGAAGAGAGCAACCGTCGTGGGTGTGGCAGTGACCACCGTCTTCTACATCCTCTGTGGTTGCCTCGGCTACGTTGCGTTCGGAAACAAAGCTCCGGGAAACATGCTAACCGGGTTCGGATTTTACGAGCCGTTCTGGTTGATCGACATTGCCAACATCTGCATCGTGGTGCATTTGCTCGGAGCTTATCAGGCAATTCTCTCTCTCTCTCTCTTGACTCTTGAGCTGGAATTCATCTTCTTCCTCAATACTCTGCCTCTCTCTTGCTCTGTAGGTGTTCAGCCAGCCACTGTTTGCAGTAATAGAACTACGGATCGCCCAGTGGTTTCCCAACTCAAACCTACTGAATCACGAGCGTCCCATTGTGATCAACAATCGCCTTGGCTTCAGCGTCAACGGTTTCCGACTGGCATGGAGGACTGGGTTCGTGATCACGAGCACGACTCTGGCCATCATCATGCCCTTCTTCAACGAAGTGCTCGCGTTCCTGGGAGCTCTGGGGTTCTGGCCGCTCACGGTCTACTTTCCGATCGAGATGTACATCGCTCAGAAAGGTGTCGCGAGGTTTTCCACCAAGTGGGTGTTCTTGCAATGCTTGAGCTTCGTGTGCTTCCTCATCTCCGTGATCGCGGCCTGTGCTTCCATTCAAGGCGTGATAGCATCATTAAAGCACTTCTCCCCATTCCATACGAGATTTTAAGTAGCATAATTAAAGAAAGGCTAGGGAAAAGAGCATGCATTAGATTTGCAGCAGTAGGTCTGTTGGAAGATTTCTTCATGTCAAGAACAGCTTGACTGAAACTAGATCTTATGTTTTTGGTAGTCTTTCATATGTTTCAATGGAAGATAGCCTCTTTTTTTAATAAAAGTCAAATATTTCTCCAAGTTGTTTGACTTTTAACCAATTCAACGTTCGAAAGTCGTACCTCAGGTGCCATTGACGCCTTCCAATTTTACTCGTTCGAGCAGATTCTCATCTCATGAATCCATTCCATTCTTAGACCAATATAAAGTAGATGACTATTAACAATTAATGTAAATGTCCAAGATACAAAGAGAGCAAATATTTCTCTTGTGACAAAAGATAAATACGTTCGTCCTAGTGTCTTCGTCAATCTATCCCAGTATCAATACGGAAGAGATAAATTACAAGCAAATATCTCTCTGGCAACTGGTCAACGTTAAGACGTCTACCCATCTGTATAAATAGATTTCATCCATCATCATCCACTTTCATATCTAGCAGTCAGATTCGTGATCGATCCAGTTCCCTCAGATGGGTCTAGTGGCTAGCGCATGAGGTATTATCATCAAATCTAGGCAAAGTCCAGGTAAATGTCCCCCTTATGTGTTAGTCACTATTCCAAAGGCTAGTAGCCGCCCATCATTTACCTCCTCCGTATTGGCCCTAGGACGGGTTGGTGGGGGCGCAGGGGGTGAACGTATTCGCCTTTTGCCATCAGATTCGTGATCGATCCGCGAAAATATAACAGAGAAGGGAAAAAGTTACAAAATTTAGCGATGTCGGCCCTTCGAGCACGAAGCCTCTTCCTCCTATCTTCTTCTTCTTCTTCTTCAACCTCGAGCTGACGCAGGGTTCGAAATCTTCTTCGAGTTCCCACCAATCTTAAGGAACGACCTAAGTTTCCATAAATGTGGCAAAAGGTGAAATCGCTCGTCCTCAGCGCCCCCGTCGCACCCGACCCCAGGCCATCAATGTAGAAATTAAGAGAAAGAAAAACTAATCATATTATTGAATCCAAAATTAATTAAGAAATAAAGAGTACAAGGTCTTTATATAGTTAATTATAAGAAAAAATTTAAACCCTAAACTGAAATGGTAAAAAACTAAATCTAAACCCTAAACTGAAAAGGTAAAAGACTAAATTGTCCTAAGGCTATAAACAAATAATTCTAATAGATTATATAATCTAACATCCCCCCTCAAACTCACGATGCTACATCCAGAAACATTGAGAGTTTGTTAGATAAAAATCGGAAGCGCGAAGCGGAATGAGCCTTGGTAAACATATCAACAATTTGTAGTTTTGAAGAAACAAAAGGCAATGCGATGGTGACAATCTGAAGATGGTGACGAGTAATGTGACAATCGATTTCAATACGTTTCGTCCATTCATGAAAAACTGAATTGCGCATAATTTGAATAGTACTCTGATTATCATAATATAACGGAGTAGGTTGATGAAGAGAGATATTCATATCCGCAAGCAACCAACGCAATCAAACTATCTCACAAGTAGTTGATGGCATGACACGATACTCAGCTTCTGTGAAAGATCTAGAAATAACATCTTATTTTTTACTCTTCCAAGAAATGAGGGAATCCCCAAGAAAAATGCAGAAGCCAGTGGTAGATTTGCGATCCGTAGGATCACCAGGCCAATCCGCATCAGAGTATGCACGCAGGTCAAGAGAAGAAGTAGAAGGAAATAAAAGGTTTTGAAATTGAGTGCCCCGAAGATACCTAAGAATACGAAGAACAGCAGCCCAATTAATGAACTGTAGTTGGTGCAGCGACAAATTGACTAACCACATGAACAGCATACGTAATATCTGGACGAGTCACGGTGAGATAAACTAAGCCTCCAACAATAGTTCTGTACAAACAAGGATCCGACAAAGATGAGCCAATAGATGGAGAATATAGAGAATTAGTCTCAATAGAAGTATCAACAACCCTATTATCAGTAAAATAAACACGCTCAAACAAATCAGATATATACTTTGACTGAGATAAAAGATAAACCTTTCGGGGAATAAGTGTTAGGATTGCAAGGTTACAAACATAGTCCCACATTGAAAACATATGGGAAAAATCATGGGTTTATAAGAGAAAAGATATCTCCATTGGTCTGAGGCCTTTTAGGGAGAGTCCAAGAGCAAAACCACGAGGGATTAGGCCCAAAGTGGACAATATCATGTCATTGTGGAGATATCTAAATTTTTTTCGATCCTACAATTGGTATCAGGGCCCGGACTGCCAGAAGGTTTAACCACCGACTGTGCATAAGAGTTATGGTCTGATTGAGCAATGTGGGTACAATATTGACCTTGAACAAAGAAAGTGGGAGCTCCGATGTTCGGATCAAGAGGACCAAACACCAGGCAGGAAGTCCTAGTTGCGGCTAAGCAAGGAAGTCCTAATAGGTTGGGTGGACCGAGGGACAGGAAGACTTGGTGGGTCGAGGATCGAACGTGGGAAGCCTGTGGTTCTTTGTTTCAGGGGGGATTGTTTGGGTTGCAAGGTTACAAACATAATCCCACATTGAAAACACATGGGAAAAATCATGGATTTATAAGAGAAAAGATATCTCCATTGGCCTGAGGCCTTTTAGGGAGAGCCCAAAAGCAAAACCATGAGGGCTTAGACCCAAAATGGACAATATCATGCCATTATGGAGATATCTAAATTTTTTTCGATCCTACAATAAACAACTGTTGGTGCAACATCCCTCAGGTCAAGGTTGACCTGGTTGACCAAGCTGAGTCTTGGTTTGAGTTTAGATGTTTGACAATAAGATGTTAATTGAAGAAGAGTCAAGTAGGTCAAGGTGAGTGAAACCTTGACTGGGAAGTCCTAACTGGGAGTCTAGGCAGATGGAAAACCCTAGTGAGTGAAGCTAGGTGAAAGTCCTGGTAAGTGAAGCCAGGTGAAAGACCTAGTGAGTGAAGCTAGGCAGATGGAAAACCCTAGTGAGTGAGCTAGGTGAAAGTCCTGGTGAGTGAAGCCAGGCAAGGGAAAATCCAGATGGATCAAGGATGATCGGACATCTGGTGTTGGGAAGTCCAAGTAGGTCAAAGGATTGACTGGATACTTGGCACGAGGAAATACAGATAGGTCAAAGGGATTGACCAGACATCTGAATAGGAAAGTCCAAGTAGGTCAAGGGAGTGACCAGATACTTGGCATGACGAGAAAAGTCCAAGTGGGTCAAAGGAATTGACCGGACACTTGGTGGGAAGTCCTGGCAGGTCAAGGGAGTGACCAGATGCTAGGCATGATGTACCAACAGGTCAAGGATGACCGGATGTTGGTTTGGGAGTCTTGGAACTTGGTTTTGGGCAAAAACCAAGTGCTGGATCGATCAGAGGATCGATCCAGAGGCTGATCGATCGATGGATCGATCCGGCCTTTCCAATCAGAAGCTCGGATCGATCCGTGGATCGATCCGATCATCCGATCGATTGGGACGCAGCTGCTTCGCGCGATAAGCGCTGGATCGATCCGTGGATCGATCCAGACGTTTTTCCTAGAGCACAGAGGCGCTCTGGATCGATCCGTGGATCGATCCAAAGCCTCCCCAATCGATTGGGAACATTTGAATCGATCGGGTTCCGACCGTTGGCGTCGATTTAAGCTGCAGGCGTGCGATGGCTGCGGCAAATCTTCACCGATTCACTCCAGATCTCTCGCCAACTCCTCCACAGCGCTCTCAAAGATCAGATCGCCAGTTCTTGAAGGATCTTGGAAGCTTTCCAAGTCAAGAGGCGGATCAAAGGCAAGAAGAGAAGCTAGGGTTAGGGTTTTCTGTACTCATTGTAAGCTTTGCGCTTGTATTTTGTTTCCCTTTCCTTTCTTCTTGTACTGAGAGTCTTGTAGGGCTTCTCCGCCCTCGGTAGTTACCGAAAAGGAGTGTTTTCATAGTGGAGGGTGCGTGCGTGGTGTGGATCCTTGGACTAGTCACCTCTTGTGAGGTGGATACCAAGTAAACCAACCTTGTTAGCGTTGTGTGATTTGTTTCTTTATATTTTCCGCTGCACATCTTAGAAGAAACAAGCAACGCCGAGCAAAGAGCACGCGACAAGCTATTCGCCCCCCCCCCCCCTCTAGCTACTTTTGGTCCTAACAAGTGGTATCAGAGCAAGGCCGCTCTTCACCGGAATCATCGCCGGAAGGGTCAAGCATATCAAGAAAAGCTAGAGGGTGAAGAAGTTAGAGCAAATTCTTCAAGTTCAAGACTTTATCAAGCTCAACTTCAAGATGCAATTCCAAGATGGGCTTGGATTTGACACAATGGTGGCACCACCGTACACTTCCACGAGCTTCGATTCTTGGAAATCAAGAATCGAAAACTTTCTTATGATGGAGATAGAGCAATGGTTTGCTCTAATGGAAGGATTTGAAGCTCCAACAAACTCCAAGGGCAAGCTTCTCAAGAAAAGCAAATGGAGCTCGGAGCAAGTCCAAAGGTGCGATGCAAATGACAAAGTGACCAAGCTTTTGGTCAATTTATTGCCAAGCACCATCCTTTGCAAAATTGGAGAATTTGAAGATGCAAAGGAATTATGGAGCAAATTGGCCAAGCTTCATGAAGAGATCCCCTCCACTGTACAAGAGCAAGAAGTATCCAGAGAGGGTGACTCTTTGGAGCAAGACCAAGAGGAGGACTCCGAGGTTGAGAGATGCTCAACCTCCGAAGAAGAGGAAATCCAAGAAGCTTCATCCTCAAAGGAATGCAACGAAGGGAATAAGGAGGGAGCATACTCTTTGTTTCATATTCAAGATGATGAAGCCTCCACTTCTAGGATTGAGGGGGAGCAATCCTTGGTGACGCCGGATCAAGAAGAAGGAGAAGTTTCTACATCCGGGTCAAGAGACGAAGAGGAGGAAGAAGATTCTACCTCCACAAGTCAAGAAAAATCAAATGGAGGAGAATCAAGGTCCGATCAAGAGGAAGCTTCTACCTCCGGATCCAAAGGAAAAGATGCCACCCCTACAAGCAAAGGTATAAATATTTCAATTAATAATAAAAGTCATATTATATGCTTTGAGTGTAGGGAACATGGGCACTACAAGAGCAAGTGCCCTAAATTGGCCAAGAAGAAGGGCCAAGTGGCACAAAAAGGTAAGGTGAAGCCCAAGGAGACCATCCCCGGAACAAAGAAGAGCAAGGAGCACATTGTGTGTTTCTCTTGCAATCAAAAGGGGCATTATCGGAGTCAATGCCCTAAGGGGAAGAAGATGGTCAAGGCTCAAGGAGGAAGCTCAAGTCAAGGGGGAGCCTCTAAGGTAAAAAGGAAGGTAACTTTTATTGAGCCTACCCCTTTACATTATGGTAAAAAGCATGATAGTTCTAACTTATATCATTTTAATGCTATTTACCATGAAAATAGAAAGCATGATAGCGTTAAAGAAAAACATATAGCTTTTCATGCTAAAACTACTACACCTAAGGCTAGGAATGTAGGTAAAAGTCTAGGCAAGAACTCTAAGGATTGTAGCTACAAGCCTAGAAACAAAAATGGTCATGAACTTAATGGAAAACCAAAAACTAAGGACTTAGTGATGGAAAATCAAGTCTTGAGGTCAAGACTTGATAAAATGGAAAAGACCCTAAAAAGGATGGAAAATATCCTATTAGGACAAAATGAGCATAACCTAGGTTTAGGGGTACAAAAGCCATCAAATGGCCATAGAGGTTTGGGATACAAACCAAAGGCTAAGAAGGATGTGCCCTCTTACCATAGAGTTTCATATAGTTATGGAACAAACCCTAGGTCTAGTGGTCAAGCCAAAAATACTAGGGAAGTCATCCCTAAGAGTATTTTTGCAATAAATGTTCTAAGAAGTCTAAGAAAGTCACAAACAAGGTCACAAGGGAGGCTATCCCTAGAGTTGACATAGAAAGTGTGACCAAGGCCTCCAAGAAGCCAAATAAGGTCACTAGGAAGGTATCTAGGGAAGTTATCCCTAGTGAATACCTAGAGCATCCAAGGAGCACCAATAGGTGTTGGGTTCCTAGGAGCATCTTCTCTACCCCATAGATGGGTTAGAGAGTGTCAACTCCGATTAGAAGGGTAGTTAACCCAACTTTGAGGAAATTGACACTCAAGGAGCATTTTCAAGGTTTTTGTTAACCTTTGAAAATGAAATGGAATCATTATTTACTCCTTGAAAGAGTAAAATGTGCCTAATGGTGGAAAATTGATTTTATCTTAAAAAGACATAAATTGGGAAAACCTAGAGAAATACCAAGTTGGGATTTTGGTATGTTCTTAGGAAATTTAAGGCAATCCGGGCCTTAATTTAAAATTGCTACTCTTGTGGAAAAATGAAATATGCCAACATTTGAGGATATGCTTACTTTCAATTGGCAAACATTAATCAAGGGAATTAGAAATGCCAATTTAGGCTTTGGCATTTTCTTTAAGCACTTTAGGGCAATCTAGGTTTAAGTTTTAGGATTAGCTAAGATTAACGATACTTAGATAGGTAATCTAGGTATATCTTATTTATGCTAAACCTTGCCATGATTGTTTGCCCATCATATGCCATGACATCATGTCTATTTTTGCATTCATGTTTTATTATGCAAAATCCAAAAATACCATGTCATGACATTCATACATCATGTAGTTATAGGAATCTTTCTTTTGAAAGTTATTTTATTTTGATGTATGTCATAACATTATCATGCATTAGTTTATTTCCTTGTAATTGAGGACAAATGGCATTTAACAACAATTATTGACAAGTGACATCCTAGGTGGATGTCTAATATCTCTAGAATGCCTAGATAGATATGCATGATCCCTAGATTAGGGCAAAACCAAAATCTCACATCTCACAAGAACTATAAGGTGAATTGTACGTGTTTTAGTGTACATTAGATACAAGTGAGATGTTAGGAAGATGAACAAAACTCAAGATGTTGATTTAGTGCATTCTTTTGAGTTTTAAGTTTCATCAAAATACATAGTTATGTGTTTTCCCATCATTGGGAAAGCTAATGTACAAGTCATGTGCATTATGCCCAAGGAACATGATGGGATATTGGTTTTGAAAATGTTTTTAAATGTTTTTGGAAAACCTTGGTGAAGGCTGTCTTTTGATAGTAATCACCATTGAATAGTTAGACACAAACTTGAAGAAAACACTAAAGTTTTTGCAAGTTTTCAAGTTTGTGTCAATCTTTGAAAATATGATGTATTTTCATAGAAAACTATTTTTCCATGATTAAGTATGCCTTAAGTAATGTCTACACAAAATTTCATGATTTTTGAATTTTTGTAGAATTTTCTAGGGGTTTCTGAAGTTGGCTGAATTTGAAATTCAGCAACTATCAGAGGCTCCGATCGATCCGTGGATCGATTGGAGTTCCTGAATCGATCCGTGGATCGATTCAGAAGGCAACTTTGCGAGCAGAAGCTCGCTGGATCGATCAGCCGATCGATCCACACATCCTGAATCGATCAGTGGATCGATTCAAATAGGTTGAATCGATTGGAACCCAACTCCAATCGATCCAGGATGCTGATTTTGGCTGGGAAGGTCTGATTTCAGCACTCTAAACCTAATTGAGTCTAGGCAACCATTCCAAACCCCTAAAAATACATTTGTATACATAAAACGGGTGTTTTCGTGTGGAAAACAAGGATGGATTGGTTAAGGAAGGCTAAGTTGAAGTTTAGGTTGAGGTTTGTTTCAAATTTTGAATATTTGAACCTCAAAACTTCTAAATTTGGGTTTCCTAAAGGTTTAGGGATTCCAAGTCATTGTTGGTGCAATGACAGAAGTTACCACCATGTCTTTAGGGGGAGGGACTCTTTAAAGACATGAAAAATTATCTTTTCATGAACCTTGGAAGGTGGTCAACCTTCTTTTAAGGAAAATGCTCATGTATGAGTTTTTGAACTTGAAATAGGGAGTGGATATCCTCATTAGTTCAAGTGGGAACTCACGTGGTTAGAAAATGCTCAGGGTTGAGTATTTGTCTACAATGAGGGAGAAGTTAAGGATGAATGAAGGGTATGGGACCTTCTTTATCGTGTTGATCACAACGAGTGATGTTGTGAACAACGATGAGCAACTCTTCAGGGGGAGAGTCTTTCAACAATGGATTTGTTGAAGTATACCCGAAATTGAGGCATGGGTTGATGTGTGCCTGAAGATGGGTTGAGTGTGCCCTACAGGGGAGTTTGATGTGTGCCAATAGGGGGAGAATGAAAAGACTAGTGAAAGGGAGTCAGTTAGGCTTTCATTATCTAAGAGGGAGTTTGCCCTCTTAGGGGGAGAATGAAGAGCTTAACTTATGCTTTCATTACCTAGTGGCATGAAGAATGAGGCTATGGGATTAGCCTAACTTACATGTGGTATTGTAAGTGTTATTGTGGTATTGTCAAACATCAAAAAGGGGGAGATTGTTGGTGCAACATCCCTCAGGTCAAGGTTGACCTGGTTGACCAAGCTGAGTCTTGGTTTGAGTTTAGATGTTTGACAATAAAATGTTAATTGAAGAAGAGTCAAGTAGGTCAAGGTGAGTGAAGCCTTGACTGGGAAGTCCTAACTGGGAGTCTAGGCAGATGGAAAACCCTAGTGAGTGAAGCTAGGTGAAAGTCCTGGTAAGTGAAGCCAGGTGAAAGACCTAGTGAGTGAAGCTAGGCAGATGGAAAACCCTAGTGAGTGAAGCTAGGTGAAAGTCCTGGTGAGTGAAGCCAGGCAAGGGAAAATCCAGATGGATCAAGGATGATCGGACATCTGGTGTTGGGAAGTCCAAGTAGGTCAAAGGATTGACTGGATACTTGGCACGAGGAAATACAGATAGGTCAAGGATGACCGGACATCTGAATAGGAAAGTCCAAGTAGGTCAAGGGAGTGACCGGATACTTGGCATGAGAAAAGTCCAAGTGGGTCAAAGGAATTGACCGACACTTGGTGGGAAGTCTGGCAGGTCAAGGGAGTGATCAGATGCTAGGCATGATGTACCAACAGGTCAAGGATGACCGGATGTTGGTTTGGGAGTCTTGGAACTTGGTTTTGGGCAAAAACCAAGTGCTGGATCGATCAGGGGATCGATCCAGGAGCTGGATCGATCAGTGGATCGATCCAGGCTTTTCCCAGCGAACAGAAAGCCTCTGGATCGATCCGTGGATCGATCCAGATATCCCAATCGATCAGTGGATCGATTGGGACGCGGCTGCTTCGCGCGATAAGCGCTGGATCGATCCGTGGATCGATCCAGGCGTTTTTCCTAGAGCACAGAGGCGCTCTGGATCGATCCGTGAATCGATCCAAAGCCTCCCCGATCGATTGGGAACATTCGAATCGATCGGGATCCGACCGTTGGCGTCGATAAAGGCCGCAGGCGCACGATTCCTTCGGCAGCTCTTCTCCGATTCACTCCAGATCTCTCGCCTACTCCTCCACAGCGCTCAAAAAGATCAGATCGCCAGTTCTTGAAGGATCTTGGAAGCTTTCCAAGTCAAGAGGCGGATCAAAGGCAAGAAGAGAAGCTAGGGTTAGGGTTTTCTGTACTCATTGTAAGCTTTGCGCTTGTATTTTGTTTCCCTTTCCTTTCTTCTTGTACTGAGAGTCTTGTAGGGCTTCTCCGCCCTCGGTAGTTACCGAAAAGGAGTGTTTTCATAGTGGAGGGTGCGTGCGTGGTGTGGATCCTTGGACTAGTCACCTCTTGTGAGGTGGATACCAAGTAAACCAACCTTGTTAGCGTTGTGTGATTTGTTTCTTTGTATTTTCCGCTGCACATCTTAGAAGAAACAAGCAACGCCGAGCAAAGAGCACGCGACGAGCTATTCACCCCCCCTCTAGCTACTTTTGGTCCTAACAACAACCTCAATGCCCAAAAAAAATACGACCTGCACTCGTACATCTGACAAACAATGTTGAATCATGATTATTAGGATGAAAACCAAACAAAGTAATCACTGTAGAGAATTTCTCAAACCAAGGACGAGGTGCTTGTTTGAGACCATAAAGCGATTTACGAAGCCTGCAAACTTCACCAGGTTGGTGTGAAATACCAGGAGGGGATGTCATATAAACTTCTTCATGAAGATCACCATTTAGAAATGCATTCTTGACATCCATCTGAGATATTCTCCTTCGATAAACAGAAGCAACATCAATCAGAGTACGAACAGTCGTCATTTTTGCAACAGGAGCAAATGTTTCCTCATAATCCATGTCATACTCCTGAGAATAACCTTTAGCAATAAGACAAGCTTTATTTCATTCAATAGATACATCAAATTTAGTTTTGATCTTATATACCCAACGAGAACCAATGGTATATTTTCCTGGTGGCAATGGGACCAAATCTCATGTATGACTCTGATGAAAAGTAGTTAGTTCTCAGCCATAGCACTCTGTCAAAGTGGGTTACAAACAGTTTCTCTATAGGATACGGGCTCAGAAAGACAATGAATACATGCAACAAATGAAGTAAAAGAATGAAAATAACAAGAATAAGCATAATCTGATAGTTTAGTAGACTTACGAACACGAGTGGATTGACGATGGTGGAGAGAAAGATCATCCGCAATCTCAGGAGATGATTGGGTGGTGGCAGAAGGAGGAGCATGTGGAGCGGATATCTCAGGAACCAAAGTACCAGATTCAATTGAGCTAACAGTAGGAGTTGTGGGTGAAGTTTCCTCAGTGTCGGTATTGAAAGGATCAATGCAAAGTAGATCTGACTTTGTTATATTATGCGAACTAGCAGGAATAGAAAAGAATAGAATATATTCAAGAAACACAGCATGACGAGAGACATAATTTTTTACTAACAGAATCAAAACAACGATATCCTTTTTGACTAACACCATAATCCAGAAAGACATAAAGAGCAGACCGAGAGGCTAACTTATTATGCTCTGCATGTGGGCGAAGGACAAAGCAAGTACAACCAAAAACATGCAAAGAGGAATAGACAGGAGCATACCCATACAATTTTTTAAAAGGCGACAAACCTAAATTGTGTGAGGTTGGAATTCTATTAATGACATGAGCAACAGTAAAGATTGCTTCCCCCCAAAAGGCACTAGGAACACTAGCAGACAATAAAAATGAACGAGTTATTTCAACATGATGTCTATGTTTCCATTCGGCCACGCCATTTTGTTCAGGAGTATCTATACACAAGGTTTGATGAATGGTACCATCAGAAGCAAGTAAATGTGAAAATTGATTCGAAGTGTATTCACCCCCCCTCCCCAAATCACAACGAAAACACTTTATGAAACTAGAATGTTGAGTTTTCACAAGAGCTCTAAAATTATTGAAAATTGTAAGATAATCATACCTGTGTTTCATAAAATAGACCCAAGAGTAACAAGTGCAATCAACAATGAAGGAAACATAATGCCTTGAACCTCCTTTTGCAGGAATAGGAGAGGGTCCCCACACATCAGAATGGATAAGATTAAATGGAGCAGAAGAAAAAGAAAGACTTTTAGAAAATAGTAAGGCAAAAAATTTGGTCAGTTTACGACTACAATCAAAAATATCAGAACTTTTTAAAGATCCTAATACTCTTATAGAAGCTAAAAACTACAAACGAGACGCTGAAACATGACCTAAATGTGAGTGTCACAAATAAAAATCAGAAGATAAACGACTCAAATGAAAAGATGATAAATCCACACTTGAAGCTACAACTTCTGGTACTTTGGGTTGATTTAAAACATAGAGTCCTCCTTACCTATGACCGGTCACAATCAACCTCTGAGATCGTGGGTCCTGAATATAGCAATTAGATGAAAAAAAAGAGACTAGATATTTAGACTCACATAATTGACTAACAGAAATAAGATTTAGAGTAAAACTTGGAATATAATAACATTAGTTAGAGATAAAGAAGATGTAACAATTGAACCAACACCTGCTAATGACATAGGAGTATCATCAGCAGTCACAATAGAGATGAACTGAAAGGGAAAAAAAATAAAAGATGACAAATTAAATGATATATGATGGAAGGCATCAGAGTCCAAAATCCATAAAGACGAAGATATATCTTAAATATCAAACGATGACAAACCTATATGAGAGTAAGTGGATAAGGCAGAGGGTTGTAAAGCAAGGAACTGTTGAAACTGGTCAAACATACACGAATCAGATTTCCATGAAGCATGTCAATGTCGAAATTAGTAGAAAAGGACGTCAATGCCGAAATTAATAACATAGGGCGTCAACATCGAAATTGGCAGAAAAGAACGTCGGCACTGAAATTAGCAGCACAAGACGTCGATGTCGAAATCGATAGAACAAGGTGTTGGCGCCGAAATCGATAAAAGCAGGATAGAAAATAGATGACGGTGCCTAAATCAATAGCAGCAGTAGGAGACGGCAGCAGCAACAGGAAGCAATAACAGAGGGTGGTAGAAAAATTAGGTCAGAGAAGGAGAATCTTGCTCTGATACCATGTAGAAATTAAGAGAAGTAAAAACTAACCATATTATTAAATCCAAAATTGATTAAGAAATAAAGAGTACAATGCCTTTATATATTTAATTATAAGAAAAAATCTAAACCCGAAACTGAAAATGAAAAAGACTAAATATAAACCCTAAACTGAAAAAGGTAAAAGACTAAATTGCCCTCAAGGCTATAAACCAATAATTCTAATAGATTATATAATATAAATTATATAATCTAACAATCACGAGGGAGGTAAATAACAACAGCCGAGAGAGCAAGTGGTGGTGGATGAGTTGCACAAGATCCGATGATTTACGCCCCGACAGCCCTGCGGTTTGACCCCACGACCTCATGTGACCAAGAAGATTCAGTTGGCCGCAGACAACTCCATAAGATTGAGACTAGAGAAAGACAATCGGCGGCACCAGCAATGGCCGATGAGCTCGCGATCTCCAAGATGTACGTCATACTAGAAGCAATCGCCGACCGAGCCGAGATGCACGCCGTCATTAGAGAACAGAGGAACAACTAGAACCACCTGTTCACCAACGTCGTCAATTCCATCACCTTCACCGCCTCCTTGATGGCGGGCATCGCCTCCATCCCATCCGCCGGCGACGCTTTAGCCTTCAAGCTGTCGTTGGCGATCCTGTTCACGGCCGCCATGGGGATCATGGCGATCGCGAGCAAGATTCAGCCGTCGCAGTTAGCCGAGGAGCAGAGAAACGTGCCGCGCCTGTGGAAGCAGTTGGGGAGGGCTACCGAAACCAGTCACGGATCTCCGACCGACAGCGACGTCGAGGAGGCAGAGGAGAAAATGCTGGTGCTCAAGAAGGCCTACCCACATCCCCTGCTCCCCGGGATGCTCGAGAAGTTCCCGGCAATCATCGAGCCCACTCAATGGTGGCCTAAAATTCAACCGATGAAATTCCGAGCAGGATCCGGTAGCAACAGGTGGAGCAAAGAACTAGAAGAGAAGCTGAAGGGAGCACTCAGAGTACTAAAGGTAAAGACGAGGAAGAGTACACGAAACTGAGCAGCATAGCCTTGAACGTGAATAAGGCCTTGGCCACGGCAGGGCCTCTGTCCGCCGGCACTGCTGCGATAAGCTCCCGTTTGATGGGTTCCCCTACTCTCGGCCCAGCGTCGGCATTTGTGAGCATCGTCGGAGGTGTGCTTGCAGCGACGACGAACACGTTGGAGCACGGGGCAAGTGGGGATGGTGTTATAGGAATAATAGAGATAAATTACGGATGACTGTTAATACAATTGGTAAGTTCATGTTAAAATATGACAGTAAAGATAGAATTGTCATCTATGATTTTATAAAATTGGTCTCATGATCCTCTATGAAAAGATAAATAGAAAAGAGTCAGTGCAAAGGAATGTTTGAGATTCAAACCTTACCCTGAAATAGCACTAACTAACTCAAATATGTACAAAGAAACTATTCTTTGATTCATTCTTTAATATCTGAAAGAATCGTCAGCAATTTTGTTGAAATCCGTTTGACACTTACTTCTTGAATGATTGCAGTGATTCATCTAACAATCAAATCCCCGAATTTATAAACCTGGAAAATCAAAATCATAAATCTCCTTGCGGCTTTTGAGAAAGGATTTTGAGAAAAACCTCTGTAGCCGTTTAAAACATATTTTTAAACTACTATTACACTATCTTCTTAACTCGTACAATGACGGGACACTTCAATGTATCAAACGATGTCAGATTTGATGGGAGTTTAATAAATTTCATTGTCGGATCGGATTAAATGAGGGATAAACTTGGAACTTCAGTGATGGTTTCGGATAAATTATTGTAGTAGAAAATTCGAAGATTTTTGTTTTTTTTTTTGAAAAAAAATATCCGTGACCCTAACACCCTTAACTATTCAAAAAGGAGTAAATCAGAAAATAACATCTAACCATCCTATATATGAGAAGATAATTTCTCAGACTTTATAAAAAATAAAAAAAAACTAATGAGCCTTGGAGTTCTTTTAAAATTACAAGGATGCATAGACGTAGCAAGTCATTTTCTTATAAATTTATAATTTTTTATTTTTTAAAATAATAATAATTTTGAATGATAAACCATGAGCTGATGTTTTATGTACGATGAAAAAATTTTTAAAGACGAACGTTAGTGATTATTTCAAAGATTAGTAATTACTCATGATTTATTTTTTTCTGTTAATCTTGTAATGAATTGACAGAGATAGTGGCATAAATATAATCTATCATATGTACAGTGAAAATATCCTCTAATCAGAACTGTTGTCAAGCGCCAATGAAGCGATTGTCAAAGTTGCAGAAGTAACCACAATCGAGTTGCGGCAGCGACGAACAAGAAGATATTCGATCGACAGCGATGAGAGAGATCTAGTTGATGGCTAGCAGCGGCAGCGCATGCTCCAGTGCGCGTGCGCCAACGGACGTGGCAACGAGAAACAGCATACGATCGAGCAGGAACGACGACAAAGGCTACAGAGATACGAAGAAGAGAGATTGTAAAAAAAATCAATGAGTTGGTTCCTTCCTCTTGTTGGATCTCTTGCCTCTCCGATTCTCTCTTCAGATTCGTGCTGGCATATTAGGTAAATTTTGTTACAGAATATAAGAATTTTACCGACAAGAAAATTCCAGCACGAAGCTGACAAATGATAGGTGAACCATGATTTTAACAAGGATCCAAACACCCGTGAGGCTCATTGTTGCTGAGCTTGGGATTATTGTTACTGGACATGCAAGAGATGTTTTTTTTACTTAATCAGGACTTTTACTCACTGATGCGGCGAGTCAAAAGTCACGCTGAACTCTCAGTTAAAATCTAATATGACTCCTAAGAAAATTAGATTCAGCATGTATTAGACTTGGGTCAGATCGAATAAATCAACTATCATATCTGGACACCAGTTGTCAACCTCTTATCTACTTCGGCCTAGGATCCCGACACTCTCCTAATTTTAGCAACCAACTCCCTCTCAATTTCGGTCATAGTTATGTCGACATTTTTAGTATCAATCTCAGATCCTGTCATCACTTGGATCACAGTCTTAATCTCGGATCTAGTGCTCACTCATGTCTTGGCCATCGTTGATGACATTTTCAGTATCAGTCTCAAATCTTGATATTACTTGAATCTCAATCTAGTTTTAGATCCCGACCTCATGTGTCTGGACTGCAATTACTGATATCTTCAGTTTCAATTCCAGTTCACAACATCATCTAAAATATATTTCATTGTAATAAAAGGTGATTACATTTACCTCCCCTTATAATCCGTCCCTAAATTATGGGAAAGAAAATAAGTTACAAAATCATCTTATAGTTGACCATCAAATAATTAATTTGTCACTCTAAACAACTAAATACTCTCATGAAAATGATCGAAATATACTTCAAGGTGGCAAAAGGTGATTCACTCACCTCTAGTCTCCCTCAACTCTTCTCTTGGTCAATACGGAAAAAGTAAATCACGAATAATTATTAGCCTTAAACAGTTAATAAGGTATGAAAAAGGACAAACACCCCGCTATTAATCAAGATTTAACTCCAGATTTTATGACGGCAACTTCACCATACGCTAATCAACTATATGTCTCAAGAAGACGGTTGAAATATACTTTATGATGATAAAAGATGATTCACTCGCTCCCATCACCTCCGTTAATTCATCCCTAGATAACACAAAAAAATAAATCACAAAATTGCTTACTAAACACTTGCCAACCATTCCTCTTTAAAAAAAAATTATAAATTATTTTTTTAGACAACACATAAAAGATAAATCATAAATAACTAAAAACATCCACATCAATTACCCTAAACTAAACTTTTACTTGAAATTTTACATTTTGCATTAAAAAAACATCCGCATCAGGTACCATACTCATTCCCTAAATATACATTTTATGAATAGTAATTCTTTAAATTTAAGAAATGAATTTCATTTCCTAAATATTAAAATATTATTTCTCTCTCCTACTTCTAATAATAAAAAATTTCTTTATCCTCTATCTCTTTCCTCCATCAAATAATAAAAAATACGAAGGAAAGAGAAAAAATAATAAAAAAATAAATATATGATAAATTATAGGAAAGTTGATGTATAATTTAGTGAAAAATGAATATCTAAATTTAATAAAGTAGGATACTTGATATGGATGGTCTAATCATTTTAGACAATTAAATAACACGTAAAAAAATAAATACTCAACTACTAACTAAGATTTAACCCTAAATCTCATAATTATAATATTACTGTACACTAGCCATCCATCCCTTAGCCTCTGTTTGGATGGGGTGAGGTAAGGTTCATTAATGGAAGAGGATGGAAGGGGAAGGGAGGGAAAGGAAAGGAAAGGAAAGTAATATATTTATCTTACCCTTGTTTGGAAGGGAGGGAAAGTTTATGTGAGAGAAAAGGGATGGAATGAAAGTTAAATATACAAATTTATAAAAATATCCTCTTATTTTTTTAATAAATCTGCATGTGAAAAAATAAATAAGGATATAATTGTAATAATTTCCCCTTACCCTTCCTTACACCCCAATTTAGGGTGTAAGGAATTTCGCTTATTCCCGAGCATGCAAGGGGAGGCTTTACCCTTCTCTCCCCTTCCCCTTCATAGCTCAGTCTCTCCCAAACAAAGATAAAAATTTATTTTACCCATATTTATCTTTCTTTCCCCTTTACTCACCTCCTCCTAAACAGAGGGTTAGATAAATTATAAATTATTCAGCTGGGCTGATAAGCGTTGTAAGTTACTTAGATGTTCGTTCAGAAATGGACAAATTGTCGCATTCCCATAGGCAGTCAGACAAATCTTTCCATGTACCTCGAACAATGGGGCAGTCAAAGTCACGTCAATCTCTAACACAGTTGAAAATTTAATCAGAATTCTACTAATCACATCACAACAACAACCACCGGAGCCACACCAAGGACTGTAAAAGAAAACTCGAAGGAATCCAAGATACAAAACAATGCAACGCTTCTATGGAAGCGAGTTTTCCAGACTGCAAGAAAAGGCCGAGGTATTCAGACACTCGCTGCTCTTCTTCATGTCCATGCTCGAGGTCTTCCTATGGCAGTGATCGTCCACGGAGTATCCCCCCAGCCTCGTCTTCCGCTTCGCCTTGGTCGACTCAGTCAGGCCCATGAAGCCCGGCCTGTCCGAAGCTAAAAGAGTGCTGTTCGAGATCGGCGTCGAAACGCACACCGACGACGGCGACGACGAGCTCCCGTTGTAGCAGTTGTCCGTGCTCGGGGAGGAAGCAGACCGAGTTTTGCAGCTTGGGTGGTTGGCCGCCGATGGAGGAGGTCGAACTGAAATCCTCGTGCTGATACTGTTTTTCTTCACCTTCACTGAATTGGGGCCGTAAACGCAGTCATCTTTCAATTCGATTTCGGAGAGATCGTTCGGGATCTTGCGATCCAGCAATCTGTTCTCCCAGGGCTTTGCAGCCATCCACCTCTCAAGCCAACTCCAGCTTCCGCTGCTCTTGTCCAAGGACTGATGCTTAGCCGTTCTGGTTTGCTTTGGCTGCTGCAAAAGGAGACACGAGAATGAAACTAGAAGAACAGAGCCATAAAGTGAAAGAACTGGCATTGGAACCTGTTGAGAAAAGGCATAAGCAATAGCCCGTTCCCTCTTCGCAGCTCCTTTTTGCTTCATCTGCAGCTTCGATCTTACTTCTTCTAATGTGCCCGGACTGTCACACCATCCTCCCTAAATCGGAAATGGGTTCGAGATCAGGTTCTGTGCGCCGGAATGAATAGATTTAATGAGATCTAAGAGAACCTCTGCTTCCTTGAGAGGATCGAGCTTGGCCCTGCGGACGTCGAGCATGCGCTGCACGGCCTGGCCTTGGGAGGACATGCGCACCCGGCGCGCCCGGACGCGCGCCTGCACTCGGACCAGCGCCTGCATGCACCGCAGAGTCACCGCCGCCTGCTTCCTCACCTGCCGGCCGCGCACGATGGCCTGAAGCCTCACTATCCCCCTCAGCGCCCGCCGCGCTCGCCGCGCCTTATCGTTGGACAAAGCAACGGCAAAGCTCTCATTTTTATTTTTCCTACCGGAAGCGTAGCAAACAACGTAAAGATCGCACTTTTACTTTACCAGGAACGCGCGGAAGGCGGTCTGGATGCGGATGGCCGCCCACTCCTGCCGGACCACCCGGAGGTCCCTCGGCGGAACGCGGACGGCGGCGGCGTTAGCGTCGGAGGAAGCGTCCGGAGCCTCGGACGACGCCGCCGGCCGGTGGCGGCGGCCCCTCGAGCCCTGGCGCAGAGGGAGGTGGTCCCAGGAGGAGCTCCTCCACAGCTTCTTCCACACCCCGCTCTTTCGATTCCTCCCATCCTTTTCCTTCGAGCAAGCAGGAAGAAGAACAAGTTCAGCAACCGAAGAAAGAAAGATCAAACAAGAGGATAAAAAAAGAGAAAATATTACAGAGCTAACTTCTTCTTGTTTCTTGAGTCCTACTATCAAGGACTTCATCCACTTCCTTGAACCGCCCATCCCTTCACAAACTCCCACTCCTCGCAGCCGATTGAGAGAGAGGGAGGGAGGGAGGAGCGAGGGTGTGTTCAAATTCAAATGAGAGGGCGAGAGATGATTTAGAAAGAGGGGAAAGCGGACGCAGAGAGGAATCCAATAAATGTGGCATTGTGAATGCAAGATGCTGCTGTTTTTTGTCGGGAAACGAGGCGCAATTCACTGTTTTTAGTTGCGGTCAATTCCTTCCCCAAGGCGAAGGCAAAGGCAAGGCTTTCTTCTCTGAGCATAAGGAGCCAAGTGTTCTTTTCGATGCCTTTTTGTTTTTCTGGAATGGCATTGGCAGCTAGCAGACTGGAGAGAGCAATGGATTAGAATATAATCGCTTGGCAGTGAATCATGGCCCTGCCCACCGGCCTGCCTGGCTCAGAATGGCACAGGCCTGCTTGGCTCAGACTGAAAAGGAGGAAAAAATATATAAAAGGAAAATTTTGATTTATTTGTAGTACAATTAGAAACTAACTATTAATGTGATGAAACTAAAAAATAAATTATATCAATCTCCTTTTTTTTTTTCTTTTTATAAACAAATAATTTAAAGATTTATTAATAATTTATAAAGACATATTAATCAGGATTTAAAGTTATTATTAAAAAAATTTAATATTAATCAACTAGATCTAAAGTTCGAGACTCAGCTGGTATATATTTTTTTCATCAATAATTTTCTCTCGTTTTCTTTAGTTCACATGGAGGCTAAATCTCCTGGTCCAAAAAAAGTAGATCAGGAGATTGACCACTTGTAATTACGGTCGAATAGTGGTCGTGATCCGATCGTAATTAGTTATGATTCCTCTAGTTTATCGTCCTCTCAGGTTATAGTTTGGGTCGGGACAGGTGGCCGAAAGCCACCGGCGGTAGGCAAGTGGCCAAGTTGTCGAGCGTCGAGACGTGGATGACCTCCGGACACTCATCTTGATCCAAATTATAGCCTATGGAAGACGGTGAACCCAAAGAGGAATCACAATCAAATGCGGTCATGATCCGACCGTAATTGCAAGTAGTTCATCCCCCTGGTCCACTTTTTTATAGACTAAAAGATTTGATTTCATATCTTAAGATTGACAATACTATGAATGGAAAAATTTCTATAAATATCTTGGGTTGACGATGTTAGAAAGCACACTTTTTTTTTGACTTTTTAACTAATATCAAATATGATATTAAATTAATTTTTTATAAAGAGAAGCTTGTTACAGTAGCTTGGAATTCTTGAGCACGTGGGGCTAGCATATAAAGAATTAAATAAATTTTTTATGAAAAAGAATATTTACAGTGACACTTGAGAATAAATCATATTATTATTAAATAATATTATTTAATTATTAACATAATTTATATATATTATGTATTATATTACCCACGCAATACGTATATATATCTATATATAACTTCTCAAATTGTTTAAGTGTTATAGCCATAAAAATAAAATAATATAATAGTTATTTTTACACTATTATAGGAGTTATAATCCGAAATTATTATATTATAAACATTTATAATTTTGATCAACACTAGTAAAACATGAGGGATTGAGATAATTAACATCTATCTACTGTAGTAGTTATAATTTCACATTTATTTTCTTAAAAAAGAGATATTGTTTTATAAAAAATAAAGAATATCTAAAAATTATATTTTAAGAAAAGAGAAAATGTCCCTTTTCTAGAAAATAAAAATGAAACATCTCTTTCTCCATCGACCATCATTGGCTCTTGATGGTTTCCTAAATTTATTCATATTCTTTTTTAAAAAAAATAAAGCCATTTAAGTTCATTATCAAAAAGTAACTTGTGCCACTTAAACTCTCAATTAGTTTTCGACAAAAAAATATTAATTGAGTTAACCCATTGGATTCACTTCATATTTATATCATTTTATTTTTGACACTCTTCTGAATTTACTATGTTCAATTTCTATGATTCTAATTTCTTTTTAGTCATGAATGAATTTTGACAAAATTAATTGATGGATAAAGCTTCACATTTTAAAATAAGAACATAAATAAATTTAAGGACCACCAAGAGTGCTATAGTTTGAATTTAGATTACATTTAAATTTTTAAGGTGACATTTTTTATTACAATTTATTAAAAGGTTTAAAATTTTCAAAAAATAAATATGAGTAGATTTAGAGGTGGTATTAAGAGTGTAATGGTGTTAATTTCATATAAATTTTTAATTCTAAAAAAAATCTTATACCATATTTAAGACAGTATACCAAATTACACAAAAAAAAATAAAAAAAAAGCGCCATGATAACAATATACCAGTACATCATGTAAGAGTGTTCAGTTCTCTCGTACGTCATTTTAAATACTTGCAATGTTTGAATTACTCGTGATATTAGGTCCCACACTAGGATCCATTTATACTTTTCGAATTCATCTGTGGTTAATTTTGAAAATGATGAATCAATTAACATCAAATTTGGGATGATCGATTGAGTCTTACATAAAATTTTTATTAGTAGCACAAAGTCTATTATCCCATAGTTATGTGATAAAAAAATGATTAATTACGTTAGGAATAACGTTGAGTTTGGGATGATCGGTCGACCCTATGAAAGTTTTCTATTGGTCATCAAAGTAAATTTGGAAGTGCTCATGACGGACAGCCCAAAAACTCAACATCTTTTAATTATATGCTCCATTTAAAGAAAATTTTTTTACCAATTCATCATAATTAAGATTGAACTACTAGTATTGATCTGAATATCCTATCATTGCACTATAGCCCGGGGCCATAGTTACGTAATAAAGATCTTTACAAATGCAATATTTGAGTGATAATTTAACGCTAGTTTAGATCGTCACAACAGACCTCGTGATTTGATGATGGCTCATAAAACCCAACAGAAGAGGGTAAATGGAAAGCAATAGACGGAAGAGGGCTGCCATAGCGCCATGAAACCCCGCAGAGGTGATGTGAGAACGAGGGAGGGAAAGGAAGAGCGATCGCAGTTATCTGCAGGGACTCACCATCTCTTTCTTTGCTTGCAGGAAAAGGGAAGAGGAATGCCGAGATACATCTGCCGCCTCCCCCTCCTAGGTTGTTCCCTAACTATCCTTTGCCGTCGTCGACGTCTTCCACTCCTCTCCCCCCGCCTTCCATGCCCAGGAAGCCCTTCCTTCGCCGCATCTTACCACTCGTGCTTGTAGGCTGTACAGGTTCGCTCTCGATCCCTTCTGTCTCTGTGTTGGCCATCTTTTTGGATCCTTTAATTGATCCGGTGTGTTTGCTTCTTTTTTTCCCAGCTAAGGGATTTTTTCTAGGGTTTGTTAAATTAGCGATCGTAATTGGCCTCGGAGTTAGCGAAGATCCATATGTATTTTGTTTAAGTTTGCACCATTTCGTGTGTGCCACACGTTGATTCAGCTGAAGCTACGCACACGTTTGCCATTGCAAATTTGTTTGATGATGCATATTATCCTATTCCTACTAGGTGTTTTGTAAAATTTCAGACCTGAGGACATTATCCTATTAGAAGTTGACCCTTAATTTGTTTGATGATGCATATTATCCTACTAGGTGCTTTGTAAAATTTCAGACCATCATATTAGAAGTTGTCCCTTTTACTGATTACCATATAAAAAATTTAATCTTTTATTGCAATATGATTTCTTTCATGAAGTAGGATTAAATATTGTGAAGACGTTCCATCCATGGACAAAGGTGCATCAGGAAGAGAAGCGTAGATAAACGGAGAAAAGAGAGATAGTTCTCTTGTTGGATGTAGTTTAAGAGGACTGGGGGATAATGTTTAAAACCCACTTTTCTTCTTGATTAATTTTCTCTTTTGTCTTTGTATGTTGGTTTGCCAGTTTGAGGAGTTGATTACTTTTTTTCACGACCAGCCAATTCCTCATAGTATGGCATAGTTGGATACAGGGTTCGAAGGATACTGTTGTTCACAAGCTTAAAACTGAAAATGACCTGTGACAGTCTGTCGAACTATTTCAAATATACCTAATTCTACATACCAACCTGAAGACGAAGAAAGTATAAAGTAAAAAATGCAACTTTAATGCGCTAAAAGACTATCAAATCCTTCAGTCTATCCTCAAGATACAACTGTATAGTTCCATCGAAATGGGAAGTGCAAGACTTATGTTGAATTCAAAGTATTCATATTAGATGTTAAGAAATAAACAAATAAAATTATTTAGATGGAAATGTAGTTGCCACAAACATAATTTAGTAACTTCTTTGAAAATAAGAAATAGAAACACTTTCTAGTGCTTATGTTGATCTATGGAAACTTGTATTTCTGTAGAAACTTTTAAGTTTCCAGCTTCTTAAAAATATAATTCAGACAAGAATCAATATGAGACATAACATGCAACTCAAAGGTTCATCTGTTGATTTCAGAAAGCAGGCTGAGCTATGATTAATTTTTCCTTAGCTGATGGCAATAATCCAATGTGGTTGGTTCTTTCATAGATGTGAGTTGCAACTTATTCTCATAGACCAATTCCATAGGTTTCTTTTGCATATCTGGACTATCAAATGTTTTAAGATATTCACTTCATGGCCTGGCTATTTCCATCACTCTCTGTGCAAGTTAGTCCACCGCAACTATTTGATTCGTAATCTTCCATGAGATGGTGTTGCCTCCAATAAATCTCCAATATTATGATGTTAAACATTTATGAAAGAGACTAGCAAATCTATATACGCAAAACTCTTGAGATAAAAGTATGTACATAGTGGTCCATAATATCCAGGTGCGTATGGAGTGTATATTTTAAAAAATTCAAATCAATGATGAAAAAAATGCAAAATATGCATACCAAACATCTAGGATAACTGAAACAAACAACAATCTACATAAAGCTACAATTTACATCCTTAATAGAGGAGGATAGACTGCGATGAAAGAAGGAAAGATAGACACACGAGCATTATGATATTAACTGCCTTTGTTCCATTTAGGATTGACAGTAGGCAAGTATTTTATAGGGTAAAACACACATTTATCATGTTCATGTAGAAGAATAAAAACTGCAAGTGGGTATTTAACCTCTTGACAACACAGACGCACACAGGGGACACACATTCATCATGTTTGGGACACACTTGTCATGTTCGGGATACAAACCTTCATCATGTTTGGTAAGATTCATGTAAAAGAATAAAACTTAGAGATGGGTTTTTAATCCTGTTCATATACACTTTTACAAACTCAAGATTCATGTAGAAGAATAAAAACTCGAGGTGGGTATCTAATCACGTTCAAACACATGCAAATACATATACACAAATTTAATTTGTTCAGATATATACACGAACAAACTTATCATGTTCAGGTAAGGTCCCTTCGGATGGGTCTAGTGGCTAGCGCATGAGATGTTGCCACCACGAGGTCTGGGGTTCGAATATCGGCAAAGCCGAGATAAATGCCTCCCTTATGTGCTAGTCACTATTCCAAAGGCTAGTAGCCGCCCGTGATTTACCTCTTCCGTGTTGGCCCTGGAACGGGTTGTCAGGGGCGCTAGGGGCGAGCGTATTCACCTTTTGCCACCATATTCAGGTAAGGTTCATATAGAAAATAAAAACTAGAGGTTGTTATTTAATCCTGTTCACACACACACACACACTTGATTGACAGACTGAAAAGGAGAAAACTCCTGAAGAGAGTCCAATCAAGGTAGCTGAATAGGAATTTATTTTTTCTGTCTTTCCCAACTTTTGTTTTGGTGGATCTGGAAGTCAATAGAGTAGTCGAGGAAGAAATAATGTCTCACTTCCATGGCACAACTGAACTATTTCCCTGTTCTTCCCTGTTCCAGTTATTGATGATCTCATTTTATGCGCCTAACTACCAGCAACTCCAGTATGCTACTGCTAAAATTAAATCTTGAATAGCAGACAAGGATATGCTCTCTGTTTTAAGATGTTTAGCTAAGGATGATATCAAGCATAGCTGAAGAAACATCTAAGATACTGCACTAACTGTCTGTCAATCTGAGATGAACGGAATTCAGTTGCTTGTTGTTTTCTATAAAGTTCATACCCCAAATTTTATTATTTTACATCAAATACTGCCCTCCAAAATGTTCTTTTAATATGGCGCCCAACTTTCTCTTTGAGTTGCCTAAAGTAGCAAAACCAATTCATTCCTATTTATCTTCAACTTTCTGCAGTACAACTTCCTGATGCACAAGTCAACCTTCTTATGTTCTTTGTTCAAATATTAAGATGCATTAAATATTCTTTTGATTAATAGTCTCTCTTTAGAAACAATATAATCCATTGAATTGGCAGCTGTTTGACAATGATGGGTCTCCAAGAGCAATATTTCTGTAGATCTTAATTTTTGAAAAAAAAAAAAACCATTATTGTTCTAAAAAAATGCAGAACCTTGAATTAAGGAGTGAGAGTGGTTAGTATCATAAAGATATGAGCTCAAAATAGTTGTTAGATTAGTGAAGAACCTCAGGTTGGAATTAAGAATTGTAAACTCCTTGATGCACTCGTGATGGTTCTCTCTCAGTATAGGTGAATGAAATGTGAATTTACATGATTTCTTTTTGCTAGTCATAAAAAATAGTAATGCTATAGCCGTGTAAAGTAGTCAAAATCTCCCTTGGTTAAAATGATAATCCCTAGATATGGTCCCGTAGACATGTATTAACTTCGTAACTTTTTTGCTATACATATACAATTTCAACGCTAATGTCATATGTAGTGGTGGGTTAAAGCTGCACTTGAATTGTATGATAGTTCTCAAATAAGATCCTATGGATGCAGAGTGACTTAGTTCTAACGTGTTCATCTTAGACAATGAATCTGGTTCCTTCCTATTATTCGCTGATCTGGCTCTGGATTCCAAATCTCATTTATTAAGGTGGTAGATTTGGTGAATTCCAGAATCTGATTGGTTTGCTGTTTCCTTTATCACAAATGATGTGGATTCAGTAGAAAAGTAACTATATGCAGTATATGTAAGGTGATCTTTATATAAGCAAAATTTAAACAAAAAATTTTAAGCAACTGTTTGCACTTATTAATGCTGTCATTATGCATAAAGATAATTAAGGAACTGTATTAGAATTTTATGAAGCCCTATGGAGATGTCTTTCATGGAATTCAAACACTAAAAAGAATCCATTACACTTAGGTGTTGAGCTTCTGGTTGCTTGCCATATTTTTTTAAGCATTTATTTCTCTCTGTCTCACATTAACAAAGAAGACTGCAAAGACTTTTCTTTTTCTTTTTTTATGTTCCATACCTAATCTTGTAAAATGCAGCTTACATGTACATGAGGACGACAAAGAATCATGGAACTGAAAAAGAGGAAAAGTTTGGAGTAGAGGTGATTCCTATCACAGCTCAGGGTCTAGAAACGAGCAGTCAGTCATGAGTGTATGCAGTGGTCACAGACGACTGATTGTTAAAAAGTTCAGGTTTTCTAGTGACAACCTTCGGCTTAAAATTGGTTTATAGGATAAAAATTGCAGTATTCATTGATGCGGTTTTGGGGCCTTTGACTGTATAAGCCAATAAAGGCCTTTGTTGACATAAGGTATCTAGTTTATTTCCATTACATCTTAGATGATCGATCCCAAAATTTTATTTATTAATTTATCGAAGTTAGAATTCGATGTTTAGATACTTAAGAAATTAAAAAGATGTCTGACTGTTACATCATTATTCCAGAGGGAATAATAAACGTATTTGTTGCATGATCTAATAAGTTATTTAGACGCTTAAGAAATCTTTTACTGTTACATCATTATTCCAGAGGCAATAGAAAACGTATTTGTTGCATGATCTAATAAGTTATAATTTTATTTTTTTAGAATAAAAATATCATATCATTTATCCTAAACGATCCCTCCCGACAAGATTAAATTATAGTGAGTATTTTGTTCTAGTATGGTCCTGTGCATGAAAAGTTGAGGTTAGACATTCCTTGCATCAACTTTCTGTATACCTCGCTGAACAAGCATCTCCCTTTTGGATCCTGTCGGGTTGTAGATGCATTTTTGTATGTGTTTTAAAAGTTTGGGATAATTTTTAAATAGGAAATTATAAATAAAATGTTATTTTTATTTTTCAATAAGAATTGATGTGAATGGGCTTCCATCAGTAGAAGCCCAATAAGAACGGAGAGGCCCCCGGAGCTAGAAGAACGTCAGTTTGTTATCGTGATTTCCGTGGGCTGGACCGATCGCCTTCGGTGTTTCCTGGTTAACGTTTTATTCCCACTTCCCAGTAAGAACCGAGAGTCTTTTAAGAGAGCGGGCGAAGAAGAGGAATGGCGGAGGGCGGCTTGGAAGAGTGGCTGCCCCTTTTCCAGATTTTCCTCGACTCCGCCGCCGCCGACGGCGACGCCTCCCTCTGGCTCCGAAATCATCGCCGAAGCGGCCAGCACCCTACCACCGCTTTTCTTTCTCTCCTCCTCTCCGCCGCCCCCTCCCCCCATCTCCCGTCGGCCATCTTCCTCCAAACCCTCCCCCAATCCCTCCAATCCCGCGTCCTCTCCTTCCTCGCCGTGCACCACCGCCTCTTCCCTCGCTCCCGCCTCCGGTCCCTCGCCGCCCGCGTCCTAGACTACTCCGGCCCCGCCCTCGGGCCGGCATTTTGGGCCCGCAAGGCCGCCCAGCACCTGCTCGACGCCGTGTCCTTTTCGACTCCCGTTCCCTCTTCTGGGGAGGAGAACGACGACGGCATATATGCCTTGCCGGAGTGGCTCAAAGATCCCGTATTTGCTTCCGATCCTCTTCTCACATGGCTTCCTATCGCCCCCGGTTTGCTGCCAAAGACTACCGATCGATCGATATCGATCGCTGTTGAAACCCAAGCAATGGACTTGGTCACCGATCGAGAAGATGCTCGGGAAAGTTCTGGATCCGCGACATACTCTTCTCCTCTTCCTCCTCCTCCGACGACGAAGATTGTCCTCAGCCCTAGATTAATCGAGCGTGTCCTATCTCTGAAAGAATATCTGTTGGCGTCGGAGGCGCCGGCGGAAGTCATTCGCCTGGCCGAACAAATCCGTCAACTCTGCTCGGAATCCGGAAACGGAAGCCACCTCGCAATTCTCGACCTTCTCGAGCCATGGGAAACCCTAGACGAGACCGCATCGCTTCTCCTCTCCAGTCTCTCCGGCGCGCATGTCTTGAACTTTACAGGATGGCACGCCCACCTTCTCTGCTCCATCCTCCTCCCCAAGTTTCTCTTCCTCCAGCAGCCGCCGTCAAGATTGCTCCTTTCCTCCACCATCCAATTCTGTCGGCTTCATCCGGTGGCAGCAGTGGAAGCTCTCCTCTTCCCGTTGGCGCTCCGGAAGGAAGGACTCAATGCTGCTCTCTGCGACGTGCTCGCGCGAGTCGTCAAAGAATGCTTGCATCCAGTGCACGCTTCCTCCGCATGCCAGAGACTGCTCTCCGCCAACGCCATGGATAGAAACCCCGTGCTGCTGGCTCGCCACCGGGAGTCGATATGCGACGAGGTGGTGTGGACGGAGTCCATGTTCGTGCTGTTTCAGCATATCCTGAATCAAAAGGTTAGTTTGCCTCCTGATACTGTAGATTGTCTTGCGTCCGCCATCGATGAGAAGGCAAGCGAGTTCTCAAGGTCTCTCAAGTTTGGGAACTTCATGCTCTGCTTTGTAACCAAATGCGACGGCGCTTTGAAGCACAAGATTTTGTTGGAGAAAGCTGCTGGAAGGACACAGACTTTTGTGACCAAATCAATTCTGTCTAAGTTGAATGTTATGCAGAAGTAGATTTCGATAACTATTTTGTGTCTAAGGATTCCTTGAGGATAGATACTATAAAAGCTATGCAAAATCACAATATTAGGTGTAAAAATTAAAAGAGCTCCTAAATTATTTAAATTGTTAAAATAGTTGTTTTTTTCATCTGAAAATTTAATTATCTTATTTTAGTTAAAATTATTATATACATGACATTATTATATTAAAATAATTTTTTACCAATTTATTAAAATTATTAAATTTCATCAAAATCGTGAATAAAAATGATTTTAAAAATGTTATAGTACTAAATTCTAAAATTTTGAAATTTAAATTTGACTTTTATATCGAAATCCTATTATTTACCTGATCAATAATATTTGAATTTCATGTTAAAATCATTTTAAAATGGTAAATCGTCTTAAATTTTAAAATAATTCTGAATACTAAGTGTTATTATATTAAAATATTTTTACATCAAAATTATTCTAAAATATTAGTAATGAAAGTTTGAAAAGTAAATGGCTGCTTTTCATATTTTTTTTTTCTCCATAAGAGAACATGCCAACTAAATCTTTTGAGCATCCCTAGTCAAATAATCTCGTTTGGAATATGTGTCCTTAATTTACATGTTGGAACATAACCATATTTTAATTAAAATAATGAGGTCTAAGATTCAAATCTCGATAAAATCAAGATAAATATTTTTCTTATGTGTTAGTCATTATTCTAAAGATTAGTAATCGTCTGTGATTTATTTCCTTCGTATTGGTCCTAGGACAAATTAACGGAGGCGCTAGGGATGAATGTATTCATCTTTTTATCACAATAACCATAGTCTAATTAAAATTGGTTACGACTTCTCTTAAATTTATTTTCCCACTCAAGTTATAATTTAGATTAAGATAAGTGTCCGAGGTCATCCACAGGAGACAATATCTCTTGTTCCCTTCCATAATTTATATGTTAGATTGCAGTCGAAATATGATCAAAATTAATTACAATTTTCTCTTGATTCACCATCTCATCCAGATTGTAATTTAAGTTAATACAGACATAGGCCACCGACAATGAATTGGTCATACCATGCTCGGCACCATACAATCTGTCATTACTAGCAATCTTTGGGTACTTATTTTAACCCAAACTATAACATCAATGGAAAGGTAAATCCAATGGACATTGTAATCAATTTTGACCCAATTTCAGTTACGATCTACGTGCAAATTACAGCAGCTACAGGGAGAAAATCAAGGATTACGGATTACATGATAAAAGGGGAATTGAGTATAAACGAACTCGTTTCCCAGGCGTGGGGAAACGGGTGCGTGGTATAAATTTAGTGGGCTGGGAAAGAATGTCCCCATTTCCACACAAATTTCTTGGTCGGGAAAGGAGGAGCGTTCGCGAGCGGAGCAATGGCGATCCGATGCCTCTCACCGCCTTTCTCTCTTCCTTCGACCACGGTACGCCCTAGTCTACCTGATCACTGTGGATTTTCGAACATCTTTCTCTCCCACACTCCCCAGCTGTGCCGCAAAACCCTCGCCTCCAAAGGTTCTAATCAGCCATCGAGGAACGGACGCCGCTCGATCGCTGCAAGAGAGGAAGATCCAGTGATCCGTTCGCTGGGAAAAACCATGGTGTCGGCTGAGAAAGATCGCATCTTTACTGAAGTCGCAACAGATGCTGACGATGGTACCTTCTTTTGATCCTTTTGCAGAAATTGGCGAGATGTAAATCTTGATTACCGCAAGTATTTAAGTTGATATTTCTACTATACTTTATTTTTGTGATGAACAGATGCAGATTATGGAGTTGTTAGCATTCACCATGTTGGTGTGCTCTGTGAGAACCTTGAGAGGTCACTTGCATTTTACAAGGATCTTCTCGGTAGGTCTCTTGTCCTGTTGAGCAATTTAAGCAAACTCATTCGAGCAAAATGGTTTTGACAAGTTATATTCTAACTCAGGTCTGGAGATTAATGAAGCAAGGCCGCATGATAAGCTTCCATACAGAGGGGCATGGCTCTGGGTGGGTTCTGAGATGATTCATTTGATGGAGCTCCCAAACCCTGATCCCTTGACTGGCCGACCGGAGCATGGTGGCCGAGATCGCCATGCTTGTATCGCAATTCGAGATGTTATGAAGCTTAAAGCAATTTTTGACAAAGCTGGTACGTATTTAATGGTGCCGTGTTTCAGCTCTAACCTAGCTTTTGTTGTTCCTTGCATTTTCAAATGTACAGAAATAGAAGGTTAGGAAAAGCATGAACAATATAGCCCAGTTGATATTTGTAGTTATTTGAACAAATTGAGTTTGTCTCTAACCTCAATTTGTTCTTGTACCAACCTGATGATTCTGATTTGAACATACCATATAGAGTGCCTGGTTAGTGGTGGGGGTGCTACATGCTTAGATCACTATACAAAATATTTTCATTACAATAGATTTCAGCCCTATAAGCATCCTTGATGTTTGTCCCCTAATGAAGATATTTTGGCACTCAAAATTACCAAGTCGACCACTCCAGCTGGGTGGCCAGGTAAGTCACGGCCTCCTAACCACGATTGGCTAGGCTGGTTGCGGCCTCTGGCCACAATTTCACAGCTAGGCTGGGCTTGATCTAGCCGCAAATTTCACGAGGTCGTGACTGGTGGCTGCAATTTTGTAGCCTGGCCGCAACCGACTGACAGGCACGGCCTATTGCTGCGGCCGGAGGCGTGACTGACAATTGTAGCATTGTGGCTATTAGTAGTTTTTAAAAATTATTTTATATTTGAAATGAAAGGAGTATTTTCGAAAAGAAGAGTGATTTTGAATTCGGAGCAGCCTCACAGGACTATGAATTCTGCAGATCTTTAATGCTCACTGTTTTGTGAATTTAAAGCAGCCACACAAGACTATGAATTCTGCAGATCTTTCATGCTCACAGAATACTCTCTGGTTTCAGGTATCAGCTATACGCTCAGTCGATCAGGAAGGCCAGCAATTTTTGCACGAGATCCCGACGGAAACGCACTGGAGTTCACACAAGTTTGATTAAATGGGCAACATAGCGTTTACCATAAGAAAATTTTTAGATAGCATTATGTGAATCTGGCTCTACTAGTTACTACATGTAGTGATATCTTCCACTACTAAGTGGCAAATCTACTGGGTTCAAGTTCATATCTGTTAGTTGATCGAATAGAAAAGTTAGTAATTGAAGCAATAGTTCTGGTTTACTGACCACTCTGCTGTTCCCTCAATTATATTGGAATGCAGAATCAAAGAATGAAATTTCATGTTAAATTTCAACTGAATTATTGACACTTTGTCTTTTACAGAGGCATCACAAGCACTTTGATCACTTTTATGGAGAGAGAATAATCATCCATCATAAAAGATCGAGTGGGTGTTTTTTTTCCTCTTAGATTCTAAGGAAAAACAATAGATTGAAAACTTGCTAAATTTACCAAGTCTAAGGCTATAAATGAATCAAACTTTCTTAATAATTTATTATATATATATAATTTATTAATATTCATGAACAATGTATTAAATAAATAAAATATTAGTTAATAAAATTCTTTTAAATAAATTTAAATTATCAAATTTAATAATGAAGATAAAAATTTCAAACAAACAAATAAATTTAAATGAAAATTCAATAACATTAAAAGAACCAAGCTCACATCAAACTTACATTAAACTTAAACTAAAAAAAAAGAGATCAAATCGAACTTAAAGAATCATTTTAATGTCTGAATTCATTTTAAGCTCGACTTATCTAAACTCAATTATCTTATCAAATAAATTTCAGTTATCTTATCAAATAAATTTAAACACCATAAAATTCTTGACTTGGCTGGTTTATTACCCTACCTAATTCAACATTTTTTATCCAAGCAAATGAAAACAAGTCACAAAATTCTTTATTGCTCTTGATAAAATTCTTTATTTAAACCCCTCTCACAAAATCGTTTTATTTTATTTTTTAAATGGTAAAACCGGAACGTTCACTATTATTCTTTTGTTGATAACAAAATCTTGACATGCCAGCATAATTCCATAGAAACATTGATACCTATAAATCAAAAATAAAACAGGCATTAACTAAATATAAGATTGACATCTATGAATTAAAAATAAGCTAAAAATCTAACATAGACAAACGTACAGCAAAAGTTCCATATACAATTCTTTCATAATCAATTCAACCTCTAAAATATGTTAGTAAAGGACAGATCTTGTTATCAATTGCACTTGAAAAGCCATTGCCATCGTTATCTGTAGAGCAAACTCCCTCTCATTCTAGCTAAGCTCTAATACGGGCATACTTCTATCCATTGCAGTCCTAAACTTGCAAAGAGCAAGGATTATTAGAAACATTATTTTGTAAAAAAAAACATTAATGAAGTAAAATATGAAACAATTGCCTATAATATAGCAATTAAAATATTGACCTCTAAAGTCTAAACTATACAAATAATAATCAAATACAATTTCATGGCTTGAACAAGCAAAGGAAATAGACAAATCAGCATATTAAACAAACAAACAATTATTTTACTTTTTTTTTCCAATTAATAGAGAAAAGGCGAAAAATCAAACTTATATCATATCATCATCATAATATGTACAAAGCATTAATTAATCATTTTTATTAGATGAAACAACTAGATAATAATATCAATCAATATCGAGGAACTGTCCTTTCAAGGAGGCCATTTTAGGTGGTGAAATGGGCAAATTCAATCATCTAATACCAAGTTGGGCAGTACCTTTATTAGCACTAGATTGGAATGTATCTTCAAGAACATGGAAGCTATTCTGTCAAATTCGACAAGCCAATCCTTTTAAAGGCATGCGACTGTTTTTCAAACAACCATGATCCAATTAAATTTGGGAACAAGTGGAAACACATAGAAGGGTTTTTGAATTTGATAGCCACTAAGTGAACGGTCAACACTTGAACAAACAATGTTACTTTTTTGGAAATTTAAACTCAGGAAGATTAAGAGTACATCTGAATAAAACAATTACAAATTCCCACAAAAGATAAAAAGCAGATCTGACATAAAGCAACTGCATATTGGGAATGATCTAGTAGCATAGTTGGATTCTATCACAAATACTTTTACAAGTCACGTTTCTGAACTGAGAGGGATTGATACTGCACCCCTATCAACTAATGGTGCATACAGATAATCTACAGAACTTGTAAATTTGGTTGCATCTTTCAATGTGGTTCTGAGGGCTATAAAGATGCTCGGAAAGTTGAATATCCTGGTCCAAACAGCTTGAATGTTGTAGTTTTTCGAAGCTATATAATCAAACATGACATTGTGTAGATTTCCAAAAAAATTCTATTTGAGCACTTTAGAGATAGAAGATTGAACTATAACCTTCTAGCTTTAATCGTCAAAAAGGAGTCTGCAAATTGAAGAAATAATTTTATATCCATTGTACTCTAACATAACACAATTAAGATGATTTCTAAAATCCAAGATACCATATTGCAATCTCACAAAGGGGTAGACAAGCCCTTTTCAGTTTGACTTTAAAAAATTGACAGGTACATGTGATTGTTTTTAAGTTCTATTGTTCCCCGTGTTCTTGAAAAATCAGGTTTTATTTTCCTTGCTATTTATGAAAGGTCTTCGTTGTGAAACAAGTTCAGTATTAGCAAACTGGTTTGAGAAACTAGTAGTCATAGATTGGGAAAACTAGTTTTTATTAGTCATTGACTTGTAGTTATTCTAATAGCAAAGATCTGAAAATCCTATACAATTCAATTCCAAATAAAAATATTATCAAAGCCACCAACATACAAAAACTAGTATTTCAAACCCCAGTTCATTCGCAGCTGCTCTGAAAGCAAGCTTCAGAGCAGCTGCAACATGACCAAGGCAAAGATCACAAGCGTACATGGCAAAGATCACTAGTGTAGAGAGACTTCAATTAATCAAACAAGGCAACAATGGATACTTTCAACAGCATGGAATCTCCATACAATTCCTGAAGCAATGGATACCATCAGAAATGCACTAACGATGCTGCCAAGGGGCATGTGGACTTTCCCACATACAGGACTGTAGAACGAATAATGGACTAAATACAAGCAAAGCAATATCTATCCATCCAGTGCTGCAAAGCATACATCATGAACAGATGTGATAGCCTTAGCTTGGCTTGACCCTAAGTGGCCATAGGACAAATGCAGGCATGTTAACAACATAAAAAATGGACTGAGATGGTGGTCTTTGGGTGTAGGGTTCTTCATGTGAAGCAAGTCAAGTTCAATGTTGGTAGCAATGACCATAGGGTTTGAAAAGAGGAGCAACAAGCATGGAGGGCATGGCAGTTTTGGAAGGAATAGACCACAAGGAAGAGTTCTTCATAGGGTTTAAGACATCGAGAGTGACAATAGTGTTTCTTGGTATAGGGTTTGAAGCAAGGAACAATGCACATGTAAGAGAGTTCAAGAGGAAGAGATCGCATTTGGCATAGGGTTTCTCATATTTATGCTCTGTTTACTCCAAAGCACGGATGAGGAAGGGAAAGTAATCCTCGGAGGAAGAGAAGAGAAAAGGTGAAGAAAACCTTTAGAGGAAAGTGAATACATGCGACGTAATTTTGTAAATAAAAAAAGATACATGCGCCATTTTTTAGATACATGGTATAATTTTGTGAGTTAAAAATAGTACATGAGTCATTTTTTTATATATGGTGTGTCATTTTTTTTCCATCCATTGCTTTCCATCCGATTTTGAGGTGATCAATTTTGGTTCCAAAACTATTTGTTGATAGATTATGTTTCTCTTCCCTCTAAAAATTTTAAAAAAGTATTTTTTTTTAGGGTGAAAACTTTTCCAGAAACTTTTTCTTAATTTTGCTTTCTGCTCCCCCAAATAAACTTACCATTAGTGTTCCCCATAGGGATCACAAGGTTTGGGGGGTTAGGTGGTAATTCTGATCGATCAGAAAAAGTATTTTGGAGATAAGGATAGAAATACCTACTCATTAATTCCTAGTTAACCAAGAATAAAAATTTTGACAGCATAGGTATTCCTGATTAAAATTCAAATGCATTGCAGTTATATCTCTTCAACTCCCGTGAACCAAAAGCACCACAGAAGAAAGCATAACCTTAACAAAATGCAAAAAAGAATAATGTGATTCCTTGTGTGTAATAATTTTAGTAGCAATTTTGATGCTGCAAGATTTTTTTTTTTTTTTTAAAGAAATAAGCTGAGGTGGTTCACAAGAAAACTTTGTGGTGAAACCATAAAAAAGCATGCTCAATGCAAGATGCTAAGACAGTCAAAGACGTCTTCCATCTTCCATGTACTTCATTTGTGTCATTCTTGTCACTTTTGTGGAGATTAATAGAGTTAAATAAAACATGCAGAGAAAAACATTATGATACCATGAGTAGAAACCATCATGTATGTAGCTCTTCATGCAATCAAACCAGTGTTCCACTTCTTACAAATTCTCATTCAAAAATTTGTGGAGCACATTTGTAGCCATGTATGGGGATGCACATCCATGCACCTGAAAAGGTTGCGACAATTAAAGTTGATCAACGAACCATTAACATACAATCAGAGTTTATTTTGAGCTAATAAGTTTCAGCATTGAGCATAAGCACTGTGTCATTATCGCGATAAGGTTGACTGCAAGCTTTTCTTAGACTATCAAAGGAGATAAAATTACCAAGGAAAAAGATGTAAAATAGAGTGTTTTCTTAGCTCCATGTATGTGCTAGCAAGTACCAGAAGCAATTTGTTTAGTAAATTGGTAAGCAAGAATCAAAATGTACAATCAAGAAGAGGGATGTTCATGGACTTGCTCACAAATACTATGTAGACTTGGTCAAAGCAACCAACTTATAGGGAAATTAGGGACGTCATGGAATATATATATATATATATATATATATATATATATATATATATATATATATATATATATATATATATATATATATATATATATTTATACACACACACACACACCAAGAGTATGTAAGTAAATATCTACCTTGATACAAATTATACTCACCCGCAAGAAACCTGAAGGGATTTCAATAAAGCCCTGTAGAAGAAGATCAACCTTTTGTAGAATGCAAAAGGGAACGGGTGTAATAACATACAAAAGACCTTTGATCACATCGATAGCTCGCACAATACCTGATCAATCAATTTATAGGTTAATCACAAAACAGAAACCATAGTCCATTGAAATTCCAACAAATTCCTTAAAGTTGCCTATATAAAGATACAGATTGAAGATTCCTTTTAAAATTGGAAATTGTGTAAAATGCAGAAATTTAGTATAGAGCCATGAAGCATTTGAGATATTGCTCATGATTACTTTTCAAATAAATATTTCGCTAATTTTCTAGCATATTCTTCCCACTAGAAGAATATTAGGTGTGATTCGATCACATTTATTTAATATAATAAATCTGGACGCGAGAAACTAAATTTGCTACCGTGTGGCCTGGAGGTAATGGGTTCGAGTCTCGGAAACAGCCTCCTGTAAAGTACGGTGAGGTTGCATACAATAGACCCGGGACCTTGTATTGGCGGGAGCTTCGTGCACCAAGTGCCCCTTTTTATGTGAGAAACTAAATTTAATCAAAGATAATGAAAAGAAAATCTGTTATAATGGTCTGCCTACAACATGGAATTTGATGGTTATGTGCATAATATCAAGTGGGATAAGACTTGGTTGTTGCAGAATACCAAAAGAATGTAGCAGTCTAGCAGAGATATCAGTTGTTAAATAAACAAAAATTTTAATATCAAACAAGTACGAGATCATCACAGTGAATCATCACCAATAAAAATGGTTTCCTTTCTTCCAAGAACACGAAACAAGTTATAAAGCGAAGCAGAATTTGAATAATACTTCATAAAAACATAGTACTAGAATTCCAACTTTTGGCTCTTCTGTATTTTCTGTCAATCGCAACAAGCACTAGTGCAGACAATTTCAATGAGACCAAAATCCATAAAATTTGTTGTCTATTCTATTTCTCTCTGTGCTAACAATTTCAGTTAAATAAACCAAAAAGATGCATACTCATCTGTTATTTTTTAAAATCGGATATCATCATCATTTTTACAAGAAGGAAGCCATAATGCGCAAGTCTCCCTTGTGATTTAGGAAAGGTTTGTGCATAAAAGCTTCAGTTCAGCAAGTCTACAGGATATTCTATCATCACCTGAATCCAGTGATGAGAATGTTGCACTAAGTATTGGAAAATTAGCTTGCCCCTTTACAACCATGTGTGACAATATTTGGCAAAGCGCACTAAGTTACGAGTTTTTATTTAATAAATGATTTGCATGGAGCATATAGGATTCCTCGTGTATTTTGTAGATTGAGGTATCAAGTTTACATAATGGACTTAATGGATTAAACGTACAGCCATGTGAAATTTCAAGCTTGAGAATGGTAATAAAGCTTGGAGAAGACCCTTTGTGTTGAAACTGTAACCTTATAGGCTTGTTTGGGAGTAGAAATAATGTAAAGATATGACCAATGTTATGGATACAGGAAAAGTTAAATGGTTGTAAGAACAATTTAAATCATGATCTAGGAACAATGTAAGGCATGTCATGATCTAGGAACAATTTAAATCATGGAAGGGCTCAACTAGGAAAAGAGTAGCAGGTAGCTTAATAGTTGTAAGAAAAACCTAATGCATATTATGTTCATCGCTTGCTCCATTGCCTCATTTAAAGGTGTATTTAATGAATATTGTTGTGAGGTTGCACCAGATATGACAAATGCAAACCATTTTGTGCTAGCGTGCACATCCTTTCTTCTTGATATTGTTCACATGTGCAATTGCTCTCTGACGGTGTGCCAATCTTTGCTGTTTATGTTCATGAATAAGAATTACAAATGATATGCAGCAAATATTCCTCCATTTTGTTCTATAAGCATGATAAGGGCAAAATTGTCTACATAACTTGCTCAGCCATACTACAAAAAATGTTTAATATTTGACTTCTATAGTGTCTTCAAAAATGTTGAAAAGTTAATTTTCCAGTGCTTTGATTAGTGATGGAAATGGACGCTGGAAAATATTATCCAACACTTACTGGTGCAATAGCACAAGTGTTGACAATTTTCAGTAATAGATAAAATAATGTAAAAATTTTATATGCTTGCTGTTGAGAAAATAAATGTTGCCAACACGACTTTGCATGTAGTCCTGATAAGTAACTGAGAGGCAGGAAAATGAGAGAAATAAGACAAGCAGAGCAGCTTATTACCAAGTCCCACACATGGAGGTATCTTAGACTTGGATTTTGCAGGCACATCCGAACTGACAGCCAGGCCAACAATTGTAGCATTAAGACTGTGAAATATTTCACTACTTGGAACCTACAAAAAAAAAGAAAAAGACAGCATATAAGGAAATGAAGATAGATTACACATGTTTATGGGTTATAAACAAGTTGATTATTCAGTTTATTAGCTACTTAGCTTCAGGATTAAATATTGGAAAAACAAGATACATGTTTGTCTGATACCTGCTGAAGTTTGTATACATGCAACATAAAATCATTGGTTATTAGGAATTAAGCACCCAGGATCCTTTGGACCACAACCCCTGGTCCGTTCCTGGACCAGGGGTCGTTTATAGGTGGGATTTCATGGATCCCACCTGTATAATAGGTGGGGTCCATGAAATTCCACCTATGAGTGATGTGGTCCATCCTCTGGACTGCACTTTGCTGTCCAGAGGATCTGTACCCGGAATTAAGAGGATGACACAAAATCATTAATGAAGTTGCACATTTACAAAATGGTTGATGGATCTCTTCTTCACAAGAACAATATAAATGAAATGCCATAAGGAAAAACAAGGGAAGGCTGTAAATCATAGCTCAAACAAAAAACTGACACAGCTTGAGATATATTGGGGTCACACAAATGATTAGGAAAGAGCATGCATATGAAACTCAAGACAACATGTTAAACCAATCTTAAGTATAAGTTTAGTTAAATCACCTAATGCTTTACTAACCTGACAATGAAGATGAATGACCTTTACTTTTGAAAAAGGAACCACATATGGAGAAACAGCAGCCAGAGCACGAGCAAGCGCTTTATTAGTCAGAATATTCAGGTTGTTGGGGAAGCATTGCTTGAAATAGCCAAAAAGACGCTGGTCTCGCATATGGCGAGCATCTTTCTGAACTAATATACTGCAGGAAAAAAAGAAAATTTGGCACTGTTAAAGCCTTACAGGTGAAGTTGTCCAGCTCTATAGCACACCAACTCAAGCTATAGCCTGGTGTATACCTAAAACTTGGTAGAAAGCATAACTAGATTAATAATCGATTTCAAAATCAAATACAGACAAAAAATGTAGCTAAGTCCAGAAATGACAAATAATCTTCTATTTGCTAAACATTTGGACATCAATGTGTACACGAAGTAGTTTCAGCAGACATAAAGAGTAAGTCAATTGTGAATGATGAAAACTCACGATTCATTTTTAATATTTCGACGTGCTGAATCAAGAACAAGTATAGGAACTTTATGAAGTTCCTGCTGGTTTGCATCCAACCAGAATGTCCCAACTGGTAGATTTTTACTCTGAAGTGAAATGTGTATCTGAACAACTAGAGTAGGAGATATATATCTTAACATTTCAACCAAGAGATCAAAGCCAGTGCCTGCATACAACAAAGATCAATGAAGAGTTCCCAGCCAACAAAATAAGTCGCTATTTTCAGAATAAAAACACTTATTTTGCTACTTGAAAAGAGAAAAAAATATCAAGTAACAGCAAATATTTCAAAAATATACCTTTCACCCATCCAGGAGTGTTAATAATCAAAGGCAACACTGTATTTCCAGGATCATTGGGTTCATCCAGCTGATGATACTGCTTGATAAAGTAATCATATAATCTTAACGTAAAATCCAGATATGCTTCCGGATTACTCTTTGAGGAGATGTCGCCCAAGTAGAAAAACCTGAAATTTTATGAATTATTGTGTTGTATAAAATTTTCAATAAAAAATAAAATCACATCAACTTTTGAATGACTTTATACACTATTTTGTTAAAATGAGAAGTTGTAGACTAGCGAGTGGGTTTATAAGACTTAGATGAGTGTACTATAGTTAGATTTAAGCATTTTGGACCAAATATTGAGACGATCAAGTTAATGACCCATTTCTTTCATTTGGGCAGATTGTTATATTTTGGTATTAGAGCAAGGTTTGTCATAGGCATGATGAGCGCCAAACAAGTAATAAAAGGATTAGTCCATCGCATGTTCTAATTAGAAATTATTGCTTGCAGAAGTGGAACCGCCATTAGATTGAGGCTCACATCCCCCATATGAGATGATGGTATCCAATAAGTTAGACTTGTGGCCTTGACAGGGACAAAATCTAGTATGACTAAATTCCAACATTGTTTTATAACTATGTAGAAGTTGCTCATAATTAGTTTGAGATATCTCCATCTTAGGAATCAATAAACTATTTCCAGCCTCAGATATAGAACAAGTGAATAACATGAACAAAGAAGGTGTTTCTTCATCATGAAAAAAAACCACAAGTAACACATTGAATTAAGTCATTACTTAATTGAGGGCCTTCCGGCCTTGATTGTAAAAACTTTGAAGGTTGCAATATTTTCATTGAACAGCTAAAGCCTTTGATGTTACTAGATGCTTTTAGATGATAATTTTTTAGTTAAAATAAAAAACATTTGTATCTCTAATTTGTTTTTGTCCTTGAAATGATTGGAATAAGATATTTGAATTAGCTCTTAAAGCTAAATTAATAAATCACTGAAACTTAAAAAAAAAAAAAGCGCCAATAAATGAACTTTGAGTAGTCAACCGACTCATGTTACGAGTATCAGACTAAGCAACCATAGTCAAATTAAATGCATACCTTTCAGTTTCTCTAATGCATGGATTCATCAAATCTACAAACAAAGAAATAACGTGCTGCTTCATTACCTTTAATTTGAGAAAAAAATCCATAATATAAAAAGGAAGTTGGATGAGGAATATTGATACCTGAAATAGTTTCCTTAATAAGAGTGAGAGAGACACATCCAGGAGGAGAGAAATCAGGTTGTCCCACATCTGTATCCAAATAACCAACTCTCCCATACCTGCGATCAAACATTCCCAGTAACATTCAATCTTAAAGCTTTAAGAGAAAGTAAGATGAATCCTAGGGGGGAAATAACCCTTTTTCTCAAGAGTCAAAAGAATGAAAAGAAGTGGGCACCTTGGCAAGAGGGCATTGAGGAGGTAGCGGGAGAAGGTAGACTTGCCGCTATTCTTAGGCCCGCACACGAAGACCACAGGCGGAGGAAAAGAAGCGGAAACTATGCTCTCCGCTGCATGCGCCCAGTCCAACGGAATAATTACCTCCATCTCCGTGCTAGGACACTCCTGTTCACTCCAACTCCACCCACCGTCCTGATCTCTCTCTCCGCCGACAAAAGAACACAAGCACGCACGGCACAATCTATCTCACCCGCATACACAACTCACAGCGCAGCTTCTAGTTTCTCAACCTCCACAGCCCACGTCTTCCGAGGCAGCACCCGGCGCCGGGATTCCCCGCTGTTGGCCGCTGTTGCGCGAAGGAGCCGGAGCGGAACGAGAACCGGAACCCGCAAGACCTGCTAATTAGGTCTGATAGACCGATTCGAACAAGTGGGTTTTAATGGACCATATGGGTTTAATGGACCGAGTGAGGTCCCCGGTCCCGGTTCAATCGGTCCATCCAATCCGTTTAATAAGGAAATATTTTTTACTTATTTTTATTGTCAGTATCATAAGAAACAATCTATTTTGATCGTCCTGATCTTTCTTTGGTTATGTATATTTTTTTTTCTCGGACAATTTAGTGGTTAACACATAAAATATTATCATGAAATTTATATTAAATCTTAGTAAAATTGAATTAGTCATTATTTTAAAAATTAATAATCATTTATGATTTATATTTTTTGTGTTAATTTTAGGATGATTTAATGAAAACGCAATGTTTTTGAAAAATAATTTGGCCAGATTCATCTTCATTTATTTCTTCGAATAAAAAAACAGAAAAATATATCGGCACATAATATTCACGCATATAAATTTGTCCACGGACGATTTTCAAACACACACAACTCGCTCAAACGCAGACAAATATATGTATATACATATCACGGACAGTTCGATATCTGCTTTAGCCAATTTAGTCCGCATAATTTTATTTTGGATACGGTGACGGAAGTCAACTAAGCTTAGGTCTTCTCCTCAGGTTCCAGCTCTCTGTTCTCGACCGTAGAGTACCCACGGCTGCAGTCCGCCTTGCCGCCGGCGTCAGCTGGGCTTATAAACAGCCCGTAGAACCCTCCGATGACGACAATCATAGCCATCATCCAGACAGCCACCGCTAGCACCGTGGGCATCACCCTCGCCACTCGCCAGGCGAACGCGAGGTTCAGCGCCGCCGACGAGGCCCAGACAGCCGCCTTCAGCCGCTCCCTGGCTTCCGACGCGCCGTCGGGGCCCATTCTCTCGAACCTCTTGAGGCAGGCGAATAGCAACGCCAAGTCCGAGTAGGCGAACACGATGAAGGCTAGCTCCGACGGGTCGTGGCGCGCGCGGTAGGCGATGCCGGCGGAGTGGAAAACGAGGAAGACGAGGACGGCGGCGGCCAGAAAGCGAGCGAGGCTGCCCTGCGGTGACCATTTCGTCGACCGGGGATGATCACTCGATGACGTTAACATCTTTTCCATGCTTGCACTGGACGATCTCATTCCCACCGACGGCCGGTGGCTCAAAATTTAAATACAGGCCGTGAATTGACTTGGAGAAGACCGATGACTGAAGTCGTCCCAGGAAACTGCGGAGAAATTAAAGGTAACAGCAACGCTGGGTTTACCAAACCCAAAAAGTTGGGTTTTGTAAACCCAATGACATTGCAAATGATATAGTTTTTATAAACCCGTTGGATGCTGGGTTCAGGATTCTTTAAAAATAAAATAAAAAATAAAAAATTGTGGGCATGGGTCTCACATATAGTGGATGTGAGCCAAATTTTTTTTTTTTTTTTTAAAAAAATAGAAAATTTAATGTAACGGACAATTTTGACAACGGTTGGCAACGGTTAATTTTTTCACACAACGGTTAGAAACGGTCATTTCACATTACTTTTTTTTAACAACAAATTTTTTGACTTATAAATAGCATAATATTTTTCATTTCCCTACTCACTATTTAAAACTTTCTCTACAATTTCTCCACTACAATATTTCTATCTCCTTATTCAAAATAGTTAAAAAATTTAATAATTCATTCAACAATTTATTTGGTTCTCCAAATATAAAGGGAAATTCAAACTCTCAAAATTCTCAATCATGTTTTCTTCCCAACCTTCATCCATCTCAATTTACTTATGCAACTCAATTTTCACAAAATGCTCCCACATGTTCGAATTTTGTTCCTCATGCTCCGTTTTTCATGTTTCCATCTGATTATGTCACCTCCTCAAATATTTACTACTCCATCACCATCGAGCATGTCGTCGAATGAATCTCGACAGGTGAGTTTGGGAGGATTTGGATCTGATAGAGAGCCCCCAACATCAATTTTAATGTTACGCTCTCAATTTCCACCACATTCGACAACACCTAAGATAGAAAAATATTAACCTCGAGGATGATGAGGAGGAGGACAAAGAAATGAATGTCCCTTGTAATAGAGGTAAGGTGATGTGGACAACCGAGGAGGAGAAGTGTCTTGCAAGAGCTTGGGGAACTATTACCAATGACCCAAAAGTTGATAATGCACAAAAGAATAAACATTTTTGGCAACGTACCACCACTTACTATAATGATAATCGGCCTGCGAGTACGACAACAAGAGAATGGCCATCGATAAAGTGACATTACTATCAAGTTATACCTGATATTAGTAAGTTCTCAAGATAGTACAAAAATTTCTTCAACAATCAGGCTAGTGGTGAAAGTGATGCTGATGTTTTAGCCGCTACACATAATATGTGGAAAAAGGTACATAAGAATAAGGCTTTCAAGTATGAACATGTATGGAAGATTATAACAGAGTGTGAGAAATGGGCTCCCTATTCTCTTGGTCATCATGCTAACAAGAAGACGAGGCCTTCCGAATCAAGAGCACATACTTCTTCAACCAATTCGGATACTAATGGTGACTCTGGAATTCGCTCACCTCCAATAGGGCAACAGAAGGCAAAAAGAAAGAATAAAGCCAAAGTTATAGAAGACGAAGATTTCAATGTGAAATGGGAACAAATGCAACAATATCAAAAGAAAAAATTGGCGCTTAAGGAACTCGAGCTAAAGCAAAAGGACTATGATTTGATTATGAAAGATACGAGTGGAATGACAGAGCCACAACTTCATTGGCATATGAAAATAGTTAAAGAAATTACAAAGAGACGTGACCTACAATAGATTTGTCATTTGTGGACGTTAATATTTTTAAATTTATGTTGGTCTTTGTCGTTTGTTGACGTTTATATTTTTTTAATTTATGTTGTACTTTATGATTCATTGATTTGTAAGTTTTCTTACTTATGTTGGTCTTTATGAGTTTTTTAAATAAAAAAAGTTGTTATAAAATAGTCGTTATAAAATTACCATTGTAAAATAGTCGTTATAAAGTAGTCGTTGTAAAATAGTCATTATAAACTAGCTGTCACAAATTAGTCTATATATATCAATGTGGAAGTTATGATTCTCCATTCCATTGTATTTCTTATTTGAACTACTTAAAACTTCAATTATATTCAAAATGTCCATTAATTTTGGAGAAATGACATGTGGGAAGATGCGGAAGATGATGTTAATCGAATGATGATTACGCTACTTTAGCAGGAAGAGTAGAGACGTCAAGAAACTCGAAGTTCTCAAAGAGCTACAAATCAGAGATATGTGGATCGGGATCGTGAAGACAGGCATGTTCGCCTTGTCCGAGATTACTTCTCGGATGTTCCAATATTTCACGTTGAAGTCTTTCGACGACGATTTCACATGCGAAGAGAGTTATTTGTTTGCATAGTCGATGTCTTGACAGATCATTCAGAGTATTTTTAGTGGAGGAGAGACGCAATTGGAAGGAAAGGTTTGTCACCATTTCAAAAATGCACGACGGCTATTCGTCAATTGACATATGCATCCCCCGCCGACTCTCTGGATGAGTATGTACGGATGAGTGAGAGAACTGCCCTTGATTGCTTGATTAGCTTCTGTCGACGTATGATCGATGTGTTTGGGGCACGATACTTGCGAAGACCCAATGCTGCTGACACTCAACGCTTGCTTCAAATGCATGAGTAGAGACACAACTTTCCTGAAATGTTGGACAACCTTGATTGCATGTATTGAGAGTGGAGGAATTGCCCCGTCGCTTGGAAAGACCAGTTTACTAGAGGCGATTATGGCATCTCAACAATAATTCTTGAAGTTGTCGCATCTGCATACTTGGGGAAATGACATGCTTTTTGGCGTCGCAAGGTCGCGTAATGATATAAATATTCTTAACGAATCACTATTATTTAACGTCGTCCTATAGGGAAATGCTCTGGATGTTAATTTCACAGTAAACGGCACATACAAAAGGATACTATCTGACAGATGGTATATATCTTAAATGGGCTACGTTCGTGAAGGACTTTCCGTGTCACGAGGATCCCAAGCGGAAAAAAATTCAAGGAGAGATAGGAGGCTATAAGAAAGGATGTGGAGCGAGCATTTGGAGTGCTCCAAGCTTGTTGGACAATAATTAAAGGGCATGCACGATCTTGGTACAAAAATGACTTAAGGGACATCATGTATACGTGCATTATTTTGCACAACATGATTATTGAGGATGAAAGAGATGCATTAATTAATTGGTCAGATGAAGACTCTCCTCTTCAGGCACGAATAGTCATGGGCTCTACCCAAGAATTCCGAGAGTATCTCCAGAATTATAGCCAGCTACATGATAGAGAAGTGCATCACCAGCTTCAAACCAACTTGGTTAAACACGTCTAGACACGTTATGAATGTGATTAGTGGGCAATAAGTTAATTATTAATTAATTTTATTTTAATTATGTTATGTTTTATTTTATGATACCACTGTAATGATTTATTTGTTAATGTTACAAATTATTAAATTTTCAATAATATTTTTATGAAATTATTTTGTTCGTAAACAAATTTATTGAAAATTTAAAAGTATTAAATGAATTATTTATTAAAAATTATTAAATAAAACTAAAATATATTATTAATAAATTAATTAATATATATATTATAAATATATATTTATGATAGTATATAAATGAATATTAAGATAGTAAATAGAAAATATATATAATTATGTGGTGGGATCGATATAAAGTTGTTTGTTGGGTTTATGATTGTAAGGAGAGGTTTATAAAAGTTGTGGAATTTTTACTTTTAACGTGGCAGTGATGTGGTATAGTAGGTCACATGACGAAGTTGGATTTATAGGTTTAAAATTACGGTTATTATTGGAAATTGATATTCGAACAGTTGGAGACATCAGATAGACCCATAAATTATGTAAGAAGATAAATTATGTGGACATTTCTCAATGGTTGTTTATATGGATGTGATTATGTATATTTTTTATATCCCTTAAAAATTGATCTTAAAATATATTATATTAAATATTTATATAAATACCAATTGTATTAATTCATAGGACTTTATAAGTTGTTATCTTGAGGTTTAATATTAATCTTTTGCAATGGAAATCAAATGCTATTATGACATGTTTATGGGTTTAGATTTGAATGAACTTTAATTGAATGCCGAAAAAAAGTCATTAAAAAATAGTGTAGGACCGTTGGGCCGGCTAGGAGGGGGTTGTTGGATATCCTGCTAACACAAAAAGGAAAACAAACCCTCCTCGAACTCTTTAGGCTAACACTTGCATAATTAAGTTAAGCAGATAAATTAAAAGCATAAAGAAAAGCGAGGCACAAAAGATTTACTTGGTTACAACCGATGTGGTTGTTAATCCAAGGAAGATTAAGCTCAATAAAACTCCTTCGGGCGGAGAAGCCTCGCAGAAAACAAAAGCTTAGACTAAAAGAGAGTGTGCAAGCAATGGATTTACAATGAGTTGTTGGCTTCCGGACCAAGGCTATATTTATAGTCTTGGTCAGGGCGCCTGGAAGGGTTCCGGCGCTGGGGATAAATTTTATCCCCAACGGCCGGATCGAGTCAAAACTCGATCTTGTTGAAAAGTCGATTCCGGGCGCCCGAAGGGTTCCGGCGCCCGGAGCCCTAAGGTCAACATAAGTTGACTTTTCGACTCCGGTTGACTCATCTCGATCCTCTCGTCCGGGTCTTTCTGCTTCGGCTCCGCTTTGCTTGGGTGATCTCGCCATCCGAATAGGGCTCACCCAACCCATCTTCCGGTCTTCTCGAGCGTGCTTCCTCCGGCTTCGTCCCTAATTGCGCTGTTCCTTCTCGCCCACCGTGGTACTCATCCGCCGATTGGCCCCTGGCCGCACCCCGTGCCGACCTTCGCTTAGCCGCCTCTCTCTTGCCCGAGCAATCTTCCGCCTGCCAGACTTTCCTTCTCGTCCACGGTACTCTTCCGCAGCACCTCGTCCCTCGGACGCACAGCGTGTCGTCCTTCTCGCTAGCTGCGTCTTCCGCTCGAGTACATGTGCTCCTAAGCTCCTGCACACTTAGACACAAGGTTAGAAACAACGCAGGACCTAACTTAACTTGTTGATCACACCAAAACAACCTTGGGGTTCCAACAAATAGAAGTTATAGTCGGAGTGGACCCATCTTAATGGTGTGTTTGATTGGAGATTATCCTTGATAACCTTAGTTATCCATCCAAAGTCATCAACGAAAACCCTATTTGATTTAGGTAATCCATGATTTCTGAGTAATATTCCATACTTGACATATCAGTAAAAGGGGCATGCAACCGGAATCGAAAAACTGAAGTCTTTTTTTATTCCAAGATTAATGAATTTTTTTTTACCCAAAATACCTTCGAAGAAAAAAGTGATAAAAAGAAAAAATATAAAAATAAAATAAAAAATTTTAAAAAATTTAAAAAATAAAAATAAAAATAAAAATAGAAACAACATTTAAAAAAAATGGGAAAATGGGGGAAAAATAAAAAATAGAAAAAAATGTAAAAAATAGAACAAATATATAAAAAATAGAAAAAACATTAAAAAAATTAAAAATGTAAAAAAAATATTTTTTTAAAAAAAAATTAAAAATACACATAAAACTAAAAAAACATGAAAAATATAAAATGGAAAACGTAGAGTTTAATAATAATAATAATAATATATGTAGTTGGTTTTGTATATAACTAAGCATGATATAGTAAATATTAAACTAAGTTATTCATTGAAATCTTCAAACAAATAAGTTTTTTTTGCATTACCTAGGTTGAACCAAACAATATTTGGTTATGTTTTATTTCTCATAGCCTTGATCATGTGATTACTTGATAATCACATAACTAAAATTATATATGATAATTTGAATCAAACGTACCCTAAAGGGTCTAATAAAAAAAATAAGCAAGTTATGTCTGGGTGGGCCTTAGACCTTAAAGGGTCTATAAAAAACAATACGCCTTTTATGTTAATATAAAAATAATAAAATTAATATTATAAAAATAATTTCATTAATAGAACCAACTGACATTTATAATAATAAAACAATTAGATTATACGTTAATAATCAACGTCATTATATTAAAAAATAAAAAAGAACTATTACAATTAATTATAAAAAACTATTTTTCTTATATGCTATTTATAAAATATTAATTATTTTTTCATAATTAGTTTTTTTTTAAAACTCAATCTTAATCAAAATCATAGCTACTCATTTAATCATGTTTGGATTATAGTTGATCTCAAATAAGATTTCAACAATTTCAATTTAGAAAAACTTTATTCTGTAGATGCAATAGTCACCGGAATAGTCAATAATATCTTATATGCAATGAATGGATTTGAGGAAAAATTCATTTTTTACAAAAAAAAATAAATAATATCTTATAGTCAATACATTACAGACTTTGTAATGTAATCTGGATTACATTACAAGGTAGATTACAGGCTACCAAACGCAGCCTTACTGTTTTTGTTTCCTTTGGTACAATATGTTGTATGATTTTAAGTTATTGATATAAGTCATATCCATCCAAATCTGAAACATCTTGTCATGTGCCTATTTCTTTATAGTTTCCATTCAAGATTCTTTCAACAAGAAGTTCTTATCAATTAATAAACCTAACTTTTAAGCTATAGAAAGGAATAAAAAAAAACTCTTCATATTCCTCAAACATTTTCTTCAATGACCTAATTATTTGATCTACTATATATAAGAAATAATGAACTCTAATTGTTTGACCTCAATGCGGAAAACATGCTTAGAATTTTGCTACCTAAAGTTGGAAATCAATCAAAAACCTTGTAAAAGACACGAACCTAAGTTGCATAACTATCAGCAACAACGAACGAGATGATGTGCACGGTATAAACGTGCAATGAGGGTGATGGGCCAAGCTTGGAGTCAAGGATTTTTGTGTAATTTTAGTACTAAAATGTTGGGTTCGTCGGGCCGCGAAAACCGATTTTTCGCGTCGCGGAAACCCCGAGTCACCCAAAGCCATGGATCTCGTGCAAAGATTCGTAAACAAAACTTTTCGAAAAACCTTTTTCTTGTACGAGTTTGTAAAAACTTTAGATCTACACTAAAGTTAAGATCATTACCCTTGTAGCGAAGCCCTTCGCGTTCCCGCTCGTCCAAGGTGCCGGATCTCTAGACCGTCAAGTGTACGGTCCTCTAGAAGTATCCACACGAACAATCCTTGATGGAGAAGACCAAACAAAGGTGTGCTAGCACCTTGTATTGTTCGGCCAAGAGAGGAGGAGAGGGAGAAGAGAGAGCTCTAGAGGAAGAAGATGACTTAATCACACTTGAATGAAAAATGAATATTTTTCATTCCCCACTAGAGTGGCCGGCCACATCTTGGAGGTGTAACTCTCCACATTAATTCCAATTAATGTGGAGACCATTAAGAGTTGTAACCCCCATGAGGTGGCACTCTAGGATGATGTGGATCAACACTATTGGTCCACATCTTGCCACCTCACTAAATGACATGGCAACAAGTGTAACCTCCTCATTTAATGTGGGTCGGCCACATTAAATGCTATGGAGGCTTGTAACCTCCATGAGGTGGCACACATTGATGATGTGGAGCAATTCTATTGGTCCACATCTTGCCAACTCACTAGTGATGTGGCAAAAAGTCAAGTCAAACATGACTTTTTTTTCTCTTCCTCTCAAATCAAGTCAAACTTGATCAAATCTCTCTCATGGTTGATCTAATCCAACCATATGATTCAAGCCAACTTAATATAATGAATCTAATTCATTAAATTAAGTTGATTTAATGAGTCATAATCTAAATTAGACTCATTAAATACATGAATCAACTTGAGTCCAACTCAATTAGCCTAATTTGGATTACTCTTAATCCAATATGATTCATCAAATGAATCTAATCCTCTTGGTTCATCATATGAACCAAATCTCCATCTAATTGTCCTTAGTGTGTGACCCTATAGGTTCTTGTAACGTTGGTAATGCCCTAAACTCATTTAGGAGCATAAGTAATGAGCGGTATCTAGCAACACATCATTACTACCCAAGTTACAAGAATATCGAGATCCGACATCACCTTGTGACTACCAATTGTGACTCCTCACAAAATATATGACATTGTCCTTCTATCCTAGACATCTAGATTGATCAATGTGAGGAATAGACCATGTCATCCTCTAATCAATCTAAATCTTGAACTCCAAGTAGACTCACTCTAATCAAATGAGCTCAATATCTCATATTGACTCATTTGAGCATGGTCATGCACTTAGTGGTCTCAGTCTATCAAGAATAATGATGTCACTCCCGTCATATAGGAGGGATAGATCCCATCTACATTACTCACATCCCTCCGCATAATTTGTTACCCAACCAGTAATTGCCTTTACAGTCCACCCAGTTATGGGTGACGTTTGACGAAGCCAAAGTATGCAACTCCTTATGTAAGGAACCAAGGTGACTTCAGGTCCAAGGACTAGTAGTCATACTAATAGCCACATGAGAAAGTATATGACACTCATATAACGATCCATGATACTTTCTCATTGCGGGTCATTCAGTATACATTCTCTAATGCATACCCATGTGTCAACTTGATATCTCTATATCCATGACTTGTGAGATCAAGTCATCGAGTTGACCTACATGTTAGTCTCATCGCATTAACATTGTCCCTGAATGTTAATACTTGACTAGGAATGATTAAGAGTAGTGTTCCCTATATCATCTCACTATCGATTCAACTAATCGATTGATATAGGTATGAACCTTCTACTCAAGGATGCTATTATACTTAGTCTATTTGGCACTAATACAAATAAGTATAATAACCAAACAAATGTCTTTATTAATATACAAGAATATGATATACATGAGTCCATACAATCATCAAAATGATTGGCTCTAGGGCTCTAACTAACAATCTCCCACTAGCACTAGTGCCAATCAGTATAGGCTCTAAGGCCTAAAGACCTAGTGTGACCATCATGCTTCCTCTGTGTCAAAGCCTTGGTCAAGGGATCTGCGATGTTAGCCTCTGTAGGTACTCTGCAAATCTTCACATCTCCTCTATCGATAATCTCTCGAATGAGATGGAAGCGCCGTAGTATGTGCTTGGTCCGTTGGTGTCCTTCGTTTGTGCTATAGCTCCATTGTTGTCACAATAGAGCTCAACTGGTTCAGCGATGCTAGGAACCACCCCAAGTTCGATGATGAACTTGCGGATCCAAATCGCCTCCTTTGCGCCTCCGATGCAGCAATATACTCGGCCTCTCTTGTAGAATCAGCTACGAACTCTTCCACCTCACAGACCACCATTTAAGCAAAACACGAACCACCTGCGATCGGTAATCATCCCGATCGCTGGAAGCTAGCATCACCGTAACCCTTTACGCTAGCTCATCATTACCTCCATATATCAAGAAATATTCTTTAGTCCTTCTTAAGTACTTAAGAATATTATTGACCGCTATCCAGTGACTTTCACTGGGTATCTGCCCGTCATGCTCAAAGCATACGAGACATCGTGTCGAGTACATAGCATGGCGTACATGATCGATCCTATGGCTGAGGCATAAGGGATCTGATCCATGCGGTCTCTCTCCTCTCTAGAAGAGGGACCTTGAGTCTTCGAAAGACTCACGCCATGTGACATCGGCAGAAATCCCTTCTTGGAGTTCTGCATGGCAAACCGAAGGAGTACCTTGTCAATGTATGTACTCCTACTTAGGCCAAGCAATCTCTTAGATCTGTCTCTATAGATCTGTATCCCTAGAATATGAGATGCCTCACCTAAGTCCTTCATTGAGAAGCAACTCCCTAGCCAGGTCTTGACAGACTGAAGCATAGGGATGTCCTTCCCAATGAGTAGTATGTCATCCACATACAATATGAGGAAAACAACTATATCCCCTACAACCTTCTTGTAGACACAAGGTTCATCTTCGTTCTTGATGAAACCAAATTGTTTGATTGCATCATCGAATCGAAGATTCCAGCTCCGAGAAACTTGCTTTAGTCCATAAATGGACCTATGCAGCTTGCATACTCTACTAGTATGCTGTGGATCTACAAAACCCTCAGGTTGTGTCATGTACACATCCTCGAGCAGGTTTCCATTCAGAAATACGGTTTTAACATCCATCTGCCATATCTCATAGTCATGGTAGGCTGCAATAGCAAGCATGATCCGAATGGACTTAAACATCGCTACTGGAGAAAAGGTCTCATCATAGTCAATACCATGAATCTGCTTGAAACCTTTAGCTATCAAGCGACCCTTATAAATAAGTCCATCCATGTCAGTCTTTCTCTCAATGACCCACTTGCACCCTATGGGTTTTACCCCTTCAGGTGGATCAACCAAAGTCCAAACTTGGTTGGTGTACATGGATTCCATCTCGGATCTCATGGCCTCTAGCCATTTCTCGGAATCTGATCTCATCACAGCTTCCTGATAGGTGGTAGGCTCATCCTCTATGAGTACAATGTCATCATGGTCAGACAAGAGAAATGAGTATCTCTCAGGCCGACGACGTACCCTATCAGACCTGCGAAGAGGAATGTCTACTTGAACTGGTTATTGTTCCTCAACTCCTTGTGGAACATCATCCACAACACTTTGTGGTTCTAGTTCAATTTCCATCGAGGCATCAGTGCTATTGTTCGCATCTTGAACTTCTTCAAGATCGAACGTGCTCCCACTAGTCTTTCTAGAAACAAAGTCCTTTTCTAGAAAGACCCCAGTCTTTGCCACAACTACCTTGTACTGACTGGGAATATAGAAGTAATATCCCTTAGTTTCCTTGGGATATCCAATGAAATAGCACTTGTCGGATTTGGGTCCTAATTTGTCTGAGACTTGACGTCGTACGTAAGCCTCACAACCCCAAATCCTCATGAAAGACACCTGAGCATCTCTCCCAGTCCATATCCTATATGGTGCCTTTATCACGGCCTTGGATGGAACTCGGTTGAGTATAAAAGCTGTCGTGTCTAGAGCATAGCCCCAAAGGTATGTCGGAAGATCTGTGTGACTCATCATCGATCGTACCATATCTAATAGGGTACGATTCCTCCTTTCGGATACACCATTCCACTGTGGTGTTCCAGGAGGAGTGAGTTGGGATAGAATCCCACACTCAGCTAGATAGTCACGGAACTCATGGCTAAGGTATTCTCCACCTCGATCGGATCAAAATATCTTAATACTCTTGCCAAGCTGGTTCTGTACTTCATTCTTGAATTCTTTGAACTTTTCAAAGGATTCAGACTTATGTGTCATCAAGTACACATAACCATATCTACTGAAATCATCAGTAAATGTGATGAAGTACCTGTAACTGCCTCTAGTAGCAACATTGAAAGGGCCACATACATCACTATATATGAGTCCTAACAAATCAGTTGCTCTCTCGCTGTGCCCACTAAAGGGAGTCTTGGTCATCTTGCCTCGTAGGCATGACTCGCATACCTCATATGATTCAAAATCAAATGATTCCAGCATACCATCCTTATGGAGCTGGGATAAACGCCTGTCATTTATATGACCTAAGCGACAGTGCCAGAGGTAGGTTTGGTTCATGTCATTTGACTTGAACCTCTTGGTATTTATGTTATAGATAGGGCTCTCAAGGTTTAGAATATAGAGTCCGTTTATCAGAGGTGCACTACAATAGAACATATCGTTTAAATATATGGAACAACATTTGTTCTTTATAGTAAACGAGAAACCTTTCTTGTCCAAACAAGAAACTGATATAATGTTCTTAGTCAAGGCAGGCACATAACAACAATTATCTAATTCTAGTACAAGCCCAGAGGGAAGGGATAGATGATAAGTTCCTACAGCAATAGCAGCAACTCGTGCTCCATTGCCTACTCGTAGGTCTATCTCACCCTTCGTCAATGCCCTGCTATTTCTCAGCGCTTGTATATTAGTACAAATGTGAGAAGCACATCCGGTATCTAATACCCACGATGAAGAAATAGAGAGGCTGACTTCTATAACATGTATACCTGAAGTAGAAATCTTATTTCTCTTCTTCTTAAGATCTTCCAGGTATTCTTTGGAGTTCATCTTCCAGTGCCTTGCTTGTCCTTGATATAGGTGACAAAGATATTCAACCATATCGTAAGCGCTCATCAACTCATGTTGCTTCTGAAGCTCAGAGTTCATGGTCGCGTGCATAAGACATGACACATCTAATGCGTCATCTTGATGCTTCTTGTAAGCATCTCGGTCTGCTCGCGTGGCAGTGGCAGGAGGAGCCTCCGGAATGGGCTGCTCCAGAACGTACAGTTTACGTTCCTGAGTGAGAACTATTCTCAGGTTCCTGTACCAGTCCAGGAAATTTGCTCCGTTGAGCTTGTCCTTCTTAAGGACAGATCGCAGAGAGAAAGTGTTCGTATTCGACGTCATGGATATTCTACAACAGAAATAAATGCAGAAATAAATATCATATTCTTTTAAAATCATTTAATTAGGCTTTTAATTAAATGATGCTCCCACTGAATTCTATAATTCTTATGGGACAAGATTCACATCATACTAACCCTTGAGTTAGCTTTGGCTAATACGCCCAAGGCTTAGTATGATCGGTAGGTAACGATTACCAATTACATCTCTATGCAACTCTTGTTTATAGAATCAATATCCGCATTTATATTAAAACTCGAGTTAGCTTTGGCTAATACGCCCGAGAGTTAATATAAACTTGATTTTGTGATACCAATTGTTAGGATCGAAAAGAATTTAGATATCTCCATAATAGCATGATATTGTCCACTTTGGGCCTAAGCCCTCATGGTTTTGCTCTTGGGCTCTACCCAAAAGACCTCATGCCAATGGAGATATCTTTTCTCTTATAAACCCATGATCTTTTCCATGTGTTTCCAATATGGGACTATGTTTGCAACATTGCAACCCCAACAATCCCCCCCTCAAACAAAGGACCATGGGCTTCCCACGTCCGATTCTCGACCCACCAGATCTTCCTGCCCCTCGGTCTACCCGACCTACTAGGACTTCCTTGCCTAGCCGCAACTAGGATTTCCTGCCCCTCGGTCCACCCGACCTACTAGGACTTCCTGCCTGGTGTCTGGTTCTCTTGATCCGAACATAGGAGCCCCCACTTTTTTTTGTTCGAGGTCAATATTGTACTCACATAGTTCAATCAGACCATAGCTCTTGTGCACAGTCGACGGTTAAACCTTCTGGCAATCCGGGCTCTGATACCAATTGTAGGATCGAAAAGAATTTAGATATCTCCACAATGACATGATATTGTCCACTTTGAGCCTAAGCCCTCATGGTTTTGCTCTTGGGCTCTACCCAAAAGGCCTCATGCCAATGGAGATATCTTTTCTCTTATAAACTCATGATCTTTCCCATGTGTTTCCAATATAGGACTATGTTTGCAACCTTGCAACCCCAACAATCCCCCCTCAAACAAAGGACCATAAGCTACTCACGTCCGATCCTCGACCCACCAGGTCTTCCTGCCCCTCAGTCCACCCGACCTACTAGGACTTCCTTGCCTAGTCGCAACTAGGACTTCCTGCCTGGTGTCTGGTCCTCTTGATCCGAACATAGGAGCTCCCACTTTCTTTGTTCGAGGTCAATATTGTACCCACATGGCTCAACCAGACCATAACTCTTGTGCACAGTCGGCGGTTAAACCTTCTGGCAGTCCGGGCTCTGATACCACTGTTGGGTTTTTCGGGCCGCGAAAACCGCTTTTAACGTCGCGGAAACCCCGAATCGCCCAAGCCACGGATCTCGTGGAAGGTAAAACTTTCGAAAAATATGAGTACGAGTTTAAAACACAATCGACTCTTAGATCTATGAGGGAAAAACATTTACCCTTGATGCGTGCCCTTCGCAATCCCGCAACGTCCAAAGGTAGCCGGATCTCGAGACCGTCAAGCGAACGGTCCTCAAGCGGTATCCACACGAACAAGGAGTGGTCTTCTACCACTCAAAGATGGAGAGGAGAACCCACAAGTGTGCTAGCACTTTCTAGGGCTCTCGGATTGGATCTAAAAGGTGAGAAAGGAGAGAAGGGAAAAGGAACTCATACACTCCTCTAGGTACTCTCCTTTTGTGACCTTCACACCACCTAGTTGCTTAGAATCAACTCTCACTTCTTCTCCACCATGAAGCCACGACCATCAGCAAGCAAGAGAGAGGGAGAAGCACCCAAGGAAGAAGAAGCCTTTATTATTATTAGGTACGAGTTGAAGCCTTTATTATTAATGTATACATTGCGGAGGAAGTAACAACTTTTATATCATATTATTTTGAGTCTCACGTTCAAAGCAAAAAATAATGACTAGAAAGAAATGATGAGGGTCATATTAATCCTAATTTGAATTCATTCTCAATTTTTAGCTACTTTGATTGACCAAATAGACCATGAACGCAGAGATATTTAATTGGTCAAGAATGACGGGTAGCCTATATATATATTTTACTTAATTGTCCAAAGTATCGTCATATTACGAGTTAGTATATATTTTTTATTTCTCATGTCGTAACTTTTGTTGTTATAATTTATTTTTTTATGGTAGGATTTTTGAAAACTTATATTATGAATTTCTGACACAAGAGTTTGATCGCTTATGCCAAGAAGAATTTGCACAATGGTTCAAATCATATATAAGTAGACAATTTAAATTTAGTTTACACATATGCAAATTTTTAGCAATTAGTGTGTTTGACTTTAGGTTCATGATAATCATGTTCACCTTGAACAAGAAATGTTATTCCATCTTTCATGGGATCAAAAAGCATTAGTACGCACTTGGCCAGCTTATTTTATAAATGGATATAATTTTTATATTCAAGAGTATGGAATGGAAAAGAGTTCAATAAATAGTGGGGTTTGTGTTCAGTCATTCAATGATTTTTATGTTTTATTGGATGAAATTATAAAGGTAGAATAATCTGACCCAGAAATGTGAGTTATCTTATTTATGTGTCGCTCGTTTGACCCTGTTAGAGGGATAAAGGTGCATCCGTGGTATAATTTAATTGAAATAAATCATAAAAGATTGTATAGAGATATAAACCATTTATGTTGGTACAACAAGCAATTCAAGTATTTTATTCTTCATATCCTAGTTTGAAATGTGACAAAATTGATTGACGGATTGCTTGTAAAATGAAAGCATGAAAAAAAATGAAAAATGTTGGGAAGACATTGCATATCAACAAGAGAAAATTGCGAATACATTTCAGACCGAGCAATATATTATTCCAACATTATGAGATTTCAACGGAGTAGTGATAAATGTGGATTCAAGTGAAATTAATGATGATGATGAGGAGGAGGAGGAGGAGGAGGATGACATGACAACAATAATGAGGATTTTGATTTTTGATGATGAGTACATTTTATTATCTTAATATAAAAAAATTATGATATTTTATTTTCATATAAGGTACTAATTTTTTATTTTAAGTCAAGTGTATTTTAAAAGGTTAGTTTTTTAAAACTTTAAAACAAAGTGTGTAGTGGAAGAAAATAAAACACGAGAAAAGACAATGACATAATATATTACTTGGTTCAAAGTCTTCGACAACTTCTACTCCAAGACCTAAACCCCTCGAACCTATCGACACGTAATCCATTAAATTCTCTACCGTTAAACTCCCGGTAGAGTAATCAAATACAAAAAGAATATTGGATGGTGTAACAAGCTACACTTACGTTAAGCATGTGTAATAAAAATTAACAGTAATTTCATTACAAACACGAAAGACGAAGATCCGGATGTGTTCATGTGTAGTTGTCAATCCTCTAGCAGCGGTCGGGCGCAGTAGGGCAGTAGTACAGCCGCAACATGAAGACAAAGTTATAGAATGAATGTTTGAGCTAGAGAGGAAGTTTTGTACTTAATGTTGATCGAACAGAGCTTTTTATTGAGTATTGAGGAATCCTCCAACCTCATCTAAGGCACCTCCAACCTTAAACATGATCCCCAAAGATTCAGACTCGATCACCTCCGCCATCTTTGGTTTCTATTTATGCGAGGGCGCCTCCAAGCACTTTGAGGCACCTCCAGTGCACCTCCGAGGCGCCTCCACAGTCCGCACCACAAAATCATATCCATAAACTTTATCTTCTCGAGGACTCCTCGAAGCATTCCGAGGCACCTTCATACCAAGCTTCATGGGGCCTCCGCCACACAGGAGGTGCCTCTACGCCTTTCTACGTAAAGACTTTAGCTGAGGCAATCGAGGCACCTCTAAAGAATAGGAGGCGCCTCGGATCACTGTTCGCCCAATGTCATATTTTGTACATAGCTCCTGCAAGTTCATGTTAGTCTAATAATGAAAAATAACCTGTAAAATCGAGTGATCCTGTCCGAAAGTCGATGAGATGGAAAGCTGAGGATGTGGATGTTCCACTGACCGCTTGTAAACTCCGATCCACCTTGCAAGTAGAGCTGTCAGACGGGTCAACCCGTGGCGGGCCAACCATTTGGCGGGGCGGATCGGCCCGTGGTGGGCCAACCATTTGGCGGGGTGGGGTGGGTCAACCAGTCAACTTGGCGGGTTGACAAATTTCCAACCAAACCCAATACAAGGCATGTTGCGAGTTTGGCGAGCCAACCTGCGGGCCCATCAGTTTTTTTTAAAAAATAAAAATATATTTCATATCTTCAACGTTTTTCTTCGGAAAGATTTCATCAATCAAATGTTTCCATAAATATATATTTTAAATATAAATTGACACCAACGAGTACTTATGTGGGATAAAAAATACTATTTTTATTTTAAAATAAAATAAAATTAAAAATAAAAATTAAATAGAGTATGTTTCTCTCTACTTATTTTTTTTTATTTATGTCAAAGGGGGAGAGAAAAGTAAAAGTTAAAACAACTTAAGAATTAAGAATTCAAACATAAGGAGGAGCATAGCAACTTAAGGAGGAGCATAAGAGTTTTAGAAATTTTTACACATTCATGCTCATGTTTAAATTCCTTAATTTCATATTTAAATTTTGTCATATTTTTACTTAACTTTGAACCGTGTTGCCATAATAAAAAAGGGGGAGATTGTTGGTGCGAGAAGCATCCGACGATCGAACCAGTGTTTTTATTATGTCAAAGGGTTCAAGTTAAGTTTGTTTGTGATCTAATGTGTGTGAATAAGTTTGCAAAAAAATCCTAACTGCAGTTACGCAGGTTGAAAATCCTAGGGGGTGGTAACCCCAGGTCCTAGGGGGTTGTAACCCTAGGCGGTGAAAAATCCTAAGGGACGGTAACCTTAGGTCCTAGGGGTTGGTAACCCTAGGTGGAGGGAAACCCTAAAAGGTGACAACCTTAGGTCCTAAGGGGTGGTAACCCTAGGCGGAGGAGAAATCCTAAGGGGGGGTAACCTTAGGTCCTAGGGGGTAGTAACCCTAGGTGGAGAAAACCTCTAGGGGACGGTAACCCTAGGTCATAGGGGGTGGTAATCCTAGGTAGAAAGTCCAGTCGATTTGGAGGACCGGACTGGTATCAGGTAATCTCTCCTGAGGGGAGTAGGTGAGGACGCGTTCCCCTGAAGAGGGAACAGTAGGTGTCGGTTCGACCTAGGGTTTCCGGTCGGAAATCCGAAGTCAGAACCGGACAGTCCGAAGACTATTAAACTTGAGCTTCTTATATTCTGTGTTTGGTCTAACTCTGTTTTACAGGAAACTAACAGTTTTGTGCAGGGATAGAATTGACCGAGATCGGCCGACCGAACCTTGGGATCGGTCGACCGAACCCCCAAGCCAGCAGATTAGAATCCCAGAGATTGGACCAGACTCGACCAGAGGATCGGTCGACCGAACCTTGGGGTCGGTCGATCGAACTAAGGATCAGCGATGATTGGATCAGGCCAGGTTGATCGGGTCATAGAAGCAGATCGGTCGACCGAACCCGGGATAAGACTTGACCAGATCGAAGCGGAGCGAGCGGATCGGGCGGATCGGATGAGGAGATCGCCTGATCGGTTGACCGATCCGCCTCAGGTCAAACCTGATCCTGAGACTTGGGGATTTGGATTAGTCTTGCAGAGCCTATAAAAGGGAGCCTCGGGAAGCAGCCGTACATCAATCTCGAACAGAACTACTGGTGTTGTTGAACGCTCTCTGAATGCTTCCACCAAGCGCTGCTACTCCGACAACTGACAATCTCGTTTATTCAATTCTTCTGTATTGTCGGTATCCTTTATTTTATTCAACACTTGTAATCCTCAATTGTAAAAGTTTTTCATATTGATAGTGATTGCCCATTGAAAGCGATCTTCGATCGCGAACCTTGGAGTAGGAGTCACCACAGGCTCCGAACCAAGTAAACCCCTGGTGTCCTCTGTGTAGTTACTTTACTTATTTCCGCTACCTTACTCTTAAAACGTTTTTTATCGAATGAAATAGCCACGAGCACTATTCACCCCCTCTCTAGCGCGTCTCAATCCAACAACATACTACATCTCTAAGGATTTTGAGGTAAGTACGCTAGAAAATTTATTTTCTACATTTGAGCATCATGAACCTCGAATTGCAGAACCTAAACAAATAGAGAAGTCATATCACAATGTTGCCCTACAAGCCGAGATGGGTGATCCCGACTCTGAAGCGTCAATCGACGAAACTGAAATGACGCTATTGGTAAGAAAGTTAAATAAGTTTATTAAGACTAATAAATTCAGATCGCAGACGAGAAAGCATCAACGCAATAAAAGGACGGTCCGATGCTACAACTGCAATGAGGAAGGACACATCAAGGATGACTGCCCAAAATTAAAGAAAAGGGACAAGGAGAAGTCTCAAAGATCGACGCCCTCTAAACGCAAGAGTCTGAAGGCTACATGGGATGAATCATCATCCTCCGAATCTGAAGTCGAAGCCTTCTCGGGATTAGCACTGATAGGCAACCATCAAATTGAAGAAGAAACCAGCTCAGAAATGAGCATAGATGAAGGGGAAGGATCAGAAGAAGAAAGCTATGATGAAGGGGGAGCATCAAAAATAGAGGTAAGTCAGGTACGTGCGCTAACCCCTAAATAGTCTTTTCGCTTTATCAAAGTACTTACTAAAGACTTAGTCGAATCAGAAAAAGAAATTGCTGATTTAAAAATACTATTAGATAATTTGAACTCAGAAAATTAAAAGTTAAAATTGGAAATTGAAAAATGACCATGCATGCTTAAATAAATTTCAAAAAATCAAAACTTAGAATTTATGGTAAATTAAATTGGTATATTAAACAACATCAAGGACAACTAAGAAGGATACCAAAAAATTATGTACTCCCTAAGTTTTTAACTAACCCAGTAGGAAGGAACCTCTATTGGGTTCCAAAATCTTTTCTAGATTAAATTTTTGTAAGTTAGCGCTTTCAGCAAGAAAAATTAAATAGTTAATTTCTTTATGAGGCTTTGTTTAAGAAAGTGGTTGTTGCTTGAATAACCAAGAAGGTCTAGTGTCTCGCCACTGCCTGGAAACCAAAATATTGAAATAAAAATGTTTAATTAACTTACTGATAAAGCATGAAAATAGAAATTGGATAATGATTTAATAATTTTTTTAAACATTTTTTTGGAAATTTCTCAAAAATATGTTGTTTAAATTGCCTAAAGGTTAAAGTTCTTTGTTAACTTAGAATTTATTTTGAAAAATTCCTACCCCGTTTTTCCTGTGATCAAAGGGGGAGAGATAGGAACAAGTTTAGGGGGAGTTAATATTTTTTTAAAATTGGTAATTAATTTTTTTTAGATAGGAACAAGTTATTTTTTTTACCTAGAAAATTGTAAATTCTATTATTGCAATCTTTATGTTTAAAATGTTAGTTTAGTAATTTTTTTAAATTACTTCTTGTTTATTTTTTCCCCTAACTTGAACTTGGGTTGATGCACATCAAAAAGGGGGAGATTGTTGGTCCCCGTGATTATTTTGATGTAATCAACCAAGTTAGGTTAGGTCCTGTTTGGTTTTGATCCATGTGTCTAAGTGTGCAGGAGCTTAGGAGTGTAGGAAGTCGAGCGGAAGACGCAGCTAGCGAGAAGGACAACACGGGAAGGGAGTCGACGGGCTCGGTGCATCCGAAGGACGAAAGAGCTGCGGAAGAGTACACCGGTGGACGAGAAGAACGTGCACGACGTTCAAGGGACGAGAAGCCGAGGCGAAAGCCTGCTCGAGGAGAAGGCTGGAAATTGGGTTCGGGTGAGCCCTATTTCGATTGGTCGCAATCGCCCAAGCAATCAGAACTTCGGAAGCTAAAATGAAGATGAAGAAATGTTGTAAAATCAGCTGGGGGCGCCCTCAACATTCGTTGGAGGCACCTCCGCCCTCAACTGCATTGAGGGTTTAGGGGTGCCCTTAACAGCATTGAGGGCGCCCTCAATGCCCTTGAGAGTGCCCTCAGCTGGGTCAAACTGCCCGTTAATGAGCGGATAAAACTTTATCCGTTTATCCACTTAGAGGCACCCTCAACCCCTTTGGAGGCGGCTTCAAGACTCAAGATAGGATTTTAATGAGCTATATAAAGACCCCTGGAGCTAGGAATTATTCATTCAACTCAGTATTAAATTCCTAGCAACTCTTAGAGCTTTCTTAGTGTGTAAAAGGCTTTTTCACCTACAGTGATGGAGATATTTCTAGTGGAGCTTTTCAACTGCCTTGGATTAACAACCACGTAGGTTGTAACCAAGTTAAATTTCTTGTCTCTTCTTTTATGTGTATTTTATTTTATTATTGTTGTTGTTTTAGAGTTGAAAGAACGAGGAGGGCATATTTTATTTTGCAGACAATTCACTTCTCTCCTCTTGTTGGCTCCGGTGCACCAACATTAAGCACCCTATGAATACTCTTTGAATCAAATTTGAACTGTTTAGCGGCTAATGAGGTTTGAGATTCGAATCTAGGCAAAGCCAAGGTAAATTCTTCCCTTATGTGCTAGTTACTATTCCAAAGGCTAGTAGCCGTCCGTGATTTACCTCTTTTGTGTTGGTCCTGAGACGAATTAACGAGAGTGAATGTATTCACTTTTTGCCACCTTGAATCAAATTTGTACTACGTTTGAGAGTTCTTTCCATTTTTTACAATATTAAATATTGCATCAAAAGATGTCATGTTAATGGTTCCTCCAAGATGATTGTACACATTCTAAAAAAGGATAAATGAAAGAAGGATATTTATCCTAATTTAGTGACCCTTTGTATTAAGATGATCAAATATCCAACATGCCATTTTCTCATCTGTCGAATTCACCCAACATCTATTGCATCAAAATTACAATATTAAACATTGTAGTAAAAAATATTATGAGAGTTCATTCCTAAATCATAGGAAAGGAGGTAAATTATAAGTTAAATTAACTATGGGTGGAAGGATTTTTGTTTTTCCTTCCCAGGCCAATCCCGTGGGACATGATCAGTGTTAAACATGAACACCTAGTGCATATGAATATGATAATATTTAAATAATTCACTAAAAATGAAGAGAATGAGAGTTCTTGCAAAACCCAACCATTCCTGACCTAATCCTTCAAAAAATCGAGCTCGCCATGGATGGATCTTCGAGGTTTCGGCCGCCGCAAGGGCACCTTTGCCCCATCTGTTCGACCCCCCACTTCCCTTTCTGCCAAATGCCGATCCAGATGCCACTGGCGCCCCATGCATTCGACCATTACCATCCTGAATTTCGCCGATTTCCTCCAGGTCCCGCTCCGCCGTTCTCGCACCGGCCTCCTTTATGGGACCACCGACCGCCGCTGCAGCCTCCGAGGCTGCACCCGCCAGAAACCTGGGGCGTGAATCGTGCCATGGAGGGGGAGATCTTCCGCCCTTTTATTGATCCGCCACAGCGGTTTCCGCAAGATGAGTTTTTGGGAGGAGAGACCTCATATAAAAGGATGCGAGTCGAAGAACCACCAGTGGGGACTCCCCACCTTCATCCATTATTCGATCGCAACGGGTTTGTTTCAGGGAGGATATCGGTGGAGGATGCACGCAGGCTTAATCTGATTCGAGATCATGGGAAACTGAATGAAGAGTTGATGCAATCTAAAGGCGAATTTCTGCCAGATCGATTTGCCCGTGCTGGATCACAGAGTCAACCAGGGGATGTCAGGGTAGATCGCGTCCCTGATGGCTCGAAGTTTAACTCGGTTGGAAAAAGTGGTTTACTTTTACCCCTAGAAACAATTTCTTTCTCCCCAAATAAAGTGTCGCGGCCAAGTCAATTTGAAGGGCATCAGAGTTTTAAAGAACCTTCGACTTCCTATGGGGTTGAGCGGTATGCGTTCCGTGAAAGACTAGATTTTGAAAGAATGGAGGTCTATGATACACATTTGGGTGAGAACAGGATTGGTCGTTGCGAGAAAAGATATTTGGCTGGTGGCTCAGACGTCCAGGACTATGCAAATACAAGACATAATCAATTCGATAGTTCCCCAAATGTAATACACGATAGGCACGATGTTTCTTTTCAGCAGAGCGGCAGCTATAGGGATGATGTCTCTATGCCCAATACTAGGTACAATGCAGCTCATGTCACTGACAAACTTCCTTTTTCTGTGAAGAGGCAGCAAGCTACACACAATACATTAAATTACTTACCACGAGACCAATTTGAACAGAATGCTCGCAATGATTTCCCAGAGATTCATGCACCAAAAGATTACCCTTATGCGCTGCCAAATGCTAAAAATCCTGAACAAGCAAGTTATCAACTTGCACGAGAGAAAAGTTCCTATCCAGCATTTGGAGGCCCTACAGAAAGCAGATTTGATCTAGTCATCCAACAAACAGATGCACTTGGATTTCCCTATGAAATTAAAGTTCCAGATATATGTGATACTCAAAGACCACTAAAACCACTAAATTATCCATTGTCAGAAGAGTCTGGTTCAGAGAACTTTGTTGTGCAAGGAGGTTTCTCTAACTTTTCTACTATTGATGGTAATGGCATGTCAAAAAATATGGGTCGAATGCATACACCTGGAGTACAACTTTCTTTGCCACCATCTCTTCCAGCTACTCATGTTCCAGAGACTTCACCACTGACTGCACCACCGCTAGCATTGTTTCCTGTCCTACCAATCACATCCATTCCTACGAATAGAAAATATCCTGATCCGCATGCTTTACCACAGTCTAGTGACTATATATAGCAACCTCCTCCGGTTGAGATTGCACAGGTTCTCTGGATGATTCATATGCATTTACAATTATTATTTTTTGAACCCTTTTTTTTTGTTTTGAATTTAGATTCTTTATATTTTGAGCTCTTTATTTGTTTAGTTGCTAATGGCTAACTGTGCCTTGAATGGTGGGTGATGAACTGCAAAGATTGATACATAATAGAGATGGAAGAATAAATGGGAGGGATGAGAAAGAATTATCCTTTGAGTTGCTTCCTTGATGAGTGCATATATAGAGGATGAATAATTTTCTATACTCAAGTAGTGTTAATTACTAATCCTTCTGAAGCCAAACCAAACCAATCTCGAGACACAAATGAATTCTAAAGATCTTAGTTAAATCCAAATGAAGTTTGCCTTTATATTGATTGTATATTTCTAGATCCCAATACATAGTCGCTAAGACGCACAAGACAATACCATAATATGTACCCTTCCGCACCGTCATACCTCAAAAATGTTGATTCCAGGTTTTCTTGAAATACTCCAATCACGCTACACATTGGCTATTCCCAAACTATTCATGAAGGATATTAGACGGATGAGTTACGATGCAAAATGTTCAAATTCATCCCTTGAAGTATCCATGCCCCCTCTTAGCTATCAAAGGAAACAAATGATAGATGATCCATTTGTTGGCTTATTCTTCACTCCTGATCTACCATTGACCTATCACCTATGTGCTCAAGTAAATAAATCCCCAAAATTACAGCTTGACTAGTGAAGTCCAATCCATCTTTGCATTCACCCTCTTAGTATGGGTTAATTGGGGTCACAATAAAAAAATGAGTAAAAGAAAAATATCTTTCATTGTAAAAGAGAATATTGATACATGTTAGATTGAAGGATAATAACACAAAAGAAGCAAGCACCAACATTATATTTCAGTTATGCTAGTTTGCCACACAAAAAAGGGGAATGCCCCATTGAGTTGTTTGATTGTTGATAAAGATATTGATAATTCTTAGTTTGGAGAAGACAAAACATAGTATAGCCAAAGAAAGAATTGTTTGTGCAATGCTGCAAAGTTGGGACAATGGCTTAATTGTTCTTTAGAACAAGGATTGAATTCTCATATTGTTTGATTGACACTAGCAGGACCTATTGATTTGCTCATCAACCAAAATGGATATGATGTCGACAAGCATTTTCTAGTTGAATAAGATGTGCCAACTATTTTTGTGTGGTGTCGCATGATATCTTAGAACCTTTTGGTGCCAATTTGCAAGGAGTGGGGCAACATAGGAACCATGTGATGTAGATTCATATATTAGAAGAGGATATGAGGCCATGAGGATAAGAGGTTGTGCTACTGGTATTGTGTGTTGCATTGTCTAAACAATGGCGGCGAAAGTTGGTGGCGAGGCTTCAATGGCGCATGGGTGGAACAGAAGAAGTGAGAGCGATGAGGTCAAGAGCATAGAGGTTGTGAAACTGGTATGGTGTGTTGAGTTGTTTGAGCAATGGTGGTGAAAGTTGGTAGTGAGGATACAATGGGACGTGGGTGAAATAGAAGTGAGAGTATTGGGAGAGCATTGTGAAACAGGAGGTGTGTCCATGAGTGGGTGGGGTTATTTAAGATGATATAAATCACATATATGGGTGAATTTATCAGCGGGTTTTTATGTGAATGGGGTTAGTAAATAGATATTAACATCTTATAGGGGTGAGAACAGTTAGTGGGTTGGAGGAATTAAGTGAAAAATATGAATAAAGATAAGTTATTAATAATGATGAGATAAACTATTAATAATTTTTAAATTTATAATATGGGTATGTTTAGAAAGATAAAATTTTCTTCTATTAGTAACTATAAGTTATATAATTTTTATTCCAAAAGAAAAAAAATGATAATTATATTATAAATTTATATATAATATGTTGTTGATTAGATTTTGTTATCATATATTATTGTTTTATAGTTAATAAATATGGTGAAGCATAAATTTGATTAAATATATAGAATTTAACTACTTTTGTAGATAAAATAACATAACATAAATTAGATTAAATATTATAGATTTTGAATAGTTATGAGATAAAATAATACACTTATTAATATCGGTATTGTAAATTATTATTTTATTCATAACATATATTAATTCTTTAGTATTAATATTTATGCATTAGATAAAAAATTGTGTTGTTTTAATTAACTTTCAAAGTTAAAACTAATTATAATATCAATAGCTTATGCATTTATAATCTATTATAATTTGTAAGTTTGCATATTTTCCACTTCAAAATTGCATATTATAAGATTAACTCATTTGAATTCATTTCAACAAGACATGGTATCAAAAGTGTATCATCTTGGCCTGAGACTAAAACTCCTGTGCTGAACAATATTTTAAACCTTGCTTTACAAAAATTTAATCTCCTCGGTTAAATCCCTGTAAATTAAAGATATCATAGTGCTGTGAAGTTTGTGGAAGATGTAGGAGTAAAGATTGCAAATGAGAGCTTGGAGTCCACACTGCATTCTTAAAAAGAGAACAAGAAAAAAAAATGTGAGGAAATATGAATAAAATTATGACAACAAGTCTTAGAAAGATATACATGTCAGAAGAGAGGTTTTTGTACTTACTCAAGAGAAGAGGAAGAGTGACTAATCCACATGTCCTCTTTCATTCACTGTGAAAGAATTGATTGTGGAATATGTAGTGAAACTAAAAGAGAGATTGGGTTCTAACAAGTTCTCTTAACTTATACTCTAAGAGGGAAAAAAGGAGAAATTGCGGGGATATAGATTTAATTTCTAGTATATGCCCCTAATTAGTGATAGACAAAGATGTTAGTGCTTAAAGTTTTCAATTATGCTTTGAAAATAAGCTAACTGTGAAGGACTGTAGAATTATCTATCTTGTGCTAGAGGAATATATTAATTATTTTTAATTTTATTCTTCTCTTATTTATTTGGAAAAGAACCTTGATTTATTCTTAAATTGACTTTGATGCCGATTCTTGATGTCTCTCGTTTGCTGGCTTCAACCACATTACCAACTAGGAAATATTAGCTAATCATGAAGACAAGTTTGACTTGGATGGGCCTATCTAAGATTGTTTTGACCTAGATTTGTTTGAATAGAATGTGCTTTGATCTCACTTATTTGAATCTGGAGGTGGAAAGGGAAGAGGCTAGAGATTAGGTCACTAGGGCAAGAGGAATAGTTAGGCATGGGGACTTAGGGTTATTGGCTTTATAAGTTTTCAATATATATGCATTTTATTCTAAATCGAAGTCAGGTAAGATTATCAGAAAGTAGGGCTGAAACTTGAAGCTAACCAACCTGAGTCCTACTCAAGACCCCAATCAAGTTCCAGCAAAATAATAACAATAACTTTTTGTTTATTGAATACATTATTTTATCAGTCAGTTACCTAGGTCCTTGAGTTTTCTTGTCCGCCTCTATTGCTTTGATTTAATGTTTAAAAATCTGCATTAGTATATGTTGATCTCATATATTTTTGGCTGATATCATCAGTTATTTAACAATATATGGGCAAGTTTATTGTGCATCTTGGTTCTGTATTAAATGTTGTGGTCTTATCGTCTTTCTATGTTATGTATTGGTTTGGCTTATAGTACTATTAGTCTTAGACCTTGCAAGATTCTCTAAGTGATTCTATATTTTTTACCTCATGAAATCATCATACAATGTAGGATTTACCTCTCATCCATCAAGTACCACTGAAACATTTTCCTGATGGGGTGCCAATAGTTTCAATCAATCATTCTATCAATGCTAAACCAACAATTGTCAATGCTTGTGATTTGTTTAAGCAACCTCTACGCGCATCTCGACCTGATCATATTGTCATCATCCTTCGCGGACTCCCAGGTTTAACATTTTCTCTACAATTTTTTGTTTTTCTGTATGTTAAAATACTTAAGAGGAACTATGAATAGATTTTTTATGATGTTTTAAATTTTTTTAAGTGTAAACAACTTAAGCTATGCCCCTCTTGCTTTTTACTTTTTCCTTAGACATGTTTTTTTTTCCTTGTGAACTTGTTAATATTTTTTGGCTTTAAAAAAAACCAAAAAAATATTTATAGGACCTGCTAATATTTTTTTTTGTTTTTTTAAAGCCAAAAAATATTAACAAGTTCTTGAAAAAAAAACATGCCTATGGAAAAAGTAAAATGCAAGAGGGACATTGCTTAAGTTGTCTACACTTGAAAATTAGAGGACATTGTGAAGGGGATTCATGGCGCAATGGTAAAGTTATTGCCGTGTGACCATGTGATCATGAGTTTGTGTCATGGAAACAACCTCTTGTAACGCAGGTAAGACTGCGTACAATGGACCCAATGTGGTCCAACCTTCCTCGACCTATATTGACGGGAGCTTTATACACCTGTTGCCTTATTAGAGGACCATGTGTCACTTACCGATTATCAATTTCTATAGAACATTTTTTTCCCCTTTCACATAAACATTTGAGGTTAGGTGGAAGGAAATCTTACTCTTTACATTATATGAAAAGGAGTGTTAGCCTTTCACGGTCTCTTAAAAGGATTTTTTTTTCTCTTGCTTTTGATTTTTAACTAATGTTGAATCTTAATTATGATAGGCTAGTTTGTGTTATGGTGTTAAGGTGAAAGTCAAAATTGTAGTTGCTTGCAAGGAAATTTACCCACATTAAAAATTTTCTTTCTTTGCCTTGTTTGAGACATTTGGATAAGCTTTTGTAAATAATTGTTGATGTTAATGAATGATTAGTAGAACTAAATTTTGTACTTTAGATACAGAGATCAAAATATCACATGGCCAAGCATGGAGTGAAGTGATTTCATATTTTTGTTTGGTGAATAATGCCCATCGATTAACTGCATTGACTTGATTAAAATTTTGAAACAAGGTGATAGAAAGTGTTCCCATAGGGTGTTTTCAGTAGGGTGTTTAGGGTTTAGGGTTTAGAGATTAGGGTTTAGGTTTAGGGTTTAGAGATTAGGGTTTAGGTTTAGGGTTTTAGGGCTTTGAGATTAGGGTTTAGGGTTTAGGATATTAGAAGTTTAGGGTATAGGGTTTAGGTTTTTAGGGCTTAGGGTTTAGGTTTTCTGGTTTTAGGTTGAGATTTCGAGTTGAGGGTTTAGGGTTTTAAGGTTATGGTTTAGGGTTAGGGCTAAAGGTTTTTAGGGCTTAGAGATTAGGGTTTTGTTTTTAGGGCTTAGGGTTTTGATTTTAAGGTTTAGATTTAGGGTTGATGGTTTAGGATTTTAGGGTTTAGGTTTTTAGGGTTTTAGGGTTTTAGTGTTTATGGTTTAGGTCCGAGTGGAACTTTTTTTTCCCTTTGTTGGAAAAAGACGGAAGGAAGCAATGACATAGCTAGGATTTTCAACTAGGGGAGACAAATTCAATAAATTTAAAAAACTAATATAACACAAAATGTATTTTAAAAGTCGTATGTTAACTTAGTATGTTCTTACCATAACACTGTGCGAGATTTCAGGCTTTGAAAATGTTGAATAATAGCTTTACGAAACCTATCTTGCTTCATATATAGTATCAAACAATCATTTACATATCATCTCCTAACCGATTACAAAGTGAGGTTTTGATTATTTTTATTGCTGAAAACACTTTCAATGCTATTTCAAAAGTAAATATTCAAATGAATACAATCGATGATTCTTCAATTGAACCCTTTTTAGCAAACTCGCTAATCCCACAACCTCAGAGAATTGATTGCTACTTCGCATGTGAAAAATAAAGTTATCAAGTTGATGCTTAAGATAGGGGAGAAGTTGGACGGATAAACCTGAGCAAACTAAAACAATTTTATGATATAGAGAATGAATTTGATGGATCAAGATAAGTCATACATAACAATAACCTTGTGTTCACCTTGTTAAAATGATTGTTCAACACTTGAAGTTGCAAATTTATTACTTCATAAAATGTTTTCAACGCCATAATAGTGAAGATTTGTCCTTCCTTCAATATTTCATCGTGATCTCCAATGAAAGGCGAACATGTCTTCCACGTGTGGGGGTGACTACCTCATATTTAACACAAAATAAATAAACTTCATTCAATAACAAATCTCAAACAAATGATTCAATAACAAATCTCAACCATCATTTGTTTGCATTTGATGTTTCCTCGATCTTACAAGAATCATGACGCTTACGATATCTTGATCTCTTTGCAAAGCTTGCGACAAATCATTCGTGACTCCCAATATATTCTTCAATCTTCATGCAAGTACATCTGAAATATGAATTCATATTTTCCCATCAATTTCAACAGATTATTTGCTTGCGCCCTTTGCTTGTGATCTTTTCCTTCTTCAACAATTAAAACGACATCAATAACTGAAGATACAAGCCTATTAAACTCAACAATGTATTATAATGTGAACCCAACGTGTACTTCCAGCTCTTTTCAATGTCTTCTATTGATTCATACCTCGTCCAGTGAAGATATCACCATTGTAAATTCATTCAATAACTTTTTCAAATTGTTTCTCACGAAGTATGTCTCTTCTCTTGTATAACGTTTTAATAATATTATTCAACTGTGCAACCACAAAAAAATAGAAACCCTCATGTGATTTTCAGCAACAACTACAAGTGTAAGTTGTAGTTGATGAGTAAACCAATGAACATAATAAGCAAAGCATGTAAGTTGTTTAGGCCTAGCATGTGAACTAGAGACCATGGATGCAATGTTTTTTCCTCTAGTACAATATTCATGCTCTTCAGCTTCACTAGCCCTAGCAACGACATCTCATGTCAAGTTATCACCTTTAAAAAACCAACTCATCTTCTTCATTATCACTTTCTCCATCCATTCCTCCCATCAACATTATTGTCATCAATATCTGTTGAAGAGATGAGGTCAATCTAATCACGTGCATCATACCAAAGTTAAGGCACGATTGTATTTCACAAATACCAAATCATTTAAGCGTTGCTGAGCTAGTCTATTCCTTTTTTTGCTATGAATCTACAGAATGCCAAAAATCACAATAAGTATAATAAAATAGTAAAGAATATTTTCTACTTATAAAAGTAACATACTAATAGTATTATATATTTATATTTATTATATACCTGCTCAAATACACTCCAATTGTGCTCACAGTTGGAAGCACCACAAGTGAGGCTAAGCACTTTAATAGCAAACTTTGCAATTCTGGGGTATTTGCTCCGTAGCATTCGCACCATTCTGCTGGAGATAATGCTCTTTTATGTCTAATTTCCACATTTCTCCCAAATTGCCTTTCGATATATAGAGAGTTGGGTAGTGATTTTATCTTGCTTAGCAGCGCTTGAAACCAATCTCTCCACAGTTTCAAACAAACCATTCACCACTTCTCCACAAATATTTGAATCCGTATATGAATAAAAATATTTTGATTCAAATAATGTCCTCCAGCATGCAAAGGTCGATGAAGTTGGCATTCCCATCTCTTATCAATGATCTCAAATACTTCTTTATATTTCTCTTCTTTCTGCTCAAAGGCCTTCATAATTGTTTCTTTTGCCCTATCCATCAACTAGCCTCAGAGCATGGACTAAAGGACCATATATCTTTAAAATATGCACAACATTGCTCCAAAATCTAGGTGTCATGATGATTTTAGCTACCTTCTTCCCCGCAGCTTCTTTTGCCCATTTACTTTGTCCAATCCTTTGAAATGAACATTTTTCTTAAATTTTGCTTAGTGCATCCTTCCAATAGTGAGAAAAGCTTGTGACACTTGTGAATTGGCTCAACATATTTAATATAAGAAAAAACATATTGATAAGAAAGAATTAAATAGATTCTTATCGGCAAGCACATTGTTACTTGCACTATCCGTAACAACTTGAACAACATTTGCTTCTCTTGCACGCTCCACAAATCGATCAAGTAAAAGGAATATTTTCTCTGCGGGGTTTGCATAATCAGAAGCATCAACTGATTCGATGAAAATTGAACCTTTAGGAGAATTTACTAAAAAATTAATTAATGTCCTCTACCTTTTGTCTGTTCACCCATCTGTCATCAAACTACAACTATACTTGGCTCATTCTGTTTCACACGACTTAATGTAATCATTTGTCACACTATCAACAAACTTTTTTAGAAAAGGAACCCACATCGTATGATAACTAGGTCCTTTTAGACCTACACCATATTTGCTAACCAAGTCCAATATCCTTTTAAAGCTTGAATAGTTAACATCATTAAAAGGAATTACCGCATCATACATCTACTCAGTTATGACCATACAAGTTTTTTCTCTCAATTCTTTCTTGTATGCCTCATTTATCGTAGTTTGCCTCTTTTTACCCTTTCTACTTTCAACATTTTTTTTTGCACATTAGGAGCAAAATATGTATCCATTGGACCTATTTGTCTTTGCCTTTTTTGCATATTCACTAATCTAGAACTTGTACCGGCATAACTTTAGTTCTAATATCATCCATATCAATATCATCACTAAGAGGGTCTACATCCTCAAAGTCTAATGTCATAAGTTTAGAAAGATTACTTTTCTTCGTCTTTTTCTCCTTGAAAATTTTAATTTCTTCATGTATATGAGGCGGACATCTTTTGCAAGCCGTAGTATTTCGAAACCCCCAACAAGATGTTTTGCACGATAGATACCCTATTTTGTAACTTTTTGACAAAAGTTACAAATCAAATCATTTTTGTTATCCGGATCAACTCTTTGAAAATAATTCCATGCCAAATCTTTTGATGCATATGTTGGAGCATCACTACTACCTTCCATGATAATTGAACAAGAAAAAAAAAAGACGGAGAAAGAAAGGATAAAAAAGCAAAACAGGATAAAAAGTCAAAAACAGGACAAAAAATAGAAAAAGGGATAAAAAAATAGACAAAGGAAAAAAAAAATGCAAAATCGTATAGCAACAAGAACATGAATCAGCAACTAGGCCAGAAGGCCAGAACAAAGAGAAGAAAAGAAGAAAAACTGAAAACGAAGAAAAGAAGATAACAAAAGAAGAGAAGAAGAAGATAACAGAAGAAAAAGAAGAAGAGAAGAAGAACAAAAAAGAAAAAATGGAAAAAACACATACCTAGGTATGGCGGCGCGACTTAGGCAATGGCGGTGGCGGACGGAAATGCTCTGGGTAGGCTCGGGTTCAGGTGTCTTTTTCTTGCGTTCTTTCCTTCTTCCCTTTTATCTTTTTCTTCTCCGTGCCCTAATTCCAAACCAAATGAAATGTTTTTTTTTGGTTAAAAATTCAGAAATTGTTTATGAGGCGTGTCTCGAGCGCGCCTCAGTTGAGGTGCAAAGGCACCCTAAGCGTGCCCAAGTGCGCGCCTAATGAACAGTGCCCGCCTCGCGTGGGAAAAGGCGCTTTTACCAATGCTTTGTGCGCCTCACGCCTTGGGTGCGCCTTTAACAACACAGTCTTCATCATAATTGAGCTTTTTAAGCCATTGAATTCTCCTCTCATATTGCTAGCTCCATCATATCTTTGCCCCCGTAAATTAGATATAGATAACCCATGTTGGCGCAATAAAGAATCAATAACAATCTTAAGTGATAAGACAGTAATGCCACTTACATGTACAATACCTAGAAAGCATTCAACAATATTTTCCTTTCATCTACAAACCATAAAGCAACTGTCATTTGCTCTTTAATATATGCATCATGAGCTTCATAAGCCAATATAGTAAATAATTCATCACCAAGATCTCTAAGAATAGAATTAGTGGTTAAATAGGTAATGGATTTGAAAATATCTTGTTGAATATTAGGCGACATCAGTTTGAGGTTTGAGGGAGCATTGTCCAGTGCAACTTTATTGATATCCTCATTATGGTTGACAAGAAATCTTAATCGCTCAAGAAAATTACCATGATTAAGTAAGTATGTGGATTCATCATGACCACGAAATGGTAATCCTTGACGCACAAGAAATTTTATGCAATCAATTGATGCTATCAAACGAACATAATAATTGGTAGCTACCAAACAAGTTTCAATATGTTATTTTTGATTCATTGTCATAAGCCGCTATCATACACTTGTTGTGAATGTTGCTCTGATTTCGAACATGTTCATGTAATTTTTCTTTCTTTCTTTAATTTTAAATCCCTAGAAAATAATCACCTCCATTTTGACCACCGATGATCAACTTTGAATAAATAACAATAAAGATAGAAAGCCTCATCTTTTGCAATGTTGTACTCCGGCCAATTAAGATGATTACTAAATCATATAGCTCGAAATCTTCATTTCTCCTTTGGATAAAATGCCAAGGTAATTTATGATTCTTAAGCTGAAACAAACATTTTTGCAAATAGCAACATTGAACAATCTCCCTTTTATTCACATTATACTCGAGAATGCTCTTTCTTAGCCCAGGATCAGTAGGATACTCATTCGAATCAGCATCAGGAGGTAGTAGAGGCAGCGATGGAGGGGGAAATGCCTTGTTTGAATTAGGTTTATCTCGCATATTCTTAAAATACCTCAACATCGCTATTTCACCTAATTTATTATTAATATAATATTTTAGAAACATGATCACTTAATTTAATGACTATTTTTTTCAACCATTTAGAAACAAATAGCAAACAAAATTTCCTAAAAGTTTCAAACTTTGCATGGTACTTCACAACTGTGCACAATAATTTTCAAAAATAATATTTCACAATTATAATGTATCAACACTTTCAAAATCGAATTATCCAACTCTGAAAACTTGATAATATTTAAAAATATAAGTTGAATTTTTTGAAAATTTCAAATATTAGTGTAGGTCGATTTTCACAATCAAAATGTTCTTAAATTTGAAAATTTTGATCTTAGCCCTTAGTTCTAGTTGAAACAACGATCCGTCGATTCCTGGAGCTATTTTCTTCAACACCTATTCAAGAACACAACTCAATTAATCAACCAAAGCTCAAAATTTTCGACCTAAATGCGCAAAAATCGAACCAATAATCGAAAAGTGAGTTGGGGTTCCACTTCCACTCACCGCGTATCATAGCCTCTGAAATCGCACTCTAGGTATTGAAACCATACCTAGAGAAATGGATATGAATCAGACATATTTTGGTTTTAATTACTACTATTTTTTTAAAATATATATATTATATATAATATTATTTTTTTAAAAAAATCTAAAGGGGCCTCCCCTGTCCTAGAGACGCCGACCCACTGGAAGGAAGGAAAAAGGTCCTTCAAATGTAAATATACTAATCATGTTGCATCACTTCTAATTTGTTGTCTTGTAGAAGTGCCGGCTTGCAGAAGGTTATTTAAGATCAAAATCCTATCTAGGAACAAAGAGGTCCTTAGATTTGGTTGGAGCATAGGATTGTTAGATCCAATAAGTTAATTGAAATTATTTTTAGAACTGTATTTGAAAATTATATATAGGATCTTTCAAATTAACATTTTAAGCTTTTGTCATTCTAAGTTCAATATATAATATTAATATGAACATTTGATTGGGATATCATGAAGCATAATTAAAAGTATGTAATAAATGTAATATAATTTTTGAAGTGTTGCAGTTTTATATAGCAAGTAACAATTTTTACAAGATGAATCATAATATATATGATATATGATAACTAGAAAAAATAATTCCCAAAAATAATAGAGGAAATTCTCAAAAGATACGACACTAAACCAAGGTTTAAAATTTCGAATTGTGAAGTTTTGATTTATGACCGGAACAATATGGTTTTAGAATAGTATCAAGCCATGCTTATAAGGTTTTGGTAATGGTACATTTTTAAATATAAATATATTAATTCAAAAATATTTTTATTGATATTTGATTGTTATAAATATTTATTATTGAGTTATATTCGAGATGTTGAAAGGTGATTTTAAATTTTGATATGAAGTCTTTGATACTTATTGAGTAAATATCAATTTAGGGATAGTTGAAGTCCAACAAGTGGACATAACATGATCATGTAGGTTTAAACTCGATTTAATTTGGAGTTATTTCGATCAGTTTAAAATTAAATCAAAATTATATATACAATAATTTAATTCATAATAATATATTTTATAAGATTATAAATTATATTATATTTATATTTATATATATTTTTCTATTTACCTTGTGAACAGATGAAAAAGGGGAAAAATATTAACCATCCTTTTAGAACTTTTTTTAATCTTTTATCTCGTGGACGAATGGAGGGGGGAAAAATTTAACAACGAAAGAGGAAAAAAATGGATGGACGAAAAACATTGAGGGAAAGGAATTGGAATTAACTTTTTAAAAATTAAACAATTTAAAAATTGGAAAGAAAAAAAACATGATGCAGCCACTGCGAGGTCACAACTCCATGCCGTGGGCAAGCGGAACGGTAAATTCTGCTTATGCCCACCGGCACGACTTGGTATTTTATACGATGCCTTGGATTGGATCAGAAGTCTGTATGTTCCAGTTTAATTCAGATCCTACTTGGAATGTCATTCGTTTAGTCAACTTTGTGTTATAAAATCATAAAAATACTAAATTCCAGATCACAATCATGACTACAACAGTCCAGCCTCGAAATAACTAGGAATGTTGTTTGTGTTAACTCCTCTAATACAAGCTTGCTTTAGCTTGTGCATCCTATTTTATCTTCTTCTTCATTTACTTCATTGCCCTTTCTTTTATATTTTCACCAAATCCTACAAATACTGGTTCACTGCTAAGGTGAAACATCAGTAGCAATAGATTGGAGTTACACAAATCACTTGTAGCAATTTCCAAATACTTAATTTCCTTTTTTGATCCTTACCATGTTCATGCTGATTGATATAATAGCTGTTTGTCTGTCATTTTAGGTAGTGGAAAGAGCTATTTGGCTAAAGCATTGCGTGAGATTGAGATCGAGAATGGTGGAAATGCTCCCAGAATTCATGCAATGGATGATTATTTTATGGTTGAAGTTGAGAAGGTGTCTTTACCATTAACCAGTTTTTTAGATGACTATCTCGAAGATAGTATTGATAATTATTTGTTTTCTTCTTATTTTTAGAACATTGACGACAATGATGGTTCTAAATCCACTGGTTCATCCAGAGCAAAAAAACAGACCACTAAGAAAGTGATTGAGTATTGTTATGAGCCAGAAATGGAAGAGGTGATGCCACTGCCTTAGATTTTTATTATTAGATCTTGATATATTTTGTTATTTTGTTTGTAGTACTACTGAATTTCATTTTTTTTCTTGTGGTGTGGTTTGCTAGAGCTATTTGACTTTAGGTAGTCCCATGGAGTTTTAAGGTAAAAGGAAGATATTAGTATAACTGACTGTCCTACTGACCAATTCTTCTATTAGAAGTGTGAGACAAGTAGAGATTAACCTAGTTACCCACACTGCACAATTTTTTTTTTGTTACTCCTTTTTAATTTCTACACAATGTGTGAAGGTGAACAACGTTGTATCAACACTGTCCGGTCTTGTGCAAGTCATGCTGGGCTAATCTTAGGCATGTGAGAGCCATGTCAAACTAGGCCTGGTCTATGCCAATTTAAGCTGTGCTAGTTATGTCCCAAATTTCCCTAGGTTTGACACAACACAAGCATGGGCACAAGTTAAGTTGGGCTCAGCTTGTTTCTTGTCAATATCTAAAATTTTAAATTTTTTTTTTTTAGAAATCCTAAAATATCCCATAAAATTACAATAAATACTATCGCTAATATTTAGGTATATAAGTGGGCCTATGTGCCATGTTAGGTTGAGCCAACGGGTTGTTTAGGCTGAGCCAACGGGTTGTTTAGTTGCCACTCCGCCTGACCTATATGTTATTGGGCTATTCTTGGCATGCCCCACGCCATGCTGGGTGGGCCCATGTAACAGACAACTATACCCAATTGACATCTTTATTATGTGCCTCATTTAGAGACTATAAGAGGAGGCCTATCATGTACGAACACCATTAGCTGTAAAACTCAACTTTGTACAACTTGAAATTGTTGAATTATGAGTAATCTAAGTTCAAAATCAAGAAAAGTATCCTCACATTTTTGAATTCTTGCAATTGATTTTTACACAATGTTAATAGGTGGTCTGGTACCTCTTTCATAATTTGGTTCCGTGTGGAGTGAAATATTGTGGAATTCTACTGTAGCAATATGTATATTATATATATATATAAGTGTGAGCACTGATCATTTTGACAATTGTTACCATCTTAACATGGATAATAATGGAAAATCTACTTGTGCAAATAGATGCTACTTATTTAAATTAAATCTTATCACGATTCTTGATATAGTGCGGGCAGAATTTAGGATATTCTTCCAAGTAGGCGGCACCGTATAAATGCAACAACAAACTTTCAACCCAACATATATAATTCCATTGTCATAACTTATATAATTTTTAAAAAATTAAATTAAAATATATAGATACAAATTATAACACTTCTCAGAGTGCTAATATTCTTGTAATGTATTGTAATATTCTTATAATGCGTTGTGAATTGTGATGGTATTGATAATGACAAAGATCTCCTATTTAAGTGATCAAACAATCATACATCTAATCATTTATTTTTTGTAAAATCCACTTAGCATGGTTTTGGCAAGGAATGCTTTGTTTAGTTGCAAGACAATCTTTGTTACACAATTTTTTATAAAGTGGTCTAAGCGGTCCAGGCATATCTATGAATTTTTTTAATAAACTGATGGTTTATTTGAAGTTAAAATTAACCCTAATTCTCCTCATTAGTCCACCAAGTATGCCCGAGCTTCCCACCCCACAATTTTTACTTTTACTTTTCCACCTGATGTTGGCAATGTGCACTAATTACTTACAATGTTTGAACATCTTATATTTTCGATCTTTTATTCTCTTCCCTAATGCTCTCCCTCTTCCTCTATCACTTTTTTTTTCATTAATTGTTAATTTTTTATCATTTAATCCTAATGTAGAATATATCTTCACATGATCAAACTCTGGTTTCATATTACCTATGTAATTGCAATGCTAAATGCATACCTTGCAAATAAAACTCAATTTTATCTAAAAGGAATCTAGCAACGATATCATTAGTACAGACAATGGTAAGATGTATCTATATCCTATACCTATCTCTATCCTAATTTTAATATTGTCACTCAAAGCTTATCTTCCAATGGTTAGCCGAGATATATTAATGGACATGTAGAGAAACTAATTCCAACATTATGACCTAAGAGCATTATTTAATATGCGTTTTGAACCAATGCTTCCATTAGATGCATGGTCTTATTTTGGTATTGAAAAGGTATAATCATTAGTTGAGATACTTACATTTTTTTGTAACTTGTTATTCTAAAATTTTAATTCAATTGATTATATAATTATATAAGCTTATATTGGAGGTTAACAAAAAAAAATGATAATCCTAGTTAGCCTCATTGACTATCCCTGGGATGATCGGCCCGACCCCACGGAAGTTTTCCACCGACTACCAGGGTAAATCGGGAAGCGCACGCTGAGGCAGCCCAGAAGCCCAACATCTTTTGATTACGTCCCCCATTTGGAGGAAAAATTTCTGCAAATACGTCATAGCTGGGGATCAAACCGTGGGTGCCTGGGTGACAACCTAGATATCCTACCGACGCACCATAGCCCCGGGGACGAGGGTTAGCATGACATATTATTAAAGTCATACTGTTTCGGCCAGAGATCAAAACTCTGATACAGAATCATATTTTAAACTTGAATCAAATAATCTTGATCATCTTGCTAAGTATAAAATGCTTGTTCTATTTTTATGTTTATAATGATTTCACAACTGTGCACAAAGTTTCAACAAGATTGCAATTGAGCATTCATTCTTTGTAGGGATTTTTATTTTTAATCAGTGGGTGCTAAGTTTGAACTCTATCCCTAATTTTGAAGGACAAGAGCCAATCCTATATTGTTCTTGTAAGGCCATCACATCCATGTATGTGCAACTCATAATAGACTCTTTTTGGTCAATTGAAATTACTTTATTACTGATGAAAGAAAGCTACAAGCTAAAGGTAGAGATGGAAAATATTTTATAACCCAAGTTCTACAAGGTTTTCATGTTGATATTGTCAGTTGTAGCTGAGTTCAAATAAAAGTTGCACCACATTCAAGACATATAAATGTGATCCTGGATTATTTGTAAGTTTCCTTATAAGTTATTACCTAATCTAGTGTTCTTAACTGGTAGTTGTGTTTTGTAAAAAATGTTGGTGCAGCGAAGGCCGGCAAGAGGAGGGTAAATTGTCTGAAAAATAAAAACTATACCCTCCTCGTCTTTCAACTCAAACAGATAGCAATAATAATAAAAATAAATAGAAGAGAGACAGACTTTTAACTTGGTTACAACTCAGGGGTTGTTAATCCAAGGCGTTCGGAAATCGCACTAGCAGAGTCTCCTTCACTGTAGGCGGAGAAGCTTTTTTTTTACACATTTAGAGCGCTCACTAGTTGCTAGGAATGAATACAGAATTGGTTACTGAGTTGATTTCTAATTCCTAACTCCAGGAGCCTTTATATAGCGCCTGGAAAGTCTATCCCGAGGGTCCAAGGCGCCTCCAATGAGTTTCAAGGCGCCTCCAACTCGATGAGTGGATAGAATTCTATCCTGTGCTCGAACGGTCAATTTGACCAGCTCGGAGGCGCCTCCAACAGTGTTGAAGGCGCCTCCAAGATGGAGGACTGCGCAGGCACCCTCCAGCACTTCCTTTAAGGAGTTGAGATCCTCTGTCCCCAAAATGGTGTGTCCCCATGTCTCCTCGCCGATCAGACGGGTTAAATCATATTTCAAGGATGCAGTGCACATCACGAGGTCATCATGACCGTCCGATCGGCGAGGGGACATGGGGACACACCATTTTGGGGACAGAGGATCTCAACTCCCTTTAAGGCGCCTACAGCTAGCTTTTTAGCTCCTTTTGACTTTGTTTCAGCTTCCAAAGCTCCGATAAACTTGGGTGATCGCGGCCAATCGAAATAGGGCTCACCTGAATCCAATTTCCGACCTTCTCCTCGAGCAGCCTTCCTCCCCGGCTTAACGTCCCTCGAACGCCGCGCACGTTCTTCTCGTCCACCGGTGTAATCTTCCGCAGCTCTCTCGTCCTTCGGATGCACCGAGCCCGTCGGCTCCCTTCTCGTGCCGTCCTTCTCGCTAGCTGCGTCTTCCGCTCGACTTCCTGCGCTCCTAAGTTCCTGTACACTCGGATACAGGGATCAAACACAAAGCAGGATCTAACCAACTTGGTTGATCACATCAAAACAACCACGGGGTTTAACAAAAAGTGTTTTCTTTGTGTAGTTTTTGATCTACACAACTTCTTGCCTGTCAATCTGTATCCCAATTTTACTCTGTTTTGTTGCTTTTAAAATTGATTTCAATCTTCTTGTCGTATCAAATAAAACCCATAAATATTGTTCTAAGTTAATTCTCACCTTTTGAGGTTAATGTCGATTTTTGGAGTACAAATGGTGATAAGTTTGAGCTAGCCCTTCTTGAGGTGTACAACTAAATTTCATTTAATTAACTCTTTTGAAATGATCTGCTGTTTCAGTATAATCATAGACATGGACATTATAATTCAAATTGATATTCTTTCTTTCTTGGTCATGCAGACTCTTTCCTGAATGCTGAGTATGTTTCTTGTTTTTATTCTGTTTATATGCACACTCATTTGTACGTGTATTTTATTTAATCCCAGAATAGTGTATGTATTATTAATTTGGTTATTAGAGCTCAAGTGATTGGCTATTTGATAGGCATATCGGTCAAGCATGTTAAAGGCATTTAAGAAGACACTTGAAGAAGGCATATTCACATTTATAATTGGTATGAAGTAACTGCTGAATTGCTGCTTTTGTTTCTTGGAATCCAGAGGTTCTATTGTCTTTCAAGCTTTATTCCTTTTAACTTGGTTGTCAGTATTGTTTTACCATCGTTATTGGCTTTTTTAATGCTTTCTCTATTAACGTTTAAAGTTTTTGCTTCTTGCATTTCTTTGCTCCATTAGCTGCAGCCTGATATTGTTATGGCTTGTTCTGCACTGTCATTTTGTTTGTGTGCTGTTTGTCATACAAATGTTGGGAACATGTTATGTTTTTGAATGTTGAAAGAATTGAGCTAACCTATGAAAGATGTGACTGAACTGTGTTCCAGTATGTTGGGTACTGTGGACGCATTAAGGCATTTTCATTGGTACTAGATGAAGTGATGGATGCTGTGCTAAGCATTCTACGCTACCTTCAATTTTTGCTAATCACTAATGCAGTATTGTTCGGCAACTGACTCGTTTATTGCTGGTATGTTTGCCTCGTTTAGTGGATGACCACAATCTGCGGGTAGCTGATTTTGCTCAGTTTTGGGCAATTGCGAAGGTATATTCTCTTTCTTCAGAAAACCATACGAGTCTTTATATTTGAACTTTTCATGCTGGTTGAGGGATTGTTGAGACCTTGCCTGGTAACTATGAGGTTAATATAATGGCATTTTCGATTCCTTTATAACTGGATTTACACGCAACACATGTATGTATATTATGACCCCTTCTTGGTTGTTTTATAATCCTGCACATGCTGTTCTATTGTATCCGTTCAATGTTTATGGATACATGCTTCTTTTCTGTTTCCTATTTGGGAGATGCTGCACTTTTTAAGCACCTAAACTATCTTACTAGAGAGATCCATGTGGTTGATGAAATAACCCAAGTTACAGCTGTACATGTTAGCACATAACGCACACATGAGACCATGTTTCTTCCTCATGGTTATGGCAATATAGTATTTTGATCATGGTGACGAGCATGTAAATGTTCGGAGAAGTATCTGTTGGTTTTTGATTTTTTAATATGTTACCAAGATTCTCTTTCCAACCTTGGGTGAGTCTAAGGATTTATTGGTCTCACTTGTCTGGAAAAGTTGTTTAACCTTGATAAATTTTTATATGATATTGTCTCTGATGATCAAGTTTGATGTGGGATATGTAGGACAACTAAATCACGGCAACATATTTAGCTTGATGGAGATTGTATGTTTTTATTTAAAGCTTAAATGACAAGAAACTAGGGAAACAAGTACTGTTTATTCAACAACACGTTTGCTTGCCAAGTATACCAAGAAATTAATTAAACACCTTAGGAGTTAAGTCTCTTGCATGGGTTTTTGCAGCAAAATTAACTTTTTTACACTTGATCATGCACAAGAGAATAACTTTTTTTATTTATCCAAGCATTTTATACAATATTGTTAATTAATCAGTATTACTATTAAATAATAAAGGTCGAGTTACATGCAATATGAGTTTTGTTAGTGCCAGAGTAATGCTAATTTTCTGCAGGTCTTGAGTTCGAGGGCTCATAAATCATTGCTCTAACTAATACATATTTAAAGGGCCTAGTCTATAATTCTTATTTATATGGGATTTATTTTTGGCGACAATTTATTATTCCATTTGGTAGGCAGTTATGCAAAATGTGTTATTATTTATATAGCTTTCCGATCAAGTCAATTTGGATACGTATTTGTAAAGTTAGGTTTTGATACACTGAGAACAAGAAAAAATTTGTTAACAACTCAGTTTGACATTTGAAATCACCAAAGAGTCTAGAAATTGAACATGTGTTAGAAAATTGTCAGATTTACAAATTTTTAAGGAAAAAAAAATAGAAATTGCTAAGTTATTATGCAATACTATTCCATTTCAGCTGCTGTGAGAAGAGGGGGTTGCAGAGGGGAGGTTTAGTTCACATGAAACACCGTATATAAGAGAAAAACATTTTCAAAATGTCACTTTTCCCCCTGTTTTTATATGTCTGGTTGCTATTAAAATAATATGATAATTCATGAGCAATTATGATTCAGCATGTGTCAAGTCTTTTCCATTTTAATTAAGTTTTGTTTCTTTTAATATGATATAGCTATCGCATGCTTTTCCGGCAATGCTTTCGGCACTACAAGAGGTGTCCCGATGCTTCTGGTGCCTCCGAAGGCATCCCGCGACTCCTCCGGTACATCCGGAGGCGTTCGCGACTCCCCCTGAACTGCCGAGACAAGGACGTCTCCTGTGCCGGTTTCGGCCGTCTGGCGGAACGGTAAAAACCGTCCGTGCCGGATGGCACGGAACGACATTTGATTCTATGGTATACATATCTATTGCTACTTTTATATTTAAATTTTAGAACTATTATCTTAATTTAATTTAATTTTTAAATATGTAATTCTTTTAGTTTTGCCAAGCATGCTTAAGATTGGTCAAGTTGGATTTATTAATTGTTATGTTCCTTATTCTTATAGCATTTTTATATGTTTTGATTTAAAATATGTGCATTGGAGGTTAAGGCTAAGGCTAAGGGTAAAGGGTTATTAGACCTTGAGTAGTATACATTATTCGAAGGAAAAAATTATTAATTTTCCAAAATTCTCATAAAGTTTAAGTCGTTTGTAATTTTTTATGTTACAATTTGGTTTGGTTTATTGTTAATTTATTAGAGGATATAATGTGATAATTTATCTATATTAACATTATATTGTGTTTTTTGTAAATTTAGGATGTGGATCCCATTTTTTTGGGGTAATCCAGGTATCCAACTCTTGGAACTAATTAATCCACTGACTTGACCCCACGGAAGTTTTCCATTGGCCACTACGGTAGCGCAAATGGGTCTGGTGGACTGCCCAACATCACGATCACGAGCATGAGAGTTTGACCTACCTCTTACTATCGTATTGTGTGCGCGGGGGGGTGGGGAGTCGGATCCAATTTGATCCTATGGTAGATGAGATTGATTTTTGATATTATTGTCATCAATAATCAACTGCGTAAAATTGTGGCAATTTGGGTCAAACCGGATCGGGTTGAGTTGGGCCAAATCACGTTTAAGGTATGACTCAAGTCAAATAAAGCCAGAGTATGAGAAAAATTAAACTTGGGGTTGACTTGTTTTCAAACTTTTTCTTTACTTTTGTAGTTTAATTTAGAGGTATATTGGATTTAACTCATTCAGAGATTGGGTAAAATAATACAGAGAAAGTTACATGGTTGTTCTCTCACAATTGTGCAAAGTGTAGATTCCCTCCAATGAAGATTGGACTTCCATCAATATCACGAGTAGAGAGTTGGCAAGTATATAAGAAGTTGAGGGAGAGGAAGGGCTTACAGTTGCTTGCCCCTTACTCTCTCCCCTTCTTCAGGTGGATGGGCAGTGGAGTTGGGCATTGACAAGGTGAGCAACGGCGGACCACTTTGACTGGAGTGCAAGTTGGAATTGCCTTTGGTTGAGGCAGAGGAAGGTAGTTGTGCGGTAGCCAGCCCTCATCTACTCCAGTTAGATTTAGGCATAAGGAGCCTGCCAGTAGGGGGTTGTGGATGAGTAGGGCCGCAAAGGCTGACCTCCATAATAAGTGGCAGTGGCACGTAGTGGTGATTTATCGACAAGATTAACTACTCGAGATAGAGTGGACAAAACTACTGACACCCGAACAATACAAAGTAACAACATGAATATAAACCTTAATTCAAGAAACCTTGAAACCTTGGTGTGAACACTATCAACTTCGTAGCACTTGCCAAAACTTCTATACTCTACTAATGATCTATCTGCACAAATTTGAAGAAACAAGAATGCAACAAACACTGTAGAATGCAACAAATAAAATTGATGCACAAGATCGGCGAGTTGCAAAAAACCCACCAAACCTGTCAACTGTTACAAATGAATGCAACTGCAATAACAACTCATTCAATCAGTACAATAATGCTATCGGCATTGCTCCAACCTTTATGTCTAGGATATGACAGTGTTCAGTGTTACCATGTCTCTGCTCAAATTTTGGTGAATGAAGGTGAATCACTCACAAGTCACTACAATGAAGTCTAATGAGAAATCTAGGTTGACATAGTTGAAGTCTATTTAATTGATGAAACACCTATGGTTGGAAGACAAGTTTCTTTTAAAATTGCGAAAAGTAAATTAAATTTCCTTGGTGGTTTCATGCTTCTCATTGTCGTCATTTTCTTGAGCAGAGATCAGGGTATGAGGTATACTTGCTGGAAGCTCCATACAAGGATCCAATGGTGAGATTGTATCTAGCATTCTGATTTATGTAGGTCAATACTTGTTTTTATAGTTTTTCATTCTCTAAACATTCCTTCCAAAATCCAATTATTGTCCTTAGGATTCTCATATATATAACTGCGTAAATACATATTCTTCCTAATTTTGTTAGAGATTGTAATACCAATTTTGTGTTTCTCATCCTTATTAAATTGGTATTTCACTTATTTCATTTGTCAAGAAATTCTTCTACTTAGTTTTTAGCTATTTTCTCAAAAAAAGTCATTTAAGCATAATTGTGTGCCTTCTTTAAGAAGTTTCAAAATATCACGTTCTCATTCATATGGGTGCTCATCGATATCCTCATTACTTTATTTGAATCTCTTAAATAACATCACTACAGTGGAATAACTTATTGCAAGAATTATTTTGTCAGATAATTGTATGCTATGTATGCTTATTACAACTTTTTAGTTCCAAAATGTAGGAAATCAAGTGGATTTTTGATTCATAACACCATTTTGGCTAGTGTGCATAGTGACTTGTGCCATATATGTGGCATAAATTGAGGTTATTTCATTAAACCAATTAAGCTTAACATCCTATTGATGGATGTCTAAATTGTGAGGGGACTTTAGATATAGTTGATCTTTATTGCTATCTCATGTTGCTGTAAGTGAATCATCTCTGTTTCATTTTATTTTCTCAATCTCAAATCAGAGAATTTTGAACTTTTGATAGCTCATGTTATTGTCAATCATTATAAGTTCTATCCTTTCTGCAAATGATAGGGCTGTGCAGCTAGGAATGTGCATGGTTTTACACTAGAAGATACACGGAAGATGGCAGAAAAATGGGAAGAATCTCCACCTTTATACATGCAAATTGATATTCAGGTCTCATAATGGGTGCATGCATAAAATTGATTTTGTTTCTACTAATTTTTATATTACGTTAATTTGGTAAATAAAATAATTTACTAATTATTTACTGCTATATCTGAACGTGCAGTCATTATTTCATGGGGATGATCTGAATGAGCAGTCCATTCAAGAGGTAAATTTGCATGAGCATCAACTTTCTATGCATCTTTTTTTGAGTGTGCCTGTTTTTTAACTTGCAACAATAAGATCCTGTTCCTATCAATCATAGTGAAATTAACTTTCAGGTTGACATGGACATCAATGACTCAGACTGTGACAACAATAAGGCTAAGTTGCTGGAGGAAAGCCTCAAATATCCAGAACCAAAAAGAGAGAATTTTGTACATAGAAAAGGTATTGGTATTTGGTTGTTCCTATTCTTGGTCTTTATACATATATGTAAAAACATTTTGTTCTCAATCCGTGGATTAAAATGCCAACCCATGCTGGGATTATCATTCCACCTACTGGACAACACATGAAACGAATTTGATATCGACACTAAAGTCATGAGCTGACTTCACGCAAGAATTTCTTAGCGATGGCAGCATGCACAACGTAAAAAAAGAGAGACGAGGGAGGGAGGCTAAGAGAAAGATTGAGGGAGAGAGAAGCATTGCTGGAGGAGAGAGAAGGGGACCAATGTTTGCCAACAAATGACACATGTGGTGAGCGGTTGGTGGCGGTCACGATAGAGGAAGAGATGAATTAGGAGAGAGGAGTGAGGAGAGTAGGTTTGGAAAGATAGATAGTCGCTCAAATTTAAAAAAGAATAATTTAAGATGCAAACAATTTAAATGGGTTAAAATTCAATTTCTTACATTAGTGGGCTTCTTCTTTGTCAAGAGAGACTGAGAGATATCATGTGAGCAAGTAACTCAAAAATTAGGTTTTTGTAAGAGTAAGATTGTGTTGAACTTCTTTTCCTCCTGTGCATCTTCCCCTCAACTTTAGTTTGAGTGTTGAAGAACAACTAATGTTTATCACAACATTTAGATTAAATAAAATTTATTTAATTAATTGAGAAATATTTTATTATTATTAATTTTTATTTCATTTTATTAGAATATCATTAAAGATACATGATTGCAAATTGTAATAGGAAGGGGAGTCATGGCACAATGATAAATTTGTTGTCGTGTGACTTGGAGGTGGTTTGAGTCGTGGAAATCAATTTTGCAATGTAGGATAAGACTGCATACAAAAGACCCTTTCCCGAGACTCCGCATTGGCGGGAGCTTCGTGCATCAATTGCCCTTTATACATGATTGCAATAGATGAGTACTAATTGGTTCAAATTAAAGTTGTTTTTTTTTGATAAAAAATATCTATCCAATTCAATTGAAAGCATAAAAAATTTTAAATTTGCATTTGATTTTATTTGAAAAAAAAATCTTGAATGCAATATCTTCAAATTTACTCAGAAAAGTTGAATTTACTTGATTGCCATCACTAAAGATTATATCTGACTTCTTGTTTCCCAGTTACATTGAACATATTTTTCTCATATCTTGTTTCCTTAGAATGTGATGCCAGACTGGATCTTCCACCTTTCACTTTGAAATAATTTATTTGATATTTACTTTCTAGCACATTGGTTGCAAATGGAGTGGGTACAAGAATATTAATTTCAATGATGTGACATCAGTGTCATGCTTTATGTCTGAGTTTAAGAACTGCTGGTATATCCAATTATTTTTCTCCAAATATTATCATAGGTCTTACATTTCATGGAAAAAGTGGGGCTAATAGGGAGCAAGTGTTGCTGCTGCCTAAGAATCAAATGGAAGTTGAGTAGGAAAGTAAGGCATAGTGTTTTACCCTTATTCTTTGTGCATGTTGAATGATTAATGATCAGGAAAGTTTTCGCTTGTATTTTTAATGCATTTATTATGCAGTTTTCAGTGATTAATATGTTGTCAGTCATCATAAAAGCAATCATACAACCACTGATTGGACTCATGGTTCTGTACAATGATACTTGGTGTAGGTTTTTAATACCTAATTACCTATCAGGTGACAATGGTAGTGATGTTATAGTTTCTGCTAGTGGAGGAGGTTATGGTTGAAACCAAAATGGGAAGAAAATATTCTTAATGTATAGTTTTAGAAAATATTTTTCAGACACCTAAACTGTAAATAAATTTGGATAGTGAGTTTGGTTGAAATGGATCTTGTCCATGAGAATGGTAGACTAAATGTTTTGTAGTTTAAACTGGTGGTCTGGGAGAATTTCCTTTCATAATATAAACTGACATGTGAGTTAACCATATTTAGTTTAGTTTAGATGATGAACATGCAAATGATGCATGTTAAAATTGGATGGTAATCATGTTGGGATGATTTTATTCATGAGAAGGTTATTTGTTGATGTTTTAAAAAAATGTAGATCCGCTATTTGTTGATGTTTTAAGTTAATGAATCCTATGAAGTATTTTTTTCTCATTTTATTTTCAGTTCATGTATGGGGATTGGATCCTTCCTTACTATGACTTGTACAATTTGTGGTTGATATTTCATTTTTCTAATCCTTCTTTATCTAGATTCATCAAAACATGTAGAGAAGTGGGAATTTGATGAAGGGGAAGAGTGGCAAACAAGAATCAAAGAATTGGGTAGCAGTAAATGGTCGAAGGATTTAGATGAGGAAGACAAAAAGCTTGAAGGTGTTGGAAAAAATATAAATGCACTTTCTGGCCTTATTGATGCTTATACCAAGAGTGGAAAATCAGTTCACTGGGGTGATCAGGTATATAATATATTTATTTGATTTTGATACCCCAAAGGGCAATGCGGTATCCAAATTATGCTGGTTGCTTCATTTAGAATAATTTTAGATCCTTCTATTGAAGGTAAAATCCGTGTCACTATCAATCATTAATTACTTTTCCTTTGTCACATGTCTGTATATTGTGTTTATCATGAAAGGTATATCTGGTGGCAATTTAATTGAGCCATACTGTCCTAGTATCTGCAATCATTTCTAGAGCATCAGTTATCTGGTATTGTTTATGCTATGATTCGTCCTGGTATTCCTATATTACTATGGATAACATAACTCGCTAGTATATCTGTAAGCTCTCCTTGTGATAATTTTGTATTTGTTGTGCCTAATCTATGAAGGGGAGCCTTGGTGCAACGGTAAAATTGTTGCTTTGTGACCAAAAGGTCAGGTTTGAATCCTGGAAATAGCCTCTTGCAAAAAGTAGGGTAAGACTGCGTACAATGGATCCTTCCCCAGGACCCCGTATAACGGGAGGTTCGTGCACCGGGCTGTCCTTTTGTGCCTAATATGTGATGTTTCCATTTCTTTTGAACTGTGTTTCTATCTGTTCAGTTAGAAGAACAAATGTAATTGCTAAGGCTACGTTTGGTTGGGCGTAATGTAATTGAGTTTGTAATGTAATCAAATTTGTAATGTAATGTAATGTAATCTTGATTACATTACTACGTTTGGTAATGAAATGTATGTAATCTTTGATTACAAAGGTGATTACATTCTTTTGTTTGGTGTCCATTATTTTTATAAGGAATGTAATTCGTATTATTATAAAATGACAAAAATATCCTACGACTTCTACCGGCGGGCGCTACATCTCTGTCGGAGCTTGCGGTGGCCGCTGCCGCCGGTCGCTGGTCGCCGCTGGTTGCCGGGCATCGCCGGCTGTCGGTCGGTCGCCGCCGGCTGTCGCCGATTGTCGGCCGTCGGCGATCGTCGGTCGTCGGTCGCCGCCGGTCGCCGGCGCCCGCCGGTCGTCAGCCGTTGGTGGGCGGTGGCAATGGCGGCGGGCGAAGATGGGCGGCGACAGACTAGGGGTATATTTGACATTCAAATTTTTGTTAAAAGGTGACCTGGTAATGTAATCGGATTACAATGAGTTTGTTTTGTAATCCAGATTACAAAACTTCATTACATTTTATAATCCAGATTACATTACATTACAAGTTAAAAATGAAATCAAACAAAATAATCAGCCTTGTAATGTAATCTGGATTACATTACAAGGCAGATTACACCCTACCAAACGCAGCTTAAGAGAATTGCATATTCACATTAAGGGCATTTGTGGATTTAGCCGTGGTATTTTACTCTTGCAAGAATTATCTGTCTCAGCGTTAGCCATTATTGTCATCCTTTTCCACACCTAATCACAGTGCTGGAATTATTAAAGTATGAACAGATTATAAAAGTTCATGTATCTTCAAACTATCTTACTGCGGTCATGCTGGATAGTTGGCTAAACTTGCTTTGTTTCTTTTTTTACAGCTCAACAAAAGAGGATTTTCAATCGGCACTGTGAAGAAACACTCCTTGATCATTGGTCCAGGATCGGGGTACAATTTGGTAAGAATTTTCTATTGGCTTTCTATTTTTGTGCTTCAATTGAATGTTTCTTTTATGTATGTGGTAAGTGGAATAAATTCAAGTGCATGTGTGTGAAGATATTATTATTAAACACGAATTTTGATGATTCTGTTGGTTATTCCATCCCATTGGATTTTAGTTTTCCTGTTATTTTTGCATCAGAGTATGTTGCACCATCCCATTGGAGTTGAATGTTAGGATATGACTCGAAAACATAAGTAGAAAATGAGAATTGCAGAGATGAGGATGTTAAGGTGATACGAGGATGAATATGATAAAAAATGAAAACATTAGAGAGAAAGTCAGGGTTGCATCTATTGAGGAAAAAAAATCCGAGAGACACATTTAAAATGGTGCAGACATGTACTTAGATAATCAATGACTGTTCCAGTGATTTGAAACTATGACAAATATGCACATCAAATGAGAAAGAAGAAGACCAAAAATGACTTGGTTAGTAACAATAAAATAAGATAAAATTTATTTAAATATAGATGATGATATAGTAGATGATAGAATCCAATGGCCTAGAAGGATTCATATAGCTGATTCCACTAGTGGATAAGACTTGGTTAATGTTATTGTAGTATGTTGCTCCAAATTGAGGACAAGGAATGACGGTTCTTCTGCTATATTTGGCCTTCTGAATTTTGCAGAGTAATTGAGGATGACGATGGCTATTTCTGGCACTTTTGGCTTCATGGTTAAATGGTTTGCTTCAGTAAGCATTGAATGACAATGTTACTTTCTTGCAGGCATCAAATCCAGTAGGTGAAAACCAAGACATTACAGAGGCAGCTAAGACTAGCAATACAAGTGAATCAAAGAGGCGGTTCAGCGAAAAACTTCGTGCTGAGCACGAATCAATCAGAGCCCTTTTGAGCAAAAGGCGGCAACGGATTGGAGGATTTTTTGACACTGACGATGACTAATGCAGCCTTGGTTATTTGCTAAGCAAGAACACAACCCCCATGTTCCTGATCCTCCAAGGTCCTTATTTTCTTGAATGGCATCTGGTTGGGAGAGGAAACATTGAGGCAGCATCAGCTTTGTCATACCTGAAAATGGCTGTATTCAACTACAGATTCAAGCAACCCGATGCAAATGATAGCATTCCGTGTTATAGCATGGAATTTCCCATATTTTTTTTATCAGTGTTGTACGTTCCTGTGTAAGAAGAACCGATGTTAGTCTAAGGTTCCAGTTCGTATTTTGTATGAGAAAAGGTCTTTAATATATGGCAAAAATTAAATAAGTGTTTTTTTTGGAATTATGACAGTGGCATTTCTTTTTCATTTTTTATCAAAAGGACTTCAAACCTCATCGGTCATTCGTAAATATTACATTGCTGTTTTAAGTACAATCGATTTTGATTTTTTTGATAAATTGATTTCGAATTCAAATCTTGAATCGATCTGATGGACTTGACTTTTAATCTCTTCAATTAGCATTCATGTGGTAATAATTTAGTTGTTACCATATGAATTTATGCTATTCAACAATATCATGTTCATGTGAATTTGTTGTCCCATGGGTGGACACAATTTGTACTTTAATAATTTTTGAAATCAATTTTAACAGATGTAAAATGTGGATGTCTAATCTCTTCTATAAAAGGGTTATTGTACTATGATATCATTTTTACTGTAATAATAGAAATTTATGATTTTAAACTTAAAATCCACTATTAAAAAGTCAAAATAGATTCAACAATGCACTTAAAAGTACCTATGTAATCTTATGAGAGGATGTCACTTCAACTCTAATAGTAGGATTTTTTTTTTTTTTTTAATTTAGGTATCTAATTTTTTGAATTTATTAATTTTAAAAGTGACTGATTCTATAAAAAAAAATTTTATAGTCTTCAGAGAATCAAAAATCACTCACGGAAGTATTCTTAATTAGAATTCCACCCTTCAATACCTAATCAATCATTAAAAAAAACCTAACTGCTATTCAGGTAACCAGGACACTCTTAATTTTTGTCGTATTTGACTGAATTGGACTACGTGGACAATCCAATCCATGCACTGCATGACAATTGGCGGCGTAACTAATCTCACAATTGATTGTCCATCAGCTTTATCATGATTCTAATTGTGCTTGTTTCATTGTATTTTGACTGCCTTTATTATATTTGATCCATTCTTTACTTTTTCTTTTTTTCTTTTCAATTTTTAAACTTAAATCGGATCCCAAAAACAGAGAGAAGAGAGAACGAAATCAAATTGACAGGTGCAACTTGATTAGGATATTTATCTAAAACTCAAAAACCTGCCTATTTCTGACAATTGTTCTCCATGAAGGATACTTTGGTAAACTTCATATATTTAAAAAACAATTAACACGAACGATTTTCCACTATAAAAGAGGATCATATAAATAATTTTTTTTTTCCTTTTTGACTGCCCTTTAGTCATATGAATTGACATAAACTTTGTTAGGTTATTGTGGTTGGACACTTAACTCGAAGATTAGATTTTCGATAAGAATTACATCATACAAATATTAATTCTTAAATATTCTTTAATGCGGATCTAGGTTCAATGTTAACAATACATGTTATCATTCTTTTTTTAAATAATAGATGTTATTATGGTGGCAAAAGATTATACATTGACTTTGGATGTCCTACACGATTAGTCCCAAACTCATCAGTATAAAGGTAAATCATGGATAATTTTGCCTTTGAATAATGATCATTGTACGAGGGAGGACAGGATTGATCTCCATTCCTCTTGATGACAATACTCCATGTAATAAATATTATCATGTTATTACGGTTGTTATTAATATCGAATTATGGTAAGTATCGCCAATTATTTATACTTCTATCAACTCTTATCACTATAATCGATGTTAGATCTATGTTGTCCCCTCGGATGGGTATAGTAGTTAGCGCATGAGGTGTTGTCGCAATGAGATTTGGGGTTTGAATCTCGGCAAAGCCGAGGTAAATACCTCCCTTATATGTTAGTCACTATTCCAAAGGCTAGTAGCCGTCCGTGATTTACCTCCTCCGTGTTGGTCTTGGGACGGATTGGCGAGGGCGCTGAGGGTGAACGTATTCGTCTTTTGTCACAATGTTAGATCTATGCTTGTCCTTTAGTCCAAAGTAGAACCTAATTCTTTCGGATAAAAACTCAACGTGTCTGAGCATGCCTCCCCCTAGACGAATTGGTAGGAGCGCTGGGACGAACGAATCACCTTTTACTATAAAAATAGAACCTACATTCTATACTTTGAGATTCAAACTTCCACACCAATACTAAATCCTATTTATCTTTACATGTGCATATCGAAGTACATATTACACTAATTTAAACATTTCTCTTTTTTTTTAAAAAAAAAAAAATCAATCTTCAGAAACAAAATGAACAAATCCTTCTAAATCATTCAAATCTTTTATTTATTCAAGTCTTTTATTTGAAGGGTCTTTTCCCTTGGATTTAGGGATCCTTTAAGCAAAACAATTAGGAACAAGCAAAATCAAATGATTGAACAAACATTTTGTTCTCTTGCCACACATGTCACTTAACCATTCTTCCAAATTAATTGATACAAGTGACTCATCATGCTCCTCAATTAGGGTCAATTTTTTCAATGATGGATGAGCAGTCCTTTCTCTTATCATATTATCTTCCAATTTTCTTTTCCATTTGAAAAAAGAAAATAGATAAGATAATAACATGAACAAGTGTGATGCCTTTTTCTCTCAAAGGACTTTTGGACAAAGCAAAATTGGTAACTTTGGGGCCAATAATTTAATGGCAACTAATTTAATATTCAGGTTTTCTTAAAGAAATGGATGGTTATCCATGTAATGATTTGATGAGTAGGCCAAATAATGCTTAGACAACAAGCAAGGAAGCTTTTAGGATAATTCATCAATTCAGTTTATATATTGAATTGTGATTTTGCCAATTTGTAATTTACATTTTAAAATTTGACCTATTGTTTTTTTTTAATTTCAATGTGATATACAAAAAAAAATATATAAGTGCTCAAGATTTTTTTTCTTTATTTTGAGTACATAAGTATGAAATAATAACTATAATAAATACAACAACAAATATGAAATCCAAAACATATTAGGACAAATGAATGAAAAATATATATTAAAATGAATATTTCTCATTTGGATTCATCTTTAATTTCTTTCAAATTAATTAATAGGAAGGGATTCTTTATCATGTTTTGTGTGAAAACTTATGTTATAACCATTGATTCAGAGTAAATCTAAGATTAAAATAAATTCGTGTTGTCGCATATAGTGGTTATGAAATGATTCACATAAAAGATTATGAAGAGACTTTCCTATTAGTTTTTACCTCAATATTAGTCATCTTTCTTTAACAACCTTGTTAATATCACTATGTTAAGTGAATCAAAGAAAAATTAGTTTTTGAAATTAGTAAATTAATGATTGAGATCTTCCAATAAAATGATATTCATCACAAAGAGATTGTCATCCTTGGTATTAATTAGTCATCCTTTTCAACCATCCTAAACCGATCACTATACTCGATCTCTCTTGTGTCGACTTCTAGTCCCTCTCCTAAAGCATTGCACCCCTAGATGACCACCTAAGAGACTGTCTTATCAATTGCCATGTGGAATTCAACCATTGTATTAGTGAACAATCACATCACTAGAGAATTAAAATTTTATTTCTCTGTTTTTTCAAAGTGACTTAATGCAAACAATGGCCAAGTCGCCACCTTTTAGCTTTCACCACTTCAAAAACACACTTGCTCCTAATTCTTAGTATACTTGATTTTATATTGATTCATTGCTCGATGGTGAATAAACTCACTGTATCCTTTAATTTTAACCTCAAACTGAAAGGGGGCAAAAGTGCCCTAAAAATGTCTTTGCCGACTATTGAATAGGCTTACATAGGAAGAATTTAGGGATAAAAAGTTTCTTGGAAGTTTTGGAGAGGAAAAGGAACAAAAAAAAAAGAAGCAAGAATCTATTTAAGATTATTTGTTTGACTATAATTGATTAGGCAATTTGAATTTGAAAGAAAAGGATCTTGATAAGAGATCTTTTCACTGTTTATCCCCATTAAAATGTTGATCGACACCGACAAAATAGCTAAATGTTAGTTTATTCTAGAGTTCATATTTAGTATTATATATATTTTTTCTTTTGAAAAAAGATTGAATGATTACAAGTTATCATATTTCATTGAGATTCCAAAACCTTGTTATAAAAAATTTGATAATTCATTGTCGGTTTCACGGTGAGATGAAAGGTATAAATTATGTAATGAACCTCTCCCTAAGTGGGAGGGTTATTTATCGCAGTTGCGACTTGAACTCTTATTCATTGATACAAGTCTATTACTTAGGTACCAACTCAATCAATCCTTGGGGCATTGAGATTCTAAAACATGATATAAGGGATTGAAATTAAAATACATATATAATTAATCTCAAACTATCTTATTAAATATTGTATATTGATGCGGCATAAATTTATCTCGCACCACGAAGCGATAACGTTGAAGTCTTCTCCTCATAACGTAGTTGATTCTACAAAGAATAACACACATCAAAGGGCTCGTCAAGAATTACTAACGAGGTCTTTATGATATCTAAGTGATCATAGAACCTCAAATAATATAATAAAGAGAAAAATAAAAAGGAATTGAATAAAACAGATGAGATAGTAGTCAATCTTCCTTGTGGGAATAACATCACCTCTTTTATATATGGAGAGAAACTTACGAGACACACCTCATAGAGAAAATCCCAAGAGACACATCTTTTTTCAATTGGCGCCATGATAATCGACACATCAAATTGCCTTCAAATAGAGAATTCTCGTATCCAAGCTTGGGATCACAACTCATTCGGACTCAGGGTGCTTGGATGCTCGACACTTGGGTACCCGAGTAGGCACTTGGCAGGTTAGACCAACGGGAGCTTGTGAGATTGCACTAGTGGCAGTTCGGCCAAGTGTGACTTGGATAGTGATGACTCAACAAGATGACTGAGCTAGCTTGGGGTGCTACAGTACTTGAGAAGCTATATATATATATATATATAGAATCTTAGTCTATACATCCTTATATGGGTGATCATGGGTGACAATAGATGTTGCGAGTCGATGTGTCCCTCTCTCTTCTATAATTCTGCATGCAATCTCTCTCCTACAAATTTGCATGCAATCTCTCTCCTACGTTGGTGTATATATATTTATATATCATATATAAAATAGAATCTTAGCATGCCCATCCTTATATGGGTGATCACGGGCGACAGTAGATGTGGCGACCCGACGCGTCTCTCTCTCTTTTACAATTCTGCATGCAATCTCTCTCCTACAATTTTGCATGCAATCTCTCTCCTATGTTGGTGCTATTTTTTTTTTAAAATAACACCATGTTGAAAAAAACAGCACCAATGTCACGTTGAAAAAACAACATCAATGTGACGCTTTTTAAAAAAAAACAACACCGCATAGTGCTATTTTTTTTTTCAAAACAACACCATGTAGTGCTATTTTTTTTAAAACAGTACTACGTGGTACTATTTTTTTCAACGTGGTGCTATCATAAAAACAGCGCCAATTAGTGTTGATTTTTAAACGTGGCGCTGCCATACAAAAAGCACCAACTTGGCGCTATTTTTTTTTGAAAACAACACTATGTGTTGTTTTTCAACGTGACGCTATTTTATGAAAATAACACAAAAAAAAGTACCACGTGGTGCTATTTTTTTTCAACGTGACATTTTTATAAAAATAGTACCACATAGTGTTGTTTTTTAGGGCGGTGCTGTTTTTTTTCAAAACAACACCACGCCATGCAGAATTGCAGAGAGAGATTGCATGCATAATTGTAGAAGAGAGAAGGATGCTAGATGCGTCAGCTCATCACCCTTGATGTCGCCCACGATCGCCCATAAGTCAAAAACTAATGGACCGTCGGTTCATCCGCTCGGTTCACCTAATTTTTTTTTTGTTGGAACCAACTGGCGGTTCCTAGCTGTTGGAACCATCAGTTCCTAGCTGTTGGAACCACCGGTTAACCGACGGTTCCTAGTCGCTGAGAGAGGGGTAGAGGATTTTTCTGGGTATTTTTTTCAATGATTAAGATTATTTGACCATTTTTTGATGAATGACTATGATTAAATATCCATAACTATCCAAACTCTATAAATTTAGAGTTCATTTCATCATTTTCACACACTTCTTCTCTACTCTTAATTTTAATTTCATATTCTCTATACGTTTTCATCTTCATTTTTATGCACTTTCGTTTTCAATTTTCAATTACAATGGAAGGAGGTCGTGGAAGTGCATCATCTTGAGCTCGAAAGGGAAAGGAAATAGTGAATCCGCACAAGGACTTCAATATTCAATCCACCGATGATGAGATCGAGCATCTTCCGAATTTGACATCCGAAACACAAGGAAATACCAATACAATTACTTTTAAGGTTCGAGAAATTTCTCCTCTAAAGGCTTCTATTTTCACTAAACATTTTGAGAAGATCACTCTTCTATCAGGAGAATTTGTTGTAAATAATGAGAGCACTAACAGTAGTAAAATTGCACCAAAACAGCAAGCATGCAGTAAACAGGTAAATAAAAGAGAGGTCGAGAAAATGTATCTCCGGTTGAAGCGTCGGCGTGCCGACTGTCTTTAGAGAATTTATTGCCGCCCACGGTGTAGAGGCTCTCCGGCAAAATTCTCCCAAGATCCGACAACCACTCGCGTCGTCCGTAGGTGCACTCCAAGACGAACGTCGCACTCGGACTCAACCTCAGATCGCTATAAACCAAGCCTCAGGACAAACTCTCGGCAAGGAAGAAGAATACAGAGAGAGGGAAGGAGAGAAAGTAGACTACTTTAGTGTGTTTTGAACTAGGAACAGAGGCAGTGTATTTATACACTCTGAAGCAATGCACGAAGCAAAGCGTGCGTCGCTTCCGTTTCTTGACGCGCGATGCTTCCTCATGCGCGGACCAAACCCAAGTACGGTTTCTCACACTTGGGACAAAACCAGATCAAACCAGAGACTGGCAAAAACAAACCAGACTGCCTGTAAGCGCGAGGCCCACGAGCTGGGGATTTGCACCCCCTTGCGCGCGGTGATCGCGTGCGTCGCGCCCGGCTTATAGATTTCCGGCTCGAACCCCCCGAAACCACCTGATTTGGGCTCGGCCCGCGCATGCGTGTAGGTCCCCTTAACATTGCTAAGCAAGGATGGAAGGGCTCCATATATAAGGCCTTCCAACCTTTCTTTGCTTAGCAATGTGGGACTAAATGCATACATCTATGCATTACAATAAGCAAAGAAATAGTTTGAATTAAACTCAAAACTCAACAATCCCCCACTAATTCAAATTATTTTGGTCGAAAAACAAAGACTTGTCTTGAGGCTTGGTTGCAATAAGCTTTTAGTGAAAATACCTTTCGATTTGAATTTTCACCTAAGTACACCAATCTTATTCACATAGGCTTGAAGTGAACTCAGTCTTGAACTTAAACCTTTTATATGTGAAAATCAATTGGTAACAACTCATCACGGGCGATGGTTGAATCCTTCTGGGTTGGTGCATTACGGCCATGCCACCGAATCTTGTTTCATAAGTGCTAAGGAGAGTTGCCTAGACCCCCCGCACTGCAGCCACACAGTTACATTTACATAGGTGAGTTCTCCAAGGATGTACTGCGAGCATCATGTCATTAAGACCTTGAACTCATTAAGAGCTCCTAAGCTCATCCTTACTAGCAATCAAGCATCTATCCAGGGAAGAGATTATGAGATTACATCTCAATCAATTTGATACTTACGATTCACTCTTATAACTTGTTTATACCACATTTAACCTACTTCTTGGGATCTCCAATCAGATAGGTTGGGTTGCCGCTATAGGTGAATCCAGGATAGGCCTCAGTTCCATTCCCTTACTGGATCTCTTGATTTTCTCAGAATCAAGTCCTTTAGTGAGTGGATCAGCAATATTGTCTTTTGAACTTACAAAGTCCAATGACACCACTCCAAGAGACACTAACTCACGAATAGACTTTAATCTTATTCGTACATGTCTCTTCAGTTTCTGGTTATACTTGGAGCTTCTAATCTGAGCTATTGTTGTTTGATTATCACAGTGTACTGAAATAGAAGGTATTGGCTTCATTATCAAGGGAATTTCATAAAGAAGACTCTTAAGCCAATCAACTTCAGTTACTGTGGTATCCAAAGCACACAATTCTACCTCAGATGTAGAACGGGTTATAATCGTCTGTTTAACAGACCTCCAAGCAACCGCACCACCTCCAAGTGTAAAGACATAACTAGTAACGTCTTTACACTCAGCAGTGTCAGCTATCCAAATAGCATCACTATATCCTTCCAAGACTACAGGGAATCTCCCATACCACAAACCCAAGGATATAGTACCTTTTAGGTATCTGAGTACTCTGTCTAATGCATCTCAATGCGTTCTGTCTGGACAGCTGGTAAACCTGCTCAATTTCATTATAGCAAAAGAAATATCAGGTCTAGAACAATTTGCTAAATACATTAGACTACCTATGATTTGTGGGTATCTTAATTGAGACACTGCCACACCACTCTTATTCTTGTGGAGAGTTTTTTGAAGGATCATAGGGTGTGACGACATATTTAACTTGGCTATAGCCATATTTCTCTAATACTCTCTCAACATAGAGTGACTGAGAAATTGCTATTCCATCAGATGAACGAGTCAACTTCAGCCCTAAAATTATGTCAGCACAACTCATATCCTTCATATCAAACTTACCACATAAAAGGGCCTTAGTCTCATTAATAATAGAAAGGTTAGAACTGTAACGACCACCCTTCTTACTACTACTATTCTCTAAAGATGACCGTTACTTAACTACTAACTCTACTTAACCGGTGTGATTAAAAACCACATGGAAATCCTACCGAAAAATTTCGGCAGAATCTCCCCTGTACCGGTGACCATATTCAACAATACATGCAATATATATATACTCAGCCACAAGCGGCTGGAACACATAACTAACAACCACGCAGTATAATAAATCTAACTCAGCAATAATAAAGGAAAACTAATCCACAACCACAACTGAATAGCAAACACAGTATCAAGTGTCCTTATAAACAGTTATCAAATTTCCTTAACACATAAAAACTTAATTAACTCAAAGAACAAATCATAATTCATCTTATTCGCAAGGATCCCTAGAACTTCCATAGTGCAGACATCACACACCCCTCTTGCATCTCCTTGTCGCCTTCCTTCATATTAGCTTTCCTTTTTCTTTATCTGCAGTAGGAGAAAGTGCAGTCTATAAGCATAAAGCTTAGTGAGCGCTATCTAACTCACAAAAACTCGATATGCATGTATGCAAATAAAAACATGCTAAAACTGAATGCTAATATGTAAAGCTACTCATGCTCATAAATAGCAAAGAAATCAACTAACAGAAAAGATAACAGGTATAACTACTCATGCTCATAAACTAATAAAGAAAGCAAACTAACTGGTATGCTAACATATAAAGCAAAACATGCTCATCAACTAGCAAATAAAAAAACATGTAAGAAACTAAACATGTAAAAGCTGCTAGCATAAAAGAAAGCTAAACTTGCTGATCTTTAAAACAAAGTGAAACTTACTTCTTTTACTGTAAACTTATTCTTTTATTTCACTTGTTTAAAATTTATACTTTAATACTTGAAAATAATAATCAACTTCTCTTGGGCCCAGGCTTAGTACCAATTATGCGCGTTCCCTAATAGGTTGGGGTAGCGAGCCGCCAATCCTAAAAGAGCAGACCTTGGTCTACCAGGGCCAAGACCTTGGAATTGGACACCTGGATTTGTTTAACGACAACCTTGGAAGTCGGGTACTAGCCTCTTCTTAAAAGTAAAATACTTATTATCTTAATTACTTCTTCTTTAAATACCTTGGCATTTTAATAGCATCTTATGTGCCAAAATCCCTAAAGTCTTGACTTTGGGATTTACTTAAGGCCTTGGCCTTTTCTTTCTTTTCTTTTTCTTTCTTTTTACTTGTTAATGCTTCTAAAAGAATTTGATAGAACTCTTATTTTCCCACTAGCATACATGGTTGTTCATGCTTATTAAAATAGCAAATGAAAACTAAAGAAACTGCTCATGTGTATCTAGTAATAAAGAAAACTGATCATGCTCAACTTATAGCAATTAAAAACTGCATAATAAATTGCAACATAAAAGAATCAAGCTTGCTGAATTCTTGCAACAGAACACTTGGAACAGAATACTAGCAACATCAATAGAATACTTGAAACAGGATACTTGAATCAAACTTGCTAAATTCTTCCACTAAACCTGTTGGAAACTTGGAACCTATATAAAGCTTGTTTCGTTCCAAAATCAAAACCCATATCTAGCAATAGGATACTAATTCTAGCTGCCACAGAATTTAAAAGGAAGAAAACCAAGAATGCATGCTACTAAACTTCAATTAAACAGAACCCTAATCAAAAGGGAACAACTTGGCGGGAATAATGGCAGCAACCAACACAAGCAACCCGAAACTACAACTCTTCCCTATTCAATGTCAACTGCCCTATATCTAAAGGAACAAGAATGCCTAGTTCATACAATTATTTCCCTTCTTTAAAGTGCACGGCAGCAAACACACAAGTGATTTCACAGCATACTTCAAAATTCAAAAGACACAAGCATAATCTTTACAGCATGATTCAAAATCAAGAAGAACAAAATCCGAAATCCCCTCCTACCACATGCTTCAGAACTCTATCTCACGGCAAAATCATAAAACCAAAATCCTTTATCACGGCAGCAAGGAAAACAAAAACTCGGAGCTATCCTACTGCAGGTGAGTAGCAACTCACCTCGCTGTTTTGAACTTACAACCGGAAAAGAGAACTCTAAAGCTTCTAGGTTTCGGGTGAAGATGAAGATCTCGGTGATTCCTTCCTTTCCGCGTGTTCCCCTTGACGAGGAGAGCTCGGATCCGCAAGATTCGCCGGAAGAAGCCTTCGCCGGCTGCTGGAGAGAAGCTCCGCCGCCTCTTTCGCCCGAGCAGAAATCGCGACGCCGCGCAGAAGAGGAGAGGAAACGGGATTTAGGGTTCGGGGAAAAACACTTAACCCTTTATAACCTAGGTTTTATTTTTGCCCCTTACAATAACTTAAATAAATCTCGCTACATACTTAGTTAACAAATCACGCGCAGCCCAGTTGGTTGGCTGCGTTCGGTTAAGTCGAGTTCGGCCGGAGGTCTTGGGTTCGAGTCTCAACTTCCACGTTTTTTTTGTCCAAACTTCTTTCTTTTTGTAAACCTACTAAACGACCTCCAAAAATTACGTAAAAATACTCTAAAAATTCCTAAAAATCTCTAGAATATTTTAAAAGCATTTCCAAATATTTTTATGGACTTTTAAAACTTGAAATAGGGAAAATTGGGTCGTTACAATTCCCCATACCTTATAAAAAGTTCGTCCTCGAACTTAGAATAGTTCTGGATACTTCTGTCTCATACTGTCCTCCCGCTCCCAAGTGACTTCCTCGTGCTTCTGGTTCTGCCAGATGACCTTCACTAGTGGTACTTCTTTATTTCTTAATCTCTTAACTGCTCTGTCCACTATCTGTGTAGGTCTACTCTCATAACTAAGATCCTCTTGGATCTGCACTGACTGAGGCTCAATCACTTGGCTAGGGTCATGGAGACACTTCTTTAACATGGAGACATGAAACACGTTGTGAATTGCTGACATGTCTTGTGGTAAGTCCAGTTTATAAGCTACTTTCCCAATCCTTTCTGTGATCAGGTAAGGTCCTACATAACGAGGACTTAATTTGCCCTTCTTGCCAAATCTAATCACTCCCTTCATAGGAGCGACCTTGAGAAAGAATGAATCCCCTACTTGGAATTCAAGTGGCCTACGGCGTGTGTCAGCATAGCTTTTCTGTCTACTCTGGGCAGTCTCAATCCTCTGTCTGATTTTCTGAATAGCCTGAGTGGTTTCTTCTATCAGCTCTATCTGAATGCCCAGCTCTACTTCCATTTCCTTTCTTTCACCTGCTTCTTGCCAGCATATAGGTGATCTGCACTTTCTGCCATACAACGCCTCATATGGTGCCATCCTGATGGTGGCTTGGTAGCTGTTGTTGTAGGCAAACTCAGCTAAGCATAGATACTTGCACCAACTTCCTTTGAAATCTAGTGCACTAGCCCTGAGCATATCTTCTAGGATCTGATTTACTCGCTCTGTCTGTCCATCAGTCTGAGGATGGAAGGCTGTGCTGAACTTGAGTTTGGTGCCTAGTGCAGTCTGAACACACTCCCAGAAGTGAGAGGTGAAGCGCCCATCTCTATCAGAAACAATAGATTTAGGAACTCCGTGAAGTCTGATCACTTCTTTAACATACAGCTGTGACAACTGCTCTATAGAGTGAGACACCTTGATGGCTAGAAAATGAGCAGACTTGGTCAATCTGTCCACTATCACCCATATCGCATCATATCCGTTTATGGTTCTTGGAAGACCTGTTATGAAGTCCATGGATATATCTTCCCATTTTCATTCTGGTATTGGAAGAGGCTGAAGAACTCCTCCTGGTCTCTGGTGTTCTGCCTTGACCCTCTGACATGTCAAGCAGGTACTGACATATTTAGCTACATCTCTTTTGAGTCCAGACCACCAAAATCTCTGCTTCACGTCTTGATACATCTTGGTAGAACCAGGATGCATGGAGTAGGGTGTACTATGAGCTTCTTCTAAAATTTTCTTTCTCAGCTCTTCATCATTGGGGACACACAGGCGGCTCCCCTGATAAAGAATTCCACTGTCTGATACTCGAAACTCCGAATTTCCTTCTTCTTGTATCCCTTGCTTGATCTTTTGGATATTTGGATCTTCACTTTGCTTTCTCTGTATATCCTCAAGCAAGGTTGACTCTAAGGTCAATGTAGAGAGTTGCCCATAAATAATTTCCATTCCAAAATCTGACAACTCCTTCTGCAGTGGTAGGGCTAATGATGACAAAGACATCAGGGATGCACTGGATTTTCTGCTTAGTGCATCTGCCACTTTATTAGCTTTGCCTGGATGGTAGAGGATTTCACGGTCATAATCTTTGACCAACTCTAGCCACCTACGCTGTCTCATGTTTAAGTCCTTCTGAGTGAAGAAGTACTTAAGACTCTGATGGTCTGTGAAAATTCTGCACTGAACGCCATACAAATAATGTCGCCAGAGTTTTAGTGCAAAGACCACAGCTGCCAGCTCAAGATCATGAGTGGGGTAGTTCTTTTCATAATCTTTGAGTTGTCTGGAAGCATAAGCTATCACTTTTCCTTCCTGCATGAGTACAGCTCCTAAGCCCATCTTGGAAGCATCACTGTAGATGTCAAAACTCCTGTCACTTTCTGGAACAGTCAGAATAGGAGCACTGGTCAGTCTCTTCTTGAGCTCTTGGAAACTCTGCTCACATTTATCTGACCATTCAAACTTCTTATTCTTTCTGGTGAGGGCTGTTAGTGGAGAGGCTATCCTGGAAAAGTCCTCCACAAATTTCCTGTAGTACCCAGCTAAACCCAGGAAGCTTCTGATCTCCCTGGCGTTCTTGGGTCTACTCCAGTTGTTGACTGCTTCTATTTTTGCTGGATCCACTTGAATGCCTTCTTTAGAAATTATGTGACCTAGAAATGCCACCTGATCTAACCAGAACTCGCACTTTGAGAACTTAGCGTAAAGTTGCTTTTGCTGAAGAGTCTGCAGTACTATCCTCAAATGCGTGTCATGCTCCTCTGGGGTTCTGGAATAGATTAGAATGTCATCGATGAACACAATGACAAATTTGTCAAGGTATTCTCTGAACACTCTGTTCATCAGGTCCATGAAAACTGCAGGTGCATTAGTCACACCAAAAGGCATGACTACGAACTCGTAGTGTCCGTATCTGGTCCTGAAAGCCGTTCTGGGTATGTCTCTTTCTTTCACTTTTAGCTGATGGTACCCAGAGCGCAGGTCTATCTTTGAGAATACTGTCGCCCCTCTCAACTGATCAAATAGGTCGTCGATCCCGGGAGGGGTACTTGTTCTTGATTGTCACTTGATTTAGAGCTCTATAATCTATGCACATCCGCATAGATCCGTCTTTCTTCTTGACGAACAACACGGGAGCTCCCCATGGTGAATGACTAGGCGGATGAAGCCTTTGTCAAGCACGAAGTTGTTCTGTAGTTCTTTCAGCTCTGCTGCGAGATGGAGCTTTTGAAATTGGACCTGTACCAGAACCAGTTCAATCTCAAACTCCACTTCTCTGGGAGGTAGTCCGGTAGTTCTTCCGAATACCTGGATACTCACAGACTACTCGAACTTCCTCCCGCTTGGGTCTTTCTTGTTCTTCCATACTATGTGTGCAAGAAAACCAGCACACCCTTTAGCTAACATCCGATGAGTGAAGAAGAAAGGAACTCGGGTCTTCCTTCTTGGCACCCCTGTGAACTCAAAGGATGATTCACCTTCGGACTAAAGATCACTTTCCTTCTGCGGCATCCATGAAGCACTGTACTTGTTGAGGAAATCCATACCCAAAATGATATCGAAATCCGCATGGCGAGGACCACCAGATTTATACATAGCTCACGGTCTGAAATGCCCGAAGCCACTGGTCGGATTCCATGACTTCCCAAGGTAGGGTCGTCAGGAACTTGGAGTTCATGTTTTCTGTAGGTACCTGTAATTCTTTGGCAAAAGGTATGGATACAAAAGAATGGGTCGCCCCAGTATCAAATAGTGCAGTAGCTATATGCTGAAAAATAACTACTTGACCTGTTACGACCGTGGAGGCACTAGCAGCTTCTTCTTTGGTGAGGGAGAATACTCTGGCACTGGCTGGAACTGGTGGGGCTTCCAACCTTCCCTGACTGATCTGAGGTCCTTCTAGAGTTGCAGGCATATAATGTAGCTGAGGTTTGCCTCCATATTGTATTGGCTGTGGCTGAGGTGCTTTGAGCTTGTTAGGACATTCTCTAGCCATGTGTCCTTCCTGCCCACATGCAAAGCATCCAGTCTTACCCAACAGACAGGCTCCTGGATGTGTTCTCCCACATTTAGGACAGAGAGGGATCTTGGTCTGCTTATTTGCTGGTCCTTCTTTCTGGTTACCTCCTGAGTTCCACTGCTTTCTTTTGTTACCCTTGCCTTTCCAGTTCTGCTTATTTGCCTGAGGTTTCTGACTCCCAGCTGTCTTATCTTCGATCTTGACTGACTTTTGCTGCGCTCGTTGTGCTCTGATGCTGTCCAGATAGTGCTCAGCAACTAATGCTCTACTAACCAGCTCTTCGCCAGTCTGAGCCTGATGAGCTCCACTACTCACGTTAAGTGCTATCACTGGCCTCAGCATCCTGAGCATCAGTCTGACTCGTTCTTTCTCCGTGCTTACTAGCTCTGGGCAGAGACGAGCTAGCCTATTGAATTTCTTTACTGCTTCTTTCACTGACAGGTCACCTTGTCTGAATTCTATGAACTCCTCATAATGCTTATTGGTAATCCGCTGACGGAAGAATTCTTCATAAAACTCTGCTTCAAAGTCAGCCCAGCTCATCTGATTAACTGCTCTTTTGCTTTTAACTCTCTCCCACCACATACGAGCATCTCCAGATAGGCAGAATGAGGCACACTTGACCTTCTCAACTTCTGGCCAGTCAAGAAGTTCCATGGTGCTCTCCAGTGTCTTGAACCAAGCCTGGGCATCCCAGGGCTCAGTCGTGCCTGAGAAGCTCTCTGGTTTCAGTTTCAGCCACTGTATCAGGTAGGCTTCTTGTCTTCTAGGTGCTGTGACGACTCCCAGGGCAGCTGGTGGAACCTCGGTTACCCCTGGAGTCTCCACAGTTACTGTTGGAGGAGTGGGAGGGACTGGCTGCTGATTCGCCATCAGATTGACGATCACTTGCTGCTGCTCTGCTACTTGTCTCTGGAGTTGAGCAACAACTTCAGAGAGATTTGGTTCAGCTGCTCTGGGCTCTTCGTTCTCCTGAGCCTGGTCCTCAGTACGAGCGGTACGGGGGCGTCCTCTTCTTGACATCTAATTATGCAAAGAAAAGAAAGACTTGATATATTCTTTATCCTTTCTAACCAAACTTAGGTATATGAATAAAAGGAAAACAAACTTCTATCTTACTAAAGCGCATACAAGCAAATACTCTATATTACAATTAATAATAAGGAAAGCAGAATAAAGAAAGAATTTAAATACTTTCTTACTTGAAGACGGCAAGGATGATGCTGATGTGTGTGATGCTGGAGAATGGGACCTGCTCTGATACCAACTGTAACGACCACCCTTCTTACTACTACTATTCTCTAAAGATGACCGTTACTTAACTACTAACTCTACTTAACCGGTGTGATTAAAAACCACATGGAAACCCTACCGAAAAATTTCGGCAGAATCTCCCCTGTACCGGTGACCATATTCAACAATACATGCAATATATATATACTCAGCCACAAGCGGCTGGAACACATAACTAACAACCACGCAGTATAATAAATCTAACTCAGCAATAATAAAGGAAAACTAATCCACAACCACAACTGAATAGCAAACACAGTATCAAGTGTCCTTATAAACAGTTATCAAATTTCCTTAACACATAAAAACTTAATTAACTCAAAGAACAAATCATAATTCATCTTATTCGCAAGGATCCCTAGAACTTCCATAGTGCAGACATCACACACCCCTCTTGCATCTCCTTGTCGCCTTCCTTCATATTAGCTTTCCTTTTTCAGTAGGAGAAAGTGCAGTCTATAAGCATAAAGCTTAGTGAGCGCTATCTAACTCACAAAAACTCGATATGCATGTATGCAAATAAAAACATGCTAAAACTGAATGCTAATATGTAAAGCTACTCATGCTCATAAATAGCAAAGAAATCAACTAACAGAAAAGATAACAAGTATAACTACTCATGCTCATAAACTAATAAAGAAAGCAAACTAACTGGTATGCTAACATATAAAGCAAAACATGCTCATCAACTAGCAAATAAAAAAACATGTAAGAAACTAAACATGTAAAAGCTGCTAGCATAAAAGAAAGCTAAACTTGCTGATCTTTAAAACAAAGTGAAACTTACTTCTTTTACTGTAAACTTATTCTTTTATTTCACTTGTTTAAAATTTATACTTTAATACTTGAAAATAATAATCAACTTCTCTTGGGCCCGGCTTAGTACCAATTTGCGCTTCCTAATAGGTTGGGGTAGCGAATCCCGAAACTACAAGAGACTTCTAGGCCTTGTGCCAAGACCTTGGAATTGGACACTGGATTTGTTTAACGACAACCTTGGAAGTCGGGTACTAGCCTCTTCTTAAAAGTAAAATACTTATTATCTTAATTACTTCTTCTTTAAATACCTTGGCATTTTAATAGCATCTTATGTGCCAAAATCCCTAAAGTCTTGACTTTGGGATTTACTTAAGGCCTTGGCCTTTTCTTTCTTTTCTTTTTCTTTCTTTTTACTTGTTAATGCTTCTAAAAGAATTTGATAGAACTCTTATTTTCCCACTAGCATACATGGTTGTTCATGCTTATTAAAATAGCAAATGAAAACTAAAGAAACTGCTCATGTGTATCTAGTAATAAAGAAAACTGATCATGCTCAACTTATAGCAATTAAAAACTGCATAATAAATTGCAACATAAAAGAATCAAGCTTGCTGAATTCTTGCAACAGAACACTTGGAACAGAATACTAGCAACATCAATAGAATACTTGAAACAGGATACTTGAATCAAACTTGCTAAATTCTTCCACTAAACCTGTTGGAAACTTGGAACCTATATAAAGCTTGTTTCGTTCCAAAATCAAAACCCATATCTAGCAATAGGATACTAATTCTAGCTGCCACAGAATTTAAAAGGAAGAAAACCAAGAATGCATGCTACTAAACTTCAATTAAACAGAACCCTAATCAAAAGGGAACAACTTGGCAGCACCCAACACAAGCAACCCGAAACTACAACTCTTCCCCTATTCAATGTCAACTGCCCTATATCTAAAGGAACAAGAATGCCTAGTTCATACAATTATTTCCCTTCTTTAAAGTGCACGGCAGCAAACACACAAGTGATTTCACAGCATACTTCAAAATTCAAAAGACACAAGCATAATCTTTACAGCATGATTCAAAATCAAGAAGAACAAAATCCGAAATCCCCTCCTACCACATGCTTCAGAACTCTATCTCACGGCAAAATCATAAAACCAAAATCCTTTATCACGGCAGCAAGGAAAACAAAAACTCGGAGCTATCCTACTGCAGGTGAGTAGCAACTCACCTCGCTGTTTTGAACTTACAACCGGAAAAGAGAACTCTAAAGCTTCTAGGTTTCGGGTGAAGATGAAGATCTCGGTGATTCCTTCCTTTCCGCGTGTTCCCCTTGACGAGGAGAGCTCGGATCCGCAAGATTCGCCGGAAGAAGCCTTCGCCGGCTGCTGGAGAGAAGCTCCGCCGCCTCTTTCGCCCGAGCAGAAATCGCGACGCCGCGCAGAAGAGGAGAGGAAACGGGATTTAGGGTTCGGGGAAAAACACTTAACCCTTTATAACCTAGGTTTTATTTTTGCCCCTTACAATAACTTAAATAAATCTCGCTACATACTTAGTTAACAAATCACGCGCAGCCCAGTTGGTTGGCTGCGTTCGGTTAAGTCGAGTTCGGCCGGAGGTCTTGGGTTTGAGTCTCAACTTCCACGTTTTTTTTGTCCAAACTTCTTTCTTTTTGTAAACCTACTAAACGACCTCCAAAAATTACGTAAAAATACTCTAAAAATTCCTAAAAATCTCTAGAATAATTTAAAAGCATTTCCAAATATTTTTATGGACTTTTAAAACTTGAAATAGGGAAAATTGGGTCGTTACAAGAACCAAAAAGTAGAATATCATATACATATAAACATAAGATAATACAATTATCAGCTTTCATTTTAGCATACACACATTTATCAGAGTCATTCATTTCAAAGTCAAACGATAGCATAGCTCTATCAAATTTTTCGTGTCACTGCTTTGGGGCTTGCTTCAAACCATAAAGAGATTTGACTAACCTACAGACTTTATTCTCATTTCCAGAGGCTATATGTCCCTCAGGTTGATCCATATATATTTCATCTTCAAGATCTCCATTTAGGAATGCCGTTTTAACATCCATTTGATGGACCTCAAGATGATATATGGATGTCAATACTATTAACACTCGGATTGTAGTAATTCTGGTAACAGGAGAATAAGTGTCAAAATAGTCAATCCCTTCTTTCTGTTTGAATCCCTTAGCAACTAGGCGGGTTTTGAATTTATCTACTGACCCATCAGGTTTTAGTTTTCTCTTAAACACCCATTTACATCCTATAGTGGTACACCCAAGAGGTAAATCTACCAACTCCCAAGTGGCATTAGAGATAATAGAATCCATTTCACTTTTAATGACCTCTTTTCAGTGTTTAGCTTCAGGAGAAGTCATAGCATCTCTATATGTCACAGGGTCACCTTTTATATTATAGGTGATAAAGTCCTGGCCTAAATCCGTAGACACACATTGCCTCTTGCTCCTTCTTAGTTCTGTATGCTCACTAGATTCATCTAGTCTAGAGTGACTTGAGGAAGGTGTACCTTCTACGGATAATGGGCCCTCTACGGAAGCAGACATATCTCTAGTAGGAATACCAGATATAGACTGAGGTGTTCTCGTCTTCATAGGAAATATATCCTCAAAAATGTAGCATCACGAAGTTCTACAATAGTATTTGCTTCTATTCCAGAAATTTCAGATTTAATAATCAGAAACATATATACAATATTATTTTGAGCATAACCCAAGAAGATATCATCTATGGTCTTTGGACCAAGTTTTTTCCTTCTGTGTTCAGGTACTAGTACCTTTGCAAGGCACCCCCACACTTTAAGGTATTTCAAACTTGTCCTCCGGCCTTTCCAAAGCTCATATGGGCTTTTATCCCTAGACCTCATGGGGACTCTATTTAACACATGACATGCAGTATATAGAGCCTCCCCCCACATGAAGTTGGGTAACCCAGAACTGCCTAACATGGAATTAATCATATCTTCAAGGTTTCGATTTTTTCGTTCTGCTAAACCGTTGGATTGAGGACTATATAGAGCAGTTACCTCGTGAATTATACCTGCATCTTGACAAAATTTTTGAAACAAGTTTGAGGTAAACTCTCCACCCCTATCAGACCTTAACCTCTTAATAGATTTATTTGTTTGATTCTCAGCTTCAGATTTAAAAATCATAAATTTATCTAAAGCTTCATCCTTAGTTTTTAGCAAATAAACATAACAATAACGAGAGTGATCATCAATGAAGGTAATGAAATACCGTTTATGGTCTCTCGTTATTACACCGTTAAACTCACAACAATCAGTATGAATCAATTCTAAAATATCAGAATTTCTATCAACTGATTTGAAAGGTTTACGGGGTTGTTTATATTGCACACAAACTTCACATTTTTTCTTATCATTTATAGCATGCTTAGGAATCATGTCTAGATTCATCATTCTTTTTACGGTATTAAAATTGACATGTCCTAATATATCATGCCATATATCATAAGACTCAATGTTATATGAACAACCAATATCAGTAGATTTATTTAAGATAGTATTTTCTACATTGAGTTTAAATAAACCTTCATTAAGCTAACCTTTTCCAATAAAGGTTCCTAAATGTAATATTACAACTTTATTACATTTAAAGTTCAACTCATAAATAGCGCGGACTAACTTTGATCCGCTAATCAAATTCCGACGGACCGCTGGAACATGATGCACCTCATGCAGTGACAGGACTTTTCCAGAGGTGAACCTCAGGTCAACTTGTCATATCCCAAACACCCTGGCTGCAGAATGGTTCCCCATGGTCACGGAAGTGCCTTCAATTACCTGATAAGTAAGGAAGGCAGAGCGATCAGCACAACAATGCACATTAGCACTTGTATCAACTAACCATTCATTGGGTTGATAGATCAAGTTTAGTTCGGGTTTGAAGGTAACAAATTGTAACGCCCGAAAATTCTCAAAACTATTTTAGAATTTTTTCTGGAATTTTTAGATATTTTTCCGGAATTTTCCGAGTATCGGAGGTAGCAAAAACAATTAGAACCGCAAAATAGCTTAGGCGGGAATCGAACCCGAGACCTATGGTTTCGGGATAATGTTAGTAACCGGTTGAACCCAGCAGGGCCGTGCTGAAAGGAAAGAGGATCATGTATATTTATAGTTGGGTTGGACGAATTAATCACTTGATTTAAATAGGAAGATTAATAGGGTGAAGAGTTATTTGGTTTTATTTTCACCGTAACCTATTCCTCTTTCAAAACTTCACCGCCGCCCACACCTCTTCTTCTCCTCTTCCTCACGCACGGCACACCAAGCCCAAGGTCCATCGGTTCACCATCCGGCGACGACTCCAACACGAAAGAGGTTCTTCTCCGGGAGAGGAACGCGAAGACGTGATCGGATCGTCGAGAGGATCACCTCCACCGGAACTCTAGCGAATAGAATCGTAAGAAATTACGATCAAGAGGTAAGAAACCCCTCACCTGCAGTATAATAGCTTTCGTTTGATTGCATACTGTTAGATTTAGCTATATGCAGGTTTTTCGGCACATAGGGTGTGTTTTAACCCTCCTCGAGGATTTAGGGATCTAGTTGAACACCTCTAGACGGGCCGGACACGTTGTTCTCCTTTAGTTGGAGATTCTAGACGTTGTCGGGTGCCTAGAGGTGATCTCCCTATTAGAGGAGAGAGTTGGAGCACACCAAGTGTTTGGTAAAATGTTAGTGTAGCTAAATACCACCTCAGTTTGTTTAATAGCTCAGTTAGATGCATTAGAGGCATTTAAACCAGCACATTAGTTTAGTTCAGTTTTATGGGACTACGGTCCAATGGGTGGGCTCCCACAGTCGCCTCTAGGTTCAGATAACCTAGCTCTAGGTTCAGATAACCTAGAAACAGCATGTTATATCAGTTAGCTATAGATATCAGTATTTTATTTTCAGTGGCACTGTACTGGATTAGATATCCATTGGGTTGGACTCCCACAGTCGTCCCTAGGTTCAGATAGCCTAGACAACCCTGCTAAATTCGGGACTTGCAACCCCGGGTCTAATAGGGATGCGCGCACAGCAAGTACAGTTGCCGGGCCCAACAACATGTTTAGTATTTTCACTTATTATGTATTAGATTTCAAAACTCAAAATCAGTGATGCTAGTTGAGTTTGTTTCCAGTTACAGATTTAGTTCCAGTTAGTTTAGCCTATATTCAGTTCAGTGTTTATTTGGTTGCTTTGCCATGATTCAGTGCTTATGCCATGCTTATATGTTATGCCTTACGATTTCAGTATGCCATGTCTTAGCAAGTTCAGCGCATATTTTCAAATAGCATGATTTAAAAACATATTGCATCGAATGCTTGATTTGTGAGGTAGATGGTTTCTTACTAAGCTTTAAGCTTACAGATTCTACTTTTCCTTATACTGCAGATAAAGGTAAAGGAAAGATGGACTAACAGAGGAAGCTGGAGGGCAATGCAAAGATGGTGTGTGTGGCAGGAACTAGAATCAAAGGTCCTTAGGGGACTTAGCAAGTTTAACCAATTAGAACTCTAGAAATTTTTACTTTCATACACTTTCAATTGTTAAATGTGTTTAGTAACTTAAAATGTCATGAACCAGTGAACCTTACTCTAGCTTAAGTCTAAAATTGTTATTACATGTTGTTAGAATAGTTATCATGCATGGGATAGTTGATAGGTGGAGTCTTGGCACAACCCAGGGGCTGAAATCAGAGTTCAGATTCGAAATCAGAACTCTGATCGGTCTCCAGACCGATCAGGGCCTGGCTGTGTCACTGGATCGGTCAGCCGACCGATCCAGACAGATACAGTATGCTACTGTATCCTCATGGATCGGTCAGCCGACCGATCCAGAGGCGAACAGAGACATGGGAGGTGAACTGATCGGTCTACCGACCGATCAGGGTGCTCCTGGATCGGTCGGTAGACCGATCCAGCTGCGCCCAACACATCAGACGCACGGAGGCTCACTGATCGGTCAGTCCGACCGATCAGTGAGGTCCTGGATCGGTCGACCGATCCAGGTGCGTACAGAAGCGAAAGAAGAAGAGAAAGCTTTTGGATCGGTCTGCTGACCGATCCAGAGACTTCTTCCGTGCCAGTATCAAGCTGGATCGATCCCGTGATCGATCCGACAGCTCAATCGATCTGTGGATCGATTGAAATGCATGATTACAGCTAGCAGGTCATCCGGGAGGCATAGGTTGTCTCCCCTAGCAAGTGTACAACTCCTAGGTACACCCAGAGCATTATGTTTTGATCAGTTTAGTAGAAAAATTTTCATTAGCCCAGCTTTCCGCACAGTATAGTTTAGCAATTATTGTGACGATTCGCCTTACAGCCTAGTAGTAGAAGGCGGGTCGTTACACAAACCTATCGCTGGTGCCGTCACTAGCAGTCACAACATTTGCTTGTGCCTTGGTGTTGGACATATGGCTCTGGTTCTTCTTCTTGGGGCAGAATTTGTCATAATGTCCAACTTGTCCATATGCCCAGCACGGCTGGGTTCCATTTTTCTTTTGAATCTTTGGTTTGGGTTTCATCTTGTTCTTCATTTTCTGATTTTTGAATTTTTTCTTGTCAGATGAGACTACTACGTTTGCCTTTGGAATGAAATCCACATGCATTTTTATATCATCATTTTTATGTTGCTTCCGATGTTCTTCTTCGATATTTAAGGCAATCATCAAATCTTCTAGAGAGATTTTACCTCTCCTATGTTTAAGAGTCATGCCAAAATCTTCCCAACTCGGAGGCAATTTTTCAATGATAGATAAGACCTGAAATTTTTTGGGTAATGGCATATCTCCTTCAGCAAGACCATGAATTTGAACTTGGAATTCATGTGTCTGCTCAACCACAGATTTCCCTTCAACCATTTTGAAGTTTAGGAATTTTGCCACAGTGTACTTTTCTAAACCAGAATCTTCGGAATTATATTTTTTATCCAAAGATTTCCATAGCTCTTTAGCCGAAGTCGTTGAGCAGTACACATCAAATAGTGTGTCTGAGAGGGCAGACATGATCCTCCCATGGCAGAGATAATCCCTTTGCTTAAACCTCTGTAAGGCAGCACTATAGGCAGGTTCCTCTTCATTAGGTGAAGGAGGATCTGTTTCTATAACGGAGAATAGCCCTAGCGTAGTAAGTCAAAATTTTATCCGTTGTTGTCAACGTCTGAAGTTTTGTCCAAAAAATTTCTCGGGTCTGGCACTAGCCTCATCAGACCCCATTACCCTATCATTCATCATGTCTACTGATGCTTACAATAAATTCTCTAAAATTGTTGTAAATAATGAGAGCACTAACAGTAGTAAAATTGCACCAAAACAGCAAGCATGCAGTAAACAGGTAAATAAAAGAGAGGTCGAGAAAAGGTATCTCCGGTTGAAGCGTCGGCGTGCCGGCTGTCTTTAGAGAATTTATTGCCGCCCACGGTGCAAAGGCTCTCCGGCAAAATTCTCCCAAGATCCGACAACCACTCGCATCGTCCGTAGGTGCACTCCAAGACGAACGTTGCACTCGGACTCAACCTCAGATCGCTATAAACCAAGCCTCAGGATAAACTCTCGGCAAGGAAGAAGAATACAGAGAGAGGGAAGGAGAGAAAGCAGACTGCTTTGGTGTGTTTTGAACTAGGAACAGAGACAGTGTATTTATACACTCTGAAGCAGTGCACGAAGCAAAGCGTGCGTTGCTTCCGCTTCCTGACGCGCGGCAGATGCGTCACTTCCTCACGCTCGGGACAGAACCATATCAAACCAGAGACTGGCAAAAACAAACCAGACCGCCTGTAAGCGCGAGGCCCACGAGCTGGGGATTTGCACCCCCCCTGCACGCGATGATCGCATGCGTCGTGCCCAGTTTATGGATTTCCGGCTCGAACCCCCCGAAACCACCTGATTTGGGCTCGGCCCGCGCATGTGTGTAGGTCCCCTTAACATTGCTAAGCAAGGATGGAAGAGCTCCATATATAAGGCCTACCAACCTTTCTTTGTTTAGCAATGTGGGACTAAATGCATACATCTATGCATTACAATAAGCAAAGAAATAGTTTGAATTAAACTCAAAACTCAACAGAATTGAGTATAAAATATAAACACTACAATACTTCCTATAAATTCCAAGCTGGTGGTGACTATGGATTGTTGAAACGACATATAGAAACGAAGCACTCGACGGAATATGGGCTAGACAGTTCTCAAACACAATTATTTAGATTTTTTTCAACTAGCGGTAGTAATGATTTCGATTTATTTTAATATTTGGATAATAAATTAAGAGAATCATTAGCTAATTTATTTATGTAGAATATCTTTCTTTTAGTTTTGGATTTAAATGCACATTTAAAGATTTTGGTAAAGAATCTCTTAATCAACATGCTAAACGTGTTCCTAGGATTACGATTACTCCTACAATTAAAAAATTAGTAAAATAAGAAAAAAGAATTTAATTAATGAATTTAGTAAATTAGATAATAAAGTTTCTTTATGTTCTGATATTTGGAGTGATTATTGACAAAAATATTTATATATGAGTGTGACTTGTCATTGGATCGATAACTCTTGGAACCTTCAAAAAAGATTGTTAGCTTATGGAGTTTTGATGAATCTCATAATACTTATAACATCACACAATTATTATGTTTAATTTTAGAAGAATATGGGTTAATTCATAAAATATTTTCAATATCGATAGATAATGCTTAGTTCTAATATTGCTTGTATAGATGATCTAAACTTTATTTGTCAACCTATTATCGGTGGTTTGTTGTTTCATATTCGTTGTATATGTCATGGTTTAAATTTATGTGTTCAAGATGGATTAACAATTTTAGTAAATTATATTAAACCAATTAGAATTGTAATTTCTTATTTATGGTCGCATCCATCTATAATGAAATAATGAGGTAGGTTTTGTAAAACTAATAGAATGCGACCTAAAAAATTTCCACATGATATACCAACAAGATTTATTTTAATATAAAGAATTATTATGTTCATTTTTTATCCAAAATACTAATACTAATATATATTTATTTTCACAATAATGAAATATTTGTATAAGTATTTGTGAAATTTTAAAAGTACTTAATGATGCAACCGAATAATTTTCCGGTATTTATTATCCTATTGCTTAATTAATTTTAAAAAAAAATTCTAATATAGTATTAATTTTAAATGAAGATATTAATAATAAATTCTTTATCTTTTGCATATTAGTTATGAAAACTAAATGAAAAAATATTTTTATTTTATTCCTAAAATTTATTTAATTATATTTACTTTATATGTTAGATTTAAATTAGAAATTTTATAAAAAAATTTAACTTTATATTATAACATTTTAATTCTAATTAAAAAATTTCTTTAGTTAATATTATATATATAATGTTAAAATTTATTTATATAATATTTATAATTAATATTATATAAAATATATAATACAAACTAATATTTCTGAAATATCATAAATTACTAGCAATAATTTAAAATTTTAAAATCCAACTTTTATTAAAACAACGGATGAAAGATTCACAAGGATCTTCAAGTTTCACATAGGAACTTAGAATTATTTTATGACTTCTTTTGATTTTAATGAAGCAGATAATAAAAATTTCGACATCTCAAAGTGGTGGTTACAGAATGCTCAAAGCTTTTCCGTCCTCTTCATGATCGCCAAAGAAATTTTAACTTGTCCAGTGTTAATTGTTGCTGTGGAACAGACGTTCAGTGCTGACGATAACATATTAGATGAACGACGATCAACTTTGCCTCTCGACTCATTGGAAGCCCAAAGTACTCAACGATTGGACCAGAGCCCAGAAAAGAATCCAAGGAATGTAATTTTTAGATAACGAAGTTGAAGATTTTGATACAAAAGGAACAAATACAACAGGAACGAAAAATGGAAGTGAGTGACATGTCACTTTCAAATATAAAAGGGTAAAAATATAAAAAAAACTATGTGAGTTTTGATTCTCCTATATAGGAGATACGTAAGCAACTTAAATAAATGTAAATTTTTTTTTAAAATAAATTTTAAAATTTAAAATTTTTAATATAATAATTTTAAATTATGACGAACTGTGAATTAAATTATGAATTGATAGTTCTGAATAAGGAATTATAATTGTCTTGATAATTAAAATTAAAGATCAAACCGTCAAACAACAATTCTAAATCGTAGTCAGGTCTTATGAAAAATTTGCTAAAAAAAAAAAAACATCCTCACTGTGACGAAAACTTGTCTTCCTTGTTCTCTATATAAATCCTCGAACTCCCCTCGTTCCCATGGAAGCATAAGCGATGTGAGCTCCGTAGATCGAGTTCCACCACAAAGTACCTTCTTTCCTCCTCTTGTTCCCCTATATATTCCTCTGGCTTTTCACCCTCTCTTTCTCTGCCTTGTTGTCTTTCGCCTCTGTCATCGCAACTAACATCTACTTTCCCCTCCCCCAAACCTGAGATACAGAGAATCACAGGGAAGGATATGGGCCTTAAAGGCCCTTTCTTCCCCACCTTCTTCCATGGCTCTGTCATGATGATCACCAGCTTCTTCCGCCACAAGATGCTCGTCGACCTTTTAAAGGAGATGTGCTTCTAAGGAAAAGGACTTTTTCCCCCTTCTTTCTGAGAGACAGGAAAAAAAAAATCTCTGTTTTTGATCGGTGTTTCTGTGGGGAAAAGGAAATAAATGGATGAAAGGAAGCTCCTTGGGAGCTCAGACTTTGCAGTCCTGCTGCGGAACCAGGGGATGTACCCTGGAACTCACTTTCCTGGTATTTTGCTCTTTTTTGTTCTTAAACTTGTGCTGTAAATCAACTTGGGAACTTGCAAGAATCGTGATCTCTTGTATCTGTAGCTCTGACTGGTTTTGTTTCAGGCCCATGGGAAGGCCGCCCGGCCACGAACACTTTCGATAGGCCTCTGTTTAAGCCTGTTGAGTTAGACGATTTCGGCGACGATGACTCGGATGATTCTCTCCATCACCAAGAAAAGAAGAGGCGGCTGACGACGGATCAAATTCAGTTCCTCGAGAACAGCTTTGAGTCGGAGAACAAACTCGAACCCGAGAGGAAGACTCGACTCGCGCAAGTCCTCGGGCTGAAGCCTAGGCAGGTTGCGATATGGTTCCAAAACCGTCGCGCGCGGTGGAAGACGAAGCAGTTGGAGAAGGACTACGAGGCCTTGAAGTCTAGCTATGATGGCCTCAAGGTTGATCATGAGTGCCTTCTCAAGGAAAAAGAAGAGCTAGAGGCTGAGGTGATCCACTAATTTCGCTTTGCTTTCTAGTTAGTTGTAGTTGTAGCATGATTTCGATAAGTAACATGAGCTCAATGGATTAGCTAGGTTACAAATGTTAGGAAGTTTGAATGTGAGGGAGCGGGAAATCTTGCAACTCTAATTTCAAGTTCACCATAGAGAGTTCAATACAAGTATTGTTCAAACGTAACTATACTTTTTCGATCATCAGAAGCTATGTACATCAAGATCACTGAGTCAAAAAAGAAATTGAAACTTCTTTTTTGGAAGTTGAGAGGCTAAAATGATGATAGCTTCTTTTTTCTCTGCAATTATTCTAAAAGAAGTTCTTTGAGCATTATGCCATATGCTAGTGGATAATATTCTTATCAGCATGGGCTTCATCTCACCAGGTTCTTTCCCTCACCAGAAAGCTTCTCCAAAAGGAGAGGAATGGCTGCCTGGAATCATCTGAGTTCAACGACAGATGTCGTGACAAGTTGCCGAACCCGGAATCCCCCTCGAGCTTCAATGATTTGCGGCAGACCGTGGCACGCAAGCAAGAAGACATCAGCTCTGCCAACAGCACCATATTAGACTGTGGAAGCCCTGCTTGCATTGATGAAGGTGGATACTCCATGCTAATGGAGCTCACCAGTTCCTCGAATGCCTTTGAGCTCGATAATTCAGACCGATCGCAGATTGGTGAGGCTGACGATGCTAGTGACTACGACTTCTTGGCTCTTGAGGATAACTCATGTGGCTATGGACTGCTTTGGTCTTAATAACCAACAACTCTTGTAAAGAATGTTAACACCATGTGTATGTGTATTTTACCTATCCTCCCCCACTTTGCTTAATGATATGGTCTCGTGTTCATGCTATTTGGCAGATATAGAAGGTCAATGTCGATATCTTGGTAAAGATTGGAGCCTTGGAGGGATATATTCTAGATCAAAAGTGTTCTTAATTAATGTTCTTCACATGCCTGCAAATCGGATTCCCGTATTTCTCGAAGGTGAATTAAGAGTTTGGTAGTCGAACTATGAAGCAGTGCTATTCAATTGGCCCTTTCTGAGCTACTTTAATTTCTTCCTCTCTTTGTTTTGCTTCTCACTTTTTCTTTTCTTTTAAGCAATCAACAGTTAAGTGATCAATTGGGTCACCAAAAGGCCAAAAGGGAGAAGAAAAAGGAGTCAATTCCTCCAAAGCAAACCAAAGTTGTTCATCTCATAGAGTTCATTACAACGCTCGCTCCTCTTACGATGCGAAAAGATTAAATCTTTCTGAACAAAGCTCGAACACAATTTGGCAACTCGAAGCCTTTTTTTTGCCACTGTTGGTTCTAAAGTTTGATAGGGGTGTTTCTGAACTGAAGAAGCTCTTTTTACGTCCAAGTGCAATCAAAGAGGAAAAGAAAAAGAATAAAAGAGAGATAGAAGGAAGGACATATTGATGAAGTTTTGCTCACCCACGGCACGGAAGCAAATGCAAAGCACATATTCCACGCCCACTTAATCAAAGAACAAAAACTTTAAACACAAAGAAAAGAAAGTGACACGCAAATGATAACAATGAAGAGTTAAAACTTGTTCATCCATCAAGTGGCTTAGTACTTGAACTAATTTTGATATCTATCTTTAAGGGCTCTTTGCAATAGTATAGTACAAGCTTATTCCTTTTTCAAAACTAAAAGCTACAGTTTAAACTCTGTAAACTGCTCTAGCATAGCAAGGTATCTGATCCTCCGGAAGATGTCAGTAAACCCAACGCAGCACGAGACCAGGACCTTCATGAGGAAAGAGCAAGGCGTTGCAAGCTAAAGCAACACACACTGGCCCGACACTAGTTTCTAAAGAAGGTTCAGATCAGCTTCAGAATCAGAGAGAAGATCAAGTTCTTTCCCTATAATCATTCGGTGCACCACTCAAAATGCTCAACTTGCTGATGAGATCAAGTAAGTGAGCACGCACACAAACCTGTGGAATGACTTGATACTCATCCATCTGATTTTATCACCACTATCATATTTTAATGGAAATAAAGGGTGACTCTATCTATTATATAATATAATAATCATACCTTACATTACAAGAAGTTGTTTCTACTACTTCAATCTATCGTCACAAGATCCTATGACAACAATTTTATCATTACGTCAAAGCTCTCTTATTATAATGATAATGAAAAAAAATAGATACTGTTAATGACAACTGAGATCCAATTGCAAGAAAGTGAGCACACAAACCAGTGAAATGACACGATACTCATCCATGTGATTTTATCAGCACCATCACATTTTAATGGAAATAAAGAATAACTGTGCATATGGGATCCTTAACAAGAGTTGAATCATATTGGTCTATTGTATTCAATTTTACCTTACATTGTAAGAAGTTTTTGTGATTTAAATTTGTGACACAGTTACAACGGTAATCACCAAAACTCTCCTTCATATTTTAATGTCAATGATAAAAAAATCTTAATGACAGCTCTAGATATCTACTAAAGACGGCTGAAAATACAAAGAATCGATATGAAACCTAAAAGGTATCCATGAAGCACTTGATTGAGAAAAAAACACTTATTGTTTGCAAGAGCTTATTTTTGTGACTTAAACTAGATCATACAACAACAATTGTACCTTTGCGCTAAAGTTTCCCTTCACATTTTAATAGAAATGAAAAAAAAAAATCAGTTAATGATAACTCTAGAGATATCTACTAAAAATCTTTTCAATTCATTAACAAAGAAAGTGAAAATATAAAGAATAATATGAAAACCAAAAGGTGTCCAAGAAGAGTCTGATTGAGAGGAAAAAGCACTCATTGTTTGGGAGAAGTTATTTCTACAACTCAAACTCGTGATCATAAAATCATAGGCGGTAACTTTTCCATTGCGCCAAAGTTTTCCTTCACATTTTAATGGAAATAAAATAAAATACTTGATAATGACAACCCTAGAGATATTTGCTAAGGCCTTTTTTAATCCATTGACGAAGAAAATGAAAATACAATGAATACTATGAAAATTAAAAGGTGTATATGGAGCGCCTGATTGAGAGGAAAAAACTGTCACACCTCCTTGATGGTGTAATTCCTACTTGTTGGAAGGTACCCCACTTGGCGAACTATAATAAACGAGACTTATGAATCATATAACAAAATAACTATGAAATTCATCAAAAATTCATCAATGAAACTATACGAGTAAGATGAAACATGGAAGCATAATTTTTTTATTACAACTTTAAGCTATCCATTTATATTTAAATATATTTATAATTACCTAGCATTTCTATATTGGAATTTAGAATTTTCATCATTTATCATCATCAATTAAGATAAATTCTTACTATTTAATCAGCGAGTATACAAATCATCAATGGTATAATATCAACATAGATAAATGTCACAAATCATATGAGTATCAACATGCATAAGTGACATCAACGATCTAAATATAAGCCCCCACAGGTTAGCACAGTTGGTATTTACATATATTGTGTGTTGCAATAGGTCTTGAGGTCAATTCCTAATGGGTGCAAAAATATCTCATTGGGTGCTTGACTTTCCCATGCAAAGGGTTGTTGTGCTAGGGCAAAATGCTCCATTGATTACCCTCTTCCAGAGTGTGTGGGGCTGCCTTGGAGGGACCGCTAAGGTGACAATTTCACCTTTTATTGCAATCAATTGTCTAAATATGATAAATCAACTAAGAAGTAAATCAATGGACCCATGGCTAACAACCCCCAATTGGTAGAATGCATAATATGTTGGAAGATTGGTGTGAATGAGTAATTCAATTTAAATTGCTGGATTAAGATGAACAAGTATGGTTCATCCAACTTGAAAGGGGATAAGTGGCTCTTTGGATCATTCAATCTCAACCATTGATTTCAAAATGGAAGGCCTCAGACATTGTGTTCCTTGGGAAGGGGCATTGTGTTCCTTGGGAAAGGATGTGATCTAATTTATCTAACTCAAGTTGGATGGATGAGATCTAATTGAACGAAGAGGTTCTTCTATCCTTCATTTGGTATAAATAAGATCTCTCACATTCTCATTTCATTCTAATTCAAAGTAAAGCAAGCATTGCATTCTATACTTGCATTTGGAAAGTTCAAGAAACTTCTTCAATTTAGAGATCTTGTGATTTGCAATGCTACTATTGCAAGATAAAGTCGTTATATCTTGGGAGACGATTGTTATATTACGTGAGCACTATGTGCAGGGTAAATTTGTTTTAAAGAGATATAATCCAACTCTAGCCTTGACTTCACAAAAACGGTGTTATACCGTCATTATGTCCGCACTAAGATTGGACCACCACCAAAACCAACAATTTTAAAATGAATTTTCGTGCAATCTTGATGGATTCATCATCGACTGCTCCTGTTCCACCTGTGTATGATGAGAAACTGGAGAAATTTATAGGTACTCATTTTAAGAGGTGGCAACAAAAGATGTTTTACCTAACTACGTTGAACCTTGCGAGGTTCTTATGTGAAGATGCCCCTCCATATCTCAAGGTAAAACTGAAAAAGAAAAGAGGGTGACATATGATGTTTAAGGATATAGTGACTTTCTATGTCGAAACTATATACTTAATGGCTTAGGCAACATATTATACAACGTGTATATTCCTATAACAACTGTAAAGGAATTATGAGAATCTCTTGAAAGGAAGTACAAAATAAAAGATGTCGGATTGGCAAATTCTTATACTTCAAAATGATTGATTCCAAAACTGTGATGACTCAAGTCCAAGAGTTGTAGTTGATCCTACATAATATGCATGCAGAGCACATGACAGTAAATGAATCCTTTCAAATTGTCGTGATAATAAAAAAACTCCCACATTCGTGGAGAGAATTCAAAAATTATCTAAAGTACAAGCGAAAGGAGATGAAACTTGAGGATCTAATTGTAAGACTACGGATTAAAGAAGATAATCATAAGAAATTAGAATTAACAAAAATGCCTAGATTTGCAAAAGCAAATCTGATGAAACTAAACACTAGCAAAGAGATAAAGTATCACGACAAAGGGTAGAGCCAAGGGAGGGCTAAGAAGTTTCAAGGAATATACCATAATTGTAGCAAACTGAATCACAAGGCCAAAGACTATCGATGTCCAAAGAAGGTCACTCAAGTGCATATGACTGAAGATAAGTCAGTGTTAATAGACATGTCATAATTAGACCTGACTGTCGTTGTATTTGAAGTCAACTTAGTGGATAATCCAAGGTAGTGGTGGGCCGATACTGGTGCTACATGACACATTTGCTCTGACAAGATCCAGTTTTCAACTTATACCCCTATTAATGGGAGAAAACTAATCATGAGCAATTATGCTACTTCCAATTGCTTGTCTTGGCAAGGTGGTATTGAAGATGACATCAGGCAAAGAAGTGACATTGATTGATGTGCTTCATGTTCCCAAAATCTGAAAGAATTGAGAGTCAGGGTTGACTTTTATCAAAGCTAGTTTTAGTTTAGTGTTTGAGTTAAATAAATATGTATTGATAAAAAATAGTCAATTTATAAGCAGAGGAGGGTTCATGGAGAACAATTTATTCAAAATGAATGTAATGGTTGTACACTATGACTACAATGGTAATAAAATTATAAATTCTGCTTATTTGATTGAGTATTTAATTTGTGGCATTTTAGACTTGGACATATAAATTATAACAATTTGCTAAGAATTGTGAATTTAAATTTATTGTCAACATTTAATGTTGATCCAACACATCAAGGTGAAATATGTATTGAAGTTAAAATGACAAAGTTATCTTTCCATTTAGTAGAAAGAAACACGCCCCCTTTTGAGTTAATTCACAGTGACATATGTGATTTAAAATTCATGCAAATTAGAGGAGGCAAAAAGTACTTTGTTACTTTCATTGATACTTGTACTAGATACTGTTATATCTATTAAAAAGCAAAGATGAAGCCTTAAAAACAATCAAACATCATAAAAATGAAGTTGAGAATCAAATTAGTCAATGAATTAAAAGAATTTGAAGTAATCGAGGAGGAGAATATAATAGTTCATTTGATAAATTTTGTGTATAATTTGACATTATTCATCAAACGATAGCTCCTTACTCTCCTCAATCAAATGAGATTGTCGAGCATAAGAACCAAACTCTTAAAGAAATGATGGATGCTATGTTGATAAATTTGTGCCTACCCTAGAATTTGTGAGGGAGGGGGAGTCGGGGAAGCTATTTTATCAACAAACTATATTCTCAATAAAATTCCTCACAAAAAGAAATATAAAATTTCTTATGAGTTATGGAAGGGTCATAAGTTTTCTTATAAATATCTGAAAGTGTGGGGGTGTCTAACTAAGGTGGAAGTGCCTAAGCCAAAGCAGAGCAAAATAGGACTAAAGACAATCAATTGCATTTTTATTAGATAGGCTAATGCAGTGCATATTGATTTTTGATGCACAAATCAATAATTCTTAATGTACATGTTGGAAGAACAATAGAATCCAGGAATGATATATTTTTTAAAGATATCTTTCCTCGCAAAGAGAGGAAATAAGAAAGTTCAATTAAAAGAACTTATGAAACCGCTAATATGGATAATATTGGAAATAATGAAGAACCAAGATACAGTAAGGAACCAAAATAGTAAAATCTTTTATTCTTGATTTCATGACTTATATGTTGGAAAATGAACTAAGGACAATAAGCAAAATTTTATCAAGTCCTAAGGCTCCTTTTTGGAAAAAAAAAAACATCAATAGTGAAATAAATTCTATCATGCAAAATCATACTTGGAAATTAGTAGATATTCCACCTGAAATCAAACCTTTAGTATGTAAATGGATCCAAAAGAAGAAACATAAAGCTGATGGAACTAATGGCAAGTACAAGATAAGACTAGTGACAAAGGGATTCAAACAAAAGGAAGGTCTTGACTTCTTGGATACCTATTCATTAGTAACAAGGATTACATCTATTCGAGTACTCATTGCTATTGCTACAATACATAACCTTGAGATACATCAAATGGATATGAAAAACCTTTCTAAATGATGAATTAGAGAGGAAGAAATATATATGGAGCTACCTGAAGGGTTTGTGGCTCTAGGACAAAAAAAATAAGGTGTTCAGACTTGTAAAATCACTATATGGGCTAAAATGAGCACCACAATAGTAACACGAGAAATTTGAAAAAATGATGATGTCAAATGGACTTAAAATTAAAGGCACAAATTATCTTTTCGAGTGCGACAAATGCATATATATTAAAGGCACACCTGACTCGTTTGTTTTCATCTATCTATATATAGATAGAGGTCCTGATATTGTATTATCTGATCTAGTAGGGTCGGATAGTTTTTTATCCTAATAACCGAACCAACTCGATCCGCGATCACCCCTACTTGTAGCAACTACTGTTGATAAGCTGCTACACGTTGTAGCAGCTACTGTCGATAAACTGCTATATGTTATAGTAGCTATTTCCGATTAGTTGCTACAATGTATAATGAGTAATGTCTATTACCATTTTAAAATATTTTATTTTTTGTTGTACTTATATTTATATTTTATATTTCATTGGATATAGGGTCGGATATCTAAATAACTGACAACCCGTCGGATATCTGATACATAAGAACCGTCGGATATAGGACCGGATGTAGGTCCTGATATTGCATTATTTGATCTAGTAGGGCCGGATAATTTTTTACCTCAATAACCGAACCAACCCGATCCGTGATCACCCCTAGCGTTGGATGGCGCCTTCATACTGTTGATTTTAGCCTTTGCCAAAGGATAAAGCTTTATCCTTTAGCACCTTGCTGGAGGCGCCTTCCAACCCTATGGAAGGCGCCTTCAAGCCACAGATAAGATTTTTTTCAGGGCTATAAAAAGATACCTGGACCTAAGAAATAAGATATAACTCTTGTATTTTTTTTTCTAACAATAGTCTGAGCAATTAACGAGTATAAGAGGCTTCTCCGCCTTCACCGAAGGAGATTTTTAGAGCTTTCATTTGTCCTTGGATTAACAACCATCTAGGTTGTAACCAAGTAAACCTTGCGCCTCTTCCTTCATTTTCTTGTTGTTTATTTTAATTATATTATTGCTGCTAATCTGAGTTAAAAGTTCGAGAAAAGCTTTTCTTAACAGTCAGTTCACCTCCCTTCCCTCTGGCCTACCTGGAACAATAAGTGGTATCAGAGCAAGGTTCGCTTCAAGATGACTAACCACCAAACGAAGCATACGAGATGGTCGGATCAAGCATCTACCCACCGAAATTCGAGGAGGATTTCGCCAACTGGAAGAAAAAGATGGAAATATTTTTCAAAATTGATTTCGATTTGCTTTTAATAATAGAATTTGATTTTATAGCACCCGAAGGCAAAAAAAAATACCACTAGACCAAAAAGGAGCAGGTCGATTTCGTGACAAATGACAAAGCAGAGTTCCATCTACTAAGCGTCTTACCTGTTGGTGCAACCTTAGGTCAAGGTTGACCTGGTTGACCCGACTCGAGGTGACTTGACTCGAGTTGTATTTTGATGTTTGACTTGGGAAGATTGTCGGTGCAACCTTAGGTCAAGGTTGACCTAGTTAAGTTGCATGTTGATGTTTGACACTAGTGAGAGAATTCTATTCTTGATATGGGACAAGAATAGATGTTTGGGAGATTATTGGTGCAACCGTAGGTCAAGGTTGACCTGGTTGACCTGATTCGGGAAAAAGTCCAAGTATGGAGACTTGGCAACGGAAAAGTCCAAGCAGGGAGCTTGGCACTGGAAAAGTCCAAGTATGGAGACTTGGCACTGGAAAAGTCCAAGCAGGGAGCTTGGCACGGGAAAAGTCCAAGTATGGAGACTTGGCACGGAAAAGTCCAAGTATGGAGACTTGGCATGGAAAAGTCCAAGTATGGAGACTTGGCACGGAGAAGTCCAAGCAGGGAGCTTGGCACGAGGAAAAGTCCTAACTGGGATGTTAGGCAGTGGGAAAGTCCCGTGAGTAAAGCCGAGTGGAAAAGTCCTAAGCTGGATGTTAGGCAATGAGAAAGTCCTAACTGGGATGTTAGGCGGTGTGGAAAGTCCTGGTGAGTGAAGCCGTGTGGGAAAGTCCTAACGGGATGTTAGGCGGTTGGAAAGTCCGGTGAGTGAAACCAGGCAAGGAAAATCCAGATGGATCGGGATGATCGGACTTCGGTGTTGGAAAATCCAGATGGATCGGGGATGATCGGACTTCGGTGTTGGAAAATCCGGATGGATCGGGATGATCGGACTTCCGGTGTTGGAAAGTCCAAGTAGGTCAAAGGATTGACCGGACACTTGGTGGGGAGTCTTAGCGGTCAAGGAGTGACCGGATGCTAAGCATGATGAACCAATAGGTCAAGGTTGACCGGATATTGGTTTGAAGTCTTGGGACTTGGTTTGGGCAAAACCAAGCTCGGATCGGTCACCGGACCGATCGGTGATCTATGTTTGCTCGATCGGTGCGGTGACCGATCGATATCAAGCTCTGTTGATTCTTGATCGATCGGTGACCGATCGCAACAGAGGCGAAAGAAGGCGGTGATCGGTCCACCGATCGAGGCCATATCTGATCGATGCAGGGACCGATCGAGACGATGTCGCGGAAGCACGGCGGAGTTGGGATCGATGCGTGGACCGATCCGGTATCTGATCGGTCCACGGCCGATCGAATCTGCATGAGGCTACGTAGCGGCGATCGATGCGGGACCGATCGGCCAGTCTGATCGGTCCGTAGACCGATCGGTGTCTGACATTGACGCGTCTCCAGGAGTTTCTTCCTTTGAAGTATGAGGCTTCTCGGACTTCTTCTTCTCTTGTACTCCTGCCTGTGATCGAGCTTTGTTGAGCTCTCCCGAAGCTTCGTGTGAGCTTCGTCGACAGCTGCCGTTGTTGTCCGAGAAGTTGTTGCTTCCCAGACGAGAAGGCGAGTTAGTGTTTGTACATTGTTCTTGTCTTTTTACTTGTATTCCTTGTATTCTAGTTTGTTGTTGCAAACGTTTGTGGCGAGGTTTCTCCACCCACAAGGAGTATATTGTATTAGCCGGTTTTCCGGGGGCTCATCCACCGACGGATTGATAGGGCTCGTCCACCTCACGGACACGCCGAGGAGTAGGAGTTCATCTCCGAACCTCGTTACATCCTTGCGTTTGAGGTTTGCTTTCTTCTCCTTAGTTTCTTCCTTGTATTTCCGCTGCGACTAACCTAATCGTAGGAAGAAACGCGATCGATTTGGGGCGGCTATTCACACCCCCCCTCTCTAGCCGAGTACGAAGGATCCCAACAAGTGGTATCAGAGCGAGGCCGCTCTTCGACGGATCAACACCCGGGGGAGCACGGGCTAGAGATGGATCTCTATGGAGAAGATGTCACGATTCAACCCTTCTACGAGTCTCACGACAACTTCATATATTGGAAGGTAAGGATGATGTATTTTCTTAGGACTAATATGTTAAATTGGTTTTGTGTACAAGAAGGGTTTTCCCCACCGATGGATGAGGAAGGAAAACCTATCAAGAAGAAGGAGTGGACGAAGGAGCAAATCCACAAATCAACCATCAATGATGAGGTAACGAAAATCATTGAATTTTCTTTACCTAATGATGTTTTGTGTAGGGTAGAAGGATACAATAGTGCCAAGGAGTTGTGGAACAACTTGGCCAAACTTCATGAGAAGAACTCCACTTCAAGTCATGAAGAGGAGACAAGTGAGTCATCAAGTAGCTCACTTCATGGAGATAGAGAATTGGGAGTTGAGGGCTACTCAACATCCAAGGAAGAAGAGGAGGAGAGCTCTTCTTCAAGATCGGAGCAAGAAGAAGCATCTACCTCCGGAAGGGATGAGGAAAAGAGCCTTCATCCATCCTCAACCCTAGGTAACTCAAGCATCGTAATTTCAAATAAGTTACATATAATATGCTTTGAGTGTAGGGAGTTTGGGCACTACAAGAGTAAGTGTCCAAGGAGGGTTAGGAAGACTCCACCGGCACCAAAAGTCAAGGGAGCCGGAGTCCCGACACGCAAAGGCAAGGAGCACGTGGTATGCTTTCAATGCAAGCGAAGGGGACATTATCGGAGTCAATGTCCAAGGGGGAGGCAACCTCACAAGGACAAGGGATGCACATCGATAGGGGGAGCTAAGGCAAACCCTAAGGTAACCTCTAAGGTTCATTATTGCAATTCTAATAAAACTCATGCTAGTAGTTTTGTTGCAATTGTTAATAATGATAAGCATGTTAACTTTAGGAATCAACACATGTGCTTAGGTGCTAAACATGTCAACCTAGATAGGGATACTACTAGGAATGCTAACCCTAGGTTTAACACTTCTAAGGTTAAGGAAAACCTAGGTAGAAACCCTAAATCAACTAGACACATGCCTAGGAGCACCTCAAGAAAGAATGACAAATCAAAACTTGAGGTATTAGAGAAAGAAAATCAAGTCTTGAGGTCAAGACTTGATAATTTAGAAAAGGCTCTTAAAAACATGGAGAAGTCATCTCTAGGGTTTAAGAGTCAAAAACCCAAGTCCAAGGACAAGAAAGGTTTGGGTCACAAACCTAAGTCCCAAATGGTCAAGCCCACATATCATAATGTTCCATTTGATTATGGAACAAAACCTAGGGCTAGGAAGACCATTACCAAGGTCACAAGGGGAGTCACCCCTATAGTTGACCTTGATGAGACCCAAATGACCAAGGCTTTAAAGCCTAAGAGGGTCATTAGGAGGGTTGCTAGGGAAGTCATCCCTAGTGAATATTTAGTGAACCCAATGAGCTCAAATAGGTATTGGGTTCCTAGGAGCATCTTCTCTACCCCATAGATGGGTTAGAGAGTGTCAACTCCAATAAGAAGGGTAGTTAACCCAACTTTGAGGAAATTGACACTCAAGGAGCATTTTCAAGGTTTTTGGGAACCTTTGAAAATGAAATGGAATAATCTTTATCATTCACTCCTTGGAAGAGTAAAGTGTGCCAAAGTGAGAATATATTAATCTTACTTTAAATTGACACAATTTGGAAAAACCTAGAGAAATATCAAATTGGGATTTTTGATATTCTTTTAGGTAATCAAGGCAATCCGGGCCTTAATTTAGAAGTGCTACTCTTGTAAAATTTTAAATGGTATAAATCAAACAAGAGATCAAGAAATGCCAATTTGGGGTTTGACATTTTCTTGGAGCACTTTGGGCAATCTAGGATTAGAATTTAAGCTAACTAAGTGATTAATGATACTTAGATAGGTAATCTAGGTATTTTATTTGTGTTAACTTACCATGATTGGTTGCCATATGCCATGCCATGACATCATGTTTAGTTTTATTATCATTTGAAATGTCATGATAATGCTTAGGCTAGTTTTTATGTCATGTTTATTTAAGTTTCAAACTTTATGCCATGTCATCATCTCTTGCATTAATAATCAATTGAATTGATTTAAGGATGAAAAACACATTTTGATATTGAGATCAAATTTGTGTTTAGAAAATGCATGAGACCTTAGTCTAAGATACCTAAACCCATATCTCACATCAAATTGACTTGAATGTGGTTTGATACACCTTAGATGTGTGTGAGATATTAGGATCATGAGTTAGGATCAAGGTGCATAGTCCTTGTACCTAGATGAGCCTAATTCAAGAAATGAGGATCATAGGGAAAGCTTGTGTACAAGTCATGTACATTTAGCCCTAAGATTATGGTCCTAAATTCAAATGGTTGTAAAAACATTTTAAAATTGATTTGAAAAACCTTGATGAAGCTTTCCTAGTGATAGCATTCATCATTGGACATTGTGATACAAAATTGACTTAACTTTGAACTATTTCAAAGTTTTCGAATTTTGTATCAAGATTTGAAAATAGAAACTATTTTCATAGAAAACTATTTTTCCATGATAGTGTATGTTATGAGGAATGTATCCTCAAAATTTCACGATTTTTGGAATTTTCTTGAATTTATTAGGAGTTTCTGAATTTCCGGAAGAGAAAATCAGAAATCTCTGATTTCAGAGGCTGGATCGGTCACCGGACCGATCCAGGTAAGGCCTGATCGGTCTGGTGACCGATCAGTGACGATCCAGTGCGATCAATGAAGCGTGGATTGGTCTGGGGACCGATCCAGGTGGTTTCTGATCGGTCTGGGGACCGATCAGTGCGTGCCAGGTTCTGATTTTCAGCAGGTGTCTGAAATTTCAGTTTTTGAAGTTGAGTTTCGAATTTCTGAAGGTTTGAAACTCTCCAAGACATTGTTGGTGCAATGGTCAAGGGGGAGTTGATCTTTAGGGGGAGTGTTTACCTAATTGTCAAGGGGGAGTTGACTTTTAGGGAGAGTTTTTACTCCTTGAGGATTAGTGATATGGAATTATCACTAAGTTGGTTGTTGAGTTTAGTATCAAGGGGGAAATTAAGAGTTTCAATGAAAGGTATGGGACTTTCATTAGGAAGAAACTCTTGACCTTGATATCCTCCTTTTCTTTTTGATGTGTGTCAAAAAGGGGAGAATGTTCATTGGAGAATTATTGAAGAACCCAAGCTAGGTTATCGGGTTAACCTAAGCTAGGGGAAGAATGTCAAGGAATGTTCGAGGAAGAACATTGGAATACTTTTTGATGTGTGTCAAAAAGGGGGAGAATTATTGGAGAACCCAAGTTAGGTTATCGGGTTAACCTAAGGGGAGAATGTCCAGTGGAGATGGTTCAAGGAAAGAACATGGACATTGGAAGATGGTTGGGAAACCTAAGTTAGGTTATCGGGTTAACCTAACTTGATTATGAGTTTTGTCAAACATCAAAAAGGGGGAGATTGTTGGTGCAACCTTAGGTCAAGGTTGACCTGGTTGACCCGACTCGAGGTGACTTGACTCGAGTTGTATTTTGATGTTTGACTTGGGAAGATTGTCGGTGCAACCTTAGGTCAAGGTTGACCTAGTTAAGTTGCATGTTGATGTTTGACACTAGTGAGAGAATTCTATTCTTGATATGGGACAAGAATAGATGTTTGGGAGATTATTGGTGCAACCGTAGGTCAAGGTTGACCTGGTTGACCTGATTCGGGAAAAAGTCCAAGTATGGAGACTTGGCAACGGAAAAGTCCAAGCAGGGAGCTTGGCAAGCGAAATGTAGACTTGGCACTGGAAAAGTCCAAGCAGGGAGCTTGGCACGCGAAAAGACCAAGTATGGAGACTTGGCACGGGAAAAGTCCAAGTATGGAGACTTGGCACTGGAAAAGTCCAAGTATGGAGACTTGGCACGGAGAAGTCCAAGCAGGGAGCTTGGCACGAGGAAAAGTCCTAACTGGGATGTTAGGCAGTGTGGAAAGTCCTGGTGAGTAAAGCCAGGCAATGAGAAAGTCCTAACTGGGATGTTAGGCAATGAGAAAGTCCTAACTGGGATGTTAGGCAGTGTGGAAAGTCCTGGTGAGTGAAGCCAGGCAGTGGGAAAGTCCTAACTGGGATGTTAGGCAGTTGGAAAGTCCTGGTGAGTGAAACCAGGCAAGGGAAAATCCAGATGGATCAGGGATGATCGGACTTCTGGTGTTGGAAAATCCAGATGGATCAGGGATGATCGGACTTCTGGTGTTGGAAAATCCAGATGGATCAGGGATGATCGGACTTCTGGTGTTGGAAAGTCCAAGTAGGTCAAAGGGATTGACCGGACACTTGGTGGGGAGTCTTAGCAGGTCAAGGGAGTGACCAGATGCTAAGCATGATGAACCAATAGGTCAAGGTTGCCAGGATATTGGTTTGGAAGTCTTGGGACTTGGTTTGGGCAAAAACCAAGCTCTGGATCGGTCACCAGACCGATCCAGTGATACCTTGTTTGCTCTGATCGGTCTGGTGACCGATCAGATACCGAACAGAAGCTCTCTGTTCGGTGACCGATCAGCAAGCGAACAGAGGCGAAAAGAAAGGCAGGCTGATCGGTCCACAGACCGATCAGGCCATGTCCTGATCGGTCTGGGGACCGATCAGGAGACGATGTCGCGGAAGCACAGCCAGAGTTAGGATCCAGCTGTGTCCTGATCGGTCCACAGACCGATCAGAGTACGCACAGTAGGCTCTGTGCACTGACTGATCGGTCTGGGGACCGATCAGCACAGGTCCTGATCGGTCCGTAGACCGATCAGAGTTCTAGCCGTTGCGACGCAACGGCTAGTTTCTTCGCTGTTTCTTCTTCGCAGGTATAAAGGGGCTGAGGGCTTCTACAGGACTTCTTTCTCTCCTGCTTCTAGCTTGCTGCTGCTTGCGATCTGAGCTTTGTTGAGCTCTCCCCAGTAAGCTTCGTGTGAGCTTCCAGTCGACGGTCAGCTGCTGCTGTTGTCCGAGAAGTTGTTGCTTCCCAGGCAGTCGACGAGAAGGCGAGTTAGTGTTTGTACATTGTTCTTGTCTTTTTACTTGTATTCCTTGTATTCTAGTTTGTTGTTGCAAACGTTTGTGGCGAGGTTTCTCCACCCACAAGGAGTATATTGTATTAGCCGGTTTTCCGGGGGCTCATCCACCGACGGATTGATAGGGCTCGTCCACCTCACGGACACGCCGAGGAGTAGGAGTTCATCTCCGAACCTCGTTACATCCTTGCGTTTGAGGTTTGCTTTCTTCTCCTTAGTTTCTTCCTTGTATTTCCGCTGCGACTAACCTAATCGTAGGAAGAAACGCGATCGATTTGGGGCGGCTATTCACACCCCCCCCTCTCTAGCCGAGTACGAAGGATCCCAACATTACCGCCACAAGAAGTTAACCGGATCGGTGTGATGCAGACTATTGTGATGCAAATCACGGGGTACCAACAGATATTAATATAAGTTCTTAAATATTTAAGATACACCTTAGCATATGTATTTTTTATAAAATATCTAATGGTACTAAAAGGCTATTGTGATGTAAATTGAATATTTGATACAAAATACTCTAAATCAATCAGTGGATATATATATATCATTCGTGGTGGAGCGGTGTCACGAAAATCCATGAAACAAGCATGCATAGCTCGATCAACTATGAAATTTAAGTTTATAGCCTTAGATAAAGTCGCAGAAGAAGCTAAATGGTTTCGTAACTTCTTAAAGGATATCTCATGTTGGGTAAAGCTAGTGTCTGTCATGATGATATATTGTGATAATCAATCGACAATTGCAAGAACATAAAATAGCATGTATATGGAAAGTCATGACATAATCATCAAAAACACAATAACATTAGATAGTTATCTCAAATGGAGTTATCTCTATTGATTATGTCAAATCAAATATAACTTGGGGGATTCGTTTACAAAAGATTTGAATACAGATCAAATATATTACATATCAAGAAGCATGTGATTAAAAATCTACAAACAAGAATATTTATGGTGGTAACCCAACCTTATTGATTGGAGATCCTAAGATCTTGGTTTAATGGGATAACAAAATTATTAAAAAATTGTATGAGCACTTGGACTAGTTCCCCTCTTATTACTAGGATGAAAAGTGATGTCTACTGAATGTAGTGAGATTAAGTTATAAATATTTAATGACTCCTATACTTGAAAAAGTAGTATTTGGTAGGATACTTTTGATAGGAGGTCACCTATAGAACTGTCAATTTGAGTTAGACTCGTTGGGTTGGCATGTCCTGCCAAACAATTTGAATGGGTTAGATTGAAATTTTATCAACCCATTTAAAGACGAGTCTAGGCGGGTCAACCCACCAAGGTTCGCGACTCACACGGGTCGATCCGTAGCAAGCTTGGGTTGGCTCGCGGGTTAAGAAAATGCTGAAGCAGTTGCTCATCACCTTGAACAGTCATTGAGGTCCCTTAGCACTTCTCTTGTGTTCATGATATTGGTGCAGTTAGCACTAACGGTCTAACTTAAGTTTTGATGAATGACAAAATATGTTAAGTTAGTTTCATTGTTATCTAACACTCTGAACGAGTGTGCAGGAGAAGCTCAGACAAGTCAATGGGTTGACCTGATGTCTGGCACGAAGCCCAGCTAGGTCGATGGGTCGACCGGATAGCTAGCACGAAATCCAAACGGGTCGATAGGTTAACCGGACGTTTGGCACAAAGTCCAGCTAGGTCGACGGGCTGACCGAATAGCTGATACGAAGCCCAGACGGGTCGAAAGGCTGACCGGACGTCTGGCAGGTAAGTGAAGGTAAGTCACTGGAGGGGAGTAACTGTGAGGACGCGTTCCCAGGAAGGGAACATTAGGCGTCGATCCGACTTAGATCCATTTCGGATATCTAAGTCGAGATCGTGACTAGATTCTGGTCTCGAGGAGACGGAATCTAATTAATATTTTATTTGATGATAAATTGTGCTAACACTCTCTTTTGTAGGATATATATTTGTCTCGGATTAACGTTTTCTTGCGGGAAGGAAACCGTTGGAAAACAAGGGTCCGGGCGCACGGAGGTGAATTTTATTTGTAACGTCACTTCGCCATGTGGAGCGCCCCTTTTGGCTCGGCTACGTCATATTCAGGGCGCCCGAAAGGATCTAGACGCCCCGAACCTCCTATATAAGGAGGGTAAAGGCTGGAGTTAAAGAACAACTCACGATCTGCTCTTCTGTGCTCCTGCGACGCTGCGAAGACTCTCTGACAAGTTCATTTTCTGTCTTATTTTTATTGTCGGTTTTTCTTTTACTAATTAATTCTTGTACTTCTTTTTGTAACAATCATTCAAATTATTAGTGATTTCCCAACGAAAGCACTCAACGAGTGCGGGCCTTGGAGTAGGAGTCGACACAGGCTCCGAACCAAGTAAAAACTACTTGTGTCATTTTTTCTGCCTTCGATTTTTCCACTACGTACCTTCGTTAAAATGTTAATCGACATTCACCCCCCTCCCCTCTATCGAATTCACGATCCAACATATGAGAGCTTAGAGCTCACTTGTTGCTCTTTTGCAGTGTATTGATGCAATTGCAATTTAGGGTTACTAGATTGGTTTATAACCATCTTCATGGTAAGCTTTCTTAATTTGCTTTAACAGGTTTCCCTAAGTAATAGGTGTTAAATTCATTTTGACTTCATGAATTGAACATTTTCTCTTCACTGGATGAGCAACTCGCAGGCCAACCCAAGTTCGATGTAGACATTTTTTTTTTTTTTAATTTTTTGGTAGGCCTGAGGGTTGGCCAGCCTATCCGCAACCTGCCTTGAGTTGGATTGGGTTGGGGATTTCCTAACCTAGTAAGATGACAGATCGGCACGTCTCATCCTGCCAAATGGTCAGCTCGCTTGACATCTCTGGTCACCTATATAAGTGTGAAGACAGGTCGCTTCAATGAAATACTTATGAATTTAAGATGTTGTCCGTGGCTAAAACTGTTGGACCCCGTGGTTGTTTTGATGTGATCAACCAAGTTTAGGTTAGGTCCTGTTTTGTCTGATCCCTGTGTCTAAGTGTGCAGGAGCTTAGGAGCGCAGGAAGTCGAGCGGAAGATGCAGCTAGCGAGAAGGACGACACGGGAAGGGAGCCGATGGGCTAGGTGAGTCCAAAGGACGAGAGAGCTGCGGAAGAGTACACCGGTGGGCGAGAAGAACGTGCGCGGTGTTCGAGGGACGTAAAATCGGGATGGAAGACTGCTCGAGGAGAAGGTCGAGAATTGGGTTCGGGTGAGCCCTATTCCGGTTGGCCGATATCACCCAAGCAAACCAAACCAGAGCAAGTCAATCGGGAGTTGACTTGACAAGTGTTCGGTTGATCGAACACCATGATCGGTTGACCGAACCCCTATCTTCAGAAGCCAGCCGTCGCAGCCACGTCAGCATCCAGCCGTTGGTTGATCGGTCGACCGGACCCTCTGATCGGTCGACCGAACCGAAGATAAACCAGAAGACCTAGTCGAGCATGCTGATCGGGCTAGCTCAGGGAGACCGTTGGCTGATCGATCGACTGAACGTAAGGATCGGTCGACCGAACCTAAGCTCGATCCACAGAGCCTGCATCCAGACGGAAAGCTGGGAGAGTTCATCAGGTTCGGTCGACCGAACCTGGGGATCGGTCAACCGATCCCTTTTGAGTCAAAACCTGATCTCGAAGATCATGTGATATGATAAGTTCTGGAACCCCTATATAAAGGGGTCTCGAACAGCTATTCAAATGAACAACTCTGTACTTTCATTCTTTGCAACTTCTGTGCTCTCAAAGTGTAAAAGGCTTCTCCGCCTTCAAAGAAGGAGACGTTTCTAGTGCGCTTTCCAACCGCCTTGGATTTACAACCGTCTCGGTTGTAACCAAGTCAAATAGCTGAGTCGTCTCTCTTTTTGTTTCTGTCATTTAATTTATAATACTCTTGTTGCTTTCATTTTGAGTTAAAGTTCTTTGAGGAGGGTATACTTTTTTAGTGACAGACAATTCACCCCCCCTCTTGCTGGTCCCGCTGCACCAACAAAAACGACATAACCGTAAGAACTACAAATAAGTGAGAAAAGTTATTATATAGATACCATTGTCTTTTTGCATAAACGATTAAGTAGTTCAAGTGTAACGCCCCGGCCCGAGCAGGCCTCACCCACACCGAACCGGGAACGTCACCAGAATTGCCCATCGGGTTGACGACTAGCTCCACAGACCACCGGAGGTCCTTTTAGCGTGCTTTGTCCTCACTCGCACGCATCCTGGAAAACTTTCTAGGAGGTCACCCATCCTCAGATTTCTCCAAGCCAAGCACGCTTAACTTTGGAGTTCTTAAGTTTGGGCTTCCGAAAAAGAAGGTGCACCTTGGTGATATGGATAGTACCATCTAACCTTTTAAGCCATACTTAACCAGAATCTCAGAATCGGGATATTACAATCACCCCCACTTAAAGACACAACGTCCTCGTTGTGTAACCACGAATCACACCACAGACAAATCCCAGAATCTCCCTCGCTAGGTGGTGCCCTGGGTGCTCCTGCCACAGGCACACTCACGGCCGCAAGGTCGCTCTGATACCATCTGTAATGCCCCGGCCCGAGCAGGCCACACCCGCACCGAACCGAGAACGTCACCAGAATTGTCCATCGAGTTGACGACTAGCTCCACAGACCACCCGAGGTCCTTTCAGCGTGCTTTGTTCTCATTCGCACGCACCCTGGAAAATTTCCTAGGAGGTCACCCATCCTCAGATTTCTCCAAAATAAACACATTTAACTTTGGAGTTCTTAAGTTTGGGCTTCCGAAAAGGAAGGTGCACCTTGGTGATATGGATAGTACCATCTAACTTTTTAAGCCATACTTAACCAGAATCTTAGAACCGGACTATTACATCAAGACATCGTGTTTACTAAGCTACCTAGTAAAATTTGATAGTATTCTTTTATAGAAGGTTTAAAGCCACCAACTAACTCTCCTTATGAAATCATCTTTCGATTAAACTCTTCTTTGATGTCAAGATATATGCATCATTAATTTTCATTCAAGAGGGAGATTATTGGAAAATTAGTGTGAATGAGTAATTAAATTTAGATGGTTGGATTAAGATGAACAAATCTGGTTCATCCAACTTGAAAGGGCATAAGTGTCTTTTCAGATGTCAATCTTAACCATTTATTTTAAAATGGAAGACATCCAAATAAAGAGATATTGTGTTCCTCGGGAAGAGATATTGTGTTCTAATTCATCCCATGCAAGTTGGATGAATGAGATATAATTAAATCAAAAAGTTCTTCTACCCTTCAGTTGGTATAAATTAGATCCCTCGCATTCTCATTTCATTTATTCTAATTCAAAGTAAAGTAAGCATTGCATTCCATACTTGTATTTGGAAAGTTTAAGAAATTTCTTCGGTTCAGAGGTCTTGTGATTTGCAGTATTGTTATTACAAGATAAAGTCATTGTATCTTGGGAGATGATTGTCGTGTTATGTGAGCATCGTGCACGGAGCAAATTCATCTTAAAAAGATAGAGTCCAACTCTATCCTCGTCTTCGTTAAAATGGTGTTATACTATCATTTTGCTTATGCTCAGATTGCACCACCACCAAAACCAACATAATAAAAATTAATTGTGACTGAACAGACTACCACAATAACATGTGAATAGTCAGGGACTCTTGACCACAGATGAACACACTACCACAACAATATATGAGCAATTAGGCACTTTAGGTCGTGGGCAAACATACTGCTATAACAACATATGGGCAGTCAAGTACATTGGATCATGACCGAATATGCTACCACAACAACATGTGGGCAGTTCAGTACGATAGTATTAAGTTTCCATTTTTAAATTTTTTTCTCCATTTATCATAAGTATTCAATTTAAGTTCATATTTTACTTAACGACTAATCCAAATCAACTTTTTCATATGAAATATGTTAATTCGTTTAAATATCATCATTTATAAATAAAAAATAAATATCAACGTCTAGAATATCAATTAGAATGGAGGTCAAACAATATAAAGATAAATATCAATAGAAATGTAATTCAGAACGTTGTATTTAATTTTTAAAATTATCTTTTCCATCTTAATTCCTATATAAATTCACATGTGAACATAAAATAACATGAATTGTTTACCCTCTAGGTTTAATTATTTTAAATCTTATTTTATTCTCATTTTTAAAAATAATTATACAAGAAAACATAATCTATTTATCTAATTATTCATGCATAATGGAATGTATAACCAATCAAAAGATAAAATTCACCACTCTTAGTCTTATATACAATAAAAACATCAAATGTCAGTATATCATCGTGCTCGACTAAAACTAATATGTACACCATAATATAAAAATACTTTAAATACCCAAAATGATTTCCAATAAAAGTAGTAATATAAAATCATTATTTACAGCTCAAAGTCGATGGATTAAGTCTTGCTATCTCATAAATATACTATTCAAAAATCTCATATTTTCATTTTATCTAATTTTATCATAAATTCTTAAAATGGAAGTAAAAAAAGAAGAATGGATCATTGGTGCTGAGTGGGAACTTAAATAAAGAACAATTACTTATTTGTAGGATTTTTTCAAATAAATTATTAAAATAAGAAATAATCCTTTTTTTTATGGTAACTATTTGAGTCAGATGAAAGGAAACTTTCATCTCCGATTTTAAAGGAGATATCCAACCCTATAAGATTTTTCTTTTACTAGGCTCATAGTTAAAAAACTATATATATAATTCAGATATCCAACTTTTATAATCCAATTAATCTTAAATGTGACCAGCTCAACACCACAAAAGTTTCCAAAGGCTACCAAGATAAATCGAGAAACACAAATAAATCTAACAGACGACCTAATGTCACAAAATTTCCAAACTCTGAGATGTAATATGCTCTGGGTAAAATTTAAACTATCGTTATGTCGTAATATTTCTCATTTCTAAAAGGGACCTCCCTTGCTATCTAATCATTATCCATCTTAAATAAAAATAAATTAAAATAAAATATATCTTGCAACTTCCTTTGGAGCTACTCCTATTGTTGGAAAAATACGAAGAAGCAAGAAAAGAGATTGTTGACTGTATTTTATATGCTGGTGATACGGTGCATAATGGTGGGGTCCGATAAGGTCAAATAGTCAGAAGTCAAGGAGAAGTGACAGTCAGAAGTCAAGGAGACGTGACAGTTAGAAGTTAAGGAGTGTGGTAGTCAACAGTTAGGAGGGCGTGACAGTCAATAGTCAGGAGGACGTGACAGTCAACCGTCAGGAAGACGTGACAGTCAGCAGTTGGGAAAAGAAGAGGTAGGACTGCCTGGTGTCATCAACCGCATGATGCCCAGGTGGACGATTACAGATGAGGATCCTCGACTTGAATCAGGATGTGCAATCGGGATGATACCTGACCTGCTCCGACTGGTCAGGTTTTCGCAGCTAAGTTATATCCAGACATGATTCTCTCAGTAGGCCAACTCCCAATCACCCCGAGCTACTCCTAGTCATACCCGAGCGGGATAGAAGGCATTACGTGACAACAAGGTCAGGGAATCATAATCGTAACCGTCTATCAGAGAATAAGTGTTGTATGTCAGGGAATATTTCAATGGTCTGTAGTCATCTGTGAATGGAACCTTCTTCTGGTCCACGAGAGGGTGTCACGCGTCCTCCATCACCAGACAGGTCCTGACACTCGACATTCTCTGACATCGGTCAGGCTCCAGAGGTATGCATTGTCATATAAAAAGGGAGGTCCTCTCCTTTGAGCGGTACACTCTCTTGCATATTCGCACTTGTCTTCTACTTTTCTTTCTCATTCATACACTGTTCTTCCGGAGAAAAAGTACCTGACTTGAGCATCGGAGGGACTGCGCCGGATACTTTTTCCCTGGTATCTGATTTCTAATGTTCCGTGTGCTTGTCTGAGTGTGCACAGAGCTCTAAGTACCGAAGTATCGCCGCTTCAGTAACCGCTATTCGTCAGCACCACGTGAGGGTCCATTCTCTTGGGCACGTGCGATAAGGGCGTCCTAGTCATCTCTCCGTCAACCCCAACAATAGCTCATCCTGTCTTGTCTGACTCATATTCTGGATTCTGGATAGGATCAGCTAGAAATGAGGAAGAAAAGCTATTGTTGATGGAAACCCAAGGGAAGATGAAAAGAGTGAAGGTTTATTGCCGTTGGCTGAAAGAACAGACAAACAAATGATGAAATTGCTGAAACATTGGAAGAAAAAGGAAGGAGAACCTTTTTTTCCTTTTCATCGGTGGCCTCGGCTAGCTCCGGCTGGGGCTCCAGTGGCAGTGGCTGTGGCTCATGCTGTGGCTAGTTGGAAAGACAACGAAAGAAGGGGGAGGAGTACTGCTGCTCTTTTTGTTGGGAGAGGACAGAATCTGATGCCGTGTTTCTCTATTGCTTGCTGGAGAAGAAGGAGAAGAACAGAGTTGCTGCGCTTGACAAGAGGACAAGTCGAACAAGTTTTTGCATGCATATCAAGCAAACTGTTGATAGAATTTATTGTTGTGGATCAGAACATCCACACCAATTTCTCTATCTAAAATGTATAATTTAAGGTAAAAAAGTTACTTTATTAAATTTAAATATCTATTTTTCAAAACATCATATATCAGCTTCCCTATTTCTTCTCTCTCCTCTATAATGTTTAGGGAATGAAATTCATTCCCTAAATTTAGAGAAGTACTGTTCATAAATGCATAATTTAGGGAATGGATAGGATAGTTGATGCAAAGATTTTTTAGTCACTCTATCTAAAATTTAAGATAAAATCTTTGAATAAGGTATCTGATATAGATGCGCTTAACTAGCTTTGGTTGGACTCGCAACTAAAACCATTGAAAACCATTGCAACAGATAATTGAGAAACTATTGAGCTCTAAGTTTCAAACAACAACAAACTATACAATCACAAGGAAACGACCAATGTAACATCAAAAGCCATCTCATCAATTCCCAACTTCGTCAAACCTTCCATTCCTTTGGGAGAAGGAATTTTCATGGAGCTCTCTCAGGAGATAAGAAAACTGAAAACAAAGTGAAGAATTTGAAAGAAAGAAAGATAAAAAAAAAAAATTCAACGACTAGGAGATCAAAAGAAGGGGGAGTTCAGTATCCATGGCTCACAGGCTACATGAGTGGCTGTTGTGATGTCTTCCCCCATTCTTCAGGGGGGCACTTCACCTCCATCAGCAATGCCACCACCTCCTTCATGGTGGGACGCTCCGACGGGGATGAGTTCACGCAGAACATCGCGATCCCTAGTGTCTGAAGCATCTCCTGCACCATTTGATCAGCCATTCCCTGCAACTTCGGGTCCAAAACGTTTGCGGCCGGCTCCAAGCTACCCATTTTCTTCTTCACCCACTCTACTATGTGAAGACTATCCCCGACCACCGGCTCGATGGCACTGCGTCCACTCAGGATCTCTAGAAGCACCACGCCGAAGCTATACACATCGCTCTTCTCCGTTATATTCGTCGTGTACCCGTACTCTGCAACAATGAATCAAACGAAGTGAAAATTTTCCAAAGAACTTTGTGTGTTCTTGGGGTTAAATTTACCTGGTGCTATGTATCCATATGAACCGGCAATCCTGGACATGGCGTGATGGAAATTGGGAGAAATCATCAGCTTCGCCAAACCGAAATCGGCCAGATATGCTTCAAATTTTGAATCCAGCAGTATGTTGTTGCACTTGACATCCCTGTGGAGAATGGCGGGAATGCAGTCATGGTGGAGGTAGGCTAAACCCTGCGCGGATCCAAGCGCGATCTTGTACCGTGTTTCCCAGTCCAAATTCCTGTTGTCCTGCAGAAGCTGTTGCAGATTTCCGTTGGAAATGTAGTTGTAGAGGAGGAGCTTGACGGACTTGTTGGAGCAGTAACCTAGTAGCTTCAAAATGTTTCTGTGCCTGATATGGCCTAGAATCTGGATCTCAGACTCAAATGCATCGACCAGTTCCTCTTCCTTCTTCGTCTTCCAAAGCTTTTTCACGGCGATCAGCTCCCCGTTGGGCATCTCCGCCTTGTAGACGATCCCAGAGCAACCTTTTCCGATCACATTTTCATCCTTGAGACACTCGAGGATGTTATCGATCGTAAAGTTCAGCTTTTGGAACGGGATGAAGGTCCACGGGTACGAGAAATCGTCGCATGAAGAAGATATGACGGGCAGGGCTTTATCCGCCGTGAGCTTTCGATTTCTGTCGAGAACAATCCATGTCGCTACGAACAAGAGAGTGACGGAAGCAAAAATGGCGCAGATGAGCACGACGGTCTTGATCGATTTGATGGCAGTTTGGCGCACGAGATCAGAAGAACAAGTAAAGCCGTCGAAAGATTGACAAAGATGGGGGTTCCCGAGGTAGGAGTTCGAAGACAGAGTTCGGAAAAAAGGAGTCACCGGAATTGGCCCTGAGAAGTTGTTGAACGAGATGTTGAGGGAGGTGAGACTGGTGAGCAGGACCAAGACTTCGATCCCGCCGCTGAGCATGTTGTTCGAAAGATCCAGTGACTGAAGCTGCGTCAGACCCGAAATCTCCTGTGGGATTTCTCCGGCGAACTGGTTGGAGCTCAAGTTCAAGCAAATCATCAAGCTTGTCAATGAGCCAATCTCAGGAAGAACGGGACCTGATAATCTGTTACCACTCGCATCGAACAAGGTCAGCTTCTGCAGGTTCTTTATTGATTTTGGCAACGGCCCTGTGAGTAGATTGTTCCTCAGGATGAGCTTATTCAGATAACTGAAATTGCCAAAGCTAGCCGGGATCCCGCCGGCGAAGCTGTTCTGGCTGAGGTCGAGCTGTTCTAAATTCATCAGCCCGCTGAGCGGAGCAGGGATTTCTCCGGTGATGAAGTTATCGTGGACATCCAACAGCTCCAAAACAGTGATGTTTGCGATCTCAGAAGGCAATGCCCCTGAGAAATGGTTGCTGTAGAGATCCAGAAACACAAGATTTTGCAGCATACCGATCTCCCTTGGGATTTCACCGGAGAGCTGGTTCTCTCCGAGCCTCAACCTTACCAATGACTGGCAATTCGCGACGCTCGACGAAAGCACCCCTGTCAATGAGTTGCCCAAGAGAAGAAGCTTGCTGAGCTTGTCGAGCCCAAAAATTTCCTCCGGCATTGTCCCTGTGAGGCTGTTCTTTGACAAGTCCAGGGCATACAGCTCGGTACAGTTACCGAGGGATCGCGGAATGGATCCGGAGAGTGAGTTGCCCCAGAGGAAGAGGCTTTGCAATGACTGCAAGTTTCCGAGTTGGCTAGGAATGGAGCCTGATAGAGCATTCTTGTCGAGCTGCAGAGCAGTCAAGCTACTGCAGTTGCTCAACTCGGCTGGAATGCTCCCCGTGATCATGTTATCGGACAGGTGGAGCTGTTCAAGCTGTGCCAATCTTCCGAGCTCGCCGGGGATGTCTCCGGAGAGCTTGTTATCCGACAAGTCGAGCACCACCAATGCGGAGATATTGGCAAGTTCGCTCGGGATCGATCCATTGAGGGAGTTCCCCCACAGGAGGAGGCTGGTGAGCTTCTGGAGCTTGCCGAGCTCCGGGGGGATCACCCCGGTGATCTTGTTCATGTGCAGATAAAGATTGGTCAGCTCCGAGCACTGCCACAACTCCGTCGGCACCGAGCCGGAGATGTCAGTGTCGTAGAGGGCTAATGTTTGGAGACTGACCAAGTTGCCGAACTCCGGCGGGATGGCGCCGGAGAGGCCGGTCACCGCGGCTCCGAATGTGGTGAGGTTGGTGAGGAAGCCGAGCTGTGGCGGGAGCTCGCCGGAGAGGAAGGGGTTGCCGCCGACGCGGAACTGTTGGAGGGAGAGGAGCGAGCCGAGATGGGCGGGGATGGAGCCGTTTAGTAGGTTGTCCTGGAGGCAGAGCACCTGGAGGGAGGTGAGATTGGCGAGGGCGGCGGGGATGGCGCCGGACAGGCGGTTGGAGTTGAGGAGGAGGAACTGGAGGGACGACAGGGCCCCGAGCTGCGGCGGGATGGGGCCGGAGAGGGAGTTGGAGGAGAGGTCGAGGATGCGGAGGGCGGAGAGGGCACCAAGCGCCGGCGGGATGCCGCCGGAGATGTTGGCGGAGGAGAGGTTGAGAAGCTGGAGTGAGGAGAGCAAGGAAAGCTCCGGCGGTATGGCGGTGAGGTTAAGGAAGGTGTCGGCGAGGGAGAGCGAAGTGACGCGGCCTTGAGGGGAGCAAGTGACGCCGCTCCAGGAGCAGGGGGTAGGATCGGAGGGGTTCCATGATGGCGCCGGAGACCCGGCGGAGGTAGAGCTGGCTGCCAACAGCGAGACCAGAGCCTTTTCATCAGGAGAAAGAGAAGAGGCCATGGAACAGAGCCCGCTGTAGAAGAAGAAGAATAAGGAAGCCATGCGAATGGCTCTGCCCTTCCACATCGTTGTGCTAGCTCTTTCTTGATGCAAAAACTCAGGAGGTTCTCCAATGGCGGAAGTTGCTGAACTCCAGTGATCGATCAAGGAAGAGGAAGAGAGGAGGAGAAGCAGTTCATGTGAGAGAAGAGTAGACGAGAGGAGGTTCCCTCAAGGATCGCCGGGAGCCAAGAAGGTGCATGGCCTCTCTGCTTCATTAATTTAGGTGCTGAGAAATTTTACTTTACCCCCTACATTACCTATAATTTTTTATCTATATTTTATTATGAAGTAGAATTTAGAAATAAAATAATGGGCCGAGTAGCCGCACATAACGGGCTGACTCTAGGCCCAAGGAAACAAAGCCCATTGACAGATCCCCTACTCTACTGCACATGACTAAACTAACCTCAACATACCCAATCTAACCCCCAAATACAAGGGTATTCGAGTCATTTACGACACATTTTGTTGGGAAGGGCAGATTTGATGATAATGGGAGCAAGGCAAGGCTTGGGGGAGTGTGATAAAGTAAAAGAAAGAGAGGGGGGAGCAAGCTCCCACCCCAAGGCTTTGGGATGCTGAAACCGGCCTAATTTAATCCGAACCGGTCCAATTTCAAGGTCCGGTAAAAAAGCGTGGTAATTAAAGAGGGTGGGAATTATGGCGACTCAAGGGTTTTGCGTTTCCGAGACAGCGGCGAGTAGGGGTGTCAATTCGGGTGGGTCAACTCGAACCCGAGTTCAACCAAAACACCTCAACCCGAACCCGAACCCGACCAACCCGAACCCGACCCATATAACCCGAAAATCCGATTCAAAACGACTTTTTTGGGCTATTTTCCCTATAATTCTTCACTTTTATCTCAATATTCCATCATTATCATACAAACATGATATTAATATACATAAAAACATCTAAATTTTTAAAATAAAATTTGATTTAACTCTAAAAAAAAGCCGACGGCCCAATTTGATATGTTTTTTCTTTTAATTTTTTGTTTTTGTATGAATTGTTTAATCTGCACCCACACGGGACATCGTCTCGGGAACATCAGCTCGGTTCAGCAGCGACGAACCGAACCTAATCGAACCGAACCGGAATTCAATGCATTGGACTATTGGAGTTTCCTTAAAGGATGCGTTTACCATTAAATACAAATAAATTAGAAGCACAATACATTTGAGAGAATCCTAAATACTTTCTAATCTTCTATTAGTCAATTTAACTAGTAATTTGTTTTAGGACTATAGCAAAAAAAGTTACAAGTCAAACACGTAGGTTTAGAATCTAATGCCATTTATATTGAACCTAAACACAAAGTAACCCTCAATAATTGCTCCACTTAGCCTCCCCAAATTTCATTCCTCCCTAGAAGTCATAAAACTATAAATATTAATAGATAAAGTACTAATCCACTTAAGGGATATATACAAATCTTATTGTTAAATAGATATCGCCCTTGCCACCAAATTAAGGAACAAAACAAGAAGTCCAAAACCTATTGTTATTACTTGGCCATGTGAAGGCAAAATAATTAGTTTAGCGCAAGCCATCATGCCCTTCTTGTATATTTTCCACCCGTATTAACATTGTTTTGGTTGTTAAAGTCATCACCACATTTTTCACTTGTTTTGGTTGTTTCCTCTACGTTATTCAAATTTACCTATTGCTTTGTGTTTTGTTATTTTATTATGTAAAGTGTTGTTTCCTTATACAACGGTAAAATTATTATTTTATGATCAAAATATCACAGGTTCGAATTCTGAAAACAATCTCTTATAAAAAGTAAGATAAAATTACGTACTATATATCTTTTCTCGAGACCTCGTATAGCAGGTGCATACCCTTAAGTATTATTTCCTCTTGGTCTTCTTGACCTTTTCCTGATGATCCTTTGGTGTTTGCCCATGGATGAGGTTGAAGCTCAAATGTCTTCAATTCCTAGCTATCTGATTTCCTAATCCTCGAAGTTCTCACTGTTTGGCTCGACACTCTTTTGATCATTTAGCAAGAAGAATGTTTCCGCATTCACCTTTGTTCAAGCCTTTGCGGACCAATCTAGCGATTTAGTGGTGCAAAGTATCTATTTGGAGGTCTGTTGGAGTTTGAAGAAGGATAATATGAGACATCTAAATGATAGTATACAATAATAATAATAATAATAATAATAGTAATAATAATAACAACAATTAATTAGATTGACTGATTGAGTAACGTTAAGTCTGTGGTGATTAGTCTGGTCGTATGAAATTTTTCATCGACTATTAGGACAAATCAGGAAGTACTAGTGGCGGACGGTCCATAAGCCCATCATCCTTTACTCTGTTTTGGAGGAGGTAAGCGAAGGGAAGGAAAAGGAAAGGTACAAGTTGGAAGGAGAATTTTTACCCTTATTTGAGAGGAAGTGAGTTATGGAGGAGAATGGGAGAGAAAGGTAAAACCTATCCTTGCATGTTTGGGAAGCAACGAAATTTCTTACACCTCAATTTAGAGTGTAAGGAAGCAGACTGGATTCTTTGGTTCACTTTTTATGGACCAGGGGATGTCCATTACCCAATTGTGACTGGACTGTGACTGTAATTGGTTGCGATCCCTCCTGGGTTCACCTTTCCATTTAAACTATAGTTTAAGTCGAGATAGGCGATCGAAGGAAGCCCGGAAGTCACCCCCACTCAGCGCCTAGCAGCCTGGTCACCCGCACACCTTGGGGGCCCTCGGACTGCCTCCATCGTCTGTCCAGATCCAAACAACAATCTGAGTGGGAATGTGGACGTAGGGGAGTCACAACCAATTGCAGCCAGATTGGATTGGGGCCACGATCCGATCACAATTGAGTTATGGATAATCCTCTGATTCATAAAGCCTTTCCCGTAAGGAAAAGGAGAGAGAAGTAAAAATTATTCTAATTTTATTCTATTTTTTTGTCACATGTAGAAAGAAAGATTTTTTTTATAATTTTAATCTTTATTCTCTTTTCTTTCCTCCCTCCAAACAAGTAAGATAAATTCTTTATTCTAATTGAGAATTGAACTTTCAAACTATAAATATCTGATAGACAATTAAAAACACCATAGACATGGGAGCACAAATGACCGTATAATGAGAATTTAAAGTTGGTTTGATAAATTTATCGACATTGTTTAATTGATTTGATATGTATGATAGATACCCCAATTTACTAATACTACAAACTTATATTAATGTTCAATGGTCATATGAGTCAACTCAATTTTCACTTTAGTTAACTTAAATTAAAATTTTGCTCAAATATATTATTTTATTTGACTAGATAATTGAGTAAGCATTATAGTTGCATGAGATAAACATCAGTCGGACTCGATCTCTAATTTTGTTAGACTTGCTAAGTCCTCATAATCTTCGAGATTAAGCTTATGCTAAAATTACAATAAAAAAAAATCGATCTCCCATCAAAATTTCTCAATTAAATTTATCTAATTCAAAAGGTTAATTTTTAGTCAAGCAATATTCACCCCCAGGACTTATAATGATTCTAAGCTAATAGGGGGGCTTGACCTCACTTCCAAGCTGGACCCCTTGGCTATTGTTCTTTGTTTATGACCTACAATGGTCTTTTCATGAATTAATATTCATAAACAAAATTTATTTATATTTATCAATAAATTTTTTTATTAAACTTATAAAAACCCACTAACCAATTAAATAAATATTTTTTTTAAAAAAAATAAATGAATTTGAATTAAGACATTAATAATATTTAAATAAATAAAGTTCAATCCAAACCGAAGCAAACTCAAAGCAAACTCAGATTTATAAAATAAATAAAGTAAAATTTAAATAACCATTTTAATTTGAAGACTGAGTTTCATTTTCGACTGATTAAATTATGAATTTATCTAAATAGATGGTTGATCTAAAAATCCTAGATTGATAATTCATTCATTGTGAGTAATTTCTAATTTAGTCCGATCGCTTGATAAAAAAATTTCAGATCAAACCCATCACTCCAGATTAATAGGCCTGGATACCATATACCCATTTAAAAAAAAATAAAAAATATATTAATTATTAAAATAATTTTATATTTCCCTAAAATGGAAAAAATACAATTAACCCATGTGTTTTGTATTAAGTAGTATTTTGTCCTCCTATATTTAAAAAGGAATATTTAACCCTCTTTGCTTAAAATTTTCTCACGAATATAATAATCATTTAAAGAGAATAAAAATATATTAAATTGATCATTATATTTTCTCTGCAAATCTTTATAAAATTCAAAATTCATAGTAATCCCTCTCAAGGGGTAAGGATAGCAGAATGAGTTTTTGATTATTTTTTGTATTATTTATATTTATGTGGGAAGACACAATTGTCTTTATCAGATTTCTCGACTTTTGATAAAGGTAGTTAAATGTCATTTTTTAAATACGTACCACCAAAGCAGCGGAGAAAGGCAGGGTAGGAAGAGAACACCAAAGCCACGATCGGAAAAATTAACAAACAAACAAAGGTACCACTTTAAATTTCTGTTCGGTAAGGCCCATCTATTTTCATCGGCCACCACCCGCGGCCAGCATTCCTGCCGGCAACGGAGGCGCCTGCGTTGAGAGGGTACGGGGAAGCCTGGCGGTGGTGACATCATTAGTCGCACCAGTCGCTTCGGTCGGCCTCGATCGGCAGTGTCGATAGCACCTTCGCGTCGGGCCGGCTAGCGGTGTGGAAGCCTGGTGGCGGAGGCGCCATAATAGCCGTCCCGTTGTGTTGGCCCAGCAGCAGTAGCCACGTACGGCCAAGCGCCCGACCATAGATCTAGCAGCTTGGGCGAAACCACGGCGGCGTCGTCGGATCGTGGTAGAGAAGTAAAGGCGTAATTAGGGTTTCCTACAGTTTTTTTGGTGGGCTGGTAGTAAATTTAGGATTTAGTTATTATTGCTTTGAATGATATGGAGAAAAAAAGAAGCTAGGATTCAATTAAAAACAGCCGATGGAATTAAATTGTTAGGTTTTAATTAAATGAATCCATTTAATTTAAAACTTAAGAATTTTAATCTGATTGATTAAGGTCCGGACCTAATTTTTTTAGTTAAACACAGTTTTAATAAATCTAATCAGTTGTTTTGGATTGTAAGTTTTTTAATCAAACTGATCAGTTTTTTCTCAGGACTGAGTTTTGATTAAATTACTCAATCAACTATTGATTTATGATTTGATCAATTGCAAATGCACGTTTTAATCAAGACGATTTGTTTTATATTCTGCATTATGGCACTTGTTTGAAGTCAATTTGACAATTAATGTCAGCAATTTTGCACTCAGTACCTCATGTTTATTTGTTTGCAATTATTGCTAATTTTGTGTAATATTTTCTTACTGATGTCAAATTGACATATTTTACTTTGTCAACCACTATTTGAATAGTTGTGTATGTGCAACTAATCATTAATTATTGACATAAGATTTTTATTGATATGTAAATTTTAGAATCAATTTTAAAGTTATATGTGGATCTGTAATTAAAATTGATAGAGAGTTTATAATCCTAATCATGCATGAAATATATTATAAATTCTAATATACATAAAATTCTCACATCAATCATGGGCATTGCTTAAAAAAACATTCTACAATTGTAATTTATTATGAGTGCTTGCTGCCAAGTGACTCATGTATGATAAAACTTATTAATAGTGGTATTTTTTTGAGAATGTGTTATATTATTATGTTCTATATCATAGGATATAATTGATCTATTGGAGGGGATTTATTATGTATTACAATCTAGGACAACGCATCAGACATTGCTTTGAATATTTTAATGTGGATAATTTCATTTGACCTAAGGGGATATATTATCTAAATTAATTAGATTCATGGTCTTTCTCATGAGAAAGGTACTTATTGCATGTTATAATCGGAGGATTATAATGATGTGTTTAGGCTCTTGTTTCTCCAATTTAAGTCTATAGTTATTAACATTGTATTTTTAATTAATGCCTATAACATGGATAGTTGTTAGTTAATTATATTTATTATTGTTCAAGTTTTCTTTTGTGGGAAAAATAATTCAACTTAAAGGATATAAATCATCACGGTAAGGAATGAATTTCTCCTTAGCTAACTTTGCCAGCTGTAATATTTTTGTCCTTGCCTACTAGAATACTTTCGGTGGGCATGCCAAACTCACTCTTGAGCTCTCTATTGGATTAGTCTCCGACTCACCTTGTTGCTCAGTTAGTTGCTTTGAATCCTGAGCTACTTGAAGATGAGAAGTGGCATGAAGGGATGACAATTTTCTCTAAACCAATGGAGGATCCGATATTCGACCCGAATGGAGGAGGGTATGGAGAGACTATCAATGTCCGATCCAAATTAAATAATATATCTATATATGTATTAAAGAAAATTTTCTTTTCCCAAAACTCACTAACTATTTTTGTTGATGTTAGGAGTAGGCTACATAGATGTTTAATCTATTTTTTTAATTATATTTTCTTCGTTTAATATGATGTGAAGTTTAATATGCTTTTGTTGAATGATGATAGTGGGATGGAAAGAAGAAAAATTATTAGTATAGAAAATATCTGATTCTTTAATGAGTATGGTAATGGGGATGGATATCCGATACCCGATGGATATGGGGATGGAGGATATAGAATCCGATCCAAACCTGATCCATTGCCATCCTAGTGACATCTAATATTGGAGGGTGTGGCAGCCCTTGCTCGAGCTCTCTATTGGTGGGAGTACGCCTATGAGCACGACGCGCAAACTCAAGAAGATTGTCGTTGCACCATGCTTTGCAACGGACCAAAAAATAAGACATCATCTTAACATAAAATACTATATGACAATCTATGACTCTATAACTTTTTTTCTCAAAAACACTCCAGCACTTTTGAAAATGACTCTACAGTCCATTCAACGTCACAATCTGAAAAAAAAGACCAAAATACAATAAACCACAAACTCCTAAACTCAAATCATCAACCATGCTCTTATACCAAGAAGAGCACTGTTGATGATTTAAGTTCGGGAGTTTGTGGTTTACTGTATTTTGGTCAGTAAAGATGCATCATATATATATACATATAGGATGAATTCAGTCAATACGAAGTGCATCATAAATATCGGGTCATGACAAACTATATTTCACATCTTTTAGTTTAATATGTTCTATTACTATTTTTAAAAAATAAATATGTTAGTGATTAAATTATTATTTATTATAAAATCAATATAATATGAGCCTGTATCATAAAATATTTAAACTATTTTTTTTGGATTCAAATTAATATATACATATATTATAATGTTTATATTACAATTATTTGTTAAAAATGTTTAAGTAATATGAGTTTATATCCTAAAAATATTATTTTTGGTTTCAAGCTAGTATAGAATTATCTATTACTATGTTTATAGTTCGATTACTTGTTAATAATAAGTACTAATATAATATTTTTAAAGTTTTCATAACATCTAAAAATATTGTTTATTTAATAGAAACCTTTATTATTTTAATCTATTGTAATAATTAAATTAATCAGAACAATATTATTTAATTATTTAGATATTATTTCAATAGTTTATCCTTATATTATTAAGTAATTTCTTTGTCAAAAAAAGTTGTTTATTTAATATAATTCATTCTATTTTAATATACTAGCTTATGGAAGGGGAGCTTTGGCACAATGGTAAAGGTGTTGTCGTGTGATATGTTGGTCACGGGTTCGAATTACGAAAAAACCTCTTGCGTTTTAGATAAAGCTACGTACAATAGACCCTTCCCTAGGACCCTGCATTGGCTGGAGCTTTGTACACTTTTTGTACTAACTTATGGTTTGTGTTCCATGCTATTTACATGTTCAATAGAGAACAACACGTGCTTTTTTAAGTTCAGGATGAAAATTATTAGGAGAGCCAAATTTTGTGACAAGTCAATTTGGTTTTGTTCACCTTATTATTGTTTTTACTATGAATACCTTTTCCTCATGTTTTTTCTATCTTAGCAGGAAATTTGGTTTTTTTTTTAATGTACATGGGAGTAAATTGTCGTACTCTTCAATAGACCAAGGAAGCCATTTGTTTTGATCGATGAGGGAGGAACCATTTAACCCTTTGCATGTTTTATTGGGTAATTTTCATGTCTTAACTTGAGCTTTCCGTTTGATCCAGCCAACACATCAGCAACATTTTACATGGATCATCGGCAAGTTTTAAAGTCATAGCTGATGGTTCACTGAGATGTCTACTGAAAATAGCTTAAGAATTTGACTTTCCCAAATGATTTCTTCAATATTTATTTACGAGTTACAAATATAGTATGATTTGAGCTTCTAGTTTGGTTGGTTTGGTGCTAGCATTTCTGTATAGTTCGTTTGTTCTTCCTTGTGCTTATCTTCCTAATGAAAATTTTGGATCCCTATTTTTCATGTGCCCATGTGTTCCTCTCATACCTACTTTGATGCACATATGAATCAATTTACGCATATGTAATGCATTTATTTGTAGAAAAATATATCCGAATTTCATGTATTTTATGTACACACAGATATAATATATTATAATTAGCAGAAGAGAGGCATATATGAAAACATTCATATGCACACATCCTTATGGAGCTGACCTAGTATTTGATCATTAGGTTTTATACCTCGAACTATAAAAATTAATAAGGTGTAATTGTTCATAAATAATCTTCTGATTAATCCAACATTTTCATCTCAACCTCCTCATCTTAGTTGACATAATGGGGATGAGGGCAGCAAAGTGCAGTCGCATTATTCTAAACTACAAAGGTTGAGGGTTGATTGGAAATTACGAAAAAGTTCATATGCATGCCTTCATATGGAGCTGAGTTAGTATTTCATCACAAGGTTTTAGACCTCAAGCTCAAATCACTAAAATAATTTTTAAGGTGTAATTGTTCGCAGATACAAATAATTTATCATTTATCTTTTGATTAATCTACATTTTCATCTCAACCTCCTCATCTTAGTTGACATAATGGGAATGAGGTTAGCAAAGTGCAGTTTCATTATCCTAGACAAGGGTTGAGGGTTGATTAGTAAAAAATCAACTTGACTTGCAGTGAGGAGACTTGCCTTTGTTCTTGAGTTGCAAGTTTAACCATTGGAAAACTACTCTAATTGTGTCAAGCGTCATGGGCACACCAGCCAACATATCTTCATACTTTTAGATCTTGATAAAGTTCAATACGCATAGATCCTGGTTTTGCAAGATTCAATTTTAGTTGGGTTGACAACAATGTTTGCTGTCCACTTGATTGTGATACAAGTTTTCACTAAGTTCTTTCCCTTGATTTTACTCTGAAATCAAAACTGGTACATTTCTTTTGCATGCATATAGATTGATATGTTTTGGTGTTTCTATTTCCTATCCTCAGATGGCGCAATAGCAGGAGCAGCTGCTGGTGGTGTTGTGGAAGCAGTTTTATATCCTATAGATACAATAAAGACCAGGCTTCAGGCAGGTTAATCATGCAGAAAACAGAACTCTATTGTTTATGATATAATGTTCATATTTCCAGAGCGTGATGTATCATTATCAAGTTGTGTTTGTATAGAAGGCTGTTGCTATATGAGTAGTAATATTGAGATTTATTAAGTGAGATTAATTAAATCAATTTTTATTACATGGACCAATGATTTTTATAGCTTTCTTCTATCCCTTACACATTTTAGTCTAATAGGTAATAGGTTCACCTGTCCTATGTAATTTATTGGTCGTTGAACATGTTCATACCATCTCTATTTTCTCTCATTTTATCACCAATTGAATGTATACCTAATTGGTCTTGAATGTTAATGTTTTTCATTTTATCCTTTCTACTAATTTCACACATGATCTTAGCATTCATCCATCTTAGCATTCTAATTTTTATTCGGCTAACTTTTTTGTTCTTGTTGCTTACTAACAATGCAACACTCCTGTCCATGGATCCATAAAGTTGATTTGTGCCTGTCTACATAATTAATCTTATGCTTTTAAGCACAATATCATAGTTTCTATTATATCTCAAAATTTAGTAGGTGAGTAATCCCTGCTTGGATAATTTAGAAAAGTTGTTTTAGTCACTTAGGCAGCTTAAACTTTCAAAGACTGTTCCAAGTTTCCAACTTCTCTGGAAATTTAACTAGCAGATATACACTTCTAGCAATGCTCAAGCTTTTCAAGCAAAAGATTGTTTGGTTTTGTCTTACATGTGACCTAGTGATTTTTTTTTTTAAAAAGGAATAACCTACTGACTCATCTAGTTAGGGGTGACAATTTGTGTCATACTGTGTTAATCGTGTCATTAATGTGTTGCATCATTTGTCAATAAAAAAATATTTGTAATAATGAAAATTATAATTTTATTTTTTTTGTAGTTGTAAGATTAATTAAGCCTCTAAAGAATTAAGTTATGTGTCATAAAATGTTTTAATGATTTTAAAATGGCTTATCATCATAAACATATCAGTTTGTCTCAATTCATTCATGTCATGCCACTTTCAATTTTTGTGTCGGGTTGGATTGTGTTAGTAGGTCGTGTGTAATATCTTCATCTCTACCTCTAGTTGTAAGATGCCCTTTTCAGTTTAATCTTGTTTGGATTTGTATAATTTTTTGTAATATTTACTTTAGAGTCCTGAAGAGTCTTTCCTCTCTGTCATCTTTTAGGCTGCTCATGGGGGGAGCAGAATCCATTGGAAAGACCTGTATTCTGGAGTTGCTTGCAACCTTGCAGGGGTCTTGCCGTGAGTTACTATTCTGTCTATGTAGTTCATTGAGGGCTTAATATTCAACTTATAATTATCTTGTTTTTTATTTGATAATCTAATGATATCATATATGCTTGAAAGTGCTTTTACTAATCATTATGTTTACTTATGTCAAACTTTCATCATTTATGCATGTTGTGTTATGCATTACATAGCTAATTTACATCTATACTTTTAAGGATAACACAGTTGCATAGTGGACAATCCTGACCTGAATAAATCTCTTTGTAGCCTATTACTTCTATCTGTCATTTTCTTTGGCACCAGTGAAAGATCTTTCTTGCATTTACCATGATTCCTTTTTGTCAAAAAAGGCAATTTCTGAATTATTTACATGTTTGATTAAACAGGGCCTCTGCCATTTTCGTAGGCATATATGAACCTACCAAACAAAAGTTACTGAAATTATTTCCAGAGAATCTTAGTACTTTTGCTCATCTGGTAAGTTAGTTGCAGTTTTTAGATAATTTTGCAGTTTATGATGGTAAACAACTCAATATATCTGAAAGGTGAACAAAGGAGCAGTGAATGTTGTATGGATTGTATTGTATGTCAGAAACCTGTTCCAGAGGTACATGCTAGTGGATATGCCACCTAATATAACTATTAATTCGTATGAAGCTCTATTTATATTTGAAGAAAAAACATGTTTGCAAACTGCTTTGATCATGAATTATGAAGCACATTTGAAAGTGTATTTCATGAAGTAAATTGTGGTCAATATTGATATGAAATTTTGGCATGTATAGTCTGTGTTTGTTTTTTGAATTGTTTTTCCAATTTTCCATTTCCAAGGAAAAAAAAACAGAATCAGCAATGGAAATAGAAGTAGAAAAATGTTTATCGCTGCCTTTTTGACTAATATATGAAAAAAAATCATACAAAGAACAATTGCTCTTCCCTAGAAATAGCAAAAACAATAAATTTTATTTTATCATTTTGATGGCTTTTATTTTCTTGGAAAATATTGAACACATTTCCAAAAACAGTTTTCCCTTTGTTGATACAGAGAATTGAAAACCCCAAAAATAAAATAAATACACCCTTGGGCATTTTCTTTTTTTAGGAAGGCCCTTTGATATTCTTCCTTATCCTTTTTTTCTCAATTTAATTAGCATTATTAGTTTATTAATCTTTTGGTTGATTTTACATTGTGTTTCTAGCTTATTTGAACTACCTTGTAGAAAATTCACTATCTAATTTTTGTTTTTGTTTCCTTATCTGCAAACCTTATGTTATTTGAAACAAAGTTCTTATGAAATTAAAAAAAAAAATTCATTTAGACTGCAGGTGCTATTGGAGGAGCTGTTTCTTCGTTTATTCGCGTTCCAACAGAGGTGAGGATATGCCTTTTTGAAATTCATTTTTTTTTTTCTAAAGTTCAAGTGACTGTTGCTCTTTCTAGGTAGTTAAACAAAGGATTCAGACTGGACATTTCACCTCTGCTCCCGATGCTATCCGTCTTATTGTTGCTAAAGAAGGGTTTAGAGGTCTTTATGCTGTATGTTGCTTTAAGTTTATTCTGAAGTTTTCCAATGCTTGTGCTTGAATACAATTGCAGTATCCACGATGCTCAATTTTATGTACAACTTCTAGTTAACCTTGCTGCTTATTTTCTTCACAGGGATATAAGTCATTTCTATTACGAGATTTACCCTTTGATGCACTCCAATTTTGTATATATGAGCAGCTTCGAATTGGATATAAGATTGCAGTAAGTTCTGAAAGAATCTTAATGGTGAATGCCATGATTAAAATTGGTTAGCAGTGGAATGTTTAGTGGATTACTTGCTACCACACTATCTTTTGTTGGATTATGTCAACTGTCTGTGGCTGTTCTACCAAAATTGAAGTGAAATTATACCCAAGTTGCCATGCATGCCTCCTTAGGCCTGATGCACACTGTTTTAGTATTTTTTGAATCCCTGTCTTTTCTTCTTTCATAAATAGAAGAACCTGTTCTCTGCTGATAGGCTTCTGGATTCTTTGTTTGGGTTTTACAGTTAGCATTGAATCATGAGTCAAAATTAAGGATTTGATCTAAAGTATCAAACGTTGCTAGTAGTGTCCAATAGACATTGCAATGACCATCAGATGGTGGCCTTCACCTAAAATGGCAGGTTTTTTTGAATATTTTTAATTGTTTTATAGCCTTTATCTGTCATGTCAGCAAAATTCTGGGCGTCCCATGCCCCCATGTCTAATGCTGATCAGCTCTTGTCGAGCTATTTGTTAGTTTGTGCTGCATATGATGGGCTACTTTGTGCTTTTGTATGCATGCCCTCTGTTTATGTTATGCCCCATCACAACCTAACAAGATTCACACCATGCACAAACCCTATTGTTTATAGACACTGTTTGCCACGACTTCAACTTAGTCATTGCAAGGACAACAAGTCCCATCATTTGCAATTGGTATATTGAAAGGTATGACCATAAAACACAATCTATTAGTATCAGTCTCATGTCGTAGGGAAGTGAGATTGTAAGCAATATATTTATCCTTCTATACACATCATAAATGAATAATTAGTGAGAGACATTTATCAAGATTGGATTGGTTAGAAGCATTTTCAAATTTGTGGTCTTTGTGATATGTGTTTTTGCTAGCATGGATTGAGATACCTAGATTTTAATATTATTTGTTTTTCTTGACTATTGTGAAGAATTTAGTCCGAAATGATACTTTATCCTGAAGGTTTCTTGTTAGATATGAAAAAGAACTCCTTATGACCCACCAAAAACGGAATTACAGAAATTGAGGCTTAAGCCCCACATAATGAAATACAAGCATGGGGGAAAGAGTGATTCTGTTCATATCCAAGTGCTTTAAGCATTCTGCATAACTGGTGACCTCATATAGTGAAATACAAGCATGGGGGAAAGGAGGATACTATTTTTCTACATAAATGGTTGGGTTGGCTTGGTATAATATAATTCAGGATCGGCATCAAGTTTGATTTGGTAGACTAGCTATCTTGCACAAGGTTTGGGTCTGGCAGATTTAGGCATGCTTGGGATTGAATGTATCTATTTTGTGACTCCTAAAATCAAGTGCTCTTGGAGAAACTTTAGGTATAAGAACAATAATACTAATTTCCACAAAGACAGAAGTACTAAGTTATTCTCTATTGCTTTCTTCAATCATACAGGCAAGGAGGGACTTAAATGATCCAGAGAATGCTTTAATTGGTGCTTTTGCTGGTAATCTCAAGCTCTGTTGGTGCTTTCTGTGCCTATTAGTTCTTGTTTTTTTTTTTTGCAACATTATCTTGCTACCCTTCTTGGAATACTTCATGAGATTAACTATAATGTGTGAGATTTAATTTATAATTTTCAGAATATATAGTTTTGAATTGATGTTCTTTCATATCAGCATCCTGTTGCATTCTTGAGCACTTCACAATTGAACATATAATTATGTATTTCTGTAAGTGAAAGTTCTCTCTTCCCTTCATCTACCAAGGAGCCAAACATTTGATTGTCCCTTGAACATATATTGTAACAGCTTGTTTCATTAAGGCCATTTACTCAGCATACTATCATTTTAAAGTTAACATACATTTTGACTTTTGAATGTTATAGAATCAAATGTAAACTGTCAATATACAATTATATTATAAAACTTGAAGTTTCTAATAAACTTCTTTTATAATTGTAATCTTTTAGGATTTATAAGGGAATTTTAGCCGGAGCAAAAAGTGATTACGTTCACCCCAAACGTCCCTCATAGCCCTTCTTATGTTATGTGAAGGGAGATAAATTACGAGGTCATCTTATAGTTGACCGTAAAGTGGCTAGGGGTGAATTTTAGTCCACGATCATTGCCCCTGACTGATTTCATATGCCATCTTAGATGCTTGCAGAAAGCATGCAGTTTTTGTAGAATCCACCTTCTGTTTTACTTTACAACACTTCATCCCTACTAGATTGCTTCTGGTATTTTTTTATTGAATGTTTTCTTACTTCAGGTGCAATAACTGGAGCTATAACTACACCTCTTGATGTCATGAAGACTAGATTGATGGTTCAGGTAACATCTTTTTGTTTCATAACTTGTTCATATAATACAAGAATGGGACAGTATACATTCATCTTGACTTGTATTGCAGGGTTCAGTAAACCAATATAATGGGCTACTTAATTGTGCTCAAACAATTTTTCGGGAAGAAGGCCCAGCAGCTTTCTTAAAGGTCTTTTTTGCTTCTGCTTTACTCCATTTGTGATTTCGCATATTCCACAATTTGTCAATGATGGCTTGTGTATCAAGAAACCCTGATTCTTGGTCTGTCATTTAGGTCTCGCATGCTAATTATTGCCTTAGATTTCCCCTCCTGAGAGATTTTGCACTTCTGGAGAATATACCTTCAGTCAAGTAGCCTTTTGTTATAAATCATACTGAATTGAACATAAGCCTCCTAACAATTTCTTTGTTTCGTCTGTTCATCAGATGTTTATTCGCTTGGTTTATAATCTATATAACTGTTTCTGAGGTATCATTGTTAGTGAAGAACAGGGACAAACAGAAATTAGTTAGCTGACATGAAGGTATCTAGCTATGCCTTTTAGATAATAAAATAGCTTTAAAAATTTTGATTAAGATGTATTTCAATGTTTAAGGAGGATCAATGGATCAGTTGAGGTGAAACATGAGAGAAGCAAGGGAGAGAGAACTTTACAACGATACTGAATGATATCGGCCAACTCCCAAATACTTAAAACAAAATTTTCATTTTAATATGACTGATCATGCTAAACCTTTAACGAGCTTTGTTTGTTCTTCACAGGGTATTGGTCCAAGAGTACTATGGATCGGGATCGGTGGCTCGATATTCTTCGGTGTTCTAGAGAGAACCAAACTGTTGCTTTCCCAGAAGCGTTTGGATCAGGACCTGAAATCTTCGCAGTCTGCTGTCATCAATAACAAGAGGTGAAAGTTCTGGTTTCTCGGAAGTGATCAATCAACCATCTTCATTTGCCAATGTTAATTTACTTAGTTTGCTAATTTACTTAGTTTGCTAGGGATCATTGTGACTTGTATCTATACCTTTTTAGGGATTTAATGTTATGATTTGGCCTTGTTCTCTATTTCATTTTATTATGCAAGAGAATTTAGACACAATCTATGAACAATATTCATCTTAGACGCAGTGAAGTAATTCGTAGAATTTAGATATATTTTTGACAAATTGATTATACAGAAAGTTTTGATGAGCAAGAATCTATACTTTTGAATAATACCAGACTTCAAATCTGATTAATTATTAGCTATTAAATTTATTTTAAATAATATACAAGTATATTTTTTGTCGTCGAATTTTATAAAAATCATGACATCAAACTAAAAATTATTTATGATTGAATTCATACGGACGCACGTGAACCTACTTGGCAGTGTCGGTCACGGACGTCGTCTTCCAAATCGATGCCGATAGAAACTTCTGGAAACAATATTCGAACCATTAAATAAAATACTCTTGTCGTTTGCTTAATAATCTAACATTAATCTTGATTAAAAAACTCTTGCAATGGAAAGAAGAATAAAGTCATGAATTGCCACCAAACACTTGGGTGGGTTAGTGCTTTAACTAAACGCAAATTACCTAATTAGGACGAGATTAGTTGTTGGTGCCGTCCTTCTCGACATAATTAAATATGTAGTGCGCTGATTGGCATCATTTTTTTTTTTTAAATTTTACTGAGAGAATTCGATGAATTTATGGGAAAAGTGTTTACTTCGACGGTGACTCACTCTCTGACTTGTGCTTTGACTTTTGTTAGTGGCTTTGCTTTTGATCGACAATTTGACATTTTACAAATGGTTGTCAACGTTGGACGGTCGATTAAATTAATCTGTCGTCGGATTAAGGCAGTATTGCACTTTGACTTCATAGAGATATTTTAACAACTTATTCAAAAAATTATAATTTAATATAAAATGTCTTTTTTCCCCTTCAACTTGATAGTAACTTTAACTAAAGTTGCTTTGTATAATTTTAATTAAATTGTTATCTATCTTTATCAGCTAGGGATATTAAAAATGAATCTGATCTATCAATTTAATTTGAATTGATATGAAAAAAAAATCAAATTTAAATTAAAAATTTTTAAATTTGGATTGAGTTCGGGTCGAATTCAGATTAATTTTTTTTAATTGTTTAAGTTCGGATTAGATTAGTTTGAATTGGCCTGAATGGATACAAATTTAAAGTTTGAGTTTTTTAAGATTAAATTAAATTTTATTTTAAAAATTTAAATAGTTTAGTATGTAAATAATAAATATTAGTATAATGATGAAATATTAAGATAAAGATATAATAATGAAGATTTATAGAAAATAATTTAAAAAAAATTTAGGTCCAACTGATTATTCAGATGGATCGGATTCCGATTAAGTTCGGGTTGAGAGTCCATCCATCCAACTTGACGCCTCATTGCCAGCCGTCTGCCGATGCATGCATGTGCACACCTTTGTTTTGTGGGTCCCACGAAAACGAAAAACATTCGTATCACTTGAGCGTTAGGGTAAATATATTACTTGAACGAGATGGCGCCACGTCACCTGGATCGACAAAGCAATCTTCCTGCTCCACTACTCTAGCGAAGCGGCCCCCGCCCACAGCCACGTGCCCGTGTCACACCCGAAAATATCTGATTCTCGACGGCTCAACCGGTAACCATGGGAATGCTGGCTTTACTCCCATGTCATCGATTCAATCCGTTCCCAATCAAATCATATTAAGTTGAAAAATAATAAATAAATAAAATTGTAATTAAATTATAATTATCTGTTTAATTAAGCGTTTGCATTTAACCATCATATATATTTTTTATAATAGGTACACCGCCTTCCCTACTTCACCGATAAATACAGAGCATCTCGTGAATATTCCAAAAAAATTTCACATAAATATTAATTTAAACAATTAAAGAGGCTCTAATTAAAAGATTTATAATATTTTAAACAAATTAAACTTAAACTAAACTAATATTCAAACTAAAAACTACGCAAAAATTAAACTCTATTTCAGCAGCTCGATTTAATTTGACTCAGTTATCAAACGAGTAGAGCTCGACACGCCGTCACGTTTGGAAAATTACCGCCGTCCAACTGCGTAATGCCCCGCCGCCCCTTGTCTCCCCATCGTCCACTTGTCCACTTGCGTCACCATAATCTCCACTCGACCCATTTTTTTACGCCACTGGGACCGCCCGCTTCGCCTTCCTCAGCCGTCCATCGCCGCCCACCTCGTCTCGTCTGACGGCCACAATGCGACCGCGTCGCAGTCTGGGGGGCAGTCTGGGGGGGCCTCTTCGATGGGCGCTGCTGCGAGGGCGTGTTGAACAGCGGCCCGTGCGTGGGGCCTGCGCGTGGTCATGCACCAAAAATATCAACGCCACGTCGGACGGGGGGAGGGCGAAGCCCAGCCTCCAGGTCGCACACCGCGTATCGCCCAAGAATCTTTTACTCCGCTCTCTCTTGCCCTCCCCCGATTACAAAATATTATTGCTTGATAAAACCCAAAACGGTTTTTATATTTATAAGAAGACCCATCCATCTCTCTGGCAAAAACCAAAAAACACAAAAAAAAATCTTCTCCGCTCTACTCCCTTCCGCTTAATCTCACCCCCCTTACAGAAAATAAAAAAACCAAACTCTACTCTGCGAAAGCGCTTGGAAACCCTAGCATAGCCTCAAACGATCTGTCCAGGTACGTATGCGCACTCTCCATTTTTTTCGTGATCTTGGTGTTCTTTTTTTGTGTGGATTTATTGAATTTAGCCGTCCTTTCTGTTTATTTGTTTCAGTTTCTTAGGGATTCTTAACGTTCGTCCCATCTGTCTGCAGTAAGCTATATGAGTATCTTGCTTTAGCTATTTCCTTTGCGTGGATTTATTATTATTATTATTATTATTATTGTTTTTAGTTTTTTTTTTTTTTGGTTGTGATTGCTGTTTCTTCTGCAGAAATTTGAAGATTGATGTGCTTTGAGGTCGGTTGAGATGGTCAGTTAGGTTTTAGAGGGGTTGAAGCCCCTTTCCGGGGATTGAAGCTGGACCTTGATGACTCAAGAGTTTTATTATCCCGCTTTCTGTCAAATCTTAGATCAAGTTTTAGGTATTAGGCCGATGAAGCGGTTAGGTTTGATTGATGTAGATGGAGAAGCGAGTTAGTGATTTGGAACCTTTTTCATTGACCGCTAAACAATATATTGGTTCTGGAGTTTGCTTGGTCTCGGCAAGAGAAAAGATTACAGAGGCATTTAGCTAAGAATGTCTGTCACGAATGAGAAGTGGATTGACGGCCTCCAATTCACGTCACTCTTCTGGCCACCACCCCAAGATGAACAACAAAAACAGGTACACAATGAAAGTGATTGTTTATTCGTTTTGCAGTAGCTCGCAGCTTCATTTCTTAAGATATTGTTTCGTTATGTCTCTCTTTCCTTCCAGTGATTACTTGACGAGCTCAGTTTATTTTTTCTGCAATGTTTAGGTACCTCATCAGGGCTCATATATTCAATATATTTTGATATATGTAGACACTAAAAGTTGCAGTATATAAATGCTTTATACTTACATTACTTACAAGAAGTTGTGGTTCCTGCTTCCCGTATTTCCCTAAAATGAAGAAATTTTGAGGCAATAAGATGTAGATATTTAGGCAATATTAGGCATATGAAAGGAGAAAGGGAAAATATATTTATTAACTATTTAATGAACTTCAACAGATAGCTTAGTTTTAGAGGTAGTAAACTGTGACCAATTCAAAATCATGGATCTGTATTTAGAATTAGATAAAACGAAGTGAAAGATATAAGAAAAAAAATCAAATATAGGCAAAAATGAGGTTAGAAAATTCAAAATTTTGGTACGAGCCACATGACCTAAACCTAAAAAGTAGTAGTTCTAAATAGTGTTATGTTCAGGTCATAATTATGTCACTACACAAAAAATGTTATGTTTAGATTTCACAAAATATGTTCAGGTCTAATACCCTGCCATGTTGAATTCCATCAATGGCACCAGTTGTTGACCCTTAAGTAGTCCAGCTGGACAAACTGGACAATTAGCTGAAACCAAGAAAAATATCCAAACTATTCAGATCTTTAGAAGGTCAAGATGCTGCATATTGAGTGAGAGAGCCCACCAGTTAACATGATCCCTGGCCTTTGTGAAATCCAACTTTAGAGCTATAGCTTATTTTACCTGACAAATTGATAGGTTTGGTGGCAACAATGGGCATTCTTTCCCTGTCGACAATGCTAACTAAGAATGATCAACGATAATGTGATTAAATAAAAACAGTTCTTAATCTATCTGCAAGAACATGGAGATGTTTTTCAGAATAATGTGGAAAAGTAAAAAGAGTTTGAAATCCTTCACCTTCTAAACATCAGTCCTCTAATAGTGATGAATGCAGTAGTCAGTCATCTAAATACATTGCTTGGATAAAAAGTTTTGAATAGGAGAATCAAATCCTGAGAGACTACTTCCTAATAATCTTAGATGAATTCACAGGTAATAATACAATTAGGTTCTGGTGACATATGCTTACCAATCTTTAAAATGCCAAGCTTTATATCTTCCTCTATAAAGTAAATAATCAGGCTAGATAAATTGAAGGACTTTACTTGGTTAGTTAAAAAAAGTTTGCCAGATGCAATTTTGAAGACATATCAGTAGGTGATCCCAAGAGTTATTTGCAAAAACTGGTAAACTCATTGTGAATAGATGTTAAATTACAGCACAGTTTCATTAATTATTAAACAAGAGAGTATCTTTTTCTGTTCCTTCCATTGGCTAATTGTTCAAATCCAAAAATGAATCAAGTATCAACAAATAACTAAGAAGCCAAGAATAAATAAAGACATTGCAATTTTTTGTATCTCTATGTGGTAAGTCAGGTTTAATTTTTTTTTGTCATTCATTTTAATGATGACTAATAGATTTGGCTTTTCCTTAAGGCCCAAGTCATTGCCTATGTTGAATATTTCAGTCAGTTCACTTCTGAGGACTTCCCAGAAGATATAGCTCAGGTATAATTATCATGCCAATCTGTTTTTTGTTCTAAAGACTACTAGCATATAACTATTTTGCTGTATTAACAAAGTAGTGCTTCAAAATACTCATTCTTGCTCCTTCTATTTGTGCAGTTAATCCAAAATCACTATCCTTCTAAAGAGAAGCATCTTTTGGATGAAGTTCTTGGTATTGGCTTATTCACACCTTACTACTGTCAGTTTCAAGTTATTGCTATCTCATTTCCAGTGTCAAGTTGCTGACTCCAGATTCTCGCTTTTCTTAATTTACAGCTGTATTTATTTTGCATCATCCAGAGCATGGTCATGCAATTGTTCATCCTATCCTTTCACTTATAATTGATGGGAGATTGGTGTATGATAGAAATGCCCCTCCATTTATTTCTTTCATATCCTTGGTGAGCCAAAATTCAGAGGTACAATATTTTGAGAAAGTATATTATCTTACCATCATAATCCATTCTTTTCAAGTATGGTAATATTTTATCTTAATTTTGAAATTCATGTATAAATTCACAATTTTCAGTGATTTATTTAGCCAATTAATTACTGCAGAAAGAGTATTCTGAGCAATGGGCTTTGGCATGTGGGGAAATTTTGCGCATTTTGACTCACTATAATCGGCCAATCCACAAGGTCGAGCATCATAATTCTGAAGCTGAAAGAAGCAGTAGTAGTAACTTTGCCACAACAAGTAAGTCTGAGAAAGAAACATCTACTCTAGTTCAACAGGAGCATGATAGGAGGCCACTGCGACTATTATCTCCATGGATTACAGACATATTACTTGCTGCACCATTGGGCATTAGAAGTGATTATTTTAGATGGTATGTATCTGAATTTTGCCTCTTGTTCATAGGTTTTCTTCAATCCAAATTAAGTGTCAGAACTCCGGACTTGCTCAAGGCCAAGGCTACCAAAATCTTAATTCACATTTGTTCGCGTATTGTGCCTATGATGTTTCAGGATTCCTTGACTAGTTGAAAGTTTCCTTTCAATCCTCTTGCTCTTCTGTGCTAAGCCTGGGCTTATTTTCTACCAAATCAGGACCTTGAAGATGAGGCCTTTTTAAATAAATAAAAATCTCAATCCAAAATGCAGACCTTAGGCTGCTTACGGGGAATCTCAGTTTACCTGAAACAAAAAAATCTCTTCTTTGTCTGACCTTGCTTTTTTTAGGAAGTATAGTGAGACCAAACGTTATCTATAAATATGTTAGTTTGTTTCTGCTTTTATGAAATTTGGAATTTTTCTGACAATTCAAATCGGATATTCCCAGTAAGAGTTATCTTAACGTTTTGACTTGAATATTTTTCTACATTGTTTTACATCCAGTATATATATTCTACGTTCAGATTATTGAACACTATTTTGCAAATTAGGTGTGGAGGGGTCATGGGAAAATATGCAGCTGGTGGAGAACTAAAGCCTCCTACAACAGGTTAGCTGAAGGTGTTTCTATATACATCATAATTGGATACCAATTCTAGTGCTTTTCCCAATGTATTATTTATGTTATTCTTTATGGCATGTTAGACAAAGTATGCAATAGGGATACTAGTAACAGACTAATCAGTTGTCCATTTGATTTGGTGAAAATAGTTTGCTTCTTCTAGAAGAATGCAATAGATCTACATCTACATCAGTATAATTTGAAGATGAACTTGGTCTTAAAATAAGAGGTTTTCCTAGAGTATTCTCGTGGTCATGTAGAATTTTTTAAATTGTTTTCCACATATGATCTCTAGAAATTGACAAATCATATTGACTCTTCTGGGATCAACCAATAGGTCTCCCCTTTCTAGTACTAATGACATGGGAGTTTTAACTGATTGGTCCTAGTATACTACCTTTGTCAAACATATCAAGTATATACTTTCGTTGAAGAGATGTAAATGTGTGAGTAGGCATCTCTATACCAAGTACTGAAGATCACCTATGTCTTTAGCTTGAAATGTTGATAGAGTTTTCCTTCAATTGTGTGATCCCAATAGAATATTACTAGTGATGATAATATTGTCTATATAAACAAAAGGAAATATACTTTTTTCTTATGTAGAAACGAAGTGAAATAGCTTCTGGTCATGCCATACTGAAGAAGAGTATAGTTGGACTTTTCATACCAAAGCTACTGAGATTAATTTGACCCATGAGATGATTTCTATTAGGAGCGTTAGGTGCTCTAGGGGGTGAATAGCGATTGTAACCTGTAAGTGATGATTCTATACTTTTGCTATCGAACTATGTCAACACGATTAGCATAGCGAAAATAAAGCAATCAACACTTACCACAATCACTAACACGTTTATTTAACATGGTTCGATAGTCCCCTAAACTCCTCTGTGGTCTATGATCTGTCAGTGGATCACTCTTGAAAAATTACTATCTTTCTCCTTTTAGAAACTTCCAGAGGTGGAGAAATTACTTGCAAGCACAAGAGATTACAATGAATACAAAGAGGAATGTTATGGGAAATTTCAAGGCTTGTAATAGGTTAACCAACACTATTTCGCCAACCATAAAGCCTCCATCCACTCTTTTTATAGCCTTTGAGATCCTTGTTGCAAGTTTTTCTGCCACCCATCAGCAGTCGACTAGTTTGAATGTGTTAGGGTATTGGATTTCTCAGCCACCAATGAACTGAACTCCAACACCATATTGTAACCTTGACTACGAACAACTTTAAAATGAAACACGTGTAGAAGTAAACGCTAAGCTCAAATCATGGTGAGAAACACTAGGAGTAAAAGGTTTTAGGGTTAGTAAAGTAAAAAATAGAATATATGAAATTTAAGTTTACTTGTAGTAGAAGGCGAGCCTTGGCGCAACGGTAAAGTTGTTGCTTTGTGATCAAAATGTCACATGTTCGAATCCCGAAAACGGCCTCTTGTAAAATTACAAACCAGGGTAAGGCTGCGTACAATGGATCCTTTCCCACCCCGCATAGCGGGAGCTTCGTGCACCGGGCTGCCCTATATAAGTTTACTTGTAGTAGATAAAACAGGGAAATTGTTAGGATAGGAGATGACGAGTTACTTTTATCAAAGAGTTTTATGTATCTAAGATCATTTTTGCAAAAGGATAGAGGGGTTGATAGAGATGTTTTACAGGTGCAACTGTTTTTTATGATTGTAAAGTACCTCTAAAGTATAAACAAAAGTTTTATAAAATGGTGGTTAGACCTGTTATGTTATATGAAGCTCAATGATGGACTATAAAGCGACTACATGCGCACAGAGAGTAGATGAGAATATTAAGGTGGATATGCGGAAATATGAGGGTGGACAACATTAGAAATGAGAACATTAAAAAGCAAGTTGTGGTAATGCTTCTTGAGGGGAAATTTCGAGAAACACATTTAAGATGGTATGGACATGTACTTAGGCGATCAATAAATGCCTTAGTTAGGTGATGTGAGATCATGATAAATATGCACATTAATCGAGAAGAATGGAAACCAAAGAAGACTTAGTTAGCTACAATAAAAGAGGATAAAATTCATTTAAAAGAGGATATAGTCCAATGACATAGGAGGATTTATATAGCTGCCTTCATTTAGTAGGATAAAGACTTGATGGTTGTTGTTGTATCTTGGTATAGAACTCTCTAACTCTAGAGGTTTTATCCTTGGATTGTAAAAGCTTGCAACATTGCCTTGTGAAGGAGTTTGCTAGTGGATTGTATTAAGGAAGAGGATAACACACTAATGCTTTTGAGAGTCGTGGAGTAGGAGTGAAGAGCTGAAAACCACATTACTTAAGTGTGCTAGCATTGTGCTTATTTTGTATTTTTTTTTTTTATATATTAACACTTTATTTGATCATGCGCATGCGCTTGGCTACTATGGATAATTTGAATTGTAATTTTGAGATGTGATTTGTGCGGAAATTTTCATTGTTTATTCATCCCTCCTAGCTGGGCTACTAGTCCTTAACATAGTCCACGTGTGCTAGGCGCCTAGGTGGTGCTGCCTCACGTGGGTGGAGATGCATGTGGCTTGTGGGAGGGGTCTTGCTGTATTGGACATGAGAGGAGAGAATTCTGAGATTTGTTTCAGATTAGGTGTTGTGGCAACAGAGAATAAAAGAACTAAAGCAAGTAATGGAAGTACCAATCCAAACTAGGGATTCAACTCTCATATTACTTGATGTAACACTTAAATACTCTGATACCACTTGATGCCATATTGTTATATTGGAAACAAACTCACGGTGGAAAATTTAATAAAAGGAAGAATAAATTGCTTGAGGGGATCCATTCCCTTTTACAAACCAGAATTAAATATCAATTCTCCTATGACATGGTCTAATTTACCATAAAACAAAGCAAACTTTTAAAGACGTAGACAACTTTTAAAAATTAAACAAACTTATAGTCTAAAGCCCTAAGAATCTTAAAACACTCTAAATTTAGCTCCAAATTTTGATCTAGATTACCTGTGGATTAAGATAAAGGTAGTCCTCATCTTAATATCTACTGGCGCAACTAGTTAGTACAGAACAGGGATTGTAGCATAACAAGATCTCTATGATAAAATCATGTAGGAGAAAATTCTCCCAAATCACAATTTTTTCTGCCTTAATTTGTTCAGATAATTTGTGGATTGCTTATTACTGAAATAACATTCAATTCTTCTCCATATGCTCCTTGTAGATGCATTTGATCTTTTATGTCCCATTTGGATAACTAAAGTTTGATAATTGCTTTCAGATAATAACTGTCTGATGATATTCAGAAAACTAGAAATTTTCCCCATAGATTCTACTACATATATCAGCCATTACCATCTCCTTTTCAGTACAGGCTCTTTGGCTTCATTTCCTCTTCTTAACTTCACTACTATTCCATGGGCTTCAAGTCAATAATCACTAATAAGCCTTTCTCACATTTGTAGCTTCTAGTTGTGGATCTGGAAAACATCCTCAACTTATGCCATCAACTCCAAGATGGGCTGTGGCTAATGGAGCTGGTGTCATACTGGGTGTTTGTGATGAGGAAGTATCTCGTTATGAGACTGTGAATTTGACAGCAGCAGCCGTCCCAGCACTCTTGCTTCCTCCTCCAACAACTCCTTTGGATGAGCATCTTGTCGCAGGGCTGCCTCCGCTTGAGCCCTATGCTCGACTATTTCATAGGTGGATGTTTATGTCTTCACTAACTGACATTTTAGTAGTTAACATTTCTTATTGTGAATTTCTTATTGTCAGGTATTATTCAATTGCTACTCCAAGTGCTACACAGCGACTCCTGCTTGGGCTTCTAGAAGCACCTCCTTCATGGGCACCAGATGCACTTGATGCTGCTGTGCAACTAGTTGAACTTCTTCGAGCAGCTGAGGATTACGCATCTGGCATGAGGGTATGCATAGTCAGAACAATCAAACATCTTTCGAAGAGAGATATTGTTGTTCTCTGTTTTTTTTCTATTGTTCTCCTTGCACCCTTTTTGTTTAAGTCCTAGTATCCTGAAACTTCAAAGATTTGTCTCATTCACTGGTTCATAGATAGCCCTACTCGAATTCAGCATGGGTCATTGGGTTGGTCTAGAACCAGCTAAATTCAGTATAACAAGCCATTTTGACACAATTTTCCTATGTTATAAATTTGGCATTAAATATATTTTGACCAATACTGGTTGAACTGGTAGAATGGGTGAGTGAATACTCAGTTGGTTCAGCTACCAATATAGATCTAAAACATTGCCCTTTTTTAGTAATGATGTCATCTCTGTGGAAGATAAGGAGTGGAACTTGGTAGCATTCTAAGATTGCCAAACTCAATGGTTTAGATAGAAGAGGAGCAGTTTTCTTGATGAAGAATTAGGAGCATGTGTTTTCAGTAGTGAGGTAGCGGTTGATCCTTTGAGACTTAGGATGAGGGGAGGCAAAGTAATGAAGGCAACAAAGGTGAAGAAGAGGAGGTAAATGGAACCAATTCAGAATAATCTTGAATAAAGTTGTATGGAGGGATATGCTACATGTCAGCCAATCTGAAATAGTTGGGATTTACATAGCTTAGTGATATTAATGATGGCGAAGGACACATGAAATGGAGTTGATTCAATGAATGGGAATATCAAGACTAACAAGCTTGGATGAGTCAATGTAATCTGGAAAAAAAATGAAGTTGATTCAGGGAAAGGTAATATTAACACTAACAAGTCTTGATGAGAAAATTTAATAAGTCATCTAAAATGGCTAATACTTTCTCATAAAGAAAAAAATTAATACATGATCAACTCGGATTTGTGTCAATGGGTTGAGTTTATACAGATTAAGTGGTTAATGGTGTGAAATGCTAACTGTGGCACAAGGAAAACTTATTTGGAAGAATGGTGATCATATTGATGCCGTTTATTAGGGTTAGTCATTTGACTTGGCAGATCTGGAATTAGTTACTTATTCCTCCTTGAGCCAATTTCTTGTTGAACCTTTCTATTTGTGCACACGTACCCAGATCTGGAACACACCTACCACATGTGAAATCAATATTTGGAAATATTGACCATTAAATATGTTGACAAAAGTACATAATATTTTTTGCAATATTTAATTGTAAGCTAGTCAAACTGACCTTTATTCTTATTATCTATGGTAAGACTGTGATTAGCATGGCCTGAGATATTCAAGATGCTCTCTCTAATTTCCTAACCTTTAAAGAATGCTACAGCCTCTCTCTGCTATCTGTTTTGGAACCAGAGATATCCAAGTTTACATCTACCACATGATTTGTTGAGTTAACCTAAGCATTCTTATAAAATGTTTCACAATTATCACTTAACATATCAAATTGTTCACACCCTAAGCAACCAATCTTTTCATATAAAAAAGTACATATGAACTAAGAAATCAATATAACATAAACCATTTCAATAGATACTAATTCTTGATAGTCAACGTGAAAATCATATAACAATATTTGCATATCAACCTAAGCAATCCATATAAATAATCTTAATTTAACTAAATCAATTTAATCTAATCAATTGTTACTTGAACATAACTACCGAAGGATCGGTATAGACTGTATAGCCCTTGTGCATTCTGTATAGATGGTACGTGGCTTTATTTTGGAATAACCTGATTGCTACTAGCCTACTAGGACTGTATATACAATGAAGCCTCTCAGTGCATTGGCTTTGCAGCCATTTTTAGATGATGATACTGATCAATAAAATATAATAGTTATGTAAGTAAAGGTATGTTATATTGACAAAAGATATCCTGGGTTAAAGGCAATCAAACACAGACGGTAATGAGTGGACAGTTTACAAGATTTAGTGGCTTCCTTGTACCTATTGAGTCCAGTACTAGGGTTTATTAATCTATGAATAATTTTATTATGACTATTTGTGCAATCCAAATAGCTTATATCCATGTCGGTCTGATATAAATTGTTAATAATGCATGTACTTTATATCAGCATTTTATTGTTGATATCTTTAATCATCCTTCTGCAGCTTCCAAGGAATTGGTTGCATTTGCATTTCCTCCGTGCAATAGGCATTGCTATGTCCATGAGAGCTGGTGTCTCTGCAGATGCTGCAGCTGCTTTGCTTTTTCGCATACTTTCACAACCTACACTGCTTTTCCCCCCTTTAAGCCATGCTGAAGGAGTTGAAGTCCAGCATGAACCCCTGGTTGGCTATATATCATCAAACAAGAAACAGGTAGTTAGTATTGTTTGTGTTGTTTTCATTTATTGGTAGACATGATTTGGCTAAATAATCATATTCAAATTCTTGGTATTTATGTCATCTACTTGTCCTAACATTAATAGGCAATTTCATTTGTTTATGTTCTATTATTTTACAAGTTCAAATGATTCTTTTGTCATTAACTTATGTTGTTGCTGATGACTTCCCCAACTAGCTTGAAGTCCCCACATCAGAAGCTTCTACTGAAGCAACGGCTCAAGGAATTGCAACAATGTTGTGTGCCCATGGCCCTGATGTTGAATGGAGAATCTGTACTATTTGGGAAGCTGCTTATGGTTTGCTTCCTCTGAGTTCCTCAGCTGTTGACTTGCCTGAAATAGTAGTTGCAACTCCATTGCAGCCACCTCCTTTATCTTGGAATTTGTATTTACCTCTATTGAAGGTTTTGGAATATATTCCTCAAGGAAGCCCCTCTGAAGCATGCCTCATAAGAATATTTGTTGCTACTGTTGAAGCTATACTCAAAAGAACATTTCCTCCTGAAAATTCTGCTGAGCAATTAAGTAAATCAAGAGCCCATGGAAGCATGTGGTCTCCCACTAAGAATCTTGCAATAGCGGAGCTTCATACCATGATTCATTCATTATTTCTGGAATCTTGTGCTTCAATGGACCTTGCATCACGATTGTTATTCGTCATGCTAACAGTTTCTGTCAGCCATGAAGCTTTGCCGAATGGTGGGAGTAAAAGACCAACAGAATGTGGTAGTTATTCTTCTGAAGATGTTAGTGGGGATCTACTTGTAAATAGAAAACCAGGTACTGGAAACAAAAGTCGGAAAAAGCAAGGACCAGTAGCAACATTTGATTCTTATGTCCTTGCAGCTGTCTGTGCACTGGCTTGTGAACTTCAGTTGTTCCCGGTGATTACTAAAACTGGTCTTCATACAGATTCTAAGGGTTCTGCAAAAAGTACCAAACCTGCAAAAACTAGTAGAGTTTCTCATGAGTTGCATAATAGCATTAGGTTTGCTGTCTGTCACACTCGTCGAATTCTTGGAATTCTAGAAGCCTTGTTCTCATTGAAGCCATCTTCTGTTGGAACCTCATGGGGTTATAGTTCGAATGAGATTGTGGCTGCTGCTATGGTTGCTGCTCATGTTTCTGAGTTATTTGGAAGATCAAAAGCTTGCATGAATGCCCTTTCTGTTATGATGCGCTGCAAGTGGGATGTAGAAATCTCTACTAGGGCTTCTTCACTTTATAACTTAATTGACATACACAGCAAAGTTGTTGCCTCCATTGTTCACAAGGCTGAGCCTCTGGAAGCACATTTGGTACATGCACAGGTGCAAAAGGATGATCCAACATGCCCAAGTGGCAGCTTATCAGTTTTTGCAAGAAGTAGCACCTTTGAATCTGATGATATCCCATGCTCTGAATCTACCTATAGTTCATCAAAAATTTCTTCAAAGAATGATAAAAGAAATTTATCTACTGACACTGTTACAGAGACATCAGCTAAAAGTATTTCAAGTTTATCAGTGGAGGCTTCAGATTTGGCAAACTTTTTAATGAAAGATCGCTACATTGGTTTTAGTTATGGTGCACAAGCTCTTCTAAGATCTGTTGCAGAGAAACAGGAATTGTGTTTCTCTGTTGTTTCATTGTTGTGGCATAAACTGATTGCTGCCCCAGAAACAAAAATGAGTGCAGAAAGTACATCCGCTCACCAGGGTTGGAGACAGGTACATGTTGCAGCTTTTATCTAATGGCATTGATATTTTAAAAACTTAATTTAGGTATCCCTCATTTGCATGATAATTTGCGTCAATTGTCTGAGAGATACCTGTTCACCTCATCCATCTTTTCAGCATCATTGATTATGCTGAGCTAATAGATTGCCAAACACATTGATATGTACATTATCCTAAAAAGATTGCTAGTAAAGTTATAAAGGTAGACAGATTTTGAAGATCACTAATCTATTTCAGAGTTTATACAGTTTAGACAAATTGAGTATACTATATACTATATCCCATGGTTTGAAATGTCCTACCATGCCTCCAGAAACGGATACTATTTATTCCTGGTGCACGAAGCTCCCGCCATGAAGCTGTTTTTAGGATTTGAACCCTTGACCTTTTGGTCACAAAGCAACAACTTTACCGTTGCACCAAGGCTCCTCTTCTTATATTATTAATAATAGTTATAAAATATTAAGAATTATTTCGAATTTTTAAATAATTTTAAAAATTAATAAAATATTTTTATAAAATAATTATTTTTTTAAATATATATTGAAAATTGAATTTGAATTTTAAATGATCAAAATTTTTTCCAAAATATAATTCTTAAACATTTCAAATAAATTTTTTAAAATTAAAAATTTACAAATACATTCAAAAAATAATTTTAGACCTTTAAATAATTTTATATTTATCTTTGAGTCTTTCAAATAATTTTATAATTGTAGATTTAGTTTTGAATTTTGAGAATTGCTTTTTTTAAAAATAATTTTTATAAAAATTTAGAAAATATTGAAATATGAATTCAACACGTCAAAATATAACATCAATAGCGAGCATATTTGACATGGGTGCTCCAATATTTAACATGGTTGCTCCAATAGTGAGCATATTTAATAATCAAATATTAATAAAACTAATATACACTTATATTTAAATTTTTTAAAAAGTATCAAAACTGCATTGTATGATACGGTATCAAAGCCGTATTGTTCCGGTCCGAGATTGAACCTCCGGCATGAGTTGAAATTTTATATCATGCTACATCCTACCTTTCCCTGAATAATTTCCCTATGTGACAAGATCCTCCTACAAAACTTGTCATTGTCAAAATCATTTATCTAGACTGACAAATTGTGCTTTAATGGATCACATTAAACTGAAAAAAATGATTTTATGGGAAAAAAACATGCTAGCTAAGGAAAAAACATGGTACAGAATTATGATATAGTTATATGGAATCAATATTTGCCATTTCTATCTTTCCCGGTGCTTGTTAATCGCAAGAGACATGCCAATTGTCTATCGGTGCCTTGATAGGCTTCTTAAAGTATTGAATGGTAGAGAAAGCATGATATAAATGACACTATAATACTATATGAAAAAAAATACTGAGGAAAATTACCTAAAAGTCTCATCTCGTAATTAAATTTCTTGTATTTATTGTTTCTTGTAACTCTGATGTTTTTCAAATTTGGATGTCTCATTTGGAAATAAAAGATTAGAATCAAAATCCTACTCAATTATTACTTTGCAACAGTACATTCATCCTTCCAGCAAAGTAAGCATTTTGTTTGCTTCGAAGATCCTAATACCAACCCAATAAAGTACAAGATCAAAAGAAAGCAATTTAGTTGATTGGGTGCTGTGTTTTTTTATTTTTTATTTTTTATTTTTTATTTTGCAAGTTATTTCATAAATAAAATCTTTAGTATTCAAATGAAGAGTTAAAAATTATGTTACTTTCCTCTTCACATTGCTGTATATGTACTGGATTTGTGGCCTTGTGCAAGAATGTTTATATTTTTACCATTTTTCTTGGGGGCTATTTATGCTGTCTGCTGATAACAAGGCCACAAAGTCCAATGAATGATATAACATAAACATGGATTAATTTATCTTATGCAATGTGATGTTTGGCTCTTCAGATACTTAATGATGTCAAGTGTTCGAATTGCTTATCATTTTTTATTAGGTCAGAATCAGATGCTCAGACTAACTATTCTTCTCCATATGTTAGGTTGTAGATGCAATTTGCAATGTAGTTTCAGCATCGCCAACAAAAGCATCAACTGCTATTGTTCTACAGGTCCAGAGTTTGTTATTTTTTCATTTATATATATATTTTGTTAAATTTTATAGTTCATTGCACTCTCAGTGCTCCCAAGTTTTTTCAGTCACTTTTTGAGAACAATGTGTTTCGACAGGCAGAGAAGGATTTGCAGTCCTGGATTGCAAGGGATGATGAGCAAGGACAGAAGATGTGGAGAATAAACCATAGAATTGTGAAGCTGATAGTGGAACTCATGAGAAACCATGACACCCCAGAGGCACTAATAATTCTGGCAAGTGCTTCAGATCTCTTACTCCGTGCTACAGATGGAATGCTTGTCGATGGCGAGGCTTGCACCCTACCTCAATTGGAGGTAATTTCTGAAAGAACCTCAGGAGTTTGATGGTTATCTTAGTCCTACTTATTAATGCATTACTTGAATGCTTGGCTTTCTTTTATGATATGGAACAACAACAATAACCACCAAGCATTATCCCACTAGACGGTGTCGGCTATCTTTTATGAAATGGAGCCATTCTAGTAAAACCACCGTCACCTAAATTACTATGAAAGCATCCTTGTGGATAACTGATTAGCCCTAGCTATGGTCTTGAAGTAGAAGAAAGGATTTTGACTGAGGAAAAAGAAGATGAACACGCTTACATGCATGGGCATAACACTGTCTGCTTCTTCCCGTTGTTCTTATGATTTTTGTTGATCAATGCCATCTCTTACCAACACATAGTATGCGGGCTGGCACTGGACTTCGTCGTCTTCCTTTCCTCCTTTGTTCTTGTTCCTTATTTCTGCTGATTGGCACCATCTCATACCAATATATGGTATGCTAGCTGCCTAAATTATTTTTGAATGTTCAGATTAGTTAGCCTTTAAACTTTACAGGTTCCTCTTCTCCACAACTGATTGTATATCTTTGGCCTTTCTTCTTTATTAAGTTTTCTGTTTGATGTGGTTGTTTCGGATCTATTTCAAATTCTTCTTCCTTTCTAACCTGGTTATTATTCTTGCGAGAATATGTTAAACACAAGCAGCTTCTTGAAGTGACAGCCAAAGCCATTCAACTTGTTACAAACTGGGGACAACCGGGTGTTGCAGTTGCAGATGGCCTCTCAAACCTGCTTAAGGTACATCATCTCCGCACTTCATCTTCTTTTATCACCATAATCAAAATATATTCAAACTAGAGTTTCCCATGGGACAAACATTTGCAGTGTCGCTTATCAGCAACAATCCGCTGCCTTTCACATCCAAGCGCGCATGTTCGCGCTCTCAGTACATCAGTGCTTCGTGATATATTGCATGGTAGTCCAACCACGTCCTCCGCATGTCTGAATGTAAATAGGGTCATTCCGGATTCAGCCTACCAATGCTTAAATTTGGGCATCATCAGCTGGCGAGCTGACATTGAGAAATGCATTCAGTGGGAAGCACAAAGCAGGCTTGCGAGTGGTCTAACACTTGTTTACCTTAGTGCTGCAGCTAAAGAACTAGGCTGCCCCGTCAGCTGATGAGAGTATGCTTTCTCTCTTCAGTCGTTAGTGGGTTACTTCTGATCACTTAGACACGCACTTGATAACCTAATTCAGATAATTCAATAATGTGGTTTGCAGAACTTTAAAAATAAACGTGTAGATAAAAAGCCGTAGCCAATCTCAATTTTACGGATTTGCGTGGTCTTAGCTATCTATTTTTATTATTTTCATCTAAATGGTTCCCGTTGCTGGTGATCGTAAATTTCTTTTTCTTTTTTTTATTCTATATATATTTTTATCGGATTTATATAGATGGAAGTGTGCCTAGTTACTAGCATTTACGAGTAGTCATCTGCATCTATATATATATTACTTTCAAGGCGTAGGGCTTGAGGTGTTTATTGATAATTTAGTTGCTCAATACTTGGGGCAGGATTAGGCATGGTTGTCAGGATAATGGACGTCGTATATGGCTGTACCTTTTTTGTGTTTTTGCTGAAACCCTCGTTCTCCTTTCTGCGTTATCTTGCAGGGTGTTGTCGGGAGAGGCACGAACACACTGTTTTGGTCTTATCTTGCTCGTTAAATGGATCAATCTACCTTTCGTATTTTTTTTAATTAAGTAAAAAAAATATAGAAATTCAAAGAGCGTTCCTCTTTTATAGAAAGGATCATTTTTAAAATTTATCATTAAAAAAATATAAGCATAAAAAAAAATCAAGAGTAACCGAACCAGTCTAATGTGTACCAGATGATCGTGCTAATATTTTTTTAAAAAAATTATGTATAAGAAAGTCCAATGGAAGGATAAATTTAACCAAAAAAATATAAAATAAAGTGTCATTAATGAAAATCAAAAGGTGTTATTCCATTTGCATAGAAAACAAGAATCAATCTGTTACTCAAAATTATTAATAAGGTAAGGTCGAACTGGAACGACTGATTTCATGAAAATTTTTCACGGGCCGATCAATCGGAAAGTGTTAATCAGTCTGTCACTCAAAATGCATGCCCACTAGGTTGATCTCTTTCTCATTAGTTGAAGGTTTTAATTTAATTCACTACGGTCTTAATATAGGCATTTCTTATGAGGAAAAACAAAGCACAACTTCTCTACAGTCTTATAATTTTATTTATTTATTTATATGCACATTCCAGAACAATTTTTACGTCAGCTGACACGTCGAAAAGAACAGCCATGATCCCGATTTTAAATCACTTAAAATATTGTATTATTATTATTCAACACAAACACGTCGGCTGATCCTTTATTTCTTTTCCTAACTAGCGATCGTTCTAACACTATATTTTAACAAATATAGTCCAGATTCTTAATATAAGATAAATTCATTTCCAACTTGATCCACTAAGACATTAATTCCACACGAATATATAATTGATCGACCAAACGCATGTTTTACGTTAACGTTACTTCCAGCGGTCAGCACTGGTGGCTATAACACCGACTCACTCTCTGTCTCTATATATGTTCATCATGCACTTAGCTAATTACCAATAATCACTTCACAAGTAATTAACAGAGATAGAGATAATTAACATGGCTTCCATTAAGGTTTCTGCTCTCATCTCAACCTACGCACTCATAGTACTGTTTCTGCATCCATTGTTGTGTCAAGTAATGACGATGAAGATGTTGCCGATTGCAGAAGGAGCTGCCTCGAATGATGGTGTATTTGAGACCTTTAACTGTTGAGTATCATATTTTCTGTGTGTGTTCGCGAGCGCGCAGGTAAGACGATAGACCAGGGGTTAGCATATATATATATATATGCACTTCTTGTAACCTATTTTCTCAATCGATCATGGCGTGGATGCATGCAAGTGTCATTTTACTTCATTCTATCTTTGATAACCAGCTAGAAAGTGTAGAGCAACATGTACTAGTGTATTTATTTTTCATGCAGTTAGGAGTTCTAAATTGTAGTGTCCTGTAAGACAATTAATTAATTAATAAATGAAAGAGTGAGATTAACCAACTAATTAATCTCTATGTTCTTTGTGATATTCGTAAACTCCTTTCTATTAATAGGACCACTTACTCTTTAAATAAAAATGAAGAGCTTATTGTTATTTTGTGTTGATTATCCAATAATTTAAAATAATTATTAAAGATTATTTGTTGGATTATCCATTCTAAAGTGAATAAGGAAGTCGTCCTTAGGGATCGAATCTCGACAAAGTCGAGGTAAATGTCTTCTTTATGTGTTAATCATTATTTCAAAGGTTAGTAATCGTCCGTGATTTACCTCCTCTGTATTGGCCTTGAGACGAGTTGGCGGGGGTACTGGGGACGAGCGTATTCACCTTTTGCCATCAAGAAAGCCACCCTCTGTGCCTCGTGTAATGGTGCGATGATTAAACCCTCCAATAAAAAATCAATAGATTTAAGATTTGAATATTAACTGCAACACACTCTAGAGGATTTTTCCTCCGATTTAATAAAGATATATTATCCTCTTAAAAACGTTGAATCCCAAATGCAGAAAAATAATGTCGAGTGCAATCTTAGGCAATCTACATAATTTACTTTGCTGGTGAGATAATATTATGATTTCTATATTTATTTTGATTATAATAGATAGAAATGATAATATAACAGTTTGGACCCATGAAATGTTGGGTTAATAGCGATTTGGTTGGATCATTCGTTGACATAAAAGGCAGCTCGGTACACGAAGTTTTCACTATATAAGGTCCCGGGAAAGAATTCATTGTACACAGCTTTATCCTGTATAAAAGGCAGCTGGTGAGATAATATTATGATTTCTATATTTATTTTGATTATAATAGATAGAAATGATAATATAACAGTTTGGACCCATGAAATGTTGGGTTAATAGCGATTTGGTTGGATCATTCGTTGACATAAAAGGCAGCTCGGTGCACGAAGTTTTCACTATATAAGGTCCCGGGAAAGGATTCATTGTACACAGCTTTATCCTGTTTTTTGTAAGAGGCTATTTCCAAGATTCGAATTTATGACCTTTTGGTTATAAAGTAACAGCTTTATCATTGCGCCAAGTCTTCCTTTCCTACAAAGAATTAAACATGCAGTGAAAAAATATAAATATGAGAAAAAAAATACAAGCACAACACTTAAATTTTACATGGTTTGAAACCTTTAGTTCCTACTACCCATCATAGTTCTAGCCGGGGGCGGAGATCAGAATATTGATTCCATATAGACAACCAATAATATAATTTATAAAAAATATATAAAATTTTATAATCATAAAACACCATGAAATAATTACCTTTCAATTATTCTTTTCAAGTCTTTGTATTTTGAAATAGCTTCAATATCAACCGTTAGTAATATATCTTTATTTACATAAACAATAAGACTATTATTCATCCAATTATCACTCATTCGATTGCACAATTTATCTTTCATAATTCTCATGATAGAAAATACTTTCTCTATAGTCACAATCACAACCGATAGAATTAATACCAATGTCAAAAACTTATAAACTAACAGGTACACTAAACTTTTCTTTAACATAACTAACTTCTTTGAAAGATCACTAAGGTCTTTAATTCTAGAAATGTTTTGTTAGATTGCATATCATATGTATAAGTTTCAAGTTGATGATCAAGTACGAGGAGATCAAACCTTGAGAAATATAATGGATAAAACTCAACTAGTTGTATCAATTTTTTCTTATCAAAAGTTGAAAATGAATTTTGTGAACACAAACAAACTACATAAAGAAGTAATTTGGTACCTGCCTTTGAAAAATGATCATTTAACTCTTGAAGTTGCATATCAATAACATCATAGAATAAATCAACACGATAGTGATGCACATTTATAAGTTCTGGTGGATTATGATGGGGACTATTGATAACTAGCAATTTTATCTATTATTTTGGCTCCTATACTTTATATTTTTACCTTCTCGTATGATATATTTGGTGTTTATATCATGTTTTACGAGTAAGAATTTATTTTAGATTTAATTATAATTTTCCTACAATTATGATGTTATTTCTTATATTTTGAATTTGGTTTTGTAGGAAATCTAAAGAGACATGGATCCAAGTCGAGTTAGGCCAAGTTTGGCTTGATTTGAAGGGGAAAAGGAGGAGATCAAATTTGGAGCATCTAGGTAGGGGTGAGTATTCGGTTAAAACCGAATCAAACCGAATAAACCGAACCTGAATAAACCGAACCCGAATAAATTGATTTTTTAAAAAATAACTGAACCGACCGAATTACTCGTTAAAACCCGAACAAATTGAACCGATTAAAAATCGGTTAATTCAATTTTCAATCGAATAGGCCGAATTCTTCACAGTAATGCTGATTGCAGATGAGAGCTTTGTTTCAATTAAATCAACGTAGTATTTCTTATTGTTGTATGCTACCATTAAACTGTCACCAGTTGTCAAGAGAAGTTTCTTAAAGTTGTTTCCAAGTTGCAACAACTCAAAAAGAAAATATACTTAGATGTATGAGGCTAAAGTTGTAATTGATGTACACAACCCATTAAATGAACCAAGGACAAAAAATAAGAAACAGAAATATTCTTGGATGATGCTAAATTAACTAGCAAACGAGATTTACGAACATAGCCTTGGGGTTTGAAATATCCAAAAAGTCTTTTGTATGAGGCTGCAACTTCACATATGTACCCTTTGGGAGGGTTGCATTCTTGACACGGACAATATCTCCCTCCTGCAGAAGTGAATTTTGCATCATGTGAAGGATAAGAAGAAATGAACCATAATACCTTACACAGAGGACCATAAATCATATTTTTTTTAACAATTAAACAGGGAGATAAATATGCAAAAGAAATTCAAGGTCTAGCCTACCCAATATGGCATGTATATGAGTATATCATTCCTTCTTCTGCTATAAATTCTAGAACATCAGAAACTCTTTCTGTTGCTATAAAATTCCTAAGAAAAACAAGTGGAAATTTAACCTGATGATTTATGATAGTAGCAGCCGATCTCTGAATTTCACGTTCCTCTTGATCTGCAAATAATTTTGCTTTCATTGCAGCTGCAGATAAGCCATCCATTGAGCATGTTCTACAAGTTCAGAGGAAAGCAAAGTAGAATCATTTTTAGCATGTGGCAATTGGCCTTTTACAGTACCATCTGCCAGTAAATTAAATGTGAGCATAACAATTGACAATTAATCAATTACACAAGTTAAACTAGAAAATTATCAGCAATATACCTTTCTGATGACTTAAGCTTACATGTGGTGCATGAGTATCAACGTCAACATGTGAATTCTCAGATCCATTCCTTTAAAGATGAAAAAAAAAAATGCAAATATGGTTCACAGATCCATAAAACTAAAATAACAGACTATGCTATGGATACAGAAGAAATAGTTTTTCAAAATATATATGCCTACGTCTATATGCTATACAATTAAAGATAAAAGAAAAAAGACAAATTGAATGCAATAGTAGATGTTGCATGACAAAAATTCACTACCAATGTCCTTAACAAGTGAAACTGGAGGCACTGACCTTGAGTCATCTCTGGTCAAGATAGATAATGCTGCACTTGCAAATGCTACAGCAACTCTTGGTCCAACTGAGGAGGTTAAGAAGGCTACCTACAAATTTTCAGACAATATGATTTTTTTATAATATTGAAGTATTAGAAACTTTCATCAAACAACCAAAAACTGCCAACGGTGAAAAAATAACTACGAACCTACAGTGCAAACATTTCAACTTACCAAGATGGTCAAGAGCAGAGGGTGGCATTATGACTGAAAGAATAAAAGTAAATTAAGTTAAAGAAGGCTAAAATGTATATAAAAAAACTACAATAACAACATAAGGATCAAGGAACAACTTGTTTACTTTTATCCCCCATCTCCGGTTGAGGTTGCATAGATAGGAGATTATTTTTTTTTTTGTTAAAACAAACTTCAACAAATTAAACCAAAGCTTATTTATTTTAAGCAAGGTCAACTAATTTTAAATGTACACCAGTATACTATGAAAAATACTAAGCTATGCAGTAAGCTGTGAGTATTTGATTGCGTGATTGTTAAGATTGCAATCCTATTGTTAGGACTTAGGAGTTAGAATCTTGTAATACAATGACCAAAATTTCCACTAAACAATCTAAATCACTTGGTTGGAAGTTGGAACCGCAAGAAATTAAGATCCAATATTAATTAATTGTCCTTGATCCTCACAGTTATAAACTCATGGAATACACTAACAAACTCAAATAAAAACTTCATTATTGCTAGTCTCAAACAGAACATAAAAAAAAAAGTAAGAACTTAGCTAGTATCAAGAACAAAAATAGCATAGCCAAAGTAAGATTGCAATATCATACTCTTTCATAAGGAATTGGATTGCACCTTTCCTTGTCCTTTAGAAAATGATGGATCCAGCTCAGTGCACTTCTCGACATCTTTAAAACCTTCAAGCAAAGCACCTAACTTTGTGTAGCATGCTGCCTTAGCAGTAAACTTTTAAAAGCTTGAGTCATCAAATATAAAAATACTATGAAAAGGCTGAGTAGGAGTTAGAATTACTATTAACAAGTGGGTGTTTTCAATTGCACAAGACAATCTAGGCAAAATTACAACGAGTACAAAAGGTTCTAGGCTAACAGATCATCTACTTGTTTGAGATATACAAAAAACTTCATACAATATTTTGATTACATCAAGATAAAAATTCATCATTTGGAGAGCAATTTCAATGCATAAAGCAACAAGGTCAGCCCCAACATAGCCATGTGTCTACAATCCTTTCCAAATCAACCTACATTATATAGATCAAATTGCATAAAATCAACATGTATTGCCACATGTTTATTGAACAAGGTAACAACAATTGAAAATGATCACTTACATCATTAGATAGGTTCAAGGTCAATTTAAATAAAATATAATATTTAAACATACCATTGTTTATCACCGGTGTTGTCGAAGAAGATGAGTCCATTATAATTTTTGAGAATTTTGATAAAAAAATGCAAGTTATCACAATACTCTTTATAAGTTTATAATTATAAATAAAAATCTAATTATCTTTTTCTTAAAAAGAAAAACTTACCGCTTTCAAGTTTTTCCACATCCTCTAAAATTTCTTCGATGTTGCGTGGTTTCAAATTTAACTGAAGCCAATCTTGAGTGCAAATAAGACTTTCTACCACCTTCAGAGTCAATGAACTCCTAAAACAATCAAGTACCTGACCACTAGTACTAAAAGTAGATTCTGAAGCAACTGTTGATATCGAAATGGCTAATACATCACGAGCAATTTGAGCAAGTATAGGAAATCTGTGACAATTTTGCTTCCACCATCCCAAAATGTCAAAATTATCACAATACTCTTCAACTATTTCATTAAGATACTTGTCTAATTCTGACATATTGTCATCACTAAAAACTTGTGACTTTTGTTTCTTATACTTGGCTATAATTGTTTGTCTTTTCAAATCACTCATATTATTTGAAGTATTGCCCTTGTCTACTGATTCTGAAATAGATGGGACTCTTGAAGTATTACATTGAGGTTTCATTTTTTCCTTATAATTCTTGTACAAAGCAAATAAAGTGTCCTTTATGATCTTTTCTACTCTTTCACCCTTCTCATCTCCATATAATTCAATCAACATAAATTCTCCGAAATCCAATTTATGCCTTGGATCAAGCACCACCGCAATATAAAGCAACTTATTCATTTTCTCAGGATCTCCCCAATACTTGTCAAATTTATTTTTCATTTTAATTCCCATTGAATACACATCAAGATCATCACTTTCTTGCCACTCCTTCAAGATGGTAAAAATATAACTAATCTCATGTGCAAAAGTATTGGATGTGACATACAAAGATCTTGAAACTTTTAATGTTAGCTCATAAAAAACTTGCAGTAGAGATGCAAAATGTCTAACATTAGCCCAATCTATACTTGTTGGCTTCCCATTAAAAGTCTTCAATTCTCTTTTAGGTTTACCATTTGATTCAAATATCATCTCTCCATTCTCATTCAAAATTGTATGCCATTCTACTTATTGAAGATCTAATTTAAAACATGAATCTTATTCATCAAACCTATCAAAATCTCTTTCAAATTTTTGAGCTGTATTCAATATTAAGAAAGTTGAGTTCCATCTAGTTGGTACATCTAAACATAATGAGTTCTTGCTTTCAATTTTTTCAATCTCAACACATTCTTTGAACTTGCTTAATCTAGAGGGGGATTGCTTAACATATATAATTGCATTCCTAACGTTCATCACAGATTGATTTATATCTTTTAAACCATCAGCAACAATCAAATTGATTATATGAGCTACACATCTCATATGAACATATTCTCCCTTCAAAATAGTGGAATCCCAATTAGTCATCTTTTTTCTGAAACTATTGATAGCAACATCATTTGAAATTGCATTATCAACTGTAATTGTGAAAATTCTGTCAATTCCCCAACCTCTCAAGCAATTTTCAATGGCTAAACTAATAGCATCTCCTTTATGACTTGCAATTGGACAAAAATTGAGAATTCTTTTCTGTAAATTCCAATTTGTATCAATAAAATGAGTTGTTAGACACATATAGTTGATTTTTTGAATCGATGTCCATGTATCAATGATCAAACAAACTCTTTGTGTTAAATCATACAACACTTTTTTTAATTTTTCCCTTTCTACTGTATATAATTCAACACAATCATGTGCAATCGTCCATCTTGAAAGAATTCAAAACTTTGGACATACCATAGCCATAAAGCTTTAAATCCTTCTCTTTCTACAAATTTGAAAGGAAGTTCATCCATGATGATCATTCTAGCTAATGCTTTTCTAGATGCATCTTGATCAAATTTCCAAGAAGTTAGAGACACCTCACCCTCTCTTAAACTTTGTAAACTTAACTGTGCTTGAATTGTTTCAACAACATCAGGGTGTTTTTTACATGAGGTAATATGAGATCTCAAACTTGTTGTTCCATTCCTGTATGGATCACAAAAAAATTCTTTATCACAATATTTGCATTTGACTTTTATCTCTGATGCATCATTAGTAAACTTTATGAAATGGTCCCATACTTCACTTCTCGGTTTCATTGCTTTTCTTTTGGTTACCTTTCTTTTGGAATCTACAATAGTTTTTGTTCCCACAGTAAGACCACTTTCAGATTGTGGTATTGAACAACTATTATTAACCTCCATATTTGATAAATCTCCTTGCATTGATATCAGACAAATATTGATCACAGTTCACAGATGATTCACAAACACTGTTTAAAAAATATTACAAGGTGTGATAACATTGTTTAAAATATAAATGATTAAAATTGAAAGATAAATATGAAACTCAACTAATGACTAAGCATGATGTTTAGAATGTCTAGCTACTATTAAATGCTTGAGTTCAACAAAGAATTCATATGCCATACAAAATCAATGATTACTAATTTCAAAATATTGAGTAAGTTATAAGTAGGTATTACTTACCCACACTATAGGGTAGTTGTTGGCTACTGTGGTGTGAGGATGAGGGGGCTCTGGAGTCTGGAGGAATGAGCCAGCGGTGAGAGTGACGGGAAATGGGAGGGTTGAGTAGTAAGCAGGGAGGAACACAAATAGAGCGATGGGAGGATGGAGGGTTGCTGAGCAGTGAGCAGGAAGGACCGGCGGAGAGAGCGACGAAAGGAGGAAGGGCTGAGCAGTGAGCAAGAAGGGGCGAGGAGATGCTCGGAGAAGGAAGGAGGGATGGCTGGAGGACTGGTGGAGATGTGGACTCGCTCGACAACGAGAGGAAGGAGGACTGAGCAGGGGGGGACCAGAGGAGATGCGGAGTCGTAGGTTCGGCGAGATTATTATGGGGGGAGAGAACGCTGATCACGACAGATCGCCGGAGTCGGTGATGGGAGGCGAGAGCAACATCGAGAACGGGAGCATGACTGCATGAGCGGCAAGGGAGGACTAAGGAGCGAGTCGTGCGGAGATGGGAGACGAGAATAGGGATTTTAGGGTTTACCGGTTTACTTCATTACTTGTGATTTAAGCCCGGTTCAAGTTCGGTTTTTTCGGTTTAACCGAATAACAAATTTTAGAACCGAACCCGAACCGATTAAATCGAAATAACTGATTTTGTAAACTGAATTAACTGAAATTCTGAATTAACCGAACTGAAATTAAAATATCGGTCGGTTCGGTCGGTTTGTTCGGTTTAATCAAATTTTTTCTCACCCCTACATCTAGGTCGTTGATTGAGCTTAAGTCATCCAAGGGTTCATTAAGAGCTCCAATTCAATTTGGATCTAAAGAAGAGAGAAGCACAATTTCATGAGCCCAAGAAGAAATTGTAATTGAAACGATTCAAATTAGGTTCAAATTGGTTCAGTTGGTCTGGTTCAGTGGGGCTTTAAAAAGGAAAAACAGGTTTAGTGCACAATAGCTAGGGCTCAATTCCCTTGCACATTTTCTACTCCTGCACGCCCGATGACCCCTTACTCGTCCTAAATGAAGACAACAGAGGCACCTTCTGACAAATCTGTAGGGACAGTGATCATCGAGTAGTGCTAGAGTGGTATCTCTGGCGCAGTTCTTCATCTCCCCCTCATCCCAGTCGAGTTTGTTGGTGCAATATTCCTCAGGTCAAGGTCGACCTGGTTGACCAAGCTTGAGTCTTGGTTTGGGTTTCAATGTTTGACAATACAAGACTTCGATGATATGGACAAATGCAGGTGCAGTTGTTCATTTGGGGAGATTGTTTGGTGCAATTCCCTTCTGATCAGGGTCTGATCAGGTTGATTGAATAAGAGTCAAGTAGGTCAAGGTTGACCAGATACTTGACTGGGAAGTCCTAACTGGGATATTAGGCAGAAGGAAAATCCTGGCGAGTGAAGCCAGATGAAAGATCTAGTGAGTGAAGCTAGACAGAAGGAAAATCCTAGTGAGTGAAGCTAGGTGAAAGTCCTGGTGAGTGAAGCCAGGCAGAAGAAAATCCTAGTGAGTGAAGCTAAGTGAAAGTCCTGATGAGTGAAGCCAGGCAGAAGAGAAGTCCTAGTGAGTGAAGCTAGGCAAAAGGGAAGTCCTGGTGAGTGAAGCCAGGCACGGGGAAATCCAGATGGGTCAAGGTTGACCAGACATCTGGTGAAAGTCCAAGTAGGTCAAAGGGATTGACCGGATACTTGGCAAGAAGGGTAAAGTCCAAGTAGGTCAAGGGAGTGACCGGATATTTGGCACGATGAGGAAAAGTCCAAGTGGGTCAAAGAGATTGACCGGACACTTGGTGAGGGAGTCCTAGCAGGTCAAGGGTGACCGGATGCTAAGCACGATGAACCAACAGGTCATGGTTGACCGGATGTTGGTTAGGAGGCTTTAGACTTGATTTTGGGAGAAAATCATGAGCTGGATCGATCAGTGGATCGATTGGCTCATGCCCAATCGATCGACCGATCGATTGGGCGAGTCTTTACTATATGCCTCCTCCCAATCGATCAATGGATCGATTGGGACGAGTGCGCGATCGCACAGAACAGCGCTGGATCGATCAGTCGATCGATCCAGGGCCCCCAATCGATCAGTGGATCGATTGGGAGCTGCGACTTCGCGCGATAAGCCCTGGATCGATCAGCCGATCGATCCAGGCTATTCCAGAGAGCACAGAAGCACTCTGGATCGATCCACTGATCGATCCAAAGCCTCCTCGATCGATTTGGAGTAATCCAATCGATCGGGATCCGACCGTTGGCGCAGATAAAGGCCGTTGGCGTGCGTCTTCTTCGGTAACTCATACTGTTCATCTCCGATCCAGTCGAGCAGCTCTCCACACTTCTTCTCCACTCCACCGCCAGTTCTTGAAGGGTTCTTGGAGCAAGGTTGCTAGTGATCCAAGATCAAGAGGCGGGCAACAACAAGAAGTTAGGGGTTTTGCTGCATAACTTGTAAGCTTTTGCTTGTATTTTGTTTCCCTTTCCTTCTTCTTGTATTGAGAGTGTTGTAGGGCTTCTCCGCCTTTGATAGTTACCATAAAGGAGTGTTATTCATAGTAGAGGGTGTGTGTGTGCGTTGATCCTTGGACTAGTCACCTCTTGTGAGGTGGATACCAAGTAAAATCCATTTGTTAGCGTTGTATGATTTTGTTTCTTTGTATTTCCGCTGCACATCCTTGAAGAAACAAGCAACGAAGCACACGAGCACGCGACGAGCTATTCACCCCCCTCTAGCTACATATTCGGTCCCAACAGAGTTCCCAACTAGACGGGTGAAGAAGGTTGCGACATTCCAATGGGGGCGAGATTCTGTTCTTTTTCGACGTTGATGTACGTAGATTATATATGTTTTTAGGCATAATTTAACACACATCTACTTGTATTTCATAAGCGCAATTTATGTTTATTTCACCTATTTCATTATTATATCATACTTTCATTCTATTTATTTGAAGATTTGTTCTTTGCATATTTTGATTGACAGGGCGTCATTTGGAGCAAAAATGGAATAAAAAACCTTAAAATGTGAAGGCAAAGGAAGAAGCATGCTCACACAAAACATACATGAGGGAAAATACTTTCAAAAGACCTTCAAATTAGATATTTAATCAAGGAATATGCTTTAGCCATGTTCCTTAACACATGCATGTTCCTACGGAAGAAATTTAACGAAAAATGGAGCTAAAATTAAGTCTAGAGCCTCCAAAATGCCCAGACTGTGCTTATAAGGCACGGTAATGTGAAAAAATGGCACAAACCATTGTTTCACAAGGCTTGATAGTGCTTTTTAGGCATGGTCGTGTCTTTTAGCCACAGTAATGTCTTTTCAGCACTACAAACCAAAAGTAAAATAGTCATAACCTTTTGCTAGGTTGGAATTATGAGTTGATCTTTATACCAAAATGTAACTAACTTTAATATTTATAACTTCTCTTTAGACTTTAACCAGAGAAATTCACATTTAGACATGCTAAATGGCTCCACAAGTGAATCACGGACTCACGACCTTGAGACATGGTTGTGTCAAATTTTGCATTTTTTACACTACATACTAAAAATAAAATGGTCATAACTTTTTACTCGGTTTGGTTTTAGGGCTATTCAAGATACTAAAATGTAGCTAACTTCAATATATACAACTTTTCTTTAAACTTCAACCCGAGAAAATGAGGTTAAGATGTGCTAAAAGATATTATAAGGGAGACACAACCATGACACATGGCCGTGTGAAATCACACAGCCATGCCTCCTTTCCTGAGCCCATTCATGCTCTAGCCGTGCCAAAAGGTATGATTGTGACGCTGTCCAGGCAGTGTCAAATTCTGCATTTTCTATAAATGCATACTAAAAGTAAAACGGTCATAACTTTTTTGTATAGTTAGAGTTTCAAGCTGTTCAAGATACTAAAATGTAGCTAGCTTCAAGATATACAACTTTGCTTTAGACTCCAACCCGAGCAAATGAGGTTAAGATGTGCTAAAAGGCATTACAAGGGAGACTTGACCATGACACACAACCGTATGAAATCACATGGTCGTGTCTCCTTTCCCAAGCCTATTCATGCTCTGGCCATGTCAAAAGGCATTGTCGTGACATGGCCCAGGAAGGGACCATGACACAGCCCAGGCAGGGGCAGTGCCTAGTTCCATAAAAGGAGTTTTCTCCCCTTTGGCTTGGGGCTCCTCCAATCCTTGGGGAAGGGTTCTCTCCCTTGGGGGAGCCATAGATTTTCCATCTTCATCAATCCATCTACTTTTGGAGTAAGGATTGCAAACAAGAAGACCAACAACGCATAGATAAGCATTCCTCTCTTCTCTATCTTGTGTTTTGGATTGTAGAATGTTTAATTGCTCGTCTCTTATTTGTAAATCCTTTTCAATGAAGTAGATCTCTAGATCTAGGATATATGAAGTAACTATGATGTGATGTGATGTATGGACTATGTATTTAGACATTTCCTTATTCAATAAAGTGTTTATACCATATTCATGTGTGTTATGCCTTCTATGTGTTTGATGAAATGTGAGAATAGTGTAAATATATAGATGTTTTATTGATTGTTTGCCTCGTAGATGGGATACTCTAGATTGTATTACCACGGGGCCCTAATGATAAGAGTATCCCTTCAACTGGATATCTAGAGTATCGCCTTGAAAGGGAGCATAATTCTCCATAAGGAAGTATCTAATTAGACTTAATAGGTTATCTCTAATCCTATATTAATAAGTGTCTTGTGTAATAACCATATTGACAAGGGTATTCCTTTAACCGGACTTGCTAGGTTATCTTTTTTACTTAGTGGCATCGAATACCAATAAGGGTAACACTCTGACATGACCATTGCGGGGTAGTGTCGGTATTTAGTTAGATTTGCTATATGTGAATAAGGATGGAGGTAAAGAGATGAACAATGCATCTCTCTTCTCTCAATCTCTCTCTCTCTCTCTCTCTCTCTCTCTCTTTTCAAGCGTTAATGACTGAACCACCTTCTGATTGTCTAAATAATTTACCTTGTGAAGTCAACTAGTGCTTAATCAACAGTCCTTATGAGATTGATATTTTATTACTTGACGACAACCATGCACTTGCGGATTATACACATCAAGTTTTTGACACCGTTATCAGAGACTATTTCTGATTAACATTAGTTGATTAGCATATAAATTACTCTAGACTTATTAATAGATTTTTTATTTTCTTGTTTGTTTTCATTTCTACATTTACTTTTCTTATTCTTAGTTCATAGTTCATTTTTTTTCTTTCCTTAATTTTTGCAATTTCTTTCTTACTCTTAATTCTGCATTTTTATTTTCTTTTGTTAATCTTTACATTTTTATTTATCCATGAACACTGACATGCCAAATAGGCCTTTAAGAGAATTTTCTGCACTCATTTCTGTAAGATTTATGTTTCCTATTATGCAGCCTCATATTAAAGCAAAAAGTTTCTAACTAGACCCAGAGTTAATTACCATGATACAAGCTCAAAAATTTGGAGGAGAGGTATTAGAAAATCCATATCTACACCTTGAGACATTCCTAGAACTTTTGTAACATGGTGAACTGTGAGGGAGTCTCAGCAGATGTCATTCGGTTGATGACATTTTCTTTCAGTATCAAGGATAGAGCAAGGACTTGATTTTATTCTCTCCACCCTCAAAGCATTACAAGTTGGGAATAATTGGAGCAGTGATTTCTGAATTATTTTTTCCTCCAAGTAGAACAGTTTATATGAGAAATTGCATCACAAACTTTGCTCAAGCAGATGGAGAATCACAATTTGAAGCATGAGACAGATTTAAGAATTTATTAAGACAGTGTCTTCACCATGGTTTAGAAAAATGATTGATAGTGCACATATGCTACATGGAGATTTCTTTATCAAATAAGTTTTTATTGGATTCATCAACTGGAGATTCTTTTATAAACAAAAGTTTGGACAAAGTATATGCATTACTTGATCAAGTGATATTGAATATCCAAGAATGGCCAAACAAAAGTTGGATGAAATCTCCCTTGATAATTCCAGAATTGCGAGCCAAGAATACAAGTGTATTTGTTAAACAAGATCTTTTGCAGTCGTCTAAGAATGTTGAAATCATGAATATATCATCAAAAACCCATAGAACAAGGGGTAACAGTTGAAGCTAAATTAAATAGCTTGACTTCAAAATGGTTTAAACATCACCTTCCTCTCACCCAAACAAGGTCCAATTAACATTTTAATGATAGCAAGTTGAGAAGTGGTTTGTATATCAGTGAACTTCAGGAAAAAAGATGGGTTTGGATATGAGGAAAGGAACACAAGAGAACCATAAAGACTCACCTCCATCACTCCACCAACCCCATTTCCTCAACGGTTGATTACACTGGACAAGTAATTTGAACCCCCACTACATGCTCAAAGTAAATTTGGGGAAAATACTGACCAATTCTCTCCAAAACCTCCACTAGGGATTCTTTTTCCACAAAGGCTAGTGGGGGCCAATGATGGTAAAAATTTTGGCAAATTCTATGGTAATAATATAGTTGAGTGTAGATTTCTTGAAATGTATAAGGATGAAGACTCTTCAAATGAGAATTGTAATGATAATGCAGTGCATAGCAAGTTTTTAGATCTACCTCCTGGGGTTATAGGGCATTATAGTGAAATAGAATTTTTAGATAATGAAGGTGATGAGGTAGATCAATTTAAGATTGCAAGTGAAATTATTGATTCTCTTTTGGATGATATTGATGTTGGTATATTTTTTGATGTTTGAGATGATGATGATGATGATGATGTTGTTGTAAAAGGAAGTGTAGAGAACTATGTTGTGGAAGCAGTATCTTAAGAATCACCTCCTCTGTTACCACAACCACTTGATATTATGAGAGTTGCAAGAATTAAACATATTGTGGATCAATATATAGGGACTTATGCAGAGATAGCAGAGTCTCAAGAATCACCACCTTTAGTTGGATTACAATCTGAGCTAGAGCCAGAACCATCATTTGATCTAGAAGAAGTCACATCCATTGGTTTGGAATTTTAAGGTATCTTTCAGCAATGCAAAGTTAGTAATTATTGTGATATTTTAGAAAATTTCATAGAGGTACCTATGATTGATTTTGTTAGATGTGATTCCATTTTTAATAATCGCTTAACTAAACTTGAGATGGTTCTAGTTCTTACTTATTTAACATGTATATGGGAGGTATGCTTTTCCTGTGAGTGTGCAAATTTTCTAGAGGCCAAAAATTGGAAGCTTAAATTGAACCGTCTCCGACCGCCAGAAAGGACTTTTAAGGAGATGAAGATGAAGAGAGCGGTGATACACTACATTGCTCTTATGATGATAACTTTTTTCATAATAATATGGGTCATTGGAAGAAAAGTCTGGAAGTTTCTCACTCTGGCCAAAGCGAGATTTAGATGAGCCCAAATAAGAAGTCGAGCTTATGACCTAAAATAAGCATTTCTTGGGAGGCAACCTAAGTTCTTATTTCTTGTCTTCATTTATGCTTTTTTAGTTTCTTTTCTTTATTCATAATAACACAAATCCTCTACTTAATTTTTCTTGTTCATCTTCTTTTTATAGGATTCAAAGGTGTAAAGGAATGTAAATCACAGATAGGGAAGTATATTCAGAACATGAATGTCTCAACCATTTAGAGCCCATCACTTGGTAACTTCTCTAATTTTTAAACCTCCTCAATATTACATTTCTAGTTTTTATTGGGACAATAAAAAGTTTAAGTATGGGGGGATGTGTTGGGTTTCGTTTGAATTTTAGTTATTTTTTTGTATAATAAAATTTTTCTAGTCGCATCATTCATCACATCATAATTATTTGTTCCTTAATGCAAAATACTAGCACGCTTATTCTACATTTCATGTGATTTATTGTTACTTATGGTGATAGTATGTTTAGTGATCTATCTTTTTCTATCAATGATAGCATGAAGTGAGTAATATTTTTACAATAAGAGTTTAAGTATTGGCCTTGTGTTAGGATCTTTTTTCACTTTACCTATTTTTGATGGTAGATAACTCTGAAAGTAGTCATGATTTATAGAACTTGATTAGTACTAGTATTTCTGTGGTGATTTCTCAAACTATATTTTGGTTATTGAATGATGCTCGAATTATATCAGCTCATTTAGAACAAATAAAATATCCCTACATTTATATTCATGTGCATTTATATTCAAGTGTTGCACCTTGTAATCACTAGAATAAAAAAATAAAAAAAATGAATAAGGGATATAAAAATATAGTTGACATGAGTGAAAACTAGAGAGTTATTCCTTTGAGGTCGAGTTAGGTTACTCGATAAATAACTGCTATGCTTCTCTTTATATTGAGCGAGCCTTTGAGACCTTGGGTAGATTAAGAAGGATGAACCAAGTGTGTGGCAGGTAAGTGTATATCGCTGGGACTATAAGGAACACAGTGATATGATGACTTGACTAAGCTTAGGGATTGATACTTGATAAATTTATGCCACTATTTCACCCTATTTTATTATTATGTTATACTTTCATTCTATTTGTTTGGAGATATGTTCTTTGCATATTTTGATTGACAGAACCTCATCTGGAGCAAAAATGGATTAAAAACCCTTAAAACGTAAAGTCAAAGGAAGGTGCATGCTTACATGAAATATACATGAAGGAAAAGTCTTTCAAAAAACTTTCATATTGGAGATTTAATCAAGAAATACATTCTAGCCATATTTGACATGTGCATGTTCCTACGAAAGAAATTTAACAAAAATCAGAGATAAAATGGAGTCTAGAGTTTCTTAAATGCCCAAGTTGTGCTTATAAGGCACGACCATGTAAAAATATGGCACAAACTAGTGTTTCACACGGCCTGGCCGTACTTTTTAGGCACGACCATGTCTTTTTTAGCACTACAGACCAAAAGTAAAATGGTCATAATCTTTTACTATATTGAAGTTATGGGTTGATCTTTATACCAAAATGTAGCTAACTTCAATATTTACAACTTCTCTTCAGACTTCAACTAGAGAAAATCATGTTTAGATATGCTAAAAGGCTCCACAAGTGAATCACAGCCTTGAGGCACGACTGTGTCAAATTTTGCATTTTCTATATTGCATACTAAAAATAAAATGGTTATAACTTTTTACTTGGTTGGAGTTTCAGGCTATTCAAGATATCAAAATGTAGCTAACTTCAAGATATACAACTTTGCTTTAAACTTCAACCTGAGAAAATGAGGTTAAGATGTACTCAAAGGGATTACAAGGGAGACATGACCATGACACATGGTCGTGTGAAATCACACCGCCGTGCATCCTTTCCCGAGCCCATTCATGCTCTGGTAATGCCAAAAGGCATGGCTGTGACACGACCCAGTTGTTAGTATGGGAAGCATCCGACGATCGAACCTGTGTTTTGATTATGTCAAAGGGTTCAAAGTTAAGTTGTCTTGTTATCTAACATGTGTAAATGAGTTTGCAGAAAAGTCTTAAGTGTACTTAGGCAAAAGTCCTAGCTGCGGTTTGGCGGGCAGAAAATCCTAGGGGGTGGTAACCATAGGTCGTAGGGGGTGGTAACCCTAAGTAAGGAAAAGTCCTAACTGCGATTAGGCAAAGGAAAATCCTAGGGGGTGGTAACCCTAGGTGGAAAGCCTTGGCGGGTTGAGGTCTTCGGGCAAAAGTCCTAGAGTCGGATACTCTAGGTGGAAAGTCTTGGTGTCGCGAACCAGGCGGAAAGTCTGGATGAGTCATGGAGCAGACGTCCAGCGGAAAGACCTGAAGACTCGAGCGCTGAGCAAAAGCTCAGTCAATTTGAAGGATCGAACTAGCAACAGGTATACTCTCTTGAGTGGAGTAGGTGAGGATGCGTTCCCCGGAAGAGGGAACAGTAGGCGTCAGTTCGAACTAGGATTTTCGGTCAGAAATCCGAAGTCCCTAGTGAATATTTTTCTTACACCAGGTATTCTTCATCATCTCAGAATTGGTCAAACTCAACTTTAGGTTCTGGTTTAGTTCTGGTCTTTTCTTTTGATGTTTGTGCAATAAAAGCAATACCTTTTTCGAGTTTGACATTAGTCTGTTCGTATAGCTCTAATTTACAAAAGAGTTCATCTAACTTTAACTTGGACAAGTTTCTCAAAATCTTATAGGCATCTACGATGGATGCCCACAGTGCATTTCGAGGAAATACATTTAGAGCGTACCTTATTAGATCACAGTTCTCTATCTGGTGGTCGATTATGTGAATTCTGTTGAGGATATCTTTTATCCTCGCATGCAGCTGACTAGTAGTCTCACCTTCCTGCATTTTTATATTGGAGAGTTTATTTAAATATAGATCTCTTTTCATTACTTTTGAATCGTTGGTTCCCTCGTATAGTTCTATGAGTTTGTCCCATAGTTCTTTGACTTTTTCATGTGGGCCAACACGGTTTAACTCCTCCTTTGTTAACCCGCACTGGATTATGTTGAGTGCCTTGAAATCAATCTAGGCCTTCTTCATTTCCGGATTCTAATTTTTTGGGTTCATTAGGAGTTTCAGTGTTGTCAATTGGCGCCTTGTACCCTTTGGTGATGCTGGACCATTGGTCAAAGTTAGTTTTCAGGTACACCTCCATCCATTTCTTCCAGTATGAGAAATCATCCCTATTGAAGAGTGGGCGATGAACGGTGTTGTACCCTTCGTTTTGGGTCATTTAGAGTTGTAGATAGAAAACTGAAGAAAGGTACCAAGACTTAGTCTTGGATTAGCAGAGTTTGAGAAAAAGAATAGAATTTTGAGGAACTCGAGTACTGTTGCACCAACTTCGAGTTAAAAACTAAATGAAAAATCTATCCAAAGAGGTAATTGTACCAATTTGGACTTTATCGAAAAAGCTTAAAACCAAAAAAAGATATTAAAAGCAAGTAAAACAAGTACCCCCTTGATTGATTGGTGGTTGCATCAAATCATAGCGATACCCGCTCTGATACCACTTGTTGGATTGGATCGCACGTGAGAGGGAGGTGAATCACGTGATTTTCGAAAGCTAGTTTTTTTTTTTCATTTTCAAATCAAAGTATGAACACAGCGGAGAATAAGCGACAAAATAGTACGAACACAAACAGTTTACTTGGTTCGGATCCTTCGGCGACTCCTACTCCAAGATCCAGGTCTTGCAGACCTATCGATCAGTAATCCACTAAAATACCTCTTCCGGTACTTCCAAAAGAGGAAATCGAGTACAAGAAAAGTTAGAACAAGTGCAACACACTACACTTATTCTTTTGCAGTAATCAAGTACAAGGAAATTACAATTTGTTACCAACACTTTGATGTGAGAGAGCTCGTGTGCCGGTCTTCCGACTACGATCAAAAATCCCCGAAGTATTAGTCAGGTGCAGCAGCTTCACAGCGAATCGCAGCAGGAGCCTGGAGCAGTCGGAAAGCTGTTTGGATGCATAGAAGCTCGTATGAGTGTTGTTTTTGAAGCTTTGGGCGAGCATCCTTATAAAGTGCTTGGAAGGTGCCTTCTATAGCCATTAAAGGTGCCTCCAACTCGAGAAATCTGATCTCGATCAGCCCGACTTCTATCCGCAACAAGGTCTGAATTCTATCCTGCGGGAGGTGCCTTCAAGCCATTGAAGGCACCTTCCATGAACAGTGCGAAGGTACCTTTCATAGCCATTGAAGGAGCCTTCGGGTATTGTTCATCTGAAGACTTTTTGCTCCTTTTACCTTGAAAATTGTGTTAGTCTAAAACTAAAATATCTAACCTGCAAAACAAAGTTAGCATAGTAAAAAATAAGTAGTAATTAGTTCTTGTCCTCCCAGGACCATAAACTAGTCAAGGTCTGATATAAGGATCCAAAATAAACCTAAGCTGGACTGATGCCTACTGTCCCTCAACCAGGAAACGTCCTCACAAGGTCACTCTCCTCCAGTGACTTACCTTACCATCTTGCAGTCGGTTGATTAGTCTTCTGACCCACCAAGTCTTTATGCAGTTGTCCAGCCCGCAAATCCAATTGGACTTTTGTCGATTGTCCGGTCCCGTGGACCCAACTGGACTTCATGCCAGATATCCAGTCGGTCCGTTGACCTATCTGAACTTAATACCAGTTATCCGATCCCACACGCCTAGCTGGATTTTATCATGGTGTCCAGTCCTTCAGACTCATCAATTTCTGCACACTTGGCAATACAATTAGATCACAAAATACCTAATTTAATTCACTTATCATTCATCAAAACCTGAGTTAGACCGTTAGTGTAAACTGCACCAACAGAAGGGAGTTGGGCTAATGAATTCTACCAACTTAAACATATTGTCAAATATCAAAAAGGGGGAGATTATTGATTCAATTGTTATCGGGTCAAGGTTGGTCAGTTTGACTAAGCTCGGGTTGGTTTGAGCTAGAGTTTTGATATTTGACAATATGTGAGAGAGAAGTCGAGTATATCAAGGGAGGATTGAATTAGGGCTGTGCAAAATAACCGACAAATCGAAAACCGAACCGAAACCGGTAACTTACTAGTTCCGGTTAATCGGTTCGGTTTTTGATTTAATATTTTTTAAACCGGTTAAGAGGAGGTCCCCTAAAAGCTATACCCTCTAAAAGAACAGCGATGATGCAGCATATTGCAGGCCCACACATGGTTGGAGACTTGGAGTAAATAGTTTGGACTCCTCTGCAAGACCGCAATCCGCAAGCAACCATTTCTACTTCACCTGGATAAATCCCCCGTATAGCCGTACTTCGGGCGTCGAACGGAAGCCCCAAAACGCACCATGATGGAACGCCCAGCGGCTCACTCTTTCACGCCCTCCGCCAGCACCGCCTTCGCAGACAGCGCCGCCTCCGGCAACGACGAGTCGACGACCTACCCTCTCAACCCGAGGACGATTTCGAGTTCACCTTCTCGATCGGTGGCGACTGGCGCCTGCAATGAGCCCATTGTCACCGCCGATGAGCTCTTCTCCCACGGCCGCATCCTCCCCGTCTACCCTGTCTTCGACCACTCACTTGCTCTCCATTCGTCGGAGGAGAGTGCGGCGAAGCCTCCGGCCAGGCAGATGAGCAGATCACCATACGCCGGATTCTCATCGAGGAGAGTGGCTCTAGATCTGGGTCGATCTCGTCGTCCGAGGCAGACGATCTGGTGTCAACCGCGGCGCGGGAGTACCGTCCATGAACCGTGAGGTCGGCGCTGCAATCGCCGGAGTGGAGAAGGGAGTGCACATCCACCGAGACGAGCCGGCGGTGGAAGCTTTGGGATACCTTGTTCGACCGCCGGAGCCACAGCGACGGGAAGAAGAAGTCTATGTTCCTTGAATTTCCTTCATCTCCGCCGCTGGAGAGGATGAGTTTGAGACCAAGAAAAGGCCCAAATCCAAAACTCTAAGGGGACGGGAAAGAGGCCAAGGCCCAAGGGGCCTTAAAATATCGATCTTACCGGTTTTTGGTTGGAACCGGTTAACCAACCGGAACCGGTAGAACCGGTAATAATACCGGTCGGTTAACCGGTTATCAATAAAATGTGGTTAACCGGAATTAACCGGAACCGATAAACCGGTAAACCGACCGGTTGAACAGGCCTAGATTGAATACTTGACTTGGAAAGTCCTAATTGTATGTTAGGCAATGGAAAGTCCTAGCTGGAGGTTAGGCAATATAAAGTTCTAGCTAGAGGTTATGTATTGGGAAGCCCTAAGTGGAGGTTAGGTAATAGGAAATTCTAACTAGAGGTTAGACAACAAAAAGTCCTAACCGGAAGTTAGGCAAGGGAAAGTCCAACTAGAAGTTGACAAGAGAAAAGCCCAGTGAGTCAAAGGTTGATTGGACACTTGGTGAAACTTGGCAAGGGAAGTCCAAGTGGGTCAAAGGTTGATCAAACACTTGGTGATTGAAAGCCCAACAAGAAGTTAGCAAAAGAAAAGTCCAATTGGATCAAGGTTGACTAAACATTTGGTGATCGAAAGTCTAAATGGGAGTTGGAAAGAGGGAAATCCAAGTGGGTCATGGAGGACCGAACACTTGGCATGAGATGAAAGGTCTAAGTGGGTCACGGGTGACCGGACACTTAGTGACAAGGTGTGAAGTTTCGATAGGTTAAGGTTGATTGGATGCTTGGCAGCGAGGAAATTCCGATATAGTAAACTTTCAAATGTTATAACTTTTAACTCAGATATCAAAATAAGATGATTTTTATGCAAAACGAAGCTCATTTAGGGATCTATACTTTTACTACTCTCCAATCAATTGGTTTAATTGATTGAATCAATCAATTGGTATACTATAGCAGCGAACATAATATTGCGGAATGGATTGACTTAATCGATTGGAAGTCACCAATAGATTAGTGAGTCATATCAATCGATTGGTAAAGTAAAAATAGTCATTCTGCAAGTTTAAATGGTCAAATTTGATGACAATCAATTGGTGAAATCTACCAATTGATCGGTAGGTAAAAATTAGCCCGAACAACATCCTTATAAAAAGGATTTCGAGGAGAATTCTTGGTGCTAGTTCTTGATGATTTGGGAGACAATTGCTATTGTATTTCCTACCACCAAGAGGCAATCTAAAGTAAAATAGGGTAAGCAAAGCAAGGTTCATTATTGTAAAGTCATTTTTTATTTCTTTTGTAATCTTATTTACGTTTTCTTGTTGTGTTATTGTAAGAAGGCTTCTCCGTCTCCAAAATATTTCTGAGGAGGTTTTCATAGTAGAATTGTGAGTGAGAAGTGAGTCCTTAGATTAGTTACCACAAGGAGGTGAGGTGAATACCAAGCAAAATCTAAGTATAGTGCATGTGTAATCCAAGTTTGAATCAAGATCTTCTGCTGCGAGTTCATAGAATGATGACGACGAAATCCATTGACTCCTCCCCCTCCCCCCCAAGCATACTAGTCCTAACACCAAATCCATTGCATTCACAATACATGATCTTTTTTTTTTGCACTGTCGTCAACAATTAACTTGAAATTCCTAAGACATGTTTCATTAAGTATAGATTGAATGTAAAATCAAATGAAAGTCTTGACTCCAATAAATTAAATGCCTTAGTTTTTTTTATCAGGAGAACCGAAATTATCTTCTAAAATCATTTCAAGCACATCACTGACAGCATATAAAAATCAAGTTGATAGAATAATTATAATTAATGTGACCCCCCAACATATATTTCCAGCACGTTGAAGGGTATTTTCTTGATTAAGTCCCCAACCACTTGAAATTTCATCCCTCTCCAATGCTTCAATAATAAAATTTGAATGTTTCTCCTTAAGAAGATTAGATCATTTGTAGAATGATCAAATAACATTTAGCATATCACAAATAATATGAAAGAAATTAGAAATATGAAAATTTTTCTTTAACACAGCTATAAGAGCTAGTTGAAGTTGATGGGTAAAACAATGTATGTAAAATGCACATGAGTTCTCCTTTAAAATAAGTGCTTTAGACCATTAAATTTATCTTGCATATTACTTGCTCTATCAAAACTCTATCCTCTCAACTTAAACATGCTTAAATTATATTTAAAGAATATCTTATTGTTGGTGCAGTTAGCACTAATAATCAAATTCAGGTTTTAATGTATGACAAAAGGTTAACCCTCTCTCACGTTCTACACAATCCTACACTTATCAATGGAAACTTTAAGTGAGAGTGTTGTAGTACTGGTAACATGCTCAATTATGATAAAATGTTTATTTACATGCTCACTACTATCCACATAATGTAAAATAATTGACATTTTCTCCTTTGCTAACATATCACAAGATTTATCAACTAAAATAAAGAACAATAAATCATCAATATCTCTGCTAATAATATAATTGTTTCAGTTGCACAAGCACTCGTTATATCCTTCTGAATATACAGTGATGTTAACTTGTAATTTTTAGGAGTATTTTTCAATATCACATCATTAATCTTTTTATTATAAGCACCTAAAAACTCCAGTTGGATAAGAAAGTTTTCTGGATTAAGAGAACCTTCAGTTTCATCAGGACCCCGAAATGAATTCGCTTGTCATAACAAAACTACAATCAATCGAAGCATTGAGATGGATACAATAATCATTTCGCATTTGAATTGATTGTTTGTGCAAAATTGATTAAATATGCTCATTGTGATTCATCAAAGCTTCACAATTCGTTCAAGCTTTATGATGTTCACTATCATGCTGACAAATATGAATATTTAACCTATCTTTACTCTTCTAATTTATAAAGTCTTCGCTAACAAAGGTTTCTCCTCCTTGTTTTTCCTTAGTTGTCTTGAAGAGATAGCAATACAAACAATATGCAACATCTGTTTCTATGCTATATTCCAACCAATCACCAAATTCCTTAAACCAGGGTGGATTGAATCTTCTAAATTGACTTAGTCCAAATTTTCATTTTGGGAATTCATATCTTGAAGGTTGACATAGACCCTTTTACAAATATGTTCTTCAAACTTGATCCCTAATGTTAGCATTATAATCACAAATTGGAATTTTTAGTCTAGGATCATAGGAAAAAAAATAAGTTTAGGGACTTAGGGATTAGAGTTACCTTTGGCTTTGAGCTTTTGCCTTTTTGCGAAGTGCAGCGTGACCATCAAAGGGCTTGCTTGCTCTTGTTGTGGTCCTGCAGAGTGATGAGCTTGGAGAGTCGTGAGGTGGGAGACAAAAGGAAAAAAACTATGTTTTTCTCTTCTTTTTTTTGGGGGGGCATATATAATTGTATTAATGAAATTTGTTATCTGACACAGTGTGGGCAGTGGACACCCACACTAGACCTTAACCGGCTCCGCCCTTGTTCTAGTGGTACTCCATTAACTTTCTCCTTATCAAAGACCTTCCGAAGACGGAGAGATCTCATATCACCTACGGAGAGGCCGAAAGGGAGAGTGGGAGACGAAAAGAAAAAAAAAAACTACATGTTTTTTAACCCTCTGCTATGTTTTTCTCTTTTTTTTTTTTGTTTGGGATTATATAATTGTATTAATGAAATTTGTTGTCTGGCCCAGTAGGCCTTAAGAGGCTCCGCCCCTGGTTCTAGTGCTACTCCATTAACTTTTTCCTTATCAAAGACCTTCCGGAGATGAAGAGACCTCATATAACTTGCTCTTTACAAACAAATACAAAGTAAAGACAAATATACAAAGTGTATCAAATGAAGTAATTTCTACTAAGAAGTTTTGCTTTGATCGTTATTTGTAACTCTTGGATTGTCTCTTGAGGTCTGGAAATGCAATAACACCTATCTTCAAAACCCCTAAAAATCAACTATGAAAACCTCTTCGAAATCCTTATTTTATAGCATTCAGGTTGGGGTTGATTTTCATCTATCAGTCAATTGTTCATCACCATTAATTGATTGCTCCATTGGATTCGACTGTTGCACCTGCAGAACGGCTCTTACCAACTATGATTTGACTATAAACAATTGACTATTATTGTTCATCTTAAATAGTCAAGTTCCTAACTCTATCCATAAATCATTTATTATAATAGTACTAACAATCGACTATTATTATTCATCAATAGACTGATCCCAAATCAATCAAATGTAACAATCAAGTTTCAAAATTTATATTTATTACTATAGTGTAATCAATCAATTGTTACTGTTCGACTGATCTCAATCATTGGAATTGATCATATAAGTTTTAAACTTTCTATTTGTTATTATAATGTCATTAGTCGATTGTTATTATTCATCAATCAACTGTATTATAAAAAAATACTATAGTAAAAATATTATTCATAGTTGACTGATAGTATTCACACTTGACTGATGCACTATTCATAATGTTAAAAATATTATTCACATCGGACTCACTCATGCCAAGGGGCTCTCATGTTTTCAGAACTCCCTCGCATGATTAGTATTGATTAATCCTAACTTACTAGGGTCTCATTCTTGCCTAATATCCAATTGATTTCAACCTACTAGGACTTTACCCGCCTAACATCCAATCAACCTTAACTTGTCAAGACTTCTTATCACATGTCTTATATCCGATTAATTTTAACTTGTCAAGACTTTGTTTAAATATTCGGTCTTCCTTAACCTATTTGGAATTCTCTTCTGACACCTAATATTCGGTCCTCCATGGCCTATCAGGACTTCTACTATTACTAAAGTGTTTAATCAGTGTTGATCCACTTGGACTCTACTCTTGTTAAGTGTTTGGTCCTCCATGATCTATTTGGACTTCACCTTTGCCTTGACCTATTTAAACTTCTTCACTGTCAAGTATCTGATCAAACTTGACTTTACGCTCAAACATCCGCATCTACATCAATTTTGATCAACCAGACACGAGATCAATGGTACTGACAATCTTTTTCTCTAACAAACTCAGCTTCTACTTGTTGTTTTGCTCTCGTTAACAAATATATTGGTCAAATATCAAAACTCAACTCAACTCAACTCGAACTTAATCAACCTAATCAATCTTAAATAGAGGTCATGATCCACAATAATAACAAGAGTTGCCATAAATGACAAATATATAAATAGTATTATATCAAGATAAATCAGAAAGAAAATTAAGACTTGATTAGCACGGCAATATTATACAATATTATTAAGGTTATTTAAGTATACTGCTACACGAACGCCAAACGCCTGGTATACGTCAGGTTAATATTTAAATTACGCCACCTTAATTTAATCAAACTGATCAACTCCATTCTATAAATATATCTGTTGATCACATAATTAGGCACTAAAGCATCTCTTCATAATTGAGCACAATCAATCTGTAATCATTCAAGGAGCATGGCTTCCACTAAGATTTCAGCTCTTGTGCTAACTTATGCACTGATCGCTGTGTTTCTTCATCCATTGATGTGCCGAGAAACAACAATGACGACAACGATGAACATAGTAGGAGCCGCAACCAATGATGGTAATTGACTAAGTTCTTTATATTGAAACTATGCCTTTCTTTGTGTGTACATAGTTATCATTAATTATCCTCTTTTCAGGCAAAACGATAGATCAAGGGATAGCCTACATGCTTATGCTAGTAGCTCTTCTCATTACTTATCTTGTCCGTTGATCATTTAGCAGCCTAGATGCACTTCGATTCCATTGATAGATATATATGAACAAGATCATGGAAGAAGAGATCAAGTTCTATCGATTGAGGATATTTATAAATATGTTTATTTTTACTAGGCTTGCAAGTATTCATTACATTGTAATTAGTATATAGAGCAACAACAAGATCATTATTGCATATATGTTATGTAACTAAGGATCAATCAAATAAAAATGTGAGATTAATAACATTTTTTAAGGTTTAATTTCCTTTTTGTAAGCGAAAGTGCTGTGTAATTTTTTATTCAAATGTGACTACCAATATCCCCTCAAATAGTCTATGCTATATTTCTTTTATGCTCTCCTACAATCCATTATTTAAATATCATCTTAGCATCAAAGATATAATATAAATAGTGTAGCCACGTTTCACTAGAGGGAGAGATGAATAGTGCTCGTGACTTTTATATTTTTCAGAAAACATGATCTAAGTAAAGAATACGCAGCGGAAAGAAAGATTAAAAGAAAATAGACCAATGCTAACACTGCCAAGTTTTTACTTTGTTCGGAGTCTATGGCGACTCCTACTCCAAGACCCGCACGTGAGAGTGTTGTCTAGGCAATCATTAATCAATCGAAAAGTTACAAAAGAAATTACAATATGAGTACAAATAACTTTGAAAACAAAGTGATACCGACGACTTAGAGAAACAGATCTTGGGCGTAGTTGTCGTCGGACTAGCTTTCGGGCGTTGTAGAGTCGTCTATCGAGCTGCGCGCAGGAGAGAAACTTGTTTAGATTGATGTGTTCAAGGTGCAGGTTGAAGCCTCCTTTTATAGCTCCCTCCGGGAGCCTAGAGTGTGCTGACGTGATGAGCTCTCGTCGAAACTTCATCTGAGAAGTTTGTCCATGTCCGGGCGCCTGGACTCCCTCCGAGCGACTGGACTGCTGACGTGGGTCGATTAGTCATCGCCCTCCAACTCAGAATGAAGATGACTTTTTGCTGGTCTAGGCGCCTAGAGCAACTTCGGGCGCCTAGACCGTTCGGGTGCCTGACCAGACACCCACCCGGGGTGCTCCTGTTGGAACCCCAAGGTTGTTTTGGTGTGATCAACAAGTTAAGGTAGGTCCTGTTTGTTTTAACCTTGTGTCTAAATGTGCAGGAGCTTAGGAACACAGGTAGTCGAGCGGAAGACGCAGCTAGCGAGAAGGACGACACGCTGTGCGTCCGAGGGACGAGGCGCTGCGGAAGAGTACACCGGCAGACGAGAAGGAAGTGCGCTGTGGTTCCGAGGGACGAAAGCCGGAGCGGAAGATTGCTCGGGGAGCAAGAGACGCAGCTAGCGAGAAGGTCGACGACCGAGGGACGAAGACTGCGGATGAGTACGCTGGCGGACGAGAAGGAAACACGCGGTAATTTCGAGGGACGAGAAGCCGGAGGGAAGCACGCTCGAGAAGACCGGAAGTTGGGTTCGGGTGAGCCCTATTCCGGATGGCAGAGATCACCCAAGTAAGCGGATCCGGAGCGGAAGACCCGGACCGAGAAGGGACTGAACCAGAGAAGAGGTCCCGGACGAAAAAAGTCAACACTGTTGACTTTGGGCTCCGGGGCGCCCGGAACAGTCCGGGGCGCCTGGAGCCATCCGAGGCGCCCGGAACCCTTCCAGGCGCCCGGACCCTGATTTTGACTAGGATCGCGATTTACGCGATCTGAACGTTGGGGGATAAAGTTTTATCCCCCCAGGGCGCCCGGAACCCTTCCAGGCGCCCCGACCAAGGCTATAAATATAGCCTTGGTCCAGAAGCTTTGAATCAACTCAGTAATTAGCATTCCAAACACTTGTGCGCTCACTGTTCTAGTTTAGCTTCTGTTTTTGTGCTTTCACCGATGTAAGAGGCTTCTCCGCCCGAAGGAGTTTTTAGTGCGATTACTTTCCTTGGATTAACAACCTCCTCAGTTGTAACCAAGTCAAACACGGTGCCTCGTTTCTTTCTTGTATTTCTGCTTAGCTAATTTTATACAAGTGTTAGTTTAAGAGTCCGAGAAGGGTTGCTTTTGTTTTTGATTTTACAGGGCTATTCAACCCCCCCCCTTCTAGCCGGCCCAACGGTCCTACAAGTGGTATCAGAGCCAAGGCGCTTCAGGAGGACTAACCGCCAATCGAAATTCGAAGGGGATTTTGCCACTTGGAAAAAACATATGCAGGTATTTCTTACAACAGATATTGAATTATTTTTAACAATGAAACTTGGTTTTCAAGCTCCAGAGGACAAGGAAATAGATGAATGGACAAAAAAGGAGCAGGCCGACTTCGTGGCGAACGGCAAAGCAGAGTACCATCTGCTGAGCGTTCTTCCGCCTCAAGAAGTCAACAGGATTGGTAAATACAACTCTGCAAAGGAACTTTGGGAGAAATTCCTCGAGCAGCACGAAGGAACGTCCGAAGCAAAGCTCGCCAGAAGAGATCTGCTTCGCAATCAGCTCACCAGCCTGCGACTTGGGGAAGACGAGTCAGTCGCGCATCTGCACTCGAGAATAAAAGAAATTATCATCGGACTTTCGAATCTCGGAGAAAAGGTAAGTAACCGAGATTCGCTCAGGTACGCTCTAAATTCCTTTCCTAGAAATACCAAATGGGGATCATTAGTAGATGCATTTTATATTTCTAAAGATTTAGAAAAGATTTCATTAGAAGAATTCTTTTCAACATTTGAAGTGCATGAGTCAAGATGTGCAGGAATGAAGGAGCCTAAAAACAACGTCGCCCTCAAAGCCTCGAGAGACGAACCAGAATCGGAATCCTCTCTCGACGACGAGGAAATGGTAATGATGGTAAGAAGATTCAAGAAACTTTGTAAATTCAGATCTACTAACCATCCGTAGGGAAAGAAGAGAAGAACGATCCGCTGCTACCACTGCGATGAAGAAGGGCACGTCAAGGACAACTGCCCCAAGCTGAAGAACAAGGACAAGGAGAAGGGTAAGAAGCCTATCCAAAAGTGAAAGGCCCTAAAGGCGACGTGGGACGATACATCGTCCGAATCTGAAGTCGAAGCTTTCTCCGGACTCGCACTGATGGCGAGTCATCAAGACGACGACTACGATTCAAGCTCTTCCGAAATGAGCATCGAGAGCATCGATGAAGGGGGAGACACGTCAGAAGAAAGCAGCAGCTCAGGGGGAGAAACGGACAACGAGATCGAAAATGTAAGTCAGGTACGATCTCTTCCTCCCGATAAAATGTTTAAGTTCGTTAAACTTTTAACAAAAGATTGCTGCAAATTAGAAAGTGAAAATAAAATTTTAAAAGTAATTCTAGCTAAGTCTTGTCCCTTAGAAGAATTAGATAAATTAAAACTAGCAAATGAAAAATTGAAACTTGAAAATGATGATTTGAAAATGCAAGTAGATAACTTGAGAAACCATGCATGTTCATCTAAAACTAATGTTAGAAGATTTAATAATTTAAATTGGTACTTTAAATATCACCCTGGACAAATTAGAAACATTTCAAGAAAATATGTTCCTAAAAACCTTTTAGTTAATCCAGTGGGCTGGAACCTATATTGGGTTCCGAAGTCATGCTTAAATTAATTTTAAAATTAAAATTAGCGCTTTAAGTGAGAAAATTAAACAAAGAATTTCTTTATGAGGCTTTGTCTAAGGAAGTGGTTGTTGCTCCAATAACCAAGAAGGCCTAGTGCCTCGCCACGACCTGGAAGCCAAAATATTGAAATAAATGTTTAATTAACTTACTAATGAAGCATTAATACAAGAATTAATTAGTGCTTGAAAAAGGTTATTCAAAACATTTTATTTCAAATTAGGAATTTACTTACTTAGAAATTTTTGTGCCTAAGTCAATATTTTAAAAAAAAAATACTTAAAAATGTAAGTTAGGATTTTTTAAATTAAAATTTTTTAGGATTTTTTTTACTTAGAAATATTCTCAAAAAATCATTTTTTTTCTAAGTTAAGAACTTTTTTTAAACTAGAAATCTCAGCTTAAATTACTTAGAAAAATTTTCTAAATCTCTTAAAAATTTAGAATTACTTTTCTAAGTCTTTAACCCTTAGATTATTTTTCTTGGAACCCCATTTTTTTTTTGATCACAGGGGGAGAAGGGAAAGTATAAGTCTAGGGGGAGGTAGGTAGATAGATTTAATTTTGTCTATCTTTTTGCACTTAAATTGCAATTTAAGTTAATTTACTTAATTCTATTTTATGTCTATTTTTAACCCTAGCTTAACTTGGGTTGATCACACCAAAAAGGGGGAGATTGTTGGAACCCCAAGGTTGTTTGGTGTGATCAACAAGTTAAGGTAGGTCCTGTTTATTTTAACCTTGTGTCTAAGTGTGCAGGAGCTTAGGAACACAAGTAGTCGAGCGGAAGACGCAGCTAGCGAGAAGGACGGCACGCTGTTCGTCCGAGGGACGAGGCGCTGCGGAAGAGTACACCGGTGGACGAGAAGGAAGCTCGCTGTGGTTCCGAGGGACGAAAGCCGGAGTGGAAGATTGCTCGGGGAGCAAGAGACGCAGCTAGCGAGAAGGTCGACGACCGAGGGACGAAGACTGCGGATGAGTACGCTGGCGGACGAGAAGGAAACACGCGGCAATTCCGAGGGACGAGAAGCCGGAGGGAAGCACGCTCGAGAAGACCGGAAGTTGGGTTCGGGTGAGCCCTATTCCGGATGGCAGAGATCACCCAAGTAAGCGGATCCGGAGCGGAAGACCCGGACCGAGAAGGGACTGAACCAGAGAAGAGGTCCCGGACGAAAAAGTCAACGCTGTTGACTTTGGGCTCCGGGGCGCCCTGAATAGTCCGGGGCGCCCGGAGCCATCCGAGGCGCCCGGAACCCTTCCGGGCGCCCGGACCCTGATTTTGACCATGATCGCGATTTACGCGATCTGAACGTTGGGGGATAAAGTTTTATCCCCCAGGGCGCCCGGAACCCTTCAAGGCGCCCCGACCAAGGCTATAAATATAGCCTTGGTCCAGAAGCTTTGAATCAACTCAGTAATTAGCATTCCAAACACTTGTGCACTCACTATTCTAGTTTAGCTTCTGTTTTTGTGCTTTCACCGGTGTAAGAGGCTTCTCCGCTCGAAGGAGTTTTTAGTGCGATTACTTTCCTTGGATTAACAATCTCCCCGGTTGTAACCAAGTCAAACACGGTGCCTCGTTTCTTTCTTGTATTTCTGCTTAGCTAATTTTATACAAGTGTTAGTTTAAGAGTCCGAGAAGGGTTGCTTTTGTTTTTGATTTTACAGGGCTATTCAACCCCCCCTTCTAGCCGGCCCAACGGTCCTACAGCTCCCTCGTCGCCACTTACCCAAGTGCCTGAAGAACTCTAGGTGCTCGGAAATCCGAGCGCCTGGACAAGCTTCGGGCGCCTATAGCTCTTTCCCGCCACTAACTTCTTATATCACAAGGTTAGCATAAGTACAAATAATATGTAAAGTAAAATGATTTTGAAAGTCTCTGGACTGTCTGGTTCAGGCTTTGAGTTTCGCTGAAATTCTAGGTGGGACCGACGTCTATTGTTTCCTTTTCGGGGAATGAATCCTCACCTACTCCTCTCAGGAGAGATTATCTTTTGCCAGATTGGTCCTCCAGACCATCAAGTCTTTTGCTCAGCATCCAAGACTTCAGGATTTTCTACTGGACGTCTAATCCCCGACCCGTCCAGTATTTCGCATGGTATCTACGACCCCCAGGACTTCCACCTAGTGTCCACGATCCTAGGATTTCGCCCAATATTCTTGACTTGCCAAGATTTTGCCCAGTCCCCCAGACCATAACTTCATTGTCTAGCCACAGCTAGGACTTTCCACCTGCCTAGTGTCCACTAAGACTTGTTTGCCTAGCCTCAACTAGGGTTTTCCTGCACACTCAGTCAACCTTGTCAGAACAACAATAATACTTAACTTACAATTCTATCATTATCAAAGCTCAAGTTTGATCATTTAGTACTCCCTGTACCAACAAATAGTATCTCGTACACTTGCTTGAATTCGAACGCTCCTCAATTTACACACAGAAAAAGAGTTCATTTATCAAATAAAAAGTTTTAAAAAAAATTACTTGAATATACTCATTTTTTACTTAACAGCTCATATATCAAATAAAAAAAAGTGAGTCTACTAAGTGGTAGACGCTTAAAAAAAATAAAATCATATTTTAACATAATACAATTTAACACAAGACAAAATAATAATTATTCTGGAAGTTAATTTTCACATAAAAAATTTATAGAAGATAAGAAATTATCAAAATGCAAAGACGTCATCTTTAGATTTAACTGAATAAAATTAATTCAAAATAAAAGATAATGCCCTAATATCAATTAAATAAAGGTTTAAGAAGTCTCAAAACTCTAACAATGCAAAAGATAAAAATAATCCTAAAACAATGATAAAAATTATTTAGAACATCTGAAAAGGATTTAAACATTAATTTTCATTGAAGATTGAGTCGTTACGAGTTACACCTCATAGAGCTCTAAATGATTTTCAATTTGATATATTTTACGTCTTGTGATTCAACCGGAGTCAAAAGTTATAACTTTTTAAAACTCAAATTCTCCTATATCAATCGCCCCTCATTGAAAAAAAAAAAAAAACTCATCCTCGAGTTTAGAGTAATGTCAGGTGGTAGCCCAAGAGGCAGATCCTCTAGCATCAACTCAACAAAATCTCCTAGCAGCTACTGCACTTCTGATGGTAAATCAGGGTCTAAGGCTATTGCATTGTTCTTACAAGTAGCAAAGCATAGACTACGTCTCTATATTGCATCTCATCTAAAAACCTAGATGCAGAAAGTAGGTTAGTATTATTGGCTACAAGAATAGGAGTGCTTCCTTCTTGCCGGAGCGCCAATACAATCTTCTTTCCCTTGATGTGAAGGGTATATGTTTTCTTTCATCCCTTCCTGCCGGAGCGCCAATACAATCTTCTTTCCCTTGATGTGAAGGGTATACGATTTCTTTCATCCATCGTATATAACACTACGATCATATTGTTATGGTCACCCCAACAATACATGACATGCATCCATAACCACAACATCACACCATAATATTTGTTGTCAATTGAAAAAGATACAAGATATCGATTATCAGTTATTACCTCACTACCTTTATTCAACCACAATTATGGCTTACGATGATGGTTTGTTTTCAACTGTAATTTTTGGATAGCCTCCTCAAACACAATATTTTCACAACTATCACTATCAATGATCATTTTAAAAACTTTATCCATAACTGTGCAGGTTATGAGAAAAATATTAGTTTTAAAGCAATCATCCTCTGAATCACTATTAGGAGTCAGTAAATTCTTACAAACGACTAAAGTCTCATGGTCATCACTATAAAGCACCTCATCAACTTCATCATTGGTATACACCGACTTACTAATTGCCTTGGTTTTGTCTTTTACATCTTTCTCAATCAACAAATTTTTGCCCTTTTAATTAGCATGTTTCTTGCAATTAGTTGTCCTGTACCCCTGTTCACCACAACAAAAACACATGATAGGAGACATAGAATTAACTTGTAGTTGCTGCTAGATAGGATGTGAATCTTGAGGGTGAACTGGTTGACTATTTTGATCATTCCTAATCACTGGTTTCCTATTATGTTGTTTTTAACAAGCAGGGCATGTTGGTAGGCCTTTGAAACAGTCCATAATGAATGAAAACTGAGCACATTGCCTCAACACATGAAGTTGCTGAAATAAGGTTTAAGTGTAATTGAAAGGTAGAAAGTGAGTCTTTATCTTCTCCCAATCAATGATTTTAGCTTTGCTCTGTATGTTTCGTGAGTGTCACAACTGCTCCCACCACGTTAATGCTCAGCCTTTGAGTATGATGGCAATCAGTTTCACCTTCACATGATCGAGCACTTCCTTGTAATAAAAAATTTTCTCAACTTCATTAATCTAATCAATGAACCTCTTTGCTTGTAATGTACTAGAAAATTTGGGTAGATCAACCTGAAAATTGAGATCTCCATATTGTTCCTCTCAACCACGACGCTCTCGAAATTTAACACAATTGTAATATAGATTTTTGAAAGCGAAATTAGAATCAAGATCAGTGATCTCATGATCTTCAAGAGCCCACACCGCAGACATTGGGTTAATTCTGCGACTTGCCTCTATAAATTCTCAATCATCACATTCTGAACTCTACGATCACGGTGTTAGGCTTCCTCAATCAGAACTTGCTTGTTGCGACCATGACCACGATGACCTTTCATCTGATACGCTTTGATATCAACTGATGCCAGATAAAATAGCGATTATTCTAGAGGTTAGTTTTCTCAAAGGAATTTTAGAGGATAAGAAGTCACCAAAATGCAGAGACGCCGTCTCTAGGTTTAACCGGATAAAATTGTTTTAAAATAACAATAACGTCTTAACATCAACTAAACTAACGTTTAAATAGTCTCAAAATCCTAACAATGTAAAAGATGAAAATAATCCTAAAATAATGATAAAAATTATTCAGAGTCTCTGAAAAGGCTTTAAACGTTGTTTTTTAGCTGAAGACTAGGCTATTAGAATTACATCTTATAATCAATTATAGATTTGATATATTGTGTGTCTCATGATTCAATTTGAGTTAAAAATTATGTCATCTTAAAGCTCAGATCCTCCTGCATTACAATTCTAGTAAAAACTAATTTAGAGTTTATCTTTTTTAGATAATGAATAGATTATAGTTAGGAAGTCTTGACCTAATAGTAAACTTGTTATCATGATCTTGATTAGGCATTTGGATCAGAAATAGCCTCATATAATGTATGATAAAGTTCCTTCGGAGCGGTGCGATAGTTGAAGTATGGGGTATTGTCATATGGGATCTTGAGGTCGAAACTCGGCACATCCAAGTATATCTTCATCCATGCTTTAGCCACCTGTACTAATAGCTAGTAGTCATCAGTAATTTACCTCCTCCGTGTTGGTCTGAGGATGAGTTGGCGGGAACATACCTTCTTTATATTAACCTAGGGATGGATTGACGGGGATATTAAGGGCAAGTGAATCATCTTTTATCACATGATAAAATAATAGATCTGATATGATTGGATCGAACCCTAAGTAAATGAAAATTTCGTGATCGAACTATCCTTTGTAGATAATGAAGGAATTGTCACCGTAAGTTTTTCTTCCTTACAAAGCAACCCCATGAGCACTGGAATATAATATTATAATGAACGGATTTGAATTATAATTAATTAGAAAGCATTGGATTTTGAGCTTAATTTTATCTTCAGTCAAAGCCACTTATTATTTTATTGTGTATTAGCCTTGGAATCATCTCAAAAATAAAATAAAATAATAAACCAAAATGACAGTGTCCAATAAAGGATCATGTCTTCCACCAACAACCAGAGAATCAATTAATCAAATCTCGCAGCAATAATTTAACTAAAATATTTCACGAAAAAAATAAAAAACAACCAACATCAGCATCCAGAGAATCAATCAATCAAATCCTGTATCAGTATTTTTATAAAGTTAATACACATCAAACAATCAAGATCAACATATTAATCAAGGCTTCTAATTTCTATTCCATTGCTGCTGCTCACTCCCTTGAAATTATAAAATTATGGAACACACTAAACAAAGCAACAAATCCAAGAAAATTGAATTTGACAAGTTGCCATCTGATGGAATCTTTTGATATTATAATCTCAATGGTCTGGAGTAATTATATATATACATATACTGCATTGAACGAATAAATTATCAATAACTTAAAGCTGAAACTTGATATATTCCTTGTTCTCTTGTTTCTATCTGAAACACGCATCACAGTCGATTTTCTTTTTCTTTTTTTTTTCTAAAAAAAAATGATAATTATTCCTCATGATACTGACGCTAAACCTCCTTCTGATTGCGACAATATCCTGTCGATTAATCAAAACATTGATTGATCACAAACTGTTTTCCTTTTTGATATATATTTTCTTGCAGGATTGTCAATGTCAATGTCAATGTTTCCACGAGATAATTTCTAGGACAGCTACCGTTCTCGGCATCCCTGTAAGCTGTTCGTCCTCTCTCGACCACTCCACCAAATCCAACGGCGATGGCGATGGATTTAAAGCTCTTCTTGTGAAGCTTTTGGCCCCACAAGCCTCACCTCTGTCCTCTCTCTCCCTCTCTTCCTCACTTATCTCAATGCCTATGAAAGAGAGAGCCAAAGCTAAAGCACCGTCTTCCTAGCTACTTCAGATTCCCTGTGGGTCCACTGCTCGAGCTCTTCGAATAGATCATCAACTCAATCCAATTCCAATCTAGTGAAGTCAGCAACTTTTATGTTCCATAATGTCATCATAATATCACACGAGACGATTTCATTTTTTTTCTTAGGAGCAGTGTTTAGTTTGGGTAATTGTGTTGAGTGCTGATCGTGTCATGAGCAGCATTAAATTAATGCTGGGCTTTCGTATTTCTCGATCATTATGATTGAGAGCAGTGCAGCAGAGACCACAGAGCTGCCCTGAATTCGATGCATGCAGCCAAAATAGAGGGGCAGGCCGAAGTGTATGTGTGTGTGTGTGTGGGGCAGTGCTACTATGCGAGCTTTGATACATTTGTCAAACCAGTTTAACTCCACCTGGTGGCCTTCTTGTGCTTCTCCCCTCAGTCTCCCACTGCATGGAGATGGATCTCTCATAGTTCACTTTGAGTGAGGGAGAGAGAAATCAAGAATAGCACCAAAAAGGGCTCAAAAGGTGTGATGTACTCCCTCCCCATTCTTGATTCCTGTTTCTTTTTTACAAGTCCTCTTTGCATGATTTAAGAACGCAAGGTAGCCTATGCAAATCTTCTCCTATGTGATTTTTTGTATGTGTGTGTTCATGGATACGCCTCCTTGCATGATTTAGGAACTCAAGGTAGTTTATGCAAAGCTTCTCCTTTGTGATTTTTTTTTGGGTGTGTTGTGTTCAAGGATCACTCGGCCTTGCATTTTTGTGAAGATTTTGATTTGATGCACACACTCACTTTTCTGCTGATTTGGTCCCTTCTTTTGCCTTTGTCAGTCCCTTTCCTGATGGTAGAACAAGTTAGTGCCTGTCCATATTCTTTATTCTCACATGGATGTCCCCAGTGCCTTAATATTTTTTGGTGGTTCTGCATGATTACAAAAAGTCTTGAGATGATGATGCTGTGTGGTATTCTTGCAACCCTTCTATTATGTGAAAAAAGATTTGGTTTATTTTTGTATCCCTTCACCTGTTTGATCTTTTGCTTCACCCAGGGATTTCGTATATAATATGATGCTGAAGAAGAGGAGCAGGCCAGTTCTCAAGGATCAGAGCAAAGGGTACCTCATGTCTCACTCAACCTCTGATGGTGTGGTGAAAAAGAGTTCAACTAGCTCCTTTCTCAGTGTTCCTGGCCTGCTTGTGGGATTCACCAGCAAGGGTTCATCAGATTGTGATGCAGTTTGGAGCCCTACATCTCCCTTGGACAAGGTCTTTTCTAGTAGAGGCAACTCAAACCTTGGCTCCCCTACTCCTGGAAGCTCCAATGGCAGGCTTAAATGTTGGGACAGCAGCAGAGTAGGGCTTGGCCTGGTTGATTCCCTCAAGGATGATGATGAGAACAAACCTTGTGGGAAGGCCTTGGGGAACAGGAATATTGTCTTTGGTTCACAGATGAAGTTTAACATCTCGATCCCTAAACCTTGTGGAATTTCTTCTCAGCAGAATTTTGTTTCATCCAAGTTTCATTCTAATTCTTCAGGGCTGGGTCTAGAATCCAAAGAGGCTAAGTTGCAACATGAGGAGTTTGTGGTACTGCGATCCTGTTCTGTCGATACGGGTCGACTGTCTTTCCTCCTTACAAAGTCGTTTTGCAATAGCTCCAGCAATTTGCACTCTGAGGTTCAATCAGATTCTATGAACTCTGTGTTTGGCTCTACACTAGCTAAAGGGAATGCCAATTTTGAGAAGCTTTTGGGGTCCCTTCCAATCTCTCTTGATTCTTCTCATTGGTTGCTTAGTACCCTCTCCGCGAGTGAGATTGAGCAGTCGGAGGATTATACTTGCATTATATCTCATGGACCTAATCCTAAAACGACTCACATTTTCGGAGATTGTATACTCAAAAGCCACAACATTGAATCACCATCTTTTAAGAAAACTGATAGGAAGGAGGAGAAAGGGTGCACTTGGCCTCCAAAGCTCCCCGAGAATTCGGTATCATGCTCTTCTTGCAAGAAGAAATCAGAAGAGGGAAAAGACATCTTCGTGCATAGGTTAGTCCCCAAACATCTCGAGTTCATCATCCTCGATTAATTCCTCATGCTGTAAATCTTCTATGCATTGCAGTGACCAAGAAACACTGATTGGAGAAAAGATGAAGAAGCCCAGCATATTTTTAGCTGGCTCTCCTGGTTCATCATTCAATGAGGAAACATTGCTCGATGAGATGGCTTTGGCCTCATGGGATTGATGATCCTTCAGGCATGGAGATAAAACGGTTTGATCATCTGTCTAACAAGAGCTGTCGATGCGATGTGCAATCGATCTTTTTTGCAGCCATGGATGATCGAAATGTACATTCATTTGTTTGCTGATTGTGTCTCAGAGTCCACAGTGGTGGTAATGGGATCTTGCAGGGAACTGTTCCACCACCCTGTCTTTCTTTTTTTGTTTTGTTTTCTGGACCTCAGATCAAATTTTATGGATGATGTTGATCAGTGAGGGTGTTATCCACTGCTTGTCAATTTTCCCTATGAACTACATAAATTATCAATATGAATGGTGTCTTTCGGGCATATTTTGTTACAAAGCATTCAATCGCATTCAAAGATCATTCATTCTGTTTCTACTCCAACACAAATTGCTACAAGTGATCGATTGCTTAATCATTTGAAACTGTTCTTTAGCCCATTCTGAACATAGAGACAACAACAGAATATAAATCGTTCCAGAGCATAACAAAACGTTGCGATCACAAAGCATCGTTTTCTTTATTCCCATTCTTTCTTTCTTAGGAAAATGCGTGTTGATAAAATATATAAAAACCTGACATAAAAGAATGCAAATTATTAATACTTCTCTTGAGTTTTTTCATGCTACTTCTCAGTTAGAAAGAATTCATAGCAAGTTCAAACCAGAAGAGAAAAAAAAAAGGAATTGAGAAGTCTTGTGATTGGATGTTTGTTCTTATAACTGTGAGTTTAGTTAGGTAACAAGTCTTTTATCCCTTCCTACATCAGTCGATGGCTTCTCTTTCGACAAATAATGATAATCCCAGTTAGTCTCATTTACTATCCCTCAGGTGACCGGCCCAGTTCCACGGAATGGCTCATCTTTCGACAAATAATGATAATCCCAGTTAGCCTCATTGACTATCCCTAGGGTGACGGGCCTCATTGACTATCCTTGGAGGTCACCGACCCAACCCCACGAAAGTTTCACACCGGCCACCAGGGTAAATCGGGAAGCGCACAAGGCGGTCAATCAAGAAACCCAGCCTCCTTTGATTGTGCCCCCCCCCCCCCCCTCAATTTGAAGGAAAAAATTCTGTAAATACGATATAACTTGGGTTCGAACTGCGAGTACCTGGGTGACAATTTGGATACCCTACCGTAGCACCATAACCCCAGGGATGGCAAATAAATGACTGAATTGAGATAAGAGGTGGTTATAGGTGAGAAGTGATATTTAAGGGCTATTCCTATAGAAGAAAGTTAATAGAAAGGAGAAAGAAATAGAAACGGTTGAATTTAATCTTTTTAAGATTGACTTAATATAATTTGTATATGCAAATACAAATCGAATCTATTTAAGTGATCTAATTTGAGGTTATTAGGTTTCGAGTTATTGGATGTGGTTGAATGTGTAGAATCATTTAGCCCGATTAATCATCATCTATGGACTGATAACGGATTAAATTCCTATATAACGGAGAGGTCCTAGTTGGATTATGACATCTTGACAGAACCTAGTTTCCCATTGACGAGTGTTTGTAGCGGCATCATCCTAGATCTTTCATAAGACTTCTCCTTTTGCTTTCACTTCTTCTTCTTCTTCTTCTTCCTTAGGGATTTTGGGATCGAGCAGAGGATGCTCTACGACAATGGCTATACCGCTTTAATCAAGTTAATTGTTGTTTATGTATTTACTGTATTATGTCATGTCTATGATGAAACTAAATCATGCTTAGAATGTATTATTTTCTCTATACGATTTCTTTATTTGTTCTTAGAAATCATGAAAGTAAGGAAAAATTCTAATTTCTTTATTTATTCTTAGACATCATGAGATTAGGGAAAAACTTTAATTTCTATAAAGTGATCTCAAATCTCTATGTTTCATCATTTTCTTAGCAATGAAGTTAGGTTTTTCGTCCATATGTGACTTTCCATGCTAGATTAAGTTTTTGTAGTTTTGATTGTCAAAAGATCTTGTAATAGAGAACTCTTAGTTTTTTTTTATTTCACAAAAGAACAAGAAGAGCAATGGCAAATCATTGCTTTCTTCATAAAAAAATCAACGTGTTCAATCTACTTTGAGATCAAATGGGGTAATCGAATAGGACAATCGAGTAATCAAGCCTAAAATAGGGAACAGATTTGAAAGGAATCGTTTGACCCTATCGATCAATTGATATCAATTGATTGCATTGATTTCGCAATCAATTGGCACAACAAGACCGAACACGAAATTGATTTTCAATCGACTACATATTGACCCAATCAATCAATTGCCACCAATCCATTGATATTGACAACCTTAAATTGAGATAAAATTAATTTAATTAATCAGTCGAATTAATTTTCACCCATCAATTGATGGACATGAAATCGAGCACAGATGGCTCTCGAATCAATTGACGGATCGATTAACGAATACCAATCGATTGTCAAGGATTGACAATCAATTGAAGCATGTGATATCAAACAGAAGGTTCTATGATAAATTAACAAGTTGATTAATCAATCGATTGATGATCATATAGTCAAATACAATAGATTTTTAAATCGATTTAGCTCTTCACATATTATTGAAATTGTATTAAAATAAATATATTCCGGTTTTCATAAACGATAAATTGGAAAAGATTTCCTCGAATGTAAAGATAAGAGAGCACAGAGCATAAAACACATTTTGCATTATTCCCCTTTTCAAACTTCGTACTTCTCAAACACCATACACAGCTGCTTTAATTGCAACGAAGATCATGTAAACACCTGTACATGGATACCTCATCTTTACGACAATCATAATATCCTGTACATAACTTCAGGAAAAGAATATTGTCTCAAGAAAAAAGGACGAAAAATAGAGAAACAAAATTAAATTTTATGATCTGAAAACATAAACATCCCAGCTTTGCATCAGTATCAATTTTGCTTCCCTTGAACATCATTCCATCTGATGCTCAATTTTCTGAGAATCTAAGAATAAGACCAAAACATTGCAGGTTACCAATGAAAAACAGACTTTGGGATACTCCATTGAAAAGTATATCCAATGACAGTGAATCTTATTCTTGGAGTCCAGAGAATTTACAAGACACATGGAAACATGTTGACATAGAGATCAACATGGAAGCATACAAGAAACCACCACTGAAACTTGAAAGAAGGATTCTATATCGACATCGAATTATACCAGAAACCACCACTGCAATTCATTGAGTAGGATTGGGAGAGACAAATATACCTTCACCCATGAACAGAACTTCATTCTCGCATTATTGACTGTAAATTTTTCTTATTCGTGGAGAAATGCATCAATACAGTTTCCCAATTTGGTTCTATACCATAGCCCACCCTCCTGTAAAATGAAATCCTGAGCTTCTCGTACCGGATAACCCAGTGTCGGTGCTGGCAATGTCAGTTTTGCAAAGGGGACAAAGTGCATTTATCTTAAGCCACTTATCCACACAGTCCTTGTGAAAGAAGTGTGTACATGGGAGCTCACGGAGTTCCTCATTGTCGATGTACTTTGCCAGGCAAATGCAACAAACCTGCAATCACATGTATTACTTAATTTTCTTTAAATTTGCCAAAAGTATACAATAATACCTTAGAACACCAAGATACCACTGAAGCTAATCTGCAATTCCATCATCTTGGTTCAATTATTATTATTAATGTTATAGTATCACAAAAAAATTCCTTAGTTACAGATCCATGTGTCTGCAAAGTGGTGTGTGTATACGCCAATATCATCCATCTCACTTCTCAAACATGACATACATCTCCATGGGTATCCTAAACAAAGCCTTGATGGTTTTGGATTAATTTGATTATGAATTTAACTTGATTTCTGATTCCAAAAATGATAACAAAGCATATTGATATAAATAATCCGTGCCTATTGAACTATTAAGCAGGAACTAGCAGGCAAAACTATAGCCAGTAAAACATATCACCTATAAGAACCACAGTATGCTCATGCTGTCTGGATTCGATTAACAGCAATTCCAGATTCATGTCTGGCTCTTTAACAGCCACTAAGTATTCACATAGCTAGACAAGGTTGGTTAAGAGTTCAAACTAACCTCGAACAGTCTGTTTTTATTTTGTAAATACTTAAAACAACCAAACTTGTGTCCTATTATTTTACTATAACTGTTCGTTTAATACTGGACTAATTACAAGAAGTACACTTTAACTAAACAAGATAAATTAAGATGCAAGTGCTTGCCCCCAAGTCCCAATATTAGTCTCACATTGCTTAGTTAAGAAACTTATGCTTTAATAAGGCTTATAATAGCCTAGACATGCTCTAGCAAAAAATACATACATCTTCATGATAAGCATAAATGAATTATTCTTTTGTTTTTTACTAAGAATTCTGTATGCTCTATTTTTTCAAAAAAAAAAAAAACATTTTTATATTTTAAATTTTCCTTTTTGTATTTTTAAATTTTGGACTAAGCAACGCACGGGCCGTGCTTGACCCGAGGTCTGTGTTGTGCTCGGCACCACCTGGATCAAGATGTATTTGACCCTGCATGCAGGCCAAGCCCCTTCCACCTAGCCCAACCCGCAGACTAGGCCAAGCCTAGCATGGCATGATCTGTTGAGAAACAGGTTCTACGGCCCAAACTGAGGTCAGTCATGGGCGACCTTGCTCATTTGACAACTTAATAGTCTGCTAGAGGTAGCAGACCAGTCCACATGTGCACTCGTCATTTATCTCCCAATATGGATAGTTTTGTATCGACTATTGAATCTACAACAGTGGAGATACAACAATTAACCAACACATTGACCACAAAATATTTGCATTCAAACAGCATAACTTAATTATCAACTAGCCTTTACAGAGAAATATGAGGTTGGGCAACTTGTAACTATGCTGAGTTCACAAAATAATAGCAGATGCATTCAGAAGACGTAGGGAAGAAGAATATCAAGAAAAATCTTACAGCATCTTCAGCAGAAATAATCCGCTCCTTATCGGTCCCAGCAGCCAATATCCCACCACTGCCTTCGGTTTCTAAGTTAATTTCTTTGTCTTTTCTGTTCCGCTGCTTCTTTGATTTGAATTTATAGGTTGACAGTTGAATGATTGATTCTGAAGAAGCACCTCTACCATGATGAAGATCTTCTCTAAAGCCCATTATTGACACAATGCAAGGCAAGCAACAACAGATTAATACACATAGAATGAAGGGCAAAGCATATCCGACACAGCTAAATGCAAGGAACACAATGCATAACCTGAGAAAAAGATGAAAAGAGAAAAAAGTCAATCTCCAATTAATACATAATCAAGAAGAAAATAATTAGTTATGCATGTATACCTATACATGTTATGGGCATCATGAGAAGAAGAGTGCCCACCAAACACCCATACATTTCCAACAACAAACCATACAGCAAAGAAGCAATCCAGTGCCATCTTGAAATGTTCAACTATAGCATTTAACCTGAAATCAAGAGAGAAAATAAGTCAACAAGTTGTCTTCTGGTGATCATAAACAGTACAAGTCTATGAGATGAAAATTTGTTCCCATAATTGTTTAGGACCTTAATGCAATTATAGGGACCCATTTGTGAATAACATATATCAGAAGGACCTGGACATGGGCAGGACTACAGTGGGGCAATCTATCCTAATTTTCTCTATAAAACTACATGGTATCAGGGCCTGGCAATCAAGGGTGTGAACTTGTCTTCACTGCAACCAGGCCACCACAATCTCTCAGAGAAGAGCCACGCATCTTCATCTTGGAACTCAGAACCCACACCGCAATCTCTCTTGAGGCTTATGCCATAACTGCTGCTGTGCAAACTTGTCACCTTTGTGCCAGCATTGTGGACCAGTAAAAGGCTTGATTAATTGCTAAAGGATGTGCCCATGGAGTGGATTTAAAGATTCACAATCAAGGTTTAAAACTCTTCTTCATTGCGACTAGGCCACCACAATCTCTTAAAGCAGAGCCACACATCTTCATCTTGGAAATTAAAGCCTACACTACAATCTCTCAAAGTATACACTATCAATTGCTGCTGCACAAACCTGTCACCTTCGCGGCTCCAGCATTAACATCATAAATCACATCTCTTCTGCTCTAGATCGACATCACCTACAAGCAATGTGGATTGATAAAAGCTTGATTAGTTGCTAAAGGATATGTCTAGGAACTGGATTTATTGGACATTTTTTCACCAATGGCTAAGATCGCTTCAGTTAGATTGTTTCTTGCCTTGGCAACTTATCAAAAAGCACAAACACTTTTCTTTATAGTGACTATCAAAGTGAAAGTATATATTGCGCAACCTCCAAGATTCATTTCTCATGAGTGAACAATATGTATGCAAACGCAAGAACTCCATATATGATATGAAGGGATCTCCTAGAGCATGATTTAGGACAATAAATTTCTTTGCTTGTTCAATTTAGAGTGATTATAAGTGCCTTGGATCATTTAGTAGTTTAACTTCCTCTTCATTTGGGAATCACCTTTATGTGATTAATATTATTATAAATTGGTGACGAATATGCAAGGATCACAAAGTTAAAAAGTTAGCAACACCAAAATTGAGCCCTTGAATCACACAAAAACATTTATGGCAAAATTGATGAAGCGAACAGGAATCTCTATCACATAGAGAAATGTTAATTGGAAAGCAGATTTCTTTTTTAACTAAAAATTGTTCTGTACATGGAATCATAATCCTAGAGTGACATATAACTCATTATTTGTAAAATAAAGACTCAATGTATTCCAATAAACACATATTTGAATTTTTCTTAAAAAAACTAAATTATTTTTAAAAATTCTTCAACTATTTTTTTTTAGAAATATAACAAACTATAAAAAATTTAAACAAATTTAAAATTTTTAATAATTTTAAACAGGATTTGAAAATCCTAATTGCATTTTAAAGTTTGCCTTCAATAGCATATTCTGACTACAATTTAGATGATTTGAGATATCTTCTTGGCATTGAGGCTGCTTGCTTAGGTGGTGGGTAGCTTAGTGGACCGATATTTATATCTTGCAACAAAAGTATTACTTAATATGTTCGATGAAATAGGAATGTTAAGGGCTAAGCTAGTTGACACCCTATGGATTCAAATGTCAAAGTAATGTGAGGATACAAGGAATCATTAGAAAAATTTAGAAGACTTATCAAAAAAAAATATATATATATATATATATATATATATATATATATATATATATATATTTTACAATTACAACACTCGAAATATCATTTGCAGTTAGTGTGATTAGTTAGTTACTTAAAACTTCATGTCATGATTGAGGTTGCCTTAAGAATTGTATGGTACGTAAAAAACACTTAAGGAAAAAGTCTCCTATTATCAAGTTCAATGCCACCTTCGAATTATAGGCTACACTAATGGTGATTGGGCAGGCTCTCCCACATACAAGAAATCTACATTAGGATACTACTTCATTATAGAAACTAAATTGCTAAAAAGGCAAAAAAAAAAAAAAAGTAGTGTCATAGGTAGATTGAGTGCAAAGGTAGATTACAATGTTATCACCATAGCCACCCATAATTATAGGCTACACTAATGATGACCAAGAAATCTACATTAGGGTACAAGGAATCATTAGAAAAATTTAGAAGACTTATCAAAAAAATATATATCTATTTTACAATTACAACACTCGAAATATCATTTGCAGTTAGTGTGATTAGTTAGTTTCTTAAAACTTCATGTCATGATTGAGGTTGCCTTAAGAATTGTATGGTACGTAAAAAAACACTTAAGGAAAAAGTCTCCTATTATCAAGTTCAATGCCACCTTCGAATTATAGGCTACACTAATGGCGATTGGGCAGGCTCTCCCACATACAAGAAATCTACATTAGGATACTACTTCATTATAGAAACTAAATTGCTAAAAAGGCAAAAAAAAAAAAAAAGTAGTGTCATAGGTAGATTACAATGTTATCACCATAGCCACCCATAATTATAGGCTACACTAATGATGACCAAGAAATCTACATTAGGATACAAGGAATCATTAGAAAAATTTAGAAGACTTATCAAAAAAATATATATCTAGTTTACAATTACAACACTCGAAATATCATTTGCAGATAGTGTGATTAGTTAGTTTCTTAAAACTTCATGTCATGATTGAGGTTGCCTTAAGAATTGTATGGTACGTAAAAGACACTTAAGGAAAAAGTCTCCTATTATCAAGTTCAATGCCACCTTCGAATTATAGGCTACACTAATGGCGATTGGGCAGGCTCTCCCACATACAAGAAATCTACATTAGGATACTACTTCATTATAGAAACTAAATTGCTAAAAAGGCAAAAAAAAAAAAAAAAATGTAGTGTCATAGGTAGATCGAGTGCAAAGGTAGATTACAATGTTATCACCATAGCCACCTATAATTTTAAACAGGTTGATGACCAAGTTGGCTTATGCTCCTAAAAAAAATAAAATGTACTATGATACTAAGGTTGCTATGCACATAGCTTATAATCCAAGGTTTATGAGCATATAAACTATACAGAGATTGATTATTACTTTGTTGAAAAAGGTGTAATCTAATGAATCATCACATCCGATTAGCGGACTTGTTAATGAAGTCCGTAACAAGTCCTAGAATCAAATATATTTGTAACTTTAAAGACATCTTTAATCTATCTTGAGGGGGAGAGAAACAAACTTTAATATGTCATATGGACCCATTTGTGAATAAACCGCTTGAGCATTGACGGAAGAATTCATTCTGGACCTATGGATAATCCATGATCAGCTTCCTTGTGTAATACCCCTAGGGAAAGTCGAATCTCACTGCCTCCTTGAAAGAGAGATGTCCTGAACCACCACTAGACGATATGGGCATATCACCAAACTATCATCATACTATGGTTATAGTATATATAGTTTTTTTGGAATTCTTAATATAATTTGATATAATTAGATCTGAACATTCTTTTCTATCTTTGTGTTATGATAGTGTAATTTACCCAATTGTTCCCTATCAAACTATAAAAATATTACAAGATGGTTTCAACTTTCAACAACTCTTATAAATCACCAAAACTAATTAACCTAAACATTTGCATGAGCCATGGACAACATAATTCATTAAATAGACTCCAATGGCTCACAACAAATTATCATTATAAAGAGTTCTCCTGGTTTACACAACCTAAATTTCCATTGACTTAAAAAGTAGGACCAGATTTCTTGTTGGCAAACCAACGGAATATAGTCATTGAACATAAAGCTAATGGTACACAATTAGCATAAGTTATGCATAATACCTATGATTCTGTTTTACACGATGCACATAAACCATGCAGCATGCCCAAGTCCTTGCAACTTTAATTAGTTGCACAAATGATATCCAAGCCCTGATAAATCCACACGATCCTAAATCTAAAATTGCAACCTTTCTTAAGCACAATTGTCAAGTTCTATTTTCCAAGGAAATTATCCACATTATCAAGTGCCTAAAAAATTAGCATCTAAATGGATATTCATTTTAAAAAGCACTTAAGTAGAAGGCAAGTAAGCAAAATATGGTAACATAAAAATATGCAGAAATATCTTACAATGAATTATGTGAACATTAAGGCTCTGTTTAATGGATAAATGGATGGATGAAAAAGTGGACAAAGACTGGATGAAAATAAAAAGAAGATCCTTTTGTAAACAGAGCCCTAGGAGTCACTTTTTCGTGGTTCAACAACTTCTAGAATTTGGTGGCTTCAATTTAGAGCTGAAATAAGTCTTATTTTTATGGCTATTTTGAATATCAGATTTCAATATCATTACCAATAACATGATGTTCACACTTAATTTGCCTCGATGATAAGGGAAACAGTTGAAATTAATATGTTTAGGGCTGCAGTTAGTTTTCACTCTAGCATCAAGAACATGTCATATTGAAATGTAAACCAACAATGCTAATTGACTCAGTAGATACCAATAACATGATGTTCACTCTAGCTCAAGTAAGTCTTATTTTTATGGCTATTTTTAATATCAGATTTCAAAGTCATTACCAATAGCATGATGTTTACACCTAATTTGCCTCGATGATAAGGGAAACAGTTGAAATTAAATATGTTTAGGGCTGCAGTTAGTTTTTACTCTAGCATTGAGAACAGCATGTAATATTGAAATGTAAACCAACAATGGTAATTGACTCAGTAGATACCACCAGAGAAGTATGGTCTGATACAAAATGTATAGCTTCTTTTATCTGAGGATATTTACTAGCACAAACAAAAAATGGGCAGACTAGTGCACAAAGCTCCCGTCAATGCGGGGTCTGGAAGGGTCTATTGTATGCAGCTTATACTGCTTTGCAAGAGGTTGTTCGAACTCGTGACCTCCAAGTCACACGGCAGCAACGTTACGGTTGTGCCAAGGCTCCCCTTCATTTTACTGTCACAAATAAGTTTAAAAAAAATGCCATGTTAGGAAACTCTGATATCCAACACAAATAGAGGAAGAACCAATAAAACAATTATCTAACACACCTAATTAATAAATGTAAGAGCATTAAATAGAAAACTAATAGCAAATTTCATGAGGAATCTTCAATAAATGAATAAAGCATTGAAGAACTAAACATATAAAAAGATATGTAAGAGATAAAGTTAATGACAACAACAAGCAAAGTGTGTTGAAAAAAAAAATAATATGGAAAATACTTTGACTAGCATAGAAGATACTTATAATTACCTTCGACTACTAGGATTTGTTATTTGTCTTGACTCGGACACTGGATGGTGAATGTTTTCTTGCATTGATCCTTGATTATCAACAAAAACAGTAGATTCAAAAGAACTGTTACGAGAAGAACCCTGATCAGAGCCTGCTGGTTCTTGCTCTGAGCTCAGACTGTTGCGATAAATGTACCGCCAACAAAGATGAGGAAGTGTTGCAACACAACCTGCTGTATAACCTATGATCCATGTAAATAACGGAGTTTGAGGGTGTTCATGTCTTGACAAGGAAAGAACAACAATAGCTGCTGTAATTTGGCTCAAATTAACAACAAGCTCGACTGATATCCACAAACCAGAATTCAAAGGATTTCTAGTACGAGTTCGACGACCATAGTTATTCGATCTCCTTGTCAAAGGAACATTTATCGAGTTCGAAACACTTGGCGATACTGCAGTTAACATAGAGACACGAGGCAAAGTACTTGTTGAAGGCCTATTCTCATCGTATGTTGCATCAGAATCATTGTGGTCAGCTTGACGGGGAATGGAGGTTGAAGCATCATTGTTTTGGGATATACCTATTGCACATTCATGTTCACATAAGATAGCCGCTCGGTCCATCAGTAAAGGATTTTTGACAGTCAAACCTTCATAGTTCAGTTCCTCAGAAGGAAGAACCATAAATATCCAGCAAAGAGGGAAAAGGAAATACTAGCATTCAGTTTGGTGAAGATTCTTGGTGAGAGAACAAATCCAAACCAAATTTCAGCTTTTAATAAATCAGAGTGCTTTGATGTCAGGGACTTGATACTATGATCAAACTCTTTCAAGCAAACCAAATGTGTATCTATAACATTAATGTTTTGTTCAGATTCAATAGTGGTTCAGTGAAATGCAATTAACCTGCAAAATAAGATGCAAAGTATTCAGAATCTCACAAGTCATGGCTGAAACTAACTGTGCTTTTCTATAATGTTTAATAAAACTATAGTTTGTCCATGTAAATGCACGTCCACTAAGGGATAAACATGATAGCGATTCGAGTAAAGGCCGAAGAGTAACACGAATTTAAAATCAGATAAATTTATAGCTCCAATTATACCGATGCTTCCAAGATGAACCAAAAATTTACACTTAATTAATACAGTGCCAAAATACTAACCGAGATCCGCAACCACTTCCAGCTCATTAACCCAAACATAATATTATCGAAATGAAACCTCCGCCGATGATTCTCAATCTTTACAGAATAAGCCAAAAAATAAAAACTTAGAGAAAAGAGTTAATAAGATTTCGAGGGGAAGCTGTCGGATCAGGAGCAGGATGCAAAACCAAAAATTCAAAGGGTGCCCTGTGAATGAAGTAAAGGCACAAACGAGATCGAAGAATCAGCCGAAAAACCTCACCCTGGCTGACCTCCGTCGTCGATCGGATCTTCCTCCTTTCCTCTTCTTCTTCTTCTTACTCTTCTCGATCTCCCGAATTATTAGCTTCGGTACAAGAGGAATGAAAAGGAGTAGGCAAAGTTACTTATTCTACGAGTTGAGAGGTCGCCCTCCGACGGGGACTGTTTCGCTCGTGCTGTGCCATCCTCGACCGTCCGATGCATGTGGCGGTCGCGTAATTTGATGTGACGAACGGTAGAGATGCGGGATCAAAAGGTCAGATCGAGTACAGCTGACTGCAGGATCATAATCGGACGGTGCAGATCCGTCCGATGATGACACGATGGATGTATAAAATAATTAATATGACACATGTAACAATATACAACAATATATACAGTGTTAATTAGGAAAAAGAAGAAAATATTATTGTATTGTTACTGAATTTAGTTTGAAAAATTAACAATCATTTAACTAAAACTATTTCTTTTAATTAATTTGATACACAATTACTTTATGATGTTTGTTCAAATTTTAAATTAAAATATATAAATATACTAAAGAAAGGTTATTAAAAAAAATCGCTTATACTTTTGAGAATTAAACAACTAAAATATAATTATATAATAATTTCAAATTTTATAAAATTTATATAGAGTTAACTTATAGTCTGATTAAGAGATAAAAAAGAAATTCTCGAAAATATATAACCATTGAAAATTAATTTTAATCTCATTATAATAAATCTGTCTACTTGACAACTCGATGGAATACACGTCAATTGGAATACACGTGAATCAGAGAGGCGATTTGAAAATCCTTTTCTTTCTTAATTCATCTGCTTTTCTTTCTAGAATACTCATGGAATACACTGAAGGCTAAGATTGTCTATCTCTGTAATCTAATAATAAGCGATAACAACATGAACATGTTGGTCTTTACTGAAGGCTAAGATTGTCTATCTCTGTAATCTAATAATAAGCGATAACAACATGAACATGTTGGTCTTTTTTAAGCATGAAATAGAAATAAAATAAATTATAATCACTCACAATAATCTCTGGTAGAAATCACAACTGAAGACGTCGGTCGATAAAGATGTTGTAGCTATCGGAAGCACGATCACGGGGCAACCAGAAAGCACTTCAAAATTCACGAGTTAAATCCCAGCCTTTGGACGTTCTCCTTTGCTCGACCAAATCACAATCACCTCACACTTCGCTGCGCTCTCTGATCACCTTTCAAAACCTCTGCACCCTCGTCCTCTTCTCAAAGGCTTGGACGCACCTTTATAAGAAGACTAAGGAAGATGAAGGGGAAAGGACGCCCCTTTGTCTCCTTGGCGGTTGCAATAGTTTGCAGCAACGAGAGAGACGAAAGGACTTCGTTTCCCTTCGTCTCCTGTAACGCCCAACATCTTCCACTCGTCTAAGTCAATCCATAAGGTTATATGGTCACATAGACTATGTCAGTCACATAGACTACAAGGTGATCATGTCACGAAGACCAGAACAAAATTAGTCACAAAGACCAAATAAGTCACGTAGACTTTATGAGGATCAAGTCACGAAGACTAGAGCAAAATAAGTCACGTAGACTTTATGAGAATCAAGTCATGAAGACCAAAGCAAAATTAATTAGTCACAAAAATCAAATAAGAACATCCATTCCATACATTAGGGAAAATGGTTCATGCGACAGCAAGCACACTGAGCATTCAACTGCTAAGAAGATTGTCACACCTTACTTAGCTGCTCCATAAAACGAATCAGAGACATAAATGTCCATAGAATGAATCAGAGACATAAATGACTTGCTTTTACCCCAGATTAAATTATTTACATCATTATAAACATCTCTAATCCCTCATATTGACTATATGTCAAGAGCATGTTCAACATCTTCAATCAAACAAATTATTCACAATTAACTAAAAATGTAACTGGTACCAGTGAATAAATGTTACAGATGTAAATCAATCTTAATCTTCCTTTTTAGCTAGAATCTATTCATTCTAATCAGTCGCTTTCCTAATTATGCTCCATAGACCGAATCATCTATAGTCAATAGGATACATGCTAAAGTAGCAGATACTGATCAAAACTTCAAGTAGACAGTTAAATAGTCACTTAGGGTAAGATTGAGATTAACTTATAATCTCAAGGGTCTCACATAGTAGAGAAGCAGGGATCCATTCTCCTACTACCCTTCTTGTCGCCATAGCACATGTGGTATGAATCACATGCTACGATGTTATTTTCTTTACTAAAAAGAGCACATGTTTTTCTCAAATTTAACATCATACAGATTTCGATCTAGGCATACCTAATGTTTAATCCTGAATTCAACATATGAATTCTAATCTGGCCTTTAAGCAGATTCAGTAAATGATGGGTGCATTTACTTCAATCATTACACAAATGATCTCATCTTGACACAATTATCAAGGCGACCTTAACTTATGGGTATGTCTCTATTCACAGCTACATAAGTTGTCCCATAAGCAACGGTCTTATCTATATTTGTACTTAACAAATAGAGATGATTGTCCATGTGAGTGGACTGATCCCAATCTGCCAACATGTTTATCGAGACTTTTATTCGAATGTAACAAAGACATATACACTGAATAGATCATGGCATTTTTCATTTATCAAAATGTCTTTACAATTAGTTACATTCTTCGAAGTCCCAAAGACTTCACATGTCCATGAAATGACTCTTTAGTCAATAGTTTAGTAAAAGGATCAGCAAGCATATTCCGTGTAGGGATGTACTCAAGAATTATCTTTTTCTTATCAACAATATCCCTTACAAAATTATACTTAATTTCTATATGATTGTCTTTGCTGTGATATTTGGGATCCTTGGAAAAACTATTGCAGCTTGATTGTCACAGTAGCAGGACTCCCACTATCCTCAACAATCTTCAGATGCTTCAGGAATCTTCTTAGCCAGACAGTCTCTTACACAACCGCTGCATAAGCCACATACTCAACTTCCATTGTCGACAAGGCTACACAAGCCTGCTTCTTGCTGTTCCATGAGATGGCGCCACCATTCAGGAAGAAGACATAGCCAGATGTGGATTTTCTGTCATCAAGGTCCCCTGCCCAATCTGTATCTGAGTAGCCACTTAGGCTTATATCTGATCCTTGAAAACAGAGGCAATAATCATCTGTTCCTTTGAGATATCTGAATATCCTCTTCACCGCTTTCCAGTGTCTCGATCCTAGGTTTGACTGGAAACGACTAACTAAGCTAACAGCATAGCTTATATCAGGACGAGTACACAACATAGTGTACATCAAACTACCAATAGCACTGACATATGGTTTCTTCTTCATTTCGGCTATTTCATCAGGAGTCTTGGGATACATACTTTTGCTCAAAACAGTACATTTCGCTATAGGCGTCTGTTCAATGTTGCAATATGATATATTGAAGTGTTGTAGCATCTTAGTGATATAAGCTTCTTGAGACAAACCCAAAAGCCTTTTTGATCGGTCTCTAACGATCTTCACTCCTAAGATGTACTCTGCTTCTCCCATATCTATTATGTCAAATTGTGATGAAAGCCAACTTTTGACTTCTATCACTCACTTTATGTCGCTTTCAACTATTAACATATCATCAACATATAATGATAAAATGGCAAACTTCCCTTTCTCCTTTCTTAGGTAAAAACACAATGATCCTCATTGACCATTTCGAAACCATAAGACAATATTACTTCATTAAATCTTATGTTCCATTGTCTTGACGCTTGCTTTAGCCCATATATAAACTTCCGAAGTCTACATACTCCTTTCTCTTGGCCTTCAGCAATATAACCTTCTAGTTGTACCATATAGATTTCTTCGTCAAGATTACCATTAATGAAAGTCATTTTTACATCCATCTGATGTAATTCCATATCATATTGTGCTACTATAGCTAGGATGATACGTATTGACACAAACTTCACAACTGGGGAGAATGCCTTTTCAATGTCAATACCCTCCATTTGGGTATATCCTTTTGCAACCAATCGAGCTTTGTATTGATTAATCGATCCATCCGCTTTCCTCTTTACTTTGAGAATCCACTTATTCCCAATAGTCCTTCGGCCCGGAGGAAGATCGACTAAATCCCAAACTTGATTCTTTCTCATTGACTTCATTTCTTCATCCATTGTAATTTTCCATTCTTTTCTAACTGAGCTTCTCAAAGCTTCCTCAACTGTTCGAGGTTCCTCATCATCAACTGGGAGAACCATCAATGCCTCATTCTCAATATCGAACAGTCTCTGAGGAATAATCTGACGACTACTTCTTCGAAGGTTAGACTATTGTGAACTGACTCATTCAGTGGTAAATTACTCCCACTCGGTTGACTAAATTCAGGCATCTCCTGATCTGTTGATAAAGGAACATTATCCTTCTCCTCTCTCTCATATAGAGGAATTGTCTTATCAACTTCACCTTGTGTTGGAAACTTAGTTTCAAGAAAAGTAGAATCTCTTGACTATATTTCAGAGATGGTTCCATCTTGTCGCTCACCAATAAAAACATAACCCTTAAAAGTCTCAGAGTACCTTATAAAGATACACTTCTTACTTTTGGGTCCTAATTTTCCATGTTTGTGAGTCTTATCTGCTAGAGTGTATACTAAAAGTCTAGCTTTTTGTAAACATTTATTTTGAAATAAAGAATCATATTGGTCAAATGTCTACATTTATATGCTAAGTGTAGTTGTTCAATTAATTTATATTGTAGATAACATGGTGTGTGGTGTCACACACAGAAGATCATGTTATCAATTCCTTATAAATTATAAATAGTTGCTCACGACTAAGATGAATAGAAACAAACCATTGGAATAGTCGTAATGTAATTTGATATTAGTTTATCTTGACTATAAAATTACACTAGTACACTCTGAGTGTATTGAGCAGAATCATTTAAGGTAAGTTCTTTTTACACTGACTGCATAAAAGAACAAGACCTTTGTTATTATGGAAGTGTGTGCTCTTAATCATGATATAATAACAAGCACATATACTCAATATTCATTTCTTTAATTTATCAAATGGTGCGATTTAGTTCGATAAATCAATAGGCTCGATAAGTTAGAAAATGATATTATTTATATAGTGTGTTGTTAATTATAGAATAAAATTGTGTCCTAGTAATTTAGGTTGATGATGCCCCCAAGAGGAGTTCATAAGGATTGTCATGTAAACCCTGCAAGTGGACTTAGTCCGACATGATGATAAGGTTGAGTGGTACTACTCTTGGAGCTAGATATTAATTAAGTGAGTTGTCAGTAACTCATTTAATTAGTGGGCATTCTATATCTTAAACACAAGGAGATTAACACACTCATGATAAGAAGGAGCCCATATAGTAATATGAGATTGGTGCGGTAGTTCAATAATAACTCTTTAGTGGAATGAGATATTATTGATGAACTCGAGTTGGGTGTTCAGGGCGAACACGGGAAGCTCAAGTTCATCGGGAGACCAAAACTAATTCCTCCTCTCGATCCTTGTCGTAGCCTCTTATTTATAAAGTCTTATACCCACCTTCTTACCCATCCTTAGGTGGCCGCCCAAGCCAAGCTTGGAGCCCAAGCAAGGGTCGACCAAGACATGGCTTGGATGGGTTGAAGTGTGGTCGGCCTAGCTTGAACCCAAGCTTAGGTGGTCGGCCACAATAAATTAAAAGGATTTTATTTTTTAAAATCTTTTCTTATGTGGAAGTCATGGTTTTAAAAGAGAGTTTAAAATTTAAATATTTCATTTTATAAGTTTTCTACAAAAGATTAAGAAAAAGGTTTGATATCTTTCCTTATTTATAGTTAAAAGAAATATTTTAATTTTTGATAAATCTTTCCTTTTTTGTAACCATCCTCATGATTTTAAAAGAGAGTTTTAAAATTAAATCTTTCCTTTTATACCTTTCTACAAAAGATTAAGAGAAAGATTTGATATCTTTCCTTATTTGTAGTTAAAAGGAAGATTTTAATTTTAGAGAAAACTTTCCTTTTTGTAAATCATCCACATGTTTTAATAGAGAGATTTTAATTTATAAAAGTTTTCTTTTATAACCAACTATGAAGGGAATTTTTAAAAGAGAAATTTTTATTTTAAAATTTCTGAAAACAAATTAGGAAGATTTAATTTTGTGTTTAAAACTTTCCTTCCTTAGAGGATTTGATATGGCCGGCCACATCCATAGAAGAAAATGAAATTTTTTATCAATTAAATTTTCCTTTCTATGGCAAGGAAAATAAGGAAGTTTTTATTAAAACTTTCCTTATTTTCCAAGACCAAGAAATATAAAAGAAAGTGTAGTGGTGCATCACCTTACAATAAGATATCCTCTAGTATTCCTCTCTTCCTTGGTGGTGGTCGGCCCTCTCTTCTTCCTCTTCCCCTATTCTTCTTCTTAAGTGGCCGACGACATCATCTTCTTGGAGAGATCTTGGTGGCCGGATTTTGCTTGGAGAAGAAGAAGAGATAGGGGGCATTGTTTCCTAGCATCCCTTGGAGCTTGGTTGGTGGCCGAAAGTTCTTCATCTCTTGAAGATTGGTGGTGGTCGAAACTTGCTTGGAGAAGAAGGAAGCTTGGGTGGATTCTTGTCTCGGTAGATCGTCGCCCACACGACGTCCGAGATAAGAAGAGGAATACGATAGAAGATCGTGAGGTCTATAAGCTACAAAAGGTATAACTAGTTATTATTTTCCGCATCATAACTAGTTCATCTTTTTGTTTAGATCCTGAAATACCAAACACAAGAGGTTAACGTTTCTGTTAGACCCCGTGGTTGTTTTGATGTGATCAACCAAGTTTAGGTTAGGTCTTGTTTGTCTGATCCCTATGTCTAAGTGTGCAGGAGTTTAGGAGCGCAGGAAGTCGAGCGGAAGACACAGCTAGCGAGAAGGACAGCACGGGAAGAGAGACGACGGGCTCGGTGCGTCCGAAGGATGAGAGATCTGTGGAAGAGTACACCGGTGGGCGAGAAGAACGTGTGCGACGTTCGAGGGACATAAAGCCGGGACGGAAGACTGCTCGAGGAGAAGGCCGGGAATTGGGTTCGGGTGAGCCCTATTCCGGTTAGCCGCCATCACCCAAGTGAGCAGAACCAGAGCAAGTCAACCGGGACGTTGACTTGGCAAGTGTTTGGTCGACCGAACACCCTTATCGGTCGACCGAACCCCTATCATCAGAAAGCCAGCTGTTAGTGACACGTTAGAAGCCACGACAAGTAGCCAGCCATTGGTGAAGTGTGTTAGAGTGTATACTGAAAGCCTAAGTTTTTGTAAACATTTATTTTGAATAAAGAATCACATTTGGTCAAATTATCTACATTTGTTTATAGTTATTCAATTAATTTATATTGTAGATAACATAGTATGTGGTGTCACATACAGAAGATAATGTTATCAGTATCTTATAAATTATAAACAGTAGCTCACGACCAAAATGGAAAGGAACAAACCATTGGAAGGTCGTAGTGTAATTAGGTATTAGTTTATCTTAACTATATAATTACGCTAGTACACTTAGAGTGTATTGAGTAGGACCATCAGAGGTCGTTTCTTTTATACTGACTTTATAAAGGAACAAAGACCTCAGTTTTTATGGAAGTGTGTGCTCTTAATCCTAATATAATAACAAACACATATATTTGATATTTATTTCTTTAATTTATCAATGGGTGAGATTTAGTTTGATAAATCAATAAGCCCGATAAGTTGGGAAATGATATCACTTATAGTGTGTGTTGTTGATTATAGAAGGAAACTGTGTCCTAGTGATCTAGGTTGATAATGTCCCCAAGAAGAGCTCATAAGGATTGTCATGTTAAACCCTGCAGGTGGATTTAGTCTGACATGACGATAAGGTAGAGTGGTACTATTCTTGGACTAAGATATTAATTAAATGAGTTGTCAGTAACTCACTTAATTAGTGGACATTCGACATCTTAAACACAGGGAGACTAACACACTCATAATAAGAAGGAGCCCAAAAATGTAATTTGGGATTGGTGCGGTAGTTCAATAATAGTTCTCTAGTGGAATGAATTATTATTGATAAAATTAAGTTGTGTGTTCGGGGCGAACATGGGATGCTTAATTTTATCGGGAGACCAAAACCAATTCCTCCTCTCGGTCCCTATCGTAGCCTCTTATTTATAGAGTACTATACCCACCTATACCCACCTTCATACCCATGTTGTAGGGGTCGGCCAAGCTAGCTTGTGGATCAAGCTAGGGTCGACCAAGCCTTGGTCCATGGGTGGCCGGCCCTAGCTTGAAGCCAAGCTTAGGTGGCCGACCCTATTAAATTAAAAAAAAAAAAATTAATTTTAAAATTTTCTTATGTGAAAGATATAATTTATTGGAGAGATTAAAAATTAAAATATCTCTTTTATAAGGTTCTACAAAAGATTAAAGAAAGGGATTAAATATCTTTCCTTATTTGTAGATTGGAAAGATATTTTATTTTTCTTCTTTGTAAATTAATCACATGTTAAAAATTAAAATTATAGAGATTTCTTTTTATCAACCATGAAGGGATTTTAAAGGGAAATTTTATTTTTTTTAAATTTCCGAAGACAAATAAGGAATTTTAATTGTTGATTGAAAATTACCTTGTTTGCTCTCCATGAGGTGGCCGGCCATGATATGATCAATTTGGAAATTTTATTTAATTTTTTCTTAATAAATTCATGTCAAGGAAAGTTAAGGAAATTTTATTGTAATTAAATTTCCTTATTTGCCAAAGCCAAGGATTATAAAAGAGGGGGTTTTGGGTGCCTTCATGGTGAACAACCTCTATTATTTTCTCCCTCTTTTCTTCCTTGGTGTGGCCGGCTCTTCCCTTTCTCTTCTCTCCATCCTTGTGGCCGAAACTCTCTTCTCTCTTGGAGATCAAGGTGTGGCCGGATTCTAGCTTGGAGAAGAAGGAGAGAAAGCTTGCATCCCTTGGAGCATTGGTGGTGGTTTCTCTTCATCCTTGGAGGTGCTCTTGTTGTGGCCGAACCTTGCAAGGAGGAGAAGAAGGTGCTTTGGTGGTTTCTCATCTCGGAAGATCGTTGCCCACACAACGTCCGAGGTTAGAAGAGGAATACGGTAGAAGACCTAGAGATTTTTGTTTGCAAAAGAAAAGGTATACTAGTATTTAATTTCCGCATCATACTAGTTTAATTTCTTTGTAAAAATACCAAATACAAGAGGCATGCGATTCTAGTATTTCGAATTTATTTTCGATGTTGTGTTTTTTTGTTTTTCTTTTCCTTGTGATTTGATTGTTCTTTTTGGTTGACCTAAAGTTATTTAAGGAAATTAAATATTAGCTTTCCTTAAAAGGCTTTGTCTAGGCGGTGGTGGTTGTTCCCATATCCAAGAAGGTCATGTGCCTCGCCATGCAGTCCTGGAAGCTAATTTTAGAAATTAATATTTAATGGAATTAATAACCTAGGTGATTTGGATCGAACGTGTTAAGTTCCGCAGGAGATCCAAGTCTAAACCTAAAAGAACAAATAAATTAAACTTTGGATCAAACGTGTTAAGTTCCGCAGGCGATCCAAGTTTAATTTAAAAGAATACATGGTAGCTAGGAAAAGGTTCGGACCTTTGTACAAAATTTTTGTACAGTGAAACCATTAGGTTTTCCGAGTAGCAACCAACAAAGTGATCGGTCGACCGAACCTTCTGATCGGTCGACCGAACCGAAGATAATCAGAGACTTGGTCGAGCGATTTGATCGGGTCAGATCGAGTAGAGATCGTTGGCTGATCGGTCGATCGAACCTAAGCTCGATCCACAGAGCCTGCATCCAGACGGAAAGCTGGGAAAGTTCATCAGGTTCAGTCGACCGAACCTAGGGATCGGTCGACCGATCCCTCTCGAGTCAAAGCCTGATCCCGAAGATCAAGTGATATAGATGAGTGTTATAACCCCTATATAAAGGGGTCTCGAACAGCTACTCGAAATCAACTCTGTACTTTCATTCTTAGCAACTTCTGTGCTCTCAAAGTGTAAAAGACTTCTCCGCCTTCAGAGAAGGAGACGTTTCTAGTGTGCTTTCCAACCGTCTTGGATTAACAACCGTCTCGGTTGTAACCAAGTCAAATAGCTGAGTCGTCTTTCTTTTTTTTCTGTTATTTAATTTATAATACTCTTGTTGCTTTTATTTTGAGTCAAAGTTCTTTGAGGAGAGTATACTCTTTGATTACAGGCAATTCACCCCCCTCTTGCCGACCCCGCTGCACCGACAAGTGGTATCAGAGCCCTACCGCCTCAGAAGAACTAACTGCCAACTGATGCACAAAGATCAAGATGATGGTCGGAGCTAACATTCATCCCCCAAAGTTCGACGGAGACTTCGCTACATGGAAGCAAAAAATGGAGGTATTTTTTAAAACTGAATTTGATATACTTTTAATAATGAAGTATGGATATGCAGCGCCAAAAGATAAAGAAGAGTGCAACTGGACGAAGAAGGAGCAGGCTGATTGTGTGGCTAACGGAAAGGCCGAATTTCACCTGCTCAGTGTTCTGCCGCCCCAGGAGGTAAGTCGGATCGGAAGCTACGACTCTGCCAAAGACCTCTGGGATAAATTCCTAGAGTTCCACGAGGGCACCTCAGAAGCGAAGCTAGCAAGGCGCGACGTCCTCCGAACACAATTAACAAATCTCCGGATGAACAACAGCGAGAAGGTTGCGCAACTCCAAGCGAGGATCAAGGAGCTGATAACACAACTAACAAATCTTAGCGAAACGGTAATAAACCGAGATTCCATCCGGTATGCACTAAACGCCTTCCCAAGGACTCCAGAGTGGGTGTCCTTAGTAGATGTTTACTACATCTCTAAGGACTTTGAGGTAAGTAGTCTAGAAAGTTTATTTTCTACCTTCAAACTTCACGAGACTCGACTTGCTGAGCCTAAACAAGTAGAAAAGATGAACCTCAACATTGCCCTACAAGCCGAAAAGGACGATCCCGACTCCGAAGCGTCGATCGACGAAACTGAAGCTGCTCTTTTGGTAAGAAAATTAAATAAGTTCGTTAAAACTAATAAGTTTAAATCACAGTCGAAGAAACATCAACGGAACTGAAGGATGGTCCGATGCTATAACTGCAACGAGGAAGGGCACATCAAGGATGACTGCCACAAGTTGAAGAAAAGGCACAAGGAGAAGCCTCAAAGACTGACATCCTCTACATGCAAGAGTCTGAAGGACACTTGGGATGATTCTTCATTCTCCGAATCAGAAGCCGAAGCCTTCTCAAGATTAGCACTGATGGCCAACCATCTCTTCGAAGATGTCTCAAGCTCAGAGATGAGCATAAATGAAGGGGGAGAAACATCAGAAGAAGAAGAAAGCTGCGACGAAGGGGGAGCATCACCGCTTAAGGTAAGTAAGGTACGTGATCTCACTCCTACTCAGTCGTTTCAATTTATCAAATTGCTTACGAAAGATCTAGCAAAATTAGAAAAAGAAAATGCTGAATTAAAATTGAACTTAGCAAAAGCATGTCCACTAGAAATGTATGATAATTTAAATTTATAAAATTAAAAATTGAAAATTGAAATTGAGAAATTGAAAAATAATGCATACTTAAATAACTTTTCAAAATCAAAACTAAGGATGTATGAAAAATTAAATTGGTACATTAGAAAACATCAGGGACAACTTAGGAAAGTTCTCAGAAATTATGTACCCCTAAATTTTTGAATAACCCAGTAGGAAGGAATCTATACTGGATTCCAAAATCTTTGCTAGATTAAAACTCTATAAGTTAGAACTTACAGCGAGTAAATTAAACAATGAATTTCTTTATGAAACTTTGTCTAAGGAAGTGGTTGTTGCTCCAATAACCAAGAAGGCCTAGTGTCTCGCCACGACCTGGAAGCTGAAATATCGAAATAAAATGTTTAATTAACTTTTTGATAAAAGCATTAAAATTAGAATTATATAATGCTTTAAAAAAATTTTAAACATTTCCTTGGAAATTCTTCAAAAATATTTTGACTTAGAATTTTTTTTCGACACAAGAAATTTTTTAAAACTTAAATTTTTTTTTAACTTGGAAAAATTTTTTTTTTTACTCAGAAAAAAATCCCCCCCCCCCGTTTTTGCTGTGATCAAAGGGGGAGAGTCAGTAACAAGTTTAGGGGGAGTTGGGAAAATTGAATTTTTTTTTCTATCTTATGTTGCAAATTTTATTATTGTAATTTTTTTTGGCTTAAAATGTTAGTTTAGTAATTTTCTTAAAATTGCTATTTGGTTGTTTTTTACCCTAACTTGAACTTGGGTTGATGCACATCAAAAAGGGGGAGATTGTTGGACCTCCTGGTTATTTTGATGTGATCAACCAAGTTTAGGTTAGGTCATGTTTGTCTGATCCCTGTGTCTAAGTGTGCAGGAGTTTAGGAGCGTAGGAAGTCGAGAGAGCCGACGGGAAGGGAGCCGACGGGCTCGGTGTGTCCGAAGGACGAGAGAGCTGCGGAAGAGTACACCGGTGGGCGAGAAAAACGTACACGACATTCGAGGGACGTAAAGCCGGGACGGAAGACTGCTCGAGGAGAAGGCCGGGAATTGGGTTCAGGTGAGCCCTATTCCGGTTAGCCGCCATCACCCAAGTAAGCAGAACCAGAGCAAGTCAACGGGATGTTGACTTGGCAAGTGTTCGGTCAACCGAACGCCCTTATCAGTCGATCGAACTCCTATCATCAGAAAGCCAGCTGTTGGTGACACGTCAGAAGCCATGACAAGCAGCCAGCCGTTGGTGAAGTGATCGGTCGACCGAACCGAAGATAATCAGAGACTTGGTCGATTGATTTGATTGGGTTAGATCGAGTAGAGACCGTTGGCTGATCGGTCGACCGAGCACAAGGATCGGTCGACCGAACCTAAGCTCGATCCACAGAGCCTGCATCCAGACGGAAAGCTGGGAAAGTTCATCAGGTTCAGTCGACCGAACCTAGGGATCGGTCGACCGATCCCTCTCGAGTCAAAGCCTAATCCCGAAGATCAGGTGATATGGATGAGTGTTGGAACCCCTATATAAAGGGGTCTCGAACAGCTACTCGAAATCAACTCTGTACTTTCATTCTTAGCAACTTCTGTGCTCTCAAAGTGTAAAAGACTTCTCTGCCTTCAGAGAAGGAGACGTTTCTAGTGTGCTTTCCAACCACCTTGGATTAACAACCGTCTCGGTTGTAACCAAGTCAAATAGTTGAGTCGTCTTTCTTTTTGTTTCTGTTATTTAATTTATAATACTCTTGTTGCTTTTATTTTGAGTCAAAGTTCTTTGAGGAGGGTATACTCTTTGAATGCAGGCAATTCACCCTCCTCTTGCCGGCCCCGCTGCACCAACAGTTTCTAGGTTTCAAATTTATGATTCGAGTTTGTGTTTCTTTTATTTTTTCGATCTTGCAATTCGATTGTTTTAATGGTTAAACCTAAGGTTACAATAAGGAGATTAAATATTGAATTTCGTTGAAAGGCTTTGTCTAGGAAGTGGTGGATGCTCCCATAACCAAGAATGCCTAGTGGCTCGCCATGTTTAACCTGGAAGTCGATCTCTGAAATAAATATTTTATCAAATTTGTAACATAGGTGGATTTGGATTAATAATGTTAAGCATCGTTTGCGATCCAAGTCTAAACTTTTAATAACAGATAAATTAAATTTGGAATCAATAATGATGCAGTAAAGAGAAGAGGGTATTTTGGATATTTTACATTAAATAGGTTTTGACTTTAAAGGTGGCAGGGTTCACCCGAGCAAAGGGGGGGATTTTTTCTTGGTGCGTGAGACTGCCGCCAAGAGGAAGAAAGCCTTCTTCCTCCATCCTCCGCTCCTCGCCGAAGCTGACGCCGGCCACCGGCTGATACCTCTTCTCCTCTCCCCCTTGTGACGCCACCGTTGGGCGGATTCGCCACTACTGCTCTTTTCCTTCTCGCGACGCCGGCCACAGCGTCTCCCTTTACTTCTTCCTCCATGTTTATGTCGTCGCCGGTCAAATCGACACCGGCAGCCAGCGGAGGCTTCCCCTTCTGTAGCTAAGTGGAACCCAAGGGGAGAGGACTTGGGTTTTTCGGTCTGGGCCGCCGCCAAGCACAGAAAGGGGGCTGATGTGTCTTCTCCACGCTGGTATCACCTCAGAGCTTGACCAGCGCCGCCTCAGGCTTCGTCCCCGGCGACCAGCGCTGCCTCAGGCTTTGTCCCCAGCAACCAGGGTCGCCTCAAGCCAATGCTGCCGCGGCCACCCTCTCACGCCAGCGTTCGCCGGCACTTCCAGCTGCTATTGCCGCTTCCAGCGGCTGCGGATATAGCCACCGGCACCTCCGGCAGCCGTCGTCACCCGCCGGCAGCTACCACTGCCTCCCCCCTACGGTCACAACCGCTGTCTTTAGTGGACGTTGGTGTTGGTGCAACCTTAGGTCAAGGTTGACCTGGTTGACCCGACTCGAGTTGACGTGACTCGAGTTGTATTTTGATGTTTGACTTGGGAAGATTGTCGGTGCAACCTTAGGTCAAGGTTGACCTAGTTGTGTTGCATGTTGATGTTTGACACTCGTGAGAGAGTTCTATTCTTGATGTGGGACAAGAATAGATGTTTGGGAGATTATTGGTGCAACCGTAGGTCAAGGTTGACCTGGTTGACCTGATACGCGAAAAGTCCAAGTATGGAGACTTGGCACGGGGAAAGTCCAAACAGGGAGTTTGGCACGGGGAAAAGTCCTGGTGAGTGAAGCCAGGCAGTCGGGAAATCCTGGTGAGTGAATCCAGGTGAAAATCCTAGTGAGTGAAGCTAGGTGAAGGTGAAAGTCCTGGTGAGGTGGCGGAAATCCTGGTGAGTGAAGTAGGCGGTGAAAATCCTAGTGAGTGAAGCTAGGTGAATGGGAAGTCCTAACTGGGATGTTAGGCGGTGTGGAAAATCCTGGTGAGTGAAGCTGTGAAAATCCTAGTGAGTGAAGCTAGGTGAATGAGAAAGTCCTAACTGGATGTTAGGCGGTTGGAAAGTCCTGGAGTGAAGCCAGGCGGTGTGGAAAGTCCCGTGAGTGAAGCCGGGGGAAAGTCCTAACTGGATGTTAGGCAATGGAAATCCTGAGTGAAGCAGGTGAAAGTCCCGTGAGTGAAGCCGGGAAGGGAAAATCCTCAAGGATGATCGGACTACTGGTGTTGGAAAGTCCAAGTAGGTCAAAGGATTGACCGGACACTTGGCGAGGAGTTCTAGCAGTCAAGGGAGTGACCAGATGTTAGGATGAAGTACCAATAGGTCAAGGTTGACCGGATATTGGTTTGAAGTCTTGGGACTTGGTTTGGGCCAAACCCAAGCTCCGGATCGGTCACCAAACCGATCCGGATACTTGTTTGCTCGATCGGTCCGTGACCGATCGATATCGGTCAGAGTTTCTTGCATCGATCGGCCCGTGACCGATCGCCAACAGAGGCAAAGAGAGGCAGCCGATCGGTCCACGCATCGATCAGTTATGTCCCGATCGGTCGGGGACCGATCGAGACGATGTCGCTGAGGTTGGGATCCGTGGACCGATCCAGCAGGCTCGACGGTCCACGTCGATCGTAACCCGCATAAGGTGGGCAGCTTTACGAAGAAAGCCGATCGGTCCGGGACCGATCGTAATAGGTCCCGATCGGTCCCCCGATCGATTCAGTACTAGCCGCGCCGCAACGCCAGATTTCTTCCGTGTTTTCGCTTCGCAGTTATAAAAGGAGGGCTACTACCGCGAGCCAAACGTTGTTTCGCTCTTCTTCGCTGAATCTTTTCGCTCGCCGAGTTTTGGTTGAGCTCTCATTGCCGAGTTCGCTGAACTCGCCGAAGCTCGCGTGAGTTTCCTCGCCGGTGTTCTAGCCGCTGGATCCGAGAAGTCCGCTTCATCAAGGTTCCAGTCGACAACAAGAGGCAAGCAAGTGTATTACAATTTCTATTGTTCTTGTTTGTTTTCTCCATTGTTGCACTCCTTTGTTTGCTGTTGCAAAAGAGTGTGGCGAGGTTTCTCCACCCATAAGGAGTTTATATTAGCCGGTTCTCCGGGGACTCATCCACCGACGGATTGACCGGACTCGTCCACCTTACGGACACGCCGAGGAGTAGGAGCCCTAATCTCCGAACCTCGTTACATCCATCGAGTTTGAGGTTTGATTTCTTTCTTTGTCGCTTCTATTGTTTTATTTCCGCTGCGCTAACTCGACATTGTAGAAAGAATCGAACGAATTGGGGTCGGCTATTCACACCCCCCCTCTCTAGCCGTACAAAGGATCCTAACAAGTGGTATCAGAGCGAGGTCGCTCTTCATCGGATTCACACCCGTGGGAGCACAAGCGCTAGAGATGGATCAATTCGGAGAAGACATCACCATTCCACCCTTCTACAACGACAACTTCGCATATTGGAAGGTAAGGATGATGTATTTTCTTAGGACTAATATGTGGAATTGGTTTTGTGTACAAGAAGGGTTTACTCCTCCAATGGATAAAGAAGGAGAGCCTCTAGAGAAGAACAAGTGGACAAAGGAACAAGTCCATCAATCAACGATCAACAATGAGGTAACTAAAACAATTGAATTTTCATTACCTACTAATATTTTGCGTAAGATAGGTGAATACAACAATGCCAAGGAGTTGTGGGATAACTTGGCCAAGTACCATGAGGAGAGTTCCACTTCAAGCCATGAAGAGGAGCCTAGTGAGCCAAGTAGCTCACATCATGGAGGGAGCGAGTTGGGAGTTGAGGGCTACTCAACATCCAAGGAAGAAGAGGAAGTGAGTTCTTCTTCAAGATCGGAGCACGAAGAAGAAGCTTCTACCTCCGGGAGGGATGAAGAAGAGAACATCCATTCATCCTCAATCCTAGGTAACTCAAACACTTTAAGTTCAAGTAAATTGCATATAATGTGTTTTGAGTGTAGGGAATTTGGGCACTACAAGAGTAAGTGTCCAAAGAGGGTAAGAAAGACTCCACCGGCGCCAAAGGTCAAGGAAGCCGGAGTCCCGAAACGCAAGGGCAAGGAGCACATCGTGTGCTTCCAATGCAAGCAAAGGGGACACTATAGGAGCCATTGTCCGAGGGGGAGGCAACCTCACAAGGGCAAGAGACCGAGCACTTCTATAGGGGGAGCTAAGGCAAACCCTAAGGTATCATTTAAGTCTCATTCGTGCAATACTAGTAAGATGCATGCTAGAAATTTTATTGCACTAGTCAATAATGATAAGCATGATAACATTAGAAATCGATACACATGCTTAGGTGCCAAACATGTTAGCCTAGATAAGAACAATTCTAGAAATGCTAACCCTAGAATTAACTCATCTAAGGCTAAGGAGAACCTAGGTAGAAACCCCAAAACAACTAGACACATGCCTAGGAATACCTCAAAGAAAAATGACAAATCAAAAATTGAGGTATTAGAGAAGGAGAATCAAGTCTTGAGGTCAAGACTTGATACTTTGGAAAAGGCTCTTAAGAACTTGGAGAAGTCATCTCTAGGGTTTAAGGGTCAAAAACCAAAGCCCAAGGACAAGAAAGGTTTGGGTCACAAACCTAAGTCCCAAATGGTCAAGCCCACCTATCATAATGTTCCATTCGATTATGGAACAAAACCTAGGGCTAGGAAGACCACCACCAAGGTCACAAGGGGAGTCACCCCTAGAGTTGATCTTGATGAGACCCAAATGACCAAGGCTTTAAAGCCTAAGAGGGTCATTAGGAGGGTTGCTAGGGAAGTCATCCCTAGTGAATTTTTAGTGAACCCAATGAGCTCAAGTAGGTATTGGGTTCCTAGGAGCATCTTCTCTACCCCATAGATGGGTTAGAGAGTGTCAACTCCAATAAGAAGGGTAGTTAACCCAACTTTGAGGAAATTGACACTCAAGGAGCATTTTCAAGGTTTTTGGGAACCTTTGAAAAGGAAAGGGGATAATCTTTATCATTCACTCCTTGGAAGAGTAAAGTGTGCCAAAGTGAGAATATTTTAATCTTATTTGGCACAATTTAAGGAAACCTAGAGAAAAACCATAATTGGGATTTTGGTTTTCTCTTAGGGATATATGGGCAATCTAGGATTAGAATTTAAGTTAACTAAGAGATTAAGGATACTTAGATAGGTAATCTAGGTATTTTATTTGTGTTAACTTACCATGGTTGTTTGCCATATGACATGTCATGACATCATGTTTAGTTTTATCATCATTTGAAATGTCATGATAGTGCTAGGCTAGTTTATATGTCATGCTTTATTTAAGTTTTCAAACTTTATGCCATGACATCATGACATTGGCACATGTTTTTACTTATGATATCATTATATGCCATGTCATCATCTCTTGCATTATAATCAATGTAATTGATTTAAGGAAAAACACATTTTGATATTGAGATCAAATTGATGTTTAGAAAATGCATGAGAACTTAGCCTAAGTTGACCTTAACCCATATCTCACATCAAATTGACTTGAATGTGGTTTGATACACTTTAGATGTGTGTGAGATATTAGGATCATGAGTTAGGATCAAGGTGCATAATTCTTGTACCTAGATGACCCTAATTCAAGAAATGGAGGATCATAGGGAAAGCTTGTGTACAAGTCATGTACATTTAGCCCTAAGATTATGGTCCTAAATTCAAATGGTTTTAAAAGCATTTTAAAATTGATTTGGAAAACCTTGATGAAGCTTTCCTAGTGATAGCATTCATCATTGAACATTGTGATACAAAGTTGACTTAACTTTGAACTATTTCAAAGTGGTTGAACTTTGTATCAAGATTTGAAAATGGAAACTATTTTCATAGAAAATTATTTTTCCATGGTAGTGTATGATATGAGGAATGTATCCTCAAAGTTTCACAATTTTTCGAATTTTCTGGAATTTATTAGGGGTTTCGAATTTCGGGGAAAAGTGAATTGATGTCTGATCGGTCTGGACCGATCAGGAGGGTCGGATCGGCCACCGGACCGATCCAGTCTTGTGGATCGGTCCGTGACCGATCCGGAGGTCCGATAAGCGTGCAATGTCTTGAAATTCGACCGCATGTCCGAAATTTCGTGAAAGTTGGTTTTAGATTTCTAAAGGTTTGAAACTCTCAAAACATTGTTGGTGCAATGGTCAAGGGGAGTTGGCCTTTAGGGGAATTTTAACTATTAGTCAAGGGAGTTGACTTTTAGGGGAGTTTTACTCCTTGAGGATTAGTGATATGGGATTATCACTAAGTGGATCGTTGAGCTTAGTATCAAGGGAAAATAAGAGTTTCAATGAAAGGTATGGGACTTTCATTAGGAAGAAACTCTTGACCTTGATACCCTCCTTATTCTTTTGATGTGTGTCAAAAGGGAGAGTGTTCATTGGAGAATTATTGGAGAACCCAAGTTAGGTTATCGGTTTAACCTAAGCTAGGGAAGATTGTCAAGGAATGTTCGAGGAAGAACATTGGAATACTTTTGATGTGTGTCAAAAGGGAGAATTATTAGAGAACCCAAGTTAGGTTATCGTGTCTAAGAAGGAGAATGTCTAGAGAATGTTCAAGGAAAGAACATTGACATTGGAAGATGGTTGAAAACCTAAGTTAGGTTATCGGTTAACCTAACTTGATTATGGTTTTGTCAAACATCAAAAGGGGAGATTGTTGGTACCTTAGGTCAAGGTTGACTGGTTGACCCGACTCGAGTTGACGTGACTCGAGTTGTATTTTGATGTTTGACTTGGGAAGATTGTTTGCAACCTTAGGTCAAGGTTGACCCAGTTGTGTTGCATGTTGATGTTTGACACTCGTGAGAGAGTTCTATTCTTGATGTGGGACAAGAATAGATGTTTGGGAGATTATTGGTGAACCGAGGTCAAGGTTGACCTGGTTGACTGACACGCGAAAAGTCCAAGTATGGAGACTTGACGGGAAAGTCCAAACAGGAGTTTGGCACGGGAAAGTCCCGTGAGTGAAGCCGGGGAAAGGTCTGGTGAGTGAATCCAGTGAAAATCCTAGTGAGTGAAGCTAGGTGAAGGTGAAAGTCCCGTGAGTGAAGCCGGGCCTGGTGAATGAAGTGAGGCGGTGAAAATCCTAGTGAGTGAAGCTAGGTGAATGGGAAGTCCTAACTGGATGTTAGGCAAGTGGAAAATCCTGAGTGAAGCCGTGAAAATCCTAGTGAGTGAAGCTAGGTGAATGAGAAAGTCCTAACTGGGATGTTAGGCAGGTGGAAAGTCCCGTGAGTGAAGCCAGACGGTTGGAAAGTCCCGTGAGTGAAGCGGCAAGGGAAAGTCCTAACTGGATGTTAGGCAATGGAAAATCGTGAGGCAGGTGAAAGTCCCGTGAGTGAAGCTGGGCAAGGAAAATCCAGATGGATCGGGGAGACTTCTGGTGTTGAAAGTCCAAGTAGGTCAAAGGGATTGACCGACACTTGGCGGAGTTCTAGCAGTCAAGGGAGTGACCAGATGTTAGGGATGAAGTACCAATAGGTCAAGGTTGACCGGATATTGGTTTGAAGTCTTGGGACTTGGTTTGGGCCAAACCCAAGCTCGGATCGGTCACCAAACCGATCCGGATACTTTGTTTGCTCGATCGGTCCGTGACCGATCGATATCGGTCAGTTTCTGTTGGCATCGATCGGTCCGTGACCGATCGCCAGTTAACAGAGGCAAAGAGAGGCAGCCGATCGGTCCACGCATCGATCAGTTACGTCCCGATCGGCCGGGGACCGATCGAGACGATGTCGCTGAGGTTGGGATCGGTCGCGGACCGATCCAGGGCTCGATCGGTCCACGCATCGATCGTAACCCGCATGTAAGGTGGGCAGCCGCGAAGAAAGCGACGGCCGGGACCGATCGAATAGGTCCCGATCGGTCCCCGACCGATTCAGTACTAGCCGCCGCCGCAACGCCAGATTTCTTCTGTGTTTTCTTCGCTTCGCAGTTATAAAAGGAGGGTTACTACCGCGAGCCAAACGTTGTTTCCGCTTCTTCTGCCGAATCTTTTCGCTTCGCCGAGTTTTGTTGAGCTCATCAGGCCGAGTTCTGCTGAACTCGCGAAGCTCGCGTGAGTTTCCCCGGTGTTCTAGCTGGATCCGAGAAGTCGCCGCTTCATCAAGGTTCCAGTCGACAACAAGAGGCAAGCAAGTGTATTACAATTTCTATTGTTCTTGTTTGTTTTCTCCATTGTTGTACTCCTTTGTTTGCTGTTGCAAAAGAGTGTGGCGAGGTTTCTCCACCCATAAGGAGTTTATATTAGCCGGTTCTCCGGGGACTCATCCACCGACGGATTGACCGGACTCGTCCACCTTACGGACACGCCGAGGAGTAGGAGCCCTAATCTCCGAACCTCGTTACATCCATCGAGTTTGAGGTTTGATTTCTTTCTTTGTCGCTTCTATTGTTTTATTTCCGCTGCGCTAACTCGACATTGTAGAAAGAATCGAACGAATTGGGGTCGGCTATTCACACCCCCCTCTCTAGCCGTACAAAGGATCCTAACAGTTGGTATCCTTAGGGCAGCTGCCGCCTGTGCATTATTTGTTCGCTCCGACCTCCGAGCTGAGATGGGGTTTTGGCCATAGAGTCGTGTTGTGTTTCGCTATTTATATTGTTATCTTGTTTGTGAGTTATTTGTATCATCTGGCCTGCGAGCCACCGTCATATACCAGCCTGTGAGCCGTTGTATTGTTCCGGGCCGCTACGACTCGATTAGCGACGCGACCAGCTCATCCATCCATCCGAGGGCGCCCCTCCGGGGCCAGGGTACGTCATCGTACCTTTCCTGCATTTATTTCACTATTTTGTTATTTGTATTCGGCTGCTCATATATTTGTGGGATTCGCCTCGAGCAACGAGGTACCAGAGACCGGGGCAACTCGGTCACTGGATACAGGTACTGGCGATCGGAGGACATCTGACGACTTGGTCAACATAGCTGACAGATCACCATCCGGGTCATGGGGATGCGGTCAACCTTCCAGACACGTCACACCGGCAGATCCGTCTTCTCAGCTTCCCGATAGGATCAAATTGGCGTCGTCTGTGGGAACGCACCTGGTCGGGAACGTGAAGATGGACAACGCCAAAAAATTCTACCATCCTCATGATCTCGGTCAGTTTTTTACATTAGCTTTTCCAATACAGTTATACGATTGGCCCTAGTTCCTCGATGTCGAAGACCCCGTGCCGGTCGGCCGGGCGTATATTTTCCGAGCCACAGGCTCGATGTCGAAGACCCTGAGCCGATCGGCCGGGCGTATATTTTCCGAGCCACAGGCTTGATGTCGAAAACCCCGTGCCGGTCGGCCGGGCGTATATTTTCCGAGCCGCAGACTCAATGTCGAAGACCCCGAGCCGGTCGGCCGGGCGTATATTTTCCGAGCCACAGGCTCAATGTCGAATACCTCGAGCCGATAGGCCGGGCGTATATTTTCCGAGCCACAGGCTCGATGTCGAAGACCTCGAGCCGATAGGCCGGGCGTATATTTTCCGAGCCACAGGCTCGATGTCGAAGACCCCGTGCCGGTCGGCCGGGCGTATATTTTCCGAGCCGCAGGCTCGATGTCGAAGACCCCGAGCCGGTCGACCGGGCGTATATTTTCCGAGCCACGGGCTCGATGTCGAAGACCCCGAGCCGGTCGGCCAGGCGTATATTTTCCGAGCCACAGGCTCGATGTCGAAGACCCCGTGCCGGTCGGCCGACCGTATATTTTCCGAGCCGCAGGCTCGATGTCGAAGACACCGTGCCGATCGGCCGGGCGTATATTTTCTGAGCCGCAGGCTCGATATCGAAGGCCCCAGACCATTCGGTCGGAGGTATATTGTACGAGCCGCACGCTCGATATCGAAGGCCCCGGACCGTTCGGCCGGAGGTATATTGTACGAGCCACACGCTCGATATCGAAGGCCCCAGACCGTTCGGCCGGAGGTATATTGTACGAGCCACATGCTCTATATCGAAGGCCCCGGACCGTTCGGCCGGAGGTATATTGTACGAGCCGCACGCTCGATATCGAAGGCCCCGGACCGTTCGGCCGGAGGTATATTGTACGAGCCGCACGCTCGATATCGAAGGGCCCTGACCGTTTGGCAGGAGGTATATTGTCCAAGCCGCACGCTCGATATCGAAGGCCCCGGACCGTTCGGCCGAAGGTATATTGTACGAGCCGCACGCTCGATATCGAAGGCCCCGGACCGTTCGGCCGGAGGTATATTGTACGAGCCGCACGCTCGATATCGAAGGCCCCGGACCGTTCGGTCGGAGGTATATTGTACGAGCGGCACGCTCGATATCGAAGGCCCCGGACCGTTCGGCCGGAGGTATATTGTACAAGCCGCACGCTCGATATCGAAGGCCCCAGACCATTCGGCCGAAGGTATATTGTCCGAGCCGCACGCTCGATATCGAAGGCCCTGGACCGTTCGGCCGGAGGTATATTGTCCGGAAGACCGTCGAGCTCCGACGTTAAATATCGAGAGACGGACCGACGTCTATAAACCCTCCGGCCGGAAGACCGTCGAGCTCCGACGTTAAAAATCGAGAGACGAGCCGGCGTCTATAAACCCCCCGGACGGAAGACCGTCGAGCTCCGACGTTAAATATCGAGAGACGGACCGGCGTCTATAAACCCCCCGGACGGAAGACCGTCGAGCTCCGACGTTAAATATCGAGAGACGGACCGGCGTCTATAAACCCTCCGGCCGGAAGACCGTCGAGCTCCGACGTTAAAAATCGAGAAACGAGTCGGCGTCTATAAATCCCCCGGACGGAAGACCGTCGAGCTCCGACGTTAAATATCGAGAGACGGACCGGCGTCTATAAACCCCCCGGACGGAAGACCGTCGAGCTCCAACGTTAAATATCGAGAGACGAACCGGTCTATAAACCTCCTACGGAAGACCGCCGAGCTCGACGTTAAATATCGAGAGATGGACCGGCGTCTATAAACCCCGGACGGAAGACCGCCGAGCTCCGACGTTAAATATCGAGACGGACCGGCGTCTATAAACCCGACGGAAGACCGCCGAGCTCCAACGTTAAATATCGAGAGACGGACCGGCTCTATAAATCCGACGGAAGACCGTCGAGCTCCGACGTTAAAATTGAGAGATGAACCGCGTCTATAAACCCTCCGGCCGAAGACCGCCGAGCTCCGACGTTAAAAATCGAGACGTGCCGGCGTCTATCGGACGGAAGACCGTCGAGCTCCGACGTTAAATATCGAGAGACGGACCAGCGTCTATAAACCCGGAAGACGGCCGAGCTCCGACGTTAAATATCGAGAGACGGACCGGCGTCTATACCCCGGACGGAAGACCGTCGAGCTCCGATGTTAAAATCGAGAGACGAGCCGGCTATAAACCCTCCGGCCGAAAGACCGCCGAGCTCCGACGTTAAAATCGAGACGAGCCGGCCTATAAACCCCGACGCAAGACCGCCGAGTTCGACGTTAGATATCGAGACGGCGTCTATAAACCCTCGACGGAAGACCGTCGAGCTCCGACGTTAAATATCGAGAGACGGACCGACGTCTATAAACCCCGGACGGAAGACCGCCGAGTTCGACGTTAAAATCGAGATAAACCTGCCTATAAACCCTCCGGCAAGAAGACCGAGCTCCGACGTTAAAATTGAGAGACGAGCCGCCTCTAAACCCCCGGACGGAAGACCGCCGAGTTCCGACGTTAAATATCAAGAGACGGACCGGCTCTATAAACCCGACGGAAGACCGCCGAGCCCGACGTTAAATATCGAGAGACGGACCGGCGTATATATCCTCGCCGAAGACCGTCGAGCTCCGACGTTAAAAATCGAGAGACCAGCCGGCGTCTATAAACCCCCCGGACGGAAGACCGTCGAGCTCCGACGTTAAATATCGAGAGACGGACCGGCGTCTATAAACCCCCCAGACGGAAGACCGTCGAGCTCCGGCGTTAAATATCGAGAGACGAACCAGCGTCTATAAACCCTCCGGACGGAAGACCGTCGAGCTCCGACGTTAAATATCGAGAGACGGACCGTCGTCTATAAACCTTCCGGATGGAAGACCGTCGAGCTCCAACGTTAAATATCGAGAGATGGACCGGCGTCTATAAACCCCCCGGACGGAAGACCGTCGAGCTCCGACGTTAAATATCGAGAGACGGACCGGCGTCTATAAACCCCCCGGACGGAAGACCGTCGAGCTCCGACGTTAAAAATCGAGAGATGAACCGGCGTCTATAAACCCTCCGGCCGGAAGACCGTCGAGCTCCGACGTTAAAAATTGAGAGACGAGCCGGCGTCTATAAACCCCCCGGACGGAAGACCGTCGAGCTCCGACGTTAAATATCAAGAGACGGACCGGCGTCTATAAACCCCCCGGACGGAAGACTGTCGAGCTCCGACGTTAAATATCGAGAGACGGACCGGCGTCTATAAACCCTCCGCCCGGAAGACCGTCGAGCTCCGACGTTAAAAATCGAGAGACCAGCCGGCGTCTATAAACCCCCCGGACGGAAGACCGTTGAGCTCCGACGTTAAATATTGAGAGACGGACCGGCGTCTATAAACCCCCCAGACGGAAGACCGTCGAGCTCCGGCGTTAAATATCGAGAGACGGACCAGCGTCTATAAACCCTCCGTACGGAAGACCGTCGAGCTCCGACGTTAAATATCGAGAGACGGACCGTCGTCTATAAACCCCCCGGATGGAAGACCGTCAAGCTCCGACGTTAAATATCGAGAGACGGACCGGCGTCTAGAAACCCCCCGGATGGAAGACCGTCGAGCTCCGACGTTAAATATCGAGAGATGGACCGGCGTCTATAAACCCCCCGGACGGAAGCCCGTCGAGCTCCGACGTTAAAAATCGAGAGACAAACCGGCGTCTATAAACCCTCCGGCCGGAAGATCCTCGAGCTCCGACGTTAAAAATCGAGAGACGAGCCAGCATCTATAAACCCTCCGAGCGGAAGACCGTCGAGCTCCGGCGACTATAAAAACCCTGGCTTGAAGACCATCGAGCTCCGACGTTAAATATCGAGAGTCGGACCGGCGACTATAAAAACCCCGACTTGAAGACCGTCGAGCTCCGACGTTAAATATCGAGTGTCGGACCGGCGACTATAAAAACCCCGGCTTGAAGACCGTCGAGCTCTGACATTAAACCCTAGAGTCGAACCGACGACTATAAAAATCCCGGCTTGAAGACCCCTGCAGGGATTAGTTCATCGGGGTCGAGCTCATCAGAGCATTTATATCCCCCGTTCGGGGTTGAGTGGCTGGATTATCAGATATCAGATATTTTATCTCCCCCGTTCGGGGTCGAGTGGTCGTCACTGGTCTCGGACCAGCTTCAGATATTTTATCTCCTCTGTTCGGGGTCGAGTGGTCGTCACCTTCAGATATTCTTTCTTCCCCGTTCGGGGTCGAGCGGTCGCCACTGGTCTTGTACCAGTTTATCATTTATTTCATCTCCCTCGATCGGGGTCGAGCGCTTCTCAATGGTCACGGCAGATTATAAGAGCATCTTATCTCCCCCGATCGGGGTCGAGCTATCTCCGATTGTCGCGAACAAAGAGTATCTCTACTGGTTTTTGGACCAGAATGTAGGCTATGCGCCCGTTCGGGCCTAGACTTTCTCTTCCATGAGCCTTCGATTCACGGGCTACGCCCTAGCTCAGTCCACGAGCGATGCGCCCGTTGGGCTCACGACTTTTGTCTTTGTGCACATTCGATTTCACGGGCTCTGCTCCAACTCGATTTTCGGGCCCCACTCCTGCCCAGCGCGGCTTCATCTCTTGGTCGATATTTGTCCATGCACGCACTTGGCGTTCGTCCGATAGTTTGCCTGGCAGCAGTTCGGCCATGTCTTTCGTCGCTCGATCGGCGCTTTGGTAGCCGCCTGATCGTCCATTCTTCCGATCGACATTCTTCCGATCGCCCGTTCGACATCTTCACGATCACGTACTAGGCATCGCTCGTCCGCTCGGTCTACCCGTTGTCCAGCGTGTTGCTCGGTCTGCTATGCTTGCACTCGTCGTGCGCTTGTTGTTTTGCCACTCATTTGATGTTTTGTCGTTCGCTCGGCCTTGGGCCGATTATCGACTTGATCTGCTCGGCGCGATTACTATCTCATGCGACACCCTTACTATAGCGACCGCTCGGAAGGCCTTATATGAGGGGTTCACCGATTTGACTTCGATATGGAGGGTGATTTCGCCTCTGCAATAGACTGTCCAGTCAGTCGGACTCACGCCTCCTTTGACTAGACTTGAAGTGGAGGCTTGTGATGCGGTAAAGAGAAGAGGGTATTTTGGATATTTTAAATTAAATAGGTTTTGACTTTAAAGGTGGCAGGGTTCACCCGAGCAAAGGGGGGGATTTTTTCTTGGTGCGTGAGACCGCCGCCAGGAGGAAGAAAGCCTTCTTCCTCCATCCTCCATCCTCCATCCTCCATCCTCCGCTCCTCGCCGGAGCTGACGCCGGCCACCGGCTGATACCTCTTCTCCTCTCCCCCTCGTGACGCCACCGTTGGGCGGATTCGCCACTACTGCTCTTTTCCTTCTCGCGACGCCGGCCACAACGTCCCCCTTTACTTCTTCCTCCATGTTTATGTCGTCGCCGGTCAGATCGACACCGGCAGCCAGCGGAGGCTTCCCCTTCTGTAGCTAAGTGGAACCCAAGGGGAGAGGACTTGGGTTTTTCGGTCTGGGCCGCCGCCAAGCACAGAAAGGGGGCTGATGTGTCTTCTCCACGCTGGTATCACCTCAGAGCTTGACCAACGCCGCCTCAGGCTTCGTCCCCGGCGACTAGCGCCTCCTCAGGCTTTGTCCCCAGCGACCAGGGTCGCCTCAAGCCACTGCTGCCGCGGCCACCCTCTCACGCCAGCGTTCGCCGACACTTCCAGTTGCTATTACCGCTTCCAGCGGCTGCGGATATAGCCACCGGCACCTCTGGGCAGCCGTCGTCACCCGCCGGCAGCTACCACTGCCTCCCCCCTGCGGTCACAACCGCTGTCTTTAGTGGACGTCGGTATCCTTAGGGCAGCTGCCGCCTACGCATTGTTTGTTCGCTCCGACCTCCGAGCTGAGATGGGGTTTTGGCCATAGAGCCGTGTTGTGTTTCGCTATTTATATTGTTATCTTGTTTGTGAGTTATTTGTATCATCTGGCCTGCGAGCCACCGTCATATACCGGCCTGTGAGCCGTTGTATTGTTCCGGGCCGCTACGACTCGATTAGCGACGCGACCAGCTCATCCATCCGAGGGCGCCCCTCCGGGGCCAGGGTACGTCATCGTACCTTTCCTGCATTTATTTCACTATTTTGTTATTTGTATTCGGCTGCTCATATATTTGTGGGATTCGCCTCGAGCACCGAGGTACCAGAGACCGGGGCAACTCGGTCACTGGATACAGGTACTGCCGATCGGAGGGCATCTGACGACTTGGTCAACATAGCTGACAGATCACCATCCGGGTCATGGGGATGCGGTCAACCTTCCAGACACGTCACACCGGCAGGTCCGTCTTCTCAGCTTCCCGATAGGATCAAATAATGTTAAGTTCTGTTTGCGATTTCAAATTTAATTTCTAAAGAACACAATAGGTTGTTAGGAATGGTTCAGGATTTGTATAAAATTTTTATACAGAGGAACCAGTACGATATTTCGAGTACCCCCAAGGTCTCAGATTACTTAAATCCGGCTTTCTGCCTGTCCAACGTTTATATGGAGTAGATGGAACTGACTTTGAAGGTACTTTGTTAAGTATATAGGCCGCAACTAATAATGCATCTCCCCAATAGAAAATTGGCAAATTAGCCTTCGCCATTATAGACCTAACCATTTCAAGAAGAGTCCTATTTCTCATTTCAAGAACCCCATTTCAAGAACCCCGTCTAATAATCTCTTTCTCATTACATATTGTCTTGAATTGATCAGACAAATATTCATCTCTACGGTTAGTGCGCAAGGTTTTAACTTTACGTTCCAATTGATTCTCAACTTCGTTCAAGTAACGAATAAAGCAATCCAATGCTTCAGATTTGTGAGAAATCAAATACACATAACCAAAACGCGTGAAGTCACCAATAAATGTAATGAAATAAGAACTCTTATTTCTAGCCTTCATATTCATCGGACCACAAATATCCTAATGAATCAATTGCAATGGTGAGTCAGCCCTAATATCCTTACCAAATGATTTTCTAGTCGTCTTTCCAGCAAGACAATGCTCACATATAGACAAGTTAATCTTAGCATGAGTGCCTAAAAGGGCCCCCTTAGCTAATCTATTCATTCGTTCTTGTCCTATATGTCCTAGCCTAGCATGCCAAATTTCATTATTAACATCAGTATTACTAGTAAGAGCAATGTTTGGAAAACAACCATCATTATTATTTGGTTCTACTTCAAGAACCATAAAACCATTTGTTACATAACCATACCCAATTAACACAGAGTTAATTCGAAGTTCCACACAATGACTATAAAAATTTACATTATAACCTAAATCAAGAAGACAAATGACAGAAACCAGATTCCGTCGAATCTCAGGAGCATACAGGACATCATGTAGAAACAAGGTGCCTCCACCACGTAGGTTGAGCTTGCAAGTGTCAATTCCTTTGACTTCAATTCTTGCATTGTTTCCTACATATATCCATTTGTTGTCAGCTGGTACCCGACGATACTCCACATATGTAGCTCGATCACGTGCTACGTGGTTCGTTGCTCCTAAATCTACAATCCACAAAGGATACAAATCAGCTAACAACACTGTACTTGTAATATATTGCTCGTGGAAAGAAGACAAAGTTGGATCTACCTTTTTAGGCTCAGCACACTTCCGAGCAAAATGGCCCTTCTTGCCACAGTTGAAGCAAGTCAACTTGCTCATAGGTCTTTGTCCATTTCTCTTTCCTTTCTTCTTGATTTGTTTTTTAACAACAACAACACTAGCCTCCTTTCCTTTTCCCTTTCCTTTCTTAAACCATTTTTCTTATTCTTGGAACCATAACCTTCAGCTACAAAAGCTTGACTAGAAATCCTTGCGGATTCAATCCTCTCCGCCTTAAGTTCAACATGGCGTGAGACATCGGTGAAAGTCTTGATACTCTCACTGTGGGTCAGATTCTATTTCATTGTTTCCCAAGAATCAGGAAGGAAATAGATAACTGCTTGAACATGTTGTTCATCGGTCAACGCATGACCAACAGTCTTAAGCTCTCGAATCATGATACACATCTCCCTGAGATATTGGGCCATGGTAACATTCGAGTGCTTTTTACAGTTATCAAACTTGATAGTTAGCTGACGGAGCTTACTCAGACTGACTCCACTGTACTTCTCTCTAAGGTCTACCCAAACAGTATGAGCAGATGGTAATGACTCATACTCAAATACTAGGTCATCCACCATTGAACTAATCAATATACCCTTAGTAATGGAGTCTTTCCTTTTCTATGCCTTATAGGCATCAAGGTGACGTCTGTGTTGTGCTGTAGAACCATCAATCGGTTCCTCCATGATTTGATTTACAGCCTCTAGAACTTCTTGTTCCTCAAGAACGTATTGTATCTTGAGGTGCCAGATTTTATAGTTATCCCCATATATTTTCTCACCCTTATTAAGTTCAGCTATGATGTTTTTAGTTGCCATGATCTATATAAATAAACATATTATTTATTATTTCAGTGTAATTCATATATGTGCAATTAATCATTGACTCAATGTAAATTAGAATTAGTTTACAAAATCAAGGGATAACTTTATTTCCACTCATCATTCGTATGTTCTAATCTAATCAACATTGATCAATTTTATTACACATATCCCATCTAATGAACGAATCATTATTTAAAATGAACTAATCATTTTTCATATGAACTAATCATATGGATATATGAACGAATCATATTCACATGAACTAATCATGTCATGAAATGAACTTATCATTTCCAAGTTTGTTAACATATAACATAACTTTTCATATATATAATCCCGTTCGTACATAATGACAGAAATTATTACATGACTCAAAAACTAGATGAGCTAACACTATTTGTACATAACGACAGTAAACAAAATACTAATTAACTAGATAGGTCAGCACTGCTCCCACTAGGACAAACACTAGTACAACAACCAACATTATCCCTATTAACTTGGACTCATTTGGGATCATCTCAGATGGGGCATCTTCAGGATTCTCCATCAAATCCATTTCTAGATCTTCCTCGAACATTTCCTGGTCCTCTTCAGACTCTTCTTCACCCATATGGTGAAGCAGTTCCTCACATAGTTCTGAATATGTGACGCGTCCTTCATGACGTCCCCATATATATTCTGCTATTACCCTGGGATACTCTGACAATGATTGTATTAATGCACAGATCCTATAACTGTCCAGGACTGGAAACTCTTCTTGCTCAAGTTTTCAAAATAGTCTACCAAGCCGTCTAACATGTCCGTCGACTCCATAAGCAGATTTATACTCTACCTCCTAAATCTCCTCTTGGAGCTGGTTTCGCTGCACTTCGCAACGAGTCAATGTGGTAATAGTCCGTGTCATCTGAAAAATTGAATTTAAATAAGTCAGTACAAAATCGACTAACCAGTACAAAATCAGTTTAATTCAATTCATATAGGCATAATACCATCATTATAAATCAAGAAAAACAAATTTTCTTGATTTTCAGGAGTTTATGTCGACTGACCCATTAGACCGGTCAATCAAGAGTCCGGATCTTAAGCTTAGTTCATTGTCCTTCTTAGAACTAATCTAATTGGACAGAGATTTCTAACCTATGTTCTGCTATTGTTTAAGCTCATTTGAGTCAATCTCAGACTTATTGATCAAACTTAGGTCCGTTTGATTCATCCAAGTCTGGCCCATTAGAACAAATCTAATCTTTTTGATCAAATCTAGCATAACAGAACCAATCTGGTCATATTTGATCAACCCAACTTCTGTAATCAAGATCACCCCAATTAATTCAATAATAATTCGAACTAGTTAAACCAACAAATAATTTGAACCAGTTTTAGGTATCATTGAATCAAATTGGTCTGCTTAAATCAACTAATAATTTAAACCAGACCTGAGTTTGATTGGACAAGTTGGTATGGTTCCATTTTCAATAAATTGAATCATAAATTAATTAAATCTTAATTAATTAATTAATAATACATTTCCTTATGTAATTAATTAATATATTTAATTAAAATTTAAACATCCACGGTTTATATATGTGAAGGAAAAAAAACTTACATGCACATGCAACACTGTGCTTGGAAAACCTACTGTTCATGCCTTTTTCCTTCGATCTTTAATCGATTCAAACTTGGAATTGAATCGATTCAAATATTTAAAAATATAAATTGTGCACTTCAATCGATTCATGAATCGATTCAACTCTGTGCTTCGTCAAAAACAGCATTGTTCGTATTTTTTATTTATCTTCAATCGGTCCATGAATCGATCGAAGAATTCTGTGCAATTTTGAATCGATCGAAATGCAATTTCAATCGATTCAATTCAATTGAATCGATTGGTTAATCGATTCAATTGATGCACAGTATTCACTGTTCATCTTCTTCTTCACGACAGAGGAAGAAAAAACGCGAGAGTGATCTTCGCGTCAATTTTCATGCATTCAAAACTATGCTCTGATACCATTGTTGGTCTTTTTCAGAGCATGAAACAGAAACGAAGCAAACTATAATCACTCACAGTGATCTCCCGCAGAAATCGCAACTGAAGATGTCGGTCAACGAAGAGGCTGCAACTGTCGAAAGCACGATCATGACGCCACCGGAAAGCCCTTCAAAGTTCACGAGCCAAATCCCAACCTCTGGGCGTTCTCCTTTGCTCGACCAAATCACAGTCGCCTCACACTTCGCTGCGCTCTCTGATCACCTTTCAAAACCTCTACACCCTCGTCCTCTTCTCAAAGGCTTGGACGCACCTTTATAAGAAGACTAAGGAAGACGAAGGGGAAAGGACACCCCTTCGTCTCCTTGGCGTTTGCAGCAGTTTGCAGCAACGAGAGAGACGAAAGAACTCCATTTCCCTTCGTCTCCTATAACGCCCAACAGAACAAGAGGAGGCATTTTCCACTTACAATAAGCAGTTACAATCTCTGTAAATAAAGTTGATTTATTTCGAAATAAAAGCAAACAGGAACCCATATAAATCAACGTACGTAGAAGGCTCACAAAACTAATTAATTGAAAATGAGCTAAAACTCAGGAATGATTTCTTTCACTAATTGCACACAGGCGAAGCTACCACAGGCCACAACACCTTGCTCCCTGCTTTATAACCCTGCTCAATTTAGGAGATGCAGCAACAGAGAGACTTGAGGTAGCACTCGTAGCTCTCGTAGCAGCAAAAGCAGCAACACATTCCAAATAAACTACATGCCAACTGATACGGCTTATAATAGATGGTCCTACGAATAGGATGAGATCTATGGTCAAGATGATATAGTAGTTAAGGTCGGTAAGTATGTGTCCCAGCGGAACGTAGTATAAGTATTTCGTCATTCCGTGTTACTTTTAATATGGTCAACCAAGTTAAGTTAGACTCTGCGTATTTAATGTCTTACGTCTAAATGTGCAGAGATTTAGGAACGCAAGAAGTCGAGCGGAAAATGTAGTAGACGAGAAGGATGGCATGGAAATCGAGTTAACAGACTCGGTGCATTCGAGGAACGAGAAACTGCGGAAGAGTACACCGGTGAAGTAAGAAAGGCGTGCATGGTGCTTCCGAGAGATGAGAAACCGAAGCAGAAGACTCTTCGAGGAGAAGGCTAGAGTGGGGTTCGGGTGAGCTCAACTTTGGAAAGTTAGAGGATCACCCAAGTGACCGGAGAAGAAGCTAGCGACCGGAGAAGAAGCCAGCGACCGGAGAAGGCATCGGACGAGTCAATACTTGGCTGACTGGTCTGGGCGCTCGGACTACCAAGGCGCCAAACAGGCGCCTCTTCGAAGCCTCATCGTTGTGGATCACTTTCGAGTTCACGTCAGCAACGATCTAGGCACCCGGATCAGTCCAAGTGCCCAAATCTGGATAAAATTTTATTCCAGTGCCGTTGTGGAGAGATAAAATTTGTCACGTTAGAGGCGCCTAGAGTTCGCCACATCAGCAATTAATAGACTTCACCAGAGCACTATAAATAGAGCCCTGGTTCACCTAATTTGAGAACAATCTAACTTGTGTCGAAGGAGTTTACTAGTAGAACTTTATTTACCTTGGATTAGCAACTTCCCAGGTTGCAAACCAAGTAAATCCTTTTTATCTCGTACTTTCTTTTATGTTGTTTAATTTTGTTTATTAAATGTTTTTATAACTTAACACCGAAAGAAAGAGAAAGATATTTGAATTGTAATTGCAGGACTATTCACCCCCTCCCCCTTTAGCCGGTCGTCAAGGGACCAACACGTAGTCCTCTAAATGGGGCATATCTCCAGTTTACTCCTAGTCGGACCCAGCGCCAGTCGGGCTCCCAGGGCTCAGTCCCTCACTTCTCACAAGCATGGTCTACTCCCGGTCGTCCCGGTGTCGATCGGGCCCTCAGGGCTTAGTCTCTCACTTCTCATGGACACAACTTCCAATCTACTCTCGGTCGCCTCCAACGTCGGTCGGGCCCCCAAGGCTTAAGGGCACGACTCCTAGTCTACTCCCAGTCGGTCCCCAGGACTCAGCCCCTTCTTATGGGCAAGACTCACAATCTACTTCCGATCGACCCCAGAACTTAGTCCCTCACTTCTCATGGGCGTGGCTCCTAGTCTACTCTTAGTTGGCCCCAGCATCAGTCGAGCCCCTAGGTCTCAGTTCCTCACTTCTCTTGGGCACGACTTTCAATCTACTCCCTATCAACTCCAACACTAGATGATCCCCTAGGGCTCAGTCCCTCACTTCTCATGAGCACGGTTCCCAATCTACTCCCGGTCGGCCCAAGTGTCGGTCAGACTATCACCAAGGAACAACTGTTGGTTGGTCCTAGGAAGATCATACTGATTCCACTGTACAAAAATTGTGTACAAGTGTCGAACCTTTCTTAAACAACCTATTGTATTATTTAGAAGTTAAATTAGGAATCGCAGACGGAACTTAACATCATTGATTCCAAATTTAACTTATTTATTCTTAATGGTTTAGATTTGGATCGCAAGCGGAACTTAACACTATTGATCTAAATCAACCTATGTTATAAATTCAATTAAATATTAATTTCCAAAATTGGCTTCCAGGTTAAACATGGCGATGAATTAGGCCTTCTTGGATATGGGAGCAACCACCACTTCATAGATAAAGCATTTTAAGGAAAGCTAATATTTAATTTCCTTATATAACTCTAGGTTTAACCAAAAGGAACAATTGAATCACAAATTTGAAAAATAAAAAGAAACACAACTTTGAAATAAATCCGAAAAAACTAGAATCTAATGCCTCTTGTGTTTGAAATTTAAACAAAGAAAAATAACTAGCATGATGCGGAAGAAAATTACTAGTTATACCTTCTCTTTGTATGCTAATGACCTCGAGATCTTCTGTCATATTCCTCGCCTCCTCTTGGACGTTGTGTGGGCGACGATCCTCCAAGATAAACACCACCCAAAGTCTTCTTCTCCTTCTCTAATATTCGGCCACCACCAACACAATGAGCAAAAGAGAGAAAGGGGAAAGGGAAGAGGAGAGGGGTCGGCCACAAGAGGAGTCTTCACCAAGAGAATAAGAATTGTTATCTCATGAGGCCTCCCCTCCCCTTCTTTTATATTACTTGCCCAAGGCAAATAAGGAAAGACTTTTTACAAAAAATAAAATCTTCCTCTTGTTTTTCCTTTTCCCTTTTAATTTTTCCTTTCCTTTCCTCTTGATTGATTCAATCATCAATCATGATTGGATGATGATTTAATTTTGGTCGGCCCTGCCCCTTGCTTGGGCACCAAGCAAGGGTGGCCGGCCACATCATCAAGGAGAGAAAAAATATTTTTTTATAAAAATTTTACAAAAGAAAAAATTTTCTTATAAAATTTTTACAAGCTCTCTTTCCTATTGTGAATGTTAAAAAAGGAAAGTTTTAAAAATTAAAATCAAGTTTTAAAATTTAAAACTTCTCTACTAAAATTTCCTTTTTTAACCATGGTTACAAAATTAAAAGATTTAAAATTTAAAATTTCTCTTCCTTTTTTTCTAAAACCATGAGGATGGTTAAAAAAGGAAAGTTTTAAAACTTTTAAACTTTCTTTTAAATCATGTGGCCTAATTCAAATAAGGAAAGTTTTATACTTTAAAAACTCTCTTTTAAAACTTGTAGTTTTCTACAAATAGAAGATTTTAAAAATTCAAAAACACCCCTTAAATTTGAATTATGTGGTCGGCCCCCTTGCACAAAGCAAAGGCCGACCACCTTGAAGGAATTTATGGCTGGCCCTTGGCTTGGTCACCAAGCCTTGGGCCGGCCCTATTTGGACACCAAGATGGGCTTTCGTTGGATGGACTTGAGGCTTTAATGAGGCTACGACAGGGACATAGAGGAGAAATTGGTTTTGGCCTTCCGATGAACTTGAGTATCTCGTGTTCACCCCAAACACATAACTCAAGTTCATCAATAATAACTCATTCCACTAGAGAGTTATCATTGTACTACCGCACCAATTCTAAATTACATTATGAGCTCCTTTTTATCATGAGTGTGTTAGTTTCCCTGTGTTTAAGATAACGAATGTCCACTAATTAAGTAAGTTACTGACAACTCTCTTAATTAATATCTAAGTCCAAGAGTAGTACCTGTAACGACCCGCCTTCTACTGGCTAGGCTGTAAGGCCGGACCGTCACATTATGCTGTGCTAAGCTATCTCCATGACCATCACTAAGTCTAGGTGCGGAAAACTGGATTAATTTAAAACTTTGCTAAACTAATACCATTTCTTTATTCTACATGAGCTAAGGGATGCAATCTAAGGTATACATGGCATATCCTGTATCCCCTATGGTCAAGGAGCTGAACTACAATGTCTCTTGGTCGAAACCCAGCTTCCCAATAGATCCAGATTGAACTCAATCGATTGCAAGCTGTTGAATCGATCCATGGATCGATTCAGATGGCTACTGTGCTCTGGTTAATATTCTGGATCGATCGGCTGATCGATCCAGACTGGCCAATCGATCCATTGATCGATTCCAGAGCTCTCTGTTCGCGGGAGCGATTTCCCCGATCGATCGGCTGATCGATCCAGGACCTTACTGTTCGCGACAGAATGCGACTGGATCAATCGGCTGATCAATCCAGAAGCTTACTGTTCGCGGAACCAGGCTCCCAATCGATCCACTGATCGATTGAGGGCCCCCAATCGATCCACTGATCGATTGGGGTTCCTGATTTCATATCAGAAGTCTGATTTCAGCACTGTTTCGTGCAACTCACATACACAAGTTCTAAAATAACTAGAGAACATTCTAATATCCAACAACTAACATTCTAAACATGGTTACTAACAATCTAAGCAGATTTTCTATAATTCTATCCATTTAGATACTGAATAAGCAAATTAAAGAGTAACATGATAAGAAATACTAAGTTCTTAAATGTTCTAGTTCTTTCAAGGTCTTTATTTCAGGTTCCATCCACACACATCTTCATCATTGCATTGACCTCCAGCCTCCGCTAGTCCATCTTTCCTTTACCTTTATCTGCAGTATAAGGAAAAGAGTATCTGTAAGCTTGAGAGCTTAGTAAGAAATCATCTACCTCACTAAAACATGCATACGATGCAATTTATGTTTTTAAAACATGTTATTTGAAATATATGCTGAACAGGTAAAAACATAGCATGACATACAAACAAACTAGTCATGGCAACAAGTGCTAACATATGCTATCATATGGTATCAATAGAAAACTAAACTGATACAAACAAACTGAACTGAGCTAATTCTAAACTAATGCTAAAGCTGTACTGAATTCACATAACTATTTGTGAAGTTTTGAAAACTATTTCATAAATAGGTTAAAATAATAATCATGCTGCTGTTTGGGCCCGGCAACTGTACTTGCTATGCGCGCATCCCTAACTAGACCCGGGTTTGCAAGTCCCGAATTTAGTAGGGTTACTAGGTTATCTAAACCTAGGGACGACTGTGGGAGCCCAACCCAATGGATATCTAATCCAGTACAGTGCCACTGCTAAAATAAAATACTAATTATAGCTGAGTTCTTCTTATATTGCTATTTCCAGGTTATCTGAACCTAGAACTAGGTTATCTGAACCTAGAGGCGACTGTGGGAGCCCACCCATTGGACCGTAGTCCCATATAAGTTATACTAAAGCTAAACATACTGAATGAATGCTTCTATCACATTTAGCCAAGCTAGTAAAATGCTTAAGTTGCATTTTAACCGTGCTAATAATTTAATCGAACACTTGGTATGCGCTAATTCGCATCCTTTGTGCCGGAAATCTACATACTACTAAACCGAAGCATAAAATTCACATGGAAGCTACTTATACTGCAGGTGAGGGGTTTCTTACCTCCTGCGCTAGTTTTCTTACGAATCTAGTCGCTAATTTTCCGGTGGAGACGATCTTCTCGACGATCTCCTTGCGTCTATGTGTTCCTCTCGCGGAGAGGAGCGTCCTCGTGTCGGAGTCGTCGCCAGAAAGTCCTCCTATGGCCCTAGGGATGGAACCCTAGTCGTGCTTGTGGTTGGCGCCGAGAGAAGAAGAGGAGAAGGGGTCAGCGGGATTAGGGTGAGGAGAAGAGGTAAGTCACGATAAAAATAAAACTCTTCACTTAATTCCCTATTTATATTAAGGAATTAATTCACCCAACTCTAACTTAAATAAAATTGTTTCCCTTTCTTTTCAGCACGGCTCTGTTGGGTTCACTTGGTTACTAGAGTTCACCATAAGGCGTAGGACCCAATAGGTCTCGGGTTCAATCCCCGTATAGGTTATTTTACGATTCTATTTATTTTTGCTACTTCTGCTACTCTAAAAATTCTGTAAAAATATCCTAAAATTCTAGAAAAAATCATAGAATATTTCTAAAATTGATTTGAGAATTTTCGGGCGTTACAATCCCCCATACCTTATAAAAAGTTTGCCCTCAAACTTAGAACAATTCTGGGTACTTCTGTCTCATACTAGCTTCTGTCTCCCAAGTTGCCTCTTCTGCTGTATGATTTTGCCAAATAACTTTTACTAATGGTACCTCCTTGTTCCGTAATTTCTTAACTGCTCGGTCTATTATCTGAATAGGCCAACTATCATAGCTGAGGTCTTCGCGGACTGGTACCGACTGAGGCTCAATCACCTGGGTGGCATCTGGGATATGCTTCTTCAGCATAGAGACATGAAATACATTATGGATGGCTGACATCTCCTGTGGTAGCTCTAGCTCATATGCTACCTTGTCAACTCTTCTGGTGATAAGGTATGGTCCCACATATCTGGGACTTAGTTTGCCCTTCTTCCCAAAACGCATTACTCCCTTCATGGGAGCCACTCTAAGAAATACTGAATCCCCAACTGAAAACTCTAAGGGTCTGCGCCGTGTATCAGCATAGCTTTTCTGGCGGCTCTGAGCTGTCTCTATCCTCTGGCGGATCTGCTGTATAGCTGCTGTGGTATCTGCTACTAGATCTGTCTGAAGTTCTAGTTCTTTCTGTTCACCACTCTCATACCAGTAGATTGGAGATCTACACCTCCGCCCATAGAGAGCCTCGTAAGGTGCCATACCGATAGTGACCTGATAGCTATTGTTGTATGCAAATTCTGCTAAACTCAGATATTTATACCAACTTCCCTTGAAGTCTAGGGCACATGCGCGGAGCATATCTTCGAGTACCTAATTTACTCGCTCCGTTTGACCATCTGTCTGGGGATGGAAAGCTGTGCTAAATTTCAACTTAGTGCCCAATGCTGACTGTACACACTCCCAGAAGTGTGACGTGAATCTACTGTCTCTATCTGAAATGATGGTTCGTGGGACTCCATGCAATCTGACGATCTCCTTGAGATACAACTGAGTTAGTTGTTCCATGGAGTAGGATATCCTGATAGCTAAGAAGTGGACTGATTTAGTCAATCTGTCGACTATTACCCAGATGGTATCAAAACCATTCGTGGTTCTGGGTAGTCCCACTATAAAATCCATAGAAATGTCTTCCCACTTCCATTCTGGAATCTGAATAGGCTGCAGAACTCCTCCTGGTCTCTGGTGTTCTGCCTTGACCCTCTGACAGGTCAGACAGGTGCTAACATATCTAGCGATGCCTCTTTTCATCCCGGGCCACCAAAAACGTTTCTTCAAGTCTTGGTACATCTTGGTGGAACCTGGATGCATCGCATAAGGAGTCCTGTGAGCCTCGTCTAAAATCTTCCTCTTTAGTTCCTTCTGATCTGAAACACAGATTCTGTCACCAAAGTATAGTACCCCACTATCGGAAACTCTGAATTCTCTACTTTCTGATTCTGCTAACCCTTGCTTGGTTTTCTGAATTTCAGGATCCTGTTCCTGAGCTGTCTGGATGTCACCAAGCAGGGTATATGCTAATGTTATAGTAGAGAGTTGTCCCACTATAAGTTCGAGACCAAAATCTGTGATTTCTTTCTGTAGGGGTGGTGACATGGCTGCTAGGGATAGTAAGGTAACACTGGACTTTCTGCTAAGTGCATCTGCTACCTTATTGGCTTTTCCTGGGTGGTAGAGGATATCTATGTCATAATCTTTGACCAGCTCAAGCCATCTACGCTGTCACATATTCAAATCCTTCTGAGTGAAGAAGTACTTCAGACTCTGATGATATGTATACACTCTGCACTGAGCTCCATACAAGTAATGTCTCCAAATTTTGAGAGCGAACACTACTGCTGCAAGCTCAAGGTCATGAGTAGGGTAATTCTTCTCATATTCCTTGAGTTGTCTGGAGGCATAGGCGATCACCTTACCTTCTTGCATCAGTACTGCTCCTAGTCCCAATTTAGAGGCGTCACTATAGATATCAAAGTTGTCGGTGCTGGCTGGTAGGGTCAAAATGGGAGCACTGATCAATCTCCTCTTTAACTCGCTGAAGCTGTTCTCACAGTCCTCTGTCCACTGAAATTTTTTGTTCTTTCTGGTAAGAGCTGTCAGTGGGGAGGTTATTCTGGAGAAGTCCTCTACAAACTTTCTGTAATAACCTGCTAGTCCCAAAAAGCTCCTGATCTCACTGGCGTTCTTGGGTCTTTTCCAGTTACTCACAGCTTCTATTTTACTGGGGTCTACCATGATACCATCCTTTGAGATGATGTGACCTAGGAAGGACACCTGATCTAACCAAAATTCACATTTCGTGAACTTGGCGTACAGCTGGTTCTGCTGAAGGGTCTGCAATACTATCTTCAGGTGCTCTGCGTGTTCTTCCTGAGTTCCTGAATAGATAAGAATGTCATTGATAAACATGATCAAAAATCTATCTAGGTAGTCCCTGAATACTCTGTTCATGAGGTCCATGAAAGTAGCTGGAGCATTTGTCACGCCAAAGGGCATGACTACGAACTCGTAGTGTCCGTATCTAGTCCTGAATTTTGTCTTGGGTATATCCCCTTCTTTAACTTTCACCTGATGATAACCTGATATGAGGTCTATCTTAGAGAACACCGCTTCCTTTATGATCGAGCAGTGTCATCTATTCGGGAAGAGGATACCGTTCTTGATGGTGACTTGTTCGCTTTGTAATCTATGCACAGCATGATCCGTCCTTCTTCTTCACGAACAATACAGCGCCCCATGGTGAGTGACTAGGCGATAGGATTGTCCTCACGCCTCTGAGTTGCTCATGAAGTTCCTTCAGTTCTGCTGGAGTCATTCGATAAGGTGCTTTGAAGATAGGATTTGTACCGGGAATGAGTTCTATCTCAAATTCAATCTCCCTGTCTGATGCTAGGCCTGGTAACTCTTCAGGGAAGACTGCTGGGTAGTCACATACGACTCGGACCTCTGCTAGCTGTTGGTCCTTGTCCTGACTGGCATTGACTACATGCGCTAAAAATCTTGTACATCTTGAATCCATTAATCTCTGTGCTTTCATGGCTGAGAGAAACTTTTTGGCCTTTCTCTTGGGTTTTCCGATGAACTCAAACTGTGCTTCTGCTTCAGGTTGGAATACGACTCTCTGTTTACGGCACTCGATGGAAGCCCCGTATTTGATCAGGAAGTCCATTCCAATATCATAATCAGTCATTTCTAGCACTATCAGATCACAAAAGAGCTCTCTGTCTGCTATAATGACTGACACTGCTCTGAGCCAGTGCGTGGATGCCATAATTTCTCCCAAAGGTAACGTCGTCAAGAACTGGCTACTAAGTACCTCTGGGGGTATCGCTAACTTCTCGACAAATGCCCTGGATACATAAGAATGGGTTGCCCCAGTATCGAATAAGACAGTTGTATTTTGCTGTAAAATACCAATCTGACCTGTAACAACTGTCAAGGCATTTGCTACGTCCTCTCTGGTGAGTGAGTAGATCCTCGCATTGGTCGTAGCTGGAGGGGCTTCTTATCTGCCCTGGCTGATGTGTGGACCATCTAAAGTGGCCTGCATCTGATGCAACTGTGCTGGCTTGACTTCATACTGAACCGGCTGTGGTGGAGGAAAGCTGGTCTTGTTCGGACACTGCTTGGCCATGTGCCCTTCTTGTCCGCACTCAAAGCATCCTCGTGTGCCCTTACGACAAACTCCAGGGTGGAATTTCCCACAAGTAGCACATTTGGGATAACTAGGTTGTTTGCTGACTGGTCCTCCCTTTGGGTAACTCCCTGGTTTGCGCTTGTTGCTGGAGTTCCCTTTCCAGTTAGAGCTGTGGCCCTGTTTCCGAGCACCGAGCCTCCTTGCCCTTTGGACTCGAGAGAACTTGTCTGCTTTATATTATTCGTAGTGCTCGTGGTCGAGCACCGACTAGTTTTTCTGGTTTGCGCCTATGAATGCCGCCACCACGCTCATCGCTATTTCCTCAAGATCTTGAGCATCAACCGACCCGTTCTTTCTCCGCCGACTAGTTCAGGCATGACGAGCCAATCTATTGAATTTCTTCACGGCTTCCTCAACCGATAGGTTGCCCTGACGAAACTCGGTGAACTCGTCAGAGTGGCGGTTTGTGACCCGCATATGAAAGAACTCCTCAAGAATTCCTTCTCGAAGTCCGCCCATGTCATCTGGTTCACCGGGCGCTTCATTCTCTCCCACCACATGCGTGCATCTCTTGTCGCGTAAGAGACGACTTCACATTCTCATGTTCGGCCACCAAGCTCCATCGTACTTTCCAAAGAGCCAAGTGCTTGAGCATCTCATGGTTCACCGTGCCAGAAGTTCTCGCTTAACTCTACCACCGGATCGATAGGCCTCTTTTGCCTCACTGGGTTGTAGGTGGATCGTGGAACCTCTAAGAATACCGCGTTATAAGTTTGGTTCCGGGGTGACTGTGGGAGTATTATGCTGATTAGCCTTTAAGGTGGCTATCTCCTGTTGCTGTTCAGCTAACTGCTGCTGTAACTGAGCCACTAATGCTGTCAGGTCTGGGGGAGGCACTGAACTGCCTGCCTCATGCTGGGGCTCAGTAGCTAGTGCGCTTCTAGCTGGGCGTCCTCGTGCCATTTCTAAAGGAACCAAGGACATACATGACCAATACAATCATAATGGAGTAACTATTGTTATCATGTTAACTACTATCATAAACAAGCATGCTTTGGTTATCTACAAACACGAAAGCAATAACATACAAAGTGAGAGATGTTCTTACTTGGAAGCTGCAGGTTCAATGCTGATGTGTGTGTAGTAAGTATGGAACTTTCTGCTTTGATACCACTCTGTAACGACCCGCCTTCTACTGGCTAGGCTGTAAGGCCGGACTGTCACATTATGATGTGATAAGCTATCTCCATGACCATCACTAAATCTAGGTGCGGAAAACTGGATTAATTTAAAACTTTGCTAAACTAATACCATTTCTTTATTCTACATGTGCTAAGGGATGCAATCTAAGGTATACATGGCATATCCTGCATCCCCTATGGTCAAGGAGCTGAACTACAAGGTCTCTTGATCGAAACCCAGCTTCCCAATTGATCCAGATTGAACTCAATCGATTGCACGCTGTTGAATCGATCCATGGATCGATTCAGATGGCTACTGTGCTCGGGTTAATATTCTGGATCCAGACTGGCCAATCGATCCATTGATCGATTCCAGAGCTCTCTGTTCGCGGGAGCGATTTCCCCGATCGATCGGCTGATCGATCCAGGACCTTACTGTTCGCGACAGAATGCGACTGGATCAATCGGCTGATCAATCCAGAAGCTTACTGTTCGCGGAACCAGGCTCCCAATCGATCCACTGATCGATTGAGGGCCCCCAATCGATCCACTGATCAATTGGGGTTCCTGATTTCGTATCAGAAGTCTGATTTCAGCACTGTTTCATGCCAAACTCACATACACAAGTTCTAAAATAACTAGAGAACATTCTAATATCCAACAACTAACATTCTAAACATGGTTACTAACAATCTAAGCAGATTTTCTATAATTCTATGCATTTAGATACTGAATAAGCAAAGAGTAACATGATAAGAAATACTAAGTTCTTAAATGTTCTAGTTCTTCCAAGGTCTTTATTCCAGATTCCATCCACACACATCTTCATCATTGCATTGACCTCCAGCCTCCGCTAGTCCATCTTTCCTTTACCTTTATCTGCAGTATAAGGAAAAGAGTATCTGTAAGATTGAGAGCTTAGTAAGAAATCATCTACCTCACTAAAACATGCATACGATGCAATTTATGTTTTTAAAACATGTTATTTGAAATATATGCTGAACAGGTAAAAACATAGCATGGCATACAAACAAACTAGTCATGGCAACAAGTGCTAACATATGCTATCATATGGTATCAATAGAAAACTAAACTGATACAAACAAACTGAACTGAGCTAATTCTAAACTAATGCTAAAGCTGTACTGAATTCACATAACTATTTGTGAAGTTTTGAAAACTATTTCATAAATAGGTTAAAATAATAATCATGCTGCTGTTTGGGCGTACTTGCTATGCGCGCATCCCTAACTAGACCCGGGTTTGCAAGTCCCGAATTTAGTAGGGTTACTAGGTTATCTAAACCTAGGGACGACTGTGGGAGCCCAACCCAATGGATATCTAATCCAGTACAATGCCACTGCTAAAATAAAATATTGATTATAGCTGAGTTCTTCTTATATTGCTATTTCCAGGTTATCTGAACCTAGAACTAGGTTATCTGAACCTAGAGGCGACTGTGGGAGCCCACCCATTGGACCATAGTCCCATATAAGTTGTACTAAAGCTAAACATACTGAATGAATGCTTCTATCGCATTTAGCCAAGCTAGTAAAATGCTTAAGTTGCATTTTAACCGTGCTAATAATTTAATCGAACACTTGGTATGCGCTAATTCGCATCCTTTGTGCCGGAAATCTACGTACTACTAAACTGAAGCATAAAATTCACACGGAAGCTACTTATACTGCAGGTGAGGGGTTTCTTACCTCCTGCGCTAGTTTTCTTACGAATCTAGTCGCTAATTTTCCGATGGAGACAATCTTCTCGACGATCTCCTTGCGTCTACGTGTTCCTCTCACGGAGAGGAGCGTCCTCGTGTCGAAGTCGTCGCCAGAAAGTCCTCCTATGGCCCTAGGGATGGAACCCTAGGCGTGCTTGTGGTTGGCGCCGAGAGAAGAAGAGGAGAAGGGGTCAGCGGGATTAGGGTGAGGAGAAGAGGTAAGTCACGATAAAAATAAAACTCTTCACTTAATTCCCTATTTATATTAAGGAATTAATTCACCCAACTCTAACTTAAATAAAATTGTTTCCCTTTTTTTTCAGCACGGCCCTGCTGGGTTCACTTGGTTACTAGAGTTTACCATAAGGCGTAGGACCCAATAGGTCTCGAGTTCAATCCCCGCGTAGGTTATTTTACGATTCTATTTATTTTTGCTACTTCTGCTACTCTAAAAATTCTATAAAAATATCCTAAAATTTTAGAAAAAAATCATAGAATATTTCTAAAATTGATTTGAGAATTTTCGAGCGTTACAGTACCACTCAACCTCATTGTCATGTCAGACTATGTCCACTTTCAGGGTTTAACATGATAATCCTTATGAGTTCCTCTTGGGGACATTCTCAACCTAGATAACTAGGACATAATTTCCTTCTATAATCAACAACACACACTATAAGTAATATCATTTCTCAACTTATCGGGCCTATTGATTTATCAAGCTAAATCTCACCCTTTGATAAGTTAAAGAAATAGATACTAAATATATATGCTTGTTATTATATTAGGATTAAGAGCACACACTTCCATAATAACTAAGGTCTAGTTCTTTTATTAAGTCAGTATAAAAAGAACTTACCTAAAATGGTCCTACTCAATACACTTAAAGTGTGTAAGTGTAATTTATTAGTCAAGATAAATTAATACCTAATTACACTACGACTATTCCAATGGTTTGTTTCTTTCCATCTTAGTTGTGAGCAACTGCTTATAATGTATAAGGAACTGATAGCATGATCTTCTGTGTGTGACACCACACACCATGTTATCTACAATATAAATTAATTGAACAACTACACTTAATAAATAAAATGTAGACATTTGACCAATGTGATTCTTTTATTTCAAAAATAAATGTTTACAAAAGCTAAGCTTTTAGTATACACTCTAACAACAACATTGTCAGGAAATCACAACTACTTGTTAGAAAATAATGATTGTTTGTCAGGAAATATTCTGATGCATGCCATGGAACCTTCCTTCATCCAATAGAAGTCTGTCATACATCCTTCATCATCTGACATATTCTGACATCTGATATTCCCTAATGCCTCATTCTTGTGGAGGTTATGAGAGATAGTATGAAAAGGAAGGTCATCTCCGTTGACCAAGTAATTCTACTTTTTCCTGAATTTTTCGCTTGACCTTTTTTTTTACTTGAGCGTTAGAGGACCTACGCTAGAGACCTCTTCCCTGGTTCTCACTCTAACGCCCCCATGGGATCTTTTGTGGTGTGTAGAGGCTCGTAGGTATCACTTTCGATGTCTCCTTCGCTCCCCTTGAATATCTAAAAGCATGTAACATATCTTCAGGTACAAAAGTCCAATTTGTTAGATTATATAATTTATTAGAATTATTTGTTTATAGCCTTGAGGGCAATTTAGTTTTTTACCTTTTCAATTTAGGGTTTAGGTTTTTTTTCTTATAAATAACTATATAAGGTCTTGTACTCTTTATTTCTTAATCACTTTTAGGATTTATCAAAATCAAGACTGCTACTTTTTCTTTGGCGTCAATTTCTACATGGTATCAGAGCACTAATGAAGTGTGAAACCGAATTATTGATCCACATAATAATCTCATTATCAATCTCCCAAATATCCAACGACTTTGCATAATCATCGGCATTGATGTTCATAGGTTGAATTTGCGCACCTGAAACATATCCCCACATAGATTTTCCTCGTAAATTTTTTTTCATAATATATCCTCAATACGAATAATTTCTTCCATCCAGTCGGACACTGATCGATTGAAGCGAATCTTCTGTGTGACCACTCATGATGATAGAATGAATTGTGTCCACGAACAACCGAACATCAAACAAAACCAAGTATTGTGAAAACAAAAGAAACCTGATTAAAATTGTACGGTTGTTCACCGATCTGATGAAGTTTGTATGCTTCGCAAAGCTCTCTATAGACTCAAACAAGTACCACGTGCTTAGTTTGCGAAGTTCTCTACAGTGATTACCTCGCTTGACTTTCATCCCAGTAATCATGATTCAACTTTCTTTGTCAAGAGTACACGTACAAGTTGTATATTTTTATCTTTATATGTGGATGACATGATAATTACTTGTGATGATTTTGATGGAATTGAGTCTTTGAAATTTGAATTAGTTCGTTGTTTCGCTATGAAAGACTTGAGTTTACTATGCTATTTTTTGGGGATCGAGATCGCTTCTTCACCTAATGGTTATCTCTTGTCTCAGTTAAAGTACATAGCTGATCTATTTGAGCGTGTACGTCTCACTGACAACAAGGTAGTTGATACTCCCTTTGAGACTAATGTTAGGTACTCTCTATCAAATGGTTCTCCTTTGCCAGATCATAACCTCTACCATACAGTTGTGGGAAGCTTGATTTATCTCACTATGACTCGTCCTGATATTGTGTATACTGTACATGTGGTTAGTCAGTTTGTCACTGCACCGACCACAGTTCATTGGGCTGCTATCTTCACATTTTTGGTATCTTCGGGGAACTCAATTTCAGAGCTCTTATTCCCTTCTACTTTCTTGTTAGAGCTTTGTGTCTACTCTTATACTGATTGGGAGGGTGACCCTATGGATCGTAAGTCAACCACTGACTTCTGTATTTTTCTTGGAGATTCTCTTATCTCTTGAAAAAGTAAGAAATAAGATGTTAATTCTAAATCCTCCACAGAAGCTGAGTATCGTGTCATAGCTACCACCACTTATGAGATTGTTTGACTACGTTGATTGCTTGTATATATGAGAATTTTTCTTCAGAAACCTACTGCTCTTCATTGTGATAATCAGAGTGTCATTCAGATTTTGCGGAATACGGTTTTTTATGAGAGAACGAAACATATTGAGATAGATTATCATTTCACTCATCATCATCTACAACTTGACACTATCACACTACCTTTTGTTCCTTTTTCACTGTAGATAGCTGATATGTTTATCAAATCTCATTCTGCTTCACGCTTCCGATTTTTATCTGGTAAACTCTCAATGCTTCTAAGTGTAGCATCGTGAGTTTGAAGGGAGATGTTAGATTATATAATTTATTAGAATTATTTATTTATAGCTTTGAAAGTAATTTAGTCTTTTACCTTTTCAATTTAGAGTTTATTTTTTTTCTTGTAATTAACTATATAAGGTCTTGTACTATTTATTTCTTAATCACTTTTGAGATTTATCAAAATCAAGATGATTATTTTTTTTTTTTGCATCAATTTCTGTACAATCTTCTCTTCATCAACAGTCTCATCTTCGTCACCGATCCCTCATCTGAATTAACTTTTAGATAGGATCATCTATCCAAATAATAAATCAGATATCTCATCTTATGCTGATGATGATGATGATAAAAGAGGCAGCCGTTCTCTTGATGCGCTGGACACGTCTTGTACGACATGTTCTGCAAGATAGGAGTGTCCATCGTATTCCTATGCGGATTTGGTTCCTTCCCCTGCTGTCACGGAGAAAGAAACAAGAACAGGAAGAAAATCAGGGATGGCGCATACTTATACATATTTTTCTGACTGATTTATTCAAATAGGCCCTTTGGCATTAAGAATCTCTGAGTTCGATCCTTACAGTTTTAAAATGCTAAGTTCATTTGTTTTGCAAAATAGTTACTCACTGAATTAGATGATTTTACTTGAATTTTAAAGCGAGGAAATCTCGTTTTATACAAACGAGGGATCAAAATAATTTTAAAAGTTTAAAAGGGGTGAAATGTCTATTTGACTTTATATAGATTTACCCGTGCACACTCCTAATAATAATTTTTTAATTTAGGCAAGTTTGAGTATGCATGTCAATTTCTCTGGATACAAAATTTATCTTAAATATTTCTTTAAGTTTAAATTTTATTAATTACTTCTCTAAATTTAGTTCATTTAATTTAGGACAGAGAAAAATAAGTAAAAAAAATAGATATTATATATAAAAAATTAATTAAAAACATAAAAGAGATAGAAAAATAATAAAAAAAATAAAGATAATAAAAATTTTAGAATAACTAATTTAATGTATAGTAAAAAATAATTATTTAAATTTAATAAAGTAGATAATTTAATTTAAATTTTAAAGATATTTTAGAGAATTGATATTAATGTTTTACACTACACTATATCTATTATATGTGCACTTATTTTTCTCTGCAGGACTATGGTAAAATGGACATGTGTAAAATTGTCTCTTAAATATCAACGGTTCAATCTCTAATTATATATTTATATGAATTTTTACTCCAAATATAATGAGTAATCATTGGCAAAAGGTGGAACCGTCATCCTAACGGCCCCGGCTCCACAAGATTCCAGAGGAAATAAATCACGGTTAATGTTGGACAGGATAGGTGACTGGGGGTCAAAGAAATTTTTGGCGCAGTAGATCAGAGTTTTATCCCCGAGTGCAACTGACGACTTTCAAACCCACGATTTCATTAGCAAGCTGCAAGTACCTAACAAGTAGATCTAACCCGTGGGGCCAAATATAATGAGCAATCATGAAATATTAGGAGAATGTTTTCTTATTTACTGCGTGGAGCTAGATCAACCCCTTATTATATGATTCAACATTTTATTATATATAATTTTATCTAATTTGCAAACTGAAACTAAACGAATAAAGGGTTAAATTGATTTTTTTTTTTTTTTTAGTGCAGTTTAGTTCTATTTGGGTTAACAATTTGGGATCATAGCTACTTAACCTTACCTAGGGATGTAAATAAGTCAAGTCACTCGTGAACTATTCGAATCTAGATTCGATAAAAATTTGTTTGAGCTCGTTTAATAAGGCTCGTTAAGATAAACAAACCAAGCTCAAGCTTCACAATATTCGACTCGTTAGCTCGTGAACATGTTTGTTGAGCTCATAAATCAACTTTTAAATAAAAAAATATTTTTGATATTGGATTTATAGATTTTGCACTCTATTTATGAAAAACATAGACAAATATATTAAATTTATTTATTATAATGAAATTATAAATTTTAACAATAATATTATATTTTTTTAAAATATATAATTTAATTTTTAATGAATATTTAAATTTATAATTTATATTTATTAAACTCGTTTAGGCTCGATAAAAACTCGAATAAATTTGTGAGCCATGAATATATTCATTGAATAAAACTCGAGCTCGATTTGATTATAAACAAGTCAAACTTAAACATTAAAGAGTTTGACTCGATTCGATTTGGCTCGATTATACCTCTAATTCTATCGCTAGAACAATAATATCTCCTATGATTTATTTCCCCTCTGTTTTTAGTGCATTGACATCCTCTGATCTTGTTTATAAACTAATTTGTTTGCCTTGTCGGTGTCATCGACTAAAAATGAAATGACAAAATGACCCAAAATGTTGGACCTCAACTATGATAGTATGAAATCATAAAGTATAAACCATAATGGCAGCAAAGTTGATAAATCATCATCCCTCCCGCCACTTCTCCAAAAATATTCCATGTGATATGAAAGAGAGTTAAATCATGAGGACTTCATCGAGCATAATGAGCAGATTAAATACATGACATAATAATTATAAAATTATAATTGCTAAAACATAAATATGCATGTAAATAGGGTTGAACTTGCACTGTAACCATTATAAAAACACAATTACTATAATATGAATATTAACAACTATATAATTTTAATTATTATAATATGAATTTTATTACATACGTCAAATCAATTATACACTATTTAATGCTTGTGGCAAAAATAGTAATTTTGATCTGCTGTCCTCAATTTTTTCTGTCCTCATGTCTCACTGTCGATCGGACAACTCAGATTATATCTCAATGCATCATAGTATTTTTAAGATGTGTGTAGTATCCTCGTGATATATAAGACATCCTTGAGATGTAATTTGATCCGTCCGATCGACAGTGGAACACGGGAACAGAAAGAACAAAAATAGTGCGATAATTCTATCATTTAGGAGAACCAGTAAGATGGACATCTCAGTGATTTAAAAAAACTTCTCTCTGACAATAGACTTGATTTTTGTATGCACTCAACCAACCAACCAACCATCAGTAATTGCTAAGAAGTGAAGTGAAGTGAAGTGAATCAAGAGAATTATAAAAAATATTTTATTACTCCTTTTATAATAAAAAAAATATTAATTTTACATTTTAGATATAGTGTGAAAATACTTTTGTGACTAGAAAAAAAAAGATACGTTAATTCAATGGATATGTTATTATTTAATTTTAAAGTAATGATATATATATATATATATATAAAAAATCTTAGGAAAAAGTTAAGGAATAAATACATAAATTCATAATCTATCAATTTTTTTTTTTTTACTTTTGTGTCTCTATTATTTATGTATCTATCCTTAATTTTATTCATAAAATTTTTCTCAAATCAATTTTCTTAATTTTATTAGTTAAATAATACGACCACCTTTTTATGTAATTGGTAAGAATTAATTTATGTCTACTCGGATGGATCTAATGACTAGCCTATGAGATATTGTCATCATGAAATCCTATTATTTGTATTCCTTTTACCACTATGATAAAAATCAATTTATAAAAAATCAATCTATTTTAATAATTTGCCCATCAATAAGTCAATTCGTTTTGGGCTGAGCCCAATAATAGGCAGACATAAAAACGAATTTTGCTTCCTTTCTTGCACCACAAGACGGAAAGAGAGACGACACCGGAGAGGGGGAAAGGCGAAAACGAGACGCGGGGAGAAATTGGTGCCGGTGAGGTAGAGGTCGGTGATGGCTGCAGCGGCAGTGGAGAAGAAGAACTCGGCGGAGATAGAAGCGGAGATGCACGCTCCCGCGACGAGGATGAGAGGAGGCGGAGGCGAGGGGCTGCGGCAGTATTACATGCAGCACATCCATGATCTCCTGCTTCATATGCGGCAGAAAACCAACAACGTCCAGCGCCTTGAGGCTGAGCGGAACGATCTCAACTCTCGAGGTTAGGAACCCAAATCCTCGCTGCTTGTTCTTGCGTCATTTTTGCTAAATGCCGTAATCCTTAGGCGAAACCTAGTTCACTCTAATGAAAAGGTTGGATCCCACCTTTTCAATAGAATTTTCGGTTGAGATTTGCCTATGGTGTTTTTTTGGTTTATGCATCTGGCTGTTACATATGATTTGTGGCTCCAGTCAGGATGCTAAGGGAAGAGTTGCAGCTGCTTCAAGAGCCGGGTTCTTATGTGGGAGAGGTGGTGAAAGTGATGGGGAAATCGAAAGTCTTAGTCAAGGTAAATCAGCTAGTTCTTTTTTTCTTAATTTTCTTCTAGTAATGTGTTGATTAACATCATTATTAACCAACACAGAATAAGGACAATTTCATTCTAATTATTATTTTTCATACAGGGGTTTGCTTTGAATATATTTTGTGAATTCTTCTAGCTGTAAATTGGTTCGCCCTGTCTAATTCTCACTACTGAAATCATCTCTCAAAGTGGATAATATTTTCGAGCTATTGTTAACTATTTGACAAATTTTATAACTTCTGGATACTATGTAATATATCCTTTTGCTTGCATAATCAATACACTTAATTAAAACAAAAATAATGTGCTCTTTAGATCAGTTTTCCACGGTGATTGTGATTTTTCACAGAATAATTGTAAAACTAAGACACTTGTAGTTGGTCAAAAAATCATAAAACTTAAACAAGTTCATGCTATGAGGAAATCCATTTCTCAAGAGGTGAAAGTGTTTGTCAACTTCTTCTGCGCATATTGTAAATGTAAGTCGAGGACAGTTACTAAATTATACCAATTTGCTGTGCAGATGGGGGTGCTTGTTTAAATTTTTGAATGGAAATGACAGAAGTCATTTTTGTTTAAGAATATTAGAATTTTAGTTATCCATTTTGGTTTGAAATTCACACTTCAAAAATTTAAATAAATCAAAACCATACATTTGCATCCATAACTTACCAAACCAAGCTGAACTTAACCAAAATAATTTGACAAAAAATAAACAAGTGAGATTTGGAAGAGATGAAGTTTGGTTTTCAAGGGCTATATAATAGATAGGCTTTAAATGCAGATTTGTATGGGGGTGCTTGTTTAAATTTTTGAATGGAAATGACAGAAGTCATTTTTGTTTAAGAATATTAGAATTTTAGTTATCCATTTTGGTTTGAAATTCACACTTCAAAAATTTAAATAAATCAAAACCATACATTTGCATCCATAACTTACCAAACCAAGCTGAACTTAACCAAAATAATTTGACAAAAAATAAACAAGTGAGATTTGGAAGAGATGAAGTTTGGTTTTCAAGGGCCATATAATAGATAGGCTTAAATGCAGATTTGTTAAATCAAAACCATATAATACATTCTCTTCTTGGGAATAATCCAAGAATTTGATTGGTACTGTGCACCCACTATGGACTGGTTTAAAGAACCACAGTGGCAATTCCATGGAACTGAACTTATTTGACTGATGAAAGATGAATGGCTGTGTATTTTGGGAGCCTAGTCTCAATAGAAGTAAATATAAACATTTGTTGAATAAATTAAATGAGGAAATATGAATGGAATTATATTTAGGAATATAGGAAAATTTTAGAGAGGAAAACAAGTTGATATGATGCAAAGATGTCCTACTTTTATGCACTTTAGATGATTGAAGATATTGGGTTGAAAAGATTTTGTAATGGGGATTACAGTGGCTCTCAACAATAATTTTAGAGTATTATAAACTGTTTTTTTAGCATGAGTAGTACACAAAGTTAATCCAACTTCTATGAATTAGTTTGTCCTTATCTAATGTTGAGCAGGATAGCGATTATGGTGGTATTGATTCTGTTGATTCGGTTGTGAATACCGGAAACAATCTTCTAAAACATATTGATTCGGAAAAATATTATTTTGAAAAGGGAAATAAACGACACTGCTGAAAATATTATTTATCCAAAAGCTAACTTTAAACATCAACTAAATAGACTCTTATATAGACTCAAAATCCTAAGATGCAAAAGAAAGGGAAAAAAATCCTAACATAAAAGTAAAAAATCTTAACAGACTCAAAATCCTAAAAACCCTAAAGAGACTCAAAATTCTAAAATGTAAAAGACAAATAATTCTAAAAAAAGGACAAAATCTTCGGAGCCTCTTGCATTAGTCGCCCCTGGTTGAAAAGAACTCGTGTTCATGTTTAGAGTAGTGTAGTAGGAAGATCCTCTGACATCAACTCAGCAATTATTTGTTGTGGACAGATGCATGCTAGATATAAACTAACACGTTTGGCTACTCAAAAATATGTAGCAAATGTCCTTGTTATCTCTGCTAATGTATTAGAATTACAATCTTCAATCCCTCTAGTGATCAAAAAGTGAAGGACTAGAATAATGTTCCAGTTATTGCAAGCAACGGTCTTCTGTAGCTTCTCTATCCCATCAGGAAATTGATCCCCGTGTTTCCACGTCACATAGTAGAGACTTTTCAACATTCTTTTATTCCAACCAGGACCAGATTCCCAAAGTTTCACACAGTTCAGATTTTCAGTCCAATGAGCCATGCATGTTAACATGATGCTGAGCAATTATGTCAACTGCAACAGGCTGACGTTGCATAATTTCTTTACAAAGAAGCTCACTAAGTTCAGGATGGTCTTTAGCAAGTTTTGAGGAGAGTTTGTACGGAGGACAAAAGTCTGGAAGGTTGCCAACAACTGACACCTAGTAGCGCCCTACACCTTCAGTATAATCCTCAAATTCATCCTCACCATCACCTTCTTCGGAAAATCTATCATCATCCATGAAAACATCTTCAGGTTTTACTACATACAAGGATGTGCTCGCAATGGCATGCTCAAGGCCCTGTGCAGAAATCTTTACGCCTTGGGCTGCTTTGAGCTCTTTGTGATGCAAGTACGAGCCCTTCACTCAGAACTCCTTCATAGGATGAGGAGTCAGCAAAGCTCTAATACTGGTCACAATGGTGGCCTGCATTCCACAAACAACTATCTAATCACCCTCATGAAGAACACCATTCACTAGTGCAACGTCTATGGTTGTCCCTAAGCCTTCAATCACTTTAACCTCCAACACCCTACACTTCACTTCATCAACATAAGTAAGTTTATCTTTCATTGTTTTTTGTTCATTAGTCTTTCGCGGCTTTCATTGTCAGAATCATCATCAATATTGGTTATCAACCCATCATCTTTTGAATCGCCCTTGGAAGTTAGCAGACTCTTGCGAACAATTTAGAATCTCATGGTCATCACCATTAAATACCTCAGCAACTTCATCGACAACTTCATCCACCTCATCATTGTCATAAACTAGATCACCGACTATTTCGATCTTGTTATCCACATCTTCCTTATAAGAAAAAATTCCTTCCACCTTATCAAACCAATTAAAGAATTCCTCGGTTTGCAACATATCAGAAAACTCAGGATGTTCAATTGGAAACCAATATATGTGTACAGTCATCTCAACCACGGTTCTCACGATTGTGATAGAGTTTTGCAAAAGTGGAATCCGAATTTAGATAAGGGAACTTACAACCTTTAAGATCTTGCGCCGCTAGAAGTCGGGATAATTCCGCGATTTATCTATATAGATCTTCAAATACCTCGACTTAGGTGCTACGACCATGGTACGAGGCTTCCTCAGTCGGAACCTACCTCGCTCACGACCACGACGACCATCCATGGGATCTGAAGGCTTTGATACCCACCGACGCTGGACAGGATAACGATTATCTTGCGGGTAGTATTGATTTCATTGATTCAACTGCGAACGTAGATATAATCTTCCAAAACCTGATTGATTCGGAAAAATGCTAGAAAATAGGGAAAAGAGAAATAAACGGCATGACTGAAAATATTATTTATCCAAAAATAACCTTAAACATAAACTAAATAGACGCTTATATAGACCCAAAGTCCTAAGTTGCAAAAGAAAGGAAAAATTCCTAACATAAAAGAAAAAAATCTTAATAGATTCAAAATCCTAAATGCAAAAGATGAAAATAATTCTTAAAAAAAAAAGACAATCTTCGGAGCCTCCTGCATCATTATTGTTGTAGGATTGAGGCTAAGGCTCTTTCAAGTGATCACACATGGCAGGATACCACCACAATAAGGTATCATTAAACATATTTATCCAACTAGATCAATACCTGCATACAGGCTGATACTTCAGCTAAGGAAAAGCACAATTATTATATAATTGTAAACTGGTTCATTATCACTAATTTGCTTTGTTTCTACAAATTGTTAATATAAGTTTAAAGTATATTCCAAAAATTAATTTAAAATTAAAACATTGCATGAAAATTTAAATTTTTGATATTTTTTAATGAAAAACTCAGTGTTTGTTTGAAATACATATAAATGTTATTTAAATTAACTAAACCTGATGCAAAGCAAAAGCCATTCTAAAATTTTTGTAGATCCGTGTGGATTTTTTTTAGTTTTTAAGGTTTTTACATGATTATCTAGGATGTTCTTCTCAATCTATAATATTTCAGTATGTATCTCCATCATTCATCAAATTTCTTTGTTGGATATCAAACTTTCTTTCAATTACCTATATTAAATGATTTTCTTTCATTATTAATGAAAAGCAATTACAACTAGTTCTATAAATTATATTACTATTTATTGAACATACTCTTTGGACATGTCTAAACTCACAAATCTTCAATATCAGTGTGTTGATAATTGCTGTAAGAAACAATGCTTTTTTTAAAAAAATTATTAACTTCAATAGCTGTACTTTAGATTGGTTTTGTCACATGGCAAATAAACTAGCATTTTCATGATGCGGTCCTCCTCTCTATATCTTAACTAGCTGCTTTTTGTTCTTCTGAAGTTAAATATTGTGGTTGATAATGCAAGCAACATTTCTTGTCTAGGTTCATCCCGAAGGAAAATACGTTGTTGATATTGATAAGAGCATTGACATCACAAAATTGACACCTTCAACAAGAGTTGCTCTTCGTAATGATAGCTATGTGCTACACCTTATCTTGCCTAGCAAAGTAGACCCTCTGGTAAACCTTATGAAAGTTGAAAAGGTTCCTGACTCAACCTATGACATGATTGGTGGTCTTGATCAACAAATCAAAGAGATAAAGGAGGTTAGTGAAGTTCAAGAGTTATTTGGTTATAGTCTCTTTTTTTTCCAGTACTTTCTTGTTTTGTTGAACTGTGTGATAATTATACAAGGTTTCTTTCTCAATTTAGGTTATTGAGCTCCCAATTAAGCATCCTGAATTATTTGAAAGCCTTGGAATAGCTCAACCAAAGGTATCGTCATCTTAGTTGCACTTCAATTTATTACCTTTGTATAATGATGACAAATACTACTTAACTGTGTGCCTGTTCTGCAAAGAACTTTGCATAGTTGCATGTACAACTACAATATTGATGCTGAATCATTTACAGGGAGTCTTGCTTTATGGGCCTCCTGGAACTGGGAAAACTCTATTGGCAAGAGCTGTTGCTCATCATACTGATTGCACGTTCATCAGGGTTTCTGGTTCTGAGTTGGTTCAGAAATATATAGGAGAGGGCTCTAGAATGGTTCGCGAACTATTTGTTATGGCTAGGTAAAGTTGCAATATCAACTATACTTCCTAAAATTGTGTTTTGAACAAAAACTCCTTTTTTTTCAATCTCTACATGGGCATTGATAAGTTGTGAACCTGCTATTGAAGGTGCAATTGTATGATTTGAATTGCACAACGACTCATCATAAAATTGTGCTTATCTCTACTATCTTGAATTGACTAACCTTCTATTTTGAGCTTTATAAAATGCTAATATTCAATTTATTTAAATTGTTTTTTACTACTTAATCAAAATTTTATTCAATTGCCTTTGAATGCTCATATACGCAAATCGCGCTGCCAAATAATAATATATATATTTTTTTATTTTCTAATTTTAGTAACTCCACATATCTGTCTTAACATTTAATCTCTTCTATATTATTTTTTCCACATATATATTTCTAATAGCCTAAGATGTTAATCTATAGAGCATGTGGGGTTCCCCCTGGTGTTAAAATTCTTTCTTGTAGCCTATGGGGCACACGATGATCACATAAGACTCCAAAGACTTCTTTTCATTTCAACCGTGCATTGTTAATCCAATTGATTATATTTTCTATCCATATATTTTTGTTGAATAATAAGTTGCCATATGTAGGACTTTTACTTACAATAGTTTGATGTGCATCCAGCTTAACTATCCTCTTGATTCTTTTGTTATTACTGATATTACATTTCATGTTCTATGCTTTAATTCTTGTTAAAACCTCTAGCTTTTAATTTTCTCTCAAAGTTCAAGTTTCAAATTTAATCTATTTACCCTCTCATCATTTAACACAACACATTTCAAGTTTAATGCTTCAATTTTATTTCCTTTTATAGTTTTAAAGATTCAAGAGTTTGCGTAAGGAAAATTTAGTGACTTGGTAATTCACTCTTAGATATATGGTTTTATGGGTGCAAAATATATTTCTTTTTTTCTTTGTCCTAGGGAACACGCTCCATCAATTATATTCATGGATGAAATAGACAGTATTGGATCAACCAGAATGGAGTCTGGCACTGGTAATGGTGACAGTGAAGTGCAGCGCACCATGCTTGAGCTACTCAACCAGCTTGATGGTTTCGAAGCATCAAACAAAATTAAAGTTTGTTTGTATTAGCATGTGATGACTTAAGTTGGTTTTCTAGAAACAGATTTTTGGTGCATTCTATGAATGGTTCTGAATTTTTATTTAGGTTCTCATGGCCACAAACCGGATTGACATCCTTGACCAAGCACTTCTCAGGCCTGGTAGAATTGACAGGAAAATTGAGTTCCCTAATCCCAATGAAGAGGTGGATGATAGATGACCAACACGTGATTATTTAGTCATTGTTTCTTCAAGCTACAGATATAGTTTTGTTCATACAATCTGATATTAAGTATGAAATGTATTTCAGTCACGCTTTGATATCCTAAAGATTCATTCAAGAAAGATGAACTTGATGCGAGGCATAGATCTTAAGAAGATTGCAGAAAAGATGAATGGGGCATCTGGAGCCGAACTCAAGGTATTGGTTTCCTAGTGTTCATATGATAACATTGTTTTGATCTGTCTTCTTGCTTCATGCTACTGATAATTTTTCGTGATAATTCTTGTCTGACAATAATAATTGCATCCTATTGTGCTGACCAATCAAAGGGCTCTTTTCTATCATCATTCATAGGAATCTTTCACTTGTAAAATGTACAAATTTTTTTTGCCTTTTTGAGACTTAGATCCACTTGAGGGCAATGTGAGATTAACCGGTTTCTAGTCCCCTCGGGACGGATAGTTGGCTAGTGCATGGTAGTGTTGCCATCATGAGGTTTGGGGTCAAATCCCGGTTAGTAGCCGGATGTCTGCCCTCCCCCATGTGCTATTTAGTTGCCTAAGGCTAGTAGTCACCCGTGATTTACCTCTTCTGTGTTGGCCTAGGGACGGGTTAGTGGAGGTGCTGGGGGCGAGCGAATCGTCTATTGCCACCATGAGATTGACAGGTTTCTATCACTTAGCTAAACCTGCTTTGAAACTCAACCTTTCGAGCACTCTGATAGCTATCAGACTTTTCATTTTTTCCCATGACTGTGTTGGACACCCGACAACTTAACTCTGAATCAAACAACAATGCCCTCATTTGTCACACTTGGAGATTTCTAAATGATGAGATGTCAGATATTATCCATATTTGAATGGCTCGCAAGTACCAGTAATATAACTACCAAATGTGCTCTTTGATGATATCTTTTTCTTGTTTAGTTACAGAAACTATAGGCTGCATTCATGCCTTGACGATCTGTTTGCAGGCTGTGTGCACTGAAGCTGGGATGTTTGCCCTCAGGGAACGAAGAGTTCATGTCACCCAAGAGGATTTCGAGATGGCAGTGGCTAAAGTCATGAAGAAAGATACTGAGAAGAACATGTCCCTCCGAAAACTGTGGAAGTAGATTTTTCTTAGTTGTTAATTATGTTAAGCTCCAAACTTATTCGTGTGATCCACTGATGGCCCTTCAATTTCTCTCGGACATGCTAACGCATGCAAATACATGATGATAAAAGATGCAGAATTGCAAAATGCATGTAGATTTTGCAAATCTCGAAGTATGTTTGGCTAAAAATGTTAACTGCTGTCAATTATGTGATTTGAAAGCTGGTAATTTTCTGATTGGTATTCTATCGTTGTATATTTTTTGGATGGAAGATGTACAGAAATGTTTACCAAATTTAGAAAAGGGTAAACAATAGGCCCGGCAAGATAGATGACATTTTTTTATTTATTGGCACCACATATTCAGTTTAGATGATCAATTCGTTCTCATGGAAATTTTTTATTGGCTATTAGAATAAATCAGAAAGTGTTTACAATGAATAATTTATCAGTTGAATATTCTTAGGTCAATCTTCTATTAAAAAAAATTTATCTAATTTGTTGAAGTTGGGATTATTTTTTAGATGTCTAAAGAAACTATGAAGATGTTATACCTCTGTCAAAGATAGATGATATTTGACATTTATTAGTCGGGAGTGTTAATTTGGTTTAAATCAAATTCAATTGATTAAATCAATCTGCAGAGATCGAACTGCTTGTTTATGTTACCTGGAAATCATTTATACGTGTATCTTGGTTTATATTTAATATCAAAATCAGCCTAACCAAGAAAATACGTGCAACATCTGTTACCCGATCTATTCAATTTTTCTAAATATTATAATTTTTGTGATTTTTTTTTACCCCTTGAATTGATGTAGTTGGTATCCTAAAATCAATTCTCAATGGGTATAAAATATATTGTTGGATATCTAATCTCTTCCATGCAAAAGACAACTACATCTGCAAAAGACAACTATACTATAATTTTTCAGTCTGTATGTATTTTATTGTGAGGCGATACTGAATCGTTTGGCATGGTAATACAAGGACGACACTAAAAGGAAACCAACCACAGAGACATAGGCTTAAAAGTCATAATTTTCTGTTAATAGTTAATACGCTACAGAGAATTTTTTAAGTAGATAATCTGGTTAGTGGTTTTCTTCATACCTTGAAAACACAGCATTGGGAATCAGGAATACACAGGATTATGTAACAAACTAAAATAGTCTAATCGTTATTATTATAATAAAATTGAAGTAAAAATTGGAATACTTCAATTTTGATTTAGACTTTTTCATCAAATTAAATAAGAAGGAAACTAATCAATTTTTAAAAAATCTTTATTCAAATAAATGATTTTAGAAAATTTGAAGATATATTTTTATTACAGTAGTACACATTTGACTTAATGTAGGCATTCTTGACCATTTATAATTATACGAGGGATGTTAGAGACAATTTATATCAAGGAAATAAAAATATATTTTATTAATATAAAAATATATATTATTAATACGAGGGATGTTAGAGATAAAATATATTTATCCTTGACCATTTGTTTTTATAGACTGGATAACCTCCTAATATTGAAATAAATAATAATTTTCAAAAATAATTTCTTTATTAGTATATATATATATATATATATATATATATATATATATATATATATATATAATCATCTTTCTTATGCATAAATAAGCAGTAATTACCAATAAAAGTTATAATTATCTTTTTTATTGGTCCATTGAGTTCAATCTCTATATACATTCTAACATCTAGTTGAGTGTTACAGGTATCCCAAGTTCTTCCTTCATCATCAAACCATCACAAGATCTGTCCCTCAAAAGTTACCTCCCGTTGACTCGTCAAATTGAGATCTCAAACAGAAACAAATTGGTATTGTCTGTGGGAAATGCTTAAAATGAGACGTTGAAATGGTGAAACCCAAGAGATCTATTGAGGGTCCCAAATCCACAGGTGACGTGACTCAGGGTGAAACTATCAGTATTTCCCGAGAAGATTTCCAGATGCTAATTGATCAGATGGTGCAGTTGATTCTACAAAAACTCCCTTCAACGAATTTAACTCCTGAAGAATTGCCCAATGCCTCGACCAAAGTGTCACTTATCCATAGTAGAGTGCCAGTGGGTCTAGTAGGCCCTCCCCTGCCACCTTCGCCAAGCCACTGAGCAAGATCATGATACCACTTGAAGAACTTTCAGATGGATTAATGGCGGGAAAGATGCCTCCTCCAAACCGGAATACAGGTAAAGAGCCTTCGCATGTCAAAGAAAGAAGTTCCCAAAGCATGTCTTTCTCAAGTCGTGTCTTGGACAATGAGCTACCACGTAGTTTCCAGACATCTCAACTCGAAGAATACACTGATTCAGCCGATCCCGAGAACCATCTAAGCTAATTCGAGAACGCCTCCCTACTTCACCAATACACGATGGCGTAAAGTGTCGAGTCTTTCCAATGACTCTTTCTGGCTTTGTTCAATGATGGTTTAATCAACTATCATCCTCACCCATCCAGACCTTCGTCGACTTCAAGGCTGTATTTCTGAATCACTTTGGTAGCAGTAAGCGGTACTATAAGGCGCCTCTAAATCTGTTCATCTTGAAGCGGATGACTAAAGATAGTCTGAGAGAATACATACATCGGTTTAATAAATTGTCTTGGAAGTGCCCTCAGTCACCTCTGAAGTGATCGTAAGTGTTTTTTTCCTAAGGTATAAAGGAAAGATACCTCTTCCGATCTTTGGTGGAGAAGCCTCCAACAACTTTCAACCATCTCTTGGGTCAAACAGAGAAATATATTAATGTGGAAGAAGCTCAAGTCATGAGGAAGAAGGTCATAGCATCAACATTAGTATCGGCTCAACCTGAGCACAAGACTCCTCCACCTCTTTGGCACAAAGAACCACTTACTAACCACTAGTATGCCCCATTCAGGGAAGGTGGGAGAACAATGCAAACTACAGAAGTAGCCCGACTTTTGACTTGGAGTCGGGTAGATCATACAATGAGAAGTTAGAGCACTATTATATTTATCACCAATCTCATGAGTATTACACCCATGAATGCCAACAGTATTCTAGAGAACTCTGTTGTGTCATTGAAAAGTACTTGTCTGCCTGAGGATCATCCCCATTACTTTCTCAGTGATCGCCAGTTAGGTATGCCCGAGGAGAGAATTCAAAGTGTCAAGACAATCATCAAAGGGAATGATCGAATCGCCTAACCAATCGTCAAAAGGACACACCCCCGAGAAGGAGGTCTCAGTATTGGGAGGCAGTCGAACCCTAAGATGCTTGGGAGGATCTCTCACGTCGAGGCGACATTAATATGATCTCGGGAGGTTCGATTGACGAAGACACAAACTGAGTGGAAGACTCATGGCTGAAGGTTTGAGAGTTATGGGTCGGCTCTAAATCTCAAGGGAGACAGATCCCCCTACCAGTTTTGGCCCCTAAAATTTGAAAGAGGTAACTACTCCCCATGAGGATACACTGGTGATATGGGTTGTCATAACTAATTACAACATAGCAAGAATCTTCGTCGACACAGGAAGCTCGATGAATGTTCTTTTTAAAAATCTCAATGACTAGATGCAGATAGATCAACATGAGTTGTGACCCGTCTTTATAGCGTTGTTCAGGTTTATTGGGCATTCAATCTCCTTTTGTCCTTGAGAGACAAACCTCAAAAGAGAACTTAGATCGCTATCTTTATAGTGGTCAATGCCCTATCCACTTACAATATCATCCTCGGACGACCTAATCTGAGCTAGTTCTAAGCCATGATTTCCACCTATCACATGAAGATGAAGTGCTCTATGGACGACCAAGTGGGTGAAGTCAAGGCTAACCAAACAATCATAAGAAAATATTATGTTGAGGTAGTATAGGTCAACTTGCGAAAAAATTAAAGAACCTGAGGTGCCGAGGTTCAGCTAGTTCATGATATCTCTCTAACTCGGCCTCTTGAAGGACATGAAGAGGTATCAATAATGCTCAAGCAGCCAAAGTGGACAACGCGAGTTGCAGCCGACCTCCCTTACGAGTTGAAACAAAAAGTATTTAGCTGCTTATCTCATAATCAAGATAAACAACTGAATATGTCTGCGCCAAACAACCTCAAGGAGACACAAAAGTTAGTTGGGCGAATCACAACACTATTTTGATTTATTTCTAGATCAATCGACAAGAGCTTGGCCTACTTTAAAGTTCTTCGAAAATTAGCCTGATTCAAGTGGGATGACAAATGTGAACATGCATTCACAAAACTTAAGGTATACTTGGCCATTTTGCCTCTTCTCTCTAAGTCTATTGCAAGGGAGAAGCTTTGGTTCTATTTAGCCGTGGTTGAAGGAGCAGTCAGCTCGGTTCTACTCAAGAGGAGGGTAGTATCTAGCACCCAATCTATTTGCCGCTCCTCTTCTGAAAGATGTTAAGACTAGATATTCCACCCTCAAAAAGTTTGCTATGGCTCTAGTCATAACGGCTCACAAACTACGGTCATAGTTCCTATCCCATTCCATCATAGTGCTCATTAATAACACCCTGGGGTAGGTGTTGACTAACACCAAAATCTCGGGATAACTAATCAAATGAACAACATAGCTCAACGAGTATAACATCTAATACTAGCCCAAGATGGTCATCAAAGCACAAGTGCTATCCAACTTAACCGAAATCCTCGGGTAGGAGTTGAATGAGATATGGAGGATCTTTGTAGATGGATCAACTACGAAGCAAGGCAATGGGATAGGGTACTATTGATTATACCCCGTGAAGAGATGTTGCAACAAGTTCTATAGCTAAACTTAGTGTTCAATAATGAGGTTGAGTATGAGTTGTTGTTAGTCGGGCTCTAAGCTACCAAATAGGTTGTTGCCTCTCGAGTTATCATTTACTTTGACTCTCAACTAGTCATACATCAACTCGAAGGAATGTTCAAAATAAAAAATGATTGACTTTGAGGTTATGTTGTGGCTTTAAAAACATTAAGAGGTGAATTTCATGAGGTCATCATCTAGAAGATACCCCAAGTTGAAAATCAAAATGGCAAGTGTCTTGACCACATGGACATTGAACGATCTAATCACTCGAATTCAATTAATCATTCAGATTGTGCCAGTACTTGCCTTAGAGGAGTTAGTCAACTAGCGAAATCCATTTATCTCCTTTTTAAAGGAGGGGTCTCTACCCGACCATCCAGATGATACCTGATTTCTGAAAAGGCAGATAGCTTGATTCACTCTAATTGGTGACTGTTTATATGAGGAGGTTTTTTCTTGGTCTCTGCTCAAATGCTTTGGTCCTGAAGATGTTGAATACGTCCCATGTGAAATTCATCAAAGTAGTTGTAACAATCACATAGGTGGTCGAACTCTTGCCATAAAGGTCCTACTGGATGACTATTTCTAGCCGACTCTATTGATAAATATAGTTAATCTAGTTTACACTTGTGTTAACTGTCAAACACATCAAAATCTCTTCCAAACTCCTACGAAGTTATTGAAAACAACCATTATTTCATGCCCTTTGATCAGTGAGGAAATGATACAAGACCCAACCAAAAGAAGTTCCTCTTGCTGGTGGTCAATTATTTCTATAAGTATGTGGAGGTTGAACTCGTAGCTCAAATGATGGAAGAAGTTGTACTTAAGTTCCTGTGGAAGAACATCATCTATTGGTATGACCTCCCTCGTAGATTGCTATCAAACAATAGTCGATACTTCTAGGGGAGTAAACTTAGGGAGTGGTACGAAGACTTTGACATTCAACATGCTTTCATCTTGGTCGCTTACCTTCAAATTAATGGGCAGACTGAGGTAACCAATTGGGAGATCATTTGAAGACTTAAGATCAAGCTCGATCATGTCAGCAGTAGTTGGGTGGAAGAGCTACTGAACATTCTATGGGCTTACAAAACTACCTCTCAAGAAAACACAAGGTTGACCCTTTCCATTTTGTCTATGGAGGAGAGGCACTTGTTCCCATCGAGATTAGCATGGAGTCCGCCAGAGTACAAACCTACAATTCTGACAATCCCGACAAGCGACTACTTGAGTTCGACTTGATTACTAAAACTCAAAAGAAAGTAGTAGTGCAACTCTCATCCTATCGATAATGAATGTGCTAGACATACAATAAGAGGGTCATTCCTCATACCTTTTAAGTTGACAACTTTATCTAAGAGAAAGTCAAGCTCATAGGGTGATGTGAGGAAGCTAGGCTTCAATGGGGGACCTTATCAAGTCACTCATAAGTTAAGTTGGGAGCATATTATATATCTAGAGGACTCAGAAGGCAAAGAGTTTGACAGACCATGGTCAGCTATGCATTTATGACCTTATCGAGCTTAGAGACCTTGGGTACCTATCATTTCTATTTTATCACAAATACTCATTCACTTTGTACCTACCATTTTCCCTTCAGTAGTAAAAGACTATCTTTCCTTTTTAAATCACTCAGGTCATACATCAAGTCTATGCTTGCATACTCCCATGAAATTGAAGATACTCAGGTAATACACTAAGTCTATGTGTGCTCTTGAAAAATTGAAGACACTCGGTTCATATACCAAGTCTATGCTTGCTTCCATGAAATCAAAGACACTCAGATCATACATCGAGTCTAATCGTGTTCCCACGAGTTCACCTTCACTCGGAACCTTCGACTTGGATCTTTCACTCAGAAATCTCAATGCTACATAAAAAATTCCATGGATATTTTCATTTAAATTTCAACATTAATTAGATACACTATTGAAAAACTATGAAAACAAAGGACAAAAGTTATAGACTACACGACATCCTCAAACTACTCGATGAGGACATTATTATAGACTTTCCTCAAATTTAGGAAGTCTTGAGGAGTGTCACCAGATAGATGCCCAGCTTCTCAGAGCTGTTCGATAGCCCCCTTAGCACCATACTTGAACATGTGGAAGATGCGAGTGCTGAATGTTGGTGCAACCTTAGGTCAAGGTTGACCTGGTTGACCCGACTCGAGTTGACTTGACTCGAGTTGTATTTTGATGTTTGACTTGGGAAGATTGTTGATGCAACCTTAGGTCAAGGTTGACCTAGTTGAGTTGCATGTTGATGTTTGACACTCGTGAGAGAGTTCTATTCTTGATGTGGGACAAGAATAGATGTTTGGGAGATTATTGGTGCAACCGTAGGTCAAGGTTGACCTGGTTGACCTGATTCGGGAAAAGTCCAAGTATGGAGACTTGGCACGGAAAAGTCAGCTTGGCCTTGGAAAAGTCCAAGTATGGGGACTTGGCACGGAAAAGACCAAGCAGGGAGCTTGGCACGAAAAGTCCAAGTATGGAGACTTGGCGGGGAAAAGTCCAAAGGAGTTTGGCACGGGAAAAATCCTAGTGAGTGAAGCTAGGTGAAGGTGAAAGTCCAGTGAGTGAAGCCAGGCATTGGGAAATCTGGTGAGTGAAGCGGTGAAAATCCTAGTGAGTGAAGCTAGGTGAGTGAGAAAGTCCTAACTGGGATGTTAGGCGGTGTGGAAAGTCCCGTGAGTGAAGCCGGGGAAAGTCCTAACTGGGATGTTAGGCGGTTGGAAAGTCCGGTGAGTGAAACCAGGCAAGGAAAATCCAGATGGATCGGGGATGATCGGACTTCGGTGTTGGAAAGTCCAAGTAGGTCAAGGAGTGATCGGATACTTGGCACGAAGAGGAAAATCCAGATGGATCTGGATGATCGGACATCCGGTGTGGAAAAGTCTAAGTGGGTCAAAGGATTGACCGGACACTTAGCGGGAGTGCTAGCAGGTCAAGGGAGTGACCGGATGCTAGGGATGAAGTACAAGTAGGTCGCTACGATATTGAGGGACTTGGGCGGGATGGTCCGCCAGTAGCCGGCGTTGTTGTTTTCCACGGAGAGCCTCCAGCTGTCGCAGAAGAGGCCGTCGGCGGCTCCTCCGCCGCCGGCGGGACCGATGCGCAAGCGGAGGAGGGAGTGCGAAGAGTCGGCGGAGGCAATGGCGATGGCGATGGCGGACCGTCGAGGAGAAGGAAAGGAAGGGATTGGAAGGGCTCCATTGCAGCGGAACCCTACCTAGGAAATGGATTCGACAGGGGCCGTTATTGATCTTCGATCGATCCAGGCACTAGCCGTTGCGTCGCAACGGCTAGATTTCTTCTGTGTTTTCTTCGCTTTCTTCGCAGGTTATAAAAGGAGGGCTGCTGCTGCGAGCCTCCTCCTTCCTCTCCTTGATTCTTGCCTCTGATTCTTGCTGCACTTGAGCTTTGCTGAGCTCTCTGATTCGTGAAGCTTCGTGTGAGCTTCCCCGGCTGGTCACTGCTGTTCTTCCGTGAAGTTGCTGCTTCGTCAACGGAAACCAGTTGAAGGCAAGCAAGGTGTTTTACATTCATATTGTTTGTATTTCTTGCTGTTTTTCTGTACTCCATTCTTGCTGTTGCAAGAAAGATTGTGGCGAGGTTTCTCCACCCAGAAGGAGTATATATATTAGCCGGTTCTCCGGGGACTCATCCACCGACGGATTGGTAGGCTTCGTCCACCTTACGGACACGCCGAGGAGTAGGAGTTCATCTCCGAACCTCGTTACATCGGTTTGTTTTTCTTCTCCTTAGTTTCTTCCTTGTATTTCCGCTGCGACTAACCCTAACTGTAGGAAGAACGCGAGAATTTGGGGTCGGCTATTCACACCCCCCCTCTCTAGCCGTACAAAGGATCCTAACAAGTGGTATCAGAGCAAGGCCGCTCTTCGACGGATCAACACCCGTGGGAGCAAAGCTAGAGAATGGATCTCTATGGAGAAGACATTACCATTCCACCTTTCTACGAATGCGGCGACTTCGCGTATTGGAAGGTAAGGATGAAGTATTTTCTTATGACTAACATAATGAATTGGTTTTGTGTACAAGAAGGTTTTACTCCTCCGGTGGATGAGGAAGGAAAACCACTTGAGAAGAAGGAGTGGACAAGAGAACAAATTCACAAATCCGAAATCAACGAAGAGGTAACGAGAATAATTGAATTTTCATTGCCTACTAACATCTTGTGTAAGATAGGTTACAACAATGCCAAGGAATTATGGGATAACTTGGCCAAGTACCATGAGGAGAGCTCCACTTCAAGCCATGAAGAGGAGCCTAGTGAGCCAAGTAGCTCACATCATGGAGGGAGCGAATTAGAAGTTGAGGGTTACTCAACATCTAAGGACGAAGAGGAGGAAAGTTCTTCTTCAAGTTCGGAGCAAGAAGAAGAAGCTTCTACCTCCGAAAGGGATGAAGAAGAGAGCTCGCATCCACCCTCAACCCTAGGTAACTCAAGCAATTTAAGTTCAATTAAATTACACATTATGTGCTTTGAGTGTAGGGAACATGGACATTACAAGAGTAAGTGTCCAAAGAGGGTAAGAAAGACTCCACCGGCGCCAAAGGTCAAGGAAGCCGGAGTTCCGATACGCAAAGGCAAGGAGCACATCGTGTGCTTCCAATGCAAGCAAAGGGGACACTATAGGAGCCATTGTCCGAGGGGGAGGCAACCTCACAAGGGCAAGAGACCGGGCACATCGATAGGGGGAGCTAAGGCAAACCCTAAGGTAACCTCTAAGGTTCATTTTTGCAATTCTAATAAAATGCATGCTAGGAATTTTATTGCACTTGTCGATAATAACAAGCATGATAACCTTAGGAATCAATACATGTGCTTAGGTACAAAACATGTGAGCCTAGATAAGGATAACACTAGGAAAGCCAACCCTAGAATTACCTCATCTAAGGTTAAGGAGAACCTAGGTAGGAATCCCAAATCAACTAGACACATGCCTAGGAATGCCTCAAAGAAAAATGACAAATCAAAAATTGAGGTATTAGAGAAGGAGAATCAAGTCTTGAGGTCAAGACTTGATACTTTGGAAAAGGCTCTTAAAAACATGGAGAAGTCATCTCTAGGGTTTAAGAGTCAAAAACCCAAGTCCAAGGACAAGAAAGGTTTGAGTCACAAACCTAAGTCCCAAATGGTCAAGCCCACTTACCACAATGTTCCATTTGATTATGGAACAAAGCCTAGGGCTAGGAAGACCATTACCAAGGTCACAAGGAGTCACCCTATAGTTGACCTTGATGAGACCCAAATGACCAAGGCTTTAAAGCCTAAGAGGGTCATTAGGAGGTTGCTAGGAAGTTATCCTAGTGAATATTTAGTGAACCCAATGAGCTCAAATAGGTATTGGGTTCCTAGGAGCATCTTCTCTACCCCATAAATGGGTTAGAGAGTGTCAACTCAATAAGAAGGGTAGTTAACCCAACTTTGAGGAAATTGACACTCAAGGAGCATTTTCAAGGTTTTGAGAACTTTTGAAAATGAAATGGAATTATCATTTACTCCTTGAAGAGCTAAATGTGCCTAATGGTGGAAATATCATTTTAATCTTAAGTGGCACAATTTGAGAAAACCTAGAGAAATACCATAATTGGGATTTTGGTTTTCTCTTAGGGATATATGGGCAATCTAGGGTTAGATTTTAAGTTAGCTAAGGCTAAGGATACTTAGATAGAGATTTAGGTATTTTATTTGTGCTAACTTGCCATGATTGGTTGCCATATGCCATGTCATGACATCATATTTAAGTTATGATCACTTGAAATGTCATGATAATGCTTAGGTTATTATATGTCATGCTTTATTTAAGTTTTCAAGCTTTATGCCATGACATCATGACATTGGCACATGTTTTCATATCATTATATGCCATGTCATCATCTCTTGCATTATAATCAATGAAATTGATTTAAGGACAAACATATAATTTGATATTGAGATCAAATTGGTGTTTAGAGAATGCATGAGACCTTAGTCTAAGATACCTAAACCCATATCTCACATCAAAATTGACATGGATGTGTTTGATACACTTTAGATGTGTGTGAGATATTAGGATCATGAGTTAGGATCAAGGTGCATAGTTCTTGTACCTAGATGAGCCTAATTCAAGAAATTGAGGATCATAGGGAAAGCTTGTGTACAAGTCATGTACATCTAGCCCTAAGATTATGGTCCTAAATTCAAATGGTTTTAAAAGCATTTTAAAATTGATTTGAAAAACCTTGATGAAGCTTTCCTACTGATAGCATTCATCATTGAACTTTTGTGATACAAAGTTGAGTTAAAACTTGAACTATTTCAAAGTTTTTGAACTTTGTATCAAGATTTGAAAATGGAAACTATTTTCATAGAAAATTATTTTTCCATGATAGTGTATGATATGAGGAATGTATCCTCAAAATTTCACAATTTTGAATTTTCTGGAATTTATTAGGGGTTTCGAATTTCGGGAGGAAAATCGGAAATCCAGGGAGGTCTGGATCGGTCATTGGACCGATCCAGGGCTGGCTGATCTGGTTGGACCGGTCCGTGGATCGGTCGGTGACCGATCCAGTGAGGTCTGATAGCGTGCCAATGTGCTGAAATTCGACTGCATGTGAAATTTCGGTGAAAGTTGGTTTTAGATTTATAAAGGTTTGAAACTCTCAAGACATTGTTGGTGCAATGGTCAAGGGAGAGTTGGCCTTTGGGAGTTTTAACTATTAGTCAAGGGAGTTGACTTTTAGGGAGTTTTACTCCTTGAGGATTAGTGATATGGGATTATCACTAAGTGGATTGTTGAGCTTAGTATCAAGGGAAAATAAGAGTTTCAATGAAAGGTATGGGACTTTCATTAGGAAGAAACTCTTGACCTTGATACCCTCCTTTTTCTTTTTGATGTGTGTCAAAAAGGGGAGAGTGTTCATTGGAGGATTATTAGAGAACCTAAGTTAGGTTATCGGTTTAACCTAAGCTAGGGGAAGTTTGTCAAGGAATGTTCGAGGAAGAACATTGGAATACTTTTTGATGAGTGTCAAAAGGGGGAGAATTATTAGAGAACCCAAGTTAGGTTATCGGGTTAACCTAAGGGGAGAATGTCCAGAGAATGTTCAAGGAAAGAACATTGGACATTGGAAGATGGTTGGAAAACCTAAGTTAGGTTATCGGGTTAACCTAACTTGATTATGATTTTGTCAAACATCAAAAAGGGGGAGATTGTTGGTGCAACCTTAGGTCAAGGTTGACCTGGTTGACCCGACTCGAGTTGACTTGACTCGAGTTGTATTTTGATGTTTGACTTGGGAAGATTGTTGATGCAACCTTAGGTCAAGGTTGACCTAGTTGAGTTGCATGTTGATGTTTGACACTCGTGAGAGAGTTCTATTCTTGATGTGGGACAAGAATAGATGTTTGGGAGATTATTGGTGCAACCGTAGGTCAAGGTTGACCTGGTTGACCTGATTCGGGAAAAGTCCAAGTATGGAGACTTGGCACGGAAAAGTCCAAGCAGGGAGCTTGGCACTGGAAAAGTCCAAGTATGGGGACTTGGCACGGAAAAGTCCAAGCAGGGAGCTTGGCACGCGAAAAGTCCAAGTATGGAGACTTGGCACGGAAAAGTCCAAACAGGGAGTTTGGCACGGGGAAAAATCCTAGTGAGTGAAGCTAGGTGAAGGTGAAAGTCCTGGTGAGTGAAGCCAGGCATTCGGGGAAATCCTGGTGAGTGAAGCCAGGTGAAAATCCTAGTGAGTGAAGCTAGGTGAGTGAGAAAGTCCTAACTGGGATGTTAGGCAGTGTGGAAAGTCCTGGTGAGTGAAGCCAGGCAGTGGGAAAGTCCTAACTGGGATGTTAGGCAGTTGGAAAGTCCTGGTGAGTGAAACCAGGCAAGGGAAAATCCAGATGGATCAGGGATGATCGGACTTCTGGTGTTGGAAAGTCCAAGTAGGTCAAGGGAGTGATCGGATACTTGGCACGAAGAGGAAAATCCAGATGGATCAGGGATGATCGGACATCTGGTGTGGAAAAGTCTAAGTGGGTCAAAGGGATTGACCGGACACTTAGCGGGGAGTGCTAGCAGGTCAAGGGAGTGACCAGATGCTAGGGATGAAGTACCAAGAGGTCAAGGTTGACCGGATATTGGTTTGGAAGTCTTGGGACTTGGTTTGGGCAAAAACCAAGCTCTGGATCGGTCACCAGACCGATCCAGTGATACCTTGTTTTCTCTGATCGGTCTGGTGACCGATCAGATCAGATCAGTGGCTCACTGGATCTGGTGACCGATCAGGAAGAAAACAGAGGCGAAAAGCGGTGATCGGTCCACGCACCGATCGAGGCCATCTGATCGATGCGTGGACCGATCGGTGACGCAACGCGAGAAGGAAAGGAAGGGGATCGGGATCAGGGACCTTCCTGATCGGTCCATGGACCGATCGTGACGAAACAAGCAAAGTTAGAAATGGATCGGTGGACCGATCCACATGGACTGATCGGTCCACGGATCGATCCAGAGCCGTTGCGACGCAACGGCCAGATTTCTTCTGTGTTTCTTCGCTTTCTTGGTTATAAAAGGAGGGCTGCTGCGAGCCTCCTTCTTCCTCTCCTTGTTGCCTCTGATTCTTGCTGCACTTGAGCTTTGCTGAGCTCTCCGATTCGTGAAGCTTCGTGTGAGCTTCCCCGGCTGGTCAGCTGCTGCTGTTCTTCCGTGAAGTTGCTGCTTCGTCAACGGAAACCAGTTGAAGGCAAGCAAGGTGTTTTACATTCATATTGTTTGTATTTCTTGCTGTTTTTCTGTACTCCATTCTTGCTGTTGCAAGAAAGATTGTGGCGAGGTTTCTCCACCCAGAAGGAGTATATATATTAGCCGGTTCTCCGGGGACTCATCCACCGACGGATTGGTAGGCTTCGTCCACCTTACGGACACGCCGAGGAGTAGGAGTTCATCTCCGAACCTCGTTACATCGGTTTGTTTTTCTTCTCCTTAGTTTCTTCCTTGTATTTCCGCTGCGACTAACCCTAACTGTAGGAAGAACGCGAGAATTTGGGGTCGGCTATTCACACCCCCCCTCTCTAGCCGTACAAAGGATCCTAACACTGAATAGGTCATAGAATTTTTCAGACCTCAAAAACTACTCCTTATCAGTCCAGCACTCGCTTCCCCAACTTTGTAGCCCTCCGCCCTCTAATTCTCTAGCGTCATCTCCTTAGCCTCCATCTCAGATGCTTTGCCCTCCAATATGGTCTTGAGAGTTTCTACCTCTGCTCCCTGATGTGCTAAATTGCAAGTGCAAAATTTCATCATCAAGTAATAAAGATATCAAACTCATAAGGATTAGTTATCAAGTACTAGCTGACTAACTAAATTTAATTGTTTAAACCGATTACTAATGTAGAGTGTCAACAAAGATAAAATCAAAAGACAATGGTGAAGAGAGAAGAGAGAAAGAAGGATTGATAAAAAAAACATTAGAAAAGCAGAGTAAGTCTAGATAAATCGATTGGTGAAGGCATTCTAAAACTTCGATTTCACCACTATGTTAGTAAACACTTGATCGATATTTGGTTTCCCTTCCTCAATATTAGTTTATATAGGTAAATTATCCTATATATTTGATGTAAATTTTTTAAACTATATCAACGTATCAATTTCAACTCAACGTCTACATTCGGAGCAGTTGAATTTAGATATTGCTCCCCTAAGGAGACCTTATCATGAGATCCCACAAACCCTAAATAACCCTTCTCCTACTTTGTGAAAATGAATTGGGATTGATTCATTAAATCAATGATAGCTCATTGCTCCTCGTAGCATACCGATCTACTTTCGTAGCCGACTCTTTGCGTCTCAATTTTCTATAGATAGGAGGATTGGGTTCTCTTTTCATTTCATCCCCAAATCTTTGTGGAATATGAATCTCATGCTTTTGATATACTACAGATCATATTTACATAGTAGATCTAGACCACAAATCAACTCATCGTTAAATAAAAAAGATTAAACATTAATAGATCAATTAAAAGAGTGTTCGCATCACAAAGGGCTAATCCCTAATCCTCGAATTAAGAATCTACTACGTAGATATAGAGTCACAACTAGAAATCATATTCAAACGGCGATAATTCATATACAAATTCATAAATTTAGAAATTGAGAAAAATAACTTAGGCTCATCATAAAATTTCTCATCCGGATGCTCTCAATCTCTCTTCCAAGAGTAGACAGTGTCAGACCCCTCTAGGTCTTCTCAGGTAGCCTTGGAGCCTTAGGGTGACTTCAAATCAGAATCGCTTTCTAAGGGGTTGAAATTAGCCTTTTATGGACAAAGGGTGGGTGCTACGACATAGGTCATGCTAGCGGGCATGAGCACCTGTGTCGCGTTCAGTGGCTACAGAGGATCATTGGCCATGGGTGTGCTGGCGGGCATGACACTCATGGTCGGTTCAGCTGAAGTAGAGGAGCATTGGCCACAGACCATGCCGGCGGGCAAGGGTGCCCATGATCGGTTCGGTTGAAGGGGCACGGGCTCTCCGATATAGAGAACCGAACAGAACACGCCCCATGCCGACTAGTACAAGCACCTATGGTAGGTGCAGTAATTTCCCTTATTGAGCTTTAATCTCTATTTCCACTCCTTTTTGCACACTATCATAACAAATACACGAAAATAGTTCTCCGAAATAGAAATATATCATAAGGAAGCATAAAGAAATGATATCTTGAAATATATGCATACACAATGGGTCAAAAGGTACATCAAAACATTAAAAAAAAAACCTATATAAAGTACACACATGAAAATCCTCAGACTAATCTTTTACTTGTCCTTAAACAAACATCAATATCTAAAATGCACGTGCATAACTCTCTCCTAAGCTTCAATAAATTCATCTAATCCTATCAAATAGTATTACCTTCCAGCGAAAGCATTCAATAAGTTTCACCAAGCCTATAAGTTAGTTTACATGCATAGTGCATAGTTTGTTCCTAATGTTTTAAGTTCCTTCCTAGTCAAGTGATCATTTTATTGTGTTCCCAAGGTTTTCCAGTGTTAGACACTTACCTATCATACACGAGGTCCCCTATTTCCAACACAAAGTCTCAAAAGTATACTCGATATTGCGAGAAATAGATAGGCGTTTTCCCAATAACCTAACTTGGTCTCAAAAGAGCATATTTTCATTTCCACCGACAACAACTATTTTCTATCTCTTATTCTTTTTACTTGAAGAATGCAACACTCATGTTTTACTACTTTTTAAATTTTCTTCCATTTTTTTCTTTACATGGAATTTTAATTTTTCCAAATAGGCTGACACAACTCGAGCATAATCCAATAACTAAAATATTAGGCGAGAGTTACCTACGATCACCATGGTATCAATCTAACAAAATAAATTATAATTATTTTGTACTAAATCCACCTTTCAAAATCAAACCATGAGTGAAGTGTAATAGTCAAACTATCAAATAGGCTTATGGAGAAATTAAATTAACTCAACAACACTTTTGTAAAGTTTTACTATATAAGATAGGAAGATATGAGTTACCAAAATTGAGAGAATGTATTCACATGGTATTACCAATCACCAAAATTATGCTTCAAAGGACATAACAATGTATATTATGCTTCATTTTAAATCCAAAAGATCAACAAGTCTAAACCTATAACGTAAAATTGAGAACTAAATTAGACTTAACAAAGGGAAATGTCTAAAACAAGTATCATCAAACGATATTTATAAAAGAAGAACTCATCCTGAACATCAAAGTGGAGGTTTAAGAGGAATATGGGAAAATAGAGACCTTGCAACTTCTCTAACATGGGTACCCATGTTTCATTCGGTGAATTAAACACAGTCATGCTAGTGAGTATGGCCGCCCGTGTCAGCCTCCAAAAGTTGGTTTTCACTCTGATGTTTGTTTGATAACTTATAAAATAAAATGGCTTGATTAAAAATACTTCAAAAGCAAAGATCAACAATTGAAAAAGTTAAAAAATTAAAAAAATAAAAGACTTGGGTTACCTCCTAAGAAGCGCTTGTTTGTGATCCTTAACTCAACCCCCTTTTAGAAGTCAACTTGGAGCTTTTACTTTGACAGGGTTCCTCTCCCCTTCTCCAAGTGATCTAAAATTAGAAAGTCTCTTCTTTTAATGGGGCTTTTGCTATGGTAATATACTTGTTTTGTTTCAAAGGCTCTATATTCGGTTCAGTGTTTGAGGATTTTTCAAAAAGACCCTCCAAAAGCTCGAAATTGACTTTTTCCCCTTTTACTTCTTCATGGGTATCACTTGATAAATTGGAGAGATCAAACTCCAACTTGTTGCTTTCCCTTACAAACAAGAGCTTGTGATTCTTTACATCTATAACTACTCGGTTATGGCTACGAAATGTCTCCCAAGAATGATTAGAATATGAGGTTCCTCTTCCATTTCCAATACTATAAAATCAGTTGGCACGATGACACCTCCAATTTGCACCGAAATGTCCTCCCAAATCACCAGAGGATACTGGCAAGAGTGGTCGACCAACTATAGGATCATAGTTATAAGCTTATAGTTCCCCAAAACTAACTTTTTGCGCATAAAAAATGACATTAAACTCACGCTTGCTCCCAGGTTACAAAAAGTTTTATTTATCTTTCTATCTTTGATGAAGCACGAAATAGAAAAGCTTCCTAGATCTTTTAACTTTTGAGGATGTTCATTTTGAATAATGACACTATATTTTTTAGTTAGTGCAATGGTCTCATGACTCTCCTTTCTCCTCTTGTGAGAAATGATCTCTTTCATAAATTTTACGAACTGCGGTATTTGGTGCATGACATCAAGTAATGACACCCCCACACAAATTTTCATCAACATCTTCAAGAATTTTCCAAACTCCTCATCGTGTTTCATTTTTGCCAAGTGTTGTGCAAATAGGATAGGAGGTTGGTAAGCTTGAACTGGAGGCTTTAGCAAGAGATCTTCCTTTGGCTCCTTAGGTTTGCTTGATTTATCCTCTATCACTATATATGTCTTTGGTGCTTCATTTTCTTTAGAAATATCTTTTAGTTCATTTTTCACATTCTCCTTTAAGTCTTGCAACACCTTCCTACTCCTTCAGTTCACAACATTGCAATGTTCAATTGGATTTATTTCCTATTGTCTTGGAAATTTCCCGGGAGATCTTGAACTCAAGCTTGCCACTTGAGCAACTTGATTTTCTAGCATTTTTATGTGATTCATAAGAGTATCAACCGAAGTCTTCAATTCTTTGATCATGACCTTGTGATTGGAATGTTATTGGCAAAACTTGTCATTGGCCTCAGATTACGTAGTTATGAACTGTTCCATCATCTTCTCCATGTTTGATTTTTGTGGTTGATGTTCAGTATTTTACCCATAGCCTCCTTAATTTGGGAATTGTCCTTAGTTTGTTAGATAAGAAAATTGGGATGGTTTTTCCACCCCAGATTATAGGTGCCAGAGTAGGGAGTAAGTCTTGAATTGAAATTATTAACTGCATTCATATGTTCCACTTGACCACCATGTATAGATGCCAAGATTGAACAATTCTCCCTTACATGTCCTAAGTTTCCACAGATTTCACAAGATGTGATGATAGCATTAACAGGATTTATACTCATTGTATTCAAGTGCTTACTCATCGCATCCAACCGTCACGTCATGAAATCCACTTGATTAACTGCTTGCATTCCTAGAGCTTGCACTGGGGCACTCATCTCATTGGCATAATGGTTAAATGTTTCACTTTCAATGATTTCCTCTGCTTCTTCAAATATTTTGTTCATTATATCCCCTCTAGTAGTGGAGTCAAGGGACACTTTAGCCGCATAGGAAATCTTATTGTAAAACATGTGTATGATTAGCCATCTTTCAAACCAATGATATGAGCATTGTCGTAGTAGACTTTTGTATCTATCCCAAGACTCAAATAATAATTCACCATCCTTTTACATAAAATTCATGATAAAGTACCACATGTGAGCAATTTTACTTGGGGGTAATATTTGTTTAAAAATCTTAATTCACATTAATCCCACGTCACAATACACTCCTGGAAAACTGATAATAACCACATCTTAGCTTTGTCCCTCGATGAAAATGGAAATAGCATAAGCTGGATTATAAAAATGGAAGGCCCATGTTGTTTTAAGGTACCACATATTTCCAAACAAATTTCTAAGTTCAAATTTAGGTCTTCCATTGGTACTCCATTGAATTGACATTGTTGAACCATGTGAATCGAGGCTAGTTTGAGCTCAAAATTATTTGCTTGAATCATTAGCTGGGCAATTCTTGATCTAAATCTTCTCACACTTGGTGATGCATGCATAATCACCAAGTAGCCTATTGTTGTTCACCATGAGGAAGTTTGAGTTTTGATTTGGATCCATTACTTAATGTTCTCTTAATCTTCAATGAAATGCTCGATCAATCTCTGGATCAAATGACAATAATTCCCCTAACTTTGTGGTTCTTTGCATGTGATCATGTCTAAAATCTACGAGATGGTGTGATGACTCCGCTGAACGATGGTGGAGGAGTACAAATCACAGATAGGAAAGTATCTTCAGAACATGAATGTCTCAACCATTTAGAGTTCATCACTTAGTAACTCCTCTAAATTCAAAACTTTCTCCTACTATATTTTATGTTTTCATCGGGACAATGAAAAGTTTAAATCTAGGGGGATATATTGGATTTAGTTTAGTTTTTATCACATTTCTTTTTACATAATAATTTTTTTTCTAGTTGCAATATTCATCACATCATGATTGTTTGTTCCTTAATACAAAATCCTAGCATGTTTGTTCTAGATTTCATGTGGTTTATTGATTACTTATGGTGCTAATATGTTTAGTGATCTATCTTTTCCTATCCGTGTTACCATGAAATGAGTAATGGTTTTACTGTAGAAGTTTGAGTGTTGGTCTTCTTTTAAGATCTCTTTACACCTTGCCTAATTTTGATAGTAGATAACTTTAAAAATAATCATGATTCATAGAACTTGATTAGTACTAGTATTTGTATGATGATTTCTTAAACTACATTTTAGTTATTGGATGATGCTCGAATCATATTAGGTCGTTTGGAAAAATAAAAATATCCTTGCATTTTTATTTATGTGCATTAGTGTTCAAGTGTTATACCTTGCAATCACTTAGAGAAAATGAAAAAAAAATAATAAGGGATATAAAAAAAAATATTTATTGTGAGTGGAAACTATTAGTGCAGCGAGGTCGGTAAGAGGGGGGTGAGAATTGCCTACACAATAAAAATACCCTCCTCGTTTCTTTTAACTCAAAAAATGTAATAATAATAAAGAAATAAACTAACAGAAATAAAGAGGAGACAGAGAATTTAACTTGGTTACAACTCAGGGGGTTCTTAATCCAAGGCGATGAAAAAGCTCAGAAAGATTTCCTTCTCTGAAGGCGGAGAAACCTTTTACACACTGAAAGCTTTAAACTATTGCTAGGAATTGAATACTGAGTTAATTGATTAATTTCCTATCTCCAGGGGCCTTTATATAGCTCTTGGAAAACTTATCCCGAGTGTCGAAGGCGCCTCCAAGAGGGTTGAGGGCGCCTCCAAGGAGTTTGACCGGATAAAGCTTTATGCGATTGCAAACGTTCATCTTGACTAGGTCTGAGGTGCCTCCATTGCTCTTGAGGGTGCCTCGGACTGGGTTTGAGGCACCTCAAAGGGAATGGAGGCGCCTCCAAGCCTGCAGGTAGCGCATGCACCTTTAGCACTTCGTTGAAGGCGCCTCCAGCTAGTTTTTTCAGCTCCTTTTCATCTTCCGAAGCTCTGATTGATTGGGTGATTGCGGCCAACTGAAATAGGACTCATCCGAACCCAATTTCTGACTTTCTCCTCGAGCAGGCTTCCGTCCCGGTTTCTCGTCCCTCGAATGCAGTGTACGTTCTTCTCGTCCACCAGTGTACTCTTCCACAGTTCTTTCGTCCTTCGGACGCACCGAACCCGTCGACTCCCTTCCTGTGTCATCTTTCTCGCTAGCTGCATCTTCTGCTCGACTTCCTGCGCTCCTAAGCTCCTGCACACTTAGACACAGGGATAAAAAATAAAGCAGGACCTAACTAACTTGGTTGATCACATCAAAACAATCACGGGGTCCAACAATCTCTCACTTTTTGATGTGCATCAACCCAAGTTCAAGTTAGGGTAAAACAGACAAGTAGTAATTTTAAGGAAATTACTAAACTAACATTTTTAAGCATAAATTTATAATAAATTGTAACATAAAATTTAGTTCTATCTGATACCAATTTTCAAATAATTTTCTAACTCCTCCTTAACTTGTATCTATCTCTCCCCCTTTGATCACAAAAAAATGGGGTATAAAACATGTTCAAAATGAATTCTAAGTTAAAAGCATTTGAAAAGATTTTCCAAGAATTTGAAAAGATTTTCTAAGAATTTGAAAAGATTTCTAAGACTTTTGAAACAAAATTCTAAGTCTTTTGAAAAAAAAATTTCTAAGCTTTTTTTTTTTTAAAAAAAAATTCTAAGTAAAACTTAGGTAAGATAATTTTTTAAACAAAAATTTCTAATTTTAGAAGAAATTTTAACTCAGAAAAAAAATATTATTTGAGATTTTTTTTTAAGAGGAAACAAAAAATTATACAAGAAATATTTTTTTTAAGTATAAAAATATTTTTGAAGAATTTCCAAAAAAAATGTTTGAAAATTTTTTTAAAAGTATTTTAATTCTAATTTTAATGCTTTACTAGAAAGTTAATTAAATATTTTATTTCAATATTTTGGCTTCCAGGTCGTGGCGAGGCACTAGGCCTTCTTGGTTATTGGAGCAACAACCACTTCCTTAGACAAAGACTCAAAAGAAATTAACTGTTTAATTTTCTTGTTGTAAGCTCTAACTTAAAAAAAAATAAACTAGCAATGATTTTGGAACCCAGTATAGGTTCCTTCCTACTAAATTTTTTAAGAACTTAGGGGGTACATAACTTTTGGGAACTTTTCTAAGTTGACCCTGGTGTTTTCTAATATACCAATTCAATTTTCCATAAATTTTAATTTTTGATTTTGAAAATTTATTTAGGCATGCATAATCATTTTTCAATTTTTCAATTTTAATTTTCAAATTTTCATATTCGAATTTTGAATTATCATACATTTCTAGAGGGTATGCTTTTGCTAAGTTTAATTTTAATTTAGTATTTCCTTTTTCTAATTTTGCTAGATCTTTCGTAAGCATTTTGATAAATTGAAAGGACTAAGTAGGGGTTAGAGCACGTACCTTACTTACCTCACTTAGTGATGCTCCCCCTTCATCGTAGCTTTCTTCTTCTGATGGTCCTCCCCCTTCATCTATGCTCATCTCTGAGCTAGTTTCTTCAAAAAGATGGTTGGCCATCAGTGCTAATCCCGAGAAAGCTTCGACTTCAGATTCCGAGGATGAAGATTCATCCCATGTAGCCTTCAGACTCTTACGTTTGGAGGACGTCGGTCTTCGAGACTTCTCCTTGTCCCTTTTCTTTAATTTGGGGTAGTCATCCTTGATGTGCCCTTCTTCGTTGCAGTTGTAGCATCAGACAATCTTTTTTTTTTGCGTTGATGCTTCTTCGATTACGATCTAAATTTATTAGTTTTAACAAATTTATTCAACTTCCTTACCAATAATGTCACTTCAGTTTCGTCAATTGATGCTTCAGAGTCGGGATCGTCCATCTCGGTTTGTAAGGCAACATTGAGACTTGACTTCTCTTTAGGTTCTGCAATTTTTTATTCGTGAAGTTCAAATGTAGAGAATAAACTTTCTAAAGTACTTACCTCAAAGTCCTTAGAGATGTAGTAAGCATCTACTAAGGAAGCCCACTCTGGAGTTCGTGAGAAGGTGTTGAGCGCATACCGGATAGAATCTCGGTTCGTTATCGATTCTCCGAGATTGGTCAGTTGAGTTATCAACTCCTTAATTCTCGCCTGGTGTTGCGCTATCTTCTCGCCCTTGTTCATCCGAAGATTCGTCAGCTGAGTCCGGAGGATGTCGCGCCTTGCTAACTTTGCTTCTGAGGTGCCTTCGTGGAGCTCAAGGAATTTTTTCCAGAGGTCTTTAGCGGAGTCGTAGCTTTCGATCCGACTTACCTCCTAGGGCGGCAAGACGCTGAGCAGGTGGAACTCCGTCTTTCCATTGGCCACGAAATCGGCTTGCTCCTTCTTAGTCCAGTTGTATTCTTCCTTGTCTTCGGGGGATACAAAACCATATTTCATAATAAAAAGAATATCAAACTTAGTTTTAAAAAATACCTCTATTCTTCACTTCCATGTAGTGAAGTCTCTGTCAAATTTCAGAGGATGAATGCTTGTTCTAGTTATTGTCTTGATCTTCATGCTTCAGTCAGCGATTAGTCCTTCTGAGTCTGTCGGGCTCTGATACCACTTGTTGATGCAACGGGGCCGACAAGAGGGGGGTGAATTGCCTGCATAATAAAAATACCCTCCTCGTTTCTTTCAATTAAAAAAATGTAATAATAATAAAGAAATAAACTAACAGAAATAAAGAGAGACAGAGAATTTAACTTGGTTACAACCCAGGGGGTTGTTAATGCAAGGCGATGAAAAAGCTCAGAAATATCTCATTCTTTGAAGACGGAGAAGCCTTTTACACACTGAAAGCTCTAAACTATTTCTAGGAATTGAATACTGAGTTAATGGATTGATTTTCTAGCTCCAGAGTCCTTTATATAGCTCCTGAAAAACTTATCCCGAGTGTCGAAGGCGCCTCCAAGAGGGTTAAGGACGTCTCCAAGGAGTTTGACTGGATAATGCTTTATCTGATTGCAAACGTTCATCTTGACTGGGTCTAAGGCGCCTCCATTGCTCTTGAGGGTGCCTCAAACTAGGTTTGAGGCGCCTTAAAGGGAATGGAGGCGCATCCAAGCCTGCAAGCAGCGCAGGCGCCTTCAGCACTTCGTTGAAGGCGCCTCCAGCTAGCTTTTTCATCTCCTTTTGGCTCCTTTTCATCTTCCGAAGCTCCGATTGATTGGGTGATTGCGGTCAACCGAAATAGGGTTCATCCGAACCTAATTTCCGGCTTTCTCCTCGAGCAGGCTTTCGTCCCAGCTTCTCGTCCCTCGAACGCCGCGTACGTTCTTCTCATCCACCGGTGTACTCTTCCACAGCTCTTTCGTCCTTCGGACGCACCGAGCCTGTCGACTCCCTTCTCGTGTCGTCCTTCTCGCTAGTTACGTCTTCCGCTCGACTTCCTGTGCTCCTAAGATTCTGCACACTTAGACACAGGGATCAAAAACAAAGCATGACCTAACTAACTTGGTTGATCACATCAAAACAACCACGGGGACCTAAATAATAAGGGATATAAAAAAATAGTTATTGTGAGTGGAAACTAGTAAGTTACCCCTTTAAGACCGAGTTAGGTTATTGAGAAAATAACTGTATGTTTCTCTTAATATTGAGCACAACTTTAAGACCTTGAGTAGATCGAGAAAGATGAACCAAGCGTCTGGTAGGTAAGTGCCTATCGCTGGGATCATAAGGAACACAGTGATATGACAACTTGACTAATCTTAGGGATTGATACTTGACAAATTCAGGTCACTATTCCACTGAGCACGAAGAACTATTATTTAAGTTGTATTCAAATAACTTTTGTATCTTGCTCACCAATGAAATTATTTGATAAAGTTAGATTGACTTGTTAGAGATTATGTACTACTATTTAACCACATGAGTTTAGATATATTTTTTACTTAAGAACAAGCAAAAGTTTAAGTTTGGAGGTGTAATGTGTGTAAATTGTATATATTTTTAAGCATTCTTTAACACACATCTATTTGTATTTCATGCATATATTTATTGTACCCTATTTCATTATTATGGCATACTTCCATTCTATTTATTCGAAGATATGTTCTTTGTATGTTTTGATTGATAGAATATTATTTGAAGCGAAAATAGAAGAAAAGACACACATTGAAGCAACTTGTGAAGATCATCAACATGGACCATGTCTCCTGGCATGGCCGTGTGCTCTCTCCCGAGGCAAAGCCAAGGCAGGTCATGCCTAAAGGCACGATCATACCTCCCACCAGCAATAAACAAGGGGAGGTTGTGTGAAAAGACAAGGTCGTGTCCCCCTTCCATGGCCAAACCATGTTCCGGTCGTGCCATTTCCAGAGCCACATCAGGGTGTGGTCGTGTCATTTGACACGATCATGCCCCCTTCTAGAGCCCATTCATGCCTCGGTCATACCAATGGCATGGCCATGCCAACTAACCAAAGTCAATTCAGAAAGGGGCCGTACCTTTTGGCACAACCATGCCTCTTCGTCCGTGTGAGGGGTTGTGTCCCGTAAAATAGGGCTGTGTTGAATCTGAGCAGATTGCAGACTTATTTTGAAACAACTATAACTTTGTGCTCGATTAGAAACATAGGCTAATCTTTATATTGAAATATAGATAACTTCAAGATTTATAACTTTAGTTTAGGTTAAACAGAGAGAAATCATGGTCAAGATGTGCTAAAAGTCACAGCCATGTCTCCTATCCTCGGCTGCATCGGGTCCTCCACCCAGATTGTAGACTAAACTTTGAACTACCATAACTTTCAGCTTGGTTAGAGTTATGGGATGTTCTTTATATAAATTATAGGTAATTTCAAGCGATACAACCTTGCTTTAAGGTAGAATATAAGAAAATTAGGTTTAATAGGTGAAAACCCTATTTTGACGGAGACCTATAAACATGATAGATATGGACAGTTTGGAAGAGGTATAAAGGGTCAAGAACTCATTCTTTGACTCATCTTGGGTTTGGGACTTCGTCCCTCTCCTTGGGGAAGGGTTATCCCCTTAGGGGGAAACCCTAGAGCTTCCATTACTACCGTCCACCTCCGGAGTAAGGAAACGCCTCCAAAGACACTGGCTTGAAGGATAAGCACTCTCTCTCTATTTTCATATACTGAATTGTAGTTTTTACTATTTTCATTAATTTTTTTGTTAAATTCTCTAGCAATGGAGTAGATCCTCCGATTCTTAGGATGTAGGAAATATTTGTGATGCGAAGGTCGAGGTGAAGACTAGACTTTCTTTCCTTAAGATAATATTGTTTCGCCCAGGTGCTTACGGTTTATTGGCAATCATCTCCCAAGATACAATTGTTGAAGCAATCTGGGTACCCTAGGTTTTGATGTTTGAGCAAAGGTTTAAGTTAGGTTTATTGTTGTATTTGATATGCATTGTGAGTATGCAGGATACAGGTACAACAAGGAAAGTCCAAGGGTGATCTTGGTAAAGGAGGAAAGTCCAAGGATGAGTCTTGGCGGTGTAAGTCAAAGCTAATCATGTAGTCTTGGCAACGTAAGTCCAAGTGTGACTTGGCAATAGATGAAGTCCTGGAGGTGCGACCTCTTAGCAAAGGAAGACCTGACAACAATGACAAGACCGATGGAAGCTCCAGAAGGCAAGACATGAAGGATGGGGAGGCATCTGAGGGACGCAATGCTGATGGAGGAGGCTAGATGGATAGGTCTAAGTTGGCCGGGCGAGGACGAGTGCTGAGTGAATGTACTCGGGGGTTAAATCCTAGGATTAGGGTTTTACTGTAGTGTTACTGTAGCAGTACTATAGCAATCGACTGATGTTTTCATTAGTTGACTTGTAGTCGACCATTGGCTTGTAACGGTCGAATTTCACTTATGACTAATCAACTGGTGGTTGTACCAGTCGACTGGTGGCGGGTAAACTAGTAGGTGTTTTCCTCCCGAACTATATTTAATATAGCTGGGGGTACTTGACCAAGGTTGACGAAAATAGAGGTGACTAACCCCTATTAGAGTCTCCAAGATCTTCTTAAGTGATCAAGAGTTTGTGCGAGTTTGTGGTGAGGTTTCTCCACCCACAAGGAGCTACTCGAGCTAGCTGGAGGTTTTCCGGGGAGTCATCCACCGACGGATCGGGATCGTCTACCTTACGGACAGCCGTGGAGTAGGAGCTTTATCTCCGAACCATGTTAATCAACATGTTAGGTTTTATTTCTCTTGTTAGTATTTGTTTTTGTATTTCGCTGTGCATACTAACCATTGTAGGAAGCAAACGTTGGGTGAGTCGCTATTTACCCCCCCCCCCCCCCCTTTGTAGCGGTGTCAAGATCCCAACAACAACGACTTGCATCTCGAAATAGGAGCACTCTAAATTTAGAGTCCTGTCAAACTTTCCAAGCCTTGAAACTCTTAAGAGAGGAGAGAGAAGAGAACTCAAGAGGAGAATTTACATCTTGAGAATTGAGTGAAAATGAGTGATTTGAGTGGAATGAATGATATTTCTTTTATAGGGATGAAAGATTATTCCTAAGAGATAAAATGTTTCTTCCAAGAGATGAAAAGACATGGGGTGTATCTTTTCACTTAAACCTTATCAATTATTATTAATTCAAACGATTAATATGATTAATTATTTACTTAATCTATTATAAATATTAATTAATTAATTAATTAATATCATAATCATGATTAATATTTTAATCAATCAATTTGATTTAATCAATGAAATTAATTATAATTTCACACCCCTCAACAGTTCCGCATACTCGAGTTATCGTTTATGCAATCACATCTATAAATCTAACTCGTGTACGAGTTAAACTTTTATCCGATCATATCAGATTAATTTTTCATTAGATATTAATTTCTTATTTGCTCAAAAAATTAATTTACGTTGATTTACTCATGAAATAATCGTCTTATTTCTATTTAATTTATTGATCATTAAATCAAATTTCCAACATAATAACGACCGGATGAAAATGGTTGTTCAATCATAGCTGTAGTTGTGTAAACACATACATAAACAAAATAAGAGGATCTGATTATGAAAAAGTAGTAAATTATGATGGTAAACTCCAATTTATTAAAAGTATTCAAATCCCTAAACCCTAAATTCCTTTTCATTTATTTAATCCACTTTTGCTGCTGATGCAGTATGGGTCCAATGTGGGTCCAGTGCATTTCTTGGGTTTCAGAAGATGATAGCAAGCAAGACTGCAGAGACTTGAGTAGCCCAGCTTTCCATCAGACATGATAGGAAGTAAGAGTTGTTTTCAAAAATATTTTTTAGTATATTAATTATCTTTCATCGAAAAAAGAAATTGATATATATATATATATATAAACAACAGGACCTATTCATGATTCTTTAAAGGGGACATGTAATGATGGATGGATAGAAGTAGGATAGTAAGCATGGGGCACCAGTGGTCATCTGAAGATTTATTTGCTTTTGTGTTTAGTTTACAGAATAATATTTTATTTGTATAAATTTATATGCAAGGGTTACAACTATCTATTCTTTTGAAATTACAAGTTTATTATAAGTTTTTATCTTTCTTCTAACCTGAAATATATATATATATATATATATATATAATATTTGCCAAATTTAAAATTTCTAATTGTTAGTGATCCGGCGATAAAAATAGGGGACCCCTGTTCTGGGGAGTCAACGCCACGCGGAAGTCAAATGGCCAGATGACCGATCGAATATGGGTGGGTCGAACGCCCGGCCGGTTGACCGGTTTCTAACTGAAGGCGCCCCAATAGGAAGCTGGGCCCCAGCGCTCATGGTACAGGATCGTAGGGCCGAGCGAAGGGCACGCTCGGCCGAAGACATGAGGTAGCATACTGCTAACAGTCTCCACAAAGCACATTATCGAGAATCTCCCAAGTAGACCACTATAGGTGTCTGGCGGGACGTAAGGCAGAGGCTGGTCGGCCGGACGCTCGACCGGGAACAAGGGGAAAAAGACAAGGGACGTCTTTCTCTGACAGCGGGCATGTTCTACGTCTAGGCCATACTCCAAATCTTACGACAGGGGGTTTAGCTGTCCCATCGAAGACGTGCTTGGACTGTAGCAGTATGGGGTCAGATAAATTCACTGACAGGCCTTTACTGGGGTATGGGCTGAGGACACGTGTACACCTCGGTATGTGTGCTCCCACTTCTCCACAGCCTTATATAAAGGCCCTCATCCTTCGCCGGAGGTGCGCATTCTACGATTTTTGGAACCACTTTCTTATTGAGCTTTGCCTGACTTGAGCGTCGGAGGGTCGTCGCCAGGAACCCCTTCCCGGCCCGACTTCTTTGCAGGTTCGCCGGAGGACCATACGACCAGTCGGAGATCCATGTCAACGACTCGGAGAGCACCACGTATTCAGCGTCCGTTGATTCAGCTTTCGAACAGGATCAGTTAGAAACATGATGAAAGATCCGCACAAGTCAACTCAACGAAGTTTTCTGAAGGACTTAGCTTGCATCCAATTTTCATTCATTTGTCGTCCTAATAGTTACCATAGTTAGTACCTTGCGCATAACAAATGAAGCAAGGCATGTGGAATCTCTCTCACAGACAATGTGAGAGTTGTGTGCCTCTTTCTCTCCGTCATAACCAATTAATTTTAGGATGAATTATCATCTCTATTTTTTATATAATTTAAATGTTTGAACTTCATCTGAACTAATCTTAAAGGTAGATAGTTTTCTGTCCTAATCGTCTGCCAATAAATCCGGAGTATGATTTATGCACATTTAGAGGTTGACTTTCATGATATTCATTGATATTGATATTCAATTCTAGTGTTCTTATTTGTACATTGATATTTATGCACACTTAGAAGGTTGATATCTCTATCTCTTTGTACATTAACTAGCCCAAAGGGCCATGCACTAGAATGCGATAACAACAAACAAAACCAACAACTTTTTAATTTTTCATCGAAGAGACATCTCTCCACCTGAACGTGTCTTTGCTATGCCTCTCCAATAATTACAAAAAAAAAAAAAAATCAACCATTTTAGTCATCCAAATGGAAAATCTCTCTTAAATTTTAAAATCTTCTCTTCTCCATAGTCAAAAATATTCAAAGATATTGAGTGTTTATAGAATTGATGGAACAGTTTATGTTTAAAAAGTACAATTTACACTTTCATTAACCAATAAAAGCCTAATTTATATATAATTACTATTCAAAAAACAATATATGAAATCAATGTCAAAGATTCAGAATCCAAATTGTCTGACGACATGCACAGTTCTGAGTCTAAATGCAATCAAATTCTCAGAGGAAAACGCAGAGAGTGGGACAAGGAATTGGTGGGTGAGGGAGCAAAGCCTGCAATAAGGGATGGCTCTTCAACCTTCCCAAGGCCTTTTGCCTCCCCTTCACTGTTGCCTATACAACAAACCAAAATGAATAAGATAAGATAGATAAATGTATAGTCTGGTTTACGAAATTCATATGAATTTATTTATTATATGCAGTCTTATTTTACATTGTAAGAGACTGTTTTAGCAATAATTTTACTCTACTTCAAAATATGATAAGATATAAATAAATAAAACATAGACGACAAGATATCAGCAAATATCTTCTCCGACACAATTCTGAAAGACTGAATCAGAGGAGCTCAGACAGTATCAGGTCCACTAGCTACCACAAACAAAAGAAAAACAATATTCAATTAAACTTCAGATCATGAAAATTCTGAGCTTTTCATTCACAAAAGCTGGTAAATTCTAGGTCGAAATGGCCTTTGCATGCATGATTGCATGCAGGAAGAAGCTAGCCTTCGCATGCAGTTTGTTTTGTAACTGATGGTTTCATTCTGGGCACTTATTATATTCTCTTTTGTGATCGCTGAACTGGAGACCAGATTTGACTTATGAACAAGAAAATGCATGCAGCTGTAGGTTTCTTCTTCTTTTGAACTTCATTTAAGCTTATTTTCTTAATAAAACCATTATAGAAAAACAATCAAACCTATATATATATATACACACACACACTAAAACTGAACTTGTCAATTTGTTTTTTTATATATATTTTAAGTTTGGGTTTGGATGTCCACTCTTATTCCCTACTTGAGCCAAACAACTATGTTAGATTTGCATTCTACAAGTAAATGAATTCACATGTTCTTTGGAGCTTACCAAGAAATTAAATTAAAAGTAGGAAAAGGGAATAAAAAAGGAGAAAAGAAGAAATAAGTTAACGAAAAGAGGTGGAGTATTTAATTTGTGGCACGGGTCTTCCATGTTATACAGTATGGTTCAATATAATTTTATTACATATTAAAGTTAGCATAAGTGATATTTTGTTGAACTTAAAACTTAATTGGTAAAAATTATTGACGTCAGAACAAGTATTAGCTATTTAATAGTATTAATAAAAAAGGTATGTTGTGTTGGAATATTAATTTTTTTTCTTTATGGTTAACTTTAGTTACCATATTTTAATAGTTGGATAATGTAATTTAAATCAGCCTCTATGAATTACATCAGTTATGCATGATTTTATATAAATTAGAGATCAGTGTAATTTAAGCTTGCATAATGAAGTTTATGGATTAAGTAGAAAGTAACGAGAAGCTTCAGACTTATAGGTGGTCTTGGAATTTGAAGGACTCAAAGATCTTTATTAATTATGAGTTTATGACATTATAATATTAGGTTTGGTTTAGTAAATTAATTGTCTCACATAGTGTTCAGTTAATTAGAGGATGATAAATTTATTACAATAGAGTAAAATATCAATTCACGATAGAGGCATGTTTTTAGAAAAAAAAATTCTTTCACCATCTAATCATTTAGTAGTCAATTATAAACTGACCCCGTGATTTACCTCCCTTCATATAAATTGGGAACAAATTATAAGAGATGTCTGGAATGAATATAATTACCTTTTACTTACTATAGTTTAGTAAATTGATTGTATTGTTAGGGTTTAACTAATTTTAATTATTTAGAGAGGTTCATCTTATGACCTAGAAGCTACTTGACAAGTTATGTGTTTAGAGAGCTCGTTTGCTTTAAAAGGTACTTAGACTTCCTTGTTTGAGATTGGGATTGCAATTATCGACTAGAATACCTCTAGTAGTGATGAGAGCTCACTCAAGATGACCTTAGTTGGCCGAGAGAAATGAACACGATCTCAATGGTGTTCTTGGGTAAATGATCCCAAGAAAAGTATTAATTTTTTAATTATATAGAATATCGAATCAAGGTTACATAGATATTATTATCCATTTTGGTTGCTTACAAGTTGTAAATATCAATACGAACCAAACTTATTTAAGTTATTTAATTTAAGGTTATTAAATTTTGGATTATTAAACATGAGTTTAATATGTAGAACCTTTTATCCTAATTCGTTATCATCTATAGGTTGATAATAGGCATCTTGGCATAACCTTTGTTCCCAATTGTTGGAGATATAATCAAAGTCCTATATTGGAAAGATATGGAAAAGATCATGTGTTTAAAAAGATATAAGATATCTCCATTGGAGACTTTTTGGGTAGAGCCCAAAAATAAAGTCATAAGGGCTTAGACCAAAAATGGACAATATAAAGATATATGAACACTTTGTTTGGACACAACAAATTGTATCAAAGTCATGGTCTAGACCAAATGTTATGTGGGGTGACCTTGAACGAAGTTGCGAGAGGCCCAGAGCAGATTATCATGATCAGATACTTACAGGGAGGCTCAAAGTAGGTCAAGAGTGGCCGGATGTGGATGTTTGCGGGGAGGTTAGGAGTAAGTCAGGATGACCGGATGCTTGCGGGGAGACCCAAAGTGGGTCAGGATGACTGGATGCTCACGGAGAGGCCCAGAGTGGGTCAAGAATGATCAGATACTCGCGGGGAGGCTTAGAGTAGGTCAGGATAACTAGATTCTTGCGAGGAGGCCTAGAGCAAGTCAGGCTGATCGATACTTGTGGAGAAGGCTCGGAGTATGTCAGGGTGACTAGAGCAGGTCAGGGTGACCAGATGCTTGTGGTGAGGTTTGAAGCAGGTTAAGATGATCGGATGCTTGAGGAGAAGGGTCAGAGTAGGTCAGAATGACCGAATATTTGCCAAGAAGACCTGAAGCAGGTCAGGGTGATCAGATACTCATGGAGAAGGTCGGAGCAGGTTAAGAATGACCAGATGCTCGCAGGGAGGCCTGAAGCAAGTCAACGGTGACTGGATGCTCGCAGGGAGGCCCAAATCATGAGACTAATGGTGGTCCTTCGTTTGAGGAGAGGTTTATTAGAAATACAATCAAAATCTCACATTGAAAAGATATGAAAAAAATTATGGATTTAAAAGGATGTAAGATATCTCTATTGACATGAGATCTTTTGGATAGAGTCTAAAATAAAGTCATGAGAACTTAGTCCCAAAGTGGATAATATCATGCAATTATGGAGGCATATGAATATCCTTTTGGACACAACACCAATTAATGAAGGTTAAGTGACACCGTCAACCGTAGCTAATTCCCTTGAAAGGTCTTTCCTATTGCTTTCGCTGCTTCTTCTTCCTCAGGGATACTCAAACAGTGCTATAGGAAAAGGATAACTCTTCAATCAGGTTCCTTATCGCTCTTGGTTAACACTTTTCATATAATATATCATGCTTTCATTGAAACAATATTCATGCTCATATGTTGTATTTTATATTTTGAATTCTTTGCGGTTCTTAAAATTCATGCAGCTTATCATAGCTAAGGCTCTATTTCATCATTTTCTATGGCTATACAGTTTAGGTTCTTTATCGGTCTTTTGTTATCCTGCTAAATTAAGGTTTAACTAGTGTTTGACCATTGAATTACTATAATAGAGAACCTAGGAAAGGCTTGTTCTTCTAAGTTTTTCATGACTTATACAAAGAACATGAAGAATAACGGTGAACCACCACCATCTTCTAGAAGAACCATCATGTTTGATATGATTTTAGGTCAACTTACGATGGTGTAATCGATTACCTTGGTCGGACAATTAATTACCAAGCCTAAAATAGTGAATAGAATAGAATCATCTAGAATCAATTAGCTAAATCAATCAGTTGACACCAATTGATTGCATTGATTCTGCAATCAATTGATACAACAAGATTAAATATGGGCTTAATCTTTAATCGATTAATGCCTTCGCCAATCAATTGGTGCTTGATAGAAACTATCATAATTGATCATCCTAATCGATTGGGAGCTTTTCCAATCGATTATAGCCTTAAAATCATGATGGAATCATTTTCATCGATCACTCGAATAGATTAGAGGCACAAACGATTAGTGATTTCCACCAATTAACTACTGGTCTTAATCGGGTGAAGAAGGATCGATTAGTGATTGATTGGTAGGATCAATGGGTAATACCAATCGATTATCATACATTACCAATCGATTAACGATTCTGAAATTGAATATAGCGGGTTTTCAAGTCGACTGGGATAATCGATTGTCATATGGTATTAATCGACTGATGGACCCAAACTTTGCTATAAGTCTGATCAAGTAGTTATCTATTTTATTAAAGTTTCTAGGGTTTTCTTAGGTCTATGTACACACATGTACTACTAAATTGAGCTATTGTGTAGGCCTCGACGAAATACTTTAGGTAAGTTTAATGCATTTTGTGTCAGTGGATGTATATTTATACTAAAAGAAAATTACATTTTATATCAGATATATATTTATGGGTAGCCTATAACTATGGAACAAACTTTATTTTTGTTTAGATCATGCGCAAAAAATGTCAGCCCAAAGAAAGACATATTGTGTGACTAATTAAGGTTGTAGTAAGTTATGAACCAATTTATAACTCATATAAAATGTCAAATATGTGCACAATGGGTTAGCCCAAATGAAATCTCATTGTGTGATCAACTAAAGTTTGAGTTATATTAGTGAGTATTACTAATAAGTTATATTTTTGTCCACATAATAAAATATAATGTTGTATTTAGTATCTCATAAAAAATCTATTTATATGCATTTAAAATTTTATTTTATTTGCATAATCTTATGTTTTATTACTTATACTTATACATGTTATTGGCTTTAATTAAATTGTAAACTTATATTATTTTCACTCTCTTTAATGCCAGTGTTAGTACTATAGAGCAAATGGTAGAATTTGAAAAGTGGAAGCGATCGAATCACATGTGTCTAAGTTGTTGGTCCCTTGGTGGCCGGCAAGAGGGGAGGGGTGAATTGCCCTGCAAAAATAAACTCCACCCTTTCTCAACTTTATAGCTTAATTAAGAACACTTGTAATAATAAAAAAAAAGACTAATTAAAAGGACAGAAACACAAGGAGAATTACTTGGTTTGCAATAAGGAGATTGCTAATCCAAGGAAAATGAAGCGCACTTTTCTGAAGATCTCCTTCAGGCGGAGTAGCCTCTTACAACATTAATAGCTCACACACAATAGTAGAACAGAAAGAAAAGAATTACAAGTTGTTATCTGAACTACTGAAATTAGAGTTATATTTATAACACTATTTCGGGCGCCTGAAAGGGTTCCGGGCACCTGGAGTGGGATAGAATTCTATCCCCGACGCGTCGATCAACGAGCACATCGAACCTGATAAGATTGAGGTTCTGGCTAGGCGCTCGGGCCCATAAAAGTCAACATAGTTGACTTTTTCAGTCTGGACCCTCTTCTCCGGTTCTAGTCACCTCGGTCCGGGTCTTCCACTCCGGTTCCGCTCGCTTGGGTGATCTCGGCCATCCGGAATAAGGTTCACCCAAACTAATTAATTTTCGGCCTTCTCCTCGAGCAGCCTTGTTTCCCGGCTTCTCGTCCCCCGAACGTCGCGTACGTTCTTCTCGTCCATCGGTGTACTCTTCCGTGGCACCTCGTCCCTCAGACGTACCGAGTCTGTCAACTCTCTTTCATGTCGTCCTTCTCACTAGCCGTGTCTTTCGCTCGACTTCCTGTGTTCCTAAGCTCCTGCACACTTAAACACAGAGGTTAAACAAAACAGGACCTAATTTAACTTGTTTGATCACATCAAAACAACCTTGGAGTTCCAACATAAGTATCATGAGGCTTTCCATTTTGGCACCAATTAAATGCTCAATAATTAAGGGAGAGGATACTAGGAGTTTTCTTAGCTAATTAGTAGACTATTTCATAGCAAACGAAAAAATTGAGACGACCACACATCTTTTGAAGTTGGTAACCATGCGGTATAGTGGCAAAGAAAATATCAAGGAGTACATTATGAAAATGTCCAATACTGTCACAAGTCTGAAAATATTTAAACTCGATATGTCCAAGTCTATATTAATGCATTTTGTCTTGATATCTCTGTCTGCACTGTTCACTACTTTTAAGATTTCTTATAATACTCAAAAGGAAAACTGAACATTAAATGAGCTTATAGCTCAATGCGTGTAAGAGGAGGAGAGATTGAGGCATCAGACATCTTAAAGTGCTCACCTAACATCTGATTCTCAAGGTTTGTCCAAGAAGAGAAAGAGAATTAATAAAGCATAGGAAAAGCAAAGATTATGGGGGTCTTAACCATAAGGATTAAAAGAAACAGGATAAGGAGTCCACTTATTTCTTCTACAAGAAGAAAGATCATATAAAGAAAGATTACCCTAAATATACCAACTGATGTATAACGAAAGGTAAACTTCTCAACTTTATTAGTTCAGAAGTCAATTTAGTTATTGTATCCACTAACACTTTGTGGATAGATATCGGTGCTACTACTTGTTATATTTGAGAGGTGTCATAAAGCAATATCCTTAGACTTTGTATCATTTATATGATAAATGAAATTCGCTATTTGAGTGTGCATTCACTATATGTATGATTGGATCTTAAACTCATTTACTGAATGTCCGCAATATGATTTATAGCATAAGAGAACTTATGATTCAATCACAACAAGTGAGTATCTCTACATGTGTAATTATAAATATATTAAAATATTCTCTAGTCGATGAATTGATGAGTTCGGGCATCATCAATTATGTGAGACTAGCATGAGTTATATTCTTTGATCTAACTAAGTAGTTGTTTCTCATTGGCTGGAGACATTAGGATGTCGAAAATTAAACATGGATGCTAGTTATGATAACTAGTTTATTAGAGTGACCTGCTATGAGACTTCATATGGTTCTCTCTATATATAGATATGTTAATGAAGATCACATTGCAGCTCGAGTGCAAGTTTCCTTCGACTTAAAGTATTCAAGTTATCTTGGCCATGAAGACTTATACTTTGACATTTAAGTAAAATCTCCATAGAAGTATAGACCCGAGATAATTGGGTATAAGTTGAAGTGTCTGAAGGTGTTTAGCTAGCTAATAAAGAATTTACTACTCCTTACAAGGAGATGTATATCCTATGACTACTTGTCAGAATTGTTACTCAAAGTCTTTGGTCAAATAATCACATTTTAAGAGTATGAGACTCTTGGACACATGGTCGAGTAATTTAATCCACAGAACGAGTAAGTATTGCTTGGGCTAGGTGTGACGTAGTCAACCTAGTGGTGACTAACATATAGACCATGTCATAAACAAGTGGATATAAGACAAGTGAAAGGAACGAGACACGATTAATTGTAGCTACTAAAAGGTTCAGAAGTAGTTATGGAATCAACCGATGATTTTTAGGTCAATTGGGGATCAAGATGTACTACTAGGTGTCACTCATAATCATTCCATAATTAATGGCTAATTATGGATGACCAACATAACCGGGAATCTATAAGATCACACTCATTACGAGTTTATCTTAGAGACTTTAAACGAGTTTGAGAATTGAATTCTCAAATCAAGAGAGAGATAGAGTTTGGTTGAACTAAATCAAAAGGATAAATATGAAAAGATATTTATCAGAACGAAAGTACAAATCGTCCATGACTATTGTAGGAGATATAGATTTATTATGATTTGATAATAAACCAAAAAGGGTTCGGTTTAGTTATGAAACAACTTGATTTAATAATAAATCAAAAGTGTTTGGTTTAATTATGAACCAAGATGATTTTGTTTTCAACCAAACTTAATCTTAATGGTAATGAATCGGGTTGACTTTGTTTATTGGATTTGGGAGATGACTTGCTCTCCAAGTTATGTAGAATTATATAAATATCCTCAATAAGGAGAAGAGAGTAGTGATTTATTTTTGAAAGAAAATTCTAATTTGATTAGGGCTTCTTCTCATCCTCTTCTCCTCTCCCTTTCCCTCTCTCTAGCTACCGCTCAAGCTCTTGTCATCCAAGAGTTAGCGCCGGCCATCTCCAGCCATCGAATTCGGTGCCGATAAATTCAGTGTCGACGATTTCAGTGCCGACAAATTTAGTGTCAACGATTTTTGTGTCACACCGCTCTCTAAATCATGTCATGAGAGTTCTCTCGGATTGCTTCATCTTCACACTTGGCTAGTATTGATCGGAGAAGAATGACTCGTGACTTCTTGAAGTCGTCTCAATGATAACTCAGCGTGGATATGAATAGAGGTGAGTCATTCGAGTGTCGTTTGGTTGATTCCAATTCCACTCCTCATCAATCAGCCACTTGCTCGTTGATTTCAAAGCACGCTTGCCTTACGAAGCTAGCAAACACTATCTACAAGGTTCAATCATGAATCGTTAGGTACGCCTAGCGTAAACTTACTTCCCGTAAAATTTTAATTATGTGATCATTGTCTATATGTGTTGTATCCTTGAATACGTGTGGTATAAGTGATGTAATGATTAAAAATTATTATTATTTTATTTCCGCTGTGCATGTTTATGAAACATGTTTTAGCATATATCACATTGATCATTTCCCAATAGTAGTATCAAAACCTGATCATATTTCGACATGATCGTAAAATTATTTTATGAGTGATAGTTGGTGATAGATTGATTTCTAGATTTTTTTTCTAATTTTTTAGGAAATTATAATTTGGAAAGATTCTAAAATAATTTAAAATTTTTCATTTTGAAAATTTTCTATAAATAATTTTAAAATTTTAAATTTGAAAGGTTCTAAATTTTTAAGATTTTTTTTTTATAAAGTTTCCCTAATTTGTTAGAAAATTCTAATTTTATAAAATTATGAAATAATTTAGAAATTTTCATTTTGGAAATATTCTATAAATTAATTTCTAAAATTTTCCTATTTTTATTACATATTTATTTTTTTAGAAAGTTTCCTAATTTGTTAGGAAATTCTAATTTTGAAAATTCTAAAATAATTTAGGAAAATTTATTTTGAAAATATTTTGTAAATTAATTTTTAGAATTTTTCCTATTTTTATTACGAATTTCTATTTTCAGAAAGTTTCCTAATTTGTTAGGAAATTATAATTTTAAAAAGTTCTGAAATAAATTGAAAATTTTCAATATGAAAATATTCGGTAATAATTTAGAAAATTTTAATTTGGAAAGATTCTAATTTAATAAGAAAATCTAATTTTGAAAAGTTTCTTAATTTAATAAGAAATTTTGTAAAGTTTCTAATATTTTTTAAAAAAATCATATATAAAAGATTATAAATTGATTAAGAAATTCTAATCATAATTTCCTAATTTTTTTGGTAATTTAAAATTAGAAATTTTTTTAATTGATTAAATCTTCTTCTTAATTGAGAATAATTTTCTAGATAAAATATATAATTAAAATATAGAAATTTATTTTCTAATTTAATTATAAGAATCTTGTTTTTTGTAAATCAAATTTTTAATCATACTTTATTTACAAATAATATTATAATATCTATGATATAATTTATGTTAGGTCATGCCACATATGTATGTCATATGAATGCATTAGATGTTTATACCATACGTGTGATGTGCTATATCATTATATATGTCATGTGTGCGATGTATAATGTGCGTAGATTATATACACTTTTATCCATACTTTGACGCACATTCACATAATTTATTTGCACTTGATCTGTGTATTTCTACACCTCTTATCATATGTTCAGCATAATTATTATTATTTTTATTTGAGATCTACTCTTTGTGTATTTTTTTGTTGACAGAAGTCACTTTTGGGATGAAAACGACGTTCATAGACGATTTGGAGAACAAGCAAAGACAAAGGGCTTGGCTGTGTGAAGTTCACAAGGTCATGCCACTTATCTGAGGTGGAGAAGACTTTGGTCGTGTGATCTACACGACCGTGCCAAGAAGTAGAGGAGGAGATGGCCATGATCGTGTGAAGCCACATGACCGTGTGGTTCGTCCAGAGACCAAGCAGAACATGGTCGTGTGAATCCACACGACCGTGTCACCTGACCAGAGGACAAGCAGAGGTTGGCCATGTGGATGCCACATGGCCGTGGCACGGGCCGAGCTAGGCTCGTGCCTAGCACTATTTAAGGGGATTTCTTCCCCTTTCTAAGAGGAGAAAGGCTCTCCCTTTGGGGGATCCAACTTGGCGCCGATGTACATTCTCTCCACTCCCCATTCGACAATCCAAGGCCGTTTTCATCATCTCATCGACTTCAGAAGTAAAGAATTGGATCCGAATATCACTCAACACAATTGGATAAGTTTCTTCTCCCTTCTTCTTCTAGTTGGGTTTTAATGCTTTCAATTCTTATGTCTTTGAATTCTTCCCTTCGTGCTATGGAGTAGATCTATTATTCTAGAATTAAGGGAGTAATTGTGATGTGGATTGATGTAAGAACTCATGGATACATCAATTTACTATCTATATGACATTACCATACCTTGTATCTATTTGATCTTATATGTATGTATTGTGTTTGAGCTTAATTCTCATATTTAATTGAATATTTGTGTAGAATTGTTAATTCCGTTGGGGGGAATGCCCTAGATTATATGACTGAGAGACCCTTGTGACAGGGGTAACCCGTTTCCAGATGTCTAGGGTATTACCTTGAAAGGAGAAGCAATTCCCTACAAGGAAGTAGGGAGTTAGACATGATTGTTATATATATCTCTATGGTTATTGAGTAGTGCATTCTTGTGATTTATGATCGAGGGACCCTAGTGATAGGAGTGACCTATTACCAGACTTCATAGGAATAATTTATATTTAATAGCATGGGATATTGATCCAAATAGCATTCCGGCTTGACTACTGCAGGGAAGAGTCGGTAATGAATTTAGCTTCCTACAAGTGTATGAGAATTGAGGATGGAAAATTGGTGAACCATGATACATTGATAAACATTATAATGAAACCAAACCCCTAGAATATCTCCCAAATCAAGTCTCTCTCTCTCTCTTTCCTTTTCTCAATATCATTTCTCTTTACTTAGCACGTGACTCTCAACCATTAATTGTTTAGCTAATTTTTTGTGAGAAATCACTAGTGCTTATAACCAGTTCTTGTAGGTTCGATAATCTTTTATATTACTGACAACGTTGTCGTACACTTACGGCAACATAACAATGTGTTATATTATTAATTATGCCATGATTAGATGTAATTATGTAATGCGTGTGTGATGTCATGTCATCATTTATGGCATACGTGTGATGTCATGTAGATAGTGCATTTGCATGGTGATGATAAGACTTAAATCCCTTATGTAAAATATTAAAATATACACCTTCTGTTAATATGGTAAAACTAGAGTTTGATTGATTTCTTTTTGAGTTATTGGCCAAAGTCAAACTCAACCTAAAATTAAATATGTTTAAACCATCGAGATACGATCTCATGATTAACGGGTTAGTTTTAACTTGAAGTGTTGATTTGTTGTGCCAAAGCTAAGGTCAACATGGATAGAGGTAAAGTTGAGTGATATACATTTGATGTATATTTGTTAATGTGTTAACAACCTGATGTTTATGTGAATATTCAATTGGTTGATAGCATAATTTGATAGTTATGTATATGTGATAGATAATCAGTATACGTGATACCTACCACTATAACTAAGAATGATTTGTTGGTCAAAGTCAAGGTTGTTCTTATCTATAATGGATATCAAATCACTTGGAAAAAACCTACGATCTTCCAAATTTTAAGTAAGAGCTTTTGAATTCGATAAGTACGTTGGAATCCATATACGTGTATAAATTATTTACATTTATGGAATAAATCATCTCTCTCATATTTGCTTGATTATGTATTTCTAGTTTATTAGAATAAGCATGTTTTTTTTAATTTGTGCTCAACTTTAGAAACCAACAAACTGATCAGACTGAACTTCTTGGATTGCCTTCGCAGCTTAAGAATTGTTCTCAAGGCTAAAAAGGAAGAACTGGCTCAAAAGGATCCATGTTACCATTGTGGTAAGATGGAATATTGGAGAAGAAACGGTAAGATTTATCTTGAGTGCATGAAGAAGAGAAAGACATCTGATGCCCTACCTCCTTCAAATTGCTTCGAGATTGAATAATACTTCTTCAATTATTTGGTATTGGATACTAAGTGTGTCTCACATATATGTAATGACATATGTGGGCTAAAACAATAGTAGACGATGAAATAATCAATTAGCTTCATACACGTGACATAGTCGCCTTAGCCATATAAGTAAGAAACACATGTCTGAATTACACAAGAGTGGAATTCTGAAATCATTTGAATTAAATTCATTTGATACATGCAATTCATGTTTAAAAGGCAAGATGACTAAGTTATCTTTTTCTGAAAAGGTGAACTAGTGGGAGAGTTGCTTGGCTTTATACATACTGATGTATGTGGACTGATATCAACTCTAGCACGAGGAGGTTACAGCTACTTCATTACCTTCATCAATGTTCACTCATGATTTGGATATATGTATTGAAATACAAGTCTGAGGCCTTTGAAAGGTTCAAAAAATTCAAAAATGAAGTAAAGAAACATCTTGGCAAAGGTATTAAAATACTTTGATCCGATCAAGGTGGCAAATATTTAAGCCAAGAGTTTCAAGATTATTTCAGAGGCAAAGGGATATTATCTCTATGAACTCTGCCTTATACGCCACACCATAATAGTGTGTCTGAAAGGAGAAATTCAACCTTGTTAAATATGATTAGGTCAATGATAAATCTTGTAAGTCTTCCCAAAGCCTTTTGGGATTACACACTCGAGACAATTATTTACTTGCTAAACAGAGTTCTAACTTAGGCAGTCTCTATTACTCCATTTATGAAATGGACTAGTAAAAATCCTTATTTATCTTATTTGAAAATATGAGGTTGTCCTGCTTATGTGAAGAGGACAGTATCAGAAAAGTTGGATGTTAAGTCTGATAAGTGTATATTTATTGGTTATCCTAAGGAAACTAAGGGTTACCAATTCTATCATCTCTTGGAACAAAAGGAGTTTGTTTCAAGGCATGTTGTATTTCTAGATAAATAGTTTCTCTTGTAGAAAATAGTGGGAGTAAGGTTGGACTAAGAGTAGTTCAAGTGACTCCAATAGACACACAAGAGATGCCTAATCAAGAATCACAATTGATTACTCATTAGGATGATGTAGCAGTCGAACCTGTTGATACACCACCTTTTTATAGATCTAGTAGGATATGTCTAATTCACAAGAGATGTGGATTTCTCATAGGTGAATGAGAGACCTATTACTCATTGAGGATGAGAAGCCTACTAGTTATAAAGAAGTTCAAAAAAGTTTAGAAAGGGACTCATGGTTTGAAAACCACGAAATCGAAAATGGATTCCATGTTTGGAAATCAAGTTTGGCACTTAATGAACCCGCCCGAAGGTATAATACCTATTGGGTGCAAATGAATTTTCAAGATGAAAATCAACATGGATGTGAGTTTGATTTCTCACAAAATCTTAATGCCTTAGGTGTACAAGAAGGTTAGTGGGAGTGCGGTCATATTCCTAGTGTTTTATGTTGATAACATATTATTTCTAGGAAATGATGTACCCTTTCTACAGTTAGTTGAAGTTTGGTTGTCTAAAATATTCTCCATGAAAGACATGAGAGAAACAATCTATATCCTTGAGATTAAGATCTATACAGATAGATCGAAAATGTTGCTTAGTCATTTACAGTCTACATATATCGATAAAGTGTTAAAACAGTTTAGCATGAAAAAAATCCAAGAAAGGTTGTCTTCCCATGTGGCATAGATTTACCTTTCGAAGTCTATGTGCTCGAGCACACAAGACGAGAGGATTCACATAATTTAGATCTTATATGCATTAGCTATAGAATCAATTATATATGTTATGTTATGTTATGTATGTGACCTAGTATATCGTACGCTCTGATTTTCACGAGCAAATATCAATCATATCCAGGTATGGATCGTTCGGTAATTGTCAAGGTAATCCTTAAGTACTAAAGATTTGTACTTGGTATATGAAAAGGGTAATATGATTATATGTGGGTATATTGATGTCAATTTCTAGATAGACAAGGATGATTCTAAGTTCCAGTTTGGATACGTATTCATCTTAAAATGGAAGCGCAATAAATTGGAAAGATTCTAAGCAAGAAGCCTTTGCAAATTCTATCCCTGAGGTGGAATACATTACAACTTCTGAAGTAGCAATGGAAGTGGTTTAGATCATGAAGTTCGTCACTAAACTTGGATAAGGTTCTGAGCATTGTTAAAGTAGTACCAGTTTACCGCAACAACAATTAGGCCATTGACTAGGCCAAGGGATCCAGGTATCATCAACGATCTAAAACATATGCTTTGCCACTATCACTTAATCAAATAGATTTAAATAGGAGTGAAATACAAATCAAGAAAATTCTTACCGAAAGGAACCCAGCGGATCCTTTGAAAACCCTCTACCTCAAAACTAGTTTGAGAGTTATGTAGAGGTCTATGGTATTGGATATCGTGGGGATTGACATTAGGCCTAGTGAGAGTATATTATATTTGAGAGGTGTCCTAAGGTAATCACCTTAAATATTGTATCATTTATTGGATACATGAAATTCACTATTTGAGTACACATTCCCTATGTGTATAATTGGATCTTAAACTCATACTAAATGTCCGCAATACGATTCATAGCATGAGAGAACTTGTGATTCGATCACAATAAGTGAGCATCTCTACATGTGTAATTATAAATGTATTGAAATATTCCCTAGTCGATGAATTGATGAGTTTGGACATCATCAATTTTGTAAGACTAGCATGAGTTATACTTTTTGGTCTAACCAAGCAGATGTTCCTCACTAGATGGAGACATTGGGATGTTGAGAGTTAAACATATATGTTAGTTATGGCAACTAGTTCATTGGAGTGATATGTTATGAGACTTCATATGGATCTCTACATATATAGATATGTCAATGAAGATCTCATTGCAGCTTGAGTGCAAGCTTCCTTCGACTCGAGGTATTCAAGTTACCTAAGTCATGGATACTTATAGTTTGACATCTTGAGCAAACCTCTCCTTGGAGGTGTGGACCCAAGATGATTGAGTATAAGTCAAAGTATCCGAAGGTGTTTGGATAGCCAACAAAGGATTCATCACTCCTTACAAGGAGATATATACCCTATGACTACTTATCAGGATTGTTACTCAAAGTTTTTAGCCAAAACATCACATGTTAAGAATATGAGACTCTTAGACACATGTACAAGTAATTTGAATCCATAGGACGAGTAAGTATTACTTGGGCTAGGTGTGACATAGTTAACCTAGTGGAAACTAATACATAGACCATGTCCTAACCAAGTGGATATAAGACGAGTGAAAGAAACGAGGCACGACTAACCATAGCTACTAAAAGGTTTAGAAGTGGTTCTAGAATCAACCGATGATTTTCAGGTCAATTTTGGATTATGATGTACTATTAGGTGTCACTCATGATCATTCTATAATTAATGGTTAATTATGGACAACCAACATAATCAATAACCTATAAGGTCACATACACTACGAGTTTATCTTAGAGACTTAAAATGAGTTTGAGAATTGAATTCTCAAATCAAGAGAGAGATAGAGTTTGGTTGGACTAAATCAAAAGGACAAATATGGAAAGATATTTATCGAACAGAAGTACGAATGGACCATGACTATTTAGGAGATATAGATTTATTATAATTTGATAATAAACCAAAAAGGGTTCTGTTTAGTTATGAAACAACTTGATTTAATAATAAATCAAAAGGGTTTGATTTAATTATGAACTAAGATGATTTTGTTTTGAACCAACCTTAATCTTAATGGTAATGGATCGGGTTGATTTTACTTATTGGATTTGGGAGATGACTTACTCCCCAAGTCATGTAGAATTATATAAATATCCTCTATAAGGAGAAGAGAGTAGTGATTTTATTTTTGAAAGAAAACCCTAATTTGATTAGGGCTTCTTCTCATCCTCTTCTCCCTCTCCCTCTCCCTCTCTAGCTACCGCCCAAGCTCTTGTCACCCAAGAGTTAGCGCCAACCATCTCCATGTTAGGATGTATACTAAAAGCCTTGTTTTTTTATGAACATTTATTTTAAAATTAGAATCACATTAATCAAATGTCTGCATTTAGTTAAATACAGTTGTCCATTTAATTTATATTATAGATAACATGGTGTGTGGTGTCACACAGAAGATCATGTTATCAGTTCCTTATAAATTATAAACAGTAGCTCACAACCAAGATGGATTGGGACAAACCATTGGAATGGTTGTAGTATAATTTGGTATTAGTTTATCTTGACTATAAAATTACACTAGTACACTATGTGTGTATTGAGCAGGACCATTTGAGGTTGTTCCTTTTATACTGACTGCATAAAAGAACATAACCTCTGTTATTATGGATGTACATACTCTTAATCTCGATATAATAACAAGCACATATACTTAGTATTTATTTCTTTAATTTATCAATGGGTGAGATTTATTCTTTAAATCAATAAGCTTGATAAGTTGGGAAATAATATTATTTATATAGTGTGTTGTTGATTATAGAAGAAAATTGTGTCATAGTTATCTAGGTTGATGATGTTCCCTTGAGGATCTCATAAGGATTGCCATGTAAACCTTGCAGGTGGACTTAGTCCGACATGACAATGAAGTTGAGTGATACTACTCTTGGAGCTAGATATTAATTAAGTGAGTTGTCAGTAACTCATTTAATTAATGGACATTCGATATCTTAAACACAGAGAGATTAATGCACTCATGATATGAATGAGCCCATAATGTAATATGGGATTGGTGCGGTAGTTCAATAATAACTTTTTAGTGGTATGAGTTATTATTGATGAACTTAAGTTTGGTGTTTAGGTCGAACACAAGAAGCTCAAGCTCATCGGGAGGCTAAAACCTATTCCTCCTCTCGGTTCCTGCTGTAGCCTCTATAAAGTCTCGCGTTCACCCGTTTTGATTTTCCTTCTTACTCAAATGAGGGGTCGGCCACATCCTTGCTTGGTGCCCAAGCAAGGGGCCGGCCAAGCCATGCTTGGTGCCCAAGCTGGGGCCGGCCATACAAGAAGAGAAAAGGAAGTTTTGTTGAAAATAAAATTTTGTTAAAATCTTTTCTTTTATAGCTTTCTACAATGGATTAAAAGAGATATTTTAATTTTGTTAAAATCTTTCCTTTTTTGTAGTTATCTACAATGGTTAAAAGAGAAATTTTAATTTTGTTAAAATCTTTCTTTTTTTTTAGTTATCTACAATGGTTAAAAGAGAGATTTTAATTTTGTTAAAATCTTTCCTTTTTTGTAACCAACCATTATAGGAATAAAAGGAAGATTTTGTTTAAAACAAAATTTTGTTATAATCTTTCCTTTTATAGCTATTTACAATGGTTTAAAAGAGAGATTTTAATTTTGTTAAAATCTTTCCTTTTTTGTAACCATCTACAATAGCAAATAAAATAAAATTTTATTAAAAACTTTCCTTATTAGCCGCTAGCAAAGATTATAAAAGAGGAGGAAGGGATGCTCTCAAAAAACAACCAAGGCTCCTCTTCTAATTTCTTGTGGTCGGCTCTTCCCGCTTTTCCCTTTCCTCTTCATAAGGGTCGGCGGCACTTGGAGAAGGACCTTCACCTTGTGGCCGGTTGCTTGGAGGAGAAGAAGAAGAAGGCATCTTCACTTTGTATTCTTTGGTGGTCGAAAGCTTGGAAAAGAAGGAGAATGTCGGGTGTCTTTGTCTTGGTAGATCGTCGCCCACACGTCCAAGAGGAGGAGAGGAATACAGCAGACGATCAAGAGGTCTTTAGCTACAAGGAAAGGTACAACTAGTTCTTTATTCCGCTGCGAACTAGTTTAGTTTTTCTTTGTATGGATCCTGAAATACCAACACAAGAGGCTAACGATTTTGAGTTTCGATTTTATGCTTCGATTTTATGTTTCAATCTTGTGCTTCGATTGAGGTCTCTTTAGTTAAACCTAGGGTTTACTGTGAGGAGTTTAAATATTCAATTTCTTTGAAAGACTTTGTCTAGGAAGTGGTGGATGATCTCATAACCAAGAAGGTCGAGTGCCTCGCCAACGACCTGGAAGTCAATCCTTGAAATAGATATTTAATCAACTTTTGTAATATGGTTTAACTTTTGAAGAACACATGAGTTGAACTTAGAGTAAAAATATTAAGTTTCGTTTCCAATCCAAGTTTAACTTATGAAGAACACATGATTTGAATTTGGAGTAAAAATGTTAAGTTTCGTTTCCAATCCAAATTTAAGAACACATGGGTTGCTAGGAAAAGTTATGTGCTTGTACAAATTTTTATACAGGGGAAACAGAACGGAATTCCAGGTAGCACCCAACACTCCAGCCACTTAATTTGGTACCGACAAATTCAGTGTCGACGATTTCGATGCTGACAAATTCAGTGTCGATGATTTTAGTGTCACACCGCCCTCCAAATCATGTCGTAGGAGTTCTCTTGGATTGCTTCATCTTCATGCTTGGCGAGTACTGATCAGAGATGAATGACTCGTGGCTTCGTGAAGTTGTTTTAATGATAACTCAATATGGATATGAATAGAGGCGAGACTTTCGAGTGTCACTTGATTGCTTTCAGTTCCACTCCTCATCAATCGATTGCTTGCTCGTTGATTCTGAAAGAGGCTTACCTTGCGAAGTTAGCAAACGCTATCTATAAGGTTCGATAATGAATCGTCAGGTACGCCTAGCACAAACTTACTTTCTATGAAAATTTAATTATGTGATCATGTCTAGTCGTGTTATATCCTTATATGCATATAGTGTTGATGTAATAATTAAGAATTATTATTATTTTTATTTCTGCTACACATGTTTATAAAATATATTTTAACACGTACCACATCGGGCATTCCCCAACACTACTCACATTAGTGTCACTATGCAAGTTGTCCCAAGAGATGACTTTCACTTGATGGTGAAAGATACATCTATACAAGGAATGAAAAGAGAGCAAAAGTAGAGTCGATTGATATTTTTTTGGATCTAGAAAATGCATTTATGGTATCATTGGTTAACAATGATTCCTTAATTGATGAGCTTTATAAATTAAACATTATAACTCCTATGGTTGACAATGTGGTTATGCATAGTAGAGGTACAAAATACAAATTAATTGATGAGAATTCATCTAGGGCTATAAATGAACCAAACGTTCGTGAACAAGCTTAGTGTTCAGCTTGGTAAGAGCTTGTTTATATTCTTTCAATATACACAAGATCAATTAAATAAACAAGCTTGAATAACTCGTTAAACTAAACAAACAACTTTGAACACATATGTGTTCAGCTCGTTAATGTTCGTAAACAACGTTCGTGAATAATATTCACGAACCATGTTCATTAATAAAACTATTATTAATATGCTAAATAAACAAAACAAAACAAAATAAAATAAATAGACTTGAATTATCAAGCTCCATAACTAATAAAAAAAGTACAAGTTTCAAACAATCAAACAAGCTTAAATTTAGAGCTCGATAACATCTAAACAAACCAAGCTCGAACCAAACTTAAATTTAGAGCTTGATAGCATCTAAACGAACTAAGCTCAAGTCAAGTTTCAAATAATCTCAAGCTTATAAAAAAATAAATCAAGGCAAGCTTAAACAATCATTTCAATGGCTTGGTTCATTTTAAGCTCGGCTTGGCTTGGCTTGACTTGGTTACCTTATCAAACAAACTTGAACACCCTAAAGCTCAGCTCGGCTTGGCTTGGCTTGACTTGGTTACCTTATCGAACAAACTTGAACACCCTAAAGCTCGGCTCGGCTCGGCTCGGCTCGGCTCGGCTTGTTTACAATCCTAAATTCATCCATGTTGTGGCATAGGTATTTAGGATATATATATAGACAAACCTAAAAAGGTTAATGTTACATGGAATTTTTAATTCTCTTGACATGTCAGACTTTGATGTCTAATTGAGTATTTTAAGGGGAAGACAACTAACAAAAGAAATAATAGAGCAAGTTGTTGTAGTGATGCTTTAGAGTTAGCACAGATGTATATTTGTGGATCATTCCCTAAGGCATCTTGAAATGGACACACATATTTTATTAACTTGATTCGACTATATGTACCTTATTCATGAGAAATTGCAATCTTTGGACATATTCAAAATTTTCAAAGCCGAAATTGAAAATCAATTAGGTAAGAAAATTAAAGTCGTTCGATCTAACGGTAAAGGTGAATATTACGATAAATATGATGGATCAAGTGAACAACATCCAAGACCTTATGCGAATTATCTTACTGAGTGTGGGATTGTACCTCGGTATACCATGTCCGGTACACCTAGTAGAATGATGTAGCTAAGCATTGCAATCAAACCCTAAAGATATAGTGAGAAGTATGATGACCTTCACTTCTCTACCAGAGTCTTTATGAGACGAGACACTCAAGATTATAATTTACATACTCAATAAAGTACCTAATAAAGCAATAACTAAAATCTCATTCAAGATGTGGATGGGTAGACAACCTATCATTAGACATTTACACATCTAGGCTTGTCCAGTTGAGGCTATGCCTTATAACCCTAATGAAAATAAATCAGACTCAAGGACTGTTAGTTGTAATTTTATGGGTTACCCTAAGAAGTCAATGAAGGATCGAAAAGAATTTAGATATCTCCACAATTGCATGATATTGTCCACTTTGGGCCTAGACCCTCATGACTTTGCTCTTGGGCTCTCCCCAAAAGGCCTCATGCCAATGGAGATATCTTTTCTCTTATAAACTCATGATCTTTCTCATGTGTTTCCAATATGGGACTATGTTTGCAACCTTACAACCCCAACAATCCCCCCCCTCAAACAAAGGACCATAGGCTTCCCACGTCCGATCCTCGACCCACCATGTCTTCCTGCCCCTCGGTCCACCCGACCTACTAGGACTTCATTACCTAGTCGCAACTAAGACTTCCTGCCTGGTGTCTGGTCCTCTTGATCCGAACATAGGAGCCCCCACTTTCTTTGTTCGAGGTCAATATTGTACCCACATGGCTCAATCAGACCATAGCTCTTGTGCACAGTCGGCGGTTAAACCTTCTGGCAGTCGGGGCTCTGATACCACTTGAAGGATCGAAAAAAATTTAGATATCTCCACAATTGCATGATATTGTCCACTTTGGGTCTAGACCCTCATGGCTTTGCTCTTGGGCTCTCCCCAAAAGGCCTCATGCCAATTGAGATATCTTTTCTCTTATAAACTCATGATCTTTCTCATGTGTTTCCAATATGGGACTATGTTTACAACCTTGCAACCCCAACAGTCAAGGGGGTATAAATTTTATCATCCTTTAATAGATTCTTCTTGAAAATGAGAGATGCCAAATTCATTAAAGATAGTAGGAATAATAAGGGTAGGAAAGTATCTTTTGAGGAAAGTATTAGCGATCCTCCTATGGTCACTACAAGTGTAATTAGTAGCAGTATGGTCACCATACCACACATTATGGATATTGCACATCTAGTGGGAGTAGTGAGTCGAGATATTCCCATGTCACTTCTAATCAATTGGAGGAGTCTACCATTGAAAGTGAGATATTGTCTCATATTGATGAGTAAGTACCTTAATCACCTCAAGTATAAGTGCCTTTAAGGTCATTCATAAGGGAACGGAGAACCACAATTTCTCATGATTATGTTTATCTCCAAAAGCATGATTTTACATTAGGTTAGAAAGTGATCTTACATTTTTCCAAGAGGTCAAACAATACTCTAACTCTGAAAATAGATTAACGTCGTGTAAGAAGAGTTGAAGTCTACGATAAATAATGATGTTTGAGAACTTGTCGAATTACTTGAAGGTTTGAAACCCAGTTGTAAATGGATATTTAAAACTAAGTGAGATTCAAAGGATAATATCAAAATGTATAAGACTTGTCTTGTTATTAAGGATTTACTCAAAAGAAAGGCATTGATTACAAAGAGACTTTCTCATACTTGTCGATAAAAGACTCCCTTAGGATAATCATGATACTTGTAGCTCATTATGATTTGGAGATACACCAAATAGACGTAAAGATTACATTCAATGGAAATGTTAAGGAGTCTATATATATGGTACAACAGGAAAACTTTAAGTCCTTAGACTCAAAGCACCTAGTATGTAAATTAAAGAAGTTCATTTATAGTTTGAAACATGTATCTCGTCTTTGGTACCAAAAATTTGATCAAATGATCATATCTTTTGGATTTAGAGAAAACTCTATTGATCAGTGTATATATGCCAAGTTTAGTGGAAGCAAGTTTGTTATACTTATCTTGTATGTTGATAACATATTACTTGCAAGTAATAATAAAGGTTTGCTGTATGAAACCAAGTAAATTCTATCTAGTATATATTTTTAAAATGAAAGATTTTAGTAAAGTATATTTTGTTTTAGGCATACAAATATCTTATAATCGTTCAAGATACATTCTTCGATTTTCACAACAAGCATATATTAAAAAGGTACTTATGAGATGTGACATGTAAAACTATGTACCTAGTGATACATCTGTGTCTAAAGGTGACAGATTCAATTTACAATAGTATCCACATCTTGAACTTAAAATAAAGGAGATAAAATAATTTTTTTATGCGTCAACTGTGGGAAGTGTCATGTGTGCATAGGTTTATACACGACCAAATATAACATTTATAGTGGGAATATTAGGTTATATATCTAAGCAACCTAGGACCGTTATACTGAAAAGCAGTAAAGAGAATGATGCAATATTTGTAGAGAACTAAAGGATATATGCTCACGTATCAGAGATCAGATCACCTGGAGGTGATTGGATATTCTGACTCTAATTTTTCTGGATGCTTGGATAGCAGGAGGTCTACTTTAGGCTACATTTTCATGCTCATTGGAGTGGTTATATCTTGGAAGAGTGCCAAGTAAATGCTAGTAGTCACTTCTACTATGGAGGCAGAGTTGATATTGTTGGAACCCCATGGGTGTTTTGGTGTGATCAACAAGTTAAGTTAGGTCCTGTGTGTTTCTAACCTTGTGTCTAAGTGTGCATGAGCTTAAGAGCACATGTAGTCGAGCGGAAGACGCAGCTAGCGAGAAGGACGGCAGTCCGAGGGACGAGGTGTTGCGGAAGAGTACACCGACGGACGAGTAGGAAGCGTACGGTGGTTCCGAGGGACGAAAGCCGGAGCGGAAGATTGCTCGGGGAGCAAGAGATGCAGCTAGCCAAAAGGACGGCACGCGGTGCGTCTGAGGGACGAAGACTGCGGATGAGTACGTCGGCGGACGAGAAGGAAACACGCGGCGATTCCGATGGACGAGAAGCCGGAGGGAAGCCCGCTTGAGAAGACCGGAAGTTGGGTTCGGGTAAGCCCTTTTCCGGATGGCAGAGATCACCCAAGCGAACGGATCCGGAGTAGAAGACCCTGACCGAGCCAAATCGGAGCAGAGGTCCCGGACGAAAAAGTCAACCACTGTTGACTTTTAGGCTCCGGGGCATCCGAAATCCTTCCAGACGCTCGGACCTGGTTTTTTCACCACATCGCGTCAAACGCGATCTAAACGTTGGGGATAAAGTTTTATCCCTCCAGGGCACCCGGAACCCCTTCCAGGCCCCCCGACCAAGGCTATAAATATAGCCTTGGTCCAGAAGCTCTTCATCAATTCAGAACAACTCATTATAACAACACTTGTACGCTCTCTCTAGTTTAGCTTCTCTAGTTGTGCGCTTCACTGCTGTAAAAAGGCTTCTCCGCCAGAAGGAGATAATAGTACGACGTCTTCCTTGGATTAACAACCTCCCCGGTTGTAACTAAGTCAACTCTTTGTGAGCCTTTCTTTTTCTGTTTTCTGTTTACTTTATTATTCTGCAAGTGTTCTGTTGAAAGTTCGAGAAGAGTCTTTGTTTATTCTTTTAGGGCTATTCAACCCCCCTTCTAGCCGGCCCAACGGTCCTACAGATATCATGCTATGAAACATCAAATCACGGGATTTGACTGTGAAACTTCATCACAGTGCTGTAGATCATTAATGACATTGACGGACCATTAAGAAGGATGAACTGTAATAATAAAGCTGCAAAACTTTATGCTAAGAACAACCGCAGTTCATCGAAGTCCAAGCACATCAACATCAAGTTTCTGGCAGCTAAAGAAAAGTTCAGAGTCGTCAAGTGATGATAGAGTACATCAGCGTAGATTCCATATTGGCAGATCTACTCACCAAGGATTTAGTGTTTAAGGTATTAATTCATGCACATGTTGTGGATATGAGAGTCTTTATTATGAAAAAAGAACTCATTTAGTGAGAGTCTGTATTTTCTTTATTACTTTATATTTTTGTTAATAAAAACAAACACTTTGTTTTGATTATTGTATGTGCTTATAGTTCAAAAGATTAATGGAAATTTTATTTATTTATTTGACACTCTGAAATAAAGTATCATGATTTATTGTTGTTGTTTAACATTGGTGTTTATAAATATGATATAGATTTCTTTTGGAATCATAAGGTTTAGATCATAATTTGCTAGTGTAGTTTAACATAAAATATTTTTTTTGTAAATATGATCAAACCCTTTTGGATCACTTTAGGACTAGTTGAAAATTTACATGTACTAATTACATTTTATGTAATTTTTATTTTACACATCCACATTTTAATCTATGTCATTAATGACATTGGTATTGTGATTACTGTTAGACTTATTACGAGCATATATAGTAGTTATGATATCTTTAGTCATATACTAATAAAATTAATGAACCAGATTATTTATAAGGGTATTATGTACTCATAAAGTTTCATATCAACTAAAGTTATTCTTGTATTTCATATACAACTCACGTGTAGCTAAAGTGGACGATCGTTAGATATTATTATCCCTTTAGTGGGCTTAATTGTATTATTAATATGAATACGAACTAAACCCGTTTAAGTGATATAACTTGAGGTTGTTAGGTTTTGATTTATTGGATGTGGGTTTAATGAGTAAAAACTTTTAGTCCGATCCGTTATCATCTATGAGTTGATAACATATCAAAGTGTTTATATAAGAGAGAGGTCACCAAGGGATTAGAGTATCTTGACATAGCCTTTATTCCTCATTAACGAAGGTTAAATGACATCGTCAACCCTAATTCCCTTAGAAGACCTTTCCTATTGTTTCCTCTTTTTCTTCTTCCTCATGGATACTCAGACAACGCTACAAAATAAGGATGACTCTTCAATTAGGTTCCTTGTCACTTTTGGTTAATACTTTTCATATGATATGCTATGTTTTCATTAAGACAAGATCCATGCTCATATATTATATTTCTTATTTCGAGTTCTTTACCGTTCTTAGAATTCATGCCACTTAAGTTATAGAAGTTCCAACATGCTCCACATATCGCCATAGTAAAAAGTTTTAGTAATGTAGTATTATATTTATTTATCCAAATTTCTATTTGAAAGAGTGAATTAGTAGATATTTCAAGATGACACTTTGTGTGCACTAAGACATAGGGTAATAACAAAGTCTTTGAACCACATTATTATCAGGTTAGCACATGCTTGAAAGGATAACCTCTGTTAGTGCTCCTCACATGATTTTGATATTTGATAAGCATATTTAAATAAGCAATTTATGTTTGACAATTTAATCGAATGTGTAAATCGACTTGCTTAAACCGATGGACTAAATGGATCAATTGAAAAGTATTTTGACTGTAAAGGAATACTTAAAATATTTATAAATTTGAATAAAATGTATCATATAAATTACCTAAAAACTCCAAAAAAAACAGAGTTTCAACTATTACTATTTATCATTTATTGACCGCATAATTTGGTTTAGCAATCATCAAATGATTATTGTATGATAGTTATCCATTAATTGATTTGGAGATGTTTTAGTCAATCAAATAATTTTTCTAGTAGACCAAAATCGCTAAATATGAAATCTAAATTTAAATTGAATAGAGTACTACGTAATTAGTATCATTGTAAATATTTACTCTAATAAATATTAAGATATTAGAATCATTGTAAATATTTACTCTAATAAATATTAAGATAAATTTCTAATAGATATAAAATATTTTATTAGGTGCAGGATCTTTTTTATAGAAAAGACTGTTATACCAGGTATACCTCTATATATATATATATTATAGATCAATAATACTGTATTATTTAGGACTAGTAATATTATTTTTTACTCTAATAAATATTCTTTTGGATGGTCTTGTCCTCCTTAAGTACTCGAGTTACGAGGGGCATCTTAATTTTTAAGACAATTGATTACATATTGTAAGGATAACTGTAATATTTATTAATAGGGGTGTTATAATACTCCTTAGTATTAACACCCATTGTGAAGGGGTATTATAACTCTCCCACTTTGAACGTGTTCAAACAATTGAATAAAATCTTAAAATTAGAAAAAATAAATAAAATAGGTAACTAATAAATAATAAAGATATTTTTAATAATATTATTATTTATTTAAATTTTATTTATTTAATATGATATAATTTTAAATGCACGGTGGGATCCATGAATAATGAATATTAACATTAAAAAGAATATGGGTAAGAGATATGTTGTTATAACGACTATATGACAATGGACACTATATTTTTTTATGAGATGACGAGCGTTATAACTCGGATGCTCTAAGTATTATGCACACCTCTATAATTTTTTTCATTGCAATTCAATAAAGAATTATTCTTACATTTATTCACTTATCTTCGTACTTATAAAATTATACTCAAGCTTATCATTGTAAAATGATATAAAATATTAATCAATTTTTTATTTGTAAAAAAAATCATAAAACCTTTTAAGTATTTATATCTATGTAAAAATAAATTTTAAATTTATGACTTTTAAATTACTATAATGACCTTCTCAGCCACACTCATTGTCTCTTCGCTTTCTTAATTAGAATTTAGGCTCTATATATACATGCGAAAGAAGTGAAGTGATGAGCTGTAGAATTGCGTCTCCAAATCCATGCACCCCTCCACCGGTTCTCGCCGACGCCCCATGGAGGCCGCCGCCTTGGCCGGCCGCTACGATTCCGACCGAGACAGCGTCCGATCCTCCTTCAGCACCGCCATCGACTCCCGCCGCAGTTGGATCAGCGACATCAGCTTCGGCAGTTCCAGCTCGGTCTCCCTACGCTCCCACTTCACCGCCAGCGATACCGGTGGCGCTGGCCCTCACCAACCGAAGATGAAGCCCCACAAGGCGAACCAGGCCGAATGGGAGGCCATCCGCCGCCTCCGCGTCGCCTCCTCCGGCCAAATCCGCCTCGACCACTTCCGCCTCCTCCGCCGCCTCGGCAGCGGCGACCTCGGCAACGTGTACCTGTGCGAGCTCCGCGCCCCCGCACCTGCCTGCCTCTACGCCATGAAAGTGGTAGACCGTGAGGCCCTTGCCTTCCGCAAGAAGCTCCATCGCGCGGAGATCGAGAAGGACATCCTTCGCACCCTTGACCATCCTTTTCTCCCCACCCTCTATGCTGACTTCGAAGCTGCCCACTACTCCTGCCTCCTCATGGAGTTCTGCCCCGGAGGAGACCTCCATGTCCTCCGCCAGCGACAGGCAGGCCGCCGCTTCCCCATCTCCTCCGCCAGGTAAATTTCTCAAATCCCCTTATCGTAATGCCACAATCCATCTCCGTACCGGTGGAGCATTTTGACAAACAAAACTCCTGCGTTCATAGGTTTTATGCGGCGGAGACGTTGTTGGCGCTGGAGTACCTCCATATGATGGGGGTGGTCTACCGGGATTTGAAGCCGGAAAACATCCTCGTGAGGGACGACGGCCACATCATGCTCTCTGACTTCGATCTCTCCCTCAAATGCGACGTCGTCCCCAAACTCCACATGATGCAGCGCCTCGGCAGCGGAAAGCTCCCGGCGAAGAGCACCGCCGCATCCTGCGTGCCTCCCATGCAACCCGTCCTCTCCTGCTTCTATGGCGGCGACAAAAAGGCAAAGCGGCCACCGCCGAAAAAGAACCCCTGCGCGGACGACCCGGAAGAGACCGAGCAGGAGAATCAGATCGAGGTCGACCCGGAACTGGTGGCGGAGCCGATCGCTGCGCGGTCCAAGTCGTTCGTGGGCACGCACGAGTACCTCGCACCGGAGGTGATCTCCGGCGGAGGCCACGGCAGCGCCGTCGACTGGTGGGCCCTCGGAGTGTTCCTCTACGAGATGATCCACGGCCGGACGCCGTTCAAGGGCGAGGACAACGAGAAGACCCTCGTCAACATCCTCAAGCAACCGCTCGCGTTCCCGCCGACGCCATCCCCAACAGATCCCAACAAGAACACGGACGACGCGGCGAATGCCCGAGATCTGATCGCGAAGCTGCTGGTGAAGAACCCCAAAAAGCGCATCGGAAGCACCAAGGGCGCCGCCGAGATCAAGCGGCACGAGTTCTTCAAAGGCGTCAACTGGGCGCTCATCAGGTCGGTAAGCCCACCGGAGGTGCCCAGAAACAGAGCAACGAGGAGCAGCAGCAGCAGAGCACCCGCTGTGACGGTGGCGCAAAAGCTGAACAAAAAGCAAAAGGATCACGAGCCTTACAAAATCCCTCACCACATTGATTACTTCTAACTACTCCGAGAGCGGTCTCTCTCTATCGCTTTTGCGTGCGTATATACCATTTAGAATTCCATCATGGCAAATTTTAATTTACCCTCTAAAATTTAATTTAATTTGATTTATTGTCTCAAGAATCAAATTAAACTTTAGAGGGGAAAAATTAAAAATCCCTCCACCTTATCCAGTTATTTAGCGTTGCACTATCTGTCTGTTATGCTTTTGCTCTCACACTTCGTTTCCTTGTTTGTCTTTTGGGTCCTTGTAGTCTTTTGACTTGAGAGTTATCATTGTCATGGTCTCTCTTTTGGTGAACTTGAAACCTTTCTTTAGGTTTTATATATATTTTGACTATATTAAAAAGGTAGCCAAGTGCATGCGTATGCATGGAAATCCTTCCTTTCCTTCCAAATCTCTTAAATACGCACGTAGCGCAGTATTTAAATACGTAGCGCAGAGGCATGCATGCAATCATGGAAGACTTTGCATGATTTGCATGCATGTATATCTGTATCTGCACCATGTTGACCAGTGGATCGAGTGTGAGAAAAAACCATAACTTTCTCATTATCTCACTTAGATAAAATATGATGGTTCATAATAACTAGTTTTAAAACATGCATGGGACTCTTGTCACTGTAATTATTCAACTTGTGATGGACAAAATGATCGATCTACCAGAGTAATCATGCATGCCAAGAATCCAATAGCTAGAAATTGTAATGGCAAATATCCATGCAATGATGGGACTCTCTTCCCTTAGATATGCCACTCCAATTGATCATTTTTTTTCACCTTGAGAACAAATGAATTTATGAAACTCTCCCTGATAAATAGCCGCCAATCATGCCTTCACTCTCCAACTCTTGAGTGCGTATAAAACACTCGAATGATGAAGTGCAATAGATGTTGGTTAGTTTCATGATACTACTATACGAGCTATATTATTAAACCATGCATGATTAAATGAGGTGGGGTTCATGGCATAATGCGATGAGAAACTATTTACAAGGCCATCATTAATTGCCTGAAGAGAAGTCCATTTGATGCTTGCTGTAATGATATGGATGGGACTTAAACACGCAATTATAATTATTTACTTAAGCAATAATTAGGCCCGGTGTTTAGGGCTAGAATCATGCCCTCTGTGATTTTTCACTAGCAAGATGATGAGTCAGACGAACGAGATGGTACGTGCTCTCTATCAATTTTCAATTCTAAGAGATTTTCTTTGATTTTAGTTTATGGTCTTGGCCATAATATATTTTGTCTTTTCTGAAATTGTAAAATTAATCACATTGTTTGTAATATACTTTCTCAATCATAAAAAGCTTTGCAGTGTTATAGAGAAGTTAATTCTATTGGAGTCACCAATGAAAGGTGCAATACAGTGAGAACTATATCAATACTCTATCCATTTAGGATAGTGTGAGGTATTAGACAGCTCTTCGTTGGTCTAATGGTGAAAAGAAGTCCATTGAAGGTATATGATTTGTATTATAGCTTATGTTGATAAATTGTTAAAAGTTGAATGCTCTAATGAGCAACCTTACTATAAAATTTTTGTTAAGAAATTGATTTTGACATAACAAACAAAGAGACTTTAGGCATGAACTCAAGCTCTTCAAAATCTCTAAGAACTTTTGATAAAAATGTTTGATGCCTTTAGAGAGTTTCAAATATATAAAAAAGAACACTTATAAATTTAGAGGACCACCAAGTGTATTGACATGAATTTGAGACCATTAGCTCAGTGGCATGGGGCGGAGGTTGCTGCAATGAGGCCATCGGGTAGAAACTCAGTGGCAATGGGGGAATAAATCTCCTATCCCTGTATCTCATCCGGTCCGTCCCATGTTAGCTCGGATGCTACGATTTACCTCCCTCACAATGACCGTGGGTCCGGTCGGTGGGGACCCTGGGGGCGAGGATTTCATCTTTTGCTGTAATAAATTTGAGACCATTAGAACTTTACACTTTTGACCTAAAATTTTTTTGTTCGTTAGATTCAAATTTAACATGAATCTAAGATTTTTAAAATCATCAAATATTTTTAATCAAAAGTTTTTATTTAAAAACTTAAAATCTAAAAAAAATTGAGGACCACTATAAATGCAACAATAGAGTTTGAGATTTTAGTATCATAAAAAAAACTTTTAGTTAAAAGTATTTAATAATAGTTATTTTTTAAAAAAAAAATAATTTTGGTGAAGGGTACGAGCCGCTGCACGGCACCGTGGTATCGTCCACCAATCCGCGATGCTAATGCGTGGAACAACGGGGCACACATACACACAAACGCCTCCCATTCGGCTCATATCCATCGTCAGATCTCCAGAACTTCCATCGCATCCACCGTCGGAAGGCTCTCGTATCCGCCTACTCCGCCCTCCTCCCTCCTCCCTCCTCCTCTGCCGTAGCCATGTCCATCAACCTCAAATCACACGCGTTCGCCAGCAACCCGCTGAGATCCAGCCACCCCAATTCGGACCCTTCTTCCTCCCCCACTTCCGCCCTCGACGCCCTCAAGTCTTTCCTCTCCGGGGGAGACAATGAGTCGTCAGCCGTTGCAAGAGTTTTGCCTTTTCGAAAGGGCCGAGCTTTGGCCCGCTCATCCGTCTCCACTTCCAATTCGGGTCCAAAGTGGATCCTTGGGTGGGTTTCTCCTGCGAAAGTCAGGGGTATCAGGGCGGAATCTTTTGTCTACTTGGGTTCGGATCCTGAGGAGGAAAACGGCATCGTTTTTTGGGCGGTTGACGTTTCTGACGCAGCAGACCTTGAGCTGGGTCACGGTGGCGATGGTTATGGCTTCGTGGATCTAAGAACCCTGATGATTGCTACTGATTGGACTGATGCAGATGCAATGGGGGAGTTGGCAATTGCCGGACACGTAAAATGTTCTTATCGTTTGATTCTTTTACCATTTTGTATGAGCCTCATCATCAGAAAAAGAGAAAAATAATCATATCGAGATGAATGTTTATACTTTATGGTTATTGATAGAATTAATTACAACAGGAGCTACCAAATCTATCATTGTTACCTGAAATCTCAAATAAGCCGATTATGTTGCCTCTTGCTTAGATTATGTTGCCTCTTGCTTAGATTATGTTGCCACTTGATGGTGCCCTTCCTATCTGTCATCTTACAGTTTCAGTCCTCAAGTTGGTTAAAAATGTCTGCAGATGTTTTTATCTGTTTCTTCTCTGTGTTGCCATGTTGTTTTACGTAAATTTTGAATTTTCATTCTTTTGTATGACCAGGCTGGGGCACTACTAGAGTGGCACAAAACATCACGTTTTTGCGGGCACTGTGGAACTCCCACAGCCTCCGTTGATGCTGGAAGGCGAAAGCAATGCACCAACGGGTCCTGCAAAAAGAAAATATACCCACGAGTCGATCCTGTATGGGTTCATCCCTCTACTTATGTCACTGTTCAATTGGTCACTTTGCTGATTGCTCACTGATGTGCATATGGATTATGCTTCGGAGCAGGTTGTTATTATGCTAGTTATCGACAAGGAGAATGATTGTGCACTTTTGAGCCACAAGTCAAGGTCTTCTCCTCGTATGTGGAGTTGTCTTGCAGGTTTTATAGAGGTATTGGTATCATAGTGTCATATTCAGACTAACTGATACCTTCTATTGCATCGTTTAGCAAAACAATCAGTATGACATACATGTGAATTACGTTGTGATGCAATTTGAACACTTGTTGTTTTTAATGTTAGTTTAAATAGTAATTTCTGCATTATAAGATCTCAACCTTTTATATGTTCTCAGCCAGGGGAGAGCTTAGAAGAGGCGGTAAGAAGAGAAACTTTGGAAGAGACTAGTATTGAAGTTGGTGATGTTGTTTACCACAGTTCTCAGCCATGGCCTGGTACCTACCTGTCTCTTCAGTTTGATCTCTTAAGGCATGGCATGTGGGGGTTATTTGGTCGGCTTTTACTGAATTATTGGCATTGCATTCAGAATATTTTTTTTTGAAATTACTCCTTTTTGTTACATATGCTCACAAGTTTTTAAACAATATTTAATCTTTTTTGTTATGAAAAACAATAACAACAACAACCAAGACCCATTCTACTAGGTAGGGTCGGCCTGTTATGAAAAACAATCCTAATCCTATTTTTTAAGCATAGTTTCTAAAGAGTAGAGGTGAGCCTTGGCGCAATGGTAAAGTTGTTGTTGTATGACCTAAAGATTAGGGTTTGAGTCTCGATAACAGCCACCTGTAAAATAATTTACAGCGTAAGACTACGTACAATAAACCCTTTTTGGGGACCCCTAATGGAATAAAAGGTTCCATAATTAGGATGTTTCCAACTAACATTGCTATAGCTATTCCAGGCAGCTAATACTGAAAAAAAACAAATAATTAGAAATTTTCAGCGACTTAAACCAGTTGAAGTTACAGTCTCCCATAGTATCAAGTTTCATAAAGTTTGGCAAAACTCATCTACCTAATCTTTTCCGAACATTCTTAGTTAAACTTGAAACCTGTGTCTGCATTTAATCATTTGGGAGATTCCTTATTTTGTGAAGATTCTGGTAGCTTTGTCCAAAACTATAACTAAATAAAAAGGTTTGTTGAATAAACTAATCCCCAAAAACCTCCTGTTGTGAGGGAGGAACCAGACAAATAGATTTTTGCTCCATTGTTTCTTTTAAGTATATAACTCTGTGAAGATATCTTGCTCTAACTCTCTCTGGCGAATACTATTTGCACAAGGAATGAAGCAAGAGAGTGAACTAAATACAAAATTTCATACACACATAATAAGCCCAAGACAGTGATACTCAAGTTAAAAAAAGGGAAAGGCAGTTTTGACTGTCAAGCTTAGTTGTGTATCTTAGCTACGTGAAATTTTGTTGATATTGTAATGCACTAAATGCTGATGCCACATGGTTCATGAATACTTCGAGTTCTTTTTTTTTTAATTTTTCTTAGAGAAGTTCGTGACAGAAAATAAACAAAATGTGTTGGCTCACTTTTTTGCATCTTCCCTGACTAGATGATAGAAAACAAGCATCGTTGCTCATGTTTGAATTTTCTCTTATTTTTTTTTCTAACAAAGGTAATTTTTTGTTTTTTTATTTTTGAAGTATTTGGTTTTCTCAGTTGGGTCTGGCAATATGCCATGCCAGTTAATGATGGGTTTCTTTGCATATGCCAAAACATTCAATATTCATGTGGACAAGGCAGAGCTTGAAGGTAACTACTACTCTCAATATGCGATGCTAAATTTTATAAACTATAAAACTGGTTTATATTTTCCTTCTCTTCTTTCCAGATGCTCGCTGGCATAGAAGAGAAGATGTAAGAAAGGCACTTACCTACGATGAATATGAAAGAACTCAGAAGACGACTGCATTCAAAGTCAACCAAATCTGCAAGGGTCTTGAAGGAGCTCAGATCTCCTCGGCAGACTTGAATACTGGAAGCCGAGAGCTTATGCAGATGTTCGTTCCCGGACCCTATGCAATCGCCCACCATCTAATTTCTTCATGGGTTCATGATGGTGTGAATTGCATCCATCAGTTGCAACCAAAGCAATTGAGTTCTCTGTCCAACTTATGATTCAGCTTATTGATATTTCCAGGTCAAAACTGGAGTTGAATACAGGTAGCCATATCTGCGAAGACACTGACATTTACATCTCTTCAAGATAAGAAAGAAATTAGCATTGTCTTGTAGTTTCGTGAATCTTTCCCCGCCATGGTTTGGTGTCCGGTAAGGGACAGGAATGTATTTCTCAAGAATCATAGTTCAATTCTCACACTGAGTAATTGAACTACTGGTGAAACTAGGGCTCTACATTAGGAGCCGCTGTGAGGTCGTACCATCTATTTCAGAATTTTATAAAAAAATGGATCAATGAATCGTTTGTCGTACTTGTGCGGTGTTACATGTTCTATTGTATCTGGTAAATAATTTCAAGGGTGGATCTTCTTAACCAAGAATTCTTGATCCCCTAGACCACACAACTGGTATAAAATTGAGCCACTCACGTGCAAATCATGTGCACACAACTGGTATAAAATTGAGCCACTCACGTGCAAATCATGTGCACACGTCAACGCCCAAAAGCCCCAAAAACCCTAGCCCTTGCGAACTCTCCTCCCTCCAGCGTCGAAGCGTCGCCTCCCTCCCTCCAGCGTCGGCCTCCAGCGCCCCCGGCGACCTCCCTCGTCGCCTCCAGCACCTCCCCTCCCACGACTTCGAGCGGCCTCCAGCATCGCGGCGACCTCCCTCTTACGACCTCCAGCGATCTTCGTGACCTCCAACCTCGCGAACTCTGCTACTGTTGCCTTCCTCGCCGTGGCGACCTCCCTCCTGCTGCCTCCAGCAACCTCTCTCCAACGACTTCCCGCCACCTCCAGCGACTTCCCTCACCTCCAGCCGCCTCCCTCCCTGGATTAGGTAATAATGGTTGAAAATTTTATTTTGTATATACAATTTGCAAACCTAAATGTGCTGCTGCTCAATTTCCACAATTGGCAGTTACTAATGATTTTCAGCTTTGCATCAAATAGGTAATAGTGGTTGAAAATTTAATTTTGTATATACAATTTGCAAACCTGAATGTGTTGCTGCTTGATTTCCACAATTGGCAGTTATTAGTGATTTTCAACTTTGCACCAAATAGTTCCCAAGCTTATTAATGTGTTGTTTTCGAATTGCTATTTTTTTAGAAGTTCCCAAGCTTAGTGATTCACTGTAATGGAGTCTACTAGCTGAAAATTTTATTTAAAAATATTTTTTTATGCATTAGACTTTATATGATTCACTAGTTACTCTTTGTTTATCTAGCTGAAGGATTTCCACTATTATATTTGTGTTTGAGTGCTACTGGCCATATAATAATTTTTCATCGCTATTTTTTTTAGACTATGTTGGGATCTTTGTGCCCAATGGAGGGGGGGTGAATAGCGGTTCGTCGCGCTCTTGCGTCATTTGCTTCGTCTTGATGATTTGCAGCGGAATACAACTCGAAGACAAACTATACAATGCTAACAAGTAGGATTTACTTGGTATCCACCTCAAGAAGAGGTGACTAATCCAAGGATCCACACACCGACTCACTCCTCCACTATGAAATACTCCTTCTCGGTCGTAGCTAGAGGCGGAGAAGCTTCGTACAAACACACAACACTACAACACTCACACAAGAAGAAAATACAAGAATACAACTGAAATACACACTTCTTCTTGCTTACTTGTTGCTTGTTGTTGTTGCTGTTGGTGCGATTAGCACTAACGGTCTAAACTTAGGTTTTGATGAATGACAAATCAGGTTAAGTTAGGTTTGTCGTGATCTAACACTCTGATCGAGTGTGCAGGCTAAGTTCAGACAGGTCGACGGGCTGACCGGATGTCTGGCACGAAGTCCAAGTGAGTCGACGGGCTGACCGGACGCTTGGCGAGAAGTCCAGCTAGGTCGACGGGCTGACAGGATAGCTGGCGAGAAGTCCAAGCGGGTCGACGGGCTGACCAGACGCTTGGCGAGAAGTCCAGACGGGTCGAAGAGCTGACCGGACGTCTGGCAGGTGAGTAAAGGTAAGTCACTGGAAGGGAGTGACTGTGAGGACGCGTTCCCGGGAAGGCAACATTAGGCGTCGATCCGGCTTAGATCTATTTCGGATATCTAAGTCGAGATCGTGACTAGATTCCGATGTCAGAAAGACGGAATCTAAGTCATACTATTTTTGTCAAACTATAAACTGAACTAACACTCTGTTTTGTAGGTTATAAATTATATATTTGCCTCAGACTAACCTTGTCTTACAGGAGAAGAAGTCTTCTGGAGAAAAGAGGTCCGAGCGCCCGGAGGCAAGTTTTATCCCATCGCGTCGTCGCCACGTGGAGCTCACTGGTTGGATCTGCCACGTCCCACCAGGGCGCCCAGAAGGGATCCGGGGCGCCCTGAGCTTTATATAAAAGAAGGGGCAGGGGTGGAGTGGTGTCGGCCTTTTTGTATGTCACGAGGCGTTCCAAATTAATAAAGATTGAAACTCATTAAAATCAAAACAAATGTTGTAGCAACGAGTCCCAAGTAGTATTTTTTTCCAAGGGTAAACTAGTAAATGTGTGAAAATTCTAGAATTTATTCAAATTGAATTATCACATCCACAAGGTCAAACTAGCATTTCCATTTAACTTGCAATTCAAATTCAGTTCTTCTAACAAGGTCAAGAATAGATTCAAGTTAGGTTGATCTCCTCTAAACATTATCACCTTCATTTCCTTCTCATCAAATAAGCATCATTAAATTGGATTGTATCAAATTATTTAATTCCTATCTCTAACAATTACAATTACAATCACGGTATCCATTAAATTCAAGCACTCAATATAACTGCAAAATCGAAATCAACATCTAATTCATCAACACAGTCTAATTCAACACTCAATCACCAAACTTCCAATTCTCAATAACCATAAACAGAGATAACAATCAAAACTTAAGTTGACCAATCTTCATTCAAGCAAGATCACAAGAACAAAAACCAAAATTAGAGCAAAGAATTACTAACTAAATCACAAGAACCTACAACTATCAGCATCAGTAGCAGAATTAACCTAACAGCACTAAGGTCAGCATCATTATCAATTTCAGGTCAATAGTCCGGGTTTTGAAAGCAAGGAATTGAAAACTGAAATTCAAAAACTCAAACAGAAATGAGATTACAAGAGAAATGTATCAGACCTAAAGATCTGAGCAAGGTTTAAGAACAATTTAAAGATAACAACAACGAAAGCTTAACCCTAACACTCCACAAACCAAATTCCGGATCTCAACTTCTTCACTCTGCTGTTCAAACATAGGTGCATCGGAAACCTCCCCTCAACATCCAACAGCTATCACCAAGCTCCAACTATTACCAGGTGGCGTTCACAGCTCTTGGAAACCTCCCCTTAAACTCACACCCGACTGGTAATCTCATCACCCGAAGAACAAAGCTAAAATCCTGTGAATTGCGAAACTAATTCAATTGATCATATCTACTTAGCTTCGCAGCAGAATGGATATCGGAACAGACTCAGAAACCTCAAGAAACCTCCCTTGAAGCATCTGTTGATTGCGAAAATCGTTGATCGAGAAAACTCCCTCTGCCAGGATCACGGCGATGAAACAGAATCCCAAATGCAGCTGAAGAAACCTCCCTTCGGCCACTCTTTGATCTCGGAAGGTGAACGCCGAAGCTTGGAGATCGCCGTCGGTGAAGAATGATGCTCTCGGATCTAGACTTGAGGAATGGGAAGCTCGGCGACGCAGAGAAGAAGAAGAATGCACTGTAGCTCAAAATCGCGAAAACGCCGAGTCCAGGGAAACATTGTAGCTTCTCAAACGTTTTAAACCTCTCCTCATCTGATCGGACGATCCAGATTGACTTGGGCTCGATCAACGGCTGTGATGTCTTCATATCTGGATCAAAACCTCTGGATCCTCATCTATGGCTCAGATCTATCCCTCATTAGGTTGGATGAGTCGGATCTTCAACGGATGGCTCAGATCTGCTCAATCTTGGATGAACGACCTATAATGCTCCGAGGCTTGATCGACTTGATTAGCCCTTGATTTGAGCACAAATGCAGCCTGATCTGATCGGGTCCACGACCCTTTTGATGCCTACAAAATAAGAATCAAATATTAGCACCAAATATCATGAAAATTAGCTAATTCGCAATTAGGTCCAAAATCAAATGCAATATTGAGATATGATGCTAATGTGAGATTAAACTATGAATAAACCAATAAAAACATGCATTATGATTCAAAATAATATAGCCAAAATCATGATTATCAAATCTCCCACACTTAATCTTGGGCGTCCCGTTCAAGTCAAGAAAACTAAAAATCATCTCCAAACAAATTTCCTAGCAATACCTAGAAGATGGTAAAAAGAATTTAACTACGATCATTTTAAAGATCACAAACATTCATGAATACAATCCAAACAATAATCAGTAGGTATGGTAGTTTCAATCCAATTGAAAAATTAAACAAGTTGTAATCTCACAAGGTATGTACCTATTATAGCCCTCACACTCAAAATATGTATTAGTGGAGCTCACTCAATGCAACTCACAACATTTCACTACCATAAGCTTGCTTAGTGTCTAATTCTCCACCACCATAAACATAGCATACATGAATCAAAAGGATTTATCATTAAGAATTAAAATGGAAGCAAAAAGAGCAATTAAAATGAATGAAGTAGCAAAGGAGAATGCTTAAATGAAGAAAATGAAAGTATTAGAAGAGTATACTTGATGAGTTGACCAATTTGATGTAGAAAGAGATGAATACCATTTGTTTTTAACAATTCAACATATCAAGCTAACCTCTCCTTCAATTTGATGGCAAACAAAGAATCTTGATACTCTATCTTCCACTTGATACTCTCTTGATGTGCCATTTTTCACTTTTTTACTTCACTGTTTTTTTTTCTTCTCTCTATCACTATTTTTCCATTTCAATTCTAGCATTTGGAGGCAAAAACAATCTCACATCAATTAATGAAGAACTTCCTCCCCCACACTTAAACTTCAATACGTCTCGGATTGAACTCAACAAGTGCCCAACTAGCAAACTGAGTTTTAACCCACATCTCTTCCATTAGCAACAACCAATACACAAAATCAGAAACCCACCTTATATCACTGACCTTAATTCAATTTCCCGGATTGAGTATCAAGATTTGGAATTCCAAATCATATAAGCATGATAATTGAATAGTTGAACTTGTCAATGTCCCTCATTAAGCATTCAATCAATAAAAACTTGAATTCAATCCTCTAATTGATCATATCATCAGTTAAAAGATTGGTACAGAAGTAGGTCAGTGAGTACATTTCAATTTCTGACCACTCAATCTAAAGAATTCAATACAGCAGCATTTTCTTTGCTCAACAATTCATAGTTCATTTTAAACCTTGTAGCACTTTTAAAATTCTATTAATCCGAACCTTTCATTACAATACCACAACTTAACAGCAAAATCTGATTTCAAAGATTAAATGAACAGCACAATCAAATTCTCTAATGTCAGAAACTTCCAATAGCTTGATCACAGAATTATAGCTCAATTTCATAACATGAATAGAATGATTCCTACCAATTGAATTTCAAATTTTTCTTCCCAATGTCAGATTCCAGCAGCTACCAGACCCACTGTTTCAGTTTTGTTCTTAGATTTTCAGAAATTCTTAACTCTGAAATTCTGATATAGAATTTGAAAAGATCATGGAGAGAAAAGAACACCATTTGTTTTTAAAAATAGACACAACCTTTACTTAGTTCCTCACTGATTAGAGGGCAAATGGTTTCATTTCTCTTAGCACAAGATTTCATTTAGCTTTGGAATGATTGAAACTTTAATTCGAAACATCATCAGTTGGCACACAAATTACTGTTAAAATCCTCAGGACAGTCAAATGAGCTACTGCTGGATTTAAATCTGAAATGATACAGAAAATGCAGAAATGAACTCATACTTCAGAATTGATCAAAAATCAGCATGCATCTAATTAGTTAGATTTCTCAAATTGAAAACTTCTCCTTTCATTGGCTTCCTTCTTTTCAGCAACTTGTGTACATCAAAAACAATTCTGATTTGATTAGTGATCCCATTACATTCTGCTTCTTGCATTTCTTCTTGAAAACAAATTGATTGGAGAGAAAGAAACACCTTATAGTTTCAAATTCATATTCACTACTGTTTCCTTGTGCCAAATGATCACCAAAATTGAATTGACAGTAGCATCAATTAAAGGAATTGCTAATTAAAAAACATCACTGTCTTTCTTCATTTCTTCTTCTACAGCTCACATTAGTCTTCATTTGCTGTCAATGGCACAAAAATCTATTTGACGTTTAACTTTCTCACTGTTCTCTAAGTGCCAATTCAGACCTCAACTTAAGGATTTAGCTTCAGTGACAGAATTGATGAATTGAAGCTAAAGGAGTTGCACATTTTGATAGTTTCCTATTGAAGCTTTTCAAACAGAATAATGGACATTTATAGCTCCACAGCTTCAACTTGCTTCGACAGCATTAGTCAACAACAAAATCTATTATTAGAAATCAGCTTCAACCCTTCCAAGTCCAGGATTAATCACATAAAAATTTAAATCTTGATATTTGCATTCCCATTGTATTGACGAAACAGATTAAACTCATCAAATTCCTTGCAGATCAATTCAAAATACCATCACTTCATCAACACAAATAGCTCTCACCAAATAAAGATATTACATAAGCTCTAGAATTCTGATTTCCCATCATTTCTTGCACTGCAGATACGTAGTTTCAGAATTCAGTTGCTGGAATATGAATCAGAATTCAACATAGCTTCATCTTCTTTACACCAAATCAGAACAACAACCCGTGGTCTCATTTAAAGCATCAGCAGATTTTTACACCAACATGAATTACTGATGCATCAATTTGAATTCCTGATTCTAGAAATCAGTAGCAAATTTCAGTACAATCTAGAGAAAGTTTCACTGGTTCTTGTTCCTTATACTGCTGGAAAAACAGAGCTTCCTTAATTGAGAGGTTTCAAGACTGAATTCAGTTTTTTTTTTCAGATTTCATTGCTTATCAGGCATTTTTCATTCCTGCACAGATTCCCTAGCAGGCTCTAGTAACCTCTTTAGCATTCCATAAATTCTTAATGGCATGCATCTTCAACACCTCAAATACTCAAATAGCTTCTCAATTAACTGCACAACCCATTCATTCATATCAGAGTTACTAAGGACACTATAGCACAAAGATAATCCAGAAAACATTTATTTGAATTAGTTTCAGAATTCCTGATATCAATTCAGATTCAATCTAAAATCTTTATGCAACATCAGCAACTTAGTATCACCATAGTATCAAACTCCAACATTCAAAGCTATTGGAACAAGCTTTTGACATGATAAACCTCAAGACATAGACCCATTTAGCATACAATCTCAAGAGCCCTTCATTCATGGCAATATTTTCAGCATTTTCTTTTCTAGAACAGTAGCATCCCAACTTTAAAAACCTTAAGCATTTAACCCCATTACATCTTCTCAAACTTCATCTTTGGCTTGGATTTTTTTTTCAACCATTAATAAGTGCATCCAAAAATCTAAAAACACTTCACACCTCCCCCACACTTAATCCTTTATCATCTTGCACAACCTAACTCATCAAGTATTTAACCAAAACACTCAATTAAAGAATGACAAGCAAGGAATATCAAGAATTAAAAATGTTAGATGAGTATAAAGAAAATTTTGAGGAAAGGAATTGGGAAACATCAAGGGAAACAAAATTGACAAAATCCTCAACTTCCATGCACACCAATGCTATTATGACTTTGAAAAGAAACTGAGCAAGTTCTAGAGTTTCAATTGCTATGAATGCATGCCACATAAGAGAAATAATGCGATATAGGCTTAAAGTGGACCTCACCAGGTATTTCATTTATGCAATCATGCTCAACTAATCAAATTGGAATCCAACACCATTTTAACCAATATCATGTAAGAAAAGCATCCAATCATATTAAATGACCTAAAATTGATGATCAAATTTAAGAAATTTTTACCATCTTGGAAATATTACTAGAAAATTCCATGGAAGATTTATTCAATTGAAATGCTATATACTAAATAAAATGCAAAGTATGGAAATAAAATGCAATTACTAAGTATGAAACTAAAGAAACGTGTGAAGCAAAAATAAAAAACAAGGAACAAACTCCCCTTGATTCCGGGCGGTTGAAGAAGATTTAAAAGAAGAATCTACGCCGGTAGTGGAGTATCCTAGGTTGCAATAAACTTCTTTTTATTCACCATTTTTCCTTTGCAAATCCTTTCTGGAGGTCTTAGGCGGTTCAGTTCAAGCATCCACTCCGAAAGCTTGTGTTCTCCTACCACATCAATAAAAGAAAAAACCTCTCATACATATGTGGAATAAAAAGAAGATAGGAGAATATTAGTGTGGGTAGAAAATTTATCAAGAATTAAATCACAACTAATAAAGTCAACAATTGGTACTTTAATTAGATTTTCTGATGAATCACAAAAAATACTCACTTTGTCGTTTTGAACGGTACCTGAAGTGGTGATTGTTACCTCTTCTTCATCATGATGTGGCTCAAACCGTGGTTCTGGTGATGGTACATCCTCATGTAGTGATTCTTGGGTACTTGGCTCCATAACACAAGTCCCTACACTTACATCTTCATCTTCATCAAATCTAGGTGATTCTTGAGATAATGCTTCCACTAAGCATTCTCCTACACTTAAATCATCTTCAAAGAAATGTTCAGAACCTGAATCACTAACAACATCTTCAGCAACAATATCAGTAGGATCAGAAATTTGCATAATTACATAATCATAACAAAAAATACTAGAAAAATCATGTGAAGTAATGGGAGTAGGGTCAGGTCTGACAGAGTCGCTACTTTCCATCTCTCCACTGGAGTTTTGTGCTTGCAGCTGATTGATGGTTGATGCAATTTGATCTATCTGGCTCTGTATGTTCTGAATCCTTGAAAATTATTGCTCTTGATGCTCACTCATTTGTTGCATGATCTCTCTGAGTTTCCATGTTGACTCATCCATCTGAGGGTCATTTTGTTGAAAAGAATTTGGCATAAATGATGTTGAAACTTCTTGGAACCCAAATGAACTCTGGTAGGCTGGATATGACTCAATGAATGGTCCTTGAGCACTTTCATACCTGAAACATGAATTATCCACCCAATTAGTATTAAAACTATTCGAAAATGACTCATACCTATTTTGTTGATCCATGTTTGGGTACAACTGATACTCAGGCTGAAAACAGTGATAACTCTCCATTCCTCCTCCAAAATTCTGAAAGTATGGATCAATGCTAAAAAATCTCCTGTTTTTCACTACAACACTAGAAATAAATGTTAGAAGACTCAAGAGCATAAAGTTTCAAACACATGAAAGTATGAACAGTAAAAGCACTTAAAAATTCAAGAATAAACCAACATGAAAATGCAAAAAGAATTAAGCAATCAAATCAATCAATATGCTAACAAATAAAATCACTCAATGATCAATCTAAAATTAACACACATTGCTAGTTATTTCCCCGGCAACGACGCCAAAATTTGGTGTCGGCCTTTTTGTATGTCACGAGGCGCTCCAAATTAATAAAAATTGAAACTCATTAAAATCAAAACAAATGTTGTAGCAACGAGTCCCAAGTCGTATTTTTTTTCCAAGGGTAAACTAGTAAATGTGTGAAAATTCTAGAATTGATTCAAATTGAATTATCACATCCACAAGGTCAAACTAGCATTTCCATTTAACTTGCAATTCAAATTCAGTTCTTCTAACAAGGTCAAGAACAGATTCAAGTTAGGTTGATCTCCTCTAAACATTATCACCTTCATTTCCTTCTCATCAAATAAGCATCATTAAATTGGATTGTATCAAATTATTTAATTCCTATCTCTAACAATTACAATTACAATCACGGTATCCATTAAATTCAAGCACTCAATATAACTGCAAAATCGAAATCAACATCTAATTCATCAACACAGTCTAATTCAACACTCAATCACCAAGCTTCCAATTCTCAATAACCATAAACAGAGATAACAATCAAAACTTAAGTTGACCAATCTTCATTCAAGCAAGATCACAAGAACAAAAACCAAAATTAGAGCAAAGAATTACTAACTAAATCACAAGAACCTACAACTATCAGCATCAGTAGCAGAATTAACCTAACAGCACTAAGGCCAGCATCATTATCAATTTCAGGTCAATAGTCCGGGTTTTGAAAGCAAGGAATTGAAAACGAAAATTCAAAAACTCAAACAGAAATGAGATTACAAGAGAAATGTATCAGACCTAAAGATCTGAGCAAGGTTTAAGAACAATTTAAAGATAACAACAACGAAAGCTTAACCCTAACACTCCACAAACCAAATTCCGGATCTCAACTTCTTCACTCTGCTGTTCAAACATAGGTGCATCGGAAACCTCCCCTCAACATCCAACAGCTATCACCAAGCTCCAACTATTACCAGGTGGCGTTCACAGCTCTTGGAAACCTCCCCTTAAACTCACACCCGACTGGTAATCTCATCACCCGAAGAACAAAGCTAAAATCCTGTGAATTGCGAAACTAATTCAATTGATCAGATATACTTATCTTCGCAGCGGAATGGATATCGGAACAGACTCAGAAACCTCAAGAAACCTCCCTTGAAGCATCTGTTGATTGCGAAAATCGCTGATCGAGAAAACTCCCTCTGCCAGGATCGCGGCGATGAAACAGAATCCCAAACGCAGCTGAAGAAACCTCCCTTCGGCCACTCTTTGAGCTCGGAAGGTGAACGCCGAAGCTTGGAAATCGCCGTCGGTGAAGAATGATGCTCTCGGATCTAGACTTGAGGAATGGGAAGCTCGGCGACGCAGAGAAGAAGAAGAATGCACTGTAGCTCAAAATCGCGAAAATGCCGAGTCCAGGGAAACACTGTAGCTTCTCAAACGTTTTAAACCTCTCCTCATCTGATCGGACGGTCCAGATTGACTTGGGCTCGATCAACGGCTGTGATGTATTCAGATCTGGATCAAAACCTCTGGATCCTCATCTATGGCTCAGATCTATCCCTCGTTAGGTTGGATGAGCCGGATCTTCAACGGATGGCTCAGATCTGCTCAATCTTGGATGAACGGCCTATAATGCTCCGAGGCTTGATCGACTTGATTAGCCCTTGATTTGAGCACAAATGCAGCCTGATCTGATCGGGTCCACGACCCTTTTGATGCCTACAAAATAAGAATCAAATATTAGCACCAAATATCATGAAAATTAGCTAATTCGCAATTAGGTCCAAAATCAAATGCAATATTGAGATATGATGCTAATGTGAGATTAAACTATGAATAAACCAATAAAAACATGCATTATGATTCAAAATAATATAGCCAAAATCATGGTTATCATGGAGCTTCAACAACAACTCTGCATTGACGATCTGCTGTTCTGTGCTCCTGCGACACCGCAAAGCTCCGACAACGCGCTCTTTTCCTTTTTGATTTCTTCCTCTGTCGGTACTGCTTTATTTTTCATTAGCAACTGTACTTTCAATTGTAAAACGATTATTCGAATTGCTAGTGACTTGCCCAACGAAAGCACCCTCGTGTGCGGGCTTGGAGTAGGAGTCGCCAAAGGCTCCGAACCAAGTAAAATTGGTTATTGTAGCATTGTTTTAATTTCATCGTTTCCGCCGCGCTTACTCTTGTAGAAACTTTTATAATCGCTATTCACCCCCCCCCCCTCTAGTGAAACTTCACGATCCAACAGTTGCCTCTTGAATCTTGGAGATGCACTCCAAGAACCCTCAAGAACTGGCAAGAATCTCGGAGGAGATCGCTGGTGAAAATCACAGAAAATCGTAGGAGAAGAACGCAAAGTTCTGTGGAGAAAACGCTCCGCCCAGACTTTAAACAGTGCTTCCAATCGATCCAATCCATCCTCAATCGATTGCCACGTCAGCACTGCTCCATCGCAACCGTCCATCACCTGCATCCTGCCCAACGGTCGAATCCCAATCGATCGGTCAATCGATTGGGACAGTCTGAATCGATCGGTGGATCGATTCAGACGCTTTTTGTGTTCTCGCGATAGCGCGAGAACTTCCCTGCCCAATCGATCGGTTGATCGATCGGCAGCTCCCAATCGATCGCCCGATCGATTAGGAAGGCCTCTGTGCTCGCGAATTATGGTCCCAATTGATCGACCAATCTATTGGGTCATTCTTTCCTTCGCAACACACTCTAATCGATCAGCTGATCGATTGAACCCTAGTTCAATCGATCGCCCGATCGATTGACCAGCCTGGACTTGACTCAAACTCAATCCAAAGTCTCTAACCCAACTCCCGGTCAACCGTGACCTATTGGGTCTCCATGCCTAGTATTTGGTCACACCCGACCAACCTCGAACTAGCCTTCTAGCCTCCTCCATCAGCCTTGCGTCCCTCGGATATCTCCCTATCCTTCACGTCTTGTCTTCAAGAGCTTCCTTCGGCCTCATCCTAGTTGTCGAGTTCTCCTTGCCAAGTCATACTAGGACTTACCTTGCTAAGACCACATGCTTGGACTTACAACCTTTGCCAATATCACACTTGGACTTTCCAATTGTCTGTCTCCTCACCAGGACTTTCTCCTTTACCAAAATTACACTTGGACTTTCACCAGGACTTTCTCCTTTAACAAAATCACACTTGAACTTTCCAATTGTCTAGCTCCTCACTAAGACTTTCTCCTTTGCCAAGATCACACTTGGACTTTCCAATTGTCTGGCACTTCATCAGGACTTTCTCCTTTGCCAAGATCACACTTGGACTTTCCAATTGCCTAGCTCCTCACCAGAACTTTCTCCTGCCTAGCTCCTCACTAGGACTCTCCCGTGACCCTGGCTCCTCACCAAAACTTTCTCCTGCCTAGTTCCTCACTAGGACTTTTCTGTTGCCTAACATCTAGTTAGGACTTTCCGAGTCAAGTCTCCTGTCAACCTTGACCTACTTGACTTGTATTCTCATCAACCTGGTTAACCCTTTGACCATCTCCATAACTGGACGATTGATCCAGCAATCTCCTTATATTGTCAAACATCAAAACTTAAATCCCGACTTAAGCTTGACTCAACTAAAGCTTAGTCAAACTGGTCAAACTTGACCAAAGGAAATTGCCCCAACAGACTATTCATTGTGTTTTTTCCCGCTAGATCAAAGTAATTATCATAGAGGGTGAATCTACGAGTTGTCATCATTTGAACTTTGAAGAAAATGATACTAGTCGGGAAGATGACTTTGATGTTATTGATGAAGGTAATAAGATTCATATTGGGAATATATGGAGTTTCAATATATCGAATTTTACTTTTTATACATTTTTCTTTGTTTGTTTGATTTTATAGGCTTAAACATTGAAACAGATTTGGATATACCACAATTGGGGTTGGAATTTGATACAGAAGAAGATGCATATCAATTTTATTTGGCATGTGCTAAAAAAGTTAGATTTGGCGTAAGGAGAGGTAAAATCCATAATGATAAATCGGGTAAATTACTTGATAGAGTTTTTTATTGTTGTGCCCAAGGCAAAAGAGGAAAAGACAAACGAGATCTTTATGTCAAAGCAAGTCGTGATGAAACTAAATTTGGTTGTGAGGCTAAAATGAAGATTGGTAATCGGAAAAAAGCAAGTTTACTGTAGTGCAATTTGTTAAAGAGCATAATCATTATCTCTCAAGTCCAAACAAAACTCACCTCTATAGAAGTCATAGAAATATATCTTTTTCTGCAGTGAAACAGATTGAGATTGCAAGTGATGTGGGAATCCTCCCAAAAGCATCCATAATCTTATGGCGAGACAAGCAAGTGGGAGGGAGAATTTAGGATTTATTCCTCTGAATTTCAAAAACTACTTGCGATCCAAAAGAACAATAAATATGAGAGTTGGGGTTACAGGGGGTGTATTGGAGTATTTGCAGCAAATGCAGTTTGATGATCCTAATTTTTTTTTATACTATTCAAGTTGATGAAGATGATTTGATTACTAATATTTTTTTGTCCGATGCTAAGATGAGAGTTGATTATGCTACTTTTGGAGATGTTGTTTGCTTTGACACAACCTACAGAAAAAATAATGAAGGTCGATCAATTGCGTTGTTTGTGGGCGTAAATCATCATAAATAATCGATACTTTTTTGTGTTGCTTTATTATATGATGAAACTAGTTTGACTTTTGAGTGGTTGTTTAATACATTAACTAAAGCTATGGGTGAGAAAAAACCAACTACTATTCTTACATATCAAGATGCAGCAATGACAAAAGTATTAGCTTCTAGATGGCCTGAAACACATCATCGTTTGTGCATTTGACACATTTATCAAAATGCCGCCATACATTTGAGTGGAGTTTTTTCTCAGTTTAGAGACTTTGCTAAAGATTTTGCCTCATGTGTATATGATTTTGATGAAGAGGAAGATTTTATTTCAGCATGGAATATGATGTTGGCCAAGTATGCACTTGAAGACAATGATTGGTTGAGGCACATGCACAACATAAAGGAGAAATGTGCTTTAGTATATGAACGGTAAATGTTTTGTGCAGATATGACTACAACCCAAAGAAGTGAGAGTATGAATAGTGTTGTGAAAAAATATGTCACTTATAAATATAAGTTTTTAGACTTCTTCAATCACTTCCAAAGACTCCTTGATGATCGTCGATATGAGGAATTAAAAGTTAATTTCAGATCAAGTACAACTGTTCCATATTTAATGTTTCCAATTGAAATTTTAAAGCATGCTAGTGAAATTTATATTCCTGAGGTATACAAGTGTTTTCAACAAGAGTGGTACTTATTGTTAGGATCTCTTCGTACGGCTAGAGAGGGGGGGTGTGAATAGCCGACCCCAATTGCTCGCGTTTATTTCTACAAACTAGGGTTAGCGCAACGGAAACTAAATGCAGAAAGAAAACAGGAGAAGAAATCAAACCTCTACGCAAGGATGTAACGAGGTTCGGAGATGAAACTCCTACTCCTCGGCGTGTCCGTAAGGTGGACGAAGCCTATCAATTCGTCGGTGGATGAGTCCCCGGAAAATCGGCTAAATCAAACTCCTTGTGGGTGGAGAAACCTCGCCACAATCACTTGCAACAGCAAGCTAAGAGTACAAGAGAATAGCAAGAACAAAATACAACAGGAATGTAAACACAGTAGCTTGCCTTCTCGTTGACTGGGGTCTCGGATGAAGTAGCAACTTCACGGACAGATGCAACAAGCAACTCAGCAGCAGCTGATCCAGTCGTGGAATGAAGCTCACGCGAAGCTTCGACAAGGAAGAGCTCAACAAAGCTCAAGCACTTCGCAACAGGAAGGAAGAAGAAGAAGATTAATCGCAGCAGCAGCCCTCGACCCCTTTATACCTGCGAAGAAGACACGGGAAAACTAGCCGTTGCTACGCGGCTAGAACTCGACCGATCAGTCCAGGATGGATCTGATCGGTCGCGGGACCGATCAGCCCTGCCGATCGAAGGCTTCAGAGTTGCCCAACTCTCGTGGAACTGATCGGTCCCGACCGATCGGCGTCACGATCGGTCCTGAGGACCGATCGAGCTCCATCTTGATCGGTCCCCACCGATCGATAAGCCTGACCTTACTTTGTTATCCGATAGGTCACGGACCGATCGGATACACAACGATCATCGGATCGATGCGGGCAGATCGATCCAGCTTGGTTTTTGCCCAAACCAAGTTCCAAACCTTCCAAACCAATATCCGGTCAACCTTGACCTATTGGTACTTCATCCCTAGCATCTGGTCACTCCCTTGACCTGCTAGAATTCCTCGCCAATTGTCCGGTCAATCCCTTTGACCTACTTGGACTTTCCTCAACACCAGATGTCCGATCATCCTTGATTTATCTGGATTTTTCCCTTGCCCGGCTTCACTCACCAAGACTTTCCACCTGGCTTCACTCACCAAGATTTCTACACTGCCTAACATCCCAGTTAGGACTTTCTCACTGCCTGGCTTCACTCACCAGGACTTTCCAACTGCCTAACATCCCAGTTAGGACTTTCCCACTGCCTGGCTTCACTCACCAGGACTTTTCCACACTGCCTAACATCCCAGTTAGGACTTTCCCACTGCCTGGTTTCACTCACCAGGACTTTCTACATGCCTAACATCCCAGTTAGGTCTTTCCCTCGTGCCAAGCTCCCTGCTTGGACTTCTCCGTGCCAAGTCTCCATACTTGGACTTTTCCAGTGCCAAGTCTCCATACTTGGACTTTTCCCGTGCCAAGTCTCCACACTTGGACTTCTCGCGTGCCAAGCTCCCTGCTTGGACTTTTCCAGTGCCAAGTCTCCATACTTGGACTTTTCGCGTGCCAAGCTCCCTGCTTGGACTTTTCCCGAATCAGGTCAACCTTGACCTAAGGTTGCACCTACAATCTCCCAAACACCTATTCTTGTCAAACATCAAGAATAGAACTCTCTCACGAGTGTCAAACATCAACATGCAACTCAACTAGGTCAACCTTGACCTAAGGTTGCACCGACAATCTTCCCAAGTCAAACATCAAAATATAACTCGAGTCAAGTCACCTCAAGTCGGGTCAACCAGGTCAACCTTGACCTAAGGTTGCACCAACAATCTCCCCCTTTTTGATGTTTGACAAAACCCATAATCAAGTTAGGTTAACCCGATAACCTAACTTAGGTTTTCTTGAACATTCTCTGGACATTCTCCCCTTAGGTTAACTCGATAACCTAACTTGGGTTCTCTAATAATTCTCCCCCTTTTTGACACACATCAAAAAGAATTCTAATGTTCTTCCTCAAGCATTCCTTGACATTCTTTCCCTAGCTTGGGTTCTCCAATTATTCTCTAATGAACACTCTCCCCTTTTTAACACACACCAAAAAGAAAAAGGAGGGTATCAAGGTCAAGAGTTTCTTCCTAATGAAAGTCCCATACCTTTCATTGAAACTCTTAATTTCCCCCTTGACACTCAACAATCAACTTAGTGATAGTCCCATATCACTAATCCTCAAAAGTCTTAAGGAGTAAAAACTCCCCCTAAAAGTCAACTCCCCCTTGACTAATAGGTAAAACTCCCCCTAAAGGTTAACTCCCCCTTGACCATTGCACCAACAATGTCTTGGTGAGTTTCAACCCTTTAGAAATCCAAAACACCAACTCCCAGCTGAAATTTCAGACAAAACAGTCGAAAAATCAGCATTTGGCACGCCCTGATCGGTCACAGTGACCGATCCAGCATCCCCTGGACCGATCAGGCAACCTCCTGATCGGTCCACAAGTCTGATATCAGATTTCTGATTTCTTCTCCCGAAATTCAGAAACCTCTAGAAAATCATAGAAAATTTCAAAAATTGTAAAATTTTGAGGATACATTTCTCATATCATACACTATCAAGGAAAAATAGTTTTCTTTGAAAATAACTTCCATTTTCAAATCTTGATACAAAGTTCGAAAACTTTGAAATAGTTCAAGTTTAACTCAACTTTGTATCACAATGTTCAATGATGAATGCTATCACTAGGAAAGCTTCATCAAGGTTTTTCAAATCAATTTTAAAATGCTTTTAAAACCATTTGAATTTAGGACCATAATCTTAGGGCTAGATGTACATGACTTGTACACAAGCTTTCTCTATGATCCTTAATTTCTTGAATTAGGGTCATCTAGGTACAAGGACAATGCACCTTGATCCTAACTCATGATCTTAATATCTCACACACATCTAAGGTGTATCAAACCACATTCAAGTCAATTCGATGTGAGATATGGGTTAAGGTCAACTTAGGCTAAGTTCTCATGCATTTTCTAAACACCAATTTGATCTCAATATCAAATTATATGTTTGTCCTCAAATCAATTTCATTGATTATAATGCAAGAGATGATGACATGACATATAATGATATCATAAGTAAAAACATGTGCCAATGTCATGATGTCATGGCATAAAGTTTGAAAATTTAAATAAAGCATGACATATAAACTAGCCTAAGCATTATCATGACATTTCAAATGATAATAAAATAAATATGATGTCATGGCATGACATATGGCAACCAATCATGGCAAGTTAGCACAAATAAAATACCTAAATTCCCTATCTAAGTATCCTTAGCCTTAGCTAACTTAAAATCTAACCCTAGATTGCCCATATATCCCTAAGAGAAAACCAAAATCCCAATTATGGTATTTCTCTAGGTTTTCTTAAATTGTGCCAAATAAGATTAAAATCGATATTTTTTAAATATGGCACAATTTACTCTTCAAGGAGTAAATAATAATTCTTTTTCATTTTCAAAGGTTATCAAAACCTTGAAAATGCTCCTTGAGTGTCAATTTCCTCAAAGTTGGGTTAACTACCCTTCTAATTGGAGTTGACATTCTCTAACCCATCTATGGGATAGATAAGATGCTCCTAGGAACCCAATATCTATGTGAGCTCATTGGGTTCACTAAATATTCACTAGGGATGACTTCCCTAGCAACCCTCCTAATGACCCTCCTAGGCTTTGAAGCCTTGGTCATTTGGGACTCATCAAGATCAACTCTAGGGGTGACTCCCCTTGTAACCTTGGTAATGGTCTTCCTAGCCCTAGGTTTTGTTCCATAATCGAATGGAACATTGTGGTAAGTGGGCTTGACCACTTGGGACTTAGATTTGTGACCCAAACCTTTCTTGTCCTGGGACTTTTGACCCTTAGGCCCTAGAGTTGACTTCTCTAAATTTTTAAGGGCCTTTTCTAGGGTATCAAGCCTTGATCTCAAGACTTGATTATCCTTTTCTAATACCTCAAGTTTTGATTTGTCATTCTTTCTTGAGGTGTTCCTAGGCATGTGTCTAGTTGATTTAGGGTTTCTACCTAGGTTTTCCTTAACCTTAGAAGTGTTAATCCTAGGGTTAGCATTCCTAGTAGTATCCCTATCTAGGTTGGCATGTTTAGCACCTAAACACATGTATTGATTTCTAGTGTTAACATGCTTATCATTATTGACTAATGCAATAAAATTACTAGCATGTATCCTACTAGAATTGCACGAATGAGCCTTAAAAGATACCTTAGGGTTTGCCTTAGCTCCCCCTATCGATGTGCATCCCTTGTCCTTGTGAGGTTTCCTCCCCTTCGGACATTGGCTCCTATAGTGTCCCCGTTGCTTGCATTGAAAGCACACCACGTGCTTCTTGCCTTTGCGTGTTGGGACGCCGGCTTCCTTGACCTTTGGTGCCGGTGGAGTCTTTCTAACCCTCTTTGGACACTTGCTCTTGTAGTGCCCAAACTCCCTACACTCGAAGCACATTATGTGTAATTTGCTAGAAATTAAAGTGTTTGAGTTACCTAGGTTTGTGGATGGAGATGAGCTTTCTTCTTCATCCCTTCCGGAGGTAGAATCTTCTTCTTGCTCCGATCTTGAACAAGAGGAACTCTCCTCCTCTTCTTCCTTGGATGTTGAGTAGCCCTCAACTCCCAATTCGCTCCCTCCATGATGTGAGCTACTTGGCTCACTAGGCTCCTCTTCATGGCTTGAAGTGGAGCTCTCCTCATGGTACTTGGCCAAGTTATCCCATAATTCCTTGGCATTGTTGTAACCTATCTTACACAAGATGTTAGTAGGCAATGAAAATTCAATTATTCTCGTTACCTCTTCGTTGATTTCAGATTTGTGAATTTGTTCTCTTGTCTACTCCTTCTTCTCAAGTGGTTTTCCTTCCTTATCCACCGGAGGAATAAAACATTCTTGTACACAAAACCAATTCATTATGTTAGTCATAAGAAAGTACTTCATCCTTACCTTCCAATACGCGAAGTCACCGCATTCGTAGAAGGGTGGAATGGTGACATCTTCTCCGAGTAGATCCATCCTCTAGCTCGTGCTCCCCGGGTGTTAATCCGATGAAGAGCAAACCTCGCTCTGATACCACTTGTTAGGATCTCTTCGTACGGCTAGAGAGGGGGGGTGTGAATAGCCGACCCCAATTGCTCGCGTTTATTTCTACAAACTAGGGTTAGCGCAGCGGAAACTAAATGCAGAAAGAAAACAGGAGAAGAAATCAAACCTCTACGCAAGGATGTAACGAAGTTCGGAGATGAAACTTCTACTCCTCGGCGTGTCCGTAAGGTGGACGAAGCCTATCAATTCGTCGGTGGATGAGTCCCCGGAAAATCGGCTAAATCAAACTCCTTGTGGGTGGAGAAACCTCGCCACAATCACTTGCAACAGCAAGCTAAGAGTACAAGAGAATAGCAAGAACAAAATACAACAGGAATGTAAACACAGTAGCTTGCCTTCTCGTCGACTGGGGTCCCGGATGAAGTAGCAACTTCACGGACAGATGCAACAAGCAACTCAGCAGCAGCTGATCCAGTCGTGGAATGAAGCTCACGCGAAGCTTCGACAAGGAAGAGCTCAACAAAGCTCAAGCACTTCGCAACAGGAAGGAAGAAGAAGAAGATTAATCGCAGCAGCAGCCCTCGACCCCTTTATACCTGCGAAGAAGACACAGCAGAAACTAGCCGTTGCTACGCAACGGCTAGAACCTGGACCGATCAGGCTTCAGCCTGATCGGTCTGGGGCTTGCCTGATCGGTCGCGGGGACCGATCAGGCCCTGTGCCGATCAGAAGGCTTCACAGAGAGTTGCCCAACTCTCTGTGTGGAATCTGATCGGTCCCCGGACCGATCCCAGCGTCCCTGATCGGTCCCAGGGACCGATCAGGCTCCATGCTGATCGGTCCCCAGACCGATCAGTAAGCCCACAGCCTTCTGTTTGTTATCTGATAGGTCACCAGACCGATCAGATACACAAACGTATCACTGGATCGGTCTGCAGACCGATCCAGAGCTTGGTTTTTGCCCAAACCAAGTTCCAAACCTTCCAAACCAATATCCGGTCAACCTTGACCTATTGGTACTTCATCCCTAGCATCTGGTCACTCCCTTGACCTGCTAGAATTCCTCGCCAATTGTCCGGTCAATCCCTTTGACCTACTTGGACTTTCCTCAACACCAGATGTCCGATCATCCTTGATTTATCTGGATTTTTCCCTTGCCCGGCTTCACTCACCAGGACTTTCCACCTGGCTTCACTCACCAGGATTTCCACACTGCCTAACATCCCAGTTAGGACTTTCTCACTGCCTGGCTCCACGGCCCAGGACTTTCCAACTGCCTAACATCCCAGTTAGGACTTTCCCACTGCCTGGCTTCACTCACCAGGACTTTTCCACACTGCCTAACATCCCAGTTAGGACTTTCCCACTGCCTGGTTTTACTCACCAGGACTTTCTACCTGCCTAACATCCCAGTTTGGTTTTTCCCTCGTGCCAAGCTCCCTGCTTGGACTTCTCCGTGCCAAGTCTCCATACTTGGACTTTTCCAGTGCCAAGTCTCCATACTTGGACTTTTCCCGTGCCAAGTCTCCACACTTGGACTTCTCGCGTGCCAAGCTCCCTGCTTGGACTTTTCCAGTGCCAAGTCTCCATACTTGGACTTTTCGCGTGCCAAGCTCCCTGCTTGGACTTTTCCCGAATCAGGTCAACCTTGACCTAAGGTTGCACCTACAATCTCCCAAACACCTATTCTTGTCAAACATCAAGAATAGAACTCTCTCACGAGTGTCAAACATCAACATGCAACTCAACTAGGTCAACCTTGACCTAAGGTTGCACCGACAATCTTCCCAAGTCAAACATCAAAATACAACTCGAGTCAAGTCACCTCAAGTCGGGTCAACCAGGTCAACCTTGACCTAAGGTTGCACCAACACTTATCTCATGATTCTAGTCTTGAAATTTGTGAGGATGTTGATACATTTGCAAAATATAAAGTTACTCCTCACAAAAAGAGAAACCATCATATAGTTACACTTGATAAGAAGTCTGAAAAAATTGAGTGTAGTTGTAGAAAATATGAATTTGCTCGAATTTTATGTTCTCATATTCTAAAAATATTTACGTGGAATAATATCATGAAGATCCCAAGTCAGTATGTACTGAAAAGGTGGACAAGAAAAGAAAAAATTGGATATTTTGGAGTTAATGATTCAATGGCCAACAATGCTAGTTTAGATCCAAAAGTACTTCAAAACATGCGATACAAAGATTTGTGTGGGTTGAATGTTCAGTTGGTTACCAAGGCAGCAGAAAGAGATGACACTTACAAGAATGTTAAAGATGTTATGTTGAGCTTGTGTAAGACGGTGGATGATAAGTTACAACTTAATGAATCTAATATCCAAAAATCAAAAGTGAGCCGAGAATCTTGGGAATTTAATTATGGTGAAGGGAACTCTATTGGAGTGAAAGGAATTAAAACCAAGAAGAAAATAGTCTCAGGTAAAAGGTTGAAAGGTGGGATAGAGAAGACTTCAAGGAAAAGAAAAGCATTAAGTAAAACAAATCAAGCTTCAACGATTGTAATGGTTTCTACTCCATAACTTTCAAATTTTTATTTATTTGGTATTATTTGTTGTTAAATTTATGTTATAACTATCTAAAACTGTATTTTATTTTTTTGTCTTAGCCTATAAATTTCGTGCCAACAATTGGTAGCTCCGTTGATAGTGTTAGTATAACTGAGACTCAATTTCCACTATTATTGGCATCACAACTTTCTCAGGTATTTATTTTTAATACAAGTTCACAATCTTTCACATTATTGTAAAATTCCATTACTTTCACTGCTGCTGTAGTTAGCTGCACTGATTGGTACACTGATTTCACTTCGACTATTCAATTTTGGTTCAAGATTGCATAGATAGAATAATTGATAACTTCATAAACTTGAATTGCTTTCACTGCTGCTGTAGTTAGCTGCATTTGCTATTGTTGCACTAATTACAACATGATCATTTAGAAAGTACAAATAGACCTCGAGAGACCATTGCTGTATTTGCCATTGTTGCACTGATTCCACTTCGGCTATTCAATTTTGGTTCAAGATTGCATAGATAGAATAATTGATAACTTCATAAACTTAAATTGCTTTCACTGATGCTATAGTTAGCTGATTACACCATTTAGTAAATTAGCTTGGTTTTTAAAATAGTTTACAGTTGAGTATACACTTGATACTATTATGTCATAGGTGCATCAACCATCTCATCTTGGTAATTTCCCGACAAATTACCTGGAATAATGCTACAAAAGGTATAGTGACTTTTTTGCTTGGATTTGGTGATTAAAGTGTGTATGTAATGCTATAATTTCAAGTATTGTGCATTTTGTAGGTTTTTGTTAAATTTGAAAGCAGTGTAATTTTTGATGGGCTGGATTTTGTGAAAACTTCTTTAGTGGTAAACTAAAGTTTATGTTGTTTTGAGTTTACTTCTTTACTGTTAAACTAAAGTTTGGCTGGTTTTGCTCAGCTTGTAGTAGGTGATATATGGCTGGTATTCGGATGACATTCGGCTGGATTTGTCCACTTCTGAGAAGCTAGAGTTTATATTCGGATGGCATTCGGCTGGATTTGTCCACTTCTAAGAAGCTAGAGTTTATATTCAATGGCATTTGGCTAGATTTGTCCACTTCTGAGAAGCTGCATTTTAATTTAGTCAGCTGGCAAATTCCCTGTGGCTGGCTTTGTCATTTTTTTTTTGTTTTGAGCTTCTAAGTTTAGAACTTCATACCAATTCGAACTCTAGCTGGTCAAATTTACAAGTATTGCGTAGCTTTTTGTAAACTTAGATTAGAATGATCCATTAATCTTGTGTTTGATGGTTGGTATGAAAAGGATATGTTGAATCATTGAAGCATCCAGAGCTTTTATTTGGCCCAAACATTAAATATGAAAAACAAATCACATTAATTGTGAATGTGATGGATTATGCTACGGTCAATATTTCATCTTATCAATTCTTTTGGGTAGTATGCCATTTTATTGATTGTTGACGGATAAATATCAACTTGGTTTACTTTGTCAAAAATCAAAAAGAAAAAAAAATGCAGGCTCATGGTGTGTTTAGCTTCCATCGCCAAATATATTTACATTATCTTTTGTGGAATTTATCTACTTGCCAATGAAAGAACACGTGCTCTAACAACTACTCAAATAATACCTCAATTCAGACAGTCTCACAAGAAAGAAAGCAAAAGAAAAAGAGAAACAGACAACAATTCTAATGTTCCTGATGTTCCACCAACCATGGAATCACTTCCTGTTGCCACCAGGGAACATAAACAAGATTAGAAATGCTTTTGTCACATACATTTGTTCCTTTTGTTTTCACAGCCATCATCACAAAACACCAAGTGTGCCAACCAATGAAGCAAATTAGAGTTCTAGAGCATTCATCAACTCAACAAAGCCATCCATGATAAACCATGGAATCACTTCTTGATGAATTTAAATAGTATTCAACGATCCAAACACTGACCCAATAGACAATTACAAACTAGCCTTTGAGAAATCAACATGTTTACAAAACCAAATAGATAATATAATGATAATGGGAATTAACTAGGAATACATTAGCAATAACCATTAGCCAACTGTCATATAAGTGTCACATCATTTAGAATTACATCACAATATCAAATTACATCAAAAAATAAGTTACATCAACCACATACTCATCATCACAATCCAAGTACATACAACTACAAAGATAGCAACTCTAAATTTCCTATTCAATGAACATATTTCATCACTCAACTGCATTATTATATGATTGTTGTTCTCATCATCCAAAACATTCTTGTATTCAACTCCACCCTTGTAACTCGTATATTTCTTCAATTCACTAATCTCTAACTTTAATTTGTTGTTATTCTTCTTCAACTAATTAATAATTGTCTTACTTCTCTCTGACGGTTCTGGGTCATACCATAAGAAGAAGTCATATTCCCTTTGCTGAATTTCAAATCAACTTAATCAAAACTCAATAATAAAAAAACTCACAATACCGTGTTGATATAACAAAAATTTACTCTATATTTTGGACATAAAAAAAATCACCTTGTTTGGAGAATAGCTCATAACCCATAATTATATAATATATGGGGAGCTTCACATTGCTCATCGTTCATACGTTGTCGAGTGAAAGATGATGTTGATGAAGAACCAGACGCCATGATTTTTTTTCTTGTACCTGAACAATACCAATATGCAAAAAAGACATAAATTAGATGGTTGTATAAGATGACTGTAAGACATAAACAGATATGAATGTGCCGTGAATATTGATGATCTAATAAAACTCAATGATGTAACGTCGGAGCATTCTCTTGGTCCAAATGGAGGTAAGATCAATAAAACAACTCTTTTACACACTTTTGCAACAATTGTATGTAGATACTGTTTTTTTTTTTAAACTATTTTTGTTGTGCCTTTAGGCCTTGTCTACTGCATGGATTACTTGGAGAAGAACATTGATTGGTTAGAGTCTAAGCTGAAACCTTATCTTGATGGTGAGCACAAAAATTTCCAAATTTTTTTATGAAGTTATCAATTATTCTATCTATGCAAATCCATGCCCATTCCATATAATGAACTTGGGTATCCATACCCGATTAAATGGGTAATGTATCATAGGTATCACCTATCATCCAACTTGTTTGTCCATGAAAGAAGAAAAATAAGAAATTAGTGATTCTAATAACATTTATTTTTATATAATATTAATAAATTTATTCGAGTACCAACTACTCATATCCATAAAAATCCAATCCATCCCATGCCTGTCACGGTGTCCAAAAATACTTGTTCAAGAAATCGTTAAAATGGATATATAAAAGTATCCATACCTTTTAGCCTAGCATATTTCCTGTTTGCACCGCAATGGTATTAGAAGCAAGTATGTAAAAGGGTCGAGATGGATTGAACTTTGCCACAGGCTTAGTTTGGTATATAAATTTGGAGATTGATTTCAAGCTCAAACTTGGTTTTGCTAGTGGATTCAAGCTTGATAGTTTCAGCTTGATCTAAAGTTTGAATTCAACTTCTTTATGTAGCTAAATAATTTCAGTTTAAAAAGGCTAAACCCTAAACCACAACAACAATCGAAAAAGTTCTTACTTTCTGCGATGCAGTCGGTAGAGGTCGTTGGAGGTGGAGGACGGGAGGTTGCTGGGTCCCCGATTATGTGGTCCAGCGGTGCTGGAGGTCGGCGATGCTGGCTCGCTGGAGGTCACAGGAGGGAGGTCGCCGCGACGAGGGAGGCAACGGGAGCAGAGTTCACGAGGTTGGAGGTCACAAAGGTCGCTGGAGGTCGTTGTGATGGGGCTTTCGCTGGAGGTCGCTGGATGGGGCTTTTGCTGGAGGTCGTCGTGAGCGCTGGAGGGCGACGCTGGAGGTCGCAGGAGGGAGGTCACCGCGACGAGGGAGGCAACAGGAGCAGAGTTCGCGAGGCTAGAGGTCACGAAGGTCGCAGGAGGGAGGTCGCCGCGATGCTGGAGGCCGCTCGAGGTCGCGGGAGGGGAGGTGCTGGAGGCCGAAGGCGACGAGGGAGGTCGCTAAGGGCGCTGGAGGCCGACGCTGGAGGGAGGGAGGCGATGCTTCGACGCTGGAGGGAGGAGAGTTCGCGAGGGCTAGGGTTTTTAGGGCTTTTGGGCGCTGGCGTGTGCACATGGTTTGCACGTGAGGGGCTCAGTTTTATACCAGTTGTGTGGTTCAGGGGGGGACCAGGAATTCCTGGTCCAGAAGATCCGCCCTTGATAATTTCCCACTACTCCAAGCTTCTTTTGTATGTAGATGTTGCCTTAGGGTTTGACTGGGTTGATTAGTATATGGTAAAATTGTCAAATCAAATAAGAGTCGATTCTTGACTAATTCAGGAGAAATATCCTTCCATGTGATGGTCTGTTCAGTTTCTGATTTACTTCTCTATATATAACGCCCAAGGTCCACCTATAATTTTTTGCCAAATTTTATATGTAAATGTATAAGATCATGTTTATATTATATCTTAAAGTTCAAGTGTGGTTTAAATTAACATATTGATCCCCCCAAATTGAAATAAACCGTCAAATTCAAGTTGAACCCAAATTGTGTGAGATAAACCGGTCCGAGCCACGTTACTGGCTTACTGCCGCAATTTCCGAATTATGATTTGGTTCGAACCAGGCTTCTAGCCGTTAACTTACAATGCATCGGTTTCAATTTGGGCTGGCCGAAGCCGAACGCTTCACTCGATCGTGGTTCTCCGACAAAACAAAAAGCCCGCCCTTTGGTTCCGGCTTACTAGGGTTTCAAACCCACTGCTTCACCAAAACCCTCGGAGCCTTCTTTTTATTTTCTCCTCTTCCCCGTCTCCCTTCTTCTAGGCAGGGTCTCCGACAAGTTGAATCCCCTCCTCGGAGATCTTGGTCGAAGAGGAAAAGATGGTCTCACCGCACGACCTCCGTTCGACGTTTGAGGCGGCTCTTCTTGGTCCATCTCCTCCCACCCCATCCCAGCGAATCGAACTCTTGCACGCCGTCCGCTGCTCCGTCCCACTCTTCAAGTCCTTCCTCTCCTACCCCGTATTGTCTCTCTCACTACTATTGTCCTTTTTTTTTTGCTCACCTTCTCCGTTTGTAATTTTTTGCCTTCGTCGATTGGGGTTTTGGTAAGTAGGGTCCCAAGGCGTCAGACCGGGCTGAGGTCGAATCCAAAGAAGTGAGAATTCCGGGATCATCTCCAATCTTACTCGACGACACTGACGTGCAGATTGTAAGTCATTGATCTTCCAGCGTGTTTGATTGTATGAATGCATTGTGTGCTTTATTTGCAATTACTGATTACAAGAACCAGAGGGAGTTTTTTTATTGCTATATTTGGACTTTGCATCTAACAATCTGCATATAATATATAAATCAGTATTGTTTGCAGTGATTATTCATTGCATGATTGTGATGATCAAGTTCTTAGCTAATCCAGGTTACACAACTTCTATTAAGCCAATGTTGCATAGTGAGATTCTCAATAAATACAATTGTGCCTGTCTAACTAAGGGATAATTTTAAGAACTTTTGCATTGTGTAAAGCAATAAAATTGAGGGTTTTGTGAACTCGTTAATCGTGTAAATAAAAAATTATCCTGTCTGTATAGTTGCATGTTTTTATCATTATTTTGATAATGATGCTGGTATTTACATCAGAGATAAGCAGATACTTTGGCCTATGTTCTGTTCCAGAAATTCATGCATTTATGCTTAATTCCCCATTATCATTGTTGCATAGAGTATTAGTGGACTTCTTTACTTATGAGGTGGTTGGAAATCAACAGATCAGAGTGGATAATATCTCAAAACCTTTCTACTTTGTCAGTTTTCTTGTTTTATGGTTGACTTTTAGTTATGTAGAACCAATGTCTTTTGTCAAATGTCAGGTTAAATCCATGTAGCCAACCCCTAATATTTTGGGCTCTTGGCCCTTGTTTACATTCTCATGTTTTTTCTGATCGCATCAATTCCTTTTGACAACCATTTTGTAGTCTTCAAGGTTACTCCTTGCAGTATACATGATGTTTCATTAAAGCTTCTTTAGTAAAGGCTTTTATGGTGTTCCCGGGGACAATAACTATTTTGGGAATTAGTTGCTAATTTACTAGTTATGCTATATAACAAGTATGAATAATTAGGGTAATAACACTTTGTTTCAAACAGCTTGATCAACATGATTTCTTCATCAGTTTTCGCATTTGAAAAGTTCCAATTGCCATTCTGCTAGATTCTCTATTCGCCCTTCTGAAGCAACATATCAATGTCTCTTAACGTTCATGGATATTCCAAACTACAACCTATGCAATTTCATAGATGAGCCTATAAGTGGAATCATGAACTGTATCGGTGTAAATTGATGTTTTTAGGTCATGTTAATTGATAAGTTGCAACTATTGAATAAATAAGTTTCAAACACATAAGCCATATAATAGTTTAGTATGGTCAACATCCATTTTAGAATTTTCACTAGAAGTATCTATGAAATATAACACAGATTTGCCACTTGAATTTGATTCATTCTGATAATCAGTTGGCATCACTACATCATGTATTGAGTGCCTATATTGACCTGAATTACTAGTTTTCCCAGTACATGATATATAGTGGGTGTATCAGGCAAGTTGAAATGCTTCTGTTGCATTTCTGTATATTATTCAACTAATTTTTTTGTGGAAGCATCTCTTAACAATTTATTTATCCGCTTGTCTGTTAATCCATTTCGCTACATTTTTCATGCATCTAGGCGTTGAAATTGAGTGATGATCTGAATCTTAATGAAATCGAGTGTGTTCGTTTGCTTGTTGCTGCAAATTCAAAGGTAAATTAGTTTATACAATTTGTTGGAAGACTTAGATAATTGTAAGCTAGTTTTTGAGCATATCTAATCTGGTTTACTAATTGTGCTTGTTAGTGGGTTTTATTTGGACGAGAACCATTGGAGATACTTCGTCTTACAGCAGGCCTCTGGTATATGGAGAGAAGGGATCTTATAGCCTCTTTGCATGTCCTCTTACGGGTACAAACATAATATTTCTTTGGTCCAAGATTTTATAATATTCTAGCACACAACCTGCTTCCTTTCTTATGGATTTAGAGCCCCTGACTTTCCTTATCAATTGCAGACCGTCATAGTTGATGAATGGCTTGATGCTGATCTTATATCTGACATTCACAAGCATCTGGAAGATATATTTAGTTCTGGCCTTGGACAACGCCTTATTTTCCTCATCAAGGTTTAAAGTGTGCAACAGCATTTGCTATCTTTATTTGATGTTTATCCTTATGCTAACTTTATTTTAGCAACAGGAACTAAATCGTGAAGAATCTGCTGGTCTGGGGGGCCCTAGTGCTGAAAAATATGTGCTTGACTTTAGAGGTGCTATCATTGAACGACGAGCAGTTGTTGCTGGAGAAAGGCTGAGTTTGAGCCATTGCCTTGTGCTATCAATACTTATTCTACAAATGAGTAAGGATTAGATCAAGTTTTTTTTTAATGATCTGATAAGATCTCATAATTTGTATTTTACTTAAATGGTTGGTTAATCATCTTGAACTAGGTGATTGTTTGGTGGTGACAAATTGTGATAGTCATTAGCCTATTTTATCTTGTAAGGGATTTTGGTAGGTTAAAATTTAACAGAACCTTGCTAAGATATGATAGTCGAACATGTCTTTTGTAGAGTACTCCTATAATGGGTTACGTATTTGTTAGGAATTAGGCGTGATTATTTCTCATGGAATCCACACTCTACTTCTATATTTGTATTGTAGATGAATAAGGAATATTACATATAGACTTCTTATACATCACATATTTATACAGGAGCTCATAGCATTTCCCTCCAGCTAAGCTAGTTTGAATATATTATACAAACCTAGCTTATTAAGAATATATTCAACTCTAGATCGTTTTAATGGTTTGATTGACAAATGTGCTAATTGATTGTTAGAAGCTTGACTATATAGTTTATCCTCTCATGAAACACCAGCTTTGAAGCTTTATGTGTCACGTCCTTGAGGTATGCCTACCTAACAAACAGACAACATCTCTCTCTTATGACAACATATGAAACCTGAATATATTGTCACAAGGCTGTATAAGTATAATAACTACAATCCACATGATTGGTACAAACACAAGCCACATAAAGATAAATTGAATAGACTGCGTGCCGGGATGGCTTAAAACAACACATGTGACAAAGTTGTAAGAAACATCACAAGACTAAAATCCACAACCATACAATTATTACACAACTGAGTCTGAAAGCCAAAATGCAAGTAAAGCAGTAGTAAATAATAAGGAAGACGAAGTCTTGAAAGGGACGTGGAACTGACAAACATGATCCTCCAAGTGACTCTATATAAAAATCTACCTGCTACTAGAAAAGAAAAGGATACAATAGGGTAGTGAGTCCAGATGACTCCATGGGTAGTGCATGGACAAATGTGTAAGGAGATTAAAGTGTATAGGCTCATAGGTAGGAATTTTGTACACAACCTTAATGAATGTACATATCTGAACCAGTCTAACACATAACGTATAATGATCAGTAATCACTGTCACATGTCTACTCGTACTACATGAGCCACAAATGATAACATAACATGGACGATAAATAACATATATAGTAATGTCATGCATAATCAACTATCATATCATGAGCATGTACTATTGCAAGTAACGATAATAGATCATCATATGTGGGAGCAACGTTCTACAAGAAAACCCTCATATGCGGGATCAATGCTCCACTACAAACAATACATCATATATGGGAGTAACACTTCACCATAAGCAATATCATCATACGTAGGAGCAATGCTCCACGAGAAACAATATCATCATATGTGGGAGCAACGCTCCATCACAAACAATATAAATGACCAAGACAATATATAATTACTTATATGCTGTTCGTTTTTCTTTCACTTTCTCTTATAATTTCTCATTCCACCACCAAGATTCCTTATTTAGTGGTGCATGTCCCTTTGACTCACCGAGTACACTCTTAACTACTATTTTTAATCTTGATATCATTTTATCCTATGACGTATTAGACTCACCATATATTTTATCTAATACTTATACTTTTACCTTCTCCTTAAATATATTTTGTTTCCCATTCTTTAACTTCCACCACTTAATTTTAGGAGTCGTATATATTTTCTTTCTATTGATATTATGCTTGAGGCGTACATCAAACACTACTAACCTATGTTGGGTAGTTGATAACCTTGCAATTTTTATCGATCTTTCTATTATTTTTTCTAATCATAAGAAAGCCAATTTGCGATTTATTATTCTTATTTTTGAATGCGACTAAGTGTTCTTTTCTTTTCTTATAAATTTTATTAGCTAATATAAGGTCACATGCTATTGTAAAATGTAATATAGTTTTCCCTTCTTCATTTCTCGTTACAAACCCATAACCCCATGTACCCTCTTATATTCTTTATTTTTCACTCTGACATGCTCATTTAGATCACCTCCTATTAAAATCATTTCATTTGGCAGAATGTTTTGTAATATTTTATCTAAGTCATCCTAAAACCTTGATTTGGTAACTTCATCTAATCCTACTTACGGTGCATATACGTTAATTATGTTCATAGTTTCTTTCGTCACTATTATTTTAAGGGCTATAATTCTATCCTTTTTCTAACTATTAGTGCAAATTCATCATTTAACGAACTATTTATAATAATACCCACTCCATTTCTTGCTTTACTTTTTCTTGTGTACAATAACTTAAAACCCAAGTTTTCTATCAGTTTTGCCTTCTCGCTTATCCCTTTTGTCTTTTATATACATAAAATACTAATTTTTCTCCTAATCATTGTATTTACTACCTCTATTAATTTACGAGTGAGAGTTCTTATGTTTCATATTCTAAATCTTAGATTATTAGTTTTCCTATCATATTTGTTCTTATCTAACTTATGGTGTAAGAACTCTTATCTATTTAACACTACACCCAAGTTCTCATTGAGATGTAGTGGTTCTTACTGATACGTTACAGTCGGACCTTGCAACGCGAACTCTTGCATATTTAATACTACACTCATATTTGTAACAACCCAACATAAGTTAGTGTTGTTAGATATACGCCTTAAGCATAATTTTAGTAGAATAAAAATGCGTATGATTCTTAGGATATAGTGATGGAATTTAAAGGATGAGAAGCAAAGTATTTTTAGGGAGAGGGTATAAACATAATTATTAGGAGAAATAAAACATGATTACAACATAGATAAGATGCTGTCAAATTTAAAAACAGTGGCTAATAGCATAATACTTGATTAGTCAAAAGGATAGACACCACTGAATAAAAAATGTTGGTGGTGGACTAAGAAAGTACAAGAGAAATTGAAGGAAAAAAGAACAATCTATAAATTACCGTACACTTGTAAGAATGAATAGAACTTTAAAAAGTATGGCGTAGCTAAAGGGGGGGGGGCAAAAAGTAGTAAGTGAAGCTAAAAATGAAGTTTTTGAATATTTGTACCAATAGCTTGATACAAAAGAATGGATAAGGGATATCTACAGAATAGCTAAGGTGTGAAAGCGAAAACAAGGGATCTTACCCAAAGAAGATGGATTAAAGATAAATCCAATAGTGTACAAGTAAAAGATGAGTAAATAAAGGAGCGACAACATATGTATTTTTTTATTACTTTTTAAGGAAGAGTTAAATGTCCAACTTAGCTTAAGAAAAATTTAAAATTTTTTATCATAAAATTCAAATTTCAAAAGTAAAATAAATGCTAAATAAAATGGAAAATGAAAAAGCAATTGGATCATATGATAATATAAAAGTGGTTAGGCTAGTAGGGTATTGAATGCTTAATAAAGTTATTTAACCTGGTATTGAAAATGCTTAATTAGTGGAAGCTAAAGGTAATTACTATAGTATTTTGTATAATAACAAAGGAGAAATTTAAATTTAGTAATAGTAAATGTAACAAAACTATTGTTAAGATAAGAGATGAGGGGTTACTGCAACTAATGTTTTAAGTATCTAGGATCAATTTTGCAAAAGAATGGTGGATTTGAAAGAGATGTTTTATATATGATATAAGGAGGATGATTGAATTGGAAGAGGGTGTTTGATGTTCTTTGTGACTTGTTATGTTATATAGAGCTGAATGTTGGGCTATGAAGTGAGTACATGAGCAGAAAATGAGAGTCACATTGATGAAAATATTAAGGTTGATGTGCGGACATACGAGGATGGACGAGATAAAAAGTAAGAATATTAGAGAAAACGTTGGGGTTGCACATATTGATACAAAACTTTAAAAGATGCATTTAAGATATATAGATATGGATTTTGACGATCAATAAATGCTCAGTTAAGCTATTTGAGACCATGATTAATACACATTAATTCAAGAAGAGAGACTAAGAAAGCTTGGTTAGCAATGATAAAATATTATAAAATTCATTTAAATATAGGTGATATAGTATATGATCGATACCAATAGTGTAACAATATCTATAATAGCCGACTATATTTAATGGGATAAAAGATTAGTTATTGTTGTTAAAGCTATAAATGAACATAATGTTCACGAGCAAGGTCTGTGTTCAACTTGGTAAGAGATTATTTGTTCAAAATACACAATGTTAATTAAATGAATAAGCTTGAACAACTCCTTAAAGTAAATGAACAGGCTTGAGCACACATATGTTTAGCCTCATTAATGTTCATGAATAGAACTTGTGAATTATTAGTGAACAATGTTCATGAACGATCTCCATGAATAAAGTTTGTGATTCATGTCCATCAACAAAGCTCTTATCAAATTTGCAAATAAACAAAAAAAAAACTCTCAAAACGAACTAACAAACTTATAATATCAAGCAAGTTCACCAACCAACCAAATTTAAGAAATGTAAAAGTTTTAAACAATCAAACAAATTCAAATTGAGAGCTTGCATCAAAACGAATCAAGCTCAAACTTATAAAAAAAGAAAGCAAGCCAAGCTTCAACAACCATTTCAACGGCTTGATTTATTTTAGACTTGATATTGGCTTGACTTCATTAACTTATCAAACAAAATTGAACAACCCAAAGTTTGGTTTGACTTTGCTCATTTACGACCCTAGTTGTTGTTGTTTAATTTTGATGCATAGACAAACAATAAGTTTATTCTATCTATTTCTTTGGCCAACATTGTAATTACTACGTCAGGTGGATAGCATGTGTTGTCACATGTTATCCCTTCAGCTCCTTACTCTTCAAGCTTTAAGTCCTTAGATTCCTAGTCAAAGATGCACCTTCTTCCTCTTGATTCAAAGATGCTGAAGGACATGTGAAATCTTCCTTTGTTTCTCTGAACTCACAAATTGAATCATAATGCCACTGAAACCTGGGGCAGCAGGTGAATCTCTAGCCAGAATGTGAAAGTTGCTTGTGGAAGTTATTTGTAGAACAATGGAAACCCCCTCTTTGTTTTGTGGTCTTTCGTAGGTTTCACATGCTGGTCAGTGGATGGAACAAAAATTTCGAAACTTGTCTAGAAGATCTTCAATAATCTTTCACATAAATATCGAGTTAAATATGGATAAATCTACTTACCCTATCCAATAATTGGTATTGATGCCTTGTCTTGTAGATTCTCAAGGGATAATGTCCTAACTTTACCTTTAAACCCATTGTGTGAATTTTGTCATTCGGTGTGATGACCTATGTATTGTTCTTGTTTTTTTTCATTGATTGCAGCACCAAAGGATGTAAAAGATGTGTTTTCAATTTTGAAGGATTGCTGTGCTGAAGCTAATAGTAGCACTACACATCTTCAGGTTTTGAGTAAAACTTTGATTTTTTTGCTGAATTAATACTCAGATATCTCTTTTTTCTTCATCACCACATGTGGGTCTCTTTAATCCAGGATACCATTTAAGTAACATGATGTTTTTTTTTTGCAGATTATATTCAGTCTTCTTTTTACTCTTATTATTAGCCTTATCACAGATGCACTCAACACAACTCCTGAGAAACCCTCCAAGTTGTTCAATGACTCATCATTTGGACATGAATTTCATGATCTGGTTAGCTAATATACTCATGGTTTTGCTTCTTGCTCTTTTCTCATTTATCTACAACATGTATACTAACTGGTTTTATCACTCTTACTATTGTAGATAATGGCTCCTATTAATGATCCAAATGTTGAGGGTTTCATAGACTGTGTTAGATTTGGATGGATGATACATGTGATGATAGTTCAAGAAAGAAGTAACTCAAGAGCCACTTCGGGTGCATTACCTATTCATTTGGCTGATTTTCACTCCTGCTTGGAGCATGTTTGTTCCCACAATGTTTTCCGATTTTTTCTTTCTGGAGTTCTCCAAACAGCTGCATACCAGGTTTATGTTCTGATCACTCTGTTTTCCTGAACTCAGCACAATAAGGTTTGCAAGCAACATAATTATATATTACCCCTCTTTAATGGATCTAAGTTTCACTAATCTTGGAAGTTTTTCTTTTTGGCTCTATTATTGTAGTGGTTTTCTTAAAATGTTGCATGCTTATTTTGTTCTTGATTTTAATTGTTCTTATTATCTTGTTCAAGACCTTTGGTTTTGTTTCTTGTTATGTATGAATACTTTACAAAGTCTATTGGAATCAATTCAGAATATACGTATTTGCCTTTTCTTATTTCTATTGATGCTTTTCAGAAATATGCTGATCTTTCAATTTGTTATCACAGAACCAGGATGAGCATATAATCTACATGTACAATGGTTATCTGCATAAGTTGATGATGTGCTTTCTTTCATATCCTCTTTCTAGGGACAAGGTCAGTAGTACTTTTATTTGCTTTTACCTGTATTATCTATTAGCTTTTAGACTGTACAGGTTATTGTTTAATTTTTTGCACATTGTATGTTAATCTGCACGAGGCATAATAAAAAAGCAAGTCAACAAAACAATCAATTTATGTTTAGCATTGTATTCAATATAGGATGCAACTTTCTCTATGTTCACTAGGCAATAGTGAATAAAAGAATTTATAATAAAATTTAAACAATTTTCTCTTCACAAGGTGGGTAAGGGACTTGGGAATATATGGAAGACTTAATTGCAGATTTGTTCCTTTGGTTATCTTTCTTCATTGAAAAAGAATAAATTTTTTTATTGTTTGCAATATTTTTGAACTTCAATTATGTAAAGGAGCAAGGCTTAAAATTTTGAGATGTGCTGAGGTTTTAGTTTATGACTGGAATCATACAATTTTTATATCGTATTGTGCCGTGTTGAGATCGGTTTTGAAATTTTTAAATATAAATTATATTAATTAAAAAATATTTTTATTTAAATTTGATTCCTATTGATGCTTACTATTGAAAAATAATTGAGATATTAAATGTTGAGTTCAGTTTTTTATATTATCTCATGAAAAGTTGGATACTTATTAAGTAAAAGGAAATTTAGGATTAACTAAAGTCACCAAGTAGACATGACAGGGTTTAGGTAGGTTCAAATTAGATTTAATTTGGATTTTTTTTTGATCTAGTTCAAATTGAACCAAATTTATATATAGAATAATTTAATTTGTTATTAAAGTATAGGGATTCATGCTTGGAAGGCCAACAATAGAAGATATATATTTTCTCAGATAACTAATTAAAAAGTATGAGGAACAAAAATAAGATCTACACATTGTATTGGTAGACCTAGAAAAAGCTTATAATAGAGTTTCAAAAGAAATTATATAGAGAATTTTAGAAAAGAGAGGTATTAGCGTAGCATATATTGAACTGATTAATGATATGTATGAAGATGTAACAACAAGAGTGAAGACTAACCAAAATGTTTCCTATAAAGATAGGGTTATATTATGATCAACTCTAAGTGTCTATTTTTTTACATTAATTATAGACGAACTCACTAGACACATCCAAGACACGGTACTATGATGCATGTTGTTTGCAGATGACATTATTTTGTTAGATGAGATACATGAACAAGTGAATGCTAAACTCGAATCTTGGCAAGAAACCTCGGAAGTAAAAGGTTTTAGATTTAGTAGAGTAAACATAAAATATATGAAATTTAAGTTTGACAATATTAAACGTAATGAGACAATTGTTAAGATAGGAGACGATGAGTTATCTTGAACCGAGAGTTTTAAGTATTTAAGACCTTTTTTCAAAAGGATGGAGGTATTCAGAAATGTCTTATATAGAATATAAGTATAATGGTTGAGATAGAGGAGAGTGTTGAGTCTTCTATGTGATCGTAAAATACCTTCAAAACTTAAAGAGAATTTCTACAAAATGACGATTAGACCTGCTATGCTACATGGAGCTAAATGTTGGGCTTATGACTTGAGCACAGGAGTAGAAGATAAGAGTTGCAGAGATGAGAATGTTAATGTAGGCACTAGATTTTAGACCTTGGGTGCTAGATTCGGTACAAATTGTACACACAAAATTGTACATGTGATAAATTTGTTAAAAAAAGTCAACTTTTAGCTTGAAACATCTAAAACTTTTGCTAGAACAGTCAATTAACCTATAGTTTCAATATGCTTAGGTGGCATAGTATGGACAAAGAACATTATGGGGAGAAACGTAGTTTAATGAAATTGTAGCTGCATCTTTGATTGGGACTTTCGGTTGCTAGCAAATGAAGGAAAATATGTTTTTTAAGAGTTCTACCTCATGAGCAAAGGGAGTTGTAGGATTAATGGACAGCTTCAGATGTGAAAATTATTCCAAATTCTGAAACATGCTATTATTGTTTTTTAAGCGAACAATTTCACATAATTATTGAACAAAATGGAGGATTTATTCAATATTTAAAGGATTTAATATAGGTTATTTTTGGAAGGTCGCTCTCCATGATTGATTACAGACTTCTCTTTTTTTATCTTTTAAAACATCATTGGATAATGTTTTTTTTCTTCTAATTCCAGCTGGTGTGAGAGTCAGGAGACAACTATAGCTAGTTTGACCACAAGAAATTTCTCTACATGTCTTGTATGCTTTCATAAGTCTTAAAGTTATTCACTCATTGCATTGTCTAGTGGGCTCTTATAACTGTAATAAATCACCCCCTTTGAAATAGTCCATGGTGTGGTTATGGAGAGTTTGCTTTTGTTAGGGTTTTATGCCATTTAGCAGTAAACACTTGTGAAATGTCTAAGCAGCTCAACATGGTATTTGCTTCTAATTCTTGATCCTGAACTTGCTAAATATATAGTACATCGATTTATTCATCGTAATATCAAATAGTATTGTTCTTTTTTAGCATCAGGAAATATAAAAAAGTCAAATTGCGGAAGGAAAATAAATTGAAGTGGTTCATAATTTCACATACATCATGAATGACGTTGATAACCCTGTAGAAGCTTTTTGATTGAATTTGGTGCAAAATGTTGAAGATCAATAGCTTATTAAAATTAAAGGCAACCAGGTGCATGAAGCTCTCGCCAGCCGTATCTTGTATTGCAAGAGGCTATTTCTGCAACTCGATCCCGTGACCTCTTGGTCACATGGCAACAATTTTACCGTTGTGCCAAGACTCTCCTTCAATAGCTCTTATTAAAATTAAAAGAGTTAAATTTAATTTGCTCAATCAGCCTTGAGAATGCCAGTCCTTTCACACTTGAGCTTTAACTTTGTGTTGTCTATAGTAAGATATTAGACAATTTTTCTTTGCTATTCTTGCTTTGTGAATCTCCAATTGATGTTTGTGCCAGCAGTTTTTTTTTTATCTTTTAATTTTCTGCACTGACATCAGAGTCAATTTGAATGAACATTGATTTAGCTGGTTATGGTGTTGTGATGATCTTAAAAAGGTGGAATAATTAAGTTTTTCTTTTCATTCATACTGTTTTTTTTTTTAATTCACAATATCCACTTTAGATCACAAATTTGATATTAACCATATCGTTTATTCTGGTGTAGGTGAAAGATATGAAGGATAAAGCTATGAGTGCCATTAGCCCATATCTCTTGTCTGGAGATAGAACTCTTAGCAGTAAGCAAGTTTCGGATATTGGTTATGAGTCATTTGTATCACTTTTAGAATTCATCAGTGAAATTTATCAGGTATTTTTTTGTTCTTTTGCTTGTGTAATGTTAGTCTATCTTCTTACTAGATTTGATTGTGCGTTCCAAAATTTCTAAGATTCTAAATATAACAGATTAATTTCTCTCTCTCTTTTTTTTCCTATTGTCACCTTGACAGATGCATGTTTTTGAATGAATTTCTGTTCCCATGCCTGGGTCAAACTTTACCACAAACTTGCAGAATTCATTGTAGCAAAGAACTAATTAAGATTCTTATTCTCCTATAGCCATGGTCATCAAGGAACTGTAAAGATGTTGATAGCTTTATTTTCTTTTTGGAAGGTGAATATGTAGGTGGATTTGATGAGTTTCTTCTATTAAGCCCTTTTTTCTGCACGTACCTCTATTTCCACTTTTCCTCTATTGTTTCCTATTTGGTTTTTTCCTTCTGTTTTCTTCATAAACGATACAAAATAAGTTGGCAGGATCTGGATTTGCAACCTATAAGCCATCACAATTTCCTGGTAAAGAAAATACAACTGCAATTGTGGTAACCTATATTGTTTTGTACTTCAATCTATTGTGTGTGTGCTTTGTTTCTGCATAGTAGATTTAAGTATGCACTCAGTTACTAACTTTAGATGCCTGTTTGTTCTATTTATGTTTTTTTTTAGCTTGATGATTTTGCCTTGTTTGATCTGCTAATGAAGACTTTGAGATTTTGTTTCAATTTATTTCTTTTAGTTTCTTTGATATGCTATTGCAGTTCCTTATGAATTCATCTTCTCAGAAAGAACCGGAGCTTTTATATGGAAATGAAGAGCTGTGGGCATTTATACACTTTGCTGGGGAGGATCATACTAATATACACACTCTTGTAGCATTTTTGAAGCTCCTCGGTACTTTGGTATGCTAGAAATGGCTTCTTTATGTCATGATCATATTGTGTAAATAGTATTTATGTTGTGTTTTTACCCAGGCTTCCACAGAGGAAGGCGCTTCAAAAGTATATGAGCTCCTGCATGGTAAAATCTTCCGGTCAATTGGATGGAGTACTTTGTTCGATTGCTTGTCTATATATGATGGTATGTTCAAACAAGCTCTACAAACCTCTGGAAATCTGCTTCCTGATATCCAGGAAGGTGATGCACAAGCCCTTGTTGGATATCTAAATGTTCTACAGAAGGTTTGGTCATTTTAGCACCCATCTAGTTCTTATTTTTTCAGTTTAGTAATTAACTAATCACAATGCTTACATGTTTATGGAACTACTGTGTTATTTTTGTAAGGCGACATTCTATGTCTCCTTGGGATTATATTGATGATGATATATGGAAAGATTGTAATTTGTTGGTATCTGTTACTTACTAATTGTTTGAACTCAATAGTGTGTATTCCAGCTAGATGGAATTGTTTAAAAACATACAACAACAAACAACAACCTTTATCTCACTAAGTGGGATATGGATCCTCTTATGCCATTGGGCTCATGATGGTAGGTGATCAAGATGACAAATACACATTAATCATGGAAGATCAAAAAAGGTTTGATTAACAATGAAAAAACAACATAAAATTCATTTAGTGACACTGATTCTATATATCTAAGAGGTAATTCATGAATTCTAACCCGAATTGGCACTGATTTGAGATTAAATCTCTCTAAGCGCTCCTCTCTACTCCAAGATCTATAATAAGCAATCTATTTTATATAAACCGTGGACCCCATCCAATCCATATCATCTTTGAATCTGAAAAAGAGAAAATAAGATGACTCTGAATTTAGCTTGACAAAGGTTTTGTCTAACTTACAACAAAGTTTGCCTTCAACTCTGCAGTAAAAAATAGAGATCTCCAAGATTTTGCAGTGTGCATTAGAATTAGAAGCTTCAGCGATGGTTGTGCCGAATCTAGTGCTAAATCAATAAAGCTACATTTGTACAAGCATGCTGCCATTTACATCTCTTCTAATCCAGTTTTTCATGAGAGGATAACATTCTTCAACCAATTTGAGGGGAGTGTTGGAGGCCTATCTGTAAATACTCTAATATATTGGAATCTATGTAAGATGATGATCATACAATACACAAATAGATACAGCCATATAGGAAACTATGTAGGGATTAAACTTAATAATCTTCCTCTACAGTATGCTTGAATCTGTTTCTTCTCATAGTCACCATGTTTCAGTATTATTGAGGAAGGGCAAAGTTGCAAAGTTTAATGTTGTAAAAAGATACGACTTGGCTTGTTTTTTTAGCATACTTAATGAGTGTAACTTTCTGTTTTCACACTTCCTAAAGTTCACAAGAAATGCAAATTGGGTTCAGGAAAGGCATTAAATTAGGCAGCCTTTTTTACGCTGGAGGATGGAAACGATGTTCGTCCTCTTTTATTAGAAAATTTTTATTTAACTACGTAATGATCACTTTGAAAAGATGCGAACTTAAGACAAGTCAAACTGATCAATCAACACATTGCTCTCTACCTTTTTTTTTTTTAATATATTTGAAGTTTTATGTGCATAATGCCATCGAGTGGAAGCAAAAATACAGGTTTTAGTTTTGCATATAGTTTCCACTAATGGTTTCTAGTTTCATTATTGTATTAAACAGGAATGATGAAAGAACTATTTTCATTTGTTCATATTCTTATTTGCGAAACTATTTTAGTCAATGTTTTTAATAGGTGGAAAAGCATGAAAATTTATGTCCTTTGTCAGTGACTATTTTTGAAGGTATTAACTTCTAGGCATTAATTGAAGGAAATTTCTTGTTTTGATAGTTAAGTTTGAATCATTTTTTAGAACAAAGTGAATGGAGTACTTGAAATATTTATGGTATTGTGTTTCTGTAATTAGTAGTTTGGATTGTCTGTTATGTGTATATAGTTCAAATTAATGACCTCAAGAAGTGTTAGACAGCAATATGTTGCATTGCATTTGTCCCAATAAGATTGATGGGCTAACTGATTTGGCATGGGGAGTAACTATGACTTGTGGAAATATATTGCAAATCTGTACAGCAACATTTATAACATATTTAGTATTCATCTTTTTAAGTTCTGATGCTTTCATAGCGTAATTTATTGTGAAGAAACTCCATGTTTACTGGATTTTCTTAGTGCATGTGGTTTATTTTGCTTTTCTTTTACTTAGTTCAGCATGTTGATATCTGGGAATTTCCACTACATTTACCCTGTGACATGTATCTTATTATTTACTCAATGTGTTCTGAGTTAATATTTCCAATATCTGTAGACATTGTTATCAAGTTATTTAATTTTTAGCCTGAATGATTTATTTTTTCATTTATCAGAATTGACTAATAATAAACCGTGATAGGTGGTTGAAAATGGGAATCCTTCTGAAAGGAGGAGATGGTTTCAAGACATTGAGCCCTTATTCAAGCTCCTTGGTTATGAGAATGTGCCACCATATTTAAAGGTTACAAGCTATTTCCTATTATTATTCTTGAAATTTATTTGCTATTTTTAAACATATATTAGAATATTTAAATTTCTATGTAGGGTGCTCTGCGAAATGCTATTGCATCTTTCATCAAAGTCTCTCCTGCCTTAAAGGATACCATCTGGAATTACCTTGAACAATATGACCTTCCTGTTGCTGTTGCTCCTTTTAGTCCTATTGGACAGCACGCACCTTCACAGGTACTCTCCCTCTTTTCGTGTACCTATCTTTCATCTGTATTCTTGAAGATTTTGTTTGACAGATAAATGTTTTTAAGATCATCATTGTATACTGTTGGAATTTTGTCTTATTTGAATGTTTTGACACCCTGGAATATGTATCTTATCTGTGCATGGTTTTCTGATCACTGAAATTTATTTATTGCAGTTTACTCTAGTTTCAATTGTTAGTTTTCTTTCAATTAATGGTGCTATCCTGGATAGTAGCTAAGATTTCTAATTCATTTATCTGAAATAGACAAGATGGAGTTTGTTATGTTAATAGGGCAAACTTAACCAATTTCTTGTCCTATCTTGAGGAACACAAAGAGGGGTTGAATATGATCATCTTTTCAGCATTGTGTTTTCTGTTTAAATAACTAGTAGAATTTCATCTTTACTTGATCTGTATTGGTGGTTATGTTGAATGAGTGGAATTTCATGTCTAACTGATATGGTCATAAGGAATACATGTTCTTGGAAGACTGGTGCCTATTGTTTGAGCATATTAAGCTGGTTCAATGCAGTAGAGGATTTCTGCCCTGTTCCTTCATTGTGTATTAAACTGTTTCCAACTCATAGGTGTCACTGTTGTTTGGATGCATGTTTTAGGTGTCGATCTTGATAATTAGACAATCAATATAGACACTGTTTTGACATGAATAAATGTATTGTATCATTCAGTAAGGCACAATTTTAGTGGTATCAATCAAGACAAGGCCTATTGTGGTTGGTACCGTTTGGAACAAATATCTCTTTCAGTGATTCATCCTTCAACTTCGTTTGCCAAACAAATAGGAACACTATAAATAGAAAGGGGAGAGGAAGAGGAAGCTCAAACTTGTGTTGAGAAATCTAGATGCATCCATATTCGATTATCATAAACACCTATGCTTGTTCCAATTCCTATTATGGTTATACAACTCCAACTTCCAATATGGGTAATTGTGATATATTTATGGACACATGGAGAAACTAGTTCTAATATGAAATGTTCTAAGAGCATCATGTAATCCGAGTCTTAAGTTTGATCTATGCTTAAAGATCAAATTCTCTTAGACGATTTTGCACCACACTCGTTTTGCTATTAGTAAGATAAATAGTTGGGATTCTTCTTATATCTTGGAACTATTTTTTTTTCTCAATATTATAATTCACTTTTTATTGCTATAATATTATATTAGAGAGTAACAAGCTTAATGGCAGAAATTTATTAAAACTCATGTTAGTTGATCTTAGTATGCTTTGAAGCTTACTAAATATCAGCTTGTCATGGTGCCAAAATCATATCATTTCTGCAGTTGATTGAAACTCTATTGAATTATTAATAAATCTTGTTCTACTGTAGAATGTATTGAATTTCATGTGAAAATAACAATTTGACAAGGTCACAAATAGAGTTTGCATTCTTAGGAGATTGCTATCCATTATTATGGTGCATCAAACACAATTTAAGAGCTCTTATTGTTTTCCTTTAAAAAAATTGCACGGCCTTGCTATAATTCGCGGCTTAGTGCATAAGATATTCAATCTTACCATAACTGGGACTATACCTTATTGTTCTTTCCTTGCTCATTGAGAGAACAAAATAATTTTTATTGGTCAACAACTATTTTGAAACTTCCATTCCTTCAACTAAAATTTAGTTGGGGATGTGGCTGAGCCCTAAAACATCATATATTAAATAATAACACTTTTATTAAAATATATATATTAACAATTTAGTTTTATTTAACAATTTATACTGAAATTATGATTTTATACTTGTTATAATCTTTTTATTATTTATATTCATACTACAACAACTACTACTACTAAGTTTTTATGCCACTAAATGGGGTTGACTATATAAATTCTTCTCCATGGGCTTAATCTTTTATTGTATCCTTATTTATATTTAAATGAACTTTATCATGATTTATCATTGCTAATCAAGTTTTCTTTGTTCTTCCACTTTCTCAATAATGTGCATATTTGTTATGGTCTCATATCACCTAATTGGGGTATCTATTGATTGCCCTAATATATTTCTATACCATCTTAAATGCGTCTTTTGGAGTTTTCCTTCAACAGGTGCAATTTAACACTCTCAAATGTTCTCAATATTGTGTCATCCCTCATAATATATCCGCACATCCACATCTTTGTAACTTTTATCTTCTACTAGTGTGCTTGGTTTATAAGCCAATATTCAGTGCATATAATATAGTAGGTCTAATCGCCGTTTTGTATAACTTCCTTTTAAACTTTAGAGGTACCTTACAATTACGAAGAATAGCTGATGCCCTCCCTATTTTAACTGTGTTGCTTCTATCTTATGTAAAACATCTCTATCAAACCCTCCATCATTTTGTAAAAACAATCCTAGATGCTTAAAATTTTCAGTTATAGGTAACTCTTCATTCCCTCTCTTAATAATTGTCTTGTTACACCTATTACTACCTCTAAATTTAAATTCTATATATATTCCACTAAGCTTAAAACCTTTAACTTCCTATATTTCCCGTCAAGATTTTAGCTTAGTATTTAGCCCTTCATATGTCTCATTAACCAAAATAATGTCATCTACAAACAACATGCAACATGGTAACATTAAATATATTCATATTAATAAATTATATTTTATTATTAATTATTGGATATGCATTAGATATTCTTAAAATTTTAAAATATCTATTATAGTCTCATATATGATGTTTGATGTCTTTCTCATTTGTTTCTGTTCCTGCTGATTCAGATTTATATGAGTTCTTTGACTAACCAATTGTGATACGAATACTGATTTTGGTAATTATGCTTCTTACAAAGCCATCATGTTCAGTGTTCCATGTCTCCTCATATTGTGAATGTAGTTTATGAATTTATGGAGCTGAACTTCTAAAAATTCATCTTGTGTGCAAGTTGTTTCATTTATCATGAATTAACTTTTGATCAGGATGTGATTTTTGAATGTTGGGATGTGAAGTGAAATGCTTTAGCATCTCTTGTAACACCCCACCCTCCTCACTACTGGTCTGTGAGGGCGGAGCGCTACTGGACTACTAACTTTACTTAATTAGAGTTGTTCACATGTAAAGATCAATTCATAAACTCTCTAAACATGCAACTAATAGCAGCGTAAAACATAAACAACTTATCTCTACATTCTACTCCAGCATATGAACACAACTAAAACTATACATCAATTTAATCATGCTAATTATATGTATTAATTTGAACATGCATGCAACCACTATACAACTCAGATAATAGATCTAATGTGTATAACAATTTAAATAAAGAATTCTAAATACATGGCAATCTTAATAAATTCTTATGCTAAATCCCAAGGCTTCTATAGTCCAGGCATCACACATCCATCCGCATCTCCTTGTCGTCTTCCTTTGCTATAGCTTTTCCTTTCCTTTATCTGCAGTAAGAGGAAATGCAAACTATAAGCGAATGCTTAGTAAGCACTGTCTAACTCACAAAAACTCGAATGTGCATATAAATACAGCAATGCTAAAAACTGAATCTGTAAAAAGAAAACTACTCATGCTCATCTAATAGCAAAGCACTAAAATTTGCATACTCATGATATACAAGAATAAAACTGCATGCTGGAAGACAAGGCTAATCATGCTTAACAAACTAATCAGGAAACAAATAAAACTAATACTGCATGCTTCGAATTAAAAGAAACTAACTTGCTGAATTTTAAACACTTTCTGAATCTTATTTCTTTTGTTTAAAAACTTATACTTTAATACTTCAAAATAATAATAAACTTTCTTCTTGGGCCCAGGCATAGTACCAAAGCGCGCTCCCTAATAGAAACTGGGGTAGCGACCCATCAGTCCTACGAAGGTAAAGACCTCGGTCTTACCCGGGCCAAGACCTCGGTCTTACCCGGGCCAAGACCTCGGTCTTACCTGGGCCAAGACCTCGGAATTGGTCACCTGGATTTGTTTAACGACAACCTCGGAAGTCAGGGTACTAGCCTCTTAAAAATAGTAAAATACTTGTTATCTTTTATTACTTCTAATTTATAATGCTTTGGCATTTTCTTCAAGCACCTTGTGTGCCAAAATCCCTAAAGTCTTGACTTTGGGATCTACTTAAGGCCTTGGCTTTTTCTTTCTTTTCTTTATCTTTCTTATACTTGTTAATACCTCTAATAAAAGAATGCTTCTTTAAAAACTGAAATGTTTAAACAAATTCTAACTTTGAAATGCATAAACAAAAATCTGCATACTATGCTAATCGAAATTCTGCATACTATACTAACAAAATTCTGCACTTGTAAGCTTAATAAAATTCTGCACTTGTGAACTTAATAAAATCTGCATTATAAACTTAATAAAATCTGCACTTGTAAGCTTAATAAAATCTGCACTTGTAAACTAAAAATCCTTGCAAACATGTTCACAACCGAAACTTACATAAAGCAACAAAATTCAAAACTGTAAAACTCCACACGAACAGAGCATGCTCATCAAGTCACAAGCAATAGATCTAACTCAACCAACCAAAACATTAAATTCCAAACAGCATGCTTTAACAAGAGAAATCTAACTACAGTGCTTAAGGTAATACTGTGGTCTTCTAATGTGTTCATGCTCTATACTTCATCTCAAAACTAAATCTATTTAAGATCACAAGCAACCAAAAAAACTAAAACTGTTTCATACTTTAAGAATCTAAAAACTGAGACTATCTGTTCATAACATATGCACCCAAACTAAAGCATAAAACCCATGACATGCCAATCCAAATCTGCATACATAAAAACATAATGCACAGCAAACCCGAATGCATTTATACTAGCATAAACATGCACAAAAACTAAATCTGAAACTTTATGCACAAAACTAAACCTGAAACTGAATGCCACGGCAGGAAACCATAAAGAATAGAATGTTCAACATGCTCAACCCCTACATGCTCCTTCTTTGAGACTCACGACAACTGAACAAAAGGAACCCAAATTGCAACTATTTTGCATGCCTTGTAGCACGGCAAGGAAGACCAAGATGCAACTAGTAAGGAAAACATTGCTACTGGAAATCTAGAACCATACTTGTTACTTATACCCAGTGCCATGGCAACAACAAAACAGAACATTGCTAGATTCCATATGGTCCTACATCATGCTTCAAAAAAAAAAAACGAGAAGAAACAACTCCAAGCTACTCCTACCGCAGGTGAGAAGCACTTACCTTGCTTCTTGAACTCACAACCGAACAAGAACCCTCTAGGGTTTGCGGAGGCTTGCAACTTCCGGCTCCTTCTTCGTGCCCACAGCTTCTCCTTGCTGAGAGGATCGTGAGAAGGCGAAGAGCTCTTGGATTGGACTCTTGATCGGCCGCCGGAGGCAAGACCTAGCTTCCTTCGGTTCCGCCTGAGCTCCGCCGTCGCGAGCGAGAGAGAAAAGGAGAGAAAGGGTTTTCGGTCACCGAAGAAATCAAGCCCTAATTTCCTCTCTTTATAACTCCCATATTTTGTTAACTTTTTAAATAAATTTCGCTACCTTTTCTAAACAGAACCGCCCGCTTGGGCACTTGGTCAGTCGGATTCGCTTAAGGCTCGGGTTGGGTCGGAGGTCGCGGGTTCGAATCTCAGCCGCACCTCTTTTATGCTTAATTATTTTCTATCAATAACTACTACTACTTAAATTAATTCTGTTCCTTCTCTAATCAGCAACGCCTGCTTGGGCTCCTGTTGACCGGAGGTCTCCGGTTCGAACCTCGGCTTAATTTCTTTATTTTTGCAACTTGTTTCTTTTGGTAAAAATACCAAACGAACTCCAAAAATTACATAAAAATATTCTAAAAATTTCTAAAAATCTCTAGAATATTTCTAAAGCATTTCTAAATATTTTTAACCACTATTAGAACTCGTAATGAGGAAATTTGGGTTGTTACATCTCTTTTCTTGCTATATCAAGATTATGAAATTCTGATATATTTGCTTGCAGTTATTTTGTGTTGGTTTCATAAAAAATTATTTTCTATTGCATGCTTTTTTTTGTGCCACAGATTTATGACATGCAATTTGAGCTAAACGAAGTTGAAGCAAGGAGGGAGCGGTATCCATCAACTATATCATTTCTGAACTTGTTAAATACTCTTATTGCACAAGAGAAAGATGAAAGCGATCGAGGGCGAAGGTGCTATCCTTTTTCAACCTGATAAATATTTGTACTAAATGTTACTGAACTGGTTGACATTAGGGTCTTGCTAAGTTGCTGACGTTATACTTTCTTGCAGATTTGTTGGTATCTTTAGATTTGTATATGATCATGTTTTTGGGCCTTTTCCTCAGAGGGCATATGCTGACCCTTATGAGAAATGGCAACTAGTCCTTTCTTGCCTTCAGCACTTCCAAATGTGAGTGATATTGATGTATGGTATTATATTTGTAGTCCCAATCTTACCTAGCCAAATGCCTTTTGGCGAAACAGTCTGTTCTTATATTGTTTCTATACACTTCATGTCACACTATTCCAATGACATTACTGATTCTACCTATATTTGCTTGTGACTTGGATTCAGTTCCTTATAGTGTGACAAAAAGGAAAATAGTTCTGTAGTATACTTCTTTTTCACATTTATTGGGTTGTTAAAACTATAGTTGCCAAATTTTTTATATCTTTTTCTCTTGCTCAGTTGTGTAATCTTGGATTTGACTACAATTGTGATTTTGCAGGGCTCTGAAAATGTATAATATAAACAAAGAGGAGTCTGGAAAAGCTAATAACATGTCATTGTCACCAGGCGTGGCAGATACATCTACAATTGACAGCCAGATCCCTGCATTAGAACTTCTAAAAGTATGTGTTTTGAAAAGGATATGAATATTTTTTATTTATAATTTAGTTGCTAATTACTGAGTTGATGGATATTTCACTTTATAAACAATGTGGTAATACAGCTAGATTCTCACCTTTGTTTTGGGAGTGTTTTTGTATATAAGGATGATGTGTATCACTCTAATTTTCATCCTATTACTTGGTTTATGCAGCCAAGCGTACTTTTCTTGAAATCTTGACTTCCTAGTCTCGTATGAAGTTTGAACACTATGCTTGCTGTTACTTTCTTTCTAGCTGAAGGCTCATTGCAATAGCATTATGCATTTTTGAGAATCTGACATGATCTTTGTTCAGAAACTTTAGCATCTTACATAACCTGTATTTGTGACATCAAGGTGCACACTGCTCCATTTTGCCATAATAATTAGTAAATGGACATTGAATGTATTATATATCTACAATAATAACCAAATCTTATCCCATTAGGTGGGATCGACTATATGGATCCTTTTATGCCACTCTATCTCCAACTATATCATCATCTATATTTAAATAAATTTTATCTTATTTTATTGTTACTAACCAAATCTTTTTTAGTCTTCCTCTTCTACGTTTGATATGCGTGTTTGTCATAGTTTCACATCCCATAACTGGAGCATTTATTGGTTGTTTAAGTACATACCAGTATCATCTTAAACGTATCTCTCGAAGTTTTCTCTCAATAGATGCAATTCCTATTTTCTTTCGAATGCTTTTATTTTTTATTCTATCCATTCTCGTATGTCTACACATCCACCTTAACATCCTCATCTCTGCAACTCTCATATTTAAATCATGTGCTCTTTTCATAGCCCAACATTTCGCTCCATATAACATAGTAGGTCTAGCTGCGGTTTTATAAAATTTTCCTTTAAGTTTTAGAGGTACTTTACGGTCACATAAAACACCCGATGTTTTCCGCTATTTCAACCATCTTTTTTGTATTCTATGTAAGACCTTTCTCAATCCTTCTATCGTTTTATAAAAATGATCCTAAATATTTAAAGCTCTTGGTTCTGAGCAACTCATCATCTCCTATCTTAACAATTATAACATTACGTCTAATATTGCTAAACTTAAATTCCATATATTTTGCCGTTATCGGAAATGTTTCAATTACTCTGTTTGAAGTCTTTACTCTAATTGTTACATCCTTGTACATATCCTTAATTAGTTCAATATATGTTACGCTAACATCTCTCTTTTTTAAAATTTTCTATATAATTTCTCTTGGTACTCTATCATAAGTTTTTTCTAAGTTAATGAATACCATGTGTAGATCTTATTTTTTTCTCTCGATATTTTTCAACTAATTGTCTAAGAAGATGCATATCTTTTATTGTTGACCTTTCAAGCATGAATCCAAATTGATTTTCGGTTACCGTGCTTTTCCCCAAAGTTTCATTGTATGACTCATTAGTTTAATACTCCAATAGTTTGTAAAATTTTATATGTTTCCCTTATTCTTTTATAAGAGAACTAGAGTACTTATCCTATATTGATCAAATATTTTTTTTATTTTTAATATTATGTTAAATAATTTTGTAAGCCATTCAATACATTATTTCCTTAGGTACTTCCATGCCTCTATCGGAATATCATCTGGTTCAACGATTTTTCCATCGTGCATCCATTTAAAACTTATTCTACTTCTGAAGTTTAAAATCTACGATAAAAATTTAAATTTCTATACTCATTTGACCTACTTAAATTACTTAACCTTCATTAAAAAGTTAATAAAAATACCTCTTTACTACTCTTTTATTTCTTCATCGTTTACTAGTACCCTATTACATTCATTTTAATATATTTTATTTGGATAAGATCTTTTGTCTTCCTTTCTCTGAATTTAGCAATTTTATAAATGTCTCTTTCCCCTTCTTTTGCATCCAATTTCTGATATAATAATTCAAAAGTTTCATTCTTTGCTTCATTCACTACTTTCTTAGCCTATTTCTTAGCTATTGTATAATTTTTTTTAAATTTTCCTCGTTCTTACAAATATATAATTCCTTATAAGTTGTTCGTTTATCCTTCACTTTTTCTTATAATTTTTCATTCCAACACTAAGATTCCTTACTTAGTGATGCATGTCCCTTTGACTCACCGAGTACACTTTTAGTTACTATTTTCAACTTTGATACCATCTTATCCTATGTCGTATTAGAGTCACCATATATTTCACCTAATACTTATATTCTACCTTCTCCTTAAATATATTTTGTTTCTCATCCTTTAACTTCTACCACTTAATTTTAGGAGTCGTATATATTTTTTTCTATTGATATTATGCTTGAGGCATATATCCAACACTACTAATCTATGTTGGGTAGTTAAGCTTCGGATGACCTTGCAATATTTACAAATCTTTCTCCTTTTTTTCTAACCATAAGAAAGTCAATTTGCGATTTATTATTCCCACTTTTGAACGTGATTAAGTGTTCTTTTATTTTCTTAAAAAATATATTAGCTAATATAAGGTCATATGCTATTGCAAAATCTAATATAGTTTTCCCTTCCTTATTTTTCGTTTCAAACTCATAACCCCCATGTACCCTCTCATATTCTTCATTTTTCACTCTGACATGCCCATTTAGCTCACCTCCTATTAAAATCATTTCATTTGGCAAAATATTTTGTAATATTTCATATAAGTCATCCCAAAACCTTGATTTGGTAACTTCATCTAATCCTACTTGCGGTGCATATACGTTAGTTATATTCATAGTTTCTTTCGCCGCTATTATCTTAAGGGCTCTAATTCACTTCATCCTTTAATGAGCAATCTACTACAATATCCACTTCATTTCTTGCTTTACTCTTTTCTGTGTACTATAACTTAAAACTCGAGTTCTCTATGTCTATCCATTTTATCTCTTACACATACAAAATACTAATTTTTCTCCTAATCATCGTGTCTACTACCTCTATTGATTTACTCATGAAAGATCTTATGTTCCATGTTCCAACTCTTAGATTATTAGTTTTCCTATCTTGGTTGTTTTTATCTAACTTATAGTGTGATAACTCTTGCCTATTTAACATTAAACCCAAGTTCTCATGTAGATGTAGCAGTTCTTGCAGATCCTGCAATGCGAACTCTTACATATTTAGCACCACACCTTCAAATACCTAAGTAACCCTAATTTGCCAAGCTAAATTCCTCTTTTAAAATCATTTTGACAGCCAAGCTTTTTTGTTTTTGGCCAAAAAGTTATTTATTAGAAGGTATTTGAGAATTTGACGTATAACCATAAACTACATTTGAGTTGAAACAAGACAAGTCATCCAGGTTATTTTCCAAAAAAAAATCTTGATGGCCCAAATCAATTCATTTTGACCCAATAAATTACCAAAGGTTTCATGGGAGCCTTGGTTGGAGAGTATTAGTGTTTTTATTGGAAAATGGTCATTAAAATAATTTTCTTGAAAACCTATCATTTTAACTATGACAAGGGCTCCAAAGACTTCCTAGGAGTCTCATGTACAATATCTAGGTGTTTAAGTTCAAAACGGTGTTAGAGTGATTAAATCACAAATCCCTTTGTGACTCAGAACATGTTACTTTACCCAGAAAGTCATAATGGATCCTTCCTGAGAGTTATAAATGAAGTTTTCAGTTGTTTCTGATTATAAAATTACCATCAAGGTCATTTTTTAATATCTCTTCTATGATCCAAAATATGTCATTTTGATTAAAATACCATACCAAAATCTGCTTTCCAACCTCAGTAGAATGTTAAGGTAATCTTTGTAAATCACCTTTGTGACTCAAAACATGTTATTTTGTCCAGAAATTCACAATAGAGCCTTACTGAGAATCCCAAATGGAATGTTCTGTTGTTTCTTATTATAAAATAGCCATCAAGGTCATCTTCTAAAATCTCTTTTATGATCCAAAATATATCATTTAAAATATCATACAAGTCTTCGTGCGAGCCTCAAGTATAGTGTATGATTTTTTTATTTGAAAACATCAAATTATCTTGATCACCCAAGAGGTCATTTTGTACATACCGTAGGCTTCCTAGGGCTGTTAAGTGGAATGTTTAATGAATTTTGGGTCTAAAATGTTATTTTTGAGTTGAAAATGGTTTATCGCCTTGATAGCTTAAAGTAAGTTTGGCTTAAACATTTATACCAAAGGCTTCGAAGTAGAGTATCATGTGGACTTTCCAGGTACTTTAATGTTGAAAAATTTTGTTTGTGTTGAAGTATCATACTAGAGACTTCCTGTGTCTTAGGTGGAGTGTTGAAGTATATTTGTATTGAAAAGAATTATTTTTGAGTTGAAACTGACTGCTAAGATGATTATAACAAACCCAATCGTTAGGTTCACCCTTCTTTGTTTGTTTTTCTTGGAAGTTCCTTTTTTTTTAAACTATAACTATCAGGTTTTATCCTAGATTAAATTTAGTTTATACTTTATATACTCTGGTAGTTCTGTCTCAGTGAGTTTTAAGAATGTAGCTCTTCCTGTAGGACTTCATGAGTGGTAAAATTGCTTTCTGTAACATCATGAGCATCATTTCGCTGGGTGCTGACATCATCATCTCTGAGAGGACTAGTCAATCATACGGTCAGCTATTAGAGGAAGCTTTAAAACTCTCTCTTGAAATCCTTGTCCTTGTTATGGACAGAGATATATTTCTTGCTGATTTCTGGCGCCCTTTGCATCAGGTTTTAATCTATGCCTATCTGGCCATTTTTCTCGCATGCCATGTCATTGATTTTATCGTATTTTCTTTGATTGTACAGCCTTTGGATGTCATTCTATCTCAAAACCCTAACTGGATTTTCACACTTCTGGAGTACATTCGATATGATTTTTCTCCTCAAATTCAACAAAATTCTATAAAAATCATGAGTATACTCAGGTACCATCAGATAAATTTCCATTTTTAAGCTTGACACTCTTTTTCTTATGGCACTTGAAATTTCTGAATGATTGTTTGTCAAAAATCCTGTTTGGTTATGCTTGAGGATTTACATCTAAGCTTGTCCTTGACAGTTCTAGAATGATTGGCCTCGTACAGTTAGTGTTAAAATCAAATGCTGCTAAATGCCTTGTCGAGGATTATGCAGCTTGTTTGGAATCACGCTTCGAAGAGTGCGAGAGCATTGAGAATGCTAAAGATGATCTTGGTGTTCTTATTCTGCAGGTACTTCATTATTTTTTTTCTGTATTGGTGTTAGTATAGTAAAACTATAATTCCTGCTTAATTTTCTCTTATTTTTTTCAGCTTCTTATTGATAACATAAATCGCCCAGCCCCAAATGTTGCACATTTGCTTCTTAGGTTTGACATAGATAGTCCTGTTGAGCATAGTATCTTGCAGCCAAAAGTTCATTACAGGTAGAGTAAGCAATTGTATAATTTCTTGTGTCTGATAATGGCATATTGTTTAGTACTGGATGGATTTGTGCAGCTGTTTGAAGGTTATGCTTGATAATCTGGAAAAACTTTCGAGGCCAGATATTAACACTTTACTGCATGAATTTGGTTTTCAGGTCAGAATGCCATTTTTTTTGTTTGGCTCACTATATTTCTGCTCTAGTTAGAATAACATTTTCTTCAGATATGATAATTTTTTCTCTTATTGCAGCTTCTCTATGAGTTGTGCATGGATCCCCTAACAAGTGGTCCAACAATGTATCTTTTGAGTACAAAGAAATACCTTTTCTTCTCGAAGGTGTTCTTCATTTGTCATTTAGTTGAGTCTAAATTGGAATTTCTCTATTTTTATTCCTAATCTGTGTATTGATCTTGAAGCATTTGGATACAATTTGTACAAACCCACTGCCCAAAAGAAGTCATAATCAATCTCTTAGAGTGAGCATGCTTCATGAGGTATCTGCAATACTTCCTCCTTTCAGCGTCTAGACATTGTTTACTACCACTTTTTACAATCAGGATGGTACTTACATTCATTCCTTTGAGTGGTGCCTCAAATAGAATTTGGTTGAGTTTTTGACTCGCACTTATCTTTTTGTCATTTGCTCAACATGGTTGAATATATTTAATCTAGAAGTTTGGGATGGATTCCTTGGGCTCTGTTTCTTTGAGAGATTAAAATGAGGAAAAGAAAAAGGAAGAGAGGAGATATGCAGTTTTTTGGAAGGAAAATTCTCTAGGAAAAGAAAGTTTGAAGAAAGCTTTCTCTTCTATTTTATCAAATTGATTTCTTTTGGGTCATGTTCAATCTCCAACTCTTTAATGGAAAATAAAATTGTAATATAAATTATTATTATTTTTCTGTCCTGATTTCCATCTTTTGGATGAATTTCAGTTAGATTAAATATGATATCTTTGTTTGCTTTCCCTATCTCTCTCTCTTATTTTCTATTCCTCCTAAGCTTAGCCAGTTGAGGACTGTCTAATACTGATGTTAGGTAAGATTTGACAATTTCTAAGGGTAATTTTTAGTCAATGTTATACACTGATTTTTGAAGAGATGCTATTTGTTTGATCTTTTGAGATAAGCATTGAGATTACTTAAAAGGTTTCGTTTAATTGCATGGAGATCATTATATAAAAATTTGATGTTGTTGTACATGCATATGTAGTGGCCTCATTGATATTGCATATGCATTCCCAATATGCATCAAGGCTAATTTATAACCCAATAACATTGAAATCATACTGGATATTGGTTATGCAACTGCAAATCAGGTTTGGGCTATTTTTTTAATTTGGAGTCTAATGGAAAAAGAATTTCTAATCTGAGTATTGATTTCTACATGCTCCATGTTTTAGACTATATGGATTGCTGTTGTTAATTATTGAGATATGTTATGGGATATATGTAGGTTTATAGAAGGTTGATTTTTTTTTTGATAGATTGAAAAATCATTTTATATGGATTCAGCCTTCCTGATTGGTGTATTTTGCGGTTTATGTAGGATATATATATTTTTTAAGATGTTATGCATTTTTTGTAAATGTGATAATCTTAAATACTTTTTGTCTCTAATCTGATTGAGTAAATATTCATTGCTACCCGCTGTGTGTTTTATGTTATATGGATTTCTATGTTAAACGTCCAATGTGTTATGGGATAGATTTAGCTTTCTATAGAAAGTTGATTTATTTTTTATGTTATGTGGATTCCTTAGTCTCACTGGTTCATATATTATGTGCATTATGTAATATATATATTTTGTTATATGTCATGTTATGCATCTTTGTGAATGTTTATTTGGTTTTTTTAATGGGATCACATAAGCAGCCTTATAGCTTGTATTTGTTTTGCTCTATCATATATCACATTTTGGCAGTGTCTCAACCACATACCACTTTCCTTTCAATCCTTCATGAAGATTTATTAAGTTTTGCATGATAGCTTTTTCTATTTTTTGTTAGTTCTTTCACATAAATTCAAAATATTCAGTGTTCAGTATTGGTAGCGTGACTGTGTAAACCTTTTCTGTTGCATGCAAAAGTAATATTTCAATAGTGGAAAACTGCTTCTGACTCAATTCTATCCATTTATGTTTGTGTACTTGTTGTTCTACTTTTAATTGGTGCATTGAAACAGTTATACTACTCAAACTAAATATTCTTGATATGGAAACTCATATTATTCTATTACATATCTTTTGTAAGGCTGGTATGATTATGCACTTTATCTCCTGTTTTGATTTATTTGTGTCATTTTGTGTTTAATATGTTGCTCTTAAGTCAACTAGGCTTTGTGGATACTACTCTTTGGCTATTATAATGCTTCTGGTATATAGTGCCAAATTTATGGGAAATTGATTGTATCAAATGCAAACCATTGTGTTCCAAAACAATATATGTTGTGATGATTCATTACTTGTAACCCAATGAAAATAAAGGTCTAGTTAAAGTGAAAGATGCCTAAAAATTGTAAATTCGTGTGTTTTTATCTTCAAAAAGCTGATGTAGTTTTATGATACTTTACTCTTCATCCTCTCACTCAGATATTAATATACAGATTTGACTCTGATTCTATTGATCATTTGTAAAAAAATTTAGAGATAGTCATGTTGGGCACTTGGTTCTCATATGTGGATATTTCTACCAAGGATATAAATTTTGTTCCGTGCCGAGCGGAACGGGTGAAACTTATTGTTTCGCTCGCACACCGAAATTGGCATCGACGTTTAGAAAGTTTCGAAGCCCATGGTCGGCCTCAAAGGTGTCGTCCGAGCCTTGCGGCTGCGGAGGAAGCATTTTGTGAGCCTCGCAGATGCGGCGAACTCGTCACGCAAACCCCTCTATCGTGGCAGACTCGTTGCGTGAGCACTGCGGCGGCGAACTCGTTACGTGAGCCTCGCAACCTCGGTGGAGTCATCGTACGAGCCTTGTGGCGGCGGCGATGAGGCGAAGGCGGAGAATCGCGAGAATGAGAAAAAGTTAGGTTTTATAAAATGTTTTAATTGAAACCATTATATTATATATATAATATCTTTTTTCTAATTAATTATTAATTTATATTTTATATAAATTAATAATTAATTAAATAAATGGTTAATTAATTAATATAATTATAATGCATATTTTTATTAGAAATATAAAAAATTAAAATAAAAAATAGATACTTTATATAATATATAGTTATATAATTTAAAATAAATTTTAAAATAAACTTTAAATTATTTATATAAATTAAAAATAGATTAAAATTTTATAAAAATATTTAAAATAAGTTGAAAATTTTATAAATAATTCTAAAAAATTAATTGTTAATATATTTTTAATAATTATATATATATTTTTTAAAATAAATTTGATTTTAGAATTCAATATAAGCTATATATATACACACAAACACACACACACACCCTATTGTCATGATATGATACCGAAATCGTATCGTTCCAATCTAGGACCGTAACATCGACACGGGTCGAGATTTTAAACCTTGATTTCCACCTGTTTGGGAAAAAGAAATCTAGTTCATATGCGTTTTTGACTAAATATTTGTTTGAAATGATATAACAAACAGGATTACATCAAATGTTATGGTGTGTTCTTATTAATCTATTGTATCTAGAATTTTGATCAGTTTCATCTTTCTTCTTACTGTTTCTTAGATTCTGAAAGATATTGTGCTTTTAACATCTCAATTCTATTGTATATCGAGGCTATGTATACATGGTTTAATAACTGAACTTATTCTGCATTTTTTTAAAGGCTTTAAAGAGAATCTTTATATGAATTTTCAAAATGCCTATACAAGAATCTTTGTAAACGTTGATTTTGGGAATCATCATGTTTAGGCGGATAAGTTATTTGATGTGAATTTTAATTGCTAATTATCTTGTTAGGCCTGTATGAAAATATTGGCATATGTTTAATTTTCTTTGGTTGTTCCCCAATTTATAAATTGATTTGTTTGCTAGTTTAGTTCTTTTACGTGCAATGTTATTCCTTTTCTTTGTCGTCTCCAATTATATTTGTCTTGGATTTTTTAAAAGGTCCCTGATTGTCAAAATGTAAATTGATTTTTTGCTGGTATATTCCACTGTGAGTTTTCATTCTCGATGTTAGTTTTTTTATTTCTCGATTTGAGGTAGTTTTTGCTCTTGTCCCATCAATTTTTATCCCAATTCTTTGCGGCTTCAATTTTGATCTTCATCAATTTGGTATCACACGGTTTCGAGTTGCCATCAAATTGGTATTAAAGCAACTTTCTGCTGCCATTATTTTGGTATTAGTGTGTCCTTGTTCTATAGTAGATGTCTAAGCCTTTTTAGGATATGTATCATGTAATTAATAAAAGTCTGTATAATACATTTTTTTTTTTGAATTACCTATGATTAACTATCATTGTGGAGTTGAATTTTAAGATAGCGTACTTACTTTGCTTGGAGTTCATATATTCATTTCTTATTTTGCAGCTGAGTAATCACTTATTTGTTTGGTTATTTGCTTCAAAAATTTTAAGCTTAAGAAATGGATGACAACATACATTTATAGAGGTGAATGGTTAGTTGTATATTGGCTATAGTGATGCACTAACATGAATTCATTGTCATTATTCAGAGGGCATGGCTGATAAAGCTGTTAGCATTGGAATTACATACAGCCGATATGGGTGAATCAACACACCGAGAAGCATGCCTTTCTATTTTGTCTTTATGTTTTACTCAGATTGCTGGTGGTAATTACCAGAGTCCAGAATTATCAAGAACTTCTGAGTTTGATGCCAGCAATTTTGCACAAAGAACCACAAAGAAGAAAAAGGTGCAAATTTGATACTCTTTGTTTCTCATATCTAGTTGATTTTCACAAGCACAACATGTTATTTATGGGTTTAAAATTTAGTGGTTGAAGCATATGGATAGGAAAAGTTGTTTGCATACAATTGTGAAGAAAAATATGGTGTACCTGGAATGGCTAGCTTTTCAATGGTGCAAAACTTGACTATGGATTTGTGTGTGTGTTTTTTTGTTGATATTAGTTGATTAAATTTATTGTTTGTGCATTCTTGTGCTTGCTGTTTTGTGTCCCTGGCAGGGCCATACTTGGCACTCTGTTTTGCGTTTGTATTGTTCCTCAATGAAGGAAATGAAAGAGGTGAAGCTAAAGCATGAAGTGGGGCTAGTAATTATTACTTTAGAATGGTAACACATGGGAAAGCAGCAATGGTAGTGCAAGGTGGAATTGTATGTGCTTGGGGCTCATGCACATTTAATTCTGTAGTCTTGTCCAGAAACCATGTAATTATTTTTCGAAGTTTATTGGTTTGTATGCTCCAGCACTTGTAATTCTGTACCACCTTACCAGTCAAAAATATGAAAGTTTTAGCCTCGTGATAATTACCTCTAATGCTGAGTGCTCTTTGTGGTAGAAACTTGAGAAAGGACAACTTGAATTTCTCCAATCCATAGAAGAAAATGGACCTTACAATTCCATAGAGTGCGTTTGGTTCAAGTTATCATATAGGTAATCACGAACCGATATTATGGGGAATAAAATATAATATAATATTATTTGGTTCAACCTTTGGAATACTCATATTTGGAAACAAAAAAATTGGAAAAAAAATTTCGGAATCATGTAAAACCTCACATTTCCAAGGGTAATCACATTTGGATTATATCCTCCCGTTTGCTGACGTGGCGGACATGCTCCATTAGTTGCGAATTGCTCAACTTGAACCAAACAGTCAACCAAACATGCCCTTAATATGATAAATAACTCTGGGCAATTTTTTCATAAATTTTTCTTCTGCCTAGAGAGAATTCAAGTAACCTTCTTATTCAAATACTGAAATGGCAAAATAATATTTATCTCTATTCTCTTTTGCTTTAGTCTATTATTGATTTTTTTTCTATGCTGTTTAAAACTGGCTTAATTTTGCTTTCTTATCCTTAAGGTGTTGGAACTACTCGATGTTGTGCAGTTTCGAACTCCTGATATAGGTTTACAATGTCCTCAACTCCTTCCAGCTTTTAAATTTGATGCACAGGTCGCCTCATTTAATATCAATTGTTGTCTTTTTTTCATTTCTTTCTTAGTTACCTTTCAGTCATCATTTCTTTCTTCAGGTTAATGATATCCTAAAAAGTTCTTCAACCTCTGAAAAAGGTGGTGTTTATTATTACTCAGAAAGAGGAGATCGATTGCTTGACTTGGATGCACTGCATGAGAAACTTTGGCAGGTTTTTAATTTTTTTCTCTTCTTATTCTTGTTTCATTTTGAGTTATTGTTAGTGAAATAATTGACTGGCATATGGTACCTGTTTCTGTGTACCCACAGTTTTTTGGTATTTATATCCAAATGAAATGCAGTGTTTTCTTGGGGCCTTTTTCAGTTATGTTCCCAGGGAAGTTATACTATTAATGATGCAGAGAAGACTGAGCTAAGAGCATCAATTCAACAGTTCCTTAGATGGGCCTGGAGGTATAACAAGAATCTTGAAGAACAAGCAGCCCAGCTTCATATGTTGTCGGGGTGGTCTCAGATTGTAGAGGTATTTTTTCTCTACCCATGGATTTGACTATGTTAATAGTCTATATTGTTTCACCTTCGCATAATGCTGATTCTTTTAGGTTTCTATTTCTAAAAGAATGCTCCTTCTGGAAGACCGGTCTCAGATATTGTTTGAGTGAGTGTTATTTTGTTGTCTAACTTTTGAAACTTGATCACATCTGATAAGCCCACCTTTTGATTTGAAGGTTGCTTGGTGCTTCATTGAGTGCATCAGCATCTCCTGATTGCACTTTAAGAATGGCATATGTATTAAGCAATGTAAGATCCTTCTGCTACTGTTTTCTTTATATACTTGGTTTGTATTTTTTTTGAGCCTCTGTGTTTTCTACCTGTGGTTTTTCAAGGTTGCGCTTACTTGTATGGCTAAATTAAGAGATGAACGATTCTTATGTCCTGGAGGTGTCGATTCTGATAGTGTCACGTGCCTTGATATCATATCAGTAAAGCAATTGTCCAATGGTGCTTGCCACTCTATACTTTATAAGCTTATGATGGCTATTCTAAGAAATGAATCATCTGAAACTTTGAGGCGGCGGTACTCTCCTAAAATTTCTGTTTCTTGAAATTTTAACCAGACATCTTGACCCTAATCATGCTGCTCCTTAACTTTCCTCCACAGGCAATATGCATTACTACTTGGTTATTTTCAGTACTGCCGTAGCATACTTAACCCAGATGTTCCTGCATCCATCTTGAGATATTTACTTAGCACAGAGCATGATGATGACGATGAACTAAATCTTCAAAAGGTTCCTTTACTTTAATGTTGTAAATTGCCTTGAACCAATCTGTCTCTAAATACACAAGTGTTTTTGTCTCATTCAACTGACAACAGATTGGCAAGGAGCAGGCTGAACTGGAGGGTGCCAACTTTTCCATAATAAAGAAGGAAGCTCAAGCAATCATTAATCTGGTAAAACCTTTATGTCTTATTGCGTCAATATGTATGTCTGATATAGTTGGCGCTGTATGATCATGTAACTGGTATCTAAAATGGCAATGTTTGGCATCAGTTAAGCTTGGTCACTAAATTTTATGAAGTGTGATTTCCTGTTGTGCATCATCGTGTGGATTAACTTGGAAGAATATTGAATCGAAGATCTAGGAGTAAGTGTGACATAACGCCAAAATCTAACCTCGAATCATCCAAGATTTGAAAGAAATCGATGAATCAAGGGGATAAGTATCTTGCAAAAAGAAAATAAAAACTCAGAAAAAAAAACTTCAAAAAAAATCTCACACAAGAATTAAAGGAAAATACATTAATTCAAAAGTGTCCTGTTACATGTGTTTCTAAACCTTTGTTATAGATTGACAATAATTTTTTCTTGGTAGAATAAACATTATAAACTCTAAAAGATTTTTTTTCCTAAAAACTGAACAAGTGTTTAAATTATCCAAATATTTTTTTAGAAATATAACAAAGTCTAAAATTTGATAATATCCAAACTGTGCTAAATGCTTCTTGATATATGTAAACATAGGATTTACTGATCTTGATGAATCTCCTATTCGGAAATTATGGCGAATTTTAATGCCACCGATAGAAATTATGAAATTGAATTGGGTCAACAATATATACAATATTGATTCTAATTTAAATCTGCATACATACTGTAGACATTCTATTTATCATCATTTTGTAAGGGGAAAGATGTAATGCATGCCCAATACCGAGCTAATCCATTCTAGCAGCACATTCAATGTCTTACCTGTTTTTTTGGCTTCATTTTAAGTTTTGTATCATTTATTACATTTCTTATATGATAGAAAATTTCTTTATTGAGAAACAGAATCTCTTAATACTACACTGTAATTAGCTCTGAGATTCTTCTAAATTTTGTTTTTTAAACATGTATCAAGTACTCTACATGAACTTTTAACAGTAGGTTTGGCACAATAATTGTTGAAATTGTTAATATCATACTATGAAAAAGAGTATGGTATCATACCATATATATTTTATCTCTCTTGTTTGCTAATTCCAGGTAACAAAGGATGCCATGCAAGGAAGTGAAGTTGGAAAGCCTGTGTCTTGTTATGTCCTTGATGCATTTCTTAGTATTGACCGTGATAAATTTTTCCTAAATCAACTTCAAAGTAGAGGAATCTTGCGGTCATGTCTAACGGAAATAAACAACTTCTCTTGCAAGGTATGCCTTCTTCTATAAAAATTTATCACTCTCAACTAGTACATGAAACTCAAAGTTGTTTGTGAGGAAGAGTTTATAGTTTGTAACTTTATAGGCTGAGTAGTTCGATCACCTAGAATTCTTCTATCAATGCAAAATCATGTGCAACTTTGGAGTTTTTCAATATTTGATTACAACCTGCACCCTATCTTCACATGTTTAGAGACAATTGGCAGTTAGTCTGACATAACACAAGCTAGATATGTGCCCCATATGACAAGTTAGATATGGATATCTAGCACAAGTTAGATACAGATCTCAAGGGGTTACCTGTTGCAAGAGAAAGCAAATTGGTAGCAAAAAATTGTGTTATTGAATGGCTGATCAGAAGTTAGATATGTAATTTTTTTGTTGGCCTTACAATAACCAAGACTAGGTGTGCCAGCAAATTAAAAGAACTAATTGAATGTAAAACCAAGACTATCCAAAATAAGCTTCATTACCAATTTTTGCAAAACAAAATTAGTGTGTTCCGATCTCATGATCCTGCATGTCTCAGTTTTCTATCTTGCAAAAATGAAGATTTTTTTTATTGAACTGGAGATAAAATTGGATTACTAAATTGATGATGTACAATGAGATATGGGCTTCATTTTTAGGTCTTACAATAACTTGTCTCATGAGATTGACAAAAAACAGACTAGTGCTAGAAAAGTTGTAAATAATAATATCTCAGAATGTTAAATAGAGAATATCTAAATATTTTCGATGTGACTTGATTCAAAACAAGTAAAATAAATGTTCTCCAACCTCTCAATGTTGTATTCCTCAGTTGGCCATCCCTCAAAAGTGAAGAAAATGCTGATGAATGTTTTTTTATTATTGATAAAATAATAAACGGTGAGATGGGTAACCACTTTCGTTTGCCATAGAATAACATGGTCACATAAGATTCAAGCAAAATAGATTCTTTGTTCATGCAATAGTAATAGTGGCATTAAAATAAAATAAAATTTCCATCAAGTAGAATTTTTGTAAAATAAAAAAATTTTGACCCTAAAATACTTTTTTATGCTTCACCTTCATGACAATTTTTTTCTGTGTCAAGCATAAGCTACTCAAAATATATTATGCTATCATTTAATCATTCTACATGCTTCATTAGATTAGAACATATTTAAGAACTCGTAAATTAAATATGTTTTATTCTCACTTTTATCTCCTTGTTCCCATAGATCTATTTCCAGATCATTGTGTGCATGCTTAATTTGGGTGTTTTGAATCTTGTTTTCTGTTCAAATATTGTCTAGGTCATTTGAAGGTTGCTTGTAACTTGATACTATATTTGATTATTGTGCTTCACTAAATTGAAGATTGAAAATAGGGCTACACAGATGTTTCATCTACTATAATATTTTCAGCCTGTACAGGATGCTTGGTGCTCATTGGAATCACAACAGAGATTGTGCACCCTGGAGGCTCAACTTTCTTTGTTGTTGAGAGTCAGTGATAATTATGGGAAGCATGGTGCTCAAATCCTTTTGTCTATGGGTGCCTTAGATCAACTTGGTTCGTCAAAGGCTGTGCTATTGCAGAGCCAGGTAGTGTTAATTAGTTGCTAAGTTGATTATAAGATACATGTTTCATGATTAGGTGACATTTCCAGACCTCAAGATGGTATGGCACTCCTTCTGCAAGAGATAGACTTGGAGAGGCTGATAAGAAAAGATTGCTTGTAATTCCAGTTCTTAGATTGGTTTCTAGTTTGACATCACTTGTTGAGTCATCAGAGTACTTGGAGGTACTATTATTTCAAAGTATTTCTTCAATTTTTCAGTTAAAGCAAAGTGACAACAGTGAACAAATAGGTAGGAGAGTGATCAGAATCAACTGCAACCATCAAATGAATATTCTATTATAATAATGTACTAAAATTCCTTCTGTAACATGAAATTATCAAGTGCCTCAAACTAGAAGTCAAAATTCAGGAAATAGTATAGCCATCATTCCTAGGTTTGTTTGTTTGGTTAACCATGTTGTTCATATGGTGAGGTTGTTATTCTTAAAATTTGGTTATTTCTAGTGATATTTGGTAGAGTTTAATGACACATTAAGATCCATGTAGCCAGACAATAGTTGGGACTCTTAGGCTTTTTGGTTGATGATTTTTTTTTTTTATATATATTCAGTTTGCAGCTTTCAGAAAGTAAAATTAAGGTATTGAAAATTGGAAATGAAAAGATAAATATTTATCAGATCGTTCGACTTTAATAAATTCAAATGTGACAAAAAGTCATTTTTAAATATTTATTTTTCGGCTTTTGAATTTTATTTTATGAGAAACAAAGAAAGTATTGAGAAAAGCTTTCCAACCAAACAAAGCCTGGGCTTTGTTAGTGGCATTAATGTTTTGTAGTATTTTCACATTTATGGTAAATGTTGATGCTCAAAATTGGTATAGTTCTGTTATGTCGTGTTAGGTCACATCAATTGTAATTCATGCCCCATTGTTGAATACTTGTTTTAAGTGTCATTTGAATAAATTGCTTATGGTTCTACCCTTTTTTTCGTGTTTGTTGGAACTTTTTTTCATAGATGCATATCTTTGTGATCATGACAACAAATAGTTGAATGACAATGTTTTACAGAAAAAAATATTTTGTATGTGGATGTCTGACATAAACTGTAAGTGGATGCTGAATAAAGATATTATCTATCGAACTTGTTTTTCTGTATTTGCTTGATGTGGTAAGTGACTATGATTGATTAAACTTCTTGCTAGCTTAAGGTAGGTTTTGACTTTGCCTAGTTGGTAGAACGCCTTATACAATTGGTTATCAATGTACCTTAAGTACAAAAATGAGTCATGTGCAAGAAAGAATTACTTCTAGCAAAGAGACATTCATAACTTCTATTCAAGCTATTTATGTACTCGTGAATGATTTCACCAACCTTGCTTCTATTAACATTTGCACAGTTTGATGCTACTATAATACTGTCAAGTGCATCAGCTGCAAAAGGTATACAACACCTTCTTTAGCTTCAACGTCTTCTTCTTTGTTTTGGACAATTTCCAAAACTTTTTAAAAATCGTTTCTTGTCTCTTAGAAAATAGAATTTAGAAGTTGAAAATAAAATAAAGTAAATACTTAGAATTATTTTTTTATATTTTAAATTTATTAGAGGTGGATGATGTGATAAATATTTTTCAAAAACTTTTGAATGACTTTTATTTTCTAAAAAACGAAAATTGAAAATGAAAAAGAAAATTTTTAAGTTGCCAAAGAAGAAAATTTTCAGTTGTCAAATGAGGTCTTACAATCTTGAATTATTAGTGCTCAACATTTTGAGACTTCACAAAGAGTTCAGCAAACTTCACAATATTAGGTAAAACTTCATACCATAGCTTTTTCTAGGTTGGACAAATTATCTGAAAATCATTTAATTGCAGCCAATGCATGAAAAACAATGTTTGTATCACAACCCTTCTTCCTGGTAGAACTATTCATTGGTTCTGCTGGAGAGTATCTTGGTCTTGCAAAAACAATTAGTGGGCTTTCAACTGATTCTTTCAGAAGAATTATAATGACTTGTGGTGTGGGCTTTTTATTTGGTGGGTAACATCAATGAAGCTACAGAGAAGCTATCAGCTTAGAAGGGAGAGCAAATTAAAGAAATGATTTTCAAACTGTGTATTACAATGATTAAATCTTCCTATACTAACTCTTAACGAATTATTTGGGATTCAAAAGTGAAAGAAATCATTTTATCTAATAATGGTTGGCAAATTGGCATATCACCAAACCATTCTCTCATTGCCACTGTTAGAGATATACAGGTCTTTACAAATGACCAATGGTTAATTGTGGCAAACTTCAATTCTCCTCCATCTTTACTCAGGAAACATCGTAGAAGGTCATCAGCAGGTAGTGCAAAGTAGAATTTCACTTGTTTTTGTTATCAAATCTGTGTGTGAATAAGGTTGATTTAAATGAATATTCTAGTATGAACAACTAACAAAATAAAGTTATAACTACAATGATCAGAATATATATCAGAGCATGGCCTTTTCTGTTGAGAAATAGAGAGATTTTGTTTCTTGCTCACTTTTCTTCTTTTTCAGCCATTGTTTGCCCTTTTTTTTGCTTAACTTACCTCCCAACTGATCCTCAAAAGTAGTAATGGATTCAATTACCTTGCAATAGTTTTTCACTAGTGTTATTTATTCTGTATGCTTCCTGCCTTCTTATACTCCTCCTTGTTTCTCTGTCCTGCTAGTTTTGTATTCCTGCCAGTTTTCACTAGTGTTATTTATTCTGTATGCCTCCTTTGCCTACTACCTATTTTGCCACCTTATATTATCTTGAGTTTGCCCACTATCTGACGATAGCGATGTTTATTAAGATTGTAGTTTATAGATTGCTAGATTGTATAGCTTCTTTTGAAATTTGACTAAGGTAATGTAATGTGGAGCAAATAGAATATGAATAGAACAATACCATATTGCAATAAGATTTTATCCAGCTTTCATATATTCACAACATATTTTGGTTTTCTTAATAGTTAATGTCTTGTTTGTAAGGGACAAACTAATCCATTGATTTTTTTTGTAAAATTTCTTTCGCAGTCACACCTCTAGTGTTTCCTGTTTGATGGATTTGCCAATGATGTATACCTAGCTGCATGAGAAAATCTCAAGTTTCTAGATTGTCATATAAGTCTCACAAATATCTTAGATGGAAAGTAGAAGTGTCAAATGGGTTAAGCCACCATCACATATGTACTTCGCATGATCCAACCCTAAATGAGTTGGGTTGTACTTGGATATGGACTAAGGATGACAATTTCTTTTGAATTTGATGGAGGATTTGATATCCAATCCGAATGGAGGAGGGTATGGATGGACTACCGATATTCGACTTGAATACCCAATTAAATTATATATATATATATATCCGCCCATGACGAACCAGTCATGACGGGTCCCAAGCCCGGATAAAGGAGGGTTGACTTAGGTTGTTGGTCAGCGTTAAAACTATGACAAATATTCAATGAATGGATTCATTAAACTATTGTGCTAATGCTAGGTTGTTCCCCGGAAGGAATGTGTTGCAGGGTTTGACTGTAATGTCTCGGCAAGGACCGCTACATGTCTAGAACTCGGGTGTAGTGCTAAATATGCAAGAGTTCGCGTTGTAGGGTCTCGGTAAGGACTGCTACATCTCTATAAGAACTTGAGTGTAGTGTTAAATAGGCAATAGTTCTCACACCATAGGTTGGATAAGAACAAATATGGTAGAAAAACTAATAATTTAAGATTTAGAATATGGAGTATAGAAACCTTGTAAATCAATGGAGGTAATATATACAATGATTAGGAGAAAAATTGATATTTTAAGTGTACAAGAGATAAAATGGGTAGATAAGAAGGCAAAACTGATAAAGAACTCGAGTTTTAAGTTATGGTACACAAGAAAGAGTAAAGCAAGAAATGGAGTGGGTATTGTTGTAAATAGTTCGTTAAATGATGAATTTCCACTAGTAGTTAGAAAAGAGATAGAATTATAGCCCTTAAAATAATAGTGGCGAAAGAAATTATGAACATAATTAGCGTATATGCACTGCAAGTAGGATTAGATGAAGTTACCAAATCAAGATTTTGGTATGACTTAGATGAAATATTACAAAACATTTTGCCAAATGAAATAATTTTAATAAGAGGTGATCTAAATGGGCATGCCAGAGTGAAAAATGAAGAATATGAGAGGGTACATGGGGGTTATGAGTTTGAAACGAAAAATGAGGAAGGGAAAACTATATTAGATTTTGCAATAGCATATGACCTTATATTAGCTAATATATTTTTTAAGAAAATAAAAGAACACTTAATCACGTTCAAAAGTGGGAATAATAAATCGCAAATTGACTTTCTTATGGTTAGAAAAAAGGAGAAAGATTTGTAAATATTGCAAGGTCATCCGAAGCTTAACTACCCAACATAGATTAGTAGTGTTGGATATATGCCTCAAGCATAATATCAATAGAAAAAAATATATACGACTCCTAAAATTAAGTGGTAGAAGTTAAAGGATGAGAAACAAAATATATTTAAGGAGAAGGTAGAATATAAGTATTAGGTGAAATATATGGTGACTCTAATACGACATAGGATAAGATGGTATCAAAGTTGAAAATAGTAACTAAGAGTGTACTCGGTGAGTCAAAGGGACATGCATTGCTAAGTAAGGAATCTTAGTGGTGGAATGAAAAATTATAAGAAAAAGTGAAGGAGAAACGAACAACTTATAAAGAATTATATATTTGTAAGAACGAGAAAAAAAAAAAATATACAATAGCCAAGAAATATGATAAGAAAGTAGTGAATGAAGCAAAGAATGAAACTTTTGAATTATTATATCAGAAATTGGATGCAAAAGAAGGGGAAAGAGACATTTATAAAATTGCTAAATTGAGAGAAAGGAAGACAACATATCTTATCCAAATAAAATATATTAAAATGAATGTAATAGGGTACTAGTAAACGATGGAGAAATAAAAGAATAAGAGGTATTTTTATTATCTTTTTAATGAAAGTTTAAGGGACCAACTTAACTTAAGTAATTTAAGTAGGTTAAATGAGTATAGAAATTTAAATTTTTATCGTAGATTTTAAACTTCAGAAGTAGAATAAGTTTTAAATAGGATGCACGATGGAAAAGCAGTTGCACTAGATGATATTCCGATAAATTTATGGAAGTGTTTAGGAAAACAAGGTATTGAATGTCTTATAAAATTATTTAACATGATATTGAAAACGAAAAAAATATCTGATCAATGTTGGATAAGTACTCTAGTTCCCTTATATAAGAATAAGCGAGACGTATAAAATTTTACATACTATAGAAGTATTAAACTAACGAGTTATACTATGAAACTTCGAGAAAGTAATAGAAAAAAGATTAAGGAAGGAGACCACAGATAATAGAAGATATACATCTTCTTAGATAATTAGTTGAAAAATATCGGGAGAAAAAAAAAAGATTTACACATGGTATTCATTGACTTAGAAAAGTTTATGATAGAGTTATAAGAGAAATTATATGGGGAATTTTAGAAAAGAGAGGTGTTAGCATAATATGTATTGAACTAATTAAGAATATGCACGAGGATGTAACGACTAGAGTAAAGATTTCAGGTGGAGTAACTGAAGCATTTTCAATAAAGATAGAGTTACATCAAGGATCAACTCTAAGTCCCTTTCTTTTTACATTAATTATGGACGAATTCACTCCACACATTTTAAGATAGGAGATGATGAGTTGCCTGAAACCAAGAGCTTTAGATATTTAGGATCATTTTTGTAAAATGATGGAAGGATTGAGAGAGATGTCTTACATAGAATACAAGTAGAATGGTTGGATTTTATGTGATCGTAAAGTACCTCTAAAACTTAAAGGGAAATTCTACATAACCGCAGTTTGATTTGCTATGTTATATGGAGCTGGGTGTTAAGGTATGACTCGAGCACATGAGCAGAAAATGAGTTGTAGAGATGAGGATATTAAGGTGGATGTGTGGACATACGAGAATGGATAGAATAAGAAATGATATCATTAATGAAAAAGTTGGAGTTGCATCTATTGAGGGAAAACTTCGAGAGACTTGTTTAAGACGATACGGACATGTAACCAATAAATATTCTAATTAGGCAATGTGAAACTATGATAAACACACATACTAAACGAGGAAGAAGAATACCGAAAAAGACTTGGTTAGCAACAATAAAAAAAGATAAAATTTATTTAAGTATAGATGATGATATAGTAGGAGATAGAGCTCAATAGTGTAAAAGGATCTGTATAGCCGACTCCACCTAGTGGGATAAGGTTCAGGTTGTTGTTTGGAGTATGCTGTATAAATGTTTAATCCATTTTTTTAATTATATAAATATGATATTAATTCTAATATGCTTTTGTTGAATGATAATAGGTAGATGGAAAGAAAAAAATTTATAAGTATAAAAAATATCTAATCCTTTAATGAGTATGACTATAGGGATGGATATCCGATACCTGATGGGTATAGGGACGGAGGATATGGAACCCGACCTGAACCTGACATATTGCCATCCTAGTGATCCTTGACTTTGCAGTCCGTAGATCAGAATTCACTCTACAAAAAATCGAGCTGTGCCTGGTGTAGCATGTGCATCTTGTGCCTCGCTAGCATGTCTATCCTGTCTTGCATTCCCATATAAATTTTATCATTTCTCTTCTTTACCCTAAAGCATTTTTGTTAGAAAAAAAGACATAAGGGTATAAATTGCCACAACAGCTTGATCTTAAAATAAACCTATTCCTTAATAATCTCCTACATTTCATTCCAATTTCCAATCAATCTATCTCAATCAGTGAGCAGTGTCATGGTGACATGGCCACTCATATCTCTGCGTCATGGTGACATTGCCACTTATGTCACCTCTCTTCGTCCATTTGTTATTCAATAAAGAAAGGGGCACTTTTAGTTTCTGCATTTCAATATTTAAACATTAACATTTTTTATATATATTTTTTTACTTTTTAAGTTTTCTTTATTCTCTTTTTGTAGAAACATGGTAGGTGTGTTGTACTGGCTCTAATGGTCCTGAAATGGATTCATGTAATGTCAATATATTTGAATGGGATCAGTTCAATACTGACAAGAAATTATGTGTTATAGAAGATAATAACATCATTGAGTTTCTGCCAGTACCAAACATTAGATTCATTGCAGGTGAGGTTGTAGGTGGCGTGAATACCTAAGAGGCTAAGACTGTTTTTAAAACTGTTTCAGGCTAAGACAGTGAAAAACACATATTAGCTCACCAACTGGTTAACATGGTAGCAGTAGCAAAAGCTTGGATGGAAATATTATACCCACCAGACTCAATCAAAAACATGTTTAATTATGCAAAAAATGTAAAAGTGACATGACACAATCTGAATATGTAAATCAGTTAGTTAAATTGATCTGATTACAAAGTAAATTAGTTTTAGAAAACTTTAATAAATATTTTATATCATCCAATTTATCTTTTTTATGAAGTTTATGTAGTTGTAGACGTTATAAGTTTTTTTTAACAATATATAATTAGTTTTAGATTATTTTGTATAGTTTATGTTTATTTGAATGACACAGCGCATTTATATCACAATTAACATGACATGGCACAAATCAGAGCCTGAGCTAATGCTGTCTCTGGTCTCTAACTTAAATCTTGAAGAAGTAAACCTCTGTTTATTGGGTCATTCTTGCTGAATGTTTTCCACCTGTCTCTTTGAGTAAAGCACTCAATTATATCTTATTATGGTACATTATTATTTGTGTTATGCTGACAAAATGCATTCTTAGTATCTGGATTTGGCAATCTGGAGTATGGAATGAAGTTGCTCTGTTAATTTGTGTTGAGTTATATTAGTATGTATATTTTTATCCATCCTGTTCAGCCCTGTAGAATCTCCAATTGTTTTTTGTTCAGGTTAAAAATAAAATTGTACGTGAAGTCTTAGATTTCGTCAAGGGACACCAATCAACTTTCAATCAAATTCTGAAGGAAGATATCTCAGATGCTGATGAGCTGACTTTGGAGCGGAGTAACCTTGTTGTCTCTATTCTCAGCAAGGTATCATCTCACTCTGAAGTTTCTTGGATTCTATGTCATGGGTGTTCATTCAGTTCAAAACAAATCGAACCTAGCCAAATTAACCAAACCAAATTTTATATATTAATTTTTAGTGTTCAAACCAAAATGAATAAGAATGTAAATTAATTGAAACAAAATCAAATTTTTTCTGTTTTATTTGATTTTGATTGAACTAAAATTTCATCTCTACATTATAATTTTTAAATTTTATTATAAATTAAATTTTTTTGATCAATTGTTATTTTATAATATGTAATATGTTAAATTAAGTTGTTATATTATAAGTTTTTGTTATAAATTTAATAAATAATAAATGCTACACAATGAATTTCAATGAAAAATATATATTTTATCATTAAAAAAAGAAAAAGATAAGTTTGGTTTACTAATTATCAAACCGAAATCGAACTTTGAGTGTTTTGTGCTTTGGTCAATCCAAACCAAACTAAATCAATTTGATTAAGAATTCAAACTAAGTCAATTTTAATTCAGTTTATTTTGTTTTAGTATGGAACTCCCCCTTTCTGTGTTCTTTCCATACTATGTTTTGCTTCACTAAAATTCCAATGTCTTTGTTTCATTGTTGTCATAAATTTATTCATTCAAGGTATGGCCATATGAAGAAAATGATGAATATGGTTTTGTTCAAGAACTTTTCTCCATGATGCACATTCTTTTTAGATTTGAGTTTGCATCTTCCAATTTTGCCAAATTTGAATTTCCTATATATTTCAAAAATATATAATATTAAATTATACAATTATTTCTATATGATACAGTGAATAAATGGATTGTATTTGTCAGAAAATAGATATCTTAGCAATTAATATTAATTATAAAATGAATATCAAATAATCTAATTTGATTAGCTCAATGCATAAAACAATAGAACATATCCTTTAAGCTTCCCTCTTATTCCCAATTCAAAGATATGATATTCCTTGTCCAACCCTATTGGATTCAACTGATTTGATATGACTGCTATTAAGATTGTCTGACTGACAGATCCATTATTGGTATATATTTTGCAAAGTATGAGAAGTCTTATTGGGTTTTGAGGGTAGAGGTGTCAGTGCTGCATGAGGATGGCTAGATTTGGAAAATATCTTGACATGAGCAAGCTGGACCAAGGCCTGCCCCACAATGATAGCTAGTGCCCTTGACTATTCTTGCCTAGAGGATTTGAGGAGTCAGGTTCAGATAAGAAGAAAGTAAGGAGCCCCTCTCTCTCCTTGGTGTGGGCCAACCAGTTGCTTGGCACAGAGAAGAGTGCTCAAATGGAATCCGTGAACAGATTCATGCGCTGGAGATTTGTCTAAGGTGTTGCTGCTTTCAATGGCTTTCTTGTAGAGGTGGCCGCACAGGTTGGAGAGAGAGGTGTGATGGAGGGATCATCTCTGACAGATGTGGTGTCGCCGATGCCTCAATACCACCTTGATATGTGCTGGTGGAAGTAATTGTAAGCAGAGAAGATTGAGGAGTGAAGGGTCCAGTTTGGATCTCGTTGAAGAGCATGACATTGCCAGAGAGGTTTGTCATGTGGCATCGTGTTGAAGATGTTGTGAGCACCTAAGAGGACAAGCAGAGGATGCACAAGATGTGGATCTGGTGCTTAACAGAGGTCTGGGTGTGACAGAAAGGAGGGATCAAATGCATGTTGGTGGCTGCCAAAATAATGCTGCATTCATCGGCAAGTAGATGAATAACACAGATGACAGTGAGATATATGTGGAAAGGATAAAGGTAAGGCTGGTAACTTTTTCTTAAGGAGAAAGCCTTTTGAAAAACCCTAACCTGAAGAAAGGGGTCTTAGACTATGTAGAATTTTGGTAAATATTGTACTTCATTCATATTAAATGAGACAGGGACTGAACAGAGATCAATTACACTATTAATAGAATATCTCTAACACTTCCAATATATAAAATTTTTACTGTGTTGGTAAATCCCTACAATTCTATTAAATTCTTGACTTATTTACTTTTTTTTGCTAGATAATTGCTTTTATTGTTGTTTAAGAACTAGTAGTTCAAGTATATTGCTTCATGTCTATTATGTTTTCTAGATTCAGGATATTAACGAACTATCAAGGCTGGAGGTTGATGAAGTAATCACCCTATGCATGAAACAGGGTTATGTTTCTTCTTCTGATAATATAAGGAAAAGGTAATGATAAAATCACTTCAACTGCAGTTCTTTTGAATTGTCTTTAATGCTCCTGCATTTACTAGAAGCAATAACTTTTTTGCGTTGAAAAAATATAAAATTATGTTCCACCTGTTTTGAAATTTTAAGGGGCTACATTATTTATAGAGATTGTTTTCTGTACCTTATGTTAAAGGAATTTCTTTTGGCAATTCATGATTTCAGTTATATGACAGTAAAGAAGCAAATATGCTTGTAAACAAAAATAGGACCTAGGTTTTAATTTGCATTTGCTGAATATATCATCCATGACTAACAATAGAAGGATTGGCTAAAAACTGTCAAAGGTGGCAGCCAATCATATTTAACTTTTCACACAGGGCAATTATTAGAACAATGTTCCCACTTAAGATATGATGAATATTGTAATTTTTTATGACTGGAGAACCATCAATAAACAGATTTTGCTTCAGGGGGAAAAGGAGAATTCTGTAACCAATTTAATGATTGGCTTCATTTACAGTTATTTATTCGTCATCAGTAACCACATTGCTATTATTGGTAAAACAAGCTTTGGTATGAATTTACTTCCAACAACTTATAGCTTCTATGGACCACAATCTTTTGTCAAGTAGCTGAATATATACATTTCGAGTTGGTGTCAAGAATATTTCTATTGAAGGAATCAGATTTATTGGGTATTAGGTGTAATGAGTTTAGTCACATTAGTACTTTTACATAGGGTTTTGATATTATATATATTTACACATGTAAAAGTTATTTATATAATAAGGCAACCTAACATTTCTTTTCCTTAAGGGTAAGACTTCTGATTTCAATGTGACACCTGGCCCACTCCACCTCCATTAGATCTTCCTTTTATATGTCCACAGTTTCATGCGCAGACCCAATAACATGTTGAGCCTTCCTCTTCCATGAAAGTCTTACTATTTCTTGATGATACTTCTGCCTTGAGTTTGTACCTCATACCATCTGAACCATGAGTTCATCTTGTGAACATGCATTCAGAACATCACACAGTTTTTGCTTGTTCAAAACACCATTGGGCATCACAATACCCTGGATGTTTTCCCTACCATGCATGACAATCCCCCTCCTTTTGTTCCATTTTGACTTTGTCCTTCATGAGACTCAGTTGTTCTCCATCTGCTTCCTCATCATTCAGGACTGTGACAACACCAACACTTTGCACCGTAGGCAGTCAAGCACAATGCAAGCTACCAAGAGGTCGTTGTTCTTCTTCATTAGATGAAGGCCCCAAGGCTTGCCCTACTAATGTTGTAGCCTTCTTCTCTGTAGACCGTGTTGTGCCTACTTTGAAATTCCAACAGCCAGCAATCCTCATATGGACCAATCATATTTCATCTAGATTAATGCAGATGAAGACCAACCATAAACCCATCAGCCTTAGTGTTGCTACTAAGTCTATCACAACCCTAAAGGCGTCGTACCTATATGAGGATAGCCTCCTTTCTCATGACAATATTTACCACTACATCATAACCATAGAATAACACTACTAAAAGGAATAATTCATTCAACTAGAAAAATAAATATATAGACACTAATAAAAATCGTTTTCAATATTGTCAGAGGGTATCTCTAAACATGAGCATCATAAAATAATTAATCTAAACCATGAAAATTGACTTAGGTCTTTGAACCTAGAAGTCAAACGAAAAGTTGAGAGTGAACACGCAAATACAAAGTGAAGTAAGAGGCGATGTGCATGATATTCTATCATAGAAAACAAAAAATAATATTGAGTAAGTTAATTGAATTGTATGTTTTTTAGCATCGTGGCAATTAATCGATTCTCCTTTAGTTCTGAAATAGTTTCATCATCTTCTCTTGTTTCCTCTTTTCTTCTTTTATATTAATACATTTTCATTCTTTCTTTAATAAATTTATATAGAGGTAATTGATCCGCAATTCACTCGGTTAGTAGTAGTTCATTTAATCTGGTATTACTTAAGTAGAAACAAGTTGTATTTCAGTTTCTTCATTCTTCATTATTCTTAAGGTCGTTCAAATTCCTTTTATTATAGTTTCTATTACCTATCAGCTCCTATTAAAGTTTGTGTTATCACTCATGACCATGGTACACAAGTATAAAACAAGGAGAAATTAAGAGCATTGTAAAAGGTCAAATGATAAATATCAAAGGAAAGATTGTACAATAGTTTTTGAAGTTAAACCTTCATATGTTTTATCACCCACATATATACATTCATCTTAATGTATATTAGGAAGCAAGTGCAATAAAAAGGGCAGCTCATTGCATGAAGCTTCCGTGGGGGGAAGGGTCTATTGTATTGCAAGAGGTTGTTTCTGCCACACGAACTTGGGACCACTAGGTCACATGGAAGCAATTTTACCATTGCGTCAAGACTCTCTTTTAAGCAAGTGCAATAAAATATTAAATAAAATTTCACTCTTTAAATCGTCTTGATTTGTAGAGTAGTTTTTGAAAGTAAACTCTCCTCTCATGTATATTACTCAAATATATATCAAAATGTATAGTAGGAAGAAGTACAGCACAATAAAACATTAAATTATTTTGTAATCGTTCTAATAAATTTGATCTTTAATCCGTTTTATGACGCAAGATTCTTTTAAGTTTTCCCCCTTTGAAACACATATTCAATTAATCTTTGTTATAATGTTTCATCAATTTAATAATGCACAAGGAAAATATCAAATAGAATCAATCAAGAAACACCCACCTGAACAAGAGCTTTTTGCATCGGTTCGCCCTAAAAAACTCTAAACCTCTTTGGCTGATGGATCTACAAGGATACACCAAAAGAATCTTATATTAAGCCCTAAATGACAAGACAAACACGTACAATGAAACACAAAGGCAAAGGGCTTAGGCAAAACTTTTTGTGCATGCATATAGGATTAAACTCTTCCTCAAGAAGGATTAATTATCTTCCAATGAAATAGCCTAAAGAATAAATTTTAATTTAATGACAACTTAAATGTAAGGTACTAAAATCAACCGATAGAGCATACAAAAAGGATTTTAATCTTGTTGTTCCTAAAGGAGAACGATAACACTAACTATGAACGACAGAGATCAAAACAGTAACTGAACAAAATGGGGCATATGTGCTGAATTGATTGAATAAGTTCCTACTTTCAGCTTTAAAGGAAGATAAAAAAAAAATGGATAAAAGGATTTCACCATCAATAATACAAGAAGAGGAGAGACGAAATAACTCCACTGCTGTTCTTCATGGTTTGCTGCTCGTGCCAAAGTCGTAGGTGCAAGAATGACAGCGTTGTAGTGATGTTATCCAGACAAGAGGGGAGAAAGGAACAATAATGGTGGTGTCACTGCGGTGGCAGCAGTGACACTGCAGAAGCGACAGAGGTGCAACGGTGGAGGCAGTGGTGTTATGTGCGATGATGTTGAGTGGTGATGATAATGGAGATGCAGTCTGTGAACAAGGAGAGTGAGAGGGTGGTGATGATGTTTAGTTTCTGTTTGCGAGGAAGGGGGTAAAAAAAGGTAACAAACAGGCAGGGAGAAGAGTGGGTTGGGGTATCACTTGCAAATTTTTGCAATTAAGTTTACTTTTTAGAAATTTCAATTAGGTCCTTAGTTTTTTTTTTTAAAATAAAAGAACTAATTCAAATATTATAACAATGTCACCCACATCTAAATAAATATGATGGGGAGTCTACTGTAGTTTGGATCTGGCTTTGTCTCAGATTTGTGCTGTGCAATTAAGTCAGCGACCTCCCTTGAAGCAGCTGCTCTTAAGAAATCTTACATAAATGGCTAGCATGCCTTTGCTACCTCGATTCTGCTGATATTTCTTTCATCAACGGCATCAATTATTGCATGTTTTCCCTTTCTTTGCAACCTTTGGGTCATTCTAAGCCTAAGCATTATCAGGCTGCTTCCAACCACTTCTGGCCAAATTATTAACTGCCTCTTCAAAGCATGGGAACAGCCACTTCTATCTTTTGAAATTTACCAACACATCGACTTTTTGATGTTGAATATCCTCTTTCTGATGACCTCTCTCTTGATTGCTAAAATTATATTCATATTCATCTAATGGTTGATATCCATCTGTATCATGTTCTGCTGCATTTTCTTTTTTTTTTTTATCTGTATCTCCGATCTTCTTTTACTATCTATGTCTTCAATCTTCTTTTATTTCTGTAAGATTTGAACATAGAATTTTCTCATTCTCATGTTGCTATGTCCTGTAAAGAGTTGAGTTGTATTATGCATTTCCAGTGAAGATCTTTCCTTACTTTCCTATGCCTAGCAATGTCGAGCTATGGTATGTTGTATGGCATTACTTAAGCGAAAAATTCAATAGACTTGTTCCTGATATCTCGTCATATTAATTTCATTTCATCCTTTCTCTTTTTATCCTCTGTGGTCCAACCCATTTCCCAGGACCCACACTGGCAGGAGCTTCGTGCACCGGCTACCTTTTCTCTTTTTATCCTCTCTTTCATCATTGTAGTGTTTATGTGACAATGAAGCAATATAATATTTCTTTTTCCCAAATTCTACACCTCTAGTAGTGAAATTTGCAACCCTAGCACCACCAAATAAAAAGAAGCATTTCACAATATATCAAATGTTTGAGACTTGACCACATGCTGCGTTACTTAGACTCAGTTATGAGTATTTGACATGGTATGGATGCACAACTATTTCTAAAAAAATTTACATGTGATCAATAGAAATTTATGTGTCCACTTGAAATATCGAAATCTGAGTGTTATTTTTTTTTTCTTGGAGTAATTTCTAACACCTATGGATGTGGATGGATGTGTAGAGCTAGAAGGAAAGGCAAGGCAGAAATTAATGTTATAGTTGACTAGCTGTTGGATCTAGTTTATAGTAAGATAAAATTAGTTATAATTAAACGAGTGTTTTTTAAGATGCCCAATTGAGCATTAGATAAATTAGGCAGTTAGAATAATGAAGTGATTGAAGGTGTGCAAAGAATTTTTTTGGAAATGATCCAGGTATTGCATTTAGTAAGGTTTTACAAACTAAATGGTTGGTGCAATTGATGCTTCTATTGTAGCCAGTGCAATTGGCATGTTAATTTTCTTTTATTAGTTTTCTGGGCATCATTAGCTACAATTGTTTCATTCTTAGGGTGAAGTGAAACACTTGTGGTTCATGCTTAAGTTTCACATTTTTGTGACGCCAAGGGTGCTAGGATTGTGTTTGAATATTTATTTATTTTGTAAATTACTATTGCCATATCAAGGATACAAGTTTTTAAGAAGCTGCATGCCAATAGGGAAATGATATTGTTGAAGCCATTTACACGCTCTACAGTATTTTCCTCCTTTTTTCATCTGTTGCCTGAGAGTTGAATTGACATTTTAATCTAAGTATTGAAATTCTTCTTTTCATTGATGATATTTTCATTTGTTTTGTGAAAGCATTCCACTCAAGGGACAGCATTTGTCTCAACTAGTGGAGCTAGTGTCAATAGAGCTTTATCATTTGATACTTGCATATCAGCTTTTCAACAATTGAATGATTATTTAATTTTAGAATACAAGGGGAAAAAACATTTTTGAAGTTGCTTCAAAATTCATTACAAATGTTGAGATATAGATTGATTTCGAATAGAAGGAATAGGGATGAATCTGTGCAAGTACCATTCAATTTGTAAAGAATTAACATCACGTCCTTGTTTCATGCATTGTTATAGCATGTGGGATTTCTTTTGTGCCTTTTCTTTTTCATTTATTACACGTGCTTATCCTCCTACTTTTTCCAGAGTAGGGATGAATCTGTGCATATGAGTTTTTCTTTAACAGTGGCTTTTTCATATTTATCCGATACAGGAGATACATTGCAATGATAGAGATGTGTCGCATGGCTGGAAATAGGGACCAGCTTATCACACTTTTGCTTCAACTTGCTGAGCTAATCTTCAACATCTTGCTTTTTAGCCTTCAGGATGAGTATGAACATTTTACTTAGCTAATCCGTGACCATCCGTGTATTATATAAATTATTGTTGGCCTTAGTTGTATAGCTTTCATAAGGGAATCACTAAGATGGATTATCCATAGGAATGCAATTGTCCATCCCCAATTTCTGCTAGTTATGCACTTTCTTTACCTTTATGGTGGATGATATATGGGTTCAGGGTTTAATTTTTTTAAAATGAAAAAACAATGTTATAGCCTTGGATGACCTAACAAAGAGTATCTTAGGTTGTGAGGCACAGTAGCACTTCATGCCTGGCCTTCCAAAATAAAAATGATATGCAACAAAAACATGTTTTATTCAATTCCTAATCTGTTACTCAATTGTTGTTTTGTTTGCCAGGATAAGTGATTTGCAGTCATCGTTTAGTGACAACATGCATCCAATTTTAGATAGGATCGAGCAACTGAAAGAGGTATGTCTGGAGAATTTGAAGAACTGGTTACTTATAGTTAAGTGTTTATTATTTTATGACGATACGTGACTCTAACTGACTTACATTTAGTTGTGCATTCTTGCTGTTCTATATTCATCTCACCTTACTGTCATGATGTCCCAGGGTTCCAATAATTTTGTCTGATAGTTGAAGTTGATCAAATGTTTATTTATTGCTAAAGCAGATTTGACTATGAACTGAAATGTTTATGAAATAGTGTAGTCAAACTTTGGTGCTTGTTTAGGAACACTCAGGTAGGAGCATTTTTATGGCAGTAGCCACTCAAGATTTCAGCACACATCACATAGACTTGATATTTTACTGAAGCCTAGACCATTTATTTTGGCTTGCCAGATACAATTTAGTTTTCTAAATAGCTAGATTTGAATCCTCATATGTTTTGAATGAGCAGGATAAAATAGGGCACAGCTTGAAGTTTTTACAGAGAACTGTCAGCATTCTTAAGGATATTCTTATCAGGAGCATAGCAATCTGAATTAATCATGACTTATATTACCTTTCAGGTAAGTGTACCTCATCCTCTATTTTCCAACTCGATCCATCTTCTGTTCTATATATGTTGTCTTCCCCCTGTAGAAATACAATTTGCAACATGTTCAGGTTATGCTCTGTCAACATTGCCAGTCAGCACGGAGATTCTAGTGTATGGTCTATGAGTCTCTTATGCGATGGCTTTGATCGCTTGATGGCAAATTTCATGGGATAGCTTGAGCGTCGATGCACTGGGACAATGTGAACAGCTTCATGATTTTCTTGAAGTCGAATAGCGCATGCATGGTGTACATTTCAGAAGGATTGTTGAGTTGAGTTGTGCTACGGAAAACTGCCTATAGAAGAAGAGTATCTCTTTGCTGCAGTCGAGAAAGTGTATAGTAGAGCTGGATTTTGAATGATTTTTCAACGAGGAATGTAACGTAGAAAATCATGGTTGGTGAGCAAAGCTATATTATTATTATTATTATCATGCGGTGACTTGAATCTCCTTCGTATGCCACAAAATGTAATATAATTTTGCATCTTGCTAATTATTGAATAATGTTTTTTCCTATTATGCGAATTGGTGAATTATTGCTAAATTTGGGTATATATATATATATATATATATATATTGTTATTTCATCAACTTGATCGGTTCTTCTAGCCTGCCTGCCCGATTGATTGATCAATTAGTCTGCCCAATTTGACTAGCCCAATGGCCTAATCAATTCACTTCCCCAACTAATTGGTCCGGCCTGACTGATTCAGGTGACAGGCTGATTTTCTATACAATGAGAGTTTCAGTCAATTCAAAGTAGAACTTTCTTGTCCCTATGGATTAGCACAATTGATATGTATTTGATATAATAAATTTTAAAGTTAATTTTCAATGGATGAAAAAATATCTTATTAAAGTTCGATCTCTTTTATGTAAAAATTGTTGTACTTAAAAAAATGGCTTAGAAGAGCCGTTGAAATGATAACTTTGTTTTTTTTATACAAAAGTAGAACTTTCTACCAAATATCTATTGTTTCACACGATATTGCCATTTATATTTTCAGAATTAACATGTAAATAATTAGATTAAGCATTCAAGAGAAAATTTGTGGTAAAAGGTGATTCGTTGTTAATCTATTTTTAGACTAAGAGGATGTTTGATTAAATTTATTAAAAATATTTTATAAGATCTAATAGCTTATAAGTTGTTTTAGGAGCTTATAAGCTGTTAGATTTTATTTTAAAAATAAATTGTTAAAGTGTTTGGGTGAACTTATTATAATCAACTTAAAGGTATTAATACGTTTGGTATTATAAAATCTTTTTATTAAAAAAAAGATCTTTTTATTAATGTGTTTGGTATCAACTTAATATGTTTGTTAAAGTGTATGCATTTTAATTATTGCATGTAATAAAGTTAAATTAAACATATGTTAAGCATCGATTTTTTAATAAAGTTAACGTAAATTTCAAGCAATTAAAAAATTAAATAACAATTAATTAACAATAATTAAAAGAAAAGTTAAGACAAAAAAACTTATAATCAACAAATAATTAAAAAAATAAAAATATTACTTTAACCATATGTGGCAGGTTCATGTGGAACTCCATTCTCCAAATGTTTAATTATTTGCGTTGCTTTCAACACTTGCGTTGCCTTCGGATAATAGAGTGTTTTGGTCTTCAAATTGTTAGCGTTCATGATGTCCACTGCCAACTTCAATCTCATCAACTCAAACACTTGCTAAGCATATAAGGTAATCAGGAAGGATAACCAGTTAAACATAAAATTTGGCAGAATTGAATATTGAGTTGATGCAACCGAAGATTAATAAATATTCAGTGTCAGAACAAAATCTCATTTCAATATAAAGCAAAGTGATATTAATGAAAACAACAAAGTGAAATATGACGGAACAATTTAAGCAATTGAATAGCAAATACATGACTAAAAAAAATCTAACACTAAAATTATCGCCCACTTCTTGCAATTTCCATAGCAATTGAATCACGCATTGCCATCCAATATATATTGCCAGGATTATCTGTTGGATATTGGGGCCTAAATGGACCAATACGATTGTGAGGAGGAAAAATCGGAAGCCATCAATTGTTGAAAGTCGTAATTGACTTCAAAATTGAAATCTACGTTTCGCGTAGATAGATTTAGACTATTAATTTGCTCAAAACCGATTAAGGGTGAATGAGAAATTAATGTTCAAAGTCGGCCCAAAATAACGTTGGTTATTCATTAAGGAAATGCAAGGGAGAATAGTCCCACATCGGAAATTTCCGATGTGCATTCCTTACTTATTAATGATGTTGAGTTATTGGAGTTAACTCAGAAAAGTACCAGGTACTCTCTGCTCAGGGGCGAGCAGGTGCTCGCACCTGTGAGCCCGCCACCCACCACGTGCGCACGTACGCAATGGGCGCTGTGGGCGCTTTGTAGGCGTGACGTGTCAGGCTAGTACCTGACATGGCAGTGCCTATGTGACATCCTCGTGGGCAAAGGGAGATGACTGGACAGTTGGTTGGGCGAACGGATGGCAGCCGTTGATCAACGTTGATCAAAGAAGTATGGTGGATCGCTTGTGATGCGATCTAGAGCGTTGGATCACAATGAGTCACGATCTGACGGCTTGGGATGAGACATGATCTGAAGCATCGGATCAATGGATCCAGATCCGATGGCTGATAGATCTGAGGGTCACAACTCTTAGATCTGATGGATGAGATTAAAGGGGCTATGTGAAGGGTTATAACTCTTCAGTCCGGACGGCCCAGATTAATCCACCCAAAGGTCACACCCCTCCCTAAAGCCTCTTCCTTCTCTATAAATAGAACCCTCCAGATTGGAATAAAAAAAAACTCACTTAATCTTCTCTTCCTCAAGTATTCACTCACTCATCTTGTGCATTCAAGAGTCCAAGAAGCCTACGAGAAGGTTGGCTGGTCTCGGAAGTCGGAGTGCTACGATTCCGAGACGATTGTCGTCGTTGTATCTTGGGAACGAATTACAACAATCCGTTAAGCACCGTAGCGGAGCAATATCGTTTACGGAGATAGTGTCGAACACTAGCCTCGACGATCAGTTTGCATACTCCGGAATTTACCGGAACCAACATTATCTTCATTCTCCACCATAGAGTTTGCTGTAAATATATTGCATTCGGTAGATGGTTGATAACTTTCATACTCAGTTATTCGGAATGCCTCATCTGAAACATTTTCCTTTCTTATATAGTTGTGAACGGTCATTGTTGCCAGCACAATTTCTCTGTGTATCAATATGATATTAAGGCATATCAGTCAAAATATTCCATCTTGCTTTCCAAACTCCAAATGTTCGTTCAACACAATTCTTACATGACGAGTGGTAAAAATTGAATTTTTCTTTCAAATTTCTTGGTGCACATAGTTGCAAGGTCCTAGCTCGGCGAAAGTCTTCAAGATGATACCTTACTCAAAGTTGGATTTGACGTGACTCCTTGGTTTCTATTGTCTTGATTTTCCATTTCCAAACTAACAAAATAAAATAACAACAAAAAAAAATAAAATGAGGAAGTACAATCAACAATGGAGTTTGGATAGGGGAATGATAAAACTAAAAAGATGATATTGATAATTTTTACTAATTTAGTATTTATATTTCTATGCCACAATATAGTGTATAAGTGGTTTCTGTTGGTCCAAATTAAGCAAGTTTAATGGAATTCTTGCCGTGGATGAGAATTTAAAGCATTTTCATTAGCAACATAGCTACAAATTATTTTATAGGACATCTTCTCATTTTAGGATGCTGAAGCATAATAAATTAAAATTCTGGAGTATGTTACAATGAAAATTATCTTCTCATAGTAGTCAAAATATTTTTGAAACCATGAAATTTATAACTTAGGGAAGTAAGAAGGCCGAGACAATCCAAGAGTCTTCTTGAAACTGAGATAAATCTATAATTGGTGATATTGTAAATATTTTCATCATCCCAATGATAAATCCTCTCAACACACTAGTATGTTTTGGATACTAAAGACTATGAAAAAAATTTAATAGATTTGAAGAGACCTTCATATTTTTATCCATACATAAAGACACTTTGACCACAAACTATAAAAGACCTTCAAAGCATGAGTCATAAGATTGATAATCAGATTTGAAGACAAAAACAATACTAAAATTCGAGAAAAAAAACTGAACCAAAGCATATTCAATCAAGGATTACTAATCTTGCAACTACCATTGGAAGATAAGCATATAGGAAGAAATTTGATAGAAAAAATAAATTCTAACCATACATTGTTGAATTTCTGCACCAGGGGAGAAAAAAATTGGAAAGGGACGTCGATGAAGAACATGACACAACGCTGGAAGAGATGTCGACGGAGAAGATGACAAGCGCTGGAAGAGATGTCGGCGTAGAAGATGACAAGCGCTGGAAGAGAAATCGACGAAAAAGATGACAAGTGTTGGAAGAGAAGTCAACGGAGAAGATGAGAAACGCTGGAAGAGAAGTCGACGATGACAAACGCTAGGTTTATAAAATTAATGGAGGGTAAGATAGAGATTTATGAAATAATATAAGGATATTTTAGAAAAGAAAATTATTAAAATAAGATTTTTTTAAAAAAAGTAAAGTCTCCCATACTTTTTTTAAAATAACTTATAAGTTTCAAAACAATTTATTTTGACAACTTATAAACTGTTTGAAAAAAAATTTACCAAACAAATTTGAAAAGCTTATAAGCTCCAAAACAGCTTATAAACTATTTTAGAAAGCTTATAAGCTCAGTCAAACACCCTCTAATATAAAAAAGGTAAATAACGGATGATTATTAGCTATTAGTACAGTTGGCCAAGGCATAAGGAAAAACATGTTCGGATATATTGAGTTTTGATCCAAGACCTCATGTGACAACACTTAATGCTTCAACTATCATACCATCCAGGGGACCTTTAAGAGAATTTATGGAAATATAGAGGGAAGACCATTTCCAAACAAAATTACGAGACAACCAAGGTTTCTAGTGTTGCTGGTGCAATGCTGTTACTCAGCTACTTGTTCTACCACAGGAACGCTATTTCCCCACCTTTCTTCCAACCCATTACTCTTCAAAGGAGGCAGTGAAAAGAAACTGACCGTCGAACTTCTACTCCTAATCTGTTTCAAGGACCGCAGTGCTACTATCGTGCTCTTCATGTATAAGCTCTCCATATACTCGATCTCCTCCAACTCTGGAACCCCTGCGGCCAAACAGGAGCCTGATTGTGCTGGCTTCCTTTCTCCGTTCTCTGTGTTGCTTTCTCCTGAAGTTGATGGTGGGTCGTTCTTGGAGAAGAGGTGGTCAAGCATCGCCACACACTCCTTCACAAGCTTGTTAAGCAGATCGGTCGTAAAGAATGGCTGCTTAAGAACCTTTTGGATGAAGGGCTGCCTGATAAGTGCTCCAGTTCTTTTATCATACTTCTTCAGTATTTTCACTAGACCTGAACATCATCACAAATAAACGCAATCAGACATGAAGGATTGGCCAAAAAACATACATACCAAAAGAAAAGAGAGCAGTTCATCAATAATACTGCAGCCATTTGTAATTTACAGGATCTTTCTCCATTTGCAATTTATAGAATCATTCATAATCCTGTTTTGACATATCACAATCACATAACCATGTATACACAAATGGAGAGATGCTAGTTCGGCATCATCTTATGGAGATGTCGTAGATGAACTATCCAATATTCTTTTTTTTTTTTGTAAGAATTATCTTGATAGTGTATCGCTCAGTAAGTAAATATATCATTAAACAAACAAGAGATCCACAAAACAAAGACAATATATATTGTTTACTAACTCAGAGGAGTATCCCTTGCTTCTGAATAGATAGTATAGTTGCCAGGCAAACCATTAGCGTCCATCCATTTCAAAAGTTCCCACATCAAATAGCAAATGCCGAAACAAGTTAACAATCATGTCCAATATTATGGAGCTATATTTTTCTTTTTCATATAATAATTTCTAGATATTCTACTTCACATATATCATTTTCTAAGTTGTTCACAATCGTTTATAATTATCTTGTTCAGCACCAAGCTGCAAAACCCATCTGGATAAACAAGGCTCAGCTATAAACATTTTGCACTGGGCATTAACCATTAGAAAAGGGGGAAATTTTTAATTACATTAATTCAAGCAAGAATGATTCTTGGTGTTTGATTTAAAGTTGATTCTCATCATTCAATTCTTTCCTCTCCATCACGTCATTTAAGTCGCACAAATATTTTAAAGAAATCTCATGTTAGACTAGTAATCAAACAAAGCTGACTTTGTTCTAACATACGATGTTTAGACAGTTATATGAAAACATACCTAGGGGATTTTTTTTTTAAAAAAGAGGTAATTGGTGTGATATTTTCATGAATTTGAACTGTGCTGAAAATAAGAAAAAATAGATGCAGCTATGTGCTACAGTTTTAACCTTTCAAATAATGGCCACCTAGTCAAATTAGAGGTAATCCAATTCTAAAATATATGTTGGAATCATAGCCAGTCTTATTATTTTTAAAGAACATGAATCCGCTCCACTCAACTGCCCACACACCTGGAATAGTTTTGATAGATGTTAAAGCATAACTCTCAATAGCATAAGTTTTTCGGAGAAGTGCTCACTCGATCAAACATAAAAGTAGTTGTTTCCTTATTTATCAGACTCAGATCATGACTAACATAACGCGAGCTTCCTTCCTAACAACTTGAAGAAGTATGATCGGAAAATTTAACAAATAATACATGCAGTATCTAATATATTAGTTCAGTGTTTGAAAACCACAATAAGTCAAACCCATTTGGTTAGTCTAAATCAGTTAAACTGCATCAATAGAGTTCTCTGTTATGGAAGTTACAACAGGAGCTGCTTAATTGTGTCACCATTGATCAATTCGTCAATGTGTCTGCTGAGTGCTAACATGTCATAGCCTAGCAAAGCAAATTTACTAAGCGATATATCATCAACCTAATGAATCTGATCAATTCGTAAGTGAATGTAGGATAAAACCCACAAATTGCCTCAAGTTAAAAATACCCTACACAAAAACAGATCAAGAAAATGATGAATACTTGGCAAGAAATGGTATGAAAACCTACCAGTGTAGTTCAGGGCACTGTAGTTCTCGAGAAGAACCATCTCTCCATGAAAGTTTACAATTTCCTTCCTTACTTTCATCAACTCCTCCTTGGAACCCCTAGAGATGGCTGCAGTGACTCGATCCTGCAAGTCCTGCACATTCACAGATTCATGTCGATGCAATTGAGTGAACTATCCCATAATTACCACAAATAAAGCATTCTTTTCTTAAAAAAAAGCGCGATCTAGCCATGAATCAGTCTAAAAAGTCACTCTAAAAAGAGAAGATAGGGGAAAGAGACAGGATCAACCTATCTACTCGTTCCATCGTGAGGAACAAGAAGTGTAGATTTAACATACAAATAATAATTTATTTGCGCCCAGGAGTTTCAGTAGCCATATTACATTTCCGCCTGTCCAGATTTCAAAACAAACTATAACTACTCAAACCTAATTCTCCATGGAGTAGCGGCGCGTCAAATCAGAAAGTTTACCATACCAAACGATTTAGTTGATGGTATCTGAAATTGAGATCGAAATCGAAACCTAATTCCAATTTCCCGTGCTATTTATCATTCATCAATTCATACAACCACCGGAAACCGAACAAGAAAAGCCACATACCTTTTGGCGGATGATGTACTCCTCCTCCTTCTCGACGAAGAAAGTATTAAACTTGTCAAGCTCGGCCTCAAGGAGACTCACGAACTCCTCCTCCTCCTCCTCCTCAGCCGTGGAGGAAGGCGCGTTGTCGCCGACGGCCACCTCATCGGCCAACTTGGCCCGCTTGGCCGGCAGATCGGCGCCGGATATTAGCTTGAGTCGCCGCTTGAGGTCCTTGTAGGAGAGGAACTTATCCCTCCACTCCGGCAGCGTCTCCTCGATCTGGCTGCTGAGGTTCTTCCCAAACTTCATCACCGAGACGCAATCTTTCCGATCTAGGATCGAAGCTAACGAGGATCACGAGGGAATGAGCGCAAAAGGGGGGAATTTTGGAATAGAGCGAGAGGAGAGAGAGGGGGTCATATAAAGGAAAGAGATGATGAAGAAGAAGAAGAGGGAATATGCCGGACGATGGAGAATGGAATATGCGGGAGGGGGGAGGCGGAGAGGATATCTTGGGTTTTATTCTGGCTTTCGTTGCTTTGTTTGTGTTTTTTGAAAATATATTTATTTTTTATTCATGATGACAAAAGATGAAGAAGATAAATCATAAGTAAATATTAATCTTTGTAATAATGACTAATATATAAGGGAGACAAGCAACTATTAATCTTTATAATAATAACTAACATATAAAAGAGACATTTATCTCGACTTATGTCTAATATATTAGATGAGAGCATTAGGCTCATTCACTTGTAAATATAAAAGAATTTAAGAAAAAAATTGATTTCGAGGGATTATTAACAAAATAACAATTAATAAAAAATGTGATACTATATTAACATAGTAGAAAAATCATTGCATTGCATGGTGTATATAGCAAGGATTTAACACACTAAAACATTCAACATGAGACTAAATTCAATGATAGTTATAATAACCTAATACCTTAATAATTTCTAAAGGCAGTGTTTATCTCACTTATCTCAATGTCTTTGCCTCTCATGAGTTGTATCTCACTTATATCCATCCTTTACTTTTTATATTTAAAGAGTAGAATGTCTATTGTGATGGATCTTATTAATATATTATATATACTATCTTTTTTTTATACTAGATATTTAGATTTTGCAATCCAACTAATTTTGATCCTAAAAAATAGACCCCACATTCCGCTCACATAATCGATCATTCTTATCCTAAAAAATTGATTTTATTAATAAATAACATGATAAAATTACAAAGTGCGTTTATGTTGACGTGTGGATGATCCTAATTTAATGATAAAGTTATAATTAATTAATATAATGCTCTTAGCAAATGATAGCACTAAAAGGTCAAACCGGCTAAAGGTTTTAGCAAGATGCGCTTAATCCTTTTAAAAAGAAACTCAAATCTTAATTAAAATATGATATTGATTGAATTATCCCCGTCTTAATATTAAACGATAGTATTAAACTCATAAAAGTATTTTTAGAATTATTCATTGAAAGCGTGATGACTCGTCGGGATATAATGTTCAAGAATATGAGCATTTTATTTATTTGAAAAAAAATATCTGAAATAGAGATTTTTTTTATTACAAAACAACAAAAATTATCTTATTTCTAATTAATAGTTTTTAATTTTTTTAATTCTTCAGTGTTACTTTTTTGTTTCGTTTTGTTTCTCGTCAATTTTTCATTAGTTTCTTTATGTTTAATTTTACATTCTTTTTCAATAAATGTAAGGCAATTAATATTAATTTCTTCATTTTAGGTTTGAGTAAATAGTTAAATTATCCCAAGGTTTAGATATATTTAGATATATCCAAAATTATTATCCCCAATTTCTATGAAATACAAGATACTCATTAAATGATAAAAATAAGAAACTAATGTATACGATTATGACACAGATTTTATTCAAGTGATTCAAGCGAAGGAAAACTCTTACGCCTCATTCTAGATGAAAGAAAGTAACCGGACTTTAATTCATATTATGAATAACCTAAAAATTTTTTATTTATATTCAAAAATTAGGAAATCATTTAACTCTAATTGATACCTTTTTTAAAAAATAATTTAATGATTTCCTTAATTTTGGAAAGGCATCTTTAAATTCATTTTTAATACTCCTAAAATTGTGTTGGTTAAAACTTTTTTTTTATAAAACTAATAATATATCATTTCTTATTTTATTATAATATTTACAAAAGTCATTGGCAAATAAATACTAATTTTTAATAAAAAGATCTTAAATAATTATCCACCCGAAATAATTAACGTTGGGAAAAAATAATGTAATAATTTTTTCATGTGAATGGTGGAATAAATTTGCATTATATTTTCTGCTATACATTAAAAAAACATTTTATTTATTTAGAAAAAATAAAATAAGCATAACTAGGAGTGGAAATGAATTGGATCGAGCTGAATAATATAGAAATATTGATATTTGAGTTTAAGTTTGAAAAAATATATATGATATTCGTGTTTGTACAATCATGTTCTAAATAAGAAGTTTTAATGATTGAAAATTATTTAATTTTAGGTTAATACGTTGGATCTAACTTGAGTTATAAATTTATATGATAAGAGAAGTCCAAGAAGATCAAGGGTTGAATTCTTGGCAAGATGATGTCCTTGTAGGTTGGAAGATCGGATGCAAGACAATAGAAGTCCAAGAACGTCAAAGGTTGGATTCTTGGCAAGATGAAGTTCTTGTAGTTGGAAGACTGGATGCAAGACAAGAGAAGTCCAAGAAAGTTGAGACCAGATTCTTGGCAAACGATAGAAACCCGAGCAGATTGGATGCTAGGGTAGACAAAAACCTGAAGATGAGGAAACTCCAGGCACAAAGTCCAGGGAATAGAAGGTTTTTGGCATGAGGTAATTAATTGAAATCGGTTGATGTCTTTATCAATTGATTGGTAACTAATCATCACAAGCACTCAATGGTCCCAAATCGATTAACCAATCGATTAGGTAATCGATTGGCGCAATCGATTAGAACGTTGTGATGCACAAAGAGTTTCTAATCAATTGGTGCAATCGACCAGGGTTCTATGACTCACAGAAGAGGTGTCAAATTGATTAAGACTATCCTAATTGATTGGTGCAATTGATTAGGGGTTTCTGCGACACATAGAAGAATTGTCTAGGTGCAATCGATTAGAGGCTATCTACGAACTCACAAAAAGCTGCCAAATCGATTCGCTAATCAATTAGGCATTACCAATCGAATGGTTCATTAGTTTATAAGACTTTCTTAGCGAGAAAAGAATAGTGCCAAATCGATTGCTTAATCAATTAAGGGTATCAATCGATTGAAGACTTCCACCAATCGACTAGGATTCAAAATGGAGTAATCTCAGCTGTTGATCTGAAGTCAGTGATCGTTTAACGGAAAAGTTAGAAAATCCACAATCGATTAATATTTTCTTCTAATTGATTAGAGGCGACAAAAAGCTGAGAAATAACTAGATTTCAAAGCATTCAAAAGGGGCAATTCGGACACAAAGAAGAAGAATTGTTACATTGCTCACAAGTGCTCAAGTTCAAGTGCTCAAGCTCTCATCGTTGCTACATTCTTAAGCTACTCAAAGAAGAAGAAGTTGCACCACACCCTAATCTCTTCTCTTCTTCTTCCTTGTGAGCTATTTCATTTAAGAGAGAGTTGTAAGCTGTGTAAGGTTTCTCCACATTTGGTGTTGTTCCGAGAATGAGAAGTTTATAGTGGATGTTGTGATCGGTAGTGTGATCCTTCGATTAGTCATCTCAAGGAGGTGGATATCAAGTAAACACAAGGAGTTAGCATTGCTACTAAGTTTCCGCTGTGCAACCATCGATTAATATTTTCTTCTAATTGATTAGAGGCGACAAAAAGCTGAGAAATAACTAGATTTCAAAGCATTCAAAAGGGGCAATTCGGACACAAAGAAGAAGAATTGTTACATTGCTCACAAGTGCTCAAGTTCAAGTGCTCAAGCTCTCATCGTTGCTACATTCTTAAGCTACTCAAAGAAGAAGAAGTTGCACCACACCCTAATCTCTTCTCTTCTTCTTCCTTGTGAGCTATTTCATTTAAGAGAGAGTTGTAAGCTGTGTAAGGTTTCTCCACATTTGGTGTTGTTCCGAGAATGAGAAGTTTATAGTGGATGTTGTGATCGGTAGTGTGATCCTTCGATTAGTCATCTCAAGGAGGTGGATATCAAGTAAACACAAGGAGTTAGCATTGCTACTAAGTTTCCGCTGTGTAACCATCAAGAAATCGAAGTGAGCTATTCAACCCCCCCCCCCCCCCCCAAGTTAATCGGTAGGTCAATAAGTCCTAACAAGTGTCATCAGAGCTTGGTAGCTTTTGAAGACTCACATCCAAGGAAGCACAAGTTTTAGAGCTACAAGATGTTATTGAAAGAGGGGCACAACACTTCGCGACCACCATTCTTCGAAAGCAACAACTTTATTTACTAGAAGAGTTGCATGGAGCACTATCTCATGATTGAAATTAACATGTGGTTCTCAATCACGGAAGGATTCATGGTGCCAATAGAGGATGAGTGCTTGAATCCTCAAAATGGACTATTGAACAAAAAATGAAAGCTCAAGCTAATGCCAAGGCGATTGTGACTCTTCAATGTGGATTGAGGTTGGAATAACTCAACAAGATTAGACCTTTCAAGTGTGCCAAAGATTTATAGGACAAGCTCATTGAGCTAAATGAAGGCACCAAGGATTCAAGAATTGCCAAGAGAGGTTTTCTAATAAACCAACTGTAAAATTTCATAATGAAGGATGGAGAAATGGTAAGTTCATTATATGGGAGATTCAAGGGACTCCTAAATGGTCTCCATTCAGTTGGAGAAAGTGTAGAAAATCAAGATCTCATAAGGTATGTACTAAAATCCTTCCCAAGAAACTTATTATGGTCATCAATGGTAGATGGATATAAGGTTTCAAGGGACTTGTCACTGGTAAAGTTAGATGAATTATTTTGTGAACTTTAATTATATGAGCAAACTAATGTAAGCCATAAAGAGAAAGGTATAACATTGGTTACAGGTGAAAAGAGGAAAAGCACAAAGAAAATAAGAAGGAGAAGAAGGAAGAGACCTCTTCCGAATCCGAGTAAGATAGTGATAGTGATAGTGATGAGGAGCTATAGTCAAGTGAAATGGTAATTTTTGTCCAGAAGATAATGAGACACTCAAGGAAGTTTGACAAGAAGGATGTCAAGAAGATCTTCACTGATGACAAAAGAAAAGGTAAACCTCTTATGGATTCAAAGTCTAAAATTGATGAAATTTACTATGAATGCAAGAAAAAGGGGCACTACAAAATAAAGTGTCCAAAATTGAAGAAGCAAGAAGAAAAAATTAAGAAGAAGAAGAAGGCTTTGAAAGCCACATGGGATGAATTATCTTTGAGCTCATCGGAAGAAGATGAATGGAAAAGCTCAAGGTATGTGACACTCATGGCCTTAAGCCATGCGGAAGATAACAAATGGGAAGATAGTCATGGGGAGGATGTGGATTTTTCAAGTGAGTCATCATCTAGTGATGACGAGGTAATCTCTCCCAAGCTTGATAAGATGTATGCCACTATTGCATGTTTAACTAATGTTCTAGCAAAATTAAAAGATAAGGTTAGAAAGATACAAAATGAATTAAAATCATTTAAGAATGAAATTGTGTCATGTGAAACTTGCATGCATCATGAAAATGACATGAATGAATTTGATGAGCTTAAGGATGAGAATGCATCTTAGAAGTACTTTGGTAAAGTTTACTTCAAGCTCAAAATATTTGGACATGATTCTAGGAGCTCAAAAGGAGTTTTATAACAAAGCGGGCTTAGGGTTTAAATCATAACATAAAGAAGTCAAATTCATGTCTTTAGTTAGTAGAAACCATGCTTCAAGGGTTAAAATTGTGCAAGCTTGGGTATCCAAGTAATTTGTTGTTGATGCTACTGGACTCAAAATTTGGGTACCAAAACATTTAGTTTGCCATGTTTAAACAGGCATGCGCCGAGGGAAACCATCCAATAATATGGTTTATAGATAGTGGATGCTTTAGACACATGATGGGAGACTCGTCAAAATTTTCATCATTTAGACACAAAAGTAAAAGTACCGTTTCTTTTGGTAATAGTGGTGAGCTAAAAGTCATAGGAAGAGGAGATATTAGAATTTCTAAAAAATTTATGATAAAAATTATTTTATTAATGAAAGACGTGGTCTTTAATCTTCTAAGTGTTAGTCAACTATGTGATTCGGATTATGAAGTTGAGTTTAACTTATCTCAATACCTAATCAAGCATAGTGAACTAAATACCATTATGCTCATAGGCTATAAAAAAGAAAATATTTATAAAGTTAAATTATTTGGTGCGACTAATGTGGTTGCTAAGTGTTTCATGTCTAAAGAAGAGGAGACTTAGCTTTGGCACCATAGATTTGCTCACACCAACATGAGAAATATCAAGAGACTTTCAAGGAAAGAGTTGGTACAATAATTGCCAAAGTTGAAGTTTCAAAAAGATAAAATATGTGATGCATGTCAAATGGGTAAGCAAACCAAAGCTACCCATAAAGATAAAAATATTGTAATACTTCAAATGCATTAGAGCTCATTCACATGGATTTATTTGATAGTAGTAGATATGTTTCTTTAAATGGTAGTAGGTATTACTTTGTGATTGTAGATAATTACACTAGATATACATGAATATTTTTCTTGAAGTATAAGGATCAAACTTTAAATACCTTGATTACTTTTTGTAAAAGGGTAGAAAATGAAAAGAATCACAAGATAAATAAAATAATAAGTGATCATGGAGGTGAATTTGAAAATGATAGGTTCACATGTTTTTGCATGGAAAAAAGTTATAAACATAAATTTTCTACCCCTAGAACTTCTCAGCAAAATGGAGCTGTTGAAATAAAAAATAGGGTTTTGCAAGAGGCCGCTAGGAGCATGTTGAATGAATATTCACTTCATAGTTACCTGTGGGGCCGAAGTAATTAATACGACTTGTTATGTATAAAATCGAACATTAATACATAGGTTTCTAGGAAAAATACTTCATGAATTATGGTTACCTAGAGTCCCCGACTTTAGGATTTTGCCTAAAGCGCTTAACCCGCTAAGACTTTCCACCTAGGGTTATCATTCCCTAGGACCAAGGGTTACCTTCCCCTAGAGTTTTCCACAACCTAAGGTTACCACCCCATATAACTTAGGGTTACCTCCTTTTAGGGTTTTCCACCTGCCTAGTATCCACTAGGACTTTTGCCTAAGAATACTTAGGACTTTTCTGCAAGCTTAATCACACTTGTTATATAACAAGACAACCTAACTTTGAATCCTTTGTCATTATCAAAACATAGGTTTGATTGTCTGGTGCTCACTGCACCAACACTTCCTACATGGTTATAATCTAGTGTGGGTCAAGTAGGGATTCATCTATTATTTTGAGTTCAATTTTGAAAATTAAGGATATTTGACTTAGGTTTCTGAAGGATGATCTAGTCTGAACTCTCATGTCTAAGTCACATATAATTTGTTTAACTGGATGGTCTAAGCTGACTCTTATTATTCTAGGTTCAGCTTGTGTTTGTATATTTTCTTGTGATTAATTTTGTTCATCTTCATATTCATATATTGGGTTTTCACTTACTCTCCCTAGGTCAGTGCTAGCTCTAATGAAATCAATTGGTCGATATTGAGGTTGAGCTGAGTTAGATGAGTTAGATTCTTTAGAGTTTGTAATTTTGTTGAATTTTACATTGGTTGTTTCTTCGATTCTTAGTGTAATTTTATTGTAAACTCTATATCCTCTACTAGTTAGGGAGTACCCTATGAAGATTTTGTAAGTACCTCAAGGTAATTTTGATGTGATCAACCAAGGCAAGTTAGGTTCTGTTGGTATTTAATCCTTGTGTCTAAGTGTGTAGGAATTTAGGAGCACAGGAAGTCGAGCGAAAGACACAGCTAGCGAGAATGACGACACTGAAGAGAGTCGACGGGCTTGGTGTGTCTGAGGGACCAGGTGCTGCGGAAGAGTATGCTACAGACGAGAAGGAGGTGTGCAACGTTTCCGAGGGGCGAGAAGCTAGAGCAGAAGACTACTCGAAGGTCAAAAAATAGGTTCGGGTGAACCCTATTCTGAATGGTCGAAATCACCTAAATGATTGAAGTAGTGGAAGAAGCTGAACTGCCTTATAGAAGGCACCTTCCATGACTTGGGAGGCGCCTTTGATTAATAGTGCGAAGGAACCTTTAATCCATGGAAGGGGCCTTCCATGAACAGTGTGAAGGAGTCTTCAATGGCTTGAAGGAGCCTTCCTAGTGACTGTTGGTGAAGATAAAAACTTTATCTTTGCACGAATAAACTTGCCTTGCTGGAGACGCCTTCCACCCTATGGAAGGCATCTTCCAACCTCGGATAAGCTTCTCTACCTACACTAAGAAGATCTTTTTAGTGCTTTCCTCGGTCTTGAATTAACAGCCACCTTGGTTGTAACCAAGTGACTCCTTAGTGTCTTTAATTTATTAGTTGTTTAATTTTCTTTTTATAAGTATGCTACTAATCTGAGTTGAAAGATCGAGAAGGTTTTTGTTTTATTTTTTTAACAAGCAATTCACCCCCTCTTACCGGCCCAACCTATTCCAACAAGTGGTATCAGAGCCAGGACACTTCAGAAGGACTAACCGCCAACCAAAGCATAAGAAATGACTGGATCGAGCATCAACCCACTGAAGTTCGAGGGGGAATTCGTAAGATGAAAGAAAAAGATGGAGGTATTCTTTAAGACAGATTTTGATTTATTATTAATCATGAAATTTAGTTTTGTAGCACCAGAGGGCAAAGAAGAATACCAATGGATGAAGAAGGAGCACGCCGACTTCGTGGCAAATGAGAAAGTAGAGTTTTATCTGCTTAGCATCTTACCACCTCAAGAAGTCAACCGGATCGGAGCCTACGAGTCAGCCAAGGAGCTCTGGGAAAAATTCCTTGAACTACACGAAGAGACCTCATAGACAAAACTCACGAGACAGGATTTGCTCTAGAACCATATCAACAGTCTCTAATTAGAAGAAGGTGAAATCGTTGCACGCCTTCAATCTAGAATAAAGGACCTCATCATCGGACTCACGAATCTTGGAGAAAATGTAACCAATCGAAATTCGCTAAGGTACGCACTTAACGCATTCCCTAGGACCACTGAATGTGCATTATTAGTAGATGCTTATTATATCTCTAAGGATCTAAAAGTAAGTATTTTAGAAGAGTTGTTTTCAACTTTCAAAGTTCATGAAACGAGATGTGGAGATCTGAAAAAGGAGCCCAAGCACAACATTGCCTTAAATGTAAAAAAAATGGATGAATCAAATTCTGAATCTTCTCTTGATGATGATGAAATGACATTCATGGTAAGAAAATTTAAAAAGTTATTTAAAATTAACAAAGTTAATCAAGTGCAAGGTAGAAGAAGAAAAAGAAAGGTAAGGTGCTACCACTGCAATAAAGAAAGACACGTGAAAGATAACTACCCAAAATTAAATAGCAAGGACAAGGACAAGAAGCCAGCCCAGATCAAGCATAGAAATCTAAAGATGATATGGGATGAAACGTCATCCAAATCAGAGATCGAAGGCCTCATCGGACTTGCGCTGGTGGTAAGCCACCAAGAAGATAAAGACGAAGCAAGCTCGTCCGAAATGAGCATCGAGAGTATCGATGAAGGGGGAGCAACATCAGAAGACACCAGCACTTCAAGGGGAGCTTCAGATTACGGGATCGACAAAATAAGTCAGGTATGATCTCTACCTCCTGATAAATTATTTCAGTTTATAAAAATGTTATCAAAAAATTCCTATAAATTAGAAAAAGAAAATGACAAATTAAAAGGAATTCTAGCAACATCTTGTCGATTAGAAGACTTCGACAAGATAAAAATGGAAAATGAAAAATTAAAAACAGAAATAAAAGAGTTAAAAAATCGTGCATGCTCATATTCAACAAGTTAGAAGATCTAATGGATTAAATAGGCACTTTAAATACCATAAGGGAAAAATTAGAAAAATATCATAGAAATGAGTTCCTAAGAAATTTTTTATTAATCCTATAGGAAGGAAACTATTTTGAGTTCCAAAATAATATTTAGGTTAATTTTTTTTCATATCCTATTTTTTTTCTTAATTAAATTTTTTGAAAGTTAAACCTAGGGTTTTGAGAAAAAAATTAAATATTTGATTTCTTTAAAAGGTTTTATCTAGAAGTGGTTGTTATTCCAATAACTAAGAAGGATTAGTGCATCACCATAGCCTGGAATCTAATTACTGAAGTGAATGTTTAACTAATTAACTGTTAAGTATTTAATTGTTATAAAATACTTTCAAATAAATTGCTTTGCATAAATTCTATTAGAAATTAATTAGAAGTTATTTTTTTTAAAAATAATTCATCACTTATCTGTAAGAAATTTTTTAAAATTTTCAACCTTATATGAAAATTTTTATCTGCCTTATATATGTCTGTTAATTTTTTTCAACAATTAAACTATTTTTCAAAATTTATTTATAAATCCATATTTTTCGAAGCTTAAACTTTTATATTTTTTTGGATAAGAGTGTTTTTCCTTAGACTTTGTTTTAGAGCTTTTTTAAAGTCATTCTATCATACCCCATTTTTAATATGATCAAAGGGAGAGAAGTGAAGATTAAGTCTAGGGGGAGGGTAATTCAATTTATTTAATTTTTGCACATTATTAAATTACAAAGTTGATTACTTTGTTATTATCCTAACTTAACTTGGGTTGTTGACATTAAAAAGAGAGATATTGTAAGTATCCCAAGGTAGTTTTGATGTGATCAACCAAGTCAGGTTAGGTCCTATTGATATTTAACCCTTGTGTCTAAGTGTGCAGGAACTTAGGAACACAGGAAGTCGAGCGAAAGATACAGCTAGCGAGAAGGACGGCGCGGAAGAGAGTTGACGGACTCGGTGTGTTTTAGGGACGAGGTGCTGCGGAAGAGTACGCTAGCGAACGAGAAGGAGGCGCGTGACATTTTCGAGGGACGAGAATCCAGAGCGGAAGACTGCTCGAAGGCCGGAAAATGGATTCGGGCGAGCCCTATTCCGGATGACTGAAATCACCCAAGCGATTGGAGCAGCGAAAGAAGCTGAACTGCCTTATGGAAGGTGCCTTCCATGACTTGGGAGATGCCTTCAATGAACAATGTGAATGCGCCTTCAATCCATGGAAGGTGCCTTCCATGAACAATGCGAAGGTGTCTTCAATGGCTTGAAGACGCCTTCCTAGTGACTGTTGGCGAAGGTAAAACTTTATCTTCACACGAATAAACTTGCCACGCTAGAGATGCCTTCCACCCTATGGAAGGCACCTTTCAGCCTCAGATAGAATTTTCTAGGGGCTATAAAAAGACCCCTGGAGCTAAGAATAATTCAACAACTCCTGTGTTCATTTCCTAGCACATTTCTGAGAATTCAACGAGTGTAATAGGCTTCTCCGCCTACACGAAGGAGATCTTTTCAGTGCTTTCCTCTGTCTTGGATTAACAACCACGTAGGTTGTAACCAAGTAACTCCTTAGTGTCTTTAATTTATTAATTTTTAAATTTCCTTTTTATAAGTGTGATACTAATCTGAGTTAAAAGATCGAAAAGGTTTTTATTTTATTTTTTTAACAGGCAATTCACCCCCTCTTGCCGGCCCAACCTGTTCCAACAGATTCTATTTTCTACTTTTCAGGTAAATTTTCCTAAGTATTTTCTTGTGTTTAATATGTAAACAGGATATCCAAATACCTTAAAATATTTAATATTTGGTAATTTATTATAGTAAATTTTAAATGGGGTTTTATTATATTTCTTATTTATTGTTGTTATATTTTGTACATAGCAGGTTGTACTAACATCTTCTACCTAAAAATATTTTGGTAATTTGTATTCATTAAGTATTATTCTAGTGGCTTCTTGGGGCATGAGAATTCTTAGTGGTACCCATTTTCTAAGCATAATTTAGTGAACCTATGATTTTTAAACTCACGACTGTTATCACTCCTAATTCTCTTGATTTTTAAATCTTTTTCATTTTTAATTTATTTGCAAAGATTGCTAAATATCTTACAGATTAAATAACTCTTCCGGAACTACTGGAAGAGTAATCGAGTACAAAGAAAATCGGAGAAGTGTAACACGGTACACTTTCCGTTTGCATAAAGTAAGTACAGTAATTAACTTGTTACCAAACACTTGTTTGTAGTTGGTTGGTTTTAGCTTGGTGTTTGGGAAGCTTCTCGATGGTAGTCGGGTGTAGCAGAGTCATAGCAGAGTAGTACCAGCAAGCCGGAGTAGTTAGAAAGTCGTTCGGATGCATAGAAGTTCGTATAGAAGTTGATGTTGAAGCCTTGGGCGAAACAACTTTTTATTGAGCATGGAAGACACCTTCCATAGCCTTGAAGGCGGCTCCAATGTGATAAATCTGATCCCGAACCACCCGCTCCATATCTGCGAAGAAATCTGAATTTTATCCTGCTGAAGGTGCCTTCCATGGCATTGAAGGCGCCTTCCATGGCATTGAAGGCGCCTTCCATGAACAGTGTGAAGGCGCATTGGGCATTGTTCACCCGAAGTCTTTTGTGCTCCTTTTGTCTTGCAAAAAAGTGTCAGTCCAATAACCTGCAAGACAAATATTAGCACAATATTGATAATAAATAGTAATTAGACCATGTCTCCTCGATAATAAGATTTAGTCAGAGTCTCAATTTAGATTTCTAAAATAGACCTATATTGGATCGACATCTAATGTGTAGGATCAAAATGACGCTAGAGGGGTGGTGAATAGCGTTCTTCAAAAATTGTAACTCAAAATAGGTACGCAATGGAAGAATAAAGGAGGAAAAAGAAATGGAGAAACCAAGCGCTAGCACAAGAAGTTTTACTTGATTCAGATCCTTTGACGACTCCTACTTCAAGGTCCACACTCGTCGAGTGCTTTCGTTCGACAATTCACTAATAATTCGAACAATTACAAGTTAAGGACAAGAACTAAAAGTAATGTTACCGACAACAAATAAAATAAGAAAGTCTTGATCGTTGGTTATCGGAGAGTTTCATAGCGTCGTAGGAGCTTTTTTGGAGCACCACGCAAGAGTGAAAGTCATAGCAGTTGATGTTTTAAGGCTCCTGATCGAAGGCCTTTATATAGGCCCATTCCAGGAGCCTGGAATCCCTCTAGGTGCCTGGGCCACGTGGCTCATCCAGTCGACGCGCTGCACCTCAATTTCTGGATGAGTTTTCAGGTCTGAGCGCCTGGACCGACTCCCGACACCCGGACTTCTCAGGTGCCCGCGGCACCTGCCTAGGTGAGCTGGTTCGAGCACCTGGACCAGCTCCGAGTGCCCGGAGTCCGGGCGTTCGGACTCCCCTTTTCTTTAGCAGTTTCTTCCCTACAAAAAGGGTTAATGCAGGCAATAAAAAATATATTTATCCTACAAAACAGAGTTAGCACAACACAATAAAATAAGAGTAGTAATTATATCCTATCTCTCCGAGATCAGGACTAGTCAAGGTCTCTGCTTAGGTTTCTCAAATGGACTTAAGCTGGACCGACGCCTACAATTTCCTCAACGGGAAACACGTCCTCACTGGATCTCTCCTTCAGTTGCTTACCTTCACTTACCACTTGTAGTCGCTTGACTTGCCTTTGACCCACCAAGTCTTCCTACTAGTTATCAGGTTTGCAGACCCAATTGGATTTTGGTCGGTTTGGCAGGTTGACTGCTCACCCCTAAAAGGAAGTACAAGAATACAAATAATTTCAAACAATATTGTAGAAAATAACTAAAAGCAAATGCTTTGTATATCTTATACTTAGGGAGAGGTTTGAATAAAAAATTCTAAGTTAAATTCTAAGGAAACTGAAAACATTTGAGTAGACTTTTACAAAAATTTTGTAAGGAAAGTTCGAGAACATTGCAAAAAAAATTCTAAGTAAATATTTGCAAAGTAATTTTATTCTTAGTAAATATTTTCCAACGATTTTCTAGTAAAGATTTTCAAAACAGCCGGAGAAATTTTTCTAAGTAAGATTAAAAAACTTGTACAGAAGAATTTCTAAGATTAACAAAAATTTAAGGAAAAATTCTCTAATTAAGATTTTCTAAAGAAATTTTAAAAATAAATTCTTTAAGGAATAATTTTAAAGAAATTTTTAGAGAAAAATTTTCTAAGGAATATTTTTAAAAATATTTAAGAAAAAATTTTCAAAAAAAATTCAGAAAATTTTTTAATCCTTCCCCTGAATCTGATATCTTTATTTGAAAAATAATGATACAGTTGCCAATATCTTTAGTATATATCTAACCGTTAGTTAGTAACTAAGTATACAGAGGATAGCAGTGTTCACTTGGTTAGTCAATTTAAGTAAGATTTGATCCAACTTATTGTTTAGTAAGAAAGATTGCTTAGCTTGATCACTGTATTTTGATATTTTAAGCCCAGACTTATGTTGGTGCATGAATATAAGCATCTGAAGTCTAGGCAAAATGCCTACGCATCTCACACCATTCTATGTTTTTGCATACACAATTAAGGTAAACCTAGTGTGTTTGTGAGATGCTCGATTCCTAGATTTATAGGATCATGCTTTATGGGTTTAATCTAGGCTATGGCCAAAATAAATTTTGGAATTCTAAAAAAATGAGAAATTTTTAGAAGATATAATTTTTTTTAGAATTTAAAAATTATCCGAATAAATATCTTCCCCCTTAATATAAGAATTTTTAGGCACAAGTAATATCTTTGCAAATAAGTTTAAAGAATTAATTTTTGAATTTTAGATTAATTAATTAGAGTTAATCATAATTTAAGTTCATTTTGACCTTATTCATCTCACTAGTCTAAATTTTCAGACAAGGGATCCTATGATTTCATGAGATGAGTTAAGTTAAATTTCAGGGTTTGGTTTAACTTGTGTTAGATTCAAGTTTAACTTTGGATTTAATAAATAGACATTCTTTGGATAAATTTCTAAGCTGTGGTGAGTCACCTAGACATCATTAAAGTAACCACGCCTTCGAAGTTTTCCAAATAGTCCTATCTACTAAACTTAATAACCAAACTTTGATCTAAACCAGCTAGGATTGGTAAGGGGTAGCTTCAGTTAGTTTTACTAAGCCAAATGTACCAGGTTGAAGTCATATCTTCCTAGACATATATAGATAGAACTTTCCTAACCTACTATCATCCAATGCTTCTTTAGTATTGTTTGTCAAGTTAAACTTTTGTCTCTTTTTAATCTAATCCTAATTACCTAGCTAGGTATACTATTATTATTGGAGGTGTCAACTAATTTGAAGTCTCCCCTTGAATTATTGAATTTATGTTTAAGTTTTAGGTTTATTTCAATTTTTATAGTTATAATAGACTTGATTGTAACTTGAATTTAAATTAGTTTTATAGTTTTTTGACTTAAATTAATTTTTCTATTTGAGTTTGAATTGTTTGACTTCATTTTATATTTTAGGTTTCGGTTTGATTTATTTGATTTGATTTTATTCTTGAGTTTGGAATTTAGCTTTGAAGGTTTATTTTGGTTTGGTTTTGAATTAATAGGTTTAGTTGGATTTGGTTTTAGATAATGAATTTCATTTTTTAGGAATATAAAATTAATTGAGTCCTACTTGCATGGTTAGACACGCTTTCAGAACCCAGACTTTAGTTTATTTCTTATTTTGACTTATAAGTGATATAAATATTTTATTTGTTGAGCTGGACTTGTATCCAAGTCCGGATTTATTATACACGACCTTTTAGATTTTAAGAATTAGGTCTAAGTTTTTTGATCTAGTGGTGAAAGTTTCTAATAATCCTTTGAGTTTATTAATTTCACTTTTTAAGAATATGTTTTCCTCTTTAAGTTTTATATCTTGATTTAGATTTTTATTTTCAATTTTTTTTCCTTGAGGCGTTAATTTTCCTCGAGAAGTGATTCAATTTATTTTTCATATTTAATTAATTTTTTTATTTAAACATGTAATTATTCTAAAAAATTTAGAGGTTAAGATAGAAGATACCTCATTCGAACCTTTAGAAACGAGTGCGGACGTGTGGCTTGATTCATATTCGGGATCATTGTCTTTCTCCATCTCACTCTCTAGTTTCGGTCCAGATGCTATCAGTATCAGATAGTTATGGTGCTTCTGATCTTCGACGTCCGATTCTTCTAAGGAGGATTCGTCCCACGTCACCTTGAGTGCCTTCTTTCTTCTAGTTGTTTGGGTTTATCGTCTTTGATTTTTGGACACTCGTGCTTATAGTGCCCTTTTTTATTGCACCCGTAGCATGTGATCTTGGCCTTTGCGCCATTTGATTTGATCACCTTTTGTAGGCCCTTCTTTGTGAAGTTGTTCTTCCTTCTCGTAAACATTTTTCTGACCATGTTCATGAGTTGTTCTTCTTCGTCTTCCTAGTCAGATTCAAATTCTGGCTCTGGTTTGTTCTTGTGTTTAGCTTCTTTTGAGGGATATGTAAAAAGTGCAATACCTTTCTCGACCTGCTTTGAGTTAGTCTATTCATCGAGTTCAAGCTCACAAAATAACTCATCTAGTTTTAATTTATCTAAGTTCCTCAAAACTTTATAGGCATGAACTATAGATGCCCACAGTGTATTTCGAGGAAAAGAGTTCAAGGCATATCCGATTACATCTCTGTTTTTCAGTTGGTGACCGATTAGGTGGAGCCCGTTGAGAATATCCTCGATTCTTGTGTGCAACTGAGAAGCTATTTCTCCATCCTGCATTTTAATATTGAACAAGTTATTTAATAATAAATCATGTTCCATTACTTTTGCATCGCTTGCACCTTCATGCAGTTCGATTAATTTGCCCTAGAGCTCCTTGGTGTTCTCGAATAGGCTAACGCGGTTCAGTTCTTCCTTGGTTAGTCCGCACTAGATGGTGTTTGTTTCCTTCGAGTCGATTTGGGCCCTTTTCTTGTCTTCCGAAATTCATCTTTCTAGGTCAATTAGTACTTTTGTTGCTTCGTCCACCAGTACTCGGTATCCTCATCGGATGGTGAACCATTGATTAATGTCGGTCTTCAGGTACACCTCTATCCGCTTTTTCCACTACGGGAAGTCGTCCCCATTAAAAAAGGGAGATGAACAGTGTTGTATCCCTCGATTTGGGCCATTTAAGGAGCCTTGCACACAACGAGACAGAAAAAAGAAGTTCCAAGACTAGGTCTTGGATTAGCATTGTCAGAGAAAATAAAGATATTAAGACTGAAATGATGTTGCACTAATTCAGAGTAGTTTGCAAAGAAAAAAATATGTCCAAAGAGGTAATTGTACTAATTTGGATTATATCAAAAAAGCTCAAAGAACCAAAAATAAAAAAAATAAAAGAGTTTGAAAAAAAAAAACCCCCCTCTTTGCCTGATTAGTAGTTGTACCAATTCATAGCGGTACCCGCTCTAATACCACTTGTAGGATCGAAAATATGATTGGGGGGGGGGGTGTAAATATTGTTCTTCAAAAATTACGACTAAAAATAGGTACGCATCGGAAGAATAAAGGGGGAAAAGAAACGGAGAAACCAAGCGCTAACACAAGTAGTTTTACTTGGTTCGGAGCCTTCGACGACTCCTACTCTAAGGCCCGCAATCATCGAGTGCTTTCGTTGGGAAATCCACTAATAATTCGAATGATTACACAAGTTAAGTACAAAAACTAAAAGCAATGTTACCGACAATAAAGAAAATATGAAAGTCTTGATCGTCGGTTGTCGGAGGAGCTTCACAGCATCGTAGGAGCTTTTTCGGAGCACCGCGCAAGAGTGAAAGTCATAGCAGTTGATGTTTTAAGGCTCCTGGTCGAAGGTAGGGGTGGGTGGCAATTTCATCCGAACCCGATGGAGGATCCGACATCTGACCCGAATGGAGGAGGGTATGGAAGGACTATCAATACCCGATACCCGACCCGAATACCCGATTAAATAATATATAGACATATATTAAAGAAAATTTTCTTTTTCCAAAATCAACTTACTATTTTTGTTGATATTAGGAGGAGACTATATAGATGTTTAATTTATTTTTTTAATTATATATATATATATATATATATATATATATATATATATATATATTAATAGATTGTTAATTTTAATATATTTTTGTTGAATGATAATAGTTGGATAGAAAAAAGAAAAATTATAACTATAGAAGATATCCGATCATTTAATGGGTATGGGTATACCCATTGGAGATCCTATACCCGATGGGTATGGGGACGGAGGATATAGAATCCGACCCGAACCCGACCCATTGCCAACCCTAGTCGAAGGCCTTTATATAGGTCCATTTCGGGCGCTTGGAACCCCTCTGAACATCTGGGCTACATGGCTCGTCCAGTCGACGCGCTCCACCTTAGCTTCTGGATGGGTTTTTGGGTCCGGGTGCCTGGACCGACTCTGGGCACCCGGACCGCCCGGGTGCCCACGACACCCGCCCGGACGAGCTGGTCTGGGAGCCCAGACTCCCCTTTTCTTCAGCAGTTTCTTCCCTGTAAAAAGGGTTAGTCCAGGCAATAGAAAATATATTTACCCTGCAAAATAGGGTTATCACAATACAATAAAATAAGAGTAGTAATTAGACCCTGTCTCCTTGAGACCAGGATCTAGTCAAAGTCTCAGCTTAGGTTTTCCAAATAGACCTAAGCTGGACCGATGCATATAGTTTCCTCAACGGGAAACGTGTCCTCACTGGATCTCTCCTCCAGTTGCTTACCTTCACTTATCACTTGCAGTCGCTTGACTTGCCTTTGACCTACCAGATCTTCCTGTAGTTGTCATGTCCACAGACCTAACTGGACTTCGGTTGGTTGTCAGGTTTTGTGGACCTAACTGGACTTCCCTCCAGATATCGGGCCCCGAGGACCTATCTGGACTTCTTACCAGCTATTGAGTTCCGCGAACCTAGCTAAATTTCAGCCTAGTATCAGGTCCTTCAGACCGATCAACTCCTGCAAACTTGGTAAAGCAATTAGACCATAAAACATTATAACTTTAAGCCCCTTGTCATTAATCAAAACCTAAGTTAGATTATTAGTGTAAATTGCACCAACATAATGTTCCTTCGAACGGGGATGCGTTCTCACTTAGTCACTCTCCTCCAGTGACTTACCTCTACTTACCAGGTGTAGAGTTACCTTCTAGAATCAAACATTCATACTTCGAGAATCAAACATCCCGACCTACTAGAATTGGTCTTCTCCAATCTGGAATCGCACATCCCGACCTACCGGAATCGCACATCTTGACCTACCAGAATCGCACATCTCGACCTCATCTGGACTAATCTGTCAGGAATCGAACATATGGACTTGCCAGAATCACACATCTGGTCTTTAACTAATTAGGAATCAAACATCCTAACTAAAGTTATTCAACCCTGCACACTCGGTAATAATGTTAGATCACAACATGACACACTTTAACTTATTTATTATTCATCAAAACTCAGATTTGACCATCGGTGCTGACTACACCAACACATAGCAATCTCATGGACAATCTCTTGACAACTATTTGAAGATGAGCATATTTAATGATGGTCTAAGGCCTGGAGCAAGCAATTGCCATACTCCTTCAGGAACAAAGTTTAAGACAAATGCAAGGCCAAGAACCCTTAGTAAGAGGGTTCTCAAATATCTCACTCCTCCAAGGGTGAGGTTTAGATGAGCCAAATAAAAGGTCTAGCTTATGACCGTAAACAAGCTTTTTGGGAGGCAATCCAAGTTTCTTTCTTATTTTTGTTTATGCTTTTCTCTTGTTTCATAATTTTAACTTTTTGTTCTTTTTAATTTTAGGGCAAAGAGTTTGATTTTGGAGAGTGGCTCTTGGTATGTCATTTGATAAGGCACGAAGAGGAGTGAAAATGGAGTTGGTGGATACATTTTGGAGCCTACCATGGCTGCTCGTGCCCAGTGGCATGGGTCGTGCCATGCTCGAGCTCCTCGCCACGACTGCCATACCTAGTGGCATGAGTCATGCCCCATTCGGTGTCCTCGCCACAGGCACCCTTGCCATTGAGCATGGGCCATGCCTAGGTTCCAAAGACCTCCACTAGCACCCGTGCAAGCTGGCACAGGCCATGGTGGGCACCAGTAGAAATCACAGTGCCCAACACGGGTTGTGCCTGCCGGCACGAGCCGTGTAGAGCACCAAAGAGAACTTGATCTCTTTTGTGCCCAAATTTCATTAAGAGCAAGCACGGACCATGCCTCCCTTGATCTCACTTCTTTCCTTTTTTTCCTAACCGTAACCCTACTTGGTTTTTCTTACCTAATTCTCTCTTTCAGGATTCAAAGTTGAGGAGAAATGTGAATAACGGATAGAGGGATGCCTTTAACACATGAATGATTTAAATATTTGGCATGCATCACTTGGTAACTTCTCTCACTTTAAACTTCTTCCAAATTATAATTATGATTTCTTTGAGACATTGAAAAATTTAAGTCTAGGGAATGTACATAGTTTGGGTTGTTAGTTTTATCATATTTCTCATTGCGTAATAAACATTGTATCAAATAGAAGAACCTATGCATGCCTTATCCATTAAGCAATATTTTTATGTGTTCAGTATTAATGTTATCATATGGATACATTCTCTCATTTTTGGTAATTCATGTTTTCCTATCTAGTAGTAAAATTTTATAGAAGCGATGTTGAGTTTATTTTTATTTCACCATATGCCTACTTGATAATTTGACTATTACACTTTACTTTTATTATTTTTTCTAAAAGGTTGATTTAGTACAACATAATCATGAATTATTTTGTTGGATTAGTACTATGGTGACCATCAGACGGGATCCTCTAGTTCACAATTTGTGGACCAGAGGATGGTCCATTGATCGTGATTGGTGGATTATGATGGACCCTATGTGTTTAAGTGATGTCGTCCATCAAAATAGACCAATCTATAAAATGGATCATCCTCTGGTTCACAAATTACGGACCAGAGGATCCGTGCTTGATGACCATAGGTGACCCTTTCCAATATTTTAGTTACTGGATCATGCTCAATTTGTGATAACTCATTTGGAAAAATCAAAATCCCAAGTGAGAGGAAAGGAATAAAAGAAAATATTTGATTAAAATATTTCAATGAAAAGAAAAAAAATGAAAATGAAAAAAAAGAGAAAGGCAACAATGGAATAGAAAATAGTTGTCATAGGTAGAAAAAATGATATGTCCCTTTGAGACCAAGTTAGATTACTCGGAAAATATTTATCCATTTCTTTCAACACCGAGCATACCTTTAAGACTTTGTACTGGGAAGAAGGGGCGAACCTTGTATATGGCAAGTAAGTGTCTAATGTTAGAAACAATGGGAACACAATGGAATGACGATTTAACTGGTAAGGAGCTTGAAACCTTAGGAACAAACACTGCACTTAAGCTAGCTCGTTAGGCTTGGTGAAACTAATTGAATACCTTCGCTTAAAGATGATACTACTTGATAAGATAAGATGAACTTATTGAAATTTGGGAGATATGAATTCACAAACATTCTTGATATTGATATTTGCTTGAGGACAATCAAAGGCTCAAGTTTAGGAAATTTTGATGTGTGCATTTCATATAGGTTTTTTTTATCATAGTTTGGCATATATCTTATCTCATTTTACATGCATATATTTCATGTTTTCATCTTTGTATGCTTTTTTTTTTATTACTTTTAGTTTAGAGAACTATTCTTTGCTTATTTTGATTGATAGAGACATGAATCAAAGCGAAATGGGGAGTTAAAGACTAAGAGGAGAAGACCCCACAGTCGGACATGGGCACGGGTCGTGCTTAGATCTACTTGAGCGACACAGTGGCACATGCATTGGCACACACAATGCTAGCCTCGCCCTCCTTGCCACAGTCGCCCGTGCCCAGCAGCATGGGTTATTCCCTGCTCGGCAACCATGACATGAGCGGCCCATGCCCAGTGGCACGGGTCATGCCCAACTTTGCAGTCTTGCCACAAATGCCCATGCCCAGCGATAAGGGTCGTGCCCCATAGATCTAGATGTCTGATTTCAGCCCTTATAAAAGGGGATCTACCCATTGGGTTTGGGGGACTTGGACCAGGATACTTCGTCCTCCTCCTAAGGAGTGGGTTTTCTCCTCTAGGGGAAATTCTAAAGGCATTATCTTCATTAACTCTGAAGATCCATCCATCTCCGTCTCAAAGTGTCTCTGTCTTTGTTTGACCGATTTGTCGGGTGGACATTAAGTCGATGCATCTTTAGGGTTAGAAAGACTCCATTTATCTCCTTGGCCGACCAAGCGAAAACGTCATGGTTGGCTGAAAGACAAGCTACCGGCCTTTGTTTCAAGTCTAGTTGAAGCTCTGTAGCTATTCGGGTGACTCCATTTTCTTGGTCGGGATGGATCTGGACTTCCTTCTATTTTTCTTCCTCTTTGGATAATTTCTTCTAACTCTACATTAGGGAGAGAGGAGCCTCTAGAGCAACATGAAGATATTCTTGATTTTTTTTTAAATTTTTACGGGAGTCTAGATGGAAAAAATCCACGTAGCACTTACGAGACATCAATTGATCTCCTTTAACTTCCCTAATCTGATCATCCACTGAGAATTTGATTTTTTGATGAAATGTGGAGATTACTGCTCGGAAGGCATTCAATGTTAGTCCTCCCAATAAAGCATTATAGGAGGAAAAATCATCCACTACCATAAAAGGCGTCGTCTTAGTTCTTTTACAAGGTTCTTATCCAAGTGACACACACACACATAGAGAGGGAGAGGGAGAGGGAGAGAGAGAGAGCTGCCTGAACGGCTGTAATTGATGGCCTGTGAAGCTGAATAATGGACTGGCCATAGGACGCAACCCTACTTCTCCTATTTGCATCCGATTGAGAGCTACCTTCAATATAATGTTGACCGAACTGTCTATATCTATGAAGACTCTTTTTTACATTATAATTAGCAATTAAGGCTTGAATTACCAGGGTATTGTCATGAACGGCTTCAATTTCTTCTAGGTCTTCTAGACGGAAGCTTATAGAAGGGCCTATTTTCCACTCCCGACCGGTCCCCACGGAGTGGTTTTCTGGCCAACAAACGTGGGTTTTCTGGGCTCAATTTGAATCTCCATCGGTCGGACCTCCGAAAATCAGATTTATAGTTCCTTTAGGTGGACTCCTGACTTCTCCTTTCGCTTGTCTCAGTCACTCCCTCTGGGAGGTGTTAACTCTTGTTGTCGCTTGGGAGACACCTGGTCTCGTTGGTCAGGTCAATGAGCCTCCCTGTCATGATGCTCTGATTGGGAAGTAGAAGTATATTAAGGCTGGGGAAAATGCTTTCCCCTAAATTCACTCCGATCTATCGTTCTTCACAAGTAGTTGGGATAACCCTAGCATTCTTCCGTCGCATGGCCCCTTGATTAGTGATAGATGCAGACTCGTCCTCCCTTTTGGGGGAGCCATTGACGAGAACCTTGGTTTGTCAAGGAACTATTTCTACCAGCTGAATCGAACCTCCCTAGGGGAGGGGAGAGCTTGGAACTCCCAAATATTTCTTCCGAGTGAATTGAACCTCCTCCACATTAACATATTTGACCGACAGGCCAAGTAGATCATCAAAGCTAGTTTTTGTGTGTGTGTGTGGGGGGGGGTTCTTACATTTCCTTAGGCTTTTGCTTAAGAATGAATAAATTCAATGGTGTTTTAGGGTACCTTCGAATGATGGAAAAAAAATGATTTTGAAATTGCTAAACGAATGGATAAAGATCGCAGGGAGTTGACCGAACCACCTTTGAGTTGAGTCTAATAGTGTGGTCAGGAACACTCAACATTTCACACCATCAGAATATTGATGTAGCATGACAGTATTTTCAAATGTGCACACATGGTCTTTTGGGTGAGTAGTGTCACTGTATTCTCTAATCGTTGACGGTCCAAAATGATGAGACAACGGATCTTCCAAAATCCTCGTGTATAACGGAGAATTATCATGACCTTTCATCCGTCCAGCAGATTGTGCCCTGCCCTAGGCGAGCCCATGGGCCAGCATATTTCTCTTGGAGGATTTAGAATGTGCCTCCCGAGCATAGGTTCCAATGGGACCTCCAACTAAATTTTGAGATACACCGGTGGGTTGTGCTAACGTTGGCTAGTTGTGAGGAATTCCTGAAGTAGGAGGCCCACGAGAAGTTACCTGCTGCACTTGTTGTTGCTTGAGTACACTTTTCACTATAGTAGCCACTATCCGATCCAAGTCTTCTTGTGTCAGAGTGAGGGTTGTGGTTCTTCCGGTGTGATCCATCTGAATGTCTCAATTCAAGTATATAATTCTCCACTGACAGTGCTAAATTTGATCCCGTCTAAAAGCTATAAGAGATCAAAGTCGATGAGCTAGCTAAAATGTGGAAAAGATCAGGAATAGGAAGCCGAGAACCCAGAAAGTCTCTGGTCGACAATGGTACCTACAAGGCTGCTAAAAATATATAAAGGTAGACAGGACAATATATGAAATAGATAAACAGTATCCAACTAAGTATATGAAACAAATAAATAATACAATAATAAAGTACATTAAGACTGAATGTAAAAGCATATCAAACCCATAAGAGCAGGTCGGAGGCACTAGCACGACGTTGGAGGTGGCACAGAGTCGAGGGGGCATGGAGCTGGGGGTTGCACAGAGATGGAGGCTAGTGTGGAGCCTATGGACGACGCTGAGCTGGAGGGATGACACATAGCTGGAGGGATGGCTCAGAGCCAAAGGGACGACTCAAAGCTAGAAGGACAGCATGGAGCCGAAGGGATGGCACGAAGCCAAAGAGCCAGATGGATCTAGTAATTAGAACATAACAATGGCTCACAGGCCGGAACACAGCACAGAAAATGAAACATAGCAATGGCTCGTAGGCAGGAACACAACAAGGCGTGAAGACTGGAAGATGGCACATAGACCAAAACATAGTAATGTGCGAAGGCCGAAACATAGCGAAGGCAGAACACAATCAGATCGACAACAATGGAGTCTGCAACGACGGCGAACACGGTAGATGTCGGATCAACATGGAGCACTAGACGGGGTGCATGACAATGGTAGTCCGGAGGCCAGATAGGTGGCAACGACGTGAAACGTGAGGGAGTGGAGATAGTGAAGGGGTTGTGAACGACGTCAATCCAAAGGTGGCAGAACTTCGCACGTAAGAGAGAAGGGCGTCAGAGTCCGAAAAATGGGACTTCCTGGTGGTGGATCCGAAGTGGCACCAACGTACATCATTAGTGGGCATGAGAAGGTCGGCCGATAGAGGGTGCTGCGGGTGTAGGGGGCCACCGACAACTCGCAGAGGAGAGGTGGCTGGTGGCTAGACGCGAGGAAGGAGAAGGCAATATAGTCGGTGGGGAAGGCATGAGGAAGAGGCAAGAAAGTCGTGGCCTTGGTGATGGCGGCACGGAGACAAATTTGACCCCTGAGTCAAGACTTTTGAGATTGATCACTGATGACGAAGCGAGCGTGTGGATCGCTACCACTAAAGTTCACAAAAGGAAGCTTGAAACGGATTAGAATAGTGTCAGGATGCCCTAGTGTTGCCACTCCAACCCCCAAGTCAGAATCAATAAGAAGGTAGAAGAAGAATATGCAATAAGTAGTAGAGATCTTAAGATAAGCATACCCTTTATCTCTCCCTGCAGACCCCTTTTTATATTCTTTATTAACGGTCTTTTGCCTTCTATGTATTAATGCATGATCTTTATGATTTTGATAACTTTTGACTTTCTCTTGTATTTTTGATGAATGATCATCTGATGGCTTTGGACTTTCTCCTGTATTAATGATCAATGATCATATGATGACTTTTGTCCTTCTCCTATCCTCTCGAACGTCGACTGCCCCTTTTCTTCCTCGCACGAACCACACTACCGCCGTAGGCGCACGTCGCTTCCGTCGACCGCACCTCCATTCGCTGCCTCCATGAAAGGAAGGACACCCTCTGTCTCCCTGCCTCTGCCAACCACAACGCCCACAAGGACGCCTTGACGCAGCCTTCGCGTGGCCCCAGCATCATTGTCGCCTCCTCATAGGCACATTGGCTACCCCTTCTCTTCCTCCTCTCCGCACTGCCATCGCCGAGGCCACGACCTTCTTGCCTCTTCTCATGCCTTTGCCGTCGGCCATACCACCGGCTCCTTCCTCGCATTCGGCCACCGACCACCTCATGAGCACCACCTCTCCTCTGTGAGTTGTCTATCGCCTCCTACGCCCATAGCACCCTCTATCGGCCGACCTTCTAATGCCATGGATGATGTATGTCAGCGCCGCTTTGGATCTGCCACCGGGAAGTCCCCTATTGTGTTTCAACCTTCGTGTGCTAGCTTCTATGTTTTATCCTATGCCATGTTCCGGTCTTCGCACCCTGTTGTGTTCTGACCTAAGAGTCATTGTTATGTTTCATCCATGTTCCGACCTGTGAGCCATTGTTATGTTCCGGTTGCTAGATCCATCTGGCCCTCCAACTTTATACCGCCTGCCGGCTTTGCCCAATCCTCCGACTCCGCGCTAGCCTCCGGCTCAATGCAATCCCCGACTCCGCGCCTCCCCCATCTTTGTGCCACCTGCGATGTCATGCTAGCACCTTCGTTCTGCTCTTGTGGGCCTGGTATATTTTTATATTCAGTTTTTATGTACTTCATTACCGTACTATTTATCTGTTTCATATACTTAGCCAGATACTAACTCGAACATCGAAGTGAAAGACTCGGGCAACCCAAACTCCCCTTTAACGTTTTGTCTACCTTTATCTGTCTTCTAATAGCCTTTCAGACACCATTGTTAACCAGAAACTTTTTGGGGTTCTCGACTTCCTATTCCTGACCTTTTTTTCTTAGAGGTCTAGTGATTCAGTCAACCTAGAAGACAACTCCTCATCACCTTCCTCCCCTTCTGGGTCATGACAACTTGGTCCGCATTTCAATCAGCTCACCGACATTCCATCTCTCACAACTTCCCGACAGAATCAATCACCAAGATTGGACTCCAAAATGTCTACTCCTTTCGAGAACTAGTATTTTGATAGTTTTAAAAATCCTTCTAAGCATGAGTAGTCTCTAAGAAGGGTTTAGTTCTAACAAAAAATCACAGTCTTTGTTTATGAATCAACAGGTTAATCTTTTGTTATTGCAGGCTTCCACTACATCAATTTGTTTGGCCTAGCTCCCAAAGTTAAGTCACAAAGGGACTTAGTAGGAATTCATTAGCATGCCATTGGTTTGCTGCGTGCTACTACTTAGTGATAGTATTTTGTTGTTTAATAACACATAATCCATATAGTTCATTTCTCTTGCTAAGGTGATCACTGTGCTTTCCTCAGGTGCGCTTGTTAGAGTTAACCTAATAACCAACTCCATTTAATTACTCTAAAAGACACAAAAGTTGCAGGATTAAGACGTGAACATGGAAAATCATGGTGCTTTCAGTTAATTCCTCAATAGTGTGCCTCCTCATTTATTGAACCCAGCTACCTGTGGAACCACCACTGCAATGGCATCTGCCCCAGCTTTAATTGACTGACGTTTACTTGGACTTGGGGGGACCTGCCACTGCATATCCATCCTCTCTGTTCATATGGATCTTGGTTAACTTTTCTGCCTCTCTTCTTTATTTCCAGTGCCACTCCCTCTCTCCATTGCATTTAATGGCATATAATCTCTTGGTTTGTAAGTTTATTTGTGTCATCCTCTCCCAAGTCTAATTAATAGGTAGCCATAGGCGCAATGGCAAGAGGGAAAGCTTTAGGACTCTACAATTGCTCATTTGGATGGATGACCATAGGCATTTGCTAGACATTAATTGTGCATTCATAAGCAACAGCTGGGTAAATCTCAATGCCATTCATTTCCAATAAAGCAAGAGATAAGAGTGAAAGGGAACATGGACCTAGCTATAATGTCCTTATTGTGGGACAAGAGTATATATTATCCACACCCACAATTAGGACATAGAAGAACTGATTTCAGAAGATGACAGCCACTTCTGTATTCTACTACTATTACACTGCTAATTAGTTGGAGCAAAACAAAGCATAATCGCCTTAAAAAAATACAGTGCCTTTCTCTATCAGAAAAAAAAAAAAAAAGAAGAATTTATCATCAAGGGAATTGAATGTGTAGTTTCCATATCAAAAAGGAGAAGATAGCAACCATTTAAGCATTTTAATTATCACTATTAAGAGAAGTTTGGTAGCAACAAATTAAACTTCTTATTCCACCTCCATCACTTTCGTAGCACACCTAATTGTATGCGTTCTTGATAAGGAAAAATTAGACAAATAGCTATCCATTTCACCATCTTTGCATGCTGAGGGAGACCTCTAAAATACCATATGATTTAACTTTGTTTGTGTGGGGATTATATATTGACAAACACAGTACTTGTAAATCATGCGATTGACTATATGCGGTACAAGGTTGGTGATCAGAGGAAGAAGCTGTCTTCACCTTCTACTCCGGCATGCTTCCGGTTGAGGAGCTCTTCTATCATCTGCAACGTCAGTCGCTCCTCCTCGTCCACCGCCGTCGGGCCGGCAGAGGAGGAGGAGGGAGATGATGAAGTGGCCTGTTGAGGCGGCGCTGTGGCGACGGCGGCGAGAGGGTTGCCGAGCTCCACGGTCATGACCCAGCTGGAGGCGCCGTCGCGCGCGCCGGCGCGCTTCTGCCAGACGCCGATGTGGGACTTCTCGGTGTCGAGGCGGAGGCAGGTGAGCGACGGCGCCGGCGCGGCCTTGCAGCACTTGCGCAGCTTGGCGCTGAGCGCCTCCGACAGCGCCTTGGCGTCGGCGCCGTCGGCCGCCCGCGGGGGCACCGGGAAGTTGGTCTTGGCGTTGCGGCCGCTCATGAGCACCGCCGCCTCGTCGTACGCGCGCGCCGCCTCCTCCGCAGTCTCGAACGTGCCCAGCCACACCCTGCGCTTGCTGCAGCGAAGCAAAACGGAGCCCACATTGTCACTGTAACAATAAAAACATCGAATCGCAGTACCTAGCAAGAGATTAGACAAGTGCGCGCGGTGCGCATGCAACAAGGCTTCTTGTACTGCTTACAGTAGAGGGTGTCTGATTTCTGAAACCCAGGAGCCCCAGTGGCGCTGCCTCACACCTCGGAACTTCTTGGACTGTACCATGATTTGTCAAGTGTGGCAGGGGCTGACAGACAGGGAGAGTAAAGGATTCTCTGACGGCAAAGTACAAAATGGTGCAGTGGCAATAATCAAGTAAGGGCAAGAGAAATAGAAAGAGAAAGAGAGGATGAGGGAGAAGCTAAGAGACGAGGATGAAGGGTGAGGAAGGGAAGAGGAGGATATTAAAAGGGTTTGGCGGATGAAATTTGGCAGAGGACAGAGGGGTGTCGGTGAAGCGTGGAGGTAAGTAAGTAGCTAGCCATGGTGGTCAGTCACAGTACTCAGGCAATAAACTCCACCTACGCCCATGAATCACTCATTTATGTCTGCTTTCTCGTGGACTTTACATGTGTGTGCGCATGAAAGACGCTGAGCTAGATATAACATGGTAGTTTAACTTATATATATGTGAGGAATAGGAAAGATTTCTGCCCAGGCCTCCTTCAAACTTGATTTTGTAGTAGTAGAATTCATAATTGAATCTCTAAGAGGTCATTTCTTAAAAAAAAAGACTCTTAAATGATACTAAATATATAGTTATTGAAGTGCCACCTAATAAATATCGTCTTGTGATTATCAAGATGATACCAATTTAAGACATTAGTTATTAAACTCTCACCAACTTAGAATACAATAATTTCTAGTTTATGTTTTTAAATAACTATTTAGGAAAAGTTCTAACTAGAAATTCAGGTATGATGAGGATTTAGAAGAATCTAAAATGCCACTTCGGGCTCCCCACTCATCCGATGTTACTACATGAACAATATATCGAAGAGTATATCTGAAAAAATGTAACATAATTTTATCATACATTAACAAGGGTGGTGGGGGACCTAGCCAACTCAGAATTCAATGAATGAGTTTAATCTCAAAAATATATATTAACCTCTCGATCATATAGCAACACCAATTGAATTCAGACACTGAAAAGCTCCATAGTAAATGAATGATCTAAACAGACTTTTCTTTTTCTTTGCCTTTTTGATCAAAATCTTTTGCTTGATTTGTAAATGCTAATTAAACTAATACATATAGATATATATATATGTGTACTGACCACACGATACTAAGTTGTGACAATTAATTATATATGAGGGTGGTAGTTGGTGGTGCTAATGACAAACAATCAATACATGAGACAAATCAATCAATCATGGATGCATCGATAATGAAAGGAGAGAATAAAAAAAATATCTAAGATTATAAACATTGGCATGCGGTTACTGCTTCTATAAAATTTAACATAGTTTCAACTTACTGTGAATCGATTGTCAAGGAGCCCTTTGTATGAAAGAATTTGCATGCATTTTACTATAGTGTAGAGTTAACAATAACCTCTTGAGGAGTTAAATCATAGGGGTGAGCTAAGGATGTAATTATCAAACCAGTTGTGGGTGTGCCCTTGCATGGATGCCGGAGGGCCCACCTCGGAGACTAATGAGGCCCTGTGAGCCCGTAAGGACTTCTTTCTTAAAGCAGCAGAGTCACCATTATTGCAGCTCACCGTATTCTGTCAAACACAATTAGCAGGAACTCATCGTCATGCACAAATATCCAAGGAAAACTGCATTATTAGAGGTTGAAAAGTTTCTCTGGAAAATATAATTAACTGGTAATAGCTACGCGAGAGGAAAACTGCATTATTGCATCTCATCTCTAGCAAAAGATTATGCTGTTTTTCTCCTCAGCATCTCGATAAAGAATAATAAGATAAATAAATAAACGAAGAAGCTTTTGAGAAGTTCTTCAAATGAAAGTATCAATACAGAATAACGAAGGATCAAAAACTCAAGGGGTCAAAGTCATAAAGAAAAAACGAACAAGTAACATCGAAGGTTGAGGATGTAAATAAAGAGGTCTAATCTTTTAAGTAAAATAATCCAAGTACGAGGGTTACGGATAAAAAAAACTGTCACATATGGTATGAAAATCATGAAATTTAATTGTATCAAAAGAGTAATTGATCATGTTTGAAAATGTAGAGATAACGCACACTCAAAAGAGTCAACAAAACGTTAGGACAAAAACTAGGAAAGGGGTTCCTAGCGTTGGTCCTTTGCCGCTCAAGTGAGTATAATGAAATGAAAAATGAAGAAGAAGAGCAGTAAAATTGAGTGAATGTAGTAAAGAATGATGTTGCGTAATAATCTGCAAAACATACCTCCTGGTAAAAAGAACCCTTTTTGAAAAATGGAGAATGATGTTACGTTTGGAGCTCCTTTTGGTGCACACTCGAAAGAGTCAACAAAACATTAGGGCAAAAATAGGAAAGGGGTTCCTGGCGTAGGCCCTTCGCCGCTCAAGTCAGTATAATGACCGAATGAAAAATGGAGGAGAAGAGCAGTAAAATTGGGTGAGCGTAGTAAAGAATGATGTTGCGTAATAATTTGCAAAACATACCTCCTGGCAGAAAGAACCCCCTTTTATATCACCTCTTATAACTCCGCAATAGTAAAGTGACAAAAAATATTCAGTGTCATAGGATGTTGGATAATAGAATGTGTACAGTCTGAAATTTGTACGCTTATCCTAAGGAATCTTCTGTTATACGTATATGAACAGCCTCGTGTAACCTCTGCAATAATGATATAAGTTGTATAGTCACCTTCATAAAAAGATTTCATTGAATGTACATATTATAACCGAATAATATTCTCTGACATATGGTTATTACTACAGGTGGTGGTGACATATAGTCACCTTCATCGGAAGAGGAAATCGAATACAAGATACTAAAGAAAAGAAAGTGTAACAGTCTACACTCCCTTTTTGCAAGTCATAAAAATGAAGTAATTAAATTTGTTACCAACTCTCAAAAAAAGGATCTTGAAGCACTCAGGAGTTGGTGTCGGTCGGTTGGCAGCAATTGGAAGCCACGGGGCAGTAGCACGGTGGTAGAGCATAATTGTAGCAATCGAAGAATCGTTAAAGCTAGTAGAAGAGATGTTCTTTAGAGGTTGTTCGACAACTTCTTTTATTGAGGATCTGAGGCATCTCTTTCCCTTTGAGGTGCCTCTAGTTGATTTAATCTTCTCCGAAGACATCGGCTCTTATCCACATGGAGGCGCCTCCTTCCCATTGGAGGTGCAAAGGTTTGCTAAGACTCTATCCTATGCAACCACAAGCCTCATCCACACAGGGAAGCGCCTTCTTCCTCCTAAGACACCTCCGTGCCTCCAGCATTGAGGTGCCTCTAAGCCTCTAGCACAAAGATTTCAACCAGCTGCTCTAAGGCGCCTTCAATCCATTTGAGATGCCTTTGGCGAACAATGTTCGAGATTCTTTTACTTCTAACTCCTGCAAAACCATATTAATACATAGAAAAATAATAAAACCTACAATATTGAGTTAGCACAATTTAATAAGATTAATAATTAGATCCTATCTTCTTGAAACCAAGATCTAGTCACGGTCTCACTCTAGATTTCCAAAAAAAATCCAACGTGGACATGCGCCTAAAGTCCCTAAATAGGGCTCGTTCTCACTAGAACACTCTCCTCCAATGACTTATCTTACTTACCATGCATAATCATTTGACTCCCTTTTCGATCCACCAGATCTCCCACCAGTTGTCGGGTCCACAGATCCAACTAAACTTCGACCCACTATCAGATCTTACGGATCCAACCAGACTTTCTGCCAAATATCAGGTCATTCCTTGACCTATCTGGATTTCTACATCAACTATCAGATCCTCTAGACCTAGTTGGATGCCAGCTTGGTGTCAAACTCGTCAAGTCTTGCACATTTAATAGAAAGGTTAGATAACAACATAATCTAACTTTAGCATTTGTCGTACATCAAAATCTACATTTGATCATTAGTGCAACCTACATGCACAATACTCCCTGATGGGAGTGAGCATAACCAATCACTGGCTTTGTGTGTTAAAGAGAAACTAAATCTCATTAATTTGGGTACATCTTCAAAAACACCACCCTGCTTCATTGTATCACAACTGTAGGATCGAAAGCGCTAGCGCTCGTGACTTTCACTTTCGTTTCGGAAAACTATCGAGTAAATACGCAGCGAAAAAATAAAACACACGGAAGCAATGTTAACACTTTTGGTTACTTGGTTCGGAGCCTGTGGCGATTCCTACTCCAAGGCTCGCGATCGTTGATCGCTTTCAATGGGCAATCACTATAAGTTCAGAAATATTATAAAAGAATACAACAATTAAAGCACTATTAAATATTCTATTGACAACAAGGAAATCTGGAATTGAAAGCTTCTGGTCGTCGAAGTAGAGTTAAGACTTCGTCGGATCGCTTTGTTAGCAGCACACGGAAGAAGGATTGCAAGTATTTATTATCTCTTTGTTGCTGGTCGAACTGGGCTTAAGTAGCTCGTTGAGGACGCCTCCAACATCATGGAGGGCGCCCTCAATCCCGTCGAAATCATAGCGTGGATGAGCTCTGAACTGGTCGTTGCTTATCCGCCTGAGGGCGCCTCCAGCTCCATGGAGGGCGCCCTCCACACAGCGTTCAGGGCGCCTCCAGCTCCATGGAGGGCGCCCTCTGCCATACTGCGCGGAGGTCTTCAGTAGTCCACCCGAGGCGCCCCCAAGCTCCATGAAAGGCCCCTCGGGTACTGTTCACTCGAGGCAAATGTGTCCAATTCGCTTTCTGCAAAATGCGTTAATCCCAGAACCTAACCATACCCTGCAAAACAAAGTTAGCACAATATAAACATGATAAATAAAGTATTTGACAGTCTCCGGACTGTCCAGTTCTGACTTCGAATTTCCTGTCCAGAAACTCTAGGTCGAACCGACACATACTATTCCCTCACCGGGGAACGCATCCTCACCTACTCCACTTAAGAGAGTTTACCTGTTGCCAGACCGGTCCTCTAGACCGACTAGACTTTTGCTCAGCACCGAAAGCTTCAAGACTTTCTGCTGGACATCCGCTCCACGACCCGTCCAGTCTTCCACCTGGTTCACGACACTAGAACTTTCCACCTAGAGTCACCGACTCTAGGACTTTTGCCTGAAACCCTCGACCCACCAAGACTTTCCGCCTAAGGTTACCACTCCCTAAGGTTTTCAACCTGCCTAACCACAGTTAGGACTTTTGCCTAAGTACACTTAGGACTTACCTACAAACTCATTCAAACATGTTAGACAACAAATTACCTTAACTTTGAACTCTTTGTCATTATCAAAACTTAAGTTCGATCGTCGGATGCTTCCCACACCAACAACAACATGTCAAAAAGCGATTCAAATGTCGATATGGATCTTTTGAAAATGCGCCTCCGAATTGTTGTTGTTGGATAATAAGGATCAAATCGGGGTTCAATTCAAAATTTCTGGCCTCAATTAATGCAAGACCTCAGAGACTGAGAGAGAGGTGCAAAAAAATCTTTGAGAAGCCTAGCACCATCTGCCACCCTCATTACCTCCACTTGTGCCAACTTAATTCAAATTTAATATCCCCTAAAAAGATAGAAGGAACAATACTAAGAATGTAAACAAATGTAAATGAAACTATAAAAAAAAGCAATCTAGTCCAATCAAGTTGTTATTAACTAATATTAACCAACGGTGTCAAAAACTTAATATGTTGTGTTTTGTAAGTACATGGAAATGTCATCAAGTAATAAAAGATATCGAACCCATAAGAATTGGTGGTTAAATACTATTTTACTAAACGAATACGATTGTCTAGACTAATCGTGAAAGAGTGGTTGTTTAGGAACTAGAGATCTTAGAAATGAAAGTAGAGAATAAAGAAGGAAGAGATTTGAACGAGAAGAGAGAAAAAAAGGGAGAGTGATCCGAGAACGTTTGATTTGGAAAAGCAATTCTAGGATTTCAGTTTCACCACTATGATTGTAAACACACTCAATCTAAGTTTAATTTCCTATCCTTAATGGTTGTTTATGTAGGTAGACTATTTCAAGGTATCCGATGTGAACTTTTGAAACTACATCGGTGTATCAACTCTAATTTGTTGTCTTCTTTCAGAGTGATAGAACCGAGGGATTGCTTTCTTAAGAAGATCCCTGTCACGTGATCCCACAACTCCCAAGTTATGTTCTCTTATTGTGTGATGACAAATTGGAACCAATCATTTAAGATTTATAATAGCCTATTGCTCCTTGTGGCATATCGATCTACTCTCATAGTCAATTCTCCACGTCTCAGATTTCTATGGGTCGGAGAATTGGGTTCTCCTTTCTATTCATCTCCAAATCCTCCTTTCAGTTGATCTCCAAATTCTCGTGGGGTATGAATCTCATGTTTTTGACATTGAGATTGTGTGTACACAGTAGATCGGGACCGCAAACACACAAATCATTGAATAACAAACATGCAAATTTAATAGATTCAAGAGATGAGTGTCAACAATTTATAGGGTCAATCCCTAATCCTAGAATAAGGAGTCTACTCTATAGAAACGGAACTATAAATAGAGAACATTATTAATTCAATTACAATCACGACCCATTCCAGAAAATAAGAAAGAAACTTAGTCTTGATGCATGAGATCATCTCCCAATGCTCCTCATCCAAATTGTGGACGTGAAGGCATCGAATCTTCTCTAAATCATCCCCTGAGGTCTTCTTGGAGCCCCTGGGTGGCTCCAAATCGAGATCCCCTTTCCATAGATCTAAAATTCACCTTTTATAGATGAGTTGCGGGTGCCTGCCACAGTCCGTGTTGGTTGCCACAACCCCCCTTTTCACATCCTATCAAAAGAAATAGTCTAGAAAAGTTCTCCAAACTAGAAAAATATTGATATAAAACACAAAGAGATGGAAACATTAAATACACATATAAAATGAGATAAGATGTACATTAAATTATGATAAAAATCATATATAAAATGCACACATCACCAACTATCCTTTAAATGTCTCATACTATCTTTTATTGTTCTCTAAAGGGCCTCTAAGCTATCAAGTCAAACCAACTTAGTTGAGCCTGATCAATACCACGACTCAATCTTATCAAGTCACAAGCTTCACGAGCTATGTGTATCTTATTAAGTCTCTATAAACTTCATGGAGGTATCAATATAACAAAGGCAAATATAACTTCATGGTCATATTAAAATTTTATAAGAATACACTACGAGCACAAAAAATAAAAAATAACAGTTGAAAGCAATCAAAATTTTATTACCATGCAAGAGAGATACTAGAGATTAAATTCTATCATAGTTGGATAGTGAGGAACATAATCACATGTTTTGTTGCAAGGAGATATTTATTGAGCTTGATGGATCTATAAATGAAAATGTTTCTATTTCGCACACGGTGACACTTAGAAAGCAAATTTCTTATTACACTTAAAAAAAAAGAATCTATAGATTCATTTCAAAGTACTATGTACAAAATATGATACTAAAGAGGGACATTTAAACCATCTTAAGCATGGTTGAACTATTGAAGAGGGACTATAATGTTCTTATGAAAAGGGCATCCGTATCTATATATAGAAAATGGAATTATTAACTTGTTCATTGGTGGCAAAAAGTGAAACCGTCATCTTAGCAACCCTTCCAAGACAGCCCCACACAATTTAGATGGAATAAATCACAAAGGCTTTTTCAGCCTTAATAGAGCGACCTTCTAACACAAGGAGTACAAGATAACTTGCACCTATTGAAAATAGAACTATGCCTCATTGGTACCAACTCGACTACACCCACGAGTACAACTACTAACTTGTTCATATTCTAATGCTAGGTAATATACAATTTTTATTGAATATATATTAAGCATGTAGAATTTGTCCCTGGGACCCCGTATAACGGGAGCTTCCTGCATCGGACTGCTCTTTTATATATTAAGCATGTAGAGCGGAATATTTAAGGACAGATAAAAACTAGATTCCATGATTTCGGCAACAGAGATTTAGGCATCTTCATTTTGATGATGTTAGTCCGCCTTCAAATTTTTTTAAAAAAATACTAATAAAAAACATTGTAAGTAAAAAAACGCTGAAGTTCATCCACACCAACTAGAGGGAATGATGATAATAGTAGGGAAATTTTAGATCTATTTTTTTAAGGAGAAAATAAAGACATTTAAAAATCTTAACTAGTTCAAGCCATTGCAAAGGACGTAGAATTCAGTAACTTCTCACTATGCCTCATTCTGCATGATAAAATGGTATGGTAGAAGGGAAAATATAAACTTCATTTATATAATTTGCATGTTGAAGAGAATCTAACCATGCAAGCTGCAGTATTGGTTCACAAGAAAATAAAAAGAAAAATATGACACCAATATATATCTTGCCAATTTTAGAAAACCATGATCTAAATGTCGAACACAAAAGGCATTTTAAAAAAGACAAAGAAAATTTAATGGGTTTTCTTAAATTGTTATATCTATTTGAAACCAATAAAATCTAATATTGATTATTACTAAGTTATCCTAATTTTATTTGTACAATTGAACGCAAAAAAAAAAAAAAATTAAAAAGGAAAAGATAAAATATAATTTAACATTATGTAATCCATTAAATCACATTTTTATTGTAAGTTTAAGATATCAAACATGCATAAGATCAAATTTCTTTTATGGAATTAGACTTATTGTATTGAGAAGCCAAAAGATACATACTGAAAACATGCCTAGATAATAATTTATTGTCATCGAAAAATAATGAATCGGGTATTGGGACCTTGACACCCAGTTAAAGGAGGGTCAATAGTCGATCATCCACTTCGATCGCTTCCTACATTTGTTAGCGCAGCGGAAATACAAACAAACAAATAGAAAGATAGCCTAAAGACAATAAAAACAAGAAGAACAAACCAACACGTTCGTTTATGTGATTCGGAGATAGCTTACTCCTACTCCACGATTGTTTGCAAGGTGGACGAGCACAATCCATCGATGGATGATTCTCCGAAAAGCTCCAACTAGCTCAAGCTCCTTGTCAGCGAAGAAACCTCGCCACAAACACTTGAACACACTCTTGAACATCAAAAGAGCTTTAGAGACTCTAAGGGCGCGTTTAGTTCAAGTCATCATCTATAACATTGGTTATAAGATTACCAGGTAATCATATAACCAAGGTTATGAGGAATATAATATAACTTATTAGGTGTTTGGTTCAACTGATATTATGCAATTACTTAGTTTTACATTTACTAATTTACCCTTTACCTTTTTGAATTAATTTAATTGAATAAAAATCTTTTTATGTCTTCTCCCGTGACTTCTTCTTCCCTGCCATTTCCTTTCATTCTCTCATCCGAAGTGAACCGCCAGAAGGCGCAGATGGCCGGCGGAGCAGTGGAAGATCCGCAGATCGACGAGACGTATGAGTTCTCCGCGCCGAGATTCTTCGATTTCATCAACGACGAGACGGAGGAGGACATGAGGAAGGCGGAGCTTTGGTTCGAGACATCTCTCAGGAAGGAGGACATAGGCGTCGCAGGCGGCCACGATCTCGCTGCGGAGAGGGGACCAAAGCTCGCGTGCTCCCTCTCCTCAACGCCCGCGCGGCCTTCGCTGTAGGTGGCGTCGCTGCGGGCGATCTGAAGCCCGTTGCGGAAGAGAAGTTTCTGCAAAGCACCGCGGCGGCGGCGGCGGCGATTGAAGGACCCATCGCCGATTGCTATCAACTGGCCGATCAGAGACTCGAAGGGGCCTGATTCCGCCGAGCCGAGAATCACCGCAATCTGCTGCTGCTGCTGCTGATCCATTCTTCTGCTGCTGTCTTCTTCCGAAGGTGTTGGTGCTGAAGTGGAGGCAGAAGAAGACGGCGACAAACGGCGGTCGAGGAGTTGATGCTCTCTCTTCTCGGAGAAATAGCGAGGTTGTCCCCTGCGCCGATTGGATCCAGCAGTCCGACCCCTCCACCTCGAAGGGTAATTTTGGGGAAAAAAATATTGATGACCCCGGAATCGTAGAAAACCTAAGATTTCCAAGGTTTTCTGATTCCTGGTTCTATTCCTTAATAGCTGATGTGGCGGGAATGTTGCATTACCAGGAATCACCAATTACTTAAACCAAACAAGGTTATCGTTGATAACCAACTAAGGTTATCAGCGATAACCCCGAACCAAACACGCCCTAATAGGGGTTAACCAGTCCTATTGTCATCACCTAAGAAAGTCACCCCAAGTTCCATTATATAGAGCTTGGAAAAATAGCCAAGCAGTTTCTACCGTTATCAATCGACTAGTCATACTACCAGTTGGCTAGTCCTCTATAGAATTCGACTGTTACAACCCCAATGGCCTGATACCAATTGACTGGTGTCAGGGCCAATCAATTGGTCCACTTTAGTTGAGAGAACAGAAACATTATGTTTTCTCCCCAGTGTACATACATCAATTAACTGATAAACCCTAAACTTAGAGTTACCCCGAATACATTCTCTCAGCACTAGTCCTCGCCCACACAATCTTGACCTTGCCTTCTAACCTCCTCCATCAGCCTTACGTCCCTCAGATACTTCCCAATCTTTCACGCTTTACCTTCAAGAGCTTCTTTCGGCCTTGTCCTTGTTGTCGGCTCTTCCATTGCCAAGAGACTTCTCACCTCTGGCACTTCATCCTTTACCAAGAGCTCCTCGCTCCGGGATTTCAGCCTTGTCAAGTCACACTTAGATTTACGTTGTCAAAACTACATACTTGGACTTATACTACCAAGACTCCACTTGGACTTTCACCTTTGCTAAGACTCCACTTGGACTTTTACTTTGCTAAGATCCCACTTAGACTATGTCTTTGCCAAAATCAAATTTGGACTTTCCTTGTTGTACCTGTATCCTACACACTCATAAGCGCATATCAAATACAATAACAATTCTAACTTAAACTTTGTCCAAATATCAAAATCTAGGGTCACACAGATTACTCAAACAATCTCCCCTTTTTGATGTTTGGTAATCCATTTAAGTTAGAGATGATAGATCGGTTGAGTACGATAGAGGTGGGGTGAATATCGTACTCTTTTAAAACTTTTCTTTTCTCTTTAAAAACCAAAGTCGAGCAGCAGAAGAATAGAGAACAGATTCGTTTACTTCGTTCGAAGCCTAGCTCAACTCTTACTCGAAGGCCCGCGATCCTTGATCGCACCGATGGGCAATCCACTATAACCCTTCTTCCCGAAATCCTCGGGAAGAAGCAGATCGTACAAATGAGTAAGATAGTAACAACCCTACTATCTTACTGAAGCAATAATACAATGCAAGCTTAATAAATAATATACTGACAAGATGTAAAAATGGGCGCTCGGTTGGTACTTCCGAAGTAGCATGAAGAGTTGTAGTGATCTTGCAGTACGAGCAGCTTGTGCAGAGAAGAGCCTTTTTTTATGATCAGAAAGTTCTATCTGGCCTTTGACTTCGAGCCTCAATTTATAGGTATGATGGATATTCGGTCGACCGATCCCTCTGTTCGGTCGACCGAACCAGCTCTGATCCCTTCCAGCTGGAGTCTGACGCTGGCTCGATATTCTGCATTAACTGGCCTTCAATGGTTCGGTCGACTGATCATGCCTTTCGGTCGACCGAACAAGATCTTTTCCCTGTTCGTCACAATTAGTTGAGATCTTCATTTAATGTTGTTTAATGCTGATTGGATCGGTCGACCGATCCTCTGGTCCGGTCAACCGATCAACCTTTTTCCTTTTTCTGTTGATCGATGTTGATGGTCTGTTTTGTGCTGAGTCACCATGGTTCGGTCGACCGATCAAGCTTTGACCGGACTGTACTCTGTTTTGGTCTGAACTGATACCTGCTTTGAGTTTAACCTGGTTCGGTCGATCGATCCTCCTGTTCGGTCGACCGATCAGGTCGAACCTGCAAAATAGTATTAGATAATAATCCTGCAAAGCAGAGATTAGCATAGTAATATAAAATGCATGAGTAATAATATAAGACAGTAGAACTGTCTTGATCTCAACTTAGAAACCTACCCGGTTTCTTCAGTTGGATCAACGACCTTAGGTTGTTCCCTTCAGGAACTCGACCTCACTGTCGCTCCTCCAGTTGCTTACCTCAACTTCCTGCCAAACATGGTCCTCTAGACCAGTTTGGACTTTTGTCTGCTCAGTGTCTAATCGCCTGATCCACTAAGACTTTTCCTGTAATATTATATTAGCAAATAGCAATAATAATACAGAAAACAATAGTAAACCTAAACCTAGATTTACCGAGATCAGCTGGCGCGCGCGGTCGACTGGAAACCATCCGATCAACCTTGCTTGGAGTTCACTCCTCCAAGACTTCTCGTTACCTAAGGTTACCACTCCCTAAGATTTTCTCCACTTGGCTTCACTCACCAAGACTCAATATTCGGCTACCCAGGGATCAAGTCCTCCAGACCTATCCATCTGGCTTCCACGATATACTGAGATTTCCCTTACCTAGCTTACAACTAGGACTTAGTATTCGGCTACCCAGGGATCAAGTCCTCCAGACCTATCCACCTGGCTTCCACGATATACCGAGATTTCTCCCCTTGCCTAGCCTCCAACTAGGACTTCCCTTGCCTAGCCTACAACTAGGACTTCCCTAGATCAAGCTCCATACTTAAACATACTTAAACATATTTGTCTGACATTAAAACCTTGGAGGTCGATTGCACCAACAAGGGAAACAATATAGCAGTACATATGCACATAAATATGCAAACCAACTCATGCATAAATCATTTAACCTAATCCTAGGCTTCCCCTTTACCTAAGCTCTCCCTTGAGTTAGGATTTCCCGCAAAGGTAAATTTCTCCCCTTTGCCAATAAATAATCAATCTACTCATGCTTATATCATGGAACCTAATCCTAGACTCCCCCTTTACTAAGCTCCCCCTTTAGCTATGATTTCTCATAAAAATATTTAGGTTTCTCACTTAAACATAAACTTATCCCCCTTTTCCATATATCAAAAAGAGTTTCAATAATATCCCAATTATTAGACTCTTTAACCATTAATGACCATAATTATCATGTATTAATCCTCTATAAGATTACATACATGTTTACTATTCTTTTGATCATTTCCTATTTCTGAAAAACTAATTTCAGCCTATATCAGTCTACTATCATAGGCCCAGTCGACTGATCTCATTGAAATAACCTCACATAACCATTTTGTGATTGATGAACACTGTTACCAGTCCAGTGATATCTGAGTCAGCCGACTGGCACCCTATTTCAACCCCAAAAAGCACTCTGAACCTAATTTCATAAATGCACTAAAAACTTCACAAACCTCTAAAAATTTTCAAATTTTATGGAGAAGTCTATTTTACTAATGTCTATTTGGGAAAAATATATATATAAAAATATTTTTATCACAAATCCCAAGATTGACACTAAATCTAAAAGTATCTAAATGATTCAATTGAACCTTGACCTAAAGTCCTAGTTTTGGCTTTCTTTTAATATATCTGCCCATACTAGACCATAATGCATCTCTTGCATTAGTTTATATGATATCTATACATCTAAAATAAATTTTCATGCAATATGAACCCCTTTTCATATTTTCATGCATGATACTTATCCTAATTGTGTCAATTCCTTATATTTGAGACTCAAGTCCGTCTTTAAATTTTTTGGCACATTTCATAACCCATCTAGAATTCCAAGCATGGACCACTAGATTTTCTCTTTTAAATTTCTATTTAAAAAGACTATCTTTATATCCATCTATTGTATTTTCAGATTTCATAAAATGGTGATAGCCAACAAAACTCTAATAGAAGTTATTCTCGACATCGGAAAATGCATATCAAAGTAATCAAGATATTCTCGTTGTTATCCTTTAATTACCAATCTGACCTTGTACTTATCAATTGTGTCATCTGATTCTATTTTCTTCTTAAAGATCCACTTATAACACAGTAATTTACTTCCCTGAGGAAGATCCACAAGTTCCTAAGTATAATTTTGCAAGATTGAGTCTATTTCAAACGAAAGTGTCTCTTTCAAATAAGGTCCATCAGAAGAGCTTATTGTTTCTATGTATATTTGGGGCTCACTCTCCAATATGAAAGTGATAAGATTCATTCTGTAGAATTTTTCTACCCGAGCTCTTTTAATTTATCTCAGCTCAACCTCAACTGGTCCTTCTTCTTCTTCTTCCTCTTGTGTTTCAAATGTCAATTTTAAGGAACTTATTTCCTCTCGGGTATTATATAGAATCACATGCTCGAAGAACAATGCATTTCATGACTCTATTATTGAATTCTTGTGTATATCCGATATTTGTGACTCGTACACGAAAAATCAATACACACTGTTGTTAGTGCATATCTAATAAATATGCAATTAATAGTTTTTGATCCTATTTTAATCATTTTTAGATCAGGCACTAAAACTTTGACAAGACACCCCCACATTCGCAAATATTTATAGGGCAATTATCTTTCATTCCATAACTCATAAAGGTTATTATCTATTTTCTTTCAGGATATCTTATTTAAAAGGTAATAGCTATTAATACAACTTCCCCCACATGAACTCTAACAGTCTAGAGCTCAATAGAAGAGTATTTTTCATCTCTTTTAGAGTGCTATTCTTTCGCTCAACAACTCTATTTTGTTCAGTATAAGGAGTTGTTGATCCCATGTTCAATACACAACTCAGCAAAAAGTGAAACATATTCACCGCCTCAGTCACTTCGAAGCACCTTAATCTTCTTATTAAGTTGATTTTCAACCTTATTCTTATAGAGAACAAATTTCTCTATAACTTCATCTTTATTTTTGAGAAAATATACATGATAGAATTTTGTGTTATCATCTACAAAAGTGATGAAGTAGTTATTCTCACCACGTGTCAGTGTACCCTTTAGATCGCATACTCTAATGTGAATTAAACAGAGTGATTCATTGCTTATTTCAACATGTTAAAAAGATAACCTTATCATTCTTGCTTCAACACAAATCTCACACTTGTGTTTCTGATCAAGGTGGAATGTCAGTATGTTTTGCATGTTAATTAATCTAAGCAGCACATTGTAATTAACATGTCCTAGTCTACTATGCCACAAACATGAAGACTCAAGTATATAAATGTAAAAATTTGTAATTTTATTAACCTTAAGCATAATTGTCATAACACTGAGCTTGAATAGCCCATCAGTTACATAATCCTTTCCTAAAAATAGTCCATTGTTAGACAGAACAATTTTATCTAATTCAAAACAATATGAAAGTCATGCTTGATAGTGATCTAGATACTAGATTCTTTCGAATCTCCGAAACATACAACATATTGTTGAGAATTAACTCCTTGTTCGAGATCAGCTTCAATATCACTTTTCTTGGCCCATGATATTCAAGGTTGCTGAGTTCCCCATGAACAATTTCTTTCCATCTTTGATTTCTTCAAAGTTGTGGAGCAGCTCCTTGTTGTTGTAGATATGTTTGGTGGCACCGGTATCGATCCACCATTATGGCGGGTTTGAACTTACAAGGTTCAGTTCAAAGACCACGGCGCAGAGGTTGTTCATTTCTAATATCTTGTTCAGATTTGCCTCCTGCTTTTTTTCGGCGTTCTATACTCTTAAGATTTGTGACCGACTCGATCACAATTGAAGCACTTCCTAGAGAACTTCTTTATGGTTATGCCTCCTCTGAGTCCTATATTGGAAGACTTGTAATTCTTCCACTTCAAGTATTGATCATGCTCGACCATGTTAACTTTCAAGGTAGCCAAAGAAAATAATTTTCTCTCAAAACTCTTGTTGTCTTTCTCAATTTAAAGCCTAACAATGAGTTCCTCCACGTTTATCTACTTCCGCTTATGCTTCATATAGTTCTTGAAGTCCTTCCAGCCGAAAGGTTACTTCTCGATTATTGCTGTCACCTGAAAGATTTCACTTATAACCATACCTTCCGAGTGAATCTTGTGCAAGATCACCTGAAGCTCCTGGACTTGGTTGATCACCGTCTTGGAGTCAATCTTCTTGTAGTCCAAGAATCGATCCACAATGAATTTCTTGGTCTCACATCCTCCATCTTGTACTTCTTTTCTAGGGACTCCCACAGCTCCTTAGACGTTCTCTTCGTGTTGTACACAATATACTATGAGTCGGCAAGGCTGTCGAGGATATAATTTCGACATAGATACTCTGAATGAGTTCATACCTCCACTGCACTAATGGTCTGGACATCAACATCCTCAACATACTTGAGAGGGTCCTCGATTAAGTACTGAGTCAGAGTGAATGTGGTCAAGTAGAAGAGCATCTTCTGCTACCACCTCTTGAAGTTCAACCTAGTGAACTTCTCTAGTTATTCCCCATGATTGATTAGAACATTTCCAATCGGAGCGCAGAGAGACTTCATATGATGAGTCTGTTGCACCTCAACACTTTCTGTGACCATCTCAACAAAAATGAATATGTTTTAAGATTATTGGGCAATCTTGCTGGAGATAAAGGGGAAATGTTCTCAATTATAAAACTAAATTCAAACTTATCTGTTAAGTGACCTGAACTGATAATTCTATGCTGCCAAGCAGGGTAGGAGCTGATGCTTGGGATGAAAACTGCCAACTTCAGACTCCTAACTCCGAGTGTCGAGTTTAACTCCCGATTCCGAGTGTTAATTCCGAGTGACGAATCTGAGTGTCAAATTTGACTTTGAGTGCCGACTCACCGACTCTGAATGTCGACTCGTTGAGTGTCGACTTCGGACTACCGAATCCTGACTACCGAATCTAAGTATCGAATAATGAATTCCCAAGATCTGTGTGATGCAATTTTCTTAAAACAAATTCATCCTTCTCTGGTTGTGCTTAGAGGTTATGATGCCAGAACCACATATACAACCAAGTACAAGTTATTCATGGCGAATTGAGAGGTACCCAATTGCTATCATGGACAAACCAAGTAGCGAAAATATATAGTAGAAAGCTGATTTGGGGGAATGATGGTGGAGGGAAAACTTTGCTATTAGCTCTTGCTCTTAGTCACAACTAATCGAACTAAGCCGAGCCAAACAGTAAAAGGCTCGAGTTCGGGCTCGATTCATTATGCCTAAGATCGAGCTCGGCTCGAGTTCGATCCGAGCTTTAGTTCTTAAGCTGAAGTTCGGCTAAAAAAAACTCGTTTAAAAATTAACCGAACTTAGTTCAAGCTCAATTAAGATAATTAGCTATAATAATTAATAATTTATTATTATATTTATTATTTGTGTGATATTTAATTACAAAACAGCCTCTTGGAGAAAAGCAGGATATGGATCCTTCCCTGGGACCCTACATGGCGAGAGCTTCGCGTGTGTGTGTGCGCGTGTGTGTGTGTGTGTATATATATATATATATAAGATAAACAAACCTTTTAACGAACATATTCACAAATCTCTAAACGAACATGTTTACAAGTTCACGAACCAAATGTTGTTAAGCTCGAGGTCGCCTCGATAATATTTTTGAACTCAAAATCAGGCTCGAACTTGGCTCATTAACTTAATCAAACGAACTCGAACAATTTTTTTTTAACCGAGACCCGAATAGCTCGTGAGCGGCTTGGCTCGTTTACAACCCTATTTATATAGGAGCTTAGATTCTTACAGTATTCAATGGCCAAATTAAAGTCATTTATTGCCTATTAACCTATCCAACTCAATTGTCTTGAGGTGTTAGTTCATTCGCTTGGGCAATTTTTGCCTCAACCGGTCCGACATTCGACGCACGCAGATCATAATCGCACACAAGTCAACATGGTTCACTATAATTCGAGCTCTGAATTTACACCCCCTGTGCATTCACACATGAGAAACTATCTCTCCTTATGTGTTTGTTCACATCATATGCATGTCCAACAATTTAAACCAATAATAAAATCATAAAACTCCCAATATGAAACAAAAGTCTCATTCACAATGAAACATTCTTCCTCTTCACTTTTTTTCCTTACACATGTATCCAACATTTTAAACATACGAAATAGAATATCGTGTAGCATCAACTTGTGTGCGTCATGTTATTGGCTAACAAAGTTATTTATGTTGGAATGTATATTAAAAGTCTAGCTTTTTGTATAAATATTTATTTAAAATAAGAATCACATTGGTCAAATGTCTATATTTATGCCAAATGTAGTTGTCCGTTTAATTTATATTGTAGATAACATGGTGTGAAGAGACACACAAAAGTTCATATTATCAGTTCATTATAAATTATAAATAGTTGCTCACAACCATGATGGAATCGGACAACCATTGGAGTGGTTGTAGTGTAATTAGGTTTTAGTTTATCTTGACTAATAAATTATACTAGTGCATTATGAGTGTATTGAGCAGGACCATTTGAGGTAGTTTTTTTTTATACTAACTATATAAAAGAACAAAACCTCTGTTATTATGGAAGTGTGTACTCTTAATCATGATATAATAACAAGCACGTATATTTAATATTTATTTCTTTAATTTATCAAAGGGTGTGATTTAGCTCATTAAATCAATAGGCCCGATAAGTTGAGAAATGATATTATTTATATGGTGTGTTATTGATTATAGAATGAAATTGTGTCCTAGTAATCTAAGTTGATGATGTCCCCTTGAGGAGCGCATAAGGATTGTCATGTAAACCCTGCAGGTGGACTTAGTTCGACATGACGATAAGGTTGAGTGGTACTACTCTTGGAGCTAGATATTAATTAAGTGAGTTGTCAGTAATTCATTTAATTAGTGGGCATTCAATATCTTAAACACAGAAAAACTAACACACTCATAATAAGAAAGAGCCTATATTGAAATATGAAATTGGTGCGGTAGTGCAATAATAACTCTTTAGTGGTATGAGTTATTATTGATGAACTTGAGTTAGGTGTTCGGGGCGAACACGGGAAGCTCAAGCTCATCGGGAGACCAAAACCAATTCCTCCTCTCGGTCCCTATTGTAGTCTCTTATTTATAAAGTCTTATATCCACCAAAAACCCAACTTCTTACCCACTTCTTAGTGGTCGGCCAAGCCTAGCTTGGAGCCCAAGCTAGGGTCGGCCAAACCAAACCAAGTTGTGAACCAAGTCGTGGCCGACCCTAGCTTGGAGCCCAAGCAAGGGTGGTCGGCCACATATATATTAAAAGGAGATTTTAAATTTTAAATTTTTCCTTATGTGGAAGCCATGGTTTCAAAAGAGAGTTTTAAAAATTTTAAATCTTTCCTTTTATAGCTTTCTACAAAGGATTAAGAGAAAGGTTTGATATCTTTTCTTATTTGTAGTTAAAAGAAAAATTTTAATTTTTGATAAAACTTTTCTTTTTAGCAACCATCCACATGTTTTAAAAGAAAGATTTTAATTTATATAATTTTCCTTTTACAACCAACAAGGGATTTAAAGAAAGAAATTTTTTAATTAAAATTTCTTACCAGAAACAAATAAGAAAGTTTTAATTCCATGTTTAAAACTTTCCTTGTTTGAAATTAAAGGGGTGGCCGACCATGACAAGAAGAAAAGGAAGTTTTAATTTTTTATTTTAAAACTTTCCTTTTTAGTTATTGGCAAGGAATATAAGGAAATTTTAATTATATTTAAAACTTTCCTTATTTGCCAAGACCAAGGAATATAAAGGAGAAGGAGGGGGTGCATCACCCAATAACACATCTTCTATTCCTCTCCTCTCTTCCTTGGTGGTGGCCGACCCTTTGCTCTTCCTCTTCTCTTCATCTTTGTGGCCGGCGGCATCAAGACTTGAAGGTTGGATTAGTGGTCGGTTCATGCTTGGAGAAGAAGGAGGTATTATTTCCTAACATCCCTTAGAGCTTGGTTGGTGGCTGAACTTTATCATCTCTTGGAGAAAGATGATGGCCGAAACTTGGTAGGAAGGAGAAGGCTCGGGTGGTTTTCCTCTTGGAAGATCGTCGCACACACGACGCCTAAGAGAAGTAAAGGAATACAATAGAAGATCAAGAGGTCTATAAGCTACAAAAGGTATAACTAGTTATAAATTTCCGCATCATAACTAGTGCATCCTTTTTGTATAGATCTTGTAAAATCAAACACAAAAGATTATATCAGTTTTAGTTATCGTTTTTGTTATCGATTTTCGTTTCGATTTCATATTTCAATATTGTGCTTCTATTGAAGTCTCTATAGTTAAACCTAGTTTACTGTAAGAAGTTAAATATCCAATTTCTCTGTGAGGCTTTGTCTAGGAAGTGGTGGATGATCTCATACCCAAGAAGGCCTAGTGTCTCGCCATGTTTAACCTAAAAGTCAATCTTAGAAATAGATATTTGATAACTTCTGTAATTTGGTTAAACTTAGGAAGATCTCATCAGTTAAACTTGGAGTAAGAATGTTAAGTTTCGATCCCAATCCAAGTTTAACTTCTAAAGGAAAAATTTCGATTAATAATGTTAAACATCGTTTGCAATCCAAATTTAACTTTAATAGAACACATGGGTAGCTAGGATAGTTCTATGCTTGTACAAATTTTTGTACAGGAGAACTAGGACGGTATTCCGAGTAGCAACCAACAATTTATGCCTTTGAATATAATCCTCTAATTTATTTTATCACTAAATGTTTTTCTTTCTTCATACTTCTACCATTTAACTATTAATCATCAAAACAGCTAATCAGACAGTAGATCTACTAGATTATTGTATAGGGTGGTAGACTCACTACCCTTGACCCCTCTAATCTATATATACCAATTTAAATCTATCTAGCTCTTCAATCAACACATGCAGGTGCATGCATGCATGCAACAAGAATGGAGTCTCAAAGGACTCAAGAGGAGCGCTTCACCTGGTAATGGAAACTAATGGATATAGACAACCACTGCATGCATGCTTGTGTGTGTGTGTTTAAAATAAAAGAAAGAAATGCATGGCAAGAAGGACCAAATAACGAAGGAATTAGAGCAAGTGAATCTGGATGTTAAGACACATAATAGCAGAGAAACTACTCTGTTTCAAAAAAAATGCAGAGAAACCGACTATTTTGAAGTGGCAGAGAAGCTAACAAAAGCCAAGGAGCATTAATTGAATGGGAGGAGAAGATAAGGGCAAGAGGGCATCCACACCACATGAACACATTTAATTACTGAAGTAACATCACACTCACTAAGCGTACGAAAAAAGGGAGCAGAGTTTAGATTAGGTGAGCCGTTGAGGGTGGTTCCTTAGCTTTTAATGAGTGGTCCGATCGAGTTAATACATATATATCGTGGACAGCTGCAGCACACTGCTGTAATAAATTTATCTATGTTTGCTACATACTGTTGTTGAATGACGTTTAGTCGATGCAATTTTTTCTAGTTCAATGGCGAGCTCCTCATCTTCTCAACTGCTCGGCTCGACGACCCCTTTTAGGTTAGTCAATGCATTCACTCTGTCAGGGTATCGAGTAGTGCAGGCAAGCAGGTGCCCCGAGAGGGGCGAGAGCATGACGATAACCTACGGCAACAAACGATGGCATTGGTGATGAACAACGATAGCTTATGATGACAACTAGTGGGATGGAGGACAAAAACTAAGAAAGAAAGAAAAATACTTATATTAAAATTTCATGTTGAATGCATACCTAACGTGCTTTTACTAGTCTCATAAAAAAATGAAATATAAAATTTAGATTCTTTATATATCTGTAAACATTTAAGCCATCTTTTATTCCTATTTTTCTTATATGTTTTTCCCTAATATACAAATTTTTTATACAAGATAGCTAAACCAAAATTATACGTTCAATGTATTCCTAGTATGCTTTTTATTAGTGTGGGCTAAAAACTCTCAATGAGATTTAAGATTTAGATTCTCTTGATATGTGAACACTTTGTGCATAAAAAAAATATAATATATTCAATTGAAATAATTAATCCAAAAGAATAGTTTAGACCTAATCTATATTATCTAGGTAAACATATAAGCTTGTTCCATATTTGGTTAAATACCTACTAATTTTCTTATATGTTTCTTTTTAATATACAAAACTTTTTGCCAGAGATAACCATACTAAAATTGCATGATCAATACATACCTAGAAACTCAATGAAATTAAAAATTGAGGTTCTTTTGATTTGTGGTCACTTTGTGCATCAAAATATATCATATATTCAATTTCAAATAACTAATTCATAAATAATTTGATCTCATCTATATTATCTATGTAACTAAAGATAACTATACTAAAATTTCATGTTCAATGCATACTTAGCATGCTTTTCTTAGGATCTACAAAAAACTAGATGAAATTCATAATCTAGATAATTTTAATTTATCACTTTGTGAGTCAAAAAAACTATAATATATATTCAATTTAAAATAATTGTTTCAAAATAATAATTTTAACCTAGCCTTTTATTATCTATGTAAATATATAAGTTTACTTAACACTCTTTAACTACATACCTCGCAAATTACTTACTAGCTATGTCTGTGGTGGCAAAAGATGAAGCAGTTACCTTAGCAGCCGCTCCAAGATGACCCTACACACTCTAGAAGGGGTAATCACTTTATTCAACCTTAGCCGAGCTATATCAATTTCCTTTTCTAATATCAATCATTAGTTTATAGGACCAATTTCCTTTAGCAATTTCATACCAACAACTAAATAACAAAAACATGAATAACAATGAAGGGTGCCATAAATTTAAAAATAACATTAGATGCATGGTTACATGCTTTTAATAGAGATCAATAAGAATAATGATCAAATTAAAACTAATTATGTTAAAATAGAAACTTTGTTGGTTAGAGTGTTGTATCGATAATATGAAGGCTATAGGGACCTCTATATATATATATATATATATATATATAAAAGCTAATTTTATTTATATCTTTGATATAATATTCTTGGTCAAAGATAACTATAATAAAATTACATATTAGATATATATACACCTAGCAACCTTTTATCTGGGAGAGTTATTTGGGAGAGTAGGAATGAGACTAGTGCTTCGGGCAGACAGTGCAAAAGCTTGATGTGGCTAAAGACTAGGATTTTCATAAGCAAAACTAGCATAATAGGTGGAATCAGAATGAGAGAGCAGAAAAATTAGAGAGTGAAAGTGGTTTGGAAGAGAAGAATGATTAAGTGCTTCAAGTAGAAGGTGCAAAAGAATAGAGTGGTGAAAGATTAGGTTTTTTAGAAGCAAAACTAGCTTGATAAGTGGAAGGAAAATTAGAGAATGGAAGTGGTGTGGAAGAGAAGTAGAGTGGTTAAGTGCTTCGAGTGACAAGTGAGTTGGCTAGGAACACATCAAGTGAACCGGATTGGATAGAGTATTTGCAAAATAAGTGTGCTCATTAAAGTATAACAATAGCCTATTAGCTCAGTTGATTAGAGTGTCATGCTAATAACGTGACGGTCCTGTATAGGGCAAATTTATTTTATTTTATTTTATTTTATTATAATATACGTTTTTTCTAATATATTATTTTCATAGTGAAAATAAATATATTAAAATTTTATGCTTGATATATATAAAACACTGAAATTACATTTCAATGTATACCTAGAAAAAATTTAATTGTTTAACAAAAAGCTTAATCTATAATAATGGTCTATTAGCTCAGTTGGTTTGAGCGTTGTGCTAATAACGTGAAGGTGTTCAAGACATGTATAGGCCAAATTTATTTCATTTTATTATAATATGTGTTTTTCCTAATATATAATTTTCTAAGTGAAAATAAGTATATTAAACTTTTATGTTTAATATATATAAAAATACTAAATTAAATTTCAATGTATACCAAGAACAAATTTAGTTGTTCAACAAAAAAACTTAATATATAACATAGCCTATTAGCTCAGTTGGTTAGAGTGTCGTGCTAATAACGTGAAAATTAAAGGTTCGAGAATTGTATGGGCTTATTTCTTATTATTTATAATATGTGTTTTTTCTAATATATAATTTTCTTAGTGAATATAAGTATATTAAAATTTTATGTTTAATACCTATAAAATATTACAATTATATTTCAAAGTATAACTAGAACAAATTTAATTGTTCAAAATAAATTTAATCTATAACAATGGCCTATTAGCTCAGTTGGTTAGAGCATCGTGCAAATAACATAATGCATATAAAGCACTAATATTACATTTCAATATATACCTAGAAAAAATTTAATTGTTTAACAAAAAAATTAATCAATAATAACGGCCTATTAGCTCAGTTGGTTAGAGTGCTAATAACACGAAGTCATTGAGACGTGTATATTGTAAATTTATTTCATTTTATTTTTATAATATATGTTTTTTCTAATATATAATTTATTTAATTAAAATAAATATATTAAAATTTTATGTTTAATAAATATAAAGCACTAAAATTACATTTCAATATATACCTAGAACAAATTTAATTGTTTAACAAAAAAATTAATTTATAATAATGGTCGTTGGTTAGAGTGCTAATAACGCGAAGCCATTGAGACATCTATAGGCCAAATTTATTTCATTTTATTTATAATATGTGTTTTTTTATATATATAATTTTCTTAGTGAAAATAAGTGTATTAAAATTTTATGTTTAATACATATAAAACATTACGATTATATTTCAATGTATAACTAGAACAAATTTAATTGTTCAAAAAAAATTTAATCTATAACAATGGCCTATTAGCTCAGTTAGTTAGAGCGTCGTGCTAATAACGCGAAGGTCACAGGTTCGAGACCTGTATAGGCCATAGGCCAAATTTATTTCATTTTATTTTTATAATATATGTTTTTTCTAATATATAATTTATTTAGTTAAAATAAATATATTAAAATTTTATGTTTAATACATATAAAGCACTAAAATTACATTTCAATATATACCTAGAACAAATTTAATTGTTTAACAAAAAAATTAATCTATAATAATGGCCTATTAGCTTAGTTGATTAGAGTGCTAAGCATCCACATCAGCTACCCTATCAAAAGATTTTATCCTAAATTTTGGATAAGATAGCTAAAAAACCTTTGCATTATCTACCCTATCCATTCCTTAAATTTAGATTTGATGAATAGTGATTCTCTAAATTTAGAGAATAAAACAATTACCTTAAAAATAAAATAATATTTATTTTAATCTCTCTCCTTCCACTCAATCTTTTCAATCTCTCTCCTTCCACTCATTTCATATATATAATAATAAAAAATAGAAGAAAGAGAAAAAATTAAAAATGATGAAAATTTTAGAATAGTTGATGTAGTGTATAGTGAAGAATGATTATCTAAATTTAATAAAGTGAGTCATTTACCCTAAATTTTAGGTATAGTAATAGGAAAATTGATGTGTATGCTCTTAATAACGCGAAGTCTTTGAGACGTGTATAGGCTAAATTTATTTCATTTTATTTATATTATGTGTTTTTTCTAATATATAATTTTCTTAGTGAAAATAAGTGTATTAAAATTTTATGTTTAATTCATATAAAACATTACAATTATATTTCAATGTATAACTAGAACAAATTTAATTGTTCAAAATAAATTTAATTTATAACAATGGCCTATTAGCTCAGTTGGTTAGAGCGTCGTGCTAATAACGCGAAGGTCATAGGTTCGAGACCTGTATAGGCGGCCAAATTTATTTCATTTTATTTTTACAATATATGTTTTTTCTAATATATAATTTATTTAGTTAAAATAAATATATTAAAATTTTATGTTTAATACATATATAGCACTAAAATTACATTTCAATATATACCTAGAACAAATTTAATTGTTTAACAAGAAAATTAATCTATAATAATGGCCTATTACCTCAGTTGATTAAAATGCTAACCATCCACATCAGCTACCCAATCAAAAGATTTTACCTTAAATTTTAGATAAGATAGCTAAAAAACCTTTGCATCAGCTACCCTATCCATTCCCTAAATTTAAATTTGATGAATAGTGATTCTCTAAATTTATAGAATAAAACCTCTAACTTAAAAATAAAATAATATTCCTTTTTAATCTCTCTTCTTCCACTCAATCTCTCTCCTTCCACTAATTTCATATATATAATAATAAAAAAAAAGAAAAACAGAAGAAAATAATAAAAAATTAAGATTGATGAAAATTTTAGAGTAATTGATGTAGTGTATAGAGAAAAATGATTGTCTAAATTTAATAAAGTGAGTCATTTACCCTAAATTTTAGATATAGTAATAGAGAAACTGATGTGGATGCTCTTAATAACGCGAAGTAATTGAGACGTGTATAGGCTAAAATTATTTCATTTTATTTATATTATGTGCTTTTTCTAATATATAATTTTCTTAGTGAAAATAAGTGTATTAAAATTTTATGTTTAATACATATAAAACATTACAATTATATTTCAATGTATAACTAGAACAAATTTAATTGATCAAAAAAAATTTAATCTATAACAATGGTCTATTAACTCAGTTGGTTAGAGCGTCGTGCTAATAACGCGAAGGTCACAGGTTCGAGACCTGTATAGGTAATAGGCCAAATTTATTTCATTTTATTTTTATAATATATGTTTTTTCTAATATATAATTTATTTAGTTAAAATAAATATATTAAAATTTTATGTTTAATACATATAAAGCACTAAAATTACATTTCAATATATACCTAGAACAAATTTAATTGTTTAACAAAAAAATTAATCTATAATAATGTCCTATTAGCTTAGTTGATTAGAGTGCTAAGCATCCACATCAGCTACCCTATCAAAAGATTTTATCCTAAATTTTGGATAAGATAGCTAAAAAACCTTTGCATTATCTACCCTATCCATTCCTTAAATTTAGATTTGATAAATAGTGATTCTCTAAATTTAGAGAATAAAACAATTACCTAAAAAATAAAATAATATTTATTTTAATCTCTCTCCTTCCACTCAATCTTTTCAATCTCTCTCCTTCCACTCATTTCATATATATAATAATAAAAAATAGAAGAAAGAGAAAAAATAATAAAAAATTAAAAATGATGAAAATTTTAGAATAGTTGATGTAGTGTATAGTGAAGAATGATTATCTAAATTTAATAAAGTGAGTCATTTACCCTAAATTTTAGATATAGTAATAGGAAAACTGATGTGTATGCTCTTAATAACGCGAAGTCTTTGAGACGTGTATAGGCTAAATTTATTTCATTTTATTTATATTATGTGTTTTTTCTAATATATAATTTTCTTAGTGAAAATAAGTGTATTAAAATTTTATGTTTAATTCATATAAAACATTACAATTATATTTCAATGTATAACTAGAACAAATTTAATTGTTCAAAATAAATTTAATTTATAACAATGGCCTATTAGCTCAGTTGGTTAGAGCGTCGTGCTAATAACGCGAAGGTCACAGGTTCGAGACCTGTATAGGCCATAGGCCAAATTTATTTCATTTTATTTTTACAATATATGTTTTTTCTAATATATAATTTATTTAGTTAAAATAAATATATTAAAATTTTATGTTTAATACATATATAGCACTAAAATTACATTTCAATATATACCTAGAACAAATTTAATTGTTTAACAAGAAAATTAATCTATAATAATGGCCTATTACCTCAGTTGATTAAAATGCTAACCATCCACATCAGCTACCCAATCAAAAGATTTTACCCTAAATTTTAGATAAGATAGCTAAAAAACCTTTGCATCAGCTACCCTATCCATTCCCTAAATTTAAATTTGATGAATAGTGATTCTCTAAATTTAGAGAATAAAACCTCTAACTTAAAAATAAAATAATATTCCTTTTTAATCTCTCTCCTTCCACTTAATCTTTTCAATCTCTCTCCTTCCACTAATTTCATATATATAATAATAAAAAATAGAAAAACATAAGAAAATAATAAAAAATTAAGATTGATGAAAATTTTAGAGTAGTTGATGTAGTGTATAGAGAAAAATGATTGTCTAAATTTAATAAAGTGAGTCATTTACCCTAAATTTTAGATATAGTAATAGGGAAACTGATGTGGATGCTCTTAATAACGCGAAGACATTGAGACGTGTATAGGCTAAAATTATTTCATTTTATTTATATTATGTGCTTTTTCTAATATATAATTTTCTTAGTGAAAATAAGTGTAATAAAATTTTATGTTTAATACATATAAAACATTACAATTATATTTCAATGTATAACTAGAACAAATTTAATTGATCAAAATAAATTTAATCTATAACAATGGCCTATTAGCTCAGTTGGTTAGAGCGTCGTGCTAATAACGCGAAGGTCACAGGTTCGAGACTTGTATAGGCCATAGGCCAAATTTATTTCATTTTATTTTTATAATATATGTTTTTTCTAATATATAATTTATTTAGTTAAAATAAATATATTAAAATTTTATGTTTAATACATATAAAGCACTAAAATTACATTTCAATATATACCTAGAACAAATTTAATTGTTTAACAAAAAAATTAATCTATAATAATGGCCTATTAGCTTAGTTGATTAGAGTGCTAAGCATCCACATCAGCTACCCTATCAAAAGATTTTATCCTAAATTTTGGATAAGATAGCTAAAAAACCTTTGCATTATCTACCCTATCCATTTCTTAAATTTAGATTTGATGAATAGTGATTCTCTAAATTTAGAGAATAAAACAATCACCTTAAAAATAAAATAATATTTATTTTAATCTCTCTCCTTCCACTCAATCTTTTCAATCTCTCTCCTTCCACTCATTTCATATATATAATAATAAAAAATAAAAGAAAGAGAAAAAATAATAAAAAATTAGATTGATGAAAATTTTAGAATAGTTGATGTAGTGTATAATGAAAAATGATTCTCTAAATTTAATAAAGTGAGTCATTACCCTAAATTTTAGATATAGTAATAGGAAAACTGATGTGGACGTGTATAGGCTAAATTTATTTCATTTTATTTATATTATGTGTTTTTTCTAATATATCATTTTCTTAGTGAAAATAAATGTATTAAAATTTTACGTTTAATACATATAAAACATTACAATTATATTTCAATGTATAACTAGAACAAATTCAATTGTTCAAAATAAATTTAATCTATAACACTGGCCTATTAGCTCAGTTGGTTAGAGCGTTGTGTTAATAACGCGAAGGTCACAGGTTCGAGGCCATGTTTAATACATATAAATCACTAAAATTACATTTCAATATATATCTAGAATAAATTTAATTGTTTAACAAAAAAATTAATCTATAATAGTGGCTTATTAGCTCAGTTGATTAGAATGCTAAGCATCCACATCAGCTACCCTATCAAAAGATTTTTACCCTAAATTTTGGATAAGATAGCTAAAAAACCTTTGCATCAGCTACCTATCCATTTCTTAAATTTAGATTTAAAGAATAGTGATTCTCTAAATTTAGAGAATAAAACCTCTTCCTAAAAAATAAAAAATATTTATTTTTAATCTCTCTCCTTCCACTCAATCTTTTCAATCTCTCTCCTTCCACTCATTCATATATATAATAATAATAAATAGAAGAAAGAGAAGAAAATAATAAAAAATTAAGATTAATGAAAATTTTAGATTAGTTGACGTAGTGTATAGTGAAAAATGATTGTCTAAATTTAATAAAGTGAGTCATTTACCCTAAATTATAGGTATAGTAATAGAGAAACTGATGTGGATGCTCTTAATAACGCGAAGTAATTGAGACGTGTATAGGCTAAATTTATTTCATTTTATTTATATTATGTGTTTTTCTAATATATAATTTTCTTAGTGAAAATAAGTGTATTAAAATTTTATGTTTAATACATATAAAACATTACAATTATATTTCAATGTATAACTAGAACAAATTTAATTGTTCAAAATAAATTTAATCTATAAGAATGGCCTATTAGCTCAAGTTGGTTAGAGCGTCGTGCTAATAACGCGAAGGTCACAGGTTCGAGACTTGTATAGGCCATAGGCCAAATTTAATTTATTTTATTTTTATAATATACGTTTTTTCTAATATATAATTTATTTAGTTAAAATAAATATATTAAAATTTTATGTTTATTACATATAAAGCACTAAAATTACATTTCAATATATACCTAGAACAAATATAATTGTTTAACAAGAAAATTAATCTATAATAATGGCCTATTACCTCATTAAAATGCTAATGATCCACATCAGCTACCCTATCAAAAGATTTTACCCTAAATTTTGGATAACATAGCTAAACAACCTTTGCATCAACTACCCTATTCATTCCCTAAATTTAAATTTGATGAATAGTGATTCTCTAAATTTAGAGAATAAACCCTCTAACTTAAAAATAAAATAATATTTTTTTTAATCTCTCTCCTTCCACTCAATCTTTTCAATCTCTCTCCTTAAACTAATTTCATATATATAATAATAATAAATAGAAGAAAGAGAAGAAAATAATAAAAATTTAAGATTGATGAAAATTTTAGAGTAGTTGATGTAATGTATAGTGAAAAATGATTGTCTAAATTTAATAAAGTGAGTCATTTACCCTACATTTTAGATATAGTAATAGGAAAATTGATGTGCATGCTCTTAATAACGCGAAGTCATTGAGACGTGTATAGGCTAAAATTATTTCTTTTTATTTATATTATGTGCTTTTTCTAATATATAATTTTCTTAGTGAAAATAAGTGTATTAAAATTTTATGTTTAATACATATAAAACATTACAATTATATTTCAATGTATAACTAGAACAAATTTAATTGTTCAAAATAAATTTAATTTATAACAATGGCCTATTAGCTCAGTTGGTTAGAGCGTCGTGCTAATAACGCGAAGGTCACAGGTTCGAGACCTGTATAGGCCATAGGCCAAATTTATTTCATTTTATTTTTATAATATATGTTTTTTCTAATATATTATTTATTTAGTTAAAATAAATATATTAAAATTTTATGTTTAATACATATAAAGCACTAAAATTACATTTCAATATATACCTAGGACAAATTTAATTGTTTAACAAAAAAATTAATCTATAATAGTGGCCTATTAGCTCAGTTGATTAAAGTGCTAAGCATCCACATCAGCTACCCTATCAAAAGATTTTATCCTAAGTTTTAGATAAGATAGCTAAAAAACCTTTGCATCAGCTACCCTATCCATTCATTAAATTTAGATTTAATGAATAGTGATTCTCTAAATTTAGAGAATAAAACCTATATCTTAAAAATAAAATAATATATATTTTTAATCTCTCTCCTTCCACTCAATCTTTTCAATCTCTCTCCTTCAACTCATTTCATATATATAATAATAAAAAATAGAAGAAAGAGAAGAAAATAATAAAAAATTAAGATTGATGAAAATTTTAGAGTAGTTGATGTAGTGAATAGTGAAAAATGATTGTCAAAATTTAATAAAGTGAGACATTTACCCAAAATTTTAGATATAATAATAGAGAAACTGATGTGGATGCTTTTAATAACGCGAAGTCATTGAGACGTGTATAGGCTAAATTTATTTCATTTTATTTATATTATGTGTTTTTTCTAATATATAATTTTCTTAGTGAAAATAAGTGTATTAAAATTTTATGTTTAATATATATAAAACATTACAATTATATTTCAATGTATAACTAGAACAAATTTAATTGTTCAAAAAAAATTTAATCTATAACAATGGCCTATTAGCTCAGTTGGTTAGAGCGTCGTGCTAATAACGCGAAGGTCATAGGTTCGAGACCTGTATAGGCCAAAAGCTAAATTTATTTCATTTTATTTTTATAATATATGTTTTTCATAATATACAATTTATTTAGTTAAAATAAATATATTAAAATTTTATATTTAATACATATAAAGCACTAAAATTACATTTCAATATATACCTAGAACAAATTTAATTGTTTAACAAGAAAATTAATCTATAATAATGGCCTATTACCTCAGTTGATTAAAATTCTAAGCATCCACATCAACTACCCTATTAAAAGATTTTTACCCTAAATTTTGGAAAAGATAGCTAAAAAACCTTTGCATCAACTACCCTATCCATTTCCTAAATTTAAATTTGATGAATAGTGATTCTCTAAATTTAGAGAATAAAACTGTTGGAGCAATCTAGGTGCCCTAGGTTTTGATGTTTTGGGCAAAAGTTTAAGTTAGGTTTATTGTTGTATTTGATATGCATTGTGAGTGTGCAGGATACAAGTACAACAAGAAAAGTCCAAGTGTGATCTTGGCAAAGGAGGAAAGTCCAAGAATGAGTCTTGGCGGTGTAAGTCCAAGCATGTAGTCTTGGCAACGTAAGTCCAAGTGTGACTTGGCAATGGATGAAGCCCCGGAGGTGAGGAGCCTCTTGGCAAAGGAAGACCCGACAATATGGACAAGGCCGAAGGAAGCTCCAGAAGGCAAGACGTGAAGGATGGGGAGACATCCGAGGGACGCGAGGCTGATGGAGGAGGCTAGAAGGCTAGGTCTAGGTTGGTCGGGAGAGAACGAGTGCTAAGTGAATGTACCCGAGGCAAAATATTAAAATTAGGGTTTACTGTAGCGTTACTGCAGCAGTACTGTAGCAGTACTGTAGCAGTCGACTGATGCACTGTAGCAGAGAGCCGTTGGCACCAGTCGACTGGTGCATTGACCAGTCGACTGGTAACGGGCAAATCAGGTTCTAAGAAGGAGCTTGGGATGGCCGGCCAAGGTGACGAAATTAGACTTGGTTAAAGCCTAATTAGTAGTCACCAAAGTGCTCAAGAGATCTTTGTGTGCCAAGAGGTCTTGGTTGGAGTTGTGGTGAGATTTCTCCACCCACAAGGAGGTTGAGCTAGCCGGAGTTTGCCGGGGACTAATCCACCGACGGATTGAGGGATCGTCCACCTTACGGACACGCCGTGGAGTAGGAGCAAGTTATCTCCGAACCACGTACACGCCTTGTGTTAGGGTTTGTATTTGGTTTGTTGTCTTCTTCCTTCTTGTTTTAGGTTAACTTTCGTATTTGTTAGTTTGCTTTTGTATTCCGCTGTGCACTAACATTATAGGAAGTAAAGTTTTGGGTGAGACGCTATTCACCCCCCCTCTAGAGGACGTCAAGGTCCCAACAAAAACCTCTAACTTAAAAATAAAATAATATTCCTTTTTAATCTCTCTCCTTCCACTCAATCTTTTCAATCTCTCTCCTTCCAATCATTTCATATATATAATAATAAAAAATAGAAAAAAGAGAATAAATAATAAAAAATTAAGAATTATGAAAATTTTAGAGTAGTTGATATAGTGTATAGTGAAAAATGATTGTCTAAATTTAATAAAGTGAGTCATTTACCCTAAATTTTAGATATAGTAATAGGGAAACTGATGTGGATGCTCAACGCGAAGTCATTGAGACGTGTATAGGCTAAATTTATTTCATTTTATTTATATTAGTGATTTTTCTAATATATAATTTTCTTATTGAAAATTAGTGTATTAAAATTTTATGTTTAATACATATAAAACATTACAATTATATTTCAATGTATAACTAGAACAAATTTAATTGTTCAAAATAAATTTAATCTGTAACAATGGCCTATTAGCTCAGTTGGTTAGAGCGTTGTGCTAATAACGCGGAGGTTATAGGTTCGAGACCTGTATAGGCCATAGGCCAAATTTATTACATTTTATTTTTATAATATATGTTTTTTCTAACTTTTAATTTATTTGTTTAAAAAAAATATATTAAAATTTTATGTTTAATACATATAAAGCACTAAAATTACATTTCAATATATACCTAGAACAAATTTAATTGTTTGACAAAAAAATTAATCTATAATAGTGGCTTATTAGCTCAGTTGATTAGAGTGCTAAGCATCCACATCAACTACCCTATCAAAAGATTTTATCCTAAATTTTGGATTTAATGAATAGTGATTCTCTAAATTTAGAGAATAAAACCTCTACCCTAAAAATAAAATAATATTTATTTTTAATCTCTCTCCTTCCACTCAATATTTTCAATCTCTCTCCTTCCACTCATTTCATATATATAATAATAAAAAATAGAAGAAAGAGAAGAAAATAATAAAAAATTAGATTCATGAAAATTTTAGAATAGTTGATGTAGTGTATAGTGAAAAATGATTGTCTAAATTTAATAAAGTATGTCATTACCCTAAATTTTAGATATAGTAATAGAGAAACTGATGTGGATGCTCTAAAAATGCGATGTCATTGAGACGTGTATAGGCTAAATTTATTTCATTTTATTTATATTATGTGTTTTTTCTAATATATAATTTTCTTAGTGAAAATAAGTGTATTAAAATTTTATGTTTAATACATATAAAACATTACAATTATATTTCAATGTATAACTAGAACAAATTTAATTGTTCAAAATAAATTTAATATATAACAATGGCCTATTAGCTCAGTTGGTTAGAGCGTCGTGCAAATAACGCGAAGGTCACAGGTTCGAGACCTGTATAGGCCATAGGCCAAATTTATTTCATTTAATTTTTATAATATATGTTTTTTCTAATATATAATTTATTTAGTTAAAATAAATATATTAAAATTTTATGTTTAATACATATAAAGCCCTAAAATTACATTTCAATATATACCTAGAACAAATTTAATTGTTTAACAAAAAAATTAATCTATAATAGTGGCTTATTAGCTCAGTTGATTAGAGTGCTAAGCATCCACATCTACTACCCTATCAAAAGATTTTTATCCTAAATTTTGGATAAGATAGCTAAAAAACCTTTGCATCAACTACCCTATCCATTTCCTAAATTTAAATTTGATAAATAGTGATTCTCTAAATTTAGAGAATAAAACATCTAAATTAAAAATAAAATAATATTTCTTTTTAATCTCTCTCCTTCCACTCAATCTTTTCAATCTCTCTCCTTCCACTCATTTCATATATATAATAATAAAAAATAGAAGAAAGAGAAGAAAATTAAAAAAAAAATTAAGTTTAATGAAAATTTTAGAGTAGTTGATGTTGTGTATAGTGAAAAATGATTGTCTAAATTTAACAAAGTAAGTCATTTACCCTAAATTTTAGATATAGTAATAGAGAAACTGATGTGGATGCTCTTAATAACGCGAAGTCATTGAGACGTGCATAGGCTAAATTTATTTTATTTTGTTTATATTAAGTGATTTTTCTAATATATAATTTCCTTTTTGAAAATAAGTGTATTAAAATTTTATGTTTAATAAATATAAAACATTACAATTATATATCAATGTATAACTAAAACAAATTTAATTGTTCAAAATAAATTTAATTTATAACAATGGCCTATTAGCTCAGTTGTTTAGAGCGTCGTGCTAATAACGCGAAGGTCACAGGTTCGAGACCTGTATAGGCCATAGGCCATATTTATTTCATTTTATTTTTATAATATATATTTTTTCTAATATATAATTTATTTAGTTAAAATAAATATATTAAAATTTTATGTTTAATACATATAAAGCACTAAAATTACATTTCAATATATACCTAGAACAAATTTAATTGTTTAACAAGAAAATTAATTTATAATAATGGCCTATTACCTCAGTTGATTAAAATGCTAAGCATCCACATCAGCTACCCTATCAAAATATTTTTACCCTAAATTTTGGATAAGATAGCTAAAAAACCTTTGCATCAACTACCCTATCCATTTCCTAAATTTAATTTGATGAATAGTGATTCTCTAAATTTAGAGAATAAAACATCTAAATTAAAAAATATATATATTTCTTTTTAATCTCTCTCCTCCACTCAATCTTTTCAATCTCTCTCCTTCCACTAATTTCATATATATAATAATAAAAAATAGAAGAAAGAGAATAAAATAATAAAAAATTAAGATTAATGAAAATTTTAGAGTAGTTGATGTAATGTATAGTGAAAAATGATTGTCTAAATTTAATAAAGTGAATCATTTACCCTAAATTTTAGAGATAGTAATAGGGAAACTGATGTGGATGATCTTAATAACGCGAAGTCATTGAGACGTGTATAGGCTAAATTTATTTCATTTTGTTTATATTAAGTGATTTTTCTAATATATAATTTTCTTAGTGAAAATAAGTGTATTAAAATTTTATGTTTAATACATATAAAACATTACAATTATATTTCAATGTATAACTAGAACAAATTTAATTGATCAAAATAAATTTAATCTATAACTATGGCCTATTAGCTCAGTTAGTTAGAGCGTCGTGCTAATAACGCGAAGGTCACAGGTTCGAGACTTGTATAGGCCATAGGCCAAATTTATTTCATTTTATTTTTATAATATATGTTTTTTCTAATATATAATTTATTTAATTAAAATAAATATAATAAAATTTTATGTTTAATACATATAAAGCACTAAAATTACATTTCAATATATACCTAGAACAAATTTAATTGTTTAACAAAAAAATTAATCTATAATAGTGGCTTATTAGCTCAGTTGATTAGAGTGCTAAGCATCCACATCAGCTACCCTATCAAAAGATTTTATCTTAAATTTTGGATAAGATAACTAAAAAACCTTTGCATCAGCTACCTTATCCATTTCTTAAATTTAGATTTAATGAATAGTGATTCTCTAAATTTAGAGAATAAAACCTCTTCCTTAAAAATAAAAAATATTTATTTTTAATCTCTCTCCTTCCACTCAATCTTTTCAATCTCTCTCCTTCAACTCATTTCATATATATAATAATAAAAAATAGAAGAAAGAGAAGAAAATAATAAAAAATTAAGATTGATGAAAATTTTAGTATAGTTGATGTAGTGTATAGTAAAAAATGATTATCAAAATTTAATAAAGTGAGACATTTACCCTAAATTTTAGATATAGCAATAGAGAAACTGTTGTGGATGCTCTTAATAACGCGAAGTCATTGAGACGTGTATAGGCTAAATTTATTTCATTTTATTTATATTATGTGTTTTTTCTAATATATAATTTTCTTAGTGAAAATAAGTGTATTAAAATTTTATGTTTAATACATATAAAACATTACAATTATATTTCAATGTATAACTAGAACAAATTTAATTGTTCAAAATAAATTTAATCTATAACAATGGCCTATTAGCTCAGTTGGTTAGAGCGTCGTGCTAATAACGCGAAGGTCACAGGTTCGAGACCTGTATAGGCCAAAAGCTAAATTTATTTCATTTTATTTTTATAATATATGTTTTTTCTAATATATAATTTATTTAGTTAAAATAAATATATTAAAATTTTATATTTAATACATATAAAGCACTAAAATTACATTTCAATATATACCAAGAACAAATTTAATTGTTTAACAAGAAAATTAATCTATAATAATGGCCTATTACCTCAGTTGATTAAAATGCTAAGCATCCACATCAGCTACCCTATCAAAAGATTTTTACCCTAAATTTTGGATAAGATAGCTAAAAAACCTTTGCATTAACTACCCTATCCATTTCCTAAATTTAAATTTGATGAATAGTGATTCTCTAAATTTAGAGAATAAACATCTAAATTAAAAATAAAATAATATTCCTTTTTAATCTCTCTCCTTCCACTCAATTTTTTCATTCTCTCTTCTTCCACTCAATCTTTTCAATCTCTCTCCTTCCACTCATTTCATATATATAATAATAAAAAATAGAAAAAAGAGAAGAAAATAATAAAAAATTAAGATTGATGAAAATTTTAGAGTAGTTGATGTAGTGTATAGTGAAAATGATCGTCTAAATTTAATAAAGTGAGTTATTTACCCTAAATTTTAGATATAGTAATAAGGAAACTGATGTGGATGCTCTTATTAACGCGAAATCATTGAGACGTGTATAGACTAAATTTATTTCATTTTATTTATATTATTTGTTTTTTCTAATATATAAATTTATTAGTGAAAATAAGTGTATTAAAATTTTATGTTTAATACATATAAAACATTACAATTATATTTCAATGTATAACTAGAACAAATTTTATTGTTCAAAAAAAAAATTAATCTATAACGATGGCCTATTAGCTCAGTTGGTTAGAGCGTCGTGCTAATAACGCGAAGGTCACAGGTTCGAGACCTGTATAGGCCATAGGCCAAATTTATTTCATTTTATTTTTATAATATATATCTTTTCTAATATATAATTTATTTAGTTAAAATAAATATATTAAAATTTTATGTATAATACATATAAAGCACTAAAATTACATTTCAATATATACCTAGAACAAATTTAATTGTTTAACAAAAAATTTAATCTATAATAATGGTCTATTAGCTCATTTCTGTGGTCCGAGGCCAAATTTATTTCATTCTATTATAATTTATGTTTTTTCTAATATATAAATTTCTTAGTGAAAAAAAGTATGTAAAAATTTTAGATTTAATACATATAAAACACTAAAATTACATTTCATTGTAAACCTAGAATAAATTTAGTTGTTCACCAAAAAAAAACTCAATCCAATTTGAAATACATTATATTCAATTTTAAACATCTAATTCATAATAATATATTCAAATCTAAGAATATATAATTATTTTACTTAACATTTCATTATATACCTAGTAAATCGCTCACATTGTCCTTATCACTAATTAATATGCGCAATAGCCCGAGCAAATTCAGTGTACCAAACATTAATAGTACTTAAAGAGCACCATTAAATTTAAAAATAATAGTAAATTTAATATTAATGCATACCTAGCTTGTCTTTAGCAAAATTGGAACAAATTTTGCTATGATTCGAAACTTAGGTCTTGATTCAACTCAAAACTTAAGTTACTCTAGTTTTCAATCAGTTTGTGGATAAAAACATGATCTTAAATTTTAAATATTTAATTCAATATACTAATTAATTCAACATGATCTAAACATATAATGAATTTACTTAATTCTATACAAAGGAAATTGCTCAGGAGCTAGCTCAATCACTAATTAATAGAAGCAATTTCTTTCATCCATTTTACACCTAACATTAAATAATAAAGATATGAATAGTAGTAAAAAGTGCCATTAAATTTAAAAGTAATATTAGATTTGCATGATAAATGGTCTAGTATTTGAGATTTTACTGAGTCATCTTTGAGATTTTATTGTATTAATGTAATTTATTAAGTGAATTTGCAATATCTTTAGTTGAATTGTGTGGGTTATTAGCATTCAAGATATTACTTACTAATAAGTGCCTTGGCCATGATTTCAACAATCCAAATTAATCCAATCTAACCCGATCAGACTGACTTGAGTAATATATATTTTTTCCTGTGATTTCAAGTCTGATTTTCTTGATCCTAAACATTTAAATCCGACCAAATTTTGATCAAAAAATAAACCTTGCCATAACTCTGGCACACCTAGTTTGTATTGAGATAGAACAATTACTACCAAGAAGGCGACCACTACGACATGAAACTGTTATTGATCTTCTTCAACCTATCAGCCTCAATTAATCTCTTCGAAACCACACTCGCAGTATCCATTCTAACATGAGCACGCCATGCTTAAACTGTATGATCTTCAATTTTCGTTGTCATTTCTTAGCATGATCAAGCAATCAAATCAAAGAGCACTCACATAGAAGAAACCAGAGATTGGAAGACAGTATTAAGATCAGATCCAAGCGGAGTATACTAAAGAGGCGCAGAAGATCAACTCGTCTAAATCACACTCACAGATACGTTCTAAGCAATACCTGATCCATTCTAATATGAGTTCGCATGTTTAAACTCTGAGATTTTCAATTTTCGCAGTCATTTCTTAGGGTGATCAAGCAACAAAAACAAAGAGTACTCAAAGAAGAAAGTAGAAAGATCAGATCCAAGGGATTATACTGAGGAGGCAGAGAAAATCACATCAATCAGATCTAAAGGATAGTTACTCACCGATTAAAATTTTCCCTTCGATCAGATCGCCGGAGCCAGCACTAGGAATCTGCAACTCCAGCTTCATCAGCGTCGCCGCATTCCTCCTCGAGCAGTGTCGGCATCAGAAAATCGATCGGAAATGGGAAAGACCTGCGCAAGTGTCCTTTCGAATTCGAATGGGTAAAAAAGGGAAGGGCGAAAGGCGGCAAATGAAAAATGCAGTGGCAAGGTTTAATTAAGTAGGCCGCTCCATTGGCCCACCTCTATTGGATCGGGCTTCTTATGGGCTTTATTCATTTTTATGACTAACTGTTGTCGTCAAGTTTCGATTAATACGTCCATGTTTTTGTTTGAATTCTTATTGATTATAACCGGATGATTAAAGTTCGAATCATAGAAATAAAGCTATGTACAATATAATACTCTTTAAAATTAGTGAATACCTAAATTATCAATAATAATAAAAACTATATAATTTGACCATATATCTGTTACTCTATTCCGAAGGATGTTAAATTAAATAAATAAATTTGATGTTCAAATTATTAATATCTACTAATATAGATGGCTAGAACTAAAAATATTGACATATCTTAACAATGATATAATATTATCCATTTTAAGTCTAAATTTTTATAAATTTATTTTGGACTTTACTAAAAGATTTCATACTATTAGATATAAGTGATGTAAATGGAGAAGAGGTGAAAGAGAAAAGAGACTTCATTATGAATAGGACTTCAGTTCTACATTGAGGGGGCGTTTGATTTAGGGGAATAGGAGTGGAGAATGAGAATGGAAATCATTGATTGTCATTGTTGATGTTTGGATTATAGGAATAGGAATACAAATAAGAGAATGAATCTTTGAAATTGGGTAATAACTCATTCTCATGTACCTCCCCTTCAATGAGTCATTTCTTTATTTTCATCAATCAAAATATTCCCTTATTCCAAAAATACCCTTAACCTAAAACTAAAATTTTCTCCCTTAATATCAAATATCAAAATATATTTATTTTTTTTTCTTTCATATCACATCTCTCTCCTTGTTCTGTCTCATCATATTTTCTCTCTCATCATATTTTCACACACTTTCTCTATCCTTAATCTCTCTTATCACACCCTCTTTCCTTTTTTTTTCTCATTATACTTTCTCTCTCATTATACTTTCTCTCTCCTCAATCTCTTCCATCGCACTCTCTTCCCTTTTTTCTCATCATATTTTCTCTCTCATCATCCTTTCTCTCTCCTCAATCTCTCCCATCACACTTTCTTTTCTCTTTTTTCTCATCACACTTTCGCTCTCATCACACTTTCTCTCTCCTCAATCTCTCTTGTCACGCTCCCTCTTTTTTTTTTCCTCAACACACTTTCTCTCTCATCATACTTTCTCCCTCATCATACTTTCTCTCCTCAATCTCTCCCATCACACTCACTATTCTCTTTTTTTCTCATCATACTTTCTCTCTCACCATACTTTCTCTCTCATCACACACTCTCTCCTCATTTGTTCTCATTACATTTTCTCTCTCTTCATCCTCTCCAATCATACTTGCTCTCACATCATATTTTCTCTCTCATCTTCTCTCACCATGCTCTCTCCTATCACACTCTCTTTTATCATTTTCTCTCATCATACTTTCTCTCTCTTCTTTCTCATCACACATTCTCTCTCATCATACTTTCTCTCTCATCATTCTCTTTCATCATATTTTTCTCTCATATTCATCTTTCTCTCACATCTAATTTTTTCTCTTATTTTCCTTTAAGGGTAAAAAAAGAAATTTTGATTTATTCCGATAGAAAATATGCAACTAACCAAACATTACTTTTTAGAGTGATATCCATGCTCATACTCATTCTCATTCCACAATACAATGATTCTCATTCTGATTTCTATTCCTAGGAAAGAACCAAACGTCCCCTGAATGTTTCTTGGCATATTGGTTATTTTATATTGATTCACATACATTGATGATGAGAATAAATACATGAGGAGAGGTTCTCTCTCACGCATGAGTGGACAAGGGGTGTAAATCTAGAGTCCGGATTGCATTGAACTATGTTGATTCGTGTGCGGGCACGATCTGCGCGCACTGAATGCCAGACTAGTCGAGGCAAAATTTATCCAAGTGGAATAACTAATATTTTGTCACATAATCCTTTTTACTACTAGATTCATTAAAATAAGATTAATGCAGAATCAAAACGGCTAAGTGAAACGCTGGAGTTTCACAGCTCGGCAAGTAATGATCATAAACGTTGTCGTTGATCTTAACTCCTATATAAGGAGGCTGCGATCATAGGTAAAGATAAATACATAGAAAAGCAACAGAAGCTCTCCACCTCTATCGTGCAACTTGTGCTCGGCAGAGTGCTCGAGATACTTTGGGTACCACTCAATTCGCCGTAACCACCAATGTTTGGTGGGAATCACAGTTAACAGTTGTATCATGAGAAACAAACGACACGTGAAAGCCTCGAAGCACAGCTGGAGGTGGGTGAATCTGTTTCAAGGAAACTACGACCCTCGCAGGCCTCGGTCCATTCGCCCACTCAGATTCTTCGACCGCTCGATTTCTCTGCCCGATCGGCTTGCTCGGTCGCTCAGCCTTTCTGCTCACCTGACCGGCAACTCGCTCGGTCGCTCGGCCTTTTTGCTCGCATGACCGGCCACTCGCTCGGTTGCTCTGCCTTTCTGCTCGTCTGGTCGCTTGCATCACTCGCTCGGCTGCTCGGTCACTTTGCTACGTGGACGCTTTGCTCGCTCAGCCACTCCGCAGTCAGCACTTGGTAAAAATCAGTCCATGTTGACAACCTAAGATTATCAGCTTATGTTATTTCAACAAATAAGTAAATTTAAATTCAGCTAATATCCGTAAATCTCAAGCTACAGATTGTGCTCGCCAACAATCTTGAAATAGACTCGATTTTGTTAAGATGGCCATAGAACATAATATTGAGGTGCAATAGACTCAACACGTGAAGGTCATCTCCGCCTCGATTGGAACTATGCTAATCAATCACGGGGAAAAGCCAGAGAAGTTCAGTGAACTAAACTTCAAGAGATGACAGCAGAAGATGTTCTTCTACTTGACCACACTCAATCTGCCTCGATTCTTAACCGAGGATCCTTTCAAGCGTGCTGAGGATGTTGATTCGTAGACCATCAATGCAGTGGATGCATGGACTCATTCTGAGTTCCTTTACCGAAACTACATCCCCAACTGCCTTGTTGACTCGTTGTACGCTGTGTATACATGAAGAGAACGGCTAAGGAGCTGTGGGAGTCCCTGAACAAGAAGTACAAAACGGAGGATGCAGTGGCCAAGAAATTCATCGTGGGCCGATTCCTGGACTATAAGATGGTTGACTCCAAGACGGTGATCAGCCAAGTCCAGAAGCTTCAGGTGATCTTGCACGAGATCCACTTAGAAGAGATGGTTCTTAGTGAAACCTTCCAAGTGGCTGCTATCATTGAGAAGTTGCCCCCCGACTGGAAGGACTTCAAGAACTGCCTGAAACACAATCGGAAGGAAATGAATGTGGAAAAACTCTATGTTAGACTTCGCATTGAAGAAGACAACAAGAATTCAGAGAGAAAGTTGTTCTCTCAGACTATTGTAAAAGCCAACATGGTCAAGCACGGTCAAAGCTCGAAACGGAAGAACTCCAAATCTTCCAAGATGGGACCTAGAGGAAGCATCAGTAAGAAGAATTTCTTTGAGAAGTGTTTCAACTGTGATCGAGTGGGTCACAAATCTTCGGAGTGCAGGAAGTCGAAGAAGAAGCAAAAGGCCAACCTGAACGAGAGACCAAAAATGGGCGAACTTTGTGTTATGGTCTCTGAACTGAACCTGATCGGTTTAAATCCGTGGCAATATTGGATCGATACTGGAGCCACCAGACATGCGTGCTGCAACAAGGAGCTGCTCCATAACTTCGAAGAAGTCACTGAAGATAAACTGTTCATGGGGAACTCAGTAACCTCCGATATCATGAGCCAAGGAAAAGTGGTGCTGAAAATGACCTTGGGCAACTACCTTACTCTGAACAATGTACTGTATGTTCGGAAGATTCGGAAGAATCTAATGTCTGGATCACTGTTAAGCAAGCACGTCTTTCGCATTATTTTTGAGTTGGACAAAGTTGTATTGTCCAAGAATGAAATATTTGTCGGGAGAGGCCATGTATCTAATAGGCTATTTAAGCTCAATGTAATGGCAATTAGAGCTAAGATAAATAAAAATGAAAGCTCTTCCATTTTTGTGTATGAGCCACAAATACCGGAGATACACAAGAACTCAATAATAAAATTAAGAAATGCCTCATTCTTCGAGCATGTGCTTCTGTATAAGACCCGAGAGGATGCTAGCTCCTCAAAGCGGACACATGAAACACAAGGTGAAGATGATGATGAGGAACCAGTGGAGGTTGAGCTTAGACAAAGCAAAAGAGTTTGGGTAGAAAAATCCTATGGATCGGATTTTATCATTTTCATGTTGAAAAGTGAGCCCCTAAGTTACTCAGAAGTTGTAGGCTCTTCTGATGGACCTCATTGGAGAGTGGGAATTGTATCTAAGATAGACTCTATCTTACAAAACCACACTTGGGAACTTGTGAATCTTCCTCCTGGAAGTAAATCACTAGGTTACAAGTAGATCTTCAAGAAGAAAATGAAGTCAGACGCCACAATTGAAAAGTATAAGGTCAGATTGGTAATCAAAGGATACCGACAACAAGAATGTCTCGATTACTTTGATACGTATTCTCCGGTGTTAAGAATAACTCTCATTAGAGTATTGTTGGCTATTATTGCTCTATGGAATCTCGAAATACATCAGATGGATGTAAAGACAGCCTTTCTAAATGGAGATTTAGAAGAGAAAATCTATATGAAGCAACCGAAAGGATTTTCTATGCCAGGACAGAAAAACAAGGTTTGTAAATTGGTGAAATTATTATATGACTTGAAATAAGTACCAAAGCAGTGGCATGAAAATAAAATAATAATGTCATAAAGGAATATGGATTCAAGATTAATGAATATTATAAATGTGTCTACATGAAAGTTATAAAGAATGACTACGTCATCTTGTGTCTATATGTAGATGGCATACTTATCATTGGAAGTAATGATAAAATAATCAAATCAACTAAAGATATGTTAAACTCAAGATTTGACATGAAAGACATGGGTCTAGCTGATGTGATTCTAGAAATCAAAATTCTTAGAACAACAGAAAGATTTGTTTTTAGTCGGTCTCATTACGTGGACAAAATTCCTGAGAAATTCACTATGGGTGATACTGCGTTAGCACAAACACCGATAGATATGAGTCAACATTTATGAAAAAATTGAGGTGAAAGTATCTCTCAGATAGAGTACTCTCAAGTGATTAAAAGTCTGATGTACTTGATAAGTTGTACACAACCAGACTTGGCTTACGTAGTAAGTAAACTAAGTTGATACATGAATAATCTAGATGTTGAATACTGGAAAAAGATAACAAGAGTACGGAGGTACTTGAGATATACTCATGCATATCGACTGCACTATACAAGATATCCTGTTTTTTAAATTTCCCTGTACAAAATTGTACAAGAACAGAACTTTTCCTAACAACCCGCATGTTCGATCAAACATGTGTTTGATCCATCAAGCAAGTTCTTGAACGATCAAAGCATACTTTGATCGAAGTACAAGATCGCTGGCCTCTTGTATTGGTATTCAAAATCGATACAAAGAAAACAAAACTAGATACGCAGCGGAATTAAATAACTAGTTGTACCTTTTCTTTGTAGCTAAAGACCTCTTGATTTTCTGTCATATTCCTCTCCTCTTCTTGGACGTCGTGTGAGCGATGATCTACCAAGAACAAAACCACCCTCCTTCTCTTCTCTTCCAAAACCGTCGGTCACAAAAAGGAGTCTCTAAAATGGAGCACCTTCTAATCTTCTTCTTTTTTCTCTCCTTCCTCTTCTTCCTTGTGTTTCTCTTCTTCCTTTTTTTCAAGCAGTCGGCCACCAAGAAGAAGAAGTGTCGCCGGCCCTAGCTAGGAGAGGAAAGGAGGCGGGCCTTGCAAGGTGAGAAAGGGCGACCCTTGGTGGAGGTGGTGCCGGCCCTAGGTGGGGTTGAAGGTGGCGCCGGCCACAAGGAGAAGAAGAGGTGGATGTGGCGGCGACCCTAGGTGGAAGAGGGGCGCCGACCACAAGCAGAGAAGAAGATTGTGGAGAATTAGAAAGTTAAGTTTTAGAGTCACATCCTACTCCTTTTTATAGACTTGTCGTCGGTTACAAGGAAAGAAAAATTAACAAAATTTTGTTTAGAAAAAATCTAAACAAACTATGTTAAACCAAACCAAGTTAAGTTAAGTTAAACCAAACCAAATTAAGTTAGACCAAACTAAGTTAAGTTAAACCAAACAAAGTTAAGTTAAACCAAGCGAAGTTAAACTAAACCCGGCTATAGATGGGTGTATGCGAGGCTTTATATATCGAAGTTCCAACAGGTGGGGGTGTCAAAAATAAACCCGACCCGACGACCCAACCCGAGTCGACCCGAAAAAAACCAGGTTCTGGTTGGGCATTTTCGGGTTAGATTCAGGTTGGAGAGTTAAAAATTTTCGGATTGGGTCAGGTCGGGTTCGGGTTGACCCGGGTTGACTTAAATATAAAATTTTGTGGATTTTTTTAGGGTTAAATCAAATTTTATTTTAAAAATTTAGATGTTTTTATGTATATTAATATCATGTTTGTATGATAATGATGGAGTATTGAGATAAAAGTGAAGAATTATAGGAAAAATAGCTCAAAAAAGTCATTTTGAATCGGATTTTCGGGTTATATGGGTCGGGTTCGGGTTGATCGGGTTGGTCGGGTACGGCTTTAGGTGTTTTGGGTTGAACTCGGGTTTGGGTCGGGTTCGGGTTGGGTTAAAAAAAAACTCAACCCGACCCAACCCGACCCGACCCACCCAAATTGACACTCCTACCAACAGGGACCTAGAGGAGTAATTGGTATAGGTCTCCCGATGGGCTTGGGTTTCCCGTGTTCGCCCCGAACACCCAACTCAAGTCCATCAATAAGAACTCATACTATTAAATGGTTATTATTGAACTACCGTACCAATCCTATATTACAATATGAGCTCCTTCTTATTATGAGTGTGTTAATCTCTCCGTGTTTAAAATATCGTATGTCCGTTAATTAAATGAGTTACTGACAACTCAATTAATTAACATCTGATTCCAAGAGTAGTACCACTCAACTTTATTATCATGTCGGACTAAGTCCACCTGCAGAGTTTACATGATAATCCTTATGAGCTCCTCAAGGGGACATCATCAACCTAAATAATTAGGATACAGATTTCTTCTATAATCAACAACACACCATATTAGGAGTACTATTTCCCAACTCATCGGGCCTATTGATTTAACGAATAAATTTCATCCATTAATAAGTTAAAAAAATAAATACTAAGTATGTGTGCTTGTTATTATATAGGGATTAAGAGGATGCACATCCATAATAACAGAGGTTCTGTTCTTTTACGCAGTTAGTACAAATCGAACAACCTCAAACGGTCATGTTCAATACACACATAGTGTACTAGTGTAATTTTATAGTCAAGACAAACTAATACCAAATTACACTACAACCGTTCCAATGGTTTGTCCCCATCCGTCTTGGTTGTGAGCTACTATTTATAATTTATAAGGAACCGATAACATGATCTTCTGTGTGGCACCACACACCATATTATCTACAATATAAATTAAATGGGCAACTACATCAATATATAAAATGCAGACATTTGACCAAAGTGATTCTCATTTCAAAATATTTCAAAACAGATGTTCATACAAAAGCTAGACTTATTGTATGCATCCCAACACTACATTCTCTTCTCCTCTGTCGTGCAACTTTTGCTCAGTGGAGTGCCTGTGATAGTTCAGGTACAACTCAATTCATCGTGACCACCGATGCTTGGTGGGAATCACAGTTAACTGTTGTATCAGACGACCCGCGGAAGACTTGAAGCACAACTAGAGGTGGGCGAATCTGTTTCAAGGAAACTGCGACCCTCGCATGCCTCGGTCCATTCGCTCGCTCGGATTCTTCGACCGCTCAATTTCTCTGCCCGATCGGTTTGCTCGATCGCTAGGCCTTTCTACTCGCCCGACTGGCCACTCATTCAGTCGCTAGGCCTTTCTGCTCGCTCGACCGACCACTCACTCGGTCGCTCGACCTTTCTGCTCGCCTGACCGACAACTCGCTCGGTCGCTCGGCCTTTCTGCTCGCACGACCGGCCCGCTCGGTCGCACTACCTTTCTGCTCGTCAGGCCGCTTGCTTCACTTGCTCGGTTGTTCGCTCGACCACTCAGTCTCTCTGCTACATGAACGCTTTGCTCGTTCAGCCACTCCGCGAGGTCCTATATAGGGAAAAATTATTTTATTTTATTATAGTATATGTTTTTTCTAATATATAATTTTCATAGTGAAAATAAATATATTAAAATTTTATGTTTAATACATATAAAACATTAAAATTACATTTCAATGTATACCAAGAAAAAATTTAATTATTTAACAAAAAATTTAATCTATAACAATGGTCTATTAGCTCAGTTAGTTAGAGCGTTGTGCTAATAACGTCAAGGTGTTCAAGACATATAAAGGCCAAATTTATTTTATTTTATTATAATGTGTTTTTCCTAATATATAATTTTCTTAGTGAAAATAAGTATATTAAAATTTTATGTTTAATATATATAAAAATACTAAATTATATTTCAATGTATACCGAAAACAAATTTAGTTGTTCAACAAAAAAACTTAATATGTAACATGGCCTATAAGCTCAGTTGGTTAGAGTGTCGTGCTAATAACGTGAAAGTCATAAGTTCGAGAATTGTATAGGCCAGATTTATTTCTTTTTATTTATAATATGTGTTTTTTCTATTATATAATTTTCTTAGTGAAAATAAGTATATTAAAATTTTATGTTTAATATATATAAAATATTTTAAGTATATTTCAATGTATAACTAGAACAAATTTAATTGTTCAAAAAAATTTTTAATTATAACAATGGCCTATTAGCTCAGTTGGTTAGAGCGTCGTGCTAATAACGCGAAGGTCACAGGTTCGAGACCTGTATAGGCCAAATTTATTTCATTTTTTTAAATAATATATGTTTTTTCTAATATATAATTGATTTAGTTAAAATAAATATATTAAAATTTTATGTTTGATATATATATATATATATATATATATATATATAAAGCACTAAACTTACATTTCAATATATACCTAGAACAAATTTAATTGTTTAACAAAAAATTTAATCTATAATAATGACCTATTAGCTTAGTTTTAGAGCGTCATGCTAATAACGCGAAGTCATATAGGCCGAATTTATTTCATTTTATTTATAATATGTGTTTTTTCTAATATATAACTTTCTTAATGAAAATAAGTGTATTAAAATTTTATGTTTAATATATATAAAACATTACAATTATATTTCAATGTATAACTAGAACAAATTTAATTGTTCAAAAAAATTTAATCTATAACAATGACTTATTAGTTTAGTTGGTTAGAGTATCAGGCTAGTAATGTGAAGGTTATATAAGCCAAATTTATTTTTATTTTATATGTGATTTTTTTTTTAACAAAAAAAACTTAATCTATAACAATGGCCTATTAACTCAATTCTCTAGGCCAAATTTATTCCATTCTATTATAATTTGTGTTTTTTCTAATATATAAATTTCTTAGTGAAAATAAGTATATAAAAATTTTAGATTTAATACATATAAAACACTAAAATTACATTTCAATATAAACCTTGAATAAATTTAGTTGTTCAAAAAAAAAAAAACTAAATCCAATTTGAACTACATTATATTCAACTTTAAACATCTAATTCATAATAATATATTCAAATCTAAGAATATATAATTATTTTACTCAACATTTAATTATATACTTAGTTAATCTCTCACATTGTACTAAGTGTATACCACGATAGTGTGGACGTATACAAATTCAAACATTTGTAAGAGAGGGTTTTACCTAGTTTTATGACAAATTAATAGTTGATTTTTCTTCGGTCACACAAATAATAGCAGTGACTCCGATGGGGAGGATACTATTAAATGTGGCTAAGTGTATAATATTACTTGATACTAACTGTTTGTTTGGGAGGAGGTGAGGGAAGGAGAAGGAAGTGGAAATAAGGGGAAGGGAAACTTTGAACCTTGTTTGAGCAGGAGTGAGGAAAGGGAGGGAAAAGTAAGGAAGGGTAAGCTTTAACCTTCGTTACCCATGGAAAGAGAGATTTTCTTACACCCCGAATTGGGGTGTAAGAAAGGGGAAGAGAAAACAAAAGATTTTTTATTCCAATTTTATCCCTGTTCTTAATAAATTAAGAAATGTTTCAATTTCTAATTTTGCTATGTCGTCGGAGTCCAATTTCCTCGCCTTCTTCATAGGTCGCTTGCTGCCAGATTATTAGAGGAGGGGCTCTAACACGTCTTCTAATTGAATTGAAGGGAGAAACCATTTTTGTCATCAAAATTTAATAGGATATCTACTATTTTTTAATTTTTCTATCAAAATTTAATAAGTTTTTAAAGAATATGAATTCTCGTTATCAACGTTATCTTTCAAATTTTTTTATTTAAAGTTTCTAAAATCATTATTTTCATTATTTCTCATTTAATTACTTGATTATCGGTAATTCATTGTTTTGTTATGAATAGTGTAACAAGATTAATTTTTTATTAAAAAATAACTAATTTAAATGATAATATAAAAAATTAATTTTATTATTAAAAATATCTAATTTATATTTATAAAATAAATATTAATATTATGAAAAATGTTTAATTTAAAAAGTAAGAGTATTTTTGTAACTTTATCTATTTAACCTTCATTCCCCTTTCTTTCCTCCCAAACAAAGTAACACATGTTACGTTAATGAACCTTCCCTCCCTCCTAAACAAGGAGAAGTTAAATACTTTACTTTCCCTTTCTTCCCCTTCCTTCCCCTCCCTTCCCCTTTCGTTAATGAACCTTCCTTCACTCCATCCAAACAGAGGGTAAGTCCACTAAATAGAATTGTGCCCCTTCAGTTGGAGAAGATCACACACATCTTAAATAAATTCCTATAATCATCCATTAAGGAAGTTTGATCTAGTGATCCGTAAACCAACTCATCCGATGTGGAAGAAGGCACTGAGAGCCAACGCGCAAGTTTGAATGCATCACTTACAAACCAATAATAGAGACCGTGGAATTTAATTAAATTCCTCTCCCACTTAGTTATTTAGAACAAGGAATTTTAACATGCACACAAGCACAAGCACACACAACATAAAAGGCAATAAAAAAGAAAAATAATTTTCCAACTATTATGGCCTTTATTCATAGCTGCCCTCCGTGTGCCATCAACCCTAGTTGCTGTCATCTTTAGCCACTGCAATCGGGTCTAGTCATCGCATCTATCTTGCTTCTTTTTCCGCTGCGCCTCTGGTCCTCAAATAGCACCACGCCTCGCAAGGATACGATCCGCGACAAAAATAAAATTTTACATATATCGATCCTATATTCCACAAAGGAATGTACATAAAGTCTAGATCGAACAAAATGTAAAATCCTAAAACTAATATAGCTCCTGCTGTATTTAATAAGTACAATCATGCATATACATAAAATGCCCTCGACATGTCCGATGGTTCAATCACACACAATCACAATAGGCCATAATAGTTGGAGCCTGCAACCACAGAGTTAATCTATTTGCACATTCTACTATTATCCTGTCTAAAATATATTTGACATGTGCATAATTAAACTAAAAATCAAACACACAGAGATATAACCTCGCTCTGATACCAATTATTGGTTGCTACTCGGAATACCATGCTAGTTCCTCTATACAAAAATTTGTACAAGTATAGAACTATCCTAGCTACCCATGTGCTCTATTGAAGTTAAATTTGGATTGCAAACGATGCTTAATAGTATTAATCCAAATTGTTCTTCAGAAGTTAAACTTAAATTGGAAACGATACTTAACATATTTACTCCAAGTTTAACCGATGTGATCTTCCTAAGTTAAACCATATTACAAAAGTTATCAAATATCTATTTCAAAGATCGGCTTCCAGATTAAACATGGCGAGACACTAGGCCTTCTTGGGTATGAGATCATTCACCGCTTCCTAGACAAAGCCTCACAAAGAAATCGGATATTTAACTTCTTATAGTAAACTAGGTTTAACTATAGAGACTTCAATAGAAGCACATTAATGGAATATGAAATCGAAAAATAAAATCGATAACAAAAAAGATAACTTTAAACCGTTAACCTTTTGTGTTTGGTTTTTCAAAATCTATACAAAAGATGAACTAGTTATGATGCGGAAACTAATAACTAGTTATACCTTTTATAACTTATAGACCTCTTGATCTTCTATTGCATTCATCTCCTTCTCTTGGACGTCGTGTGGGTGACGATCTTCCAAGATGAAATCCACTCAAGCTTCTTCCAAGGCTTCCAAGATCCGGCCACCAAATAACCTCCAAGGGATGCTAGACAAGAGATCTCCCACAATTGATGTCACCGGCCTCCAAGAGAGAAAACAAAAGGAGAGAAGAGAAAGAACAATGGTCGACCACCAAGGAAGAATAGAGAGGAATAGAAGATGTGTTATCAGGTGAGACACCCCTCCTTCTCTTTTATATTTCTTGGTCTTGTTAAAAAAGAAAAGTTTTATAACAAAAAATAAAACTTCCTTTTCTCCCATGACATGGTCGGCCAGAAGTTTGTGCTCCAAGCAAGGAAAGCTTTTAAACAAAATTAAAATCTCTCTTTTAAAATCTCTTTTGTAGATTGTAAATGATACTTAACATTTTTACTCCAAGTTTAACTGATGTGATCTTCCTAAGTTAAACCATATTATAAAAGTTATCAAATATTTATTTCAAAGATCGGCTTCCAGGTTAAATATGGCGAGGCACTAGACCTTCTTGGGTATGGGATCATCCACCACTTCCTAGACAAAGTCTCACAAAGAAATCTGATATTTAACTTCTTACAGTAAACTAGGTTTAACTATAGAGACCTCAATAGAAGCACATTATCGAAATATGAAATCAAAAAATAAAATCGATAACAAAAATGATAACTTAAAACCGTTAACTTCTTGTGTTTGGTTTTTCAAAATCTATACAAAAGATGAACTAGTTATGATACGAAAATTAATAACTAGTTATACCTTTTATAGCTTATAGACCTCTTGATCTTCTATTGCATTCCTCTCCTTCTCTTGGACGTCGTGTGGGCGACGATCTTCCAAGATGAAATCCACTTAAGCTTCTTCCAAGGCTTCCAAGATCTGGCCACCAAATAACCTCCAAGGGATGCTAGACAAGAGAGCTTCCTTCTCTTCTTCTTCTCCTTCAAGCAACCGGCCACTAAGAGATCCCCCACAATTGATGTCGCCGACCTCCAAGAGAGAAAACAAAAGGAGAGAAGAGAAAGAACAAGGGTCGGCCACCAAGGAAGAATAGAGAGGAATAGAAGATGTGTTATCAGGTGAGGCACCCCCTCATTTTCTTTTATATTCCTTGGTCTTGTCAAAAAAAGAAAAGTTTTATAACAAAAAATAAAACTTTCTTTTCTCCCATGACATGGTCGGCCATAAGCTTGTGCTCCAAGCAAGGAAAAATTTTAAACAAAATTAAAATATCTCTTTTAAAATCTATTTTACGTTCTCATTCCCCTTTATATCATTCTCATTTATATTATAATTCTCATTCTCATTTTCATTTCGATTCTCAATTCTTTTCGAAAATTAAGCGCTCCCCATCATAATGGCCTGTCTAGTCTAGTTTATTGTTGCCCCCGAGGTTATGGTGCATCGGTAAAGTATCTAATTTGTCACCCGGACACCTGTGGTTCGAGTCCTAGTTATGACGAATTTGTAGGAACTTTTTCTCCAAATGGGACACGCAACTAAAGGATGCTGGGTTCCTGGATTGTCCGCTGCGAACGCTTCCCGATTTATCCTGATGACCGATGAAAAACTTCCGTGAGACCGGATCAATCACCTCAGACTCAACTTTATTTAACTTAATTAATTGTTTTTTTTAAAAAATTTATTGTCATGACTTACTAAGGGCTCAAGAAGGCGTCTTTCAAATATGCTCATCGGCATTCATAAGCTCGGAGATTTCAAAGAATCGAAGTACTTGAGGGGCAGCACGTTTTTCATTCTCTTCCATTATCCTTAACCTCTACGCATGCTGAATATATACATTTTTTTTCATTTCTCAAAAAACTCATGTGTGTTTTTTTATTTTATTTTTATTTATTTATTATTTATAACCTCTTATCTTTTTTTTTTTTTTTGTCTTTACTGTTTGAGTTTGTTTATGTTCTCGAAGCAAAACTCCACAAGTTTCCCAACTCAGCTTGTCGTCTCCAACACGTTATTGACTTTGAACATTGCAAAACCTGCCTTACATTTCCGTTGATCGTTAAAAAAAATAGATAATTATATTTATCTAAGATATTTTTCATAGTCCAATCTTCAAATTCTATGGATTAAAATAAATTATAGAATTAACTTATAATCGATTACATTTTCAGTTCAATTTCATATAATTTAGGATATCTTTTTTAGCATATTTTAAAGTATGAAACGAAATCAAATGTAAATACTTGCATCGATCGATGACAGCCAATTGATCATGTTCTTCATGTTTTACCAACGGAAGAGCAATTACGGACGAACTGAAAAACCCTTCAAATTTTCACAAATCAAATCCCGACGTTTGAATCACGCTATGTCTTCTTCCTCTTCCGATCCTTTTATAACTTAGATGTTATATGCATTACTTGCATGCAGTAAAAGACTGTAATTACCTTATGTTACTGTCGCAGTAGTAATTTCATGGAAGCGAGCTTGATGAGAAGCATTTCAAGCACAAGATAACACCAAGGTAACGTCAATATCTCTTCCTCATCCAAGTTAAATCACAAAGATCATTTAATTAGAAAGACCATGAAAAAACATTCAATTCATACTTCTAGAACATTGGTTCGTACGACAGCAAACACACTAAGCAATACTGCTAAGAAAGTTGTTACACTTAACTTATCTGCTATATAGAACAAATCTAAGACATTAAAAACTTACCTTTACTCCAGATTAATCATTTACATCAATATGAGTATCTCTAATTCTCATAATGACTATTATATCGAGAGCATGTTTCATATCTCTAATCAATACAATTATTCACAATCATATTTTAACTACTCAATGAAAAATGTAACTAGTCAACCAGTGAATAAATGCAAAGATGTAAATCAATATTAATCTTCCTTTTTAGATAGAATCACATCATTATAATTAGTTGCTTTTCTATTTATGGTTCATAGACTGAATTATCCATAGCTAATAGGAAACATGTTAAAGTAGCAAATATTAATCAGAACTTTAAGTAGATAGTTAAATAGTCACTTAGGATAATATTGAGATTAACTTATAATATCAAGGATCTCACATATTAGAGAATTAGATATCTATTCTTCTACTACCCTTATTGTCGTCATACATATGTGGTATGAATCATATGCTACAATATTTTTCTCTTTACTAAAATATATATATATATATATATATATATATATATATATATATATATATATATATATATATATATATATATATATATATATATATAACATGGTACAAATTTTGATTTAGACATACCTAATGTCTAATCTTAAATTCAACATATGAATTCTAATCTAACATTTAACCGATTCAATAAATGGTGGGTTCATTTACTCCAATCATTATATAAATGATCTGATCTTGACATAATTATCAAGGCGACCTTAACTTATGGATATGTCTTTATTCACAGCTATATAAGATATCCCATAAGTAACAATCTTATCTCTATTTATACTAAATAAATAGAGATGATTGTCCATATGAGTGGATCAATCTTAATCTGTCAACATGCTCATCAAGACTTTAATCCAAAATGTAACAATATATACACTAGATAAATCATGACATTTTCATATATCTAATTATCTTTATAATATGTTACATTCTTCGAAGTCCCAGAGACCTCATATGTTTTTGAAATGACTCTTTAGTCAATGCCTTAGTAAAAGAATCTGTAAGCATATTACGTGTAGGAATGTACTAAAAAACTATCGTTTTCTTGTCAAGAAGATCCCTTACAAAATTATACTTAATTACTATATGTTTGCTTTTGTTGTGATATTTGGGATCTTTAAAAAAAATTATAGTAGCTTGACTATCATAGTACACTGTAACAACACTCTCACTACCCTCAACAATCTTTAGATGCTTTAGAAACCTTTTTAACCAAATAACCTCTTGCACAAGTCACATACTCAACTTCCATTGTTGACAGCACTACACAAGTCTATTTCTTGTTATTCCATGAGATGACACCATCATTTAGAAAGAAGATATAACGAGATATGAATTTTCTATCATTAAGGTCCCTCACCCAATCTACATATGTGTAGCCACTCAAGCTCATATTTGATCCTTAGAAATAGAGACAATAATCTCATGTTCCTTTGAGATATATGAATATCATCTTTACAATTTTTCTAGTGTCTCGATCATGGGTTTGACTAAAAACAACTAACTAAGCCAACAATAAAACTTATATCAGGACGAGAACACAACATAATATACATTAAATTACCAATAATACTAGCATATGTTTTTTCTTCATTTCGGCTATTTCTTTAGGAGTCTTAGGATACATAGTTCTGCTCTGAACTGTACCTTTTACTGTAGGTGTTTATTCAATGTTACAATCTGACATATTGAAGTGTTGTTGCATCTTAGTAATATGAGTCTTTTGAGACAAACCCAAAAGTCTTTTTGATCGATCTTTAATGATTTTCACTCCTAAGATGTACTCAACTTCTCCCATATCTATTATATCAAATTATAATGAAAGTCACTATTTGACTTCCATCACACTCTTTATGTCACTTTCAGCTATTATCATATTATCAACGTATAATGATAAGATAACAAACTTTCCTTTTTCTTTCTTAGGTAAATACAATGATCCTTAATGATCATTTTGAAATCGTAAGACAAAATGACTTCATTAAATGTTATGTTTAATTGTCTTGATGTTTGCTTTAGCCTATATATAGACTTCTTAAGTTTGCATACTCTATTTTCTTGACCTTCAGCAATGTAACCTTCTGGCTATGCTGTATAGATTTTCTCGTCAAGATTACCATTAAGGAAACTCTTTTTTACATCCATCTGATATAATTCTATGTCAAATTGTGCTATTATAGCTAGAATGATACATATTGCCACAAACTTAATAACTAGGGAGAATGTTTCTTCAAAATCAATACCCTCCATTTGGATATATCCTTTTGTAACAAAACGAGCTTTGTATTGATTAATCAATTCATCTGCTTTCCTTTTGATTTTGAAAATCCACTTATTCCCAATATCCCTTTAGCCTGGAGGAAGATCGACTAAACTCAAACTTAATTCTATCCCATAGATTCCATTTCCTCATCCATTGTAATTTTCTATTATTTCTCTAACTGAGCATCTCAAAGCTTCCTCAACCATTCAAGGTTTCTCATCGTCAACTGGGAGAATCATCAATGTCTCATTCTCAATGTCAAACCTTCTCCGAGAAATAATCTGGCGACTACTTATTTGTAGGTTAAACTATTAAGAAACTGACTCATTCATCGGCAAATCACTCTCACTAGATTGACTAGATTCAAGCATCTCTCGTGACATCTGATTTGTTGATAAAGGAGCATTATCTTCCTCCTCTATTGCAAATAGAGGAATTATTTTATCAACTGCACCTCATGTTGAGACTCAGTTTCTAGAAAAGTAGCATATGGTGACTTTATTTCAGAGATGGTTCTATCTTGTCGCTCACCGATAAAGACTTAACCCTTAGAAGTCTCAAAACACTTTACAAAGATGCACTTTTTACCTTTGGTTCTTATTTTTTCATATTTATAAGTCTTATCATGAACGTAGGCAGCTGACCCCCAAGGTTTCAAATTACTCAAATATGATTTTCTGTCTGTCCAATATTCATATGGAGTAAATGGAACATATTTAAAAGACACTCGGTTAAGTATATAGGTTGTGGCTAAGAACGCATCTCCCTAATAGCAAATAGGCAATTTAGCTTGAACCATCATAGACCTAACAATGTCTAGGAAAATTTTATTTTCTCTTTCAACAATCCCATTTTGCTATGGAGTTCCAAGCATAATGAGTTGTCGAATAATCCCTTTATCATTACATATTGTCTTCAACTGATCAGACAAATATTCACCTCCACGGTCAATATGTAAGATTTTGACATTATTTTCCAATTAATTCTCAACTTTATTCAAATAACATTTGAAGTAATCTAATGTTTAAAATTTATAAGAAATCAAATACACATGACCAAATTATGTAAAGTCATCAATAAATATATTGAAATATGAACTTCCATTTCTAAACTTCATATCATTGGACCACAAATATTCGAATGAATTAATTGCAATGTTGACTCAACTCTAATAGTTTTACCAAATGATTTCTTAGTTATTTTTCCAACAAGATAATGCTCACATACAGATAAGTTAATCTTAGCATGAGCTTCTAAGAGGCTCTCTTTAGCTAACTTATTCATTCGTTCTTATCCTATAGGTTCTATTTTATCATGTCAAACTTTATCATTAATATCAACATCACTAGTAAAAGTAATGTTTGAAAAATAACCATAATTTTTATAATTATTATTTGATTCTATATCAAGAACCATAAAATGATTTGTTACATAGTCATACCCAATTAACACAGAGTTAATCTGAGTTTTCACACAACGACTATAAAAGTTTACACAATAACCTAAATCAAGAAGACCAATGATGAAAATCAGATTCCGTCGAATCTCATGAACATACAAGACATCATGTAGAAACAATATGCGTCCACCACGTAGGTTGAGTTTGCAAGTGTTAGTTCATTTTACTTCAATCCTTGCATTATTTTCCATATATATTCATTTGTTGTCAACCGGTACCTGAAGGTACTCTACATATATAGTTTAATCACAAGCTAAATACCATGTGGGATATCCTTGAATGAAGTCACGGTGAGGGCCCGGAGTAGGTCAGGGTGACTAGATGCTTGCGAAGAAAACCCAAAGCATGTCAAGGTGATAGGATGCTCGCGAGGAGGCCCGAAGTAGGTCAAGGTGACTGGATGCTCGCAGGGAATCCTGGAGCAGGTCAAGGTGACCAAATACTCACAGGGAGGCCCGAACTAGATCAAAATTGATTGGATGCTCACGGAGAGCTCCGAACCATGAGAGTAATGATAGTCCTTCATTAAGGGGAGAATTGTTGGGATTCAACCAAAACCCCATATTAAAAAAATTTAGAAAAGATAATGAGTTTAAAAGGATGTAAGATATCTCTATTGAAATGAAATCTTTTGGGTAGAACTCAAGAACAAAATCATGAGAGTCTGGTCTAAAGTAGATAATATCATGTCATTGTGAAGATATGTGAATATCATTTGGTCACAACAATTGGTATTATAGCCCAAACTACTAGAAGGTCTAACCACTAAATATATACAAGAGTTATGGTCTAATTGAGCCATGTGAGTAAAATATTGACCTCGAATAAAGGAAGTGGGGTTCCCGTGTCCAAATCAAGAAAATCATACACCAAGCAGGAAGTCCTAGTAGGTCGAGTGAACCGAGGGGCAAAAGACCTGGTGGGTAAAGGATAAGACGTGGAAAGCCCATGGTCCTTTGTTTGAGGGGGGATTATTGGGTTGCAAGTGTTGGATCGTGAAATGTCGATAGAGGGGGGGTGAATATCGATTCGAAAAATAACGTTAAAAAGAGTTAAGCGCAGCGGAATAATAAAAAAATAAGACAAATGAACACGGTGTTTTTTACTTCGTTCGGAGCCTGTGACGACTCCTACTCGAAGGCCCGTACTCCGTGAGTACTTTCGTTGGGCAATTTACTAGCAATTCGATATGATAAGTACAAAGACAGTACAAGAAATGCTAATAAATAGTAAAACGAAGCTATACCGACAGAAGGAAAGCTACAAAGAAAAGATCGCGTTGTCGGAGCTTCGTTAGCGTCGTCGGAGTGCAGAGCAGCAGAGCAAGCAGTCTAAGAGTTTTGAGATGATATTGAAGCTCCACCCCTGGTGCTTCTTTTATATGCTGCTCCGGGCGCTTGAATCCCTTCCGGGTGCCCTGGTGCGACGTGGCAGGTCTAATCAGCGAACTCCACGTGGCGATGACTCGGCTTGGATAAAATTCACCTCCGGGTGCCCGGATCCCTTCCGGGCGCCCAGACCTCCTATTTCCAGAAATTCCTTCTCCTGCAAAATAGAGTTAGTCCGAGGCAAATATATATCCTGTAAAACATATTGTTAGCAAAATTAAAGTTTAACAAAGTAATAGAAAAGAGTATGACTTAGATTCCGTCTTTTCGAGACCGGAATCTAGTCACGATCTCGACTTAGATATCCGAAATGGATCTAAGCCGGATCGACGCCTAATGTTCCCTTCCCGGGAACGCGTCCTCGCAGTCACTCCCCTCCAGTGACTTACCTCACTTACCTGCCAGACCCGTCTGGACTTCGTGCCAGCTATCCGGTCAGCCCGTCGACCTAGCTGGACTTCGTGCCTAAGCGTCCGGTCAGCCCGTCGACCCGCTTGGACTTCATGCCAGCTATCCGATCAGCCCGTCGACCTAGCTGGGCTTCGTGCCAGACATCCGGTCAGCCCGTCGACCTGTCTGGACTTCTCTTGCACACTCGATCAAAGTGTCAGACAACAACAAACTAACTTAACCTGATTTGTCATTCATCAAAACCTGGGTTAAATCGTTAGTGCTAACCGCACCAACATTCTCCCCCTTTTTGATGGAATGACAACCTGGTTAAGTTAGTGAAAACCTATGCAAGAAAAAACATGCATTTATGTGGTTTTTAAGTTAGTTTGTATTTTCAGTTTGGTTAGCTAACTTAACCACCTAACCTTCCCCCTTTTTCATTCATCAAAAGAACTAATGTTAAGTAATCATAGATACAGACAAGGTAAAAAAAATGTCAAGTTAACCTAGGGGAGTTTAAAAGATAGTTTTACCTTTACCTCCTAAAAAAAAACTAAGTCTTAAAAAATAGCTGATTTATAACTTAGTAACTTTGAAAAATAGCTAATTTTTTTTAAGATAGTTTTAAGGTCAAAGTTTTAAAAATTCAAGTTTTCAAACATAAGTTTTCAAGAAAAATTCCAAAACTAAGTTTGAAAAAAAAATCTAGTTTTCAAAACTGACTGACATTTAATTTTAAGAATAAATCAATTTTTTTTAAGAACTAGATTTTTAAAATCAATTTTCAAAACTAAGTTTAATCTAAAAAAAATAAAACCCAATTCTTAAAAAAACCTAGTTTTATAAGGGTTAGTTTTCACAGACTAAGTAAAAAGGATAAAAAAGTTTGTGATTTTTTTTTTTAACTTTCACAATTTTAAACAAGTTGATTTTAAACTTTGATTTTCAAAATTAAGTCTAAAATTTAATTTGAAAAACTTAATTAGTTTTATTTCTCCCCCTGAACCTGACATTAAATCAAATGTCTAACCAGGTAGTTACTGACTGACTATCAAAAGATAGCAGCTTTCACTTGGTTAGTCAAGTTAAGTTCAACCTTAACTTGATTAATATATATTTTGTATTTAACGCCCAGACTTATATTGATGCATTGAAATAAGCATTTTAAGTCTTAGGCAAGTGACATATACATCTCACCCCTTTCTATGTTCGTCAAACACAAGTAAGGTAAGCCTAGGGTTTTGGTGAGATGCTCAAAACTAGTCCTATGGTTACATGCTTTCTAAGGATTTTGAACTAGGCTAAGGCTAAAAATATTTTTAAAAAGGCTAAAAATAGGAAAGTTTTGAAAATGAAACATGTTTTAACCTATAATTTGAGAATAACCATTTTTGAAAATATTTTTGAAATGTGAAACTCCTAGTCTATTAAGATCGAATATAATCAATCCATATCAGAAAGAACACTAGATAGATCAAAAGTATTCTACAAGTGATGTAGATAACTGAAGTGTATCATAACTAGAGCTACTGAGATGAGGAAGGGGTGGTCCAGATCCCAAGGAACGGAGTAGTGTCATCAGCTCAGTGTGTCGGGTCTGCCCGTCAGCTCGTAACTCGGAGACCTCTCGTCGCATGTCACGTTGGAAGTCAGAGTTCTCCTGCTGGAGACTCGCCATAGCTCTCTCTAGTCCGGTCATACGGTCGGCTAGAGTGTGAGGAGCGTGACGTGGTGCTCGAGCTAGGGGTGGTGGTGGAGCTGGAGCGGCCTCCTCCGGAAACAGTGCAAGCATGAACTCATCCTGCTCGGCCTCCCCCTGTGCGTCTGGATCGTACTGGTGCTGTGCCCCCCTCCGCCAAGACATAGTACCATCGCCCTCATCTATGTGGATACTAGCTAGAGAGAAGTTCCTAGCTGCTATAACGTCAAACTCAGTCATATAGCGAATGTCTCCTCTAGTGACATAAATGTCCAACGAGGACATATATGCTGTCAGAATGTGACAGTAAGGCATGTGGACTCGTCTATTAGTCACGTATCCAGCGGAGTAGATAATGGTGGAGAAGATATGTAGGCTGATGTCAATATCTAACCTATGACTCAGGGCATAAAGTAGAAATGAGTGGAATGGGTGCATCACGGCGATGCCACGTGTGGTCAGTGGTAGAATGCAGAAGACTAAGACCCTATAAAGAGCGTAGTCCTGGACTCGAAGTTCTACCGACCTAAACTGGGTCACAGTGGTACTCGCTCTCCCCCAAAAAAATATGAATAAATCGTATCAAGAGTGATATGTGAGTAGGGATCTCCGAATGGTAGATCCCCGGGAGGATAGCACAAAAAGGAACAAGTGGATGGGCGTAACCCTAAAAACTCCCGGATCGTCGTAGGGGATAGCGTGATATCAGTACCTGCTGCCCTAGTAGTATAGGTAAGGTCGTCTACTTTCACTAAGTTGTTGTAAAATTCAGCACACAGACTTATGTTTACCGGACTAGTACATTCAACAAGGTTCCGTAAGTTATAGTGGTTTATAACCTCCATAACGGGAGCACACGAAATTAGGAAGAACGTTCTATCTATACATTTAGTCCTAATGGCCATATAAATAGTTGACTCAAACTTGATTCTAAGTTCATCTGTGGGAAACCTAGGGTCAGTACTAGCATTAGAGGGCCCAGCACCAGTATTCTTTCGTTTCCTACTGTATATAAAAGAGATATTCTAAGGGAAAATATCAAGACAAATTTAAAGAATTCCAAGACAAGAAAAAAAATTTACCGAGGAGCCATCGTAAACTATAGAACTGACGACCTCGATTGAGTCGCAACAGCGCCTTTACTGCTAAAAAATTTAATTTTAGATCACGCTCGCACTGAGGTTCAGATAGAACCTTGGTGGAAGTGAAAATGTTTGGGGCAATTGTTGGGGGCGCCTGCTACCCCCTATTTATAGGGAGCTCCGGGCGCCCGGAGACATCCCGGGCTCCCGGGGTTGATTTTGGGCGGGGAGCCCGGATCCCTTTCCGGGCACCCCGGAAGGGAATACCAGGGGCGCCCGCCCCTGGTTTATTTTTTTATTTATTTATTTTTTTTAAAGTTAGTTAAAAATAATTTTTAAAGTTAAAATAATTTTTTAAAAAAGGTTAAATAATTTTTAAAAAAGTTAACATAATTTTTAAAGTTTAAAAAATAATTTTGAAAGTTAAAATAATTTTTAAAGTTGAAATAATTTTTTAAAAAGTTAAAATAATTTTTAAAGTTAAAAAAAATAATTTTTAAAATAATTTTTTTAAAGTTAAAATAATTTTTAAAAATAATTTTTAAAGTTGAAATAATTTTTAAAAGTTAAAATAATTTTTAAAGTTAATTTAATTTTTAAAGTTAAAATAATTTTTAAAGTTTAAAAAATAATTTTTAAAATAATTTTTTAAAGTTAAAATAATTTTTTAAAAAGTTTAAAATAATTTTTAAAGTTTAAAAAAATAATTTTTAAAATAATTTTTTTTTAAGTTAAAATAATTTTTAAAACTAATTTTTAAAGTTAATATATTTTTTTTAAAAAAAAGTTAAAATAATTTTTAAAATAATTTTTAAAGTTAAAATAATTTTTAAAATAATTTTTTAAAGTTAAAATAATTTTTAAAAATAATTTTTAAAGTTAATATAATTTTTTTAAAAAGTTAAAATAATTTTTAAAATAATTTTTAAAGTTAAAATTTTTAAAATAATTTTTTAAGTTGAAATCATTTTTAAAAGTTAAAATAATTTTTAAAGTTAATTTAATTTTAATTAATTTAACTTAACTTGAAGTTTGAAATTTAATTTTAATTTGAAATTTAATTTTAATTAATTTTAATTTGATAATTAATTAATCTAATCCTTATTCATCTCACCCAATCTAGATTATCAATCAGGGTATCCTATAATTTTGTGAGATGAATTAGATTTAATTATAGAGTTTGGTTTAAGTCTCAACAAATAGGCATTCTTCAGATAAACTTCTAAGCTTGGTGAGTCACTTGGACATCATTAGAAGTAACCAACCTTTCGAGGTTTTCCGAATAGTCCTATCCACGGAGCTTAGTACTAAACCTTGGTCTAACTAGTTAGGATCTGTTTAAGGGTAGCTTCGGTCAGTTCCACTTGGCCAAATGCACCAGATCAAAGCCATATCTTTCTAGACATGCGATGCCCAAGCTTCCCTAACGTATTATCATCCAAAAACTTCACCAGTATCGTGATTCAAGTTATACTGGGTCCCTTTTTGACTAATCCTAATTACTCTGTCGGGTTAGTTTATTTGGGTTACCTTGTCGGGTAAGTTAGTTTTGGAGGTGCCAGCTATTCTGGAGCCTCCCCCTGAATTACTGGCTTTTTATTTAAATTTTAGTTTTAGGTTTGTGTCTATTTCTTTTATAGTTATAGTTAACTTGGTGATAATTTATATTTTGTTGAGTAAAATGTTTAAACTTTGAATTTTTTTATTTAGGTTTATATTTTGGTTTTTGATTTGGTTTATTCGAGTTTATATAATAAATTTTTTCTTTGGGTATATAATATTGATTAAGTCCTACTTGCGTGGTCAAACACGCTTTCGGAACCCAAGCCTGATTAGTTGATTTGTATTGGGTTATTAATGATTTAAAAGTTTTATTTGAGTTTGACTTGTATCCGAGTCCGGTTTTATTATAACACGCCTTTGATTATTCAAGATTAAGTCTAGATTTTTTGAACTTGTTGTGAATTTTTCTAGCATTTCTTTTAACTTATTAATTTCTAATTTTAATGATGAATTCTCTTCAAGTGTTAGATCTTGAGTTGGATTTGAACTTTTGATTTGTTCCTGAGGTTTTGATTTTCCTCAAGGAGTGACTTGTTTTCATTTTCTATTTTAACTAATTAACTATTTAAGCAGGAAATAATTTTAAAAAACTTTTTGTTTAAATTAAAATATACCTCATCCGGGCCTTCGGAAACGAGTACGGACTCGTGGCTTGATTCGGGTTCGGACCCGTCTTCCGATTCGTCTTTCATTTCAGCTTCGCGGGCCATCAGCGCGAGATGGCTCTGGTGCTTCTGCTCTTCTACCTCCGATTCATCCGAGGAGGAGTCGTCCCAAGTTGCTTTGAGGGCCTTCTTTTTGGTTGACTTTGGTTTGTCGAATTTCAGTCTTGGGCATTCGTTCTTGTAGTGCCCCTTTTTGTTGCATCCGAAACAAGTCACATTCTTTTGTTCCGTGGGAGAACTGATCTTTTGAAGGTCCTTCTTGCTGAAGCTCCTTTTTCTCCTGGTGAACATTTTTATTACCAAGTTCACCAGGTATTCTTCGTCTTCGGAATCTTGACCGGAGTCTTCTTCAGATTCTGACTTGCTCTCCTTTTCTTTAGATGAGCCTGCAAATAAAGCAATACCTTTCTCGGCTCCAGCATTAGTTTGTTCATATAATTCTAACTCACAAAAAAGCTCGTCTAATTTTAACTTAGATAGATTTTTCGAAATTTTGTAGGCATCTACGATCGATGCCCATAAACTATTACGTGGAAAAGCATTTAGTGTGTACCTGATTAAATCTTTGTTTTCCATTTGGTGACCTATCGCGTGGAGTCCGTTGAGGATGTCCTTGATCCTCGCGTGTAGTTGACTTGCCGTTTCCCCTTCCTGCATTTTTATATTAAATATTTTATTTAAAAGTAAATCTCTTTTTGTTACCTTTGCGTCGCTTGTTCCTTCGTGCAGCTCAATCAATTTGTCCCATAGTTCTTTAGCATTCTGATGCGGTCCGACCCGGTTCAGCTCTTCTCGTGTTAGGCCGCAGTGTAGCGTATTGATTGCTTTGTTTTCCGTCGACGCCTTTTCCCTCATGTCCGGAGTCCACTGTTTCGTGTCTAGTAGATTTCCGGAGTTGTCGGTTGGAGCTCGGTAGGCCTTTATAACACTGAACCATTGATCGTAATCCGTCTTTAGGTACACCTCCATTCTTTTCTTCCAGTACGAGAAGTCATCCCCGTTGAATAGGGGAGGACGTACTGTGCTGAAACCTTCTAGTTGAGACATCCTGTACACAAGTAAACAACAAGAAAAATATTCCAAGACTTGGTCTTGGATTAGTAGTGCGGGAAAAGATAATAGATGTATCTAAATTGGTGTTGCACCAATTTAGACTTAATTGCAATGAAAAAATTTCCAAATCAGGTAATAATACCAGATAAAAAATGAAAAAAAAAATAAAGTTTATTTTTCACCCCCTGTCTGATTGGTGGTTGCACCAAATCAGAGCGGTACCTGCTCTGATACCACTTGTTGGATCGTGAAACGTCGATAGAGGGGGGGTGAATATCGATTCGAAAAACAGCGTTAAAAAGAGTTAAGCGCAGCGGAATAATTAAAAAATAAGACAAATGAACACGGTGTTTTTTATTTCGTTCGGAGCCTGTGACGACTCTTACTCGAAAGCCCGTACTCCGTGAGTACTTTCGTTGGACAATTTACTAGCAATTCGATATGATAAGTACAAAGACAGTACAAGAAATGCTAATAAATAGTAAAACGAAGCTATACCGACAGAAGGAAAGCTACAAAGAAAAGATCGCGTTGTCGGAGCTTCGTTAGCGTCGTCGGAGCGCAGAGCAGCAGAGCAAGTAGTCTAAGAGTTCTGAGATGATATTGAAGCTCCACCCATGGTGCTTCTTTTATAGCTGCTCCGGGCGCCTGGATCCCTTCCGGGCGCCTTGGTGCGACGTAGCAGGTCTAATCAGCGAACTCCACGTGGCGACGACTCGGCTTGGATAAAATTCACCTCCGGGCGCCCGGATCCCTTCCGGGCGCCCGGACCTCCTATTTCCAGAAATTCCTTCTCCTGCAAAATAGAGTTAGTCCGAGGCAAATATATATCCTGTAAAACAGATTGTTAGCAAAATTAAAGTTCAACAAAGTAATAGAAAAGAGTATGACTTAGATTCCGTCTTTCCGAGACCGGAATCTAGTCACGATCTCGAATTAGATATCCGAAATGGATCTAAGCCGGATCGACGCCTAATGTTCCCTTCCCGGGAACGCGTCCTCGCAGTCACTCCCCTCCAGTGACTTACCTCACCGTGGCAAGTCCGGCCTACCTCGCCGACTACGGTCATCCGCAAGCACCCGACGAACTGCGGGGACACCGGATGGTCGGCTACCTCTCTCCGCGCAGCGGCCGGCTTCTGCCGCTGGAGTTCGTGCCAGCTATCCGGTCAGCCCGTCGACCTAGCTGGGCTTCGTGCCAGACATCCGATCAGCCTGTCGACCTGTCTGGACTTCTCCTACACACTCGATCAAAGTGTCAGATAACAACAAACTAACTTTACCTGATTTGTCATTCATCAAAACCTGGGTTAAATCGTTAGTGCTAACCATGTTAATACAGTCTGACCTGGTTGTTGTTTTGATGTTGACACTGATTTAAACTTGTATCAGATATTAATTAAACTCAGACTGATTAATGATCAAGGTTGATCATGTGGAGAGGAAAAGTCCAAGTACGAATACTTGGCACGCGAAGTCAGAGAGGGCTCGGTAGCTTGTTCTCCGGACTAGGTCAAAGAGGGCTCGGTAGCTCGTTCTCTGGATCGGACGTGGATGTCGGAGAGGGCTCGGTAGCTCGTTCTCCAGACTAGGTCAGAGAGGGCTCGGTAGCTCGTTCTCTGGACCGGACGAAGTCGGAGAGGGCTCGGCAGCTCGTTCTCCGGACTAGGTCAGAGAGGGCTCGGTAGCTCGTTCTCTGGACCGGACGAAGTCGGAGAGGACTCGGTAGCTCGTTCTCCAGACTAGGTCAGAGAGGGCTCGGTAGTTCGTTCTCCAGACTAGGTCAGAGAGGGCTCGGTAGCTCGTTCTCTGGACCAGGAAGACGTTAGGGTTTAGGGCTGGGAAGCTCTAAAACCAACAGAGGCATTGGATCGGTCTGTTGACTGATCCAGTGATACTTTGGCTGTCTGGATCGGTCTGTCGACCGATCCAGTGATACCTTAGTTATCTGATCGGTCTCGTGACCGATCAGTAACCACACAGTAGCTTTCTGTGGGTTATCCGATCAGTAAGAAGCGATGTGATTCAGAACAATAGGGGGATCGGTCTGTGGACCGATCCACCTATAGGCTGATCGGTCCACAGACCGATCAGCATCATCCCAGACCGATCAGGATGTGTCCTGATCGGTCCAGAGGGCTATGGATCGGTCTGTTGACCGATCCACAACGATGTCGTTTGTCTTCTGCTGTTTCTCTGCGATTTCTGATTCATCTGATCTAACCATCTGCTGTAAGCTTTTTGAGTTACAGGTTGCAGGTGTCGTGCCAATGCTTAAATTCAAATTAAGCTCCATCAGAAGAATAAGACCAAGTGCTCTTTCTGCTGTGTTTCTCTGCAAATGGTGCAATTGGAGCGTCAACGTTCAATGGCTGCAATCAGTTGGCAACAGCTTCACTCTTGCTTATTGGTTCGAGCTCAGAGACACCAGTGAAGACCATGGATGGTATTGGTGTGAGTTCAGAGAACCAGATGAGGAGGAAGAGTGATTGGCGACGCCTGAGTTGGTCGCAGTGATTCGATACAAGTGACAGTGATTCGGCTCTGGCTGAAGACAGTGAGAAAGCAGAGGAATAAGAAGAAGGAAGAAGAGAGATTTGGGAGAGGATTTTCAAAAAAACTCTCTATCGATCAAGCAAGAGTGCTGTGTTTTTGAGCTCTTGGCTGAGGAACTTCTTCTGTCTTTGCGCTTTGCTTTCATCGTGGCTGTAAGTTTATTGTTCATTCCTTTTAGCCACTAAACTCTGCAAGTCTTGTGCTTTATTTCAAATCTTTTCTGAGACTTTGTGGAGAGGTTACTCCACCGAGAAGGAGAAATACTTAGCCGAAATCTGCCCGGGGTGTGATCTATCGAAAGATCAAGGGATCGTCCACCTTACAGATGCGCCGAGGAGTAGGGGCAAGTTATCCCCGAACCTCGTACATCCTTGTTGTGTTAGTGGTGGGTTGTTTCTTTTCCTTGCATCAGTTTTCCTTTTGCTTATTTCCGTTGTGCTAACAAACTTTTGTGAGGAGATTAATTGAGTTTTTAGAGGAAGCTATTCACACCCCCCCTCTCTAGCCATCCGAAGGTCCTAACAAACCGCACCAACAATAAGGTTGCAAACAAAGTCCCACATTGAAAATACATGGAAAAAATATAGATTTATGAGGAAAAGATATCTTCATTAGTAAGAGACATTTTGGGTATAGCCCAAAAATAAAATCATGAGAGATTAGACCCAAAGTGGGCAATAACATATCATTATAGAGATATCTAAATTTCTTTTGGTCCTAACACATTGCTCCTGAATCTATAATCCATAAAGGATAAGAATTAACAAACAATACTGAACTTGCAACATAATGCTCATGGAAAAAAGATAAACATGGATCTATCTTTTTTGGCTTAGTATAATCCTGAGTAAAATAACTCTTCTTGCCACAGTTACAGCAAGTCAGCTTACTCTTAGATTTATATCTATATTTATTTTCTTTCTTCTTGATTTGGTTTTACCTAGTAGCAACACCAGTTTTTTTTTCTCTTTCACTTTCCTCTTTTAAACTATCTTTCTTATTCTTGGAACCAAAACATTCAGCTACAAAAGCTTAACAAAAAATCATTGCTGATTCTATTCTCTCCGCCTCAAGTTCTACATGACGTGAGACATCAATAAAAGTATTGATACTTTCACCGTGTGTAAGATTATATTTCATCATCTCCCAAGAATAAGGAAGTAAACGAATTACTATTCTTTATTAGTTAACTCATGACCAACAGTCTTAAGCTCTCGAATCATATTAGTCATTTATCTCTGATGTTGGGTCATGTATGGTAACATTTGAGCGCTTTTTATAGTTGTCAAATTTAATTGTCAGTTGACGAAGCTTACTGAGATTTACTCCACTATACTTTTCTCTAAGGGCTACCAAGATAGCATGAGTCGATGGTAATGACTCATACTCAAATACCAAGTCATCCATCATTGAACTAATCAATATTTCCTTAGCAATAGAGTCTTTCTTTTTCCAAGCCTTATAGGCATCAAGGTTACGTTTGTGCTATGCAGTAGAACCATCAGCAGGTTCTTCCATGAACTGACTTACAACCTATAAAACTTTTTGTTCCTCAAAAACGTATTGTATCTTGAGTAGCTAGATTTTGTAGTTATCCGCATATAATTTCTCTCCCTTATTGAGTTCAGCTATAATGTTCCTAGTTATCATAATCTACAATAAATAAACACATTATCTATTATTTCAATATAATTCATATGCATGTAATTAATGATTAACTCAATATAAATTAGAATTGGTTTATAAAATCAAGTGGTAGCAATGTTTCCACTCATCATTTGTATGTTCCAATCTAATCAATATTGATCAACTATATTACACACATCACATCAAATAAATTAATCATTAAATGAACTAATCATACAATGGACATATTATTAAATAAACTAATCATTCTTTTAAGATTGTTAACACATAATATTCTTTCTTAATATTGTTTATACATAGTGACAGCAATAATAACTGAACTCTACTTTGCTAAATAAGATAACCCTACTCTCACTAGGACTAACACTACTAGTTGTATTTGATAGGACATTACTACTCCCACTAAGAAAGACACTAGCGCAGTAGTAATCATCACAAGTTCTATCTTTCTAGGTTTAGCTTGGGCAATCTTAGGCAAATCGGTTTAAAGATTCTCTAATTGGTCCATATTAGAATCCTTTTCTGGATCCTCAGACTCTTCAAGATCATGCTTAAATTCTTGTGGATCTTCTTCAGACTATTCAGGATGCTCTTCAGACTCTTCAAGATCCTCCTCATACTCTTCAGGACCCTCCTCAGATTTTTTAGGATCCTCTTCTGAGAACTCATGGTGAAATAGTTCCACACACAATTCTACATATAAGATATGCCCTTCATAGCGTCCCCATATATGGTGTGCTACCACCTTTGGATTCCCCGGTAGTGAACAAATTAAAGCCTAGATCTTGTAATTGTAGAGGATAGGAAACTCTTCTTGCTCAAGATTCTAGAATAGTTGATTGAGCCGTCCAATGTGTCCTCTAAGTTCGTAAACAGGATCATACTCAATCTCCTCCCGTAGCTCATTCTATCACACATCTCAATAGATCATCATGCATATCATACTCAACATCTGGAATTAAAATTAGTAATATCAGTACAAAACTGATCAACCAGTAATAAAATTGGTTCAAGTCAATTTACACATACACATGATACTTTAGCAAAAAGAAAAACAAATTTTCTTTAAGAAGTTCCAGTTGACTAACACAGTAGACCAATCAATTGAGAAACCAAACCCTAAGCATTAGCTTAGTCCCTTGTCCTCATTAGAACTAATTTAATTGGGGCATTCAGTTGTTGTTTTTTTTAATCTAAGCTCATTTAATTAAACCAACCTAATTGATATGGTTAAACCAATCAATAGTTTGAACTAGACCAGAATCTGCTTAGACCAACCTGATGAAATGGGTTGCTATAATTGTATATCATGTTAGGACCAAAAGAATTTATATATATTTACAATTGTATGATATTATTCACTTTAAACTTAAACCTTCATAAATTTATTTTAAGCTCTATTTAAAAGATCTTATATCAATGGATCCATAATTTTTTTCATGTATTTTTATTATAGAATTTTGATAGTATTCCTACATAATATAGTTGTTCTAATTGTATGGTAGCTACCCGTTATAATCGAGTCAAAAGTAAAGATAATTTTAGAAAGTAAAATATATAGTAATAAGATTAGGTGCTCTTTGACTATTCTAATTAAAAAAAACATCTCATATAATTCATGACATGATTTTTTTTAGTAAAAATTAATAGGACGTTTTTTTTTTCCAAATATCAAAGGGACGTTTCATTTTTTATTTATTTTTTAAAAATGGCAGTCATTCCCCGGTTAGCCATGTACAATATCCAATATTCTTAGCACCATCAAGTATTGTTTTTATTATTATCTCTCATTTATTTTTTCCATTTAAATTTTAAATTCTAATTAGATCGCATTATAGAATTATGAATTTAGAGAGGAAAAAAAAAACAGCCACCCTTTTACTTTTGACTACTTTTTTTTCGTCCTTTAGAATCTTTCATGGATGGCCATCCACTCTTAATCTATAGACCTAGCTTGCAACACTGGACATTGGAGACGCTTATACATCACACACCAACTCATCCCCTGCTTTACCTCATCATCACTGACTCCCCCATCACCCGAAAGCAAGTCCAGAAACAATAAAGAAGAAGTCACATTAGGTAAGAGTGTCGAAAACGACCAGTACTTGATCCCCTCTTAAAGAGTTGCCACTCAGTCAATTCTCCTTATTCAAACACACAAACGCTTTTAGCAGAACGTCTACTTAATTTCTAAAACATTTAAAAATTAATTTTCAAATTTAATAAATTAATAAATGATTTTTTTAATAATCAGTTGATTTAAAAATACTAAACCGAATACCTATCTAATGCCAATTAAAAAAACACACACACACAAACGCTCATATCCCCACCATACAATTAACCCAGACTCAAATAATGCATCATGACAATTATTAATAATTTCTTCCTATCCATCTGCAGATTCCCAGAACATTCCCTCGCTGGCTGTCGAGAATCAATTTGCTGCAACTATCGTTACCCTCAACCACCCGGCTCAAACTCGCACCTCGGGTTCTCCGTCTCCGCTAGCTCTCTTAATTGGATCTGTCAGGGTGGGGGCCAATCGGGTCGCGAACTATCGTGCGACGTCACCCGATTGGGAAAAGATGAGGGCGTCGTCATGCTAGTCAGTCTTAAACTATTGCTTAATTAGATCGGTGGCTTTTGTTTAACTATCAACTAAAACTGCTTCTTAATCATGTCACGATGCATTAGGTTCCGCAAGAGGAAGAACGTGACGTAATGCAAAAGGGTAGGAAAAAGCTTTCAAACGCAGCGCACCCAATAATTTGTGCTTCCGTAAATATAACTGAAAAATTATACGACTTTAAATGGAATAAATCGAAATTTTGTTTTTTTTAATCACAAAAAATTTGAATAAAAAGGTATAGTTTATTTTGGCACGCAACCATTATAATTTCTGGTCTCTTCTATTTACCCTTTCAAAAGAAACTTTTGACGCTATAAAATTCCTCGGTTTGAGGCCTTCCCTTTTTCACATGTCACGGATCACCAACTCTTTTTTCTTCTTCCTCTGCCCTTTCGCCTGGCTCCGCCTCATGTCGTCTTCCTCTTCGCTCATGGCTTCGCACGGCGTTGCCCTCGCCACCGCCGTCGCCGTCTCGGGGACCATGATCCTCCTCGCCCTCTGCCGGACCAAGCCCTTCTCCTTCCCCGCCGCCTCAGCTGCCGTCCACGACGATTCCGCCCCTCCGTGGTGCCCCCAGAGCTCCTGCATCGCCTCCGCCGGTAAGCCCCCCGCCCCTCTCCCCTTTTTGAATCCCCCCTCGATTTCCCCCAAATTCACGCGTTGTGCCGCTCGATAGAGGACGCGAAGAAGGCGAGGGCGAGGACGATGTTGAAGAAGAAGAAGAACAAGAAGAAGAAGAGGGTCCAGTTCGCCTCCGAGGTGGTGGAGTTCTACGTCTCCGCCAGCAATGAGGCGGAGGAGGCGGAGGATCCGCTTCCGGCGCGGCGGATGCCGGCTAACAGGGAGGCCTTGTACAAGGGGATCCTCCGTGATCGGGAGATGCACCGGATGGCCTGCTGCTATTGATCCGATCCGCCAACTCTTCTTCCCTCTCTCGATCTTTTCCTTTTCTGGAAGTTTTTTTTTTCAGGTGATCTCTGAGTTGTCGCTTTGAAATTGGAAGAACAGCAGAATCACTGCCTCCATTGTTGGTAATTAGATCTGTCTAACCTTGTAATTAGCCATGAATTTGGTTTGTGAAAACGAAGATTAATTCTAGGTTTGCAATTTGAGTAGGTTTGAGATTGTAAACATGGTTAGTTTTTGTGGTTAGGGAAAAATTAGAAATTTAAAATTTAAAAATGTAGGAAGGTGGTTGGCAGTTGTGCCTGCTTTTTGCCTCTGTGCATCATCATGTGACGGATCTTTTTTACTTTCCCCCCTACAAATTTCGATATATTGTAAATACTAATAAAAAGATTTTAAAAAAATTGGAGATGTGTGGTATAATTAAGTTTCAAGGTATCCATCCATGTGATATGTTTATGTTATCATGTAGCTGGTTTTAAAGTGTGATGTCACGAGAGACCTGGGATGATATAAAAGGCAACGAACAGGCAATTAAGACGGGTTTAAAATTATGAAATTCTTAATTTATTTTTAGTTTACTTTTATCGCCGATTATTGCGATGTTGCATTTAAAAAATAACACCATTATATTATATAAAATAAGGTAAATTATAAGATTAATTTATAGTTAATCGTTACGTGGCTAAAGTATAGAAAGAAATTATTCTAGGGACAATATGATTTATGTATTATTGTAGTAATCTGTCGTCCTTTAACCAATTAAATATTTCATAGGGACTATTATTTGATTTTAAATGATAATAAAAAGATAGAATTTGTCATCCCAGTAGTTTCACGATCATTTATAAAGAGATAAATTGAAAAATTATAGTTGGTTAATATAAAAGAGAGATTATTTTTACTTTATTAAAATTTAAAATTTTATGTTATGATAGTAATTCTATTCCATACAAAATAACTCCATCATACCCGAAAGCTCATTATTAGATTTTAAACAACAATATCATTGTGATTAAAAAAATATCACAGTTATGTTGCTTATTTTTAAATGGGGCGTAATCAAAGGATGCTGGGTTTCTGAATTGACTGTTGCGTGTGCTTTTCGATTTATCCTGATGATCGATAGAAAATTTTTATAGGATCAAACTGATCACCTCTAAAATAATTAATGAGACTAACTGAAATTATTTTTTTTAAAAAAACGTCATCATTTTGAGGTGGTATAAATCCTAAATCAGGATCACTATATTATTGATTTTAAAATATTATTTTTTAAATGTAGCAGCATAATTGGACGAATGGGGTAAAATGAGAACGAAGTATGCCTTTGGAAAATCCGAAAGAAGTATGCCCGTGGATTGCACTAGTAATAACCATTTGCAAAAAGTTTGAGACGAGTAAGAAGATTCTAAAATTTTAAATAAATTATTTCGATAAAGAAATCCAAGATTTGTTTTTACAAGCTTTAACTCACATGAACTCAATCAATTTTTGTGCCAAATTTAATATAATTGAACAAGATTTTGTTTAAATTAAAAAAAAAATCATAATTTTAACCATTTTGTATGAGGAAAAGGAAAGTAATTATAGAGGGTGTGAATAATTAGATGGCTTTGTAACTCTTTTAATCATTGTTTTGTGAGAATAATTGACTCTCAAATGTATTATTTTATCATGTACGTATTGGAGTAATGTTTTTTAAAATATGTTTTAAATAGAATTTTATCATGTATTCAATTAACTTTTAATTACATAATTAGTTGATTTGATTTTTTTTTAAAATTGTTTGATGTATCCAAAAACCACCTAGCAATAAAATATAATTCTTATGTTCCATTTTTTCTTAAAATCATAAAATTAAAGTAAATTAAATTAAAACATTTTACGCATCAGAAAATACATATTTTATTATTTGAAATAGTTTTATTCAAAAAAATTTGATGAAAATACTTTAAAATCAGTAAGTTGGAACTCTTGTCCCTACTTTCATAAACATGTACTTGTTTTTTTTTTTTCAAATAAATATAAGGGCAAAAATAAAAGGAGTGCGCCGTCGTTCATTTTTTATCAAAAGTTATCCCACCCTATCAATCTATTATAAAATAACACAATTACTCTCAAATATATTATTTAACATTATTATCTTCTTATACATACATTAAATCTAAATCATTAATTACATAGATAAGACAGAGCCACCCTACAAAAAAAAAAAAAATTCCTAGCTCCATCCTTGACCGGTTAGTTATAATTTCAATTATAACCGTTACAGTTTCATAATTATTATCATAATTATAATATGTATAATTTCATATTGTTATAATATATATTTATCTTGTCCAATAATATTCACATTATAATAGGGATGACAATTCGGTTCGGGTTCGGGTTGATGGGTTCGGATTGACAAATGATAACCTGAACCCGACCTGATTATTAATTCGGGTCAAACTATTCAACCTGAATCTGATCTATTTATTTGCACTTGACCTGAACCCGATCCACCCATTTGATCCGAACATGACCTGAATTCATTAAAGAAATTTTGTATATTAAATTAAAAATAACATTTATCTACCCAAATTGAAAATTCATATGATAAATGATAACCCATAGTAACATTGCAATCAATAGCATATCTCTATGTTTAGGGGTTTTAACTTTTTTTTTTAATTTGTAATTTTAGTTTAAATTTATAATTATTTATAAACGGGTTCGCGGATTGTAATTGGGTCATTTCAGGTTGAATCGAACTCGATCTGTTTATTAATTAGGTCAATTGGGTCGATCCGATTTCGACACGAACCTGAAACTACCCAACCCTAATCTGATTTTTTCATGTTCGATTCAGATTGTATTTTCATGTCGGATCAAATATTGCCACCCCTACATTATAGCATTGTAATTAAGAAAATCATAGAGGTGCCTTTTTAAAGAAAATTGATAGGGTGGAATACTCTTTTAGAAAAATAAATAAACAGAGAGGCAGGCACTTGTGGGAAATTTAAAACTTAAGGACACCTTTTAATTAGTATTTTTTTTTCAAAAAAAGTTAAAAATTAGATGAGAGGACTCTCGGTTTCCCTCCTCTCTACCAAAACGTATCTATCAAAATTTGGATGAAGGAGAAGGAAAACTTTGTCAAATTTTCTTTTTCCTTCTCGTCCTCTAAACTTGGCCATATGCTCCAAGAAAACGAGGATCAGCTGCCAATTAATATCAAACAACTCAGCCAAGATATCGATCGAGTTGGCATTCACTATGCCATTGAATTGACATCTAAAATAGCCAACAATTATGAGATGGTGAGTTGCACCAGATTGTCTATGACATTTGAGATGGACAACAAGTTTGTATGCTACAGTTATATATTATCCAAATCCAAATCACAATTCTTGTATACATGTGGCGCATAATGCCCTCAAATCCCGGGCATATATTATATCGCCCCATTTGTAGAGAATAAAGGAACATTGCAATTAATGAGTGGTCCATGATTATTGTAAGCTCTTTAAGAAATTTCCCAAGTGTAGGGTGGGATGGGGTGGGGCGGGACGGATTTAAATCTCATCTTTGCTTCAAATGGTCATTGACTTTGATTATTTTTTTTTAATTTAAATAAAAGTATTAATACAATAAATCAATTATAAAATTATTATTATTATTATTATTATTATTATTATTACCAGGCCGATTAGGAGGGATAGGGATAGTATCCTCATACCCGTCGTTGTTTAACTTACGAAGATTTAAAAAATCCTTGAATCCGAATCTAAAAAGATTCTCTGAACCTATCCATGTTTTAAGTTTTTCCCATAAGAGCCTAAACCTATGGGAAAAATTATCATCCCTACTTATCAAACAACATTTGAAGTCTCAATAATTTCTACAACTGTGATGATCCACACAAATACGTAGTTATACAAATAATATTTATGATTTATCTACAAATTCAGTTCGTACATATGGTGATAACCTTGTCCGGGGTCTTTCAGGGTTGTCTCATACGATCTGAAAGGAAGGGCAGTGGTCATTTCAATAAGTCTTGGGGTCAATTGCTAACGGATGTAAAATATCTTATTGGGTATGACCTCTCTTATGTAAAAGGTCGTTGTACTAAGGCAAATACCGCTCATGATTTACCTCATTTAAGAGAATATGGGATCGTCTTGAGATAATCGTTAGGTGATGACTATTCTTGTATTGAGCTTACATGGTATCAAACAACGTGATCTAGATCTAGACATCTTTTTATTAGTTTTTAGTCATTTTTAGATTTTTGAGTATTTAGAATATTTTTAGTATTTATGATATTTTTGATATTTTTTATTTTTTAAGTATTTTTTAGTATTTTTGGTATTAAAGCATTTTTGATGATTTAGGTTTATGAGTTTTTTTTTAATTTTTTGTTAGGATTTTTTTTATAAGATAGGAATTATTAATATTTTCTTTTCTTTATTTATAAAATCTAGATTTAGGATTTCTTTTCTTTCTAATTCTATATAAGAGTCATATTTAATTATTTTTAAATAATCCTCTATTATTATATAAAATTTTCTTTTTACGAGCAAATTTGGAGGATATTCTTCTTCTTATCTTCTCCTCAATTCGCCAATGACATCCCTAATTTAAAATGGTTCAAGGTTTGAAAGTTTGATCAAATTGAAAAGGGTGATTTGGTCGGACAGTAAACGCGATGTGTTAAATAAGTTGATCAAAAGCCAAGCGAAGGTGGAGGATTTGAATTTCAAGATATCATTATAAATGCTAAAATTATTGCAAGTATCAATTAATTTATCAGGATAATACAAGCATTGTAAATTTTAAAATGTTTGCAAAGAGCAAAATAATTAAAAGTACTTAATTATACACATGCATCCTTATATTCTTAAATTATAAACATTATATATGAACCACCAATTAGGTTGTGTATTTGACCATATGATGTGACTCTTCTTTGGACCAAAGAACATATTTAAAATTGTGAAAATTTTAAATGACATTTTTTTTTTAATTTTTGCCCACCTAATAATTATTATTATTATGCTACATTTAAAGAATAACATTATTGTCATGTTAAATTTCAAAGAACAACAATATTATGGTGTTGTATTTTAAAAATTACATCTTCGTAAAGTAGGCGTGTAATCAGGATTTAAAATTATATGGGGCTGGCCGTCAACTACCTAGGCTAGATATCTGGGAATGATTAATGGATTTGTGTTAGAGCTCAAAAAATAAAATCTAAAACCATTAATTAAAATCCATGATGGGGTCTAATGGATTTCATTGTATTATTTGCAATCTTATTCATCTTGGGAGGAGAATCTGGTTAAAATAGGTGGGATTGAAGTCTATCCTAACCTAAGGATGACACCGCTCCTCGTCAAAATGATGTTGATTTCTTAAATGTAATATTATATGGTAGTGATTCTTAAAAATTAATGTCATTATAGTATTGATTTTTGAAATATAACACTATACTAGTATTATTATTTAAAATCTAGTATAATAGTAGTATTGTTTTTTGAATACCATATTATAGCAATTCATGGGAGGGATAAAAAAAATATATAAATACTCTTTTGATAAATTTGATAGTTGTGTATTTTAAAATTTTTGTCTTTTTTATCAATAAATATAAATAAATATAAAATGATAAATCAATGACACACGATTAACGACCTTCATCCATACAGTTAAGTGGTTAATTATATATTTAAGGATTGAATCTCAATTTATAATAAACTGATGAATATTTTTTGATTTATTTTGATAATCGATCAGAAATATTATAAGACGTCGAACTGATGGTAAAAAAATTTAAATGGCCTGAGAAATGATGGAAGAAGGCCACCCCTTTCTCATCCAGTTGCAGCATGCTGCCAAACCCTGGTCCAACCTGCAGCCCCAGTCGGCACAAAACGACGAGTGGTCACACAGATTGCGTATCCAATTTCCTCATGTATTTTTAATCGGGTGAGCAAAGAAAGCACTCAAGTTGCGACGTCAAGTCCTATCTTACAAAGTGGGCACCTGTCGTCTGAGCAATGGCCGCAGCGAGAGCTCGTAAGTCTGCAGTTGCTACTTTATGATTCAACTGATCGACTGAAAGGTGAGAAATAATTAGTGTGACAGACTGACAGTTGCTACTTCATGAGTGTTGTTGTCGTTGAATTGGAGCATCAGTGTCAGGGATACCTGAGGTTTCAGAGAAAACAGATGAGTTGGGGCAATCCGACTCAATAGCATGAACAGCTGTTGGGTCCTCCTCCACCCATTGTAGTTTCTCCTCTTCTAGGAGTCGGAACAAGTTTGCATTTTGCATTGCGGGGGCAGACCGGCTTTGGGCATGTGTCATTTACCTAGAACTTTAATTTTAATTTAGATTTATTATTTATAATATAATATAATATATATATATATATATATATATATATATATATATATATATATATATATATAATAAAAAAATATTAAAAAATTTATATCATCTTATTTTCCTATCAAAGCATTGAATTTAACAAAAATCTCATTATGATAATACTTTTTAATATTTTAAAATTATTTTATAAGATCTAATTTATTTTTTTTAATAGTTCTCAATTTAATATTCTCTTATTACTTTTCTCTATACAATGTAAAATAAAAATACTATTTTTTTTATCCTCTCTTTGTTTTCTCCTTTTCTAATTCCCCCTATTTGTACTTCTCTTGCTAGTTGAGATTAGGGAAGAGAAATCATATCTAATGTTGTCACGCATTCATCGGTATTGTGTCCAATCGAAATGGATGATTTCATTATTTTTAAGCAATAGTAATTAGATATCTCTACCGTTTAGCTTTCTAAATAGACATTAAGGGTTCTCTCCGTCTTTCATTTGAGTAATTAGACGTATTTTTATTTTTCTTCATTTTAAAATAATTCTGAATACATATGTTTTCGACTAAGTCTATTGGCGATCCCAAGTCTAAATGCAAAAATGTTAGAGAAATTTTTTTTACGCAATATTAAAGGTCTAATTTTTTTTTCATCTAGGCTTAAGCCGGCCTTGCTGTGGGGTATCTTAATATTTGCAGAGCCTAATCATATGGAATCTTCCTCAAATAAAAAAGTATACCCAAATTCTTCAAGAACAACAGCCTTTAGATACTCATACGTACGTTGTGGAACATATGTTCGTCGACTACCTCACTGCGAAAGGGAACACTGAACATGGAAGCATACTTGCTAAATTAAACAAAGACCGAGAAGAAGCTTGAGTATAAATTATATGTGGCTGTCCACCAGAACTTTGAATGATGGTCAGAAAGATAATGTAGAATAAAAGAACAATTAATGATGCTACCTAACGCATAGCTTACCGACTACCAACCGGGGCCTGTGTGATGGAGAAGATATATGAATTCAAAAGGAACCCTGCAATAATGGACGTATCAATGAAGAACTCAATGACATTTAACTTAAAGAGCCGGGACAAGAAGTTTTCCACTTGTGGGACCTTAATGTCGCTATTATTGACGATGCAAAACGAGAGTGAGTCCAACAAGCAATCAAGTAGAGCTGCCAAAAGCAACGTAGTCAAAATTGAAGTTCGTCGAGACATCAGAGATGGATCAGCATCAGTTTTCTAACATCAATCGAGTTTAACAACCAAGGAGTTTGAACAAATAAAAGTCAGCATAGCCTTGCTATTAATAAGCCAACGAAGATTTGCTTGGAGCACAAATATATATTATCACTACAAAAAATGAAGCAGCAAAACGAATATGGAAGACTAGATTTGGAAGGAAAAAAACAAAGGGTTTTACCTCAACAGAAAAGTGAACAAGTGCTGGATAAATATCAACTCATCAAGGTTTTAAGGGCCTACTTAAAGTTGTGAGGACCAGAACGTTTTTTGTGGCTTGGCTTGTTACTAGGCCCCTCCAGAATCTAGTTTCCTAGACAAAATCTCAAACATTACACATGGGGAATCCCAGAAGAGACAGTCATGGAATAACAAACCTCTTGACCCAACAATAAACTTTGAGATAAAGTTGTGCACATCATACAGGTTTGTCAGTTTTTGTAGTATAGAGAAGCTTTTACAGAATGAACACATATATTCACTTGCTCAATTTCCGCAGACAGTACAGTAGTTCCACGGCTGATTGAATTACATCTGACTCCCAGATTAACTAGTCGACTGGACCTGTCTCAAAAACACAGTCAGTAGCTTCAAGGCAGAAGCACTACCAAAACGTAATTAAATCTCAGATGTCTCCCTTCAACAAGCAAGACTTGACCTATTATAAATTCTTATAAAAGGAAATTCTATAGTTAAAAGTCACAGGTTCTAATTCAACAATTAGTAATGGTAGTGTGCCTTGAGATGATCCCCACAAGAAAGGCAACTCAAAGGAGGTGATATGGTGGAATCTTGCAACTTTCACATGTCCTTTGTAGTTAAAAATTATACTGATCTATCAGTTAAAGTAAAGATGGATCAAATATGACCTCAAAGAAAATCAAACTTAGCCCAGATGAGATTTAGCTTCCGATGCCGACACTTTTCATGTCTCAATCTTAGTTATCAACCCTGGCAAGCTATCTCAGACTCAAATTTTGACATCTTGACCTCAGATCAAGGCATCCTGTCTCAGCCTCAGTGGCTGACACCCTCCACACATTAGCCTCACATTCCTATCATCCTATCTGTCTCAACCTCAGTTGTCAACTTCCTTTGTTCTTAAGGTCACTCAATATCGACATTATTTCCTTATCTGCCCTCAGCGGATCCACACTAAACCCTCATTGATGATAATCATGAGGTTGTTTTACCCAAAAGATAAGGACAATGACGGTGAATATTTCAGAATATGTAGCACAAGATGAATGGAAAGGTGGTTGAGGGATTGCCAGATTAGTCTCCTAGATGCTCTCCTGCAAACACGTGGTGCTTAGCTGATGGAAAGACAATTAACAGCTGCTCGATTTGGTCCCCTCATCAGTGCCGATGTGGAAATGATCCTACAACTATATAAACTCCAAAGAAGGTAAATGCAAGGGTCCCTTTTTTTTCGACTCTCACACATACCCTTTACGATATCATTTACCGTTCTTCTTCTTCTTCCTACTGCTCTAGTTTCATATCTCAAACAAATTCTAACTTAAGCGTTCAAGGTTTCTTCATCATCTGCACCAGCAATCTATGGGGAACACGTGAGTTGGATTGTTCATTTATTGGTGGCTTGACCATCTATGATATTTGGCCGGAACAGAAAAAAAAAGGTTTTATTTATTTCTGGCCTCCGGCTCCAATTGGCTGAACAATTTCAGCTTCAATCGGCTCGGAGCGATTTGGTGAAGCAGTGTTGCTTGCAGTTTCATGCTGCACGTAAACAGGGGTGTATATCTTGCTACTTGATTCTGAAGGGTTTTCAGGCTGCAAGATTAAGTGGCCAAGTTGGAAGAAAGCAATGCAAAATTTAGCTCTTTTAGCTATACAAAGAAGCTAATAATCAGGAAAAGTAGCTTACAGTGAAACAACTGGACGCAACATATCTTTGGCTCTGAAGATACTTACCTGCATTTCCATGAAAGCTTAGACATGAAACACTTAACCCCTCAACCCATGCTATCCATATAGTTGCTATGAGATAAAGGAGAAAAAACCATGAGATAAAATGTCTTACATTCAAATTCTTAATTATGGAATGCCTTGGATTAATTTCAAACTCTGTGCTATAGTACCAAGACAATCAGCAAGCTCTTGTCTAGTCATACCAATTCCAGTATCACTGATGCAGGGAAAACAATCATGCATGTTTTAGTTATGGTTTTTCATATAACTCTAAGAAAATGTCACCACACCGATGCTCATTCTTCAACAGTTGTATGATGAAACATAGGATTGAAAAATTTTACCCAGAATTCTAAACGCTATTCTTAAGAAATAAACAACATAATAATTAGAATTACGGAAACACATTAGAATCCATAATTTACCGTCCAATTTGAAAATGATCTTCAATTTACAGATTTCTTAATATCCAGAAAATTTTACCAATGAAAAATTGGAGTTTTACCGATGGGAAATAAAGCATAATTATCAAACTAGGATTATAACCCTTATTTTTTAAAAGTCTAAGTTTACCTATTTCTAATTTGACCCCTCAACAAATTAAAAATTGTATATACGGTATCCACACTATTATATTCATAACAATTAATCTCTTAAATCACATTTCTTAAATCTAAATTTAACCACATTGATTTATGACTTATTTAGATGATGATATTAGACAGTTATTGTAGGATCGGAAAGAACGTTAGAGCAGAGGGGAGGGGGGGGGGGGTGAATAGCGATCGTCGAAAATCAATAGCGAATTAATCGAAGTACGCAGTGGAAGAAAAAGTGAACCAATGCTAACAAACCGAGTTTACTTGGTTCGGAACCTTCGACGGCTCCTACTCCAAGGTCTGCACTCGTTGACTGCTTTCGTTAGGCAATCCACTAACAGTTCGCAAAAAGTTTATAAGAGTTAAGTACAAGAACTGGTAATAAAGGTTACCAGCAATAAAAAATGATAAAGTCTTGGTCGCTGGTTGTCGGAAGAGCTTCACAGCGTCGTAGGAACTTTTTCGGAGCACCGAGCAAGAAGAAAAATTGTGACAGTTGTTCTTTTGAAGTTTCGGGTCGAAGACCTTTATATAGATCAATTCCGGGCACTTGGAACCCCTCCGTGCACTTGGACCACGTGGCTCGGCCAACCGACACGCTCCACGTCAGCTTGTGGATAAAGTTTCAAGTTCGGGCACTTGAACCGACTCGGGGCGCTCAGACCGCCTGGGCACCTACGACCCGCCCAGGTGAGCTTGGTCCGGGGGCTCGGACCCCTTTCCTTTAGCAACTTTCTCCTACAGAAAAGGTTAGTCCTAAGCAACCTAAAAATATATGTTTCACTGGAAAATAGAGTTAGCACAACATAATAGAATATGAGTAGTAATTAGATCTTGTCTCTCTGAGACCATGATCTAGTCAAAGTCTCAGCTTAGGTTTCCCAAATGGATCTAAGCTGGATCGACACCTACAATTCCCTCAACGGGGAACGAGTCCTTACTGGAACTCTTCTCCAGTTGCTTACCTTCACTTACCATTTGCTGTCACTTGACTTTCCTTTGACCCACCAGGTCTTCCTACTAGTTGTCAGGTCTGCAGACCTAACTGGACTTCGGTCGGTTGTCAGGTGCCGCAGATCCAACCGGACTTCCCGCTACATATGGGGCCTCACGGACCTATCTGGACTTTGCATAAGCTATCAGACCCCGCAAACCTAGCTTGATTTCCCACTAGCTATCGGGCCCACCAGACCTAGCTAGATTTTAGTATGGTGTCAGGTACTTCAAATTAGTTAACTCCTACACACTTAGCAGAAAAGGTTACATACGTAATACATCTACCTTTAATCTATTTGTCATACATCAAAATTTAAATTATTGCTGCAACCTACACCAACATTTATAATTATAATTATGCCTCCAAAAATTCTAATATAGTAAGTCATTGTGATAATGCCATTATCTTCCATCATTTTCAGTACCAAAAGCCAGTTCAACAGCATCCTTTAGAATTACATGTTTTTTTATTTATTTATTGCATAGATCAAGAACTACTTAAATGGCAGTTAACATGACTAACAAAGCTATGTAGGATGGATGCTCTAACATTACTTAAATGGCTGTTAACATTACTAACAAAGTAGTTGGGACAAACATGGATGGATGATAGTGAATTAACAAATAAGGTTTAAAACCACATCAATTTGGAGCTACATTATCAAAGAGAAAAAAAATAGTTCATAATTTTAACCTGATTGAGTAGACCAGATAAAGTTGAAATTGAGATGACTTAGAATGGATGATGTTGATGCTAAAATGAGCATTCATGCATCATACTGGTATAGTTATTGTTGGACCCCGTGGTAGTTTTTGTTGGTTGCTACTCGGAAAACCTAGAGGTTCCACTGTACAAAAATTTTGTACAAAGGTTTGAACCTCTTCCTAGCTACCATGTGTTCTTTTAAATTAAATTTTAGATCGCCTGCGGAACTTAACACGTTTGATCCAAAACTTAATCTATTTGTTCTTTAAGGTTTAGACTTGGATCTCCTGCGAAACTTAACACGTTTGATCCAAATCACCTAAGTTATTAATTCCATTAAATATTAATTTCCATAATTGGTTCCAAGTACTGACGTGGCGAGGCACATGGCCTTCTTGGATATGGGAACAACCACCACCGACTAGACAAAACCTTTTATGGAAAGCTAATATTTAATTTCCTAAAATAACTTTAGGTTAACCAAAAAGAACAATCAAATCACAAGGAAAAAAAAAAATAAAAGAACACAACTTCGAAAAACATATTCGAAATACTAGAATCGTAAGCCTCTTGTATTTAGTATTATTTCCATAAATAACTAGCATGATGCGGAAAGGAAAAATTACTAGTTATACCTTCTAAAAAGACCTCTTGATCTTCTACCGTATTCCTCTTCTAACCTCAGACGTTGTGTGGGCAACGATCTTCCGAGATGAGAACCACCAAGCACCTTCTTCTTCCTTGCAAGTTTCGGCCACCACAATTCTCCAAGAGAAGTAGAGGTCCGGCCACCACCACCAAGCTCCAAGGGATGCAAGAAACAAAACCACCTTTCTCTCATTCTTCTCCTAGCTAGAACCGGCCACCATCAAGAGCTCCAAGAGAGGTTGCCGCCGGCCATAAGAAGAAGAGAAGAGGAAGGAGCTAGGACCGGCCACCAAGGAGGAAAAGAGAGGAGAAGAATAATAGAGTTGATCACCCGTGAAGGCACCTCTACCCCCTCTTTTATAATCCTTGGTCTTGACAAATAAGGAAATTTTAATAAAAAATTCCTTAATTCTTTTGTCATAAAAAAGAAAAATTATTTTAATTAAAAAGCAATTTTCTTCTTTTAATAATAATGGCCGGCCACTTCTAATTCCCCAAAACAAGAAAAATTTAATTCACACAAGAATTAAAACTTCCTAATTTGTTTCTAGAAATTTATAAAAATTTCTCCAATAATTTTTATCCCTTCATGATTGGTTAATAAAAAGGAAATTTTATAAATTAAAATTCTTCTTCTAAACATGTGGATAATTTCCAAAAGGAAAGTTATCTCTAAAAATTAAAATCTCTTTTCAATCTATAAATAAGAAAAGATATCAAATCTTTTCTTAATCTTTTGTAGAAACTAATAAAAGAGAATATTTAATTTTTAAACTTCTCTTTTAAATTATTATCATGGTCAAAAAGGAAAGTTTTTCTTAAAAATAAAATCTCCTTTCAATCTACAAATAAGGAAAGATTTCAAATCTTTTCTTAATCTTTTGTAGAAAGCTTTAAAATGAAAGATTTAATTTTTAAACTCTCTTTTAAAACTATGATATCCACATAAGAAATAATTTTAATAAAAAATCCTTTTTAATATGATGTGGCCGGCCACCTAAACTTGGGCTCCAAGCTATTGGCCGGCCCTAAGCTTGAGCTTCAAGCTTAGCTTGGCCGGCCCCTATTGGTTGGGTAAGAAGGTGGGTATGTGGTGGGTATAAATCTCTATATACAAGAGGCTACGATAGGGACCGAGAGGAGGAATTGGTTTTGGTCTCCCGATGAAATTAAGCTTCCCGTGTTCACCCCGAACACACAACTTAATTCCATCAATAATAATTCATTCCACTAAAGAACTATTATTGAACTACCGCACCAATCCCAAATTACATTTTGGGCTCCTTCTTATTATGAGTGTGTTAGTCTCCCTGTGTTTAAGATGTCAAATGTCCACTAATTAAGCGAGTAACTGACAACTCATTTAATTAATATCTTAGTCCAAGCGTAGTACCACTCAACCTTATCGTCATGTCTGACTAAGTCCACCTACAGGGTTTAACATGACAATCCTTATGAGCTCCTCTTGAGGACATTCTCAACCTAGATCACTAGGACACAGTTTCCTTCTATAATCAACAATACACACTATAAGTGATATCATTTCCCAACTTATCGGGCTTATTGATTCATCGAATTAAATCTCACCCATTGATAAATTAAAGAAATAAATATCAAATATATGTGCTTGTTATTATATTAGGATTAAGAGCACACACTTCCATAATAACTGAGGTCTTTGTTTCTTTATAAAGTCAGTATAAAAGAAACGACCTCTAATGGTCCTACTCAATACACTCTAAGTGTACTAGTGTAATTATATAGTTAAGATAAACTAATACCTAATTACACTACGACCTTCCAATGGTTTGTTCCTTTCCATTATGGTCGTGAGTTACTGTTTATAATTTATAAGATACTGATAACTTGATCCTCTGTGTGTGACACCACACACCATGTTATCTACAATATAAATTAATTGAACAACTACATTTATCATAAATGTAGACATTTGACCAATGTGATTCTTATTTCTAGATAAATGCTTATACCAAAAGCTAGGCTTTTAGTATACACTCTAACAATCTCCCACTTATACTAAAAGACTAAGCTGCCATATCTGCTGCCATACATCTGATTCCCAACCCTTCAACATGTCCATCAAAAGCTCTCGCCTTAAGGACCTTAGTGAAAAGATCTATAGGTCATCATCTGATGCATTCTAGGCGGCAACAACTTCTCCTCGTTTATACGATTTCTTGTATTGGGTAGTACTTGCGCTCTATTGTGTTTACTTGCCTTATAGACTCATGGTTTCTTCGAGTTTGTTACTGCACCATTATTATTACAATAAATTGTAATAATCTTTGGACAAACTAGAAATCATATCTAAGTCTATCTTGAGGTAATTAAGTCATTCAGCTTTTATGGTTTCCTCAGAGGCTTGCCATATACTAAGCTTCTATGGTGGAGTCCAGAAAAACACCTATGCTTATCACTCTTCCATAGTTATGACTTTACCTCCTAAAGTAAACACAAAACCCCGAGGTTGACTTATTATTGTCCCTATCCGATTGGAAGTCAAAATCCATGCAACCCACAGGGACCAAATTAACTGCCTTGTAAGCTAGCATATAATCTCTAGTTCCTCTAAGGTACTTTAATATATGCTTTACTGCAGTCCAATGTCCTTGTCTAGGGTTACTTTGATATCTGCTAACTATGCCCTTGGCAAAATACATTTCTGATCTCGTGCATAGCATACATTAGGTTGTCTAACTGCCGAAGCATAAAGAACTGCCTACATGTCCTCAATCTCCTTTGATGTCATCGGAGACATCTCTTTAGATAAAGACACTCCATGCTTAAAAGGTAAGAAATCTTTCTAGGAGTTTTGCATGCTTAAAATGTGCAAGGATTTTTCTGATGTATCAAGCTTGGGATAAATAAAATATATTTTTTCTTGCGATCCCTTATTACTTTGATCTCAAGAATATATACATTCTCCCAAGTCCTTTATATCGAATTGTTTGGACAACCATACCCTTACTTCTGACAACATTTTGATATTGTTTCCAACTACCAAAAATGTTATCTACGTATAGTACAAGAAATACCACCACGCTTCCATCACACCTTTTGTATACACAAGACTTATCCGGTTACTAAATCCATAGATCTGGATTACTTTGATAAACCGGATGTTCCAAGACCTTGAAGCTTTACCTCAGTCCATAGACTGATTGAGCTTGCACACAAGATGCTCTTAGCCCTTTGCAATGAACCTTTCTGGTTGTTTTATATGGATGCTTTCTTCAAGACTTCCATTAAGGAATGCTGTCTTGACATCCACTTGCCAAATAGATAAAAGAATCCGGATAGACTTAAGCATGGCTACCAGTGAAAAAGTTTCCTTTTTCATCAAGCCTTGCTTTGAAAGTTACCACCTTCCTGTCTATCCCTCTTTTCCTATTATAGACCTTTTTACACCCAACGGCTTTTACACCATTTGGTGATTCTACAAGCTTCCAGATTTTATTAGAATACATATATTCTAATTCTGTTATTCATTACTCTTTGCCAAGATGCTGCATCTTTATCTTGGAGTACTTCATCATATGACCGGAGATCAGGTTCATGTCCTCCAGGGATCGAATCCAAAAACTCTCCCAAAACATGAACCTGTTTAGGTTGCCTAACAACCCTCCCACTACGACAAGGCACTTTCTGCAATTGTGTATCATATGTGATACGTGTTGCAGTTTTCTTGTGGTATCTCATCTTGTACAGTTGGTACTAGGTTAGACATGTCCTTTATTATTTCCTTAAGAACAAATTTACTTATGAGCACGTGGTTCATTATATAGTCCTTTTCTAAAAATCAGTCATTGATGCTAACAATGACCTTCTGATTTTTAAGACTATAAACCTACTTTTGTTTATCTAGGATAACTTACAAACAAGTGAACTTCTATCCAACTTATCATTATCTCTCTTTAACATATGTGCTAGATTACCCGAATCCGAATATGCTTCAAAATAGGCTTACGCCTATTCAGCAATTCTATATGAGTAGAGAGTTATGACTTGGAAGGCACTATGTTCACTTTCATTTTCAGAGTTTATCCTTAAAACAAATTTGGTAATTTTCTGAATAACTCATCATCTATCTAATTATTCCATAAGAGTTCTTTACCTTCTTTCTACTACACCATTCTGTTGGGGTGTACCAGATGCAGTTAGTTGGGATTGAAATCCAACTTCTAATAAGTGACTCCTAAAATCTCTCAAGAGGTACTTGCCACTACGATCTTCCATAGTGACTTTTTACTTTATTCCTCCGCATCAACCTTGTACTCTTTGAACTAATCAAAGTACTTAGTCTTGCGGTACATTAAGTAAATTTATTTGTATCTTGAATAGTTGTCTATAAATTAGACAAAATATTCAATACTACCTCTTGTCTGGATAGTCATAGGATCACACAAATCAGAATGAACCGATTTCAACATATCTTTGACTCCATACCCCTTGGACTTAAAAGCTTCTTGGTTATTTTTCTTCCAAGTAAGACTCGCAGGTTGGAAAGATTTCCACTACCAATGAACTCAAAAGTTCATCAGCTACCAATGAATCCTACTCAAGTATAACCTAGCTTTAGATGCCAAAGATATAATTGGTTCATTTCCGAAGGTTGCTTTTTCTTAAAATTAGAAGATGTGTTACTAATTTCCATTTGTTGCATCGTGGGAGTTATTGGATTATAAATTGTCAACCATCATACCAGAATAGATAACTTTCCTATTTTTCTTGATAACAACTTTGTTATCAAAATAGACACAATATCTATAATAGTTTAGAAACTGAAATCAGTTCTTTCTAAACTTGGTGCGTAAAGACAATTACTTAAAATCCATATTTTATTCTTATCAAAGGATAAACATCTCCCACTGCAACAGCTACCACTTTTACAGTAGTGCCCATGTGGACGGTGATTTACCTTTCATTTAGTTGTCGGGTTTCCTGGAACCCTGCAATGAATTGCAGACATGATTAATGACATCTTGTATCTACACTCCAGGTTCTGGTAGATAACACCACTAGACATGTTTCAACTAATGAATTAAATACACCTAAATTGTTCTTAGTTCTAAGAAGACAGTCTACCTTAATATCCAAGTCCTATTTCCAATCATTACAATTGGGACTACTAAGTCTTTTTCTATAGTATGACTACTAGGGATTGACAAACATCCTAAGAATCACAAAGACATTTGGTCAAGATCAACTCCTTAAAATCTCCATGAATTTTGTGTATACAAAATCGAAGAGGAGATTTTATTCATTAATTTTTTTATCTCGTCAACTTTACTTTATGACGAATAAAATTAATAGTTGATCTGTCTTTGATCAAATATTTGGTCAAAATTCTTTGAATTTAAAATAACATTGATTCCTCAAACAATATTATTTAAATTTACCAACACCTCAAACACCGTGAATTTTGCATGCCACGTTAGTGTGGACGTATACAAATTCATCATTTGTAAGAGGAGGGTTTTACCCATTGACTATCTTGTCAATATAACTTTTTAACAAATAAAATTACCTCAAACACCATGAATCTTGCATGCCACGTTAGTGTGGACGTATACAAATTCAAACATTTGTAAGAGGGTTTTATTAATTTTATTATATTGCCAATCTAGTTTTATGACAAATCAATAGTTGGTTTCCATTTGGTCACACAAGTGATAGTAGTGACTCCGTTGGGGAGGATACTATTAAATGTGTCTAAGTGTATACTATTTCTTGACACTAAGTCCATTAATAAGATTATGCCCCTTCCGTTGGAGAAGATCACACGCTCTTAATTAACTTCCTATAGTCATCCAAAAATGGAAGTCTGTTCTAGTGATCCACAAACAAGCTCATCCGTTATGGAGGAAGGCACTCAGAGCCAACGCGCAAGCTTGTTTGCATCACTTACAAACCAGTAATGGAGACCATGGGATTTACTTAAAAATCCCTCTCCCACTTAGTTATTTGTAAATGAGGAATTTTAACTATGCTAGCCTACTAAATATGTAAACCAACATGCACACACAGCACAATATAAAAGCAATAAATAGAAAATCTAATTTTCAACTATTATGACTTTTATCACTAGTTGTCCTCCGTGTGTTGTCATCTCAAGCTGCTGTCATATTTGGCCACCGCCACCGGGACTAGCTGTCGCATCCATCTTGCTCCTAGTTCCGCTGCGCCTCTGGTCCTTAGAAGGTTCCACGCTTTGCAAGATTCGATCCGCGACATAAATAGAATTTTACATTTTTGATCCTATATTCCATAAAAGGAATGTACATGTATCTAGATCAAAAATAAAATCCTAATAAAACTAAATACAGCTCCTGCTGTATTTTATAATACAATCATGCACACACATATAAATGCCCTTGACATGTCCAAGGGTCCAATCACACACATAATAACTAAAAGCCATAATAGTTGGATCCTGCATCCACAAAGTTAGCACATCCTACTATTAACCTGCCTAAATTATGTATGACATGTGCATAATTAAACTAATACCAAATACACAGAGGCAAAACCCTAGCTCTGATACCAATTGTTGGTTGCTACTCGGAAAACCTAGAGGTTCCACTGTACAAAAATTTTGTACAAAGGTCTGAACCTCTTCCTAGCTACCATGTGTTCTTTTAAATTAAATTTTGGATCGCCTGCGGAACTTAACACGTTTGATCCAAAACTTAATCTATTTGTTCTTTAAGTTTTAGACTTGGATCTCCTGCGGAACTTAACACGTTTGATCCAAATCACCTAAGTTATTAATTCCATTAAATATTAATTTTCATAATTGATTCCCAGTACTGACGTGGCGAGGCACATGGCCTTCTTGGATATGGGAACAACCACCACCGACTAGACAAAACCTTTTATGGAAAGCTAATATTTAATTTCCTAAAATAACTTTAGGTCAACCAAAAAGAACAATCAAATCACAAGGAAAAGAAAAATAAAAGAACACAACTTCGAAAAACATATTCGAAATACTAGAATCGTAAGCCTCTTGTATTTGGTATTATTTCCATAAATAACTAGCATGATGCGGAAAGGAAAAATTACTAGTTATACCTTCTAAAAAGACCTCTTGATCTTCTACCGTATTCCTCTTCTAACCTCGGACGTTGTGTGGGCAACGATCTTCCGAGATGAGAACCACCAAGCACCTTCTTCTTCCTTGCAAGTTTCGGCCACCACAATTCTCCAAGAGAAGTAGAGGTCCGGCCACCACCACCAAGCTCCAAGGGATGCAAGAAACAAAACCACCTTTCTCTCCTTCTTCTCCTAGCTAGAACCGGCCACCATCAAGAGCTCCAAGAGAGGTTGCCGCCGGCCATAAGAAGAAGAGAAGAGGAAGAAGCTAGGGCCGACCACCAAGGAGGAAAAGAGAGGAGAAGAATAATAGAGTTGATCACCCGTGAAGGCACCTCTACCCCCTCTTTTATAATCCTTGGTCTTGACAAATAAGGAAATTTTAATAAAAAATTCCTTAATTCTTTTGTCATAAAAAAGAAAAATTATTTTAATTAAAAAACAATTTTCTTCTTTTAATAATAATGGCCGGCCACTTCTAATTCCCCAAAACAAGGAAAATTTAATTCACACAAGAATTAAAACTTCCTAATTTGTTTCTAGAAATTTATAAAAATTTCTCCAATAATTTTTATCCCTTCATGATTGGTTAATAAAAAGGAAATTTTATAAATTAAAATTCTTCTTCTAAACATGTGGATAATTTCCAAAAGGAAAGTTATCTCTAAAAATTAAAATCTCCTTTTCAATCTACAAATAAGAAAAGATATCAAATCTTTTCTTAATCTTTTGTAGAAACTAATAAAAGAGAATATTTAATTTTTAAACTTCTCTTTTAAATTATTATCATGGTCAAAAGGAAAGTTTTTCTTAAAAATAAAATCTCCTTTCAATCTACAAATAAGGAAAGATTTCAAACCTTTTCTTAATCTTTTGTAGAAAGCTATAAAAGGAAAGATTTAAATGTCAAACTCTCTTTTAAAATCATGATATCCACATAAGAAATAATTTTAATAAAAAACCCTTTTTAATATGATGTGGCCGGCCACCTTAAGGCTCAACCTTTAAGTTTGGCCTACCCTAAGCTTGAGCTTCAAGCTTAGCTTGGCCGACCCCTATAGGTTGGGTAAGAAGGTGGGTATGTGGTGGTATAAATCTCTATATACAAGAGGCTACGATAGGGACCGAGAGGAGGAATTGGTTTTGGTCTCCCGATGAAATTAAGATTCCCGTGTTCGCCCTGAACACACAACTTAATTCCATCAATAATAATTCATTCCACTAAAGAACTATTATTGAACTACCGCACCAATCCCAAATTACATTTTGGGCTCCTTCTTATTATGAGTGTGTTAGTCTCCCTGTGTTTAAGATGTCAAATGTCCACTAATTAAGCGAGTTACTGACAACTCATTTAATTAATATCTTAGTCCAAGAGTAGTACCACTCAACCTTATCGTCATGTCGGACTAAGTCCACCTGCAGGGTTTAACATGACAATCCTTATGAGCTCCTCTTGAGGACATTCTCAACCTAGATCACTAAGACACAGTTTCCTTCTATAATCAGCAATACACACTATAAGTGATATCATTTCCCAACTTATCGGGCTTATTGATTCATCGAACTAAATCTCACCCATTGATAAATTAAAGAAATAAATATCAAATATATGTGCTTGTTATTATATTAGGATTAAGAGCACACACTTCCATAATAACTGAGGTCTTTGTTTCTTTATAAAGTCAGTATAAAAGAAACGACCTCTAATGGTCCTACTCAATACACTCTAAGTGTACTAGTGTAATTATATAGTTAAGATAAACTAATACCTAATTACACTACGACCTTCCAATGGTTTGTTCTTTTCCATTATGGTCGTGAGTTACTATTTATAATTTATAAGATACTGATAACTTGATCCTCTGTGTGTGACACCACACACCATGTTATCTACAATATAAATTAATTGAACAACTACATTTATCATAAATGTAGACATTTGACCAATGTGATTCTTATTTCTAGATAAATGTTTATACCAAAAGCTAGGCTTTTAGTATACACTCTAACAGTTTTGATGTGATCAACCAAGTTGGTTAGGTCCTGCTTTGTGTTTGATCCCTGTGTCTAAGTGTGCAGGAGTTTAGGAGCGCAGGAAGTCGAGCGGAAGATGCAGCTAGCGAGAAGGACGGCACGGGAAGGGAGCCGACGTGCTCGGTGCGTCCGAAGGACGAGAGAGTTACAGAAGAGTACACCGGTGGGCGAGAAGAACGTGCGCGGCGTTTGAGGGACGTTATGCCGGGGAGGAAGGCTGCTCGAGGAGAAGGCTGAGAATTAGGTTCGGGTGAGCCCTATTTCGGTTGGCCGCAATCACCCAAAAGATCGGAGCAACGAAAGTCAAAGCGAAGCAAAGAAACAAGCTGGAATTTCGAGCTGCCAGCTTGGAGGCGCCTCCATCAGGCTTGGAGGCGCCTCCAGCTTGAAGGCGCCTCCGACTGGTCAAAAGTGACTGTTTGCGTTGCGGATAAAGTTTTATCCGCCTACTCGATGGAGGCGCCTTGGACCCCTGTTGGAGGCGCCTTGGACCCTCGAGATCAGATTTTTAGAGGCTATTTAAAGGCCTATGGAGCTAGGAATTCAACAATAACTCAAGCAATCAATTGTGTAGTCATTCTTAGCAATAGTTCTAAGCTTCCAAAGTGTAAAAGGCTTCTCCGCCTTCAGTAAAGGAGATTCTTTTTAGTGCGCTTCTCATTGCCCTGAATTAACAACCTCCTTGGTTGTAACCAGGTTAAATTCCTGTTTCTTTTCTGTTTACTGCTTTATTACTTTACTGCTTTATTTACTATTGCACTAATTGAGTTGAAAGCATGAGGAGGGTATAGTTTATTTTTTCAGCAATTCACCCCCTCTTACCGGTCTCCGCTGCACCTACAATTGGTATCAGAACCTGATCGCCTCAGAAGGACTAACTGTCAATTGAAGCACTACGATCAAGACGATGGCCGGAGCGAACATCCATCCCCCGAAGTTCGACGGAGGCTTCGCCACATGGAAGCGCAAAATGGAGGTATTTTTTAAAACTGAATTTGATATTCTTTTAATAATGAAATATGGCTATGCAGTTTCGAAAAATAAGGAGGAAAACACCTGAACGAAAAAGGAGCAAGCAGATTTCGTCGCCAACGGAAAGGCTGAGTTCCACCTACTCAGCGTTCTGCCGCCTCAGGAGGTAAATCGGATCGGAAGCTACGACTCTGCGAAAGATCTCTGGGAAAAATTCCTGGAGCTCCACGAAGGTACCTCCAAAGCGAAGCTAGCGAGACGCGACATCCTCCGGAACCAGTTGACGAACCTCCGGATGAACCAAGGCGAGAAGGTAGCGCAGCTCCAAGCAAGGATCAAAGAGCTGATCATGCAACTAACCAATCTTGGAGAAGAGGTAACGAACCGGGACTCTATCCGGTACGCGCTCAACGCCTTCCCCAGAACTCCAGAGTGGGCCTCCTTAGTAGATGCGTACTACATCTCTAAGGACTTTGAGGTAAGTACTTTAGAACAATTGTTTTCCACTTTTGAACTTCACGAATCTCGAGTTTCAGAGCCCAATGGAATAGAGAAGATCAGTCAGAACATTGCCTTAAAGGCAAAAATGAAAAGTTCTGACTCCAAAGCCTCGGTCGACGAATCAGAAGCGGCACTACTGGTAAAACGCTTCAATAAATTTTTTAAATCTAACAAATTTAGATCGCAGAGGCATGAGAGAAAAAGAAGAACGACTCGTTGCTACAACTACAACGAAGAAGGGCACATCAAGGATGACTGCCCGAAATTGAAAAGCAAGCAAAAGGAGAAGGCAAAGACCAAGTACAAGAAACCATATTCCTCCAAACACAAGAACCTAAAGGCCACTTGGTCAGACTCATCCTCCGCATAAGACGTCGAAGAATTCTCGGGGATAGCTCTAATAGCTAACCATCAGCTGGAAGAAGAGTCAAGCTCAGAGATGAGCATCGATGAAGGGGGAGGAACATCAGAAGAAGAAAGCAGCAGTGAAGGGGGAGCGTCACCAGATCAGGTAAGTAAGGTACGCAATCTAACCCCGACTCAGTCTTTTAAATTTATCAAGTCTCTGTCCAAAGAATTAGATCAATTAGAAAAAGAAAATACTGAATTGAAATTGATCCTTGCAAAAGCATGCCCAGTAGAAAAGTATGATAATTTAAAGTTAGAAAATGAAAAATTAAAAGTTGAAATTGAGAAATTGAGAAATTGAAATATCATGATGCATGCTTAAATAAATTTCCTAAATCAAAATTAAATTGGTACATTAGAAAACATCAGGGTCAACTTAGAAAAGTGCCTAAAAATCATGTACCCCCTAAGTTTTTGACCAACCCTGTAGGAAGGAACCTTTATTGGGTTCCAAAATCTTTGCTAGTTTAAATTTCTCTTTTAGTTAAAATCTTACAGTGAGAAAATTAAACATTGAAATTCTTTATGGAAGCTTTGTCTAAGGAAGTGGTTGTTGCTCCAATAACTAAGAAGGCCTAGTGCCTCGCCACGACCTAGAAGCTAAAATATTGAAAAAAATATTTAATTAACTTTCTGAAAAAGCATTAAACAAGAATTAAATAATGTTTTGAAAGTTTTTCAAACATTTTTTGAAAAATTCTAAAAAAAAATCGATTTTGACTTAGAAATTATTGTGAAAAAGTCATAGATTTTTTTTCTTAGAATTTTCTTTAAATCTCAGTTATTTTTACTAAGAATTATTTTAAAAAATTAATTTTTCCTTGGAAAATTTTTGGAAAATTCTAAACTTCATTTGACTTGAATTTTTTTTACTTAGAAATTTTTTTCAAAAACCTCATTCTTACTTAGAATTTTTTTAAAAAAAAATTCAACTTTCTGAGATATCATTTTTATTAAATAGAAATTGTATCTAAAGTTAAAAAAAAATTTCTAAAATATTTTTTGAGTTATCACCCCGTTTTTGCTATGATCAAAAGGGGAGAGAAAAGTATAAGTTTAGGGGGAGTTAGGAAAATTAAAAATTAAAAATTTAATATTTTTTACTAAAATGTGTTGCAATTTTATTTATTGCAAAACTTATGCTTAATATGCTAGTTTAGTAATTTTTCTTTAAAATTACTTTTTGTGTCTGTTTTTACCCTAACTTGAACTTGGGTTGATGCACATCAAAAAGGGGGAGATTGTTGGACCCCGTGGTAGTTTTGATGTGATCAACCAAGTTGGTTAGGTCCTGCTTTGTGTTTGATCCCTGTGTCTAAGTGTACAGGAGCTTAGGAGCGTGGGAAGTTGAGCGGAAGACGCAGCTAGCGAGAAGGACGACACGGGAAGGGAGCCGACGGGCTTGGTGCGTCCGAAGGACGAGAGAGCTGCGGAAGAGTACACCGATGGGTGAGAAGAACGTGCGCGGCGTTCGAGAGAAGTTAAGTCGGGGAGGAAGGCTGCTCGAGGAGAAGGCCGGGAATTGGGTTTAGGTGAGCCCTATTCCGGTTGGCCGCAATCACCCAAAAGATCGGAGCGACGGAAGTCAATGCGAAGCAAAGAAACAAGCTGGAATTTCGAGCTGCCAGCTTGGAGGCACCTCCATCAGGCTTGGAGGCGCCTCCTGCTTGAAGGCGCCTTCATCTGCCTTTGAGGCGCCTTCAGTCTTGCTGAAGGCGCCTCCGACTGGTCAAAAGTGACCGTTTGCGCTGCGGATAAAGTTTTATCTGCCTACTCGATGGAGGCACCTTGGACCCCTGTTGGAGGCGCCTTGGACCCTCGAGATCAGATTTCCAGAGGCTATTTAAAGGCCTCTGGAGCTAGGAATTCAACAATAACTCAAACAATCAATTGTGTAGCCATTCTAGCAATAGTTCTAAGCTTCCAAAGTGTAAAAGGCTTCTCCGCCTTCAGTAAAGGAGATTCTTTTTAGTGCGCTTCTCATTGCCCTGGATTAACAACCTCCTTAATTGGTTGTAACCAGATTAAATTCCTGTTTCTTTTCTGTTTACTGCTTTATTTACTATTGCACTAATTGAGTTGAAAGCACGAGAAGGGTATAGTTTATTTTTTCAGCAATTCACCCCCCTCTTGCCGGCCTCCGCTGCACCTACAGTTATTACTTTGTGATCTAAAAGTCACAGGTTCAAATTTTGAAAATAGTCTTTTGTAAAAAGTAAGGTAAGACTGTGTACAAGGTAAGCCCCACATGGCGGAAGCTTTGTACGCCGAGCTACCTTTTATATATCATGCTAGTAGCAAAAAAGGTAGAATCCACCACCCCAGAGGTCCTATACAATCAGTCCCACAAATATTTGCGAGTAGGTAAATTGGAAAGTTGTAGTTGATCGGTACGGGAAGGTTTTTTTTTCCTCGACTTTGCCGAGATTCCAACCCTTGTCCTCTGGTAGAAATTCTTCCCCATGTTGGTGCAACATCCCTCAGGTCAAGGTTGACCTGGTTGACCAAGATGAGTCTTGGTTTGAGTTTAGATGTTTGACAATAAGAAATTGATTGAAGAAGAGTCAAGTAGGTCAAGGTTGACCGGATACTTGACTGGGAAGTCCTAACTGGGATGTTAGGTAGAATGGAAGTCCTGGTGAGTGAAGCCAGGCAGAAGGAAAGTCCTAGTGAGTGAAGCTAGGCAGATTGAAAACCCTGGTGAGTGAAGCTAGGTGAAAGTCCTGGTGAGTGAAGCCAGGTGAAAGCCCTAGTGAGTGAAGCTAGGTGAAAGTCCTGGTGAGTGAAGCCAGGCAAGGGAAAATCCAGATGGATCAAGGATGATCGGACATCTGGTCCAAGTAGGTCAAAGGATTGACTGGATACTTGGCATGAATAGAAAAGTCCAAGTGGGTCAAAGGGATTGACCAGACACTTGGTGGGAAGTCCTAGCAGGTCAAAGGAGTGACCAGATGCTAGGCATGGTGTACCAACAGGTCAAGGTTGACCGGGTGTTGGTTTGGTAGGCTTGGGGCTTGGTTTTGGGCAAAAACCAAGTACTGGATCGATCAGTGGATCGATCCAGGAGCTGGATCGATCAGTGGATCGATCCAAGCCTTTCCTAGCGAACAGAGAGCCTCTGGATCGATCCGTGGATCGATCCAGATGTCCCAATCGATCAGTGGATCGATTGGGACGCGGCTGTTTCGCGCGATAAGCGCTGGATCGATCCATGGATCGATCCATGCGTTTTTCCCAGAGCACAGAGGCGCTCTGGATCGATCCGTGGATCGATCCAAAGCCTCCCCGATCGATTGGAAACATTCGAATCGATCGGGATCCGACCGTTGGCGTCGATAAAGGCCGCAGGCGCATGATTCCTTCGGCATCGCTTCTCCGATTCACTTCAGATCTCTCGCCAACTCCTCCACAGCGCTCTCACAGATCAGATCGCCAGTTCTTGAAGGATCTTGGAAGCTTTCCAAGTCAAGAGGCGGATCAAAGGCAAGAAGAGAAGCTAGGGTTAGAGTTTTCTGTACTCATTGTAAGCTTTGCGCTTGTATTTTGTTTCCCTTTCCTTTCTTCTTGTACTGAGAGTCTTGTAGGGCTTCTCCGCCCTCGGTAGTTACCGAAAAGGAGTGTTTTCATAGTGGAGGGTGCGTGCGTGGTGTGGATCCTTGGATTAGTCACCTCTTGTGAGGTGGATACCAAGTAAACCAACCTTGTTAGCGTTGTGTGATTGTTTCTGTTATTTTCCGCTGCATATCCTTGAAGAAACAAGCCACGCCAAGCAACAAGCACGCGACGAGCTATTCACCCCCCCTCTAGCTACTTTTGGTCCTAACACCCCATACTAACCAACTCAACTCAGTCCCGAGGGCATTCATGGTGGCAAAAGGCGAATACGCTAGCCCCATCGCCCCCACCAACCCATCCCAAGGCCAACATGGAGGAGGTAAATCACGGGCAGCTACTAGCCTTTGGAGTCCCGGGGGCATTCATGTATCATATGTTGGTACTGGAAGCACCAGCTAATCAAACTTGTATTTTAATATTTAGCAAAGGTTCAAAGTTAAGCTGTGTTGAAATCTAACAAATCTAACTGGATGTGCAGGAAAGTCCTAAGTGATCTTAGGCAAGGTGAAAGTCCTAGTTGTTAGAGTGTATACTAAAAGCCTAGCTTTTTGTAAACATTTATATTTAAAATAAAAGAATCACATTGGTCAAATGTCTACATTTATTTGTTAAGTGTAGTTATTTAATTAATTTATATTGTAGATAACATGGTATGTGGTGTCACACACAGAAGATCGTGTTATCAGTTCTTTATAAATTATAAACAGTTGCTCACGGCTAAGATGGAAAGGAACAAACCATTGGAATAGTTGTAGTGTAATTAGGTATTAGTTTATCTTGACTAATAAATTGCACTAATACACTCTAAGTGTATTGAGTAGGACCATTTTAGGTAAGTTCTTTTTATACTGACTTAATAAAAGAACTAGACCTTAGTTAATATAAAAGTGTGTGCTCTTAATCCTAATATAATAACAAACATATATATTTAGTATTTATTTCTTTAACTTATCAAAGGGTGAGATTTAACTCGATAAATCAATAGGCCCGATAAGTTGGGAAATGATATTACTTATATTGTATTAGTGTGTGTTGTTGATTATAGAAGGAAACTATGTCCTAGTCATCTAGGTTGAGAATCTCCCCAAGAGGAGCTCATAAGGATTGTCATGTTAAACCATGCAGGTGGACTTAGTCCAACATGACAATGAGGTTGAGTGGTACTACTCTTGGACTAAGACATTAATTAAAATGAGTTGTCAGTAACTCAATTAATTAGTGGACATTCGATATCTTAAATACAGGGAGACTAACACACTCATGATGAGAAGGAGCACATAATGTAATTTGGGATTGGTGTGGTAGTGTAATAATAACTCTCTAGTGGAATGAGTTATTGTTGATGAACTTGAGTTGTGTGTTCGGGGCGAACACGGGATCCTCAAGCTCGTCGGAAGGCCAAAACTAATTTCTCCTTTAGGTCCCTGTCGTAGTCTCATTAAAGTCTCAAGTCCATCCAAATAAAAGTCCATCTTGGTGTCCAAGAAGGGGGCCGACCCAAGGCTTGGTGACCAAGCCAAGGGTCGGCCACCATCTCCTCAAGAGGGCCGACCCTATGCTTGGTGCCCAAGCAAAGGAGGGGCCGGCCACTATATTTCAAATTAGGAGGGGTGTTTTGAATTCTTAAAATCTTCTCTTTGTAGATAACTACAAGATTAAAAGAGAGATTTTAAAATTTAAAACTTTCCTTATTTGAATTAGGTCACATGGTTTAAAAGAGAGTTTTAAAAGGTTTAAAAGAGAGTTTTAAATTTTTTAAAACTTTCCTTATTTAACCATCCTCATGGTTTTTTAAAAGAGAGTTTTAAATTTAAAACTTTCTTTTTTTGTAAACATGTTTAAAAAGGAAATTTTAGAAGAGAAGTTTTAAATTTTAAAACTTGATTTTAATTTTTTAAAATTTTTCTTTTTTAACATCCACATAAGGAAAGAGAGCTTGTAAAATTTTATAAGAGCATTTCTTCTTTTATAAAATTTTATAAAAAATTATTTTTCTTGATGATGATGTGGCTGACCACCCTTGCTTGGTGTCCAAGAAAGGGGATGGCCATTAAAAGCATCCAATCATCCATGATTCAATCAATTGAATCAATGATTGATGATTGAATCAATCAAGAGGAAAGAAAAGGAAAAATAAAAGGGGAAAAGGAAAAACAAGAAGAAGATTTTAATTTTTGTAAAAAGTCTTTCCTTTTTTGCCTTGGGCAAGAAATATAAAAGAAGGGGAGGAGAGACCTCATGAATTAATTCTATTATTTTTTCTCTTCTCTTTAGTCTTCTCCCAAGGGCCGACCCTTGCTTCTCTTCATGCTAGGGCCGACCACCTCTTGTGGATACTGTTGGTGCAGCGGGGACCGACAAGAGGGGGGTGAATTGCCTGCAATAAAAAATTATACCCTCCTCAAACTTTCAACTCTAAAATAAAAGCAACACTAATAATAAAAATAGTTAACAGAAAAGAAAAAGAGAGATGACTCAGCTATTTGACTTGGTTATAACAGAGATGATTGTTAATCCAAGGCGGTGGAAAGACGCACTAAATGAGTCTCCTTCTTTGAAGGCGGAGAAGTCTTTTACACTTTAAGAGCACAGAGGTTGCTTGAAAAGGAATTACAGAGTTGATTCTTTCGTTATACTTGAACAACTATTCGAGACCCCTTTATATAGGGGTTCCAAGACTTATCAGATAACCTGATTTTCGGGATCAGGTTTTGACTCGAGAGGGTTCGGTCGACCGAAACTGCTATACCTGCCCAGCCTTCCGTCTAGGTGCAGTCTCTGTGGATCGAGCTTGGGTTCGGTCGACCGATCCTTGTGTTCGGTCGACCGATCAGCCAATGACCTCTCTGAGCTGGACCGATCAGTACGCTCGACTAAGTCTTCTAGTTTATCTCCGGTTCGGTCGACCGATCAGAGGTTCGGTCGACCGATCAACCATTGGTTGCTGACGTGGCTGCTAATGTGTCTCCAATGGCTGGCTATTGATGAAAGGAGGTTCGGTCGACCAAACACTTGTCAAGTCAACTTCCCGGTTGACTTGCTCTGGTCGGCTTGCTTGGGTGATTTCGGCCATCCGGAATAGGGCTCACCCGAACCCAGTTCTCGGCCTTCTCCTCGAGCAGTCTTCCGTCCCGGCTTTACGTCCCTCAAACGTCGCGCACGTTCTTCACGTCCACCGGTGTACTCTTCCGTAGCTCTCTCGTCCTTCGGACGCACCAAGCCCGTCGGCTCCCTTCCCGTGCCGTCCTTCTCGCTAGCTGCGTCTTCCGCTCGACTTCCTGCGCTCCTAAGTTCCTGCACACTTAGACACAGGGATCAGACAAACAGGACCTAACCTAAACTTGGTTGATCACATCAAAACAACCACGGGGTCCAACAATCTCCCCCGTTTTGATGTGCATCAATCCAAGTTTAAGTTAGGGTAAAAACAAACAAATAGTAATTTTAAGAAAATTACTAAACTAACATTTTAAGCACAAAAACATAAGTTAGAAGGGAAAGAAATATTAAAAATTTAATTTTTCTTAACTCTCCCTAAACTTGTTACTAAACTCTTCCCCTTTGATCACAGTAAAAATGGGGTAAGAATATTTTTCTAAGTCATTTTGAAAAATTTGCTAAGGGAAAATTTAATATTATTAAAAAAAACTTAGCTTAGATAATTTAAAAAAATGAGAATTTTTCTAAGTCAAAATTTCAAGAAAAAAAATAATTTTTAGAGAATTTCTAAGGAAATGTTTAAAAAACTTTTCAAAGCATTATTTAATTATAATTTTAATGCTTTTATCAGAAAGTTAATTAAATAATTTATTTCGATATTTCGGCTTCCAGGTCGTGGTGAGGCACTAGGCCTTCTTGATTATTGGAGCAACAACCACTTCCTTAGATAAAACTTCCATAAAGAAACTCATTGTTTAATTTTCTCACTGTAAGCTTTTAACTTAAAGAAAAATTTAAACTAGCAAAGATTTTGGAATCCAGTAAAGATTCCTTCCTACAGGGTTGGTCAAAAACTTAGTGGGTACATATCTTTTAGGTATTCTTCTAAGTTGACCCTGATGTTTTCTTATATACCAGTTTAATTTTCCATAAACTCTTAATTTTGATTTTGGAAATTTATTTAAGCATGCATCATGATTCTTCAATTTCTCAATTTCAACTTTTAATTTTTCATTTTCTAATTTTAAGTTATTATACATTTCTAGTGGGCATGCTTTTGCTAAGTTCAATTTCAATTCAGTATTTTCTTTTTCTAATTTAGCTAAGTCTTTAAAAAGAGCTATAATAAATTGAAATGACTGTTTAGGTTTTAGTACACGTACCTCACTTACCTTACTAGGTGAGGCTCCCCCTTTATCGTAGCTTTCCTCTTATGATGATCCTCCCCCTTCATTTATGCTCATCTCTGAGCCCGAGTCATCTTCAAAGATATGATTGGCCACCAGTGCTAGTCTCAAGAAAGCTTCGGCTTCTGACTCGGAGGATGAAGAATCGTCCCATGTAGCCTTCAGGCTCTTAAGTGTAGAGGACGTCGGTTTTTGAGGCTTCTCCTTGTTCTTTTTCTTCAGGTTGGGGCAGTCATCCTTGATGTGCCCTTCCTCATTGCAATTATAGAATTGGACTGTCCTTTTGTTGTATTGATGCTTCCTTGACTGCGATTTAAATTTATTAGTTTTAAGAAATTTATTGAAACGTCTTACCAATAGTGCCGCTTCGGTTTCGTCGATCGATGCTTCGGAGTCGAGATCGCCCTTTTCGGCTTGTAGGGCAATGTTGAGGTTCGACTTCTCTACTGGTTTCTCTGCAAGTCGAGACTCGTGAAGTTCAAAAGTAGAAAATAAGTTTTCTAAACTACTTACCTCAAAGTCCTTAGAGATGTAGTATGCATCTACTAAGGACACCCATTCAGGGGTTCTATGGAAGGCGTTGAGCGCGTATCGGATGGAATCTCGGTTTGTTACCGATTCGCCAAGATTCATCAATTGCGTAATCAGGTCCTTGATTCTCGCTTGGAGTTGCACTACCTTCTCGCCAGTGTTCATCCGGAGATTCGTTAGTTGAGTTCAAAGGATGTCGCGCTTCGCTAGCTTTGCTTCCGAGGTACCTTCGTGGAGCTCTAGGAATTTCTCCCAGAGATCTTTTGCGGAATCGTAGCTTCCGATCCGGCTTACCTCCTAGGGCAGCAGAACGCTGAGCAGGTGGAATTTCGCCTTTCCGTTAGCCATGAAATCGGCCTGCTCTCACTTCGTCCAGTTGTACTCTTCTTTGTCTTTTGGCTTTTCATATCCATATTTCATTATTAATAATATATCAAATTCAGTTTTAAAAAATACCTCCATTTTTCGCTTCCACGTAGCAAAATCTCTGTCGAACTTTGGAGGATGAATGTTCGCGCCGGCCATTGTCCTGATCTTTGTGCTTCAGACGGTGGTTAGTCCCTCTGAGGCTGTTGGGCTCTGATACTACTTGTTGGTGCAGTGGGGACCGGCAAGAGGGGGGTGAATTGCCTGCAATAAAAAATTATACCCTCCTCAAACTTTCAACTCTAAAATAAAAGCAACACTAATAATAAAAATAGTTAACAGAAAAGAAAAAGAGAGATGACTCAGCTATTTGACTTGGTTACAACCGAGACGGTTATTAATCAAAGGCGGTGGAAAGGCGCACTAAAAGAGTCTCCTTCTTTGAAGGTGGAGAAACCTTTTACACTTTAAGAGCACAGAGGTTGCTTGAAAAGGAATTACAGAGTTGATGCTTTCGTTATACTTGAACAGCTATTCGAGACCCCTTTATATAGGGGTTCCAAGACTTATCAGATAACCTGATTTTCGGGATCAGGTTTTGACTCGAGAGGGATCGGTCGACAGATCTCCAGGTTGACCGAACCTGCTATACCTGCCCAGCCTTCCGTCCAGGTGCAGTCTCTGTGGATCGAGCTTGGGTTCAATCGACCGATCCTTGTGTTCGGTCGACCGATCAGCCAACGGCCTCTCTGAGCTGGCTCGATCAGTACGCTCGACTAAGTCTTCTGATTTATCTCCGGTTTGGTCGACCGATCAGCCATTGGTTGCTGACGTGGCTGCTGATGTGTCTCCAACGGCTGGCTGCTGATGAAAGGGGGTTCGGTCGACCGATCAGAGGGTTCGGTCGATCGAACACTTGTCAAGTCAACTTCCCGGTTGACTTGCTATGGTTCGGCTTGCTTGGGTGATTTCGGTCACCCGGAATAGGGCTCACCCGAACCCAGTTCTCGGCCTTCTCCTCGAGCAGTCTTCCATCCCGGCTTTACGTCCCTCAAACGCCGCGCACGTTCTTCACACCCACCGGTGTACTCTTCCGTAGCTCTCTCGTCCTTCGGACGCACCAAGCCCGTCGGCTTCCTTCTCGTGCCGTCCTTCTCACTAGCTACGTCTTCCGCTTGACTTCCTGCGCTCCTAAGTTCCTGTACACTTAGACACAGGGATCAGACAAACAAGACCTAACCTAAACTTGGTTGATCACATCAAAATAACTACGGGGTCCAACAGATACTTTGTGTGGCCGGATACAAAGAGAAGGAGAAGAAAAAGAGAAGTAGGGATTGCATCTATTCTTATTCTATTGCTTGTGTGGCCGGATCTCTCCCCTTTTCTTTCCCCTTGCTCTCTTTGGTTCCTTGGTGGTGGTGGTGACCGAATACTAGAGAAGGAGGAGAAGCTTTTGGGTGGTGTTCATCTTGGAGGATAGTCGCCCACACGACGTCCAAGAGGAGGCGAGGAATACGGTAGAAGATCTTGAGGTTATTAGCATACAAAGAAAAGGTATAACTAGTAATTATTTTCCGCATCATGCTAGTTATTTTTTCTTTATAAGAATTCCAAACGCAAGAGACATTAGATTCTAGTTTTTAGAATTTGTAATTCGAGTTGTGTTTTTTTTGTTTTTCGAATTTGTGATTCGATTGTTCTTTTCGGTTAAACCTAATGTTATTTTAGGAAATTAAATATTGAATTTCTATTAAAGGCTTTGTCGAGGCAGTGGTGGATGATCCCATACCCAAGAAGGCCTAGTGCCTCGCCATGTTTGACCTGGGAGCCGATTTTAGAAATAAATATTTAATCAACTTTATAACATAGGTGGATTTGGATCAATAGTGTTAAGTTCCACTTATGATCCAAATCTAAACCATTAAGAACAGATAAGTTAAATTTGGAATCAATAATGTTAAGTTCCATTTGTGATTCCTAATTTAATTTCTAAAGAACACAATAGGTTGTTTAGGAAAGGTTTAACACTTGTACAAAATTTTTGTACAGTGGAATCGGTACGATCTTCCTAGGACCAACCAACACTAATTGAGGCTAGGCAAAGCAGTCCTAGTAGACACTAGTAGGTGGAAAGTCCTAGTTGTGACTAGGCAATGAAATTCTAGTCCGTGGGACAAGGTAAAGTCTTGGTAGGTCGAGAGCATCAGGTGAAATCATAGGGTCGAGGACACTAGGTGAAAGGCTTGGTGGTCGCGGACACCAAGCGAGCTAGAAATCTTAGGGTCGAGGACATTAGGTGAAAGTCCTGAAGTCTTGGATGTTGATGTTGGTGCAATATTCCCTAGGCCAAGGTTGACCTGGTTGACTGAGCTTGAATTGGTTCAAGCTCGAGTCTTGATGTTTGAGTTTCGATGTTTGACAATACATGGAGACGACACATTGAGATTGCAGGTGCAACTGTTCATGTGGGGAGATTGTGAAGGAGAGTCAAGTAGGTCAAGGTTGACTGGATACTTGACTAGAAAATCCTTGTGAGTGAAGCCAGGTGAAAGTCCTAACTGGGAGGTTAGACAGAGTTGAAAGTCCTGGTGAGTGAAGTGAGGTGAAAGACCTAGTAAGTGAAGCTAGTCAGTATGGAAAGTCCCGGTGAGTGAAGCCGGGCAATTGGAAAATCCTGGTGAGTGAAGCCAGGTGAAAGACCTAGTGAGTGAAGCTAGGCAGAAGAGAAGTCCTAGTGAGTATGGAAAGTCCCGGTGAGTGAATCCGGGCAATTGGAAAATCCTGGTGAGTGAAGCCAGGTGAAAGACCTAGTGAGTGAAGCTAGGCAGAAGAGAAGTCCTGGTGAGTGAAGCTAGGTAGAAGGGAAGTCCTGGTGAGTGAAGCCAGACACGGGAAATCCAGATGGATCATGGTTGATCGGACACCTGGTGGAGATAAGTCCAAGTGGGTCAAAGGGATTGACCAGACACTTGGCACGAGGAGAAAAGTCCAAGTGGGTCAAAGGGATTGATCGGACACTTGGTGAGGGAGTCCTAGCAGGTCGGGGGTGACCGGATGCTAGGCATGATGTACCAACAGGTCACGATTGACCGGATGTTGGTTTAGGAGACTTTGGACTTGGTTTTGGGCAAAAACAATGAGCTGGATCGATCAGCCGATCGATTGACTCATGCCCAATCGATCGGTTGATCGATTGGGTGAGTCCCAGCGACAAGCCTCGTCCCAATCGATCAGTGGATCGATTGGGAGAAGCTCGCGATTGCACAGAATAGCTCTGGATCGATCGACCGATCAATTCAGAGCCTCTAATCGATCAGGCGATCGATTGGGAGCTGCGATTTCGCGCGATAAGCCCTGGATCGATCGGACAATTGATCCAGGCAATTCCCGAGAGCACAGAGGCGCTCTGGATCGATCAGCCGATCGATCCAAAGCCTCCCCAATCGATTGGGAGCAATCCAATCGATTGGGATTCGACCGTTGGCGCTGGATAAAGACGTTGGCGTGCGATTTCGTCGATAGAACTCTCGGCTTTCTTCTCCAGCGACACCAGCGATTCCACAGCTTCTCCACAGAGTTCTCATCGCCAGTTCTTGAAGATTCTTGGAGGCTTGTGTTGGTGCACGTACAAGTCAAGAGGCGAGGAAGAAGTTAGGGTTAGGGTTTCTTGTGCAAACTTGTAAGATCTTATTGTATTTTGTTTCCCTTTCCTTTCTTCTTGTACTGAGAGCTTGTAAGACTTCTCCGCCTTCGGTAGTTACCGAGAAAGAGTGTTTTTATAGTGGAGGGTGAGTGAGTGTGTGGATCCTTGGATTAGTCACCTCTTCTTGAGGTGGATACCAAGTAAATCCCTAGAGTTAGTGTTGTGTGTTTGTTTCTTGTATTTCCGCTGCACATCATCCCAAGAAATGAGCAATGATGAGCACGAGATCGCGCCGAGCTATTCATCCCCCCCCTTAGCTACATTTTCGGTCCCAACAAGTGGTATCAGAGCAAGGACGCTCTTCACCGGAATCATCGCCGGAAGGGGCAACAAAGCTAGAGGGTGAAGAAGTTGGAGCAAAATTCTTCAAGTCAAAGATTTCATCAAGCTCAAATTCAAATGGAATTCCAAGATGGACTTGGATTCGATACAAGGGTGTCTCCACCGTTCACAATGACAAGCTTCGATTTTTGGAAATTAAGAATCGAGAATTTTCTTATGATGGAGATAGAGCAATGGTTTGCTCTCATGGAGGCTTCAAGGCTCCAAGAAATTTAAAGGGCAAAATCCTCAAAAAGAGCAAATGGAGCCAAGAATAAACTCAAAGGTGCGAGGCGAATGACAAGGTAACCAAATTATTGGTTAATTTATTGCCAAGCACCATTCTTTGCAAAATTGGAGAATTTGAAGATGCAAAGGAATTGTGGAGCAAGTTAGCCAAATTTCATGAAGAACCCTCCACTGTACCGAATCAAGAGAAATCCAAAGAGGGCAACTCATTGGAGCGAGACCAAGAGAAAGAGGACTCCGAAGTTGAGAGATGCTCAACTTCCGAAGAAGAAGAAGTCCAAGAAGCCTCATCTTCAAAGGAATACAATGAAAAGGGCAAAGAGGGAGCATACTCTTTGTTCCATATACAAGATGAAGATGAAGAAGCCTCCATCTCTAGGATTGAGGGGGAGCGACTTTCGGTGACACCGGATCAAGAAGAAGGAGAAGTCTCCACATCCGGGTCAAGAGAAGAAGAGGATGAAGAAGCTTTCACCTCCATAAGTCAGGTCAAATATATTGGAGGAGTATCAATTTCGAATCAAGAGGAAGCCTCTACCTCCGGATCCAAAGGAGAAGATGCCACCCCTACATGTGAAGGTATAAATATTTCAATTAAAAATAAAAAATCATATCATATGTTTTGAATGTAGGGAACATGGGCACTACAAAAGCAAGTGCCCTAAATTGATCAAGAAAAAGGGCCAAGTGGCACCTAAGGGCAAGGGGAAGCCAAAGGAGACTGCCCCCACTACAAAGAAGAGAAAGGAGCACATTGTGTGCTTCTTTTTCAATCAAAAGGGACACTATCGTAGTCAATGTCCCAAGGGGAAGAAAGCGGTCAAGACTCAAGGAGGAAGCACAACTCAATGTGGAGCCTCCAAGGTAAAACGAAAGGTATCATTTATTGAGCCTACCCCTTTAAATAAGGGAAAAAAGCATGCTAACTCAAGTTTTTATCATTTTAATGTTATTTACCATAAGAATAGAAAGCATGATAGCATTAAGGAAAAACATGTAGCTCTTCATGCTAAAACTACCACACCTAGATCTAAGAAGGTAGATAAAAATTTAGGCAAGAATTCTAAGGATTATAGTTATAAGCCTAGAAATAAATATGCTCAAGGATTCATTGAAAAACCTAATACTAAGGATTTAATGATGGAAAATCAAGTCTTGAGGTCAAGACTTGATAAATTAGAAAAGACCCTAAATAGGATGAAAAATATCCTAGAAGGGCAAAATGAGCATACCTTAGGTTTAGCAAAACAAGGGTCATCCAAGGGCCATAGGGGTTTGGGATACAAACCTAAAACCAAAAAGGATGTGTCTTCTTACCATAGAGTTCCATATAGTTATGGAACTAACCCTAGGTCTAAGGGTCAAGTCAAGGATATTAGGGAGGGTATCCCTAAGAGTATTTTTGCAACAAACGTGACTAAGACTTCTAAGAAGTCTAAGAAAGTCACAAAGAAGGTCACAAGGGAAGAAATTCCTAGAGTTGACCTAGAAAATGTAACCGAGGCTTCTAAGAAGCCTAACAAGGTCATTAGGAAGGTATCTAGGGAAGTTATCCCTAGTGAGTACCTAGAGCATCCAAGGAGCACCAATAGAGTTTGAGTTCCTAGGAGCATTTTCTCTATCCCATAGATAGGTTAAAGAGTGTCAACTCCGATTAGAAAGGTAGTTAACCCAACTTTGATGAAGTTGACACTCGGAGAGCATTTTCAAGGTTACTCTTGGAGAGAGTAAAATGTGTCATATTTTGAGAAATTGGATGTAATTTTAAGTGACACAAATTGGGAAAATCATAAGAACTACCAAGTTGAGATTTTGGTATGTTCTTAGGGAATTAAAGGCAATCTAGGCCTTAACTCAAATTGTTACTCTTTTGGAAGAGAAAATTGTGCCAAAATTTGAGGAATATGCTTAATTTAAATTGACACAAAATTTATAAAAGCAAAAGAAGTGTCAAATTGGATTTTGGCATTTTCTTGGGAAATCTTGGGTAATCTAGTTTTAAACTTTAAAATTAGCTAAGATTTAAGGATACTTAGATAGTTATTCTAGGTATTTTATTTATGCTAATTTGTCATGCTTTGTTTGCTCATCATATGTCATGACATCATTCTTGCACTCATGCCTTATTATGAAAAATACAAAAATACCATGTCATGTCATACATACTTCATGTAGTTATAGGAAATTTTCTTTTGAAAATTATTTATCTTTGATGTATGCCATAACGCATCATGCATTATTTCAATTCTTTGCAAACTATGGACAAATGGTATTCATTAACAAGTAACATCCTTGGTGGATGTTCCTAACCTCAAAATGCCTAGATCGATATGCATGAACCCTAGATTAGGGCAAAACCAAAGTTTACATCTCACTAAAGAACTATAAAGTGACTTGTATATGGTTTCATACACATTAGATACAAGTGAGATGTTAGGGTGATGAACAAAACTCAAGGTGTTGATTAAGTGCATTCTTTTGAGTTTTAAGTTCATCAAAACAACACTAGTTATGTATTTTCCAATCATTGGGAAAAGCTAATGTACAAGTCATGTGCATTGAGCCCAAAGAATATGGTTGGATATTGGTTTTGAAAATGATTTTAAATATACTTTGGAAAACCTTGATGAAGGCTATCTTTTGATAGTAATCATCATTAAATAGTTGAACACAAACTTGGAAGAAAACACTAAAGTTTTTACAAATTCTCAAGTTTGTGTCAATCTTTGAAAATAGAAAGTATTTTCATAGAAAACTATTTTTCCTTGATAAAGTATACCCTAAATAATGTCTACATGAATTTTCATGATTTTTGAAATTTTGTAGAATTTTCTAGGGGTTTCTGAAGTTGACTGAAATGAAATTTCAGCAACTTCAGACCTTCAATCGATCACCCGATTGATTGAAGGGTCTCAATCGATCGGGCGATCGATTGAGAGTGAGCTTCTCACGAACAGAAGCTCACTGGATCGATCCACCGATCAATCCACACTAGCTGAATCGATTAGTGGATCGATTCAAGCAGGTTCAATTGATTAGGACCCAACTCCAATCGATTGGGGATGCTGATTTTAGCTGGAAAAGCTTATTTTCAGCATTTTGAATAATTTTTAGTCTATAAAACCATTCCTAACCCCTCAAAACATATTTGTATACATTTAGGGGGAGTTTTCATGATGAAAATAAGGATGGATTGGTCAAGGAAGACTAAGTAGAAGTTTAGGTTGAGGTTTGGTTTCAATATTGAATTTTTGAATCTCAAAACTTCTAAATTTAGGTTTCCTAAAGGTTTAGGGATTCCAAGTCATTGTTGGTGCAATGACAGAAGTTACGTGCATGTCTTTAGGGGTAGTTACTCTTTAAGGACATGAAAATCTATTTTTCATACACCTTGGGAGGTGGTTAACCTTCCTTAGCGTAAATGCTCAAGGTTGGGCATTTGCCTACAATGGAGAGTGGATATCTTCATTGTTCACGTGGTATATGCTCATGGATGAGCATTTGATGAAAGTGAAGGGTATGGGACCTTCATTTGAATCGTGTATGAATATACCAAGTGGTATATGCTCAAGGTTGAGCGTTAAGAATAATGAAGGGTATGGGACCTTCGTTATTATGTTGTGAACAACGAGTGAAGTTGTGAACAACGTTGGGTAACTCTTCAGGGGGAGAGTTTTTGATGTGTGCCAATAGAGGGAGAATGCAGGGTTTAAGTTAGGCCTTCATTACCTAAGAGGGAGCTTGCCCTCTAGAAAAGGAGGAGAATGGAGGGAATCCTTATTCATATATTAACATGAAGGAGGTTGAGGCTCTGAGATTAGCCTAAGTTAAAGGAGGTATTGTTAAACATCAAAAAGGGAGAGATTGTTGGTGCAATATTCCCTAGGTCAATGTTGACCTGGTTGACTGAGCTTGAATTGGTTCAAGCTCGAGTCTTGATGTTTGGGTTTCGATGTTTGATAATACATGAAGAAGACACATGGAGATTGCAGGTGCAATTGTTCATGTGGGGAGATTGTGAAGGAGAGTCAAGTAGCTCAAGGTTGACTGGATACTTGACTGGAAAATCCCGGTGAGTGAAGCCAGATGAAAGACCTAGTGAGTGAAGCTAGGCAGTATGGAAAGTCCCGGTGAGTGAAGCCGGGCCATTGGAAAATCCTAGTGAGTGAAGCCAAGTGAAAGACCTAGTGAGTGAAGCTAGGCAGAAGAGAAGTCATGGTGAGTGAAGCTAGGCAGAAGGAAAATCCTGATGAGTGAAGCCAGGTGAAAGTCCTAGTGAGTGAAGCTAGGCAGAAGAGAAGTCCTAGTGAGTGAAGCTAGGCAGAAGAGAAGTCCTGGTGAGTGAAGCTATGCAGAAGGGAAGTCCTGGTGAGTGAAGCCAGGCACGGGAAATCCAGATAGATCAAGGTTGATCGGACACCTGGTGGAGATAAGTTCAAGTGGGTCAAAGGGATTGACCAGACACTTGACACGAGGAGAAAAATCCAAGTGGGTCAAAGGGATTGACCGGACACTTGGTGAGGGAGTCCTAGTAGGTCGGGGGTGACCGTATGCTAGGCATGATGTACCAACAGGTCACGGTTGACCGGATGTTGGTTTAGGAGACTTTGGACTTGGTTTTGGACAAAAACCATGAGCTGGATCGATCAGCCGATCGATTAGCTCATGCCCAATCGATCGGCTGATCGATTGGGTGAGTCCCCACGACAAGCCTCCTCCCAATCGATCAGTGGATCGATTGGGAGAAGCTCGCGATCGCATAGAATAGCTCTGGATCGATCGGTCGATCGATTCAGAGCCTCCAATCGATCAGGCGATCGATTGGGAGCTGCGATTTCGCGTGATAAGCCCTGGATCGATCGGATGATCGATCCAGGAAATTTCTGAGAGCACAGAGGCGCTCTGGATCGATCGACCGATTGATCCAAAGCCTCCCCAATTGATTGGGAGCAATCCAATCGATTGGGATTCTACCGTTGGCGCTGGATAAAGACGTTGGCGTGCGATTTCGTCGACAGAACTCTCGGCTTTCTTCTCCAGTGACACCAGCGATTCCACAGCTTCTCCATAGAGTTCTCACCGCTAGTTCTTGAAGATTCTTGGAGGCTTGTCCTGGTACACGTCCAAGTCAAGAGGCGAGGAAGAAGTTAGGGTTAGGGTTTCTTATGCAAACTTGTAAGATCTTATTATATTTTATTTTCCTTTCCTCTCTTCTTGTACTGAGAGCTTGTAAGGCTTCTCCGCCTTTGGTAGTTACCGAGAAGGAGTGTTTTTATAGTGGAGGGTGCGTGAGTGTGTGGATCCTTGGATTAGTCACCTCTTCTTGAGGTGGATACCAAGTAAATCCCTAGAGTTAGCGTTGTGTGTTTGTTTCTTGTATTTCCACTGCACATCATCCCAAGAAGCGAGCAACAATAAGCACGAGATCGCGCCGAGCTATGCACCGCCCCTCTAGCTACATGTTCGGTCCCAACAGTTGAGCAAAAGTTCAAACGGTTTAGAGGATTGACTTGGTAAAAGGTAATCTCTCCTGAGAGGAGTAAGTTAGGACACATTCCCCGTAGAGGGAACAGTATGTTGGTGCAGGGAGCACCAGATGATCGAACTTAAGTTTTGATAATGGCAAAGACTTCAAAAATTAAGATGTCTTATGATCTAATAAGTGTGACTGAGCTTGCAGGAAAGTCCTAAGTGTTCTTAGGAAAAAGTCCTAATAAATTCTAGACAAGTGGAAAACCCTAGGGGGAGGTAACGCTAGGTCCTAGTGGTGGTAACCTTAGGTTCTGGAAAGTACTAACTGCGGTTAGGCAATGAAGTCCTGGTCCGAGGACTGGGCGAAGTCTTGGTGGGTCGAGGACTTTGGGTGAAATCTTAGAGTCGAGGACTCTAGATGAATATCTTGGGGGTCGCGGACACCAGGTGGAAGTCTGGACGGGTCATGGAGAGGACAATCAGCATGAAGTCCTCGAGTCTCGGATGCTAAGTAAAAGTTTAGACGGTCTAGAGGACCGGTCTGGTAAAAGGTAAACTCTCCTGAGAGGAGGACGTGTTCCCTGAAGAGGGAATAGTAGGCGTCGATCTGACTTAGAGTTTCAACGAAATTCAAAGTCAGAACCGTATAGTTCGAAGGTTGTCAAAACTTATCTTTAAATATAATTTGCCTTTTACTCTAACTCTATTTTGCAAGAAACTAACAATTTTGTAGGTTTAGATTTTTGCCTTATTCAGTCGACTGAACTTCTGGATCGGTCGACCAAACCCCAGAGATCATATCAGCTTGCAGCTATGTTTCGACCAAGGATCACGGTCGATCGAACGTTGGGTCCAGTCTACCAATAAGTGGATAAGAAGCGGCTTGATTGAGCTGGGTTGATCAGACTAGATAAGCTGAGGAGCAATGGTGGATCGATCGACCGAATGACGGGATCAGTCGACTGAACGAAGACTCATCCGAAGTGGTAGAATTTGGATGGACCGATTCAAGTAGGATTGGTCGACCGATCCGGAGGATCGATAGATCGATCAAAGTCGAATCAAACCTGATTCCGATATCAGTGGATCTGAATCAGGCTCAACTTGACTATAAAAGAAGGTCTCGACCCAACAGTTCAGACAACAAATTCCAAGCATCTTCATCTTCTACGCACTTCTCCGAAAAGATCTCTACGACACCATAACTCTACTCCGATGATGATTACGCAAAAGATCCATCTTTCCAAGTCATAGTATTGTCTTTTTGGTTAAGTTATATTCAAAGTGTAATCATTCTTGTAACTTTCCGAATCTTATAGTGGTTGTCTTATGAAAACTATCAATGATCATAGGCCTTGGAATAGGAGTCGTCACGAGCTCCGAACCAAGTAAATCCTACTTGTGTTTGTGATTGTGTTTTATATTTTTTGATGCGTTTCATTCTGTGCTTTGGAAAAAAGGCAAAAAGGGCAAAAAAAGCCATGAGTGTTTTTCACGCCCCCTCTAGCACATCTCGATCCTACACAGTAGGCGTCGGCTCGACCTAGAATTTCAGCAAAACTCAATGTCAGGAATGGATAGTCCGAAGATTGTCGAAAACTATCTTACTTACTTGTTATTGCTTGGTTTTCTAACTCTCTGGTGCAGGTGATTGAAACTATATGATAACTAAAAAGTAGGGCTCCAGGCACTCGGTGCCTGTCCAGGCACCTGGAGGCCTGAGTGGCCGGAGTTGCTCCAAGCACCCGGGTCAAGGGCTTCGAGGGAACACTCGGGCAACCAGCCTCCGTCATCGCAGGCACCCAGAAGGTCCAAACACCCAAAGTTGCTCCAAGCGCTCGGATCGGAAAAATTCATCCACAGGTTGAGTTGGATCGCGTCGACTGGTCGACCCATGTCAGCGGTCCAAGCTCCCAAAGGTGGTCTGGGCACCCTAACATAGATAAACTTCCTGGATGAAATTTCAACAAGGTGCAGCCACGTCAACCTTGTGGGGATGCCCGGGGAGGGATCCAGGCGTCCGAAGCAAAAAGAGGGTTCGACCAACAGCTCCAGCACATCAATTCGAACGACTTTCGCTCTTGTGCGTTGTTTCAGAAGCTCACAACGATGCCCAAACACTGCTTTGCCAATCGAAGTCAATGTTGGGGCAATCCCAATGGTCCGTGTGACCATGTGGTTTGGTGTTTGGGCAAAGGGTTTAAGTTAGGTTCACCCTTGTATTTAATATATGTATTTGAGTTGTGCAGGTTTGCAGGATACACATATGACTTAGGTTGATGGCTTCGGGTCTGGTGAAGGATGGAGCATCCGAGGAATCATGGACAATGCAGCAAGGATAAAGGCTGAGGGAAGCGACTTCGAGGCATACGCGTAGGATGACATTGGGACGAGCAGCGGGCTTGGGTGCATCCGAGGGACGAGAGCCAAAGGAAGTAGGCTTGAAGGCAAGAGGTCAAGACTGCAAAAAAGTGTCAAGTGAGTCATAAGAGTGAGGGTCTAAGTGTTGAGAGATTGTACTCGAGTACTAATCGACTGGTACAGTCGACTGGACAGTCTACTGGGAGTGAATAGAATGTTTTTGTTTGCTCGTCCAGTGTGGAGCAGTCGACTGGTACTTTCACCAGTTGACTGGTATCGAGCTGTTGGGTTATAACAGCCGAATCTCTATAGTGGACAGTCGACTGATACTTTCACCAGTCGACTGGTAGGCGGATTTTCCAACCCGTGGCCTATATAACCAAGGCTTTGGAGCTTGGTTAAGGTTGACGAAATAGAGGTGGTTAACCTTTATTAATAGTCTACCTGTGCCCTAACGTCTCAAGTGATCTTGTGAGAGTTGTGTTGAGGTTTTTCCACCCATAAGGAGCTATGTGAGCTAGCCAAAGTTTGTCGGGGAGTCATTCACCGACGGATCAGCATCGCCCATCTTACGGATAGCCATGGAGTAGGAGCAAGTTATCTCCGAACCACGTAAACAAACGTGTTAGCGGTTTGCATTTCCCTATTGTCTTTAGATTAGTTTTCTTGTTTATATTTGTATTCATATTTGTATTTGTTCTTGTATTATTCCGCAGCGTAACTAACGAATACGTAGGAATCAATCAATTTGGGGGTGTCATCTATTCAACCCCCCTTCTAACCGGCCATACAAGATCCCTTAACAGTCAAGAAGCTTTAGATCTATAGTTATCAGTAACTTTTAAATATTTGTATCTATATTATAATTAGATATCCATTGTAATACTTCAAATTGATAGTGGATTGTCCAACGAAAATGATCAACGATCACGGGTCTTGGAGTATGAGTCGTCACGGGTTTCGAACCAAGTAAAACCAACTGTGTCAACAGTTTTTCTTTTACTCTTTCTTTCCGTTGCATATTCTGTAATTTCTAAAAAATGTGAAAAGTCACGAGAGTTATTCACGCCCCCTCCCCTCTTGCACATCGGTCCTACATCATACACACTACATAAGCATGGACTGATTAGAACTTTATCCCATGGAATCACCTCAATCTTATTACAATTACACTACAAGAAATAATCAGTCATTAATCAGTCGCAAATGCATTTAGCGACCGATTAGCGATTAAAATTTTTGGTCACTACATATTCGGTTGCCAACATCATATTAGTTGCCGAATTAATTTTCCTTATCTAAATTAGCGATGAAAATAAAATTTCCGTCGCTAAATGCATTTGCAATTGCTAATTTTAGCAATTGAAATTTAGTCCAAATTTTACTAAAACAACCCTAAAAATATTAAAATAATACCAACACCATTACATTACATAATTTAAATCAAAAATATTAAACAAAACAACATTCAAAATTCCGCTTACATTCATACTCCAATCAAAATAATACCAACACCAATCATCAATATCATTACTAATCAAAATAATATTATTAACGGCATCCAAATGTACACAATTACAGTATCAATACTTGTCAAAATTTAATTTACTAACAACATCCAAATGTACATTACATATATTATGTAAGTACTCAGGGATAGTTTTAATGTGGTCAACAAAGTTTAGTTAGAACCTATTGTGTTTGATTCTTGTGCCTAAGTGTGCAGGAGTTTAAGAATACAAGAAGTTGAGTAGAAGACGTAGCTAGCGAGAAGGATGACATGGGAGAGAGCCGACGAGCTCGGTACATCCAAGAGACGAGATGCTGCGGAAGAGTACACTGGTGGACGAGAAAGATGTGTGCGACGTTCGAGGGACAAGAAGCCGAGGAGGAAGCCAACTTGAGGAGAAGGCTGGAAGATAGGTCTGGGTGAGCCCAATTTCGGATGGACGAAATCACCCAATTGATCAGAGCAGCGGAAGAGCCAACGGGGGAACTGCGGAGTTGCTGGAGGTGCCCTCAATGTGGTTGGAGGTATCTCCGCGCCTTTTTGTGGAAAGACGCCTTCAACCACCCATGCAAGGGGCCTTCAACCCTTTAAAGACACCTTAGACTGGGTAAAATATAACCGTTAGCGAAGATAAACCTTATCTTTGCTTGCCTCACTGGATGCACCTTCTAACCTCGGATAAAATTTTTCAAGGGCTATAAAAAGACCCATAGACCTACGACATATTCAACAACTGAATAATAACTTCTGTATTAACTTTCCCAGTCATTTCTGAGCTATCAACGTGTGTTAAAAGTTTCTCCGCCTTTAACGAAGGAATTTCTTAGTGAGCTTTTCAACGCCTTGTATTAACAAGCACCTAGGTTATAACCTAGTAAAACTTTGGCCTTTTACCTTATCCTTTAAGTTATTTTCATTAATGTTTATTGTCTATATATTTGCTTAATTTAATTGTGCATCCTTGCTAAGAAAAACAAGAGATTCATTTTAACTTTGATTGTAGGCAATTCACCCTCCTCTTGTTGGCCCCGCTGCATCAACAATTGGTATCAGAACCTAACTACTTCAGAAGGACTAACCGTCGACTAAAGTATAAAGACGATGGCCGGAGCTAGCATCTACCCACCAGTATTCGAGGGGGAGTTCGCGTTTTGGAGGCGTCGAATGGAGGTATACTTTAAAATCGATTTCAATATTTTACTAACAATTAAGTATGGTTTTGATATACCCAAAAGTGAAGAAGGAAAAGAACTTGAGGAGCATCGATGGACTGAGAAGCGGTGCAACGAATTTTTGGCAAATGGTAAGGCTGAGTTCCACCTTATAATCATTCTGCCTACTCAGGATCTTGATAGAATTAGCAAATACAAAAGTATAAAAGAACTCTAAGAAAAGTTCTTAAAGCTCTACGAAGAACCAAAAGAAGTCGAATCCAACTCCTCGATGGACACCGAGTCATCGTCAGAAGAATCTGAGACCAAAGAAGTTACTAGAACAACTATTATAGCCAAATATCTACCTGAAGACAATGAAAGCTCGTCCGAGATGAGCATTGATGAAGGGGCAGAGTCTTCAGAAGAGAGCATCGATGAAGGGAGAGGAACATCAGAAGAAAACAGCTATGAAGGAGGAGTATCAGACAACGAAATCATAACGATAAGTAAGGTACATTCCCGACCTCCTGAGGAATTATTTGAATTTATTAAAATACTTTCTAAAAATATAGTAGATTTAGAAAAAGAGAATGCAAAGTTAAAATTGACTTTAACAAATGCATGCAGTCGGGAAGACTTTGATAAATTGAAATTTAAAAAGGATAAATAAAAAATAAAATAGAACAACTAGAAAAAAATAATTCATGTTCAAATTCTTTACATGCTCTAGAAAAAAATTACAAATATCATCAAAAGTTTAACTGGTATTTTAGATACCATAAGGGCCAAATTATAAAAGTGAAAAGATAATTAATTCCTAGAAAATATTTGATTAACCCAGTAGGACATAATTTATTTTGAGCTCATAAATCTTATTTAGATAATTAAATAAATTTTTATTTGCATGACTAAATTATCTTTATCTTATTAGACAAAGTAATGCATGCTAGAAATTTAAATGTATTTTGCAGACTTAAATTTTAAAAATCTTATTCTTCGGTGATAAGACATAACATTTTTTATTTTTACAAATACTTTTAGAAAAATAGTCTTCTAGTACTGTTTGTAATATACCTCTAAAAGTATTTGTTTAAACACTTTATTATATTTTTCCCTAATTTTTGTTATGATCAAATGGGGAGAAATAGGTACAAGTTTAGGGGAAGGTAAGATTTAGAATTTTTACTTATTTTGCATGTAATTTGTTTTCACTTTTATTATACCCAAAAGTGAAGAAGGAAAAGAACTTGAGGAGCATCGATGGACTGAGAAGCGGTGCAACGAATTTTTGGCAAATGGTAAGGCTGAGTTCCACCTTATGATCATTCTGCCTACTCAGGATCTTGATAGAATTAGCAAATACAAAAGTATAAAAGAACTCTAAGAAAAGTTCTTAAAGCTCTACGAAGAACCAAAAGAAGTCGAATCCAACTCCTCGATGGACACCGAGTCATCGTCAGAAGTATCTGAGACCAAAGAAGTTACTAGAACAACTGTTATAGCCAAATATCTACCTGAAGACAATGAAAGCTCGTCCGAGATGAGCATTGATGAAGGGACAGAGTCTTCAGAAGAGAGCATCGATGAAGGGAGAGGAACATCAGAAGAAAACAGCTATGAAGGAGGAGTATCAGACAACGAAATCATAACGATAAGTAAGGTACGTTCCCGACCTCCTGAGGAATTATTTGAATTTATTAAAATACTTTCTAAAAATATAGTAGATTTAGAAAAAGAGAATGCAAAGTTAAAATTGACTTTAACAAATGCATGCAGTCGGGAAGACTTTGATAAATTGAAATTTAAAAAGGATAAATAAAAAATAAAATAGAACAACTAGAAAAAAATAATTCATGTTCAAATTCTTTACATGCTCTAGAAAAAAATTACAAATATCATCAAAAGTTTAACTGATATTTTAGATACCATAAGAGCCAAATTATAAAAGTGAAAAGATAATTAATTCCTAGAAAATATTTAATTAACTCAGTATGACATAATTTATTTTGAGCTCATAAATCTTATTTAGATAATTAAATAAATTTTTATTTGCATGCCTAAATTATCTTTATCTTATTAGACAAAGTAATGCATGCTAGAAATTTAAATGTATTTTGCAGACTTAAATTTTAAAAATCTTATTCTTCGGTGATAAGACATAACATTTTCTATTTTTACAAATACTTTCAGAAAAATAGTCTTCTAGTACTGTTTGTAATATACCTCTAAAAGTATTTGTTTAAACACTTTATTATATTTTTCCCTAATTTTTGTTATGATCAAATGGGGAGAAATAGGTACAAGTTCAGGGGAAGGTAAGATTTAGAATTTTTACTTATTTTGCATGTAATTTGTTTTCACTTTTATTATATTACATTTTTTTAACCCTAACTTGAATTTGGGTTGATGCACATCAAAAAGGGAGAGATTGTAAGTACCTCAGGATAGTTTTGATGTGGTTAATCAAGTTCAATTAGGTCATGTTGTGTTTGATCCTTGTGTCTAAGTGTACAGGAGCTTAGAACACAAGAAGTCAAGTAGAAGACGGAACTAGCGAGAAGGATGACACAGGAGAGAGTCGACGAGCTCGATGCATATGAGGGATGAGATACTGCGGAAGAGTACACTGGTGGACGAGAAAGACGTGCGCGATGTTCGAGGGATGAAAAGCCAGGGAGGAAGCCTGCTCGAGGAGAAGGCTGGAAGATGGATCCGAGTGAGCCCAATTTCGGATAGACAAAATCACCCAGACGATTAGAGCAGTGGAAGAGCCAACGGGGAGTTGTAGAGTTGCTGGAGGCATCCTCAATGTGGTTGGAGGCACCTTTGCGCCTTTCTGTGAGAAGGCGCCTTCAACCACCCATGGAAGGCGCCTCCAACCCTTTGAAGGCGCCTTAGACTGGGCAAAATATAATTGTTAGTGAAGATAAAACCTTATCTTCGATTGCATCGCTAGAGGCGCCTTCCACCTTGTTGGAGGCGTCTTACAACCTCGGATAAGATTTTCCAACAGCTATAAAAAAGACTCCTAGACCTAAGAAATATTCAATAACTGAACAACAATTTCTGTATTAACTTTCCTAGTCATTTCTGAACTATCAATGTGTGTAAAAGGTTTCTCCGCCTTCAACGAAGTAGTTTCTTAGTAAGCTTTTCACCGTCTTAAATTAACAACCACCTAGGTTGTAACCAAGTAAAACTCTGACCTTTTACCTTATCCTTTAAGTTGTTTTCATTAATGTTTATTGTCTATATATTTGCTTAATTTAATTGTGCATCTTTGCTAAGCAAAGCAAGATATTCATTTTAACTTTGATTGTAGATAATCCACCCTCCTCTTACCGGTCCTGTTGCACCAACATATTAATCAAAGTTAATTATATTGAAGTTTAATGACATTAATTAAAATCTTCCTTCTTAATTATAGTGTCTCAATTTGTTATCCAATCTTCAAAGTGTTGGTTAGTCCTAAGAAAATCGTACCGGTTCCACTGTACAAAATTTTTTTTGTACAAGTGTCGAACCTTTCCTTAAATAACCTATTGTGTTCTTTAGAAGTTAAATTAGGAATCGCAGACGGAACTTAACATCATTGATTCCAAATTTAACTTATCTGTTCTTAATGGTTTAGATTTGAATCACAAGCGGAACTTAACACTATTGATTCAAATCTACCTAAGTTATTAATTCCATAAATATTAATTTCCAAAATTGGCTTCCAGGACTGCATGGCGAGGCACATGGCCTTCTTGGATATGGGAGCAACCACCACCGCCTAGGCAAAGCCTTTTAAGGAAAGCTAATATTTATTTCCTTAAATAACTCTAAGTTAACCAAAAAGAACAATCGAATCACAAATTCGAAAAAGAAGAAAACACAAACTCAAAAAAACTATTTCGAAAACTATAGAATCATATGCCTCTTGTGTTTGATATTTCCATAAATAACTATACAAAAAAAACTAGTATGATGCGGAAAATAATTACTAGTTATACCTTTCTTTGTAAGCAAAATAACCTCTTGATCTTCTACCGTATTCCTCTTCTTATCTCTGACGTTGTGTGGGCAACGATCTTATGAGACGAGAACCACCAAGCTCCTTCTTCTCCAAGCTAGATTCGGCCACCAAGAATTCTCCATGAGAAGTAGAGGTCCGGCCACCACCACCAAGCTCCAAGGGACGCAAGAAACAAAACCTCCTTTCTCTCCTTCTTCTCCTAGCTTGAACCGGCCACCATCAAGAGCTCCAAGAGGGGATAAAACCGGCCACTAGAGAAGAAGAGAAGAGGAGAGGGAGAACCTCTAAGGGCCGACCACACCAAGGAGAAAAAGAGAGGAAGAAAAGAATAGAGTTGTTAACCATGAATGCACCTCTACCCCCTCTTTTATATTCCTTGGTCTTGGAAAATAAGGAAATTTTAATAAAAACTTCCTTAATTCCTTTGCCATGAAAAAGGAAAAATTATTTAATTAAAAATAATTTTCTTTTCTTAATATCAATGGCCGACCACTTATTTCCCCAAAACAAGGAGAGTTTTAATTAAAACAAAAATTAAAACTTTCTAATTTATTTCCGAAAATTTATAAAAAAATTCTCCAATAATTTTTTCCTTCATGGTGGGTTATAAAAAGGAAATTTTATAAATTAAAATCTTTCTTTTAAACATGTGGATAATTTCCAAAAGGAAAGTTATATCTAAAAATTAAAATCTCTTTTCAATCTACAAATAAGGAAAAATATCAAATCTTTTCTTAATCTTTTGTAGAAACTAATAAAAGAGAATATTTAATTTTTAAAACTCTCTTTTAAATTATGATCATGGTTAAAAAGGAAAGTTTTCTCAAAATTAAAATCTCCTTTCAATCTACAAATAAGGAAAGATTTTAAATCTTTTCTTAATCTTTTGTAGAAAGCTATAAAAGGAAAAATTTAAATTTTAAACTCTCTTTTAAAACCATGATATCCACATAAGAAATAATTTTAATAAAAATCCTTTTTAATATTCTGGTGGTCGGCCACCTAAGCTTGGGACCCAAGCTTTGGCCGGCCACCAACTTGGCTCATCCACTTGGTCTTGGCCGGCCCTAGCTTGGGTTCCAAGCTAGCTTGGCCGACCCCATTAGGATGGGTAAGAAGGTGAGTATGTGGTGGGTATAAATCTCTATATACAAGAGGCTACGATAGGGACCGAGAGGAGGAATTGGTTTTGGTCTCCCGATGAAATTAAGCATCCCGTGTTCGTCCCGAACACATAACTTAATTTCATCAATAATAATTCATTCTACTAAAAAACTATTATTGAACTACCGCACCAATCCCAAATTACATTTTTGGGCTCCTTCTTATTATGAGTGTGTTAGTCTCCCTGTGTTTAAGATGTCGAATGTCCACTAATTAAGTGAGTTACTGACAACTCATTTAATTAATATCTTAGTCCAAGAGTAGTATCACTCAACCTTATCGTCATGTCGGACTAAGTCCACCTGCAGGGTTTAACATGACAATCCTTATGAGCTCCTCTTGGGAACATTATCAACCTAGATCACTAGGACACAGTTTTCTTCTATAATCAACAACACACACTATAAGTGATATTATTTCCCAACTTATCGAGCTCATTGATTTATCGAACTAAATCTCACCCATTGATAAACTAAAGAAATAAATATCAAATATATGTGCTTGTTATTATATTAGGATTAAGAGCACATAATTTCATAATAACTGAGGTCTTTGTTCCTTTATAAAGTCAGTATAAAAGAAACGACCTCTAATGGTCCTACTCAATACACTCTAAGTGTATTAGTGTAATTATATAGTTAAGATAAACTAATACCTAATTACACTACGACCTTCCAATGATTTGTTTCTTTCCATCTTGGTCGTGAGCTACTGTTTATAATTTATAAGGTACTGATAACATGATCCTCTGTGTGTGATACCACATACCATGTTATCTACAATATAAATTAATTGAACATCTACATTTGGTATATATAAATGTAGACACTTGACCAATGTGATTCTTATAAATGTATATACAAAAATTAGACTTTTAGTATACACTCCAACACAAAGTTCTCACAATTCTTCACAGATTTTCTTAATTTGCAATTGCACAACGTACAAATTCCCTTATCGTTTACCTAGCTCCTCCAAAAGTGATGCAACAGAAACAGTTGGTTATAAAAAGATATAGATGTAATGTCATATGATAGTCCTATAAGATAATAAACATAGGATAGATATAGCATTTAGCTCACATGCACCGTCTACATATCATGAACATGAAATTTGTGGCTCAATAAGGTTCAAGACTCCGCTACGGTAGGTATACTGTAGTAGATTTTTTCTATAATGAGAAGCGAGTCCAAGAATATTAGTCATAGCCTCTATTAGTATTTCTTAATTTATTTTGATAATCGATAAAAAAATTTCGTAAGATCAAAATAATAATCTTCATGATTAATTGATTCGAATAGCTAAATATTCTTGATTATAAAATAAAATTGTGTCTCGATACATAACCCATGCATTCAACTACATAATTATTTAAGTTTCCACATAATATTTGAAAAACTAAATAATGAAAAAAGGAAATTCTTCACTCAACAACTAGCAAAAGAGCACATCAAGATAAACAGATAGATAAAAGAATCAAATAAGTCTCAAATCTAACAAAGAACCGTGTATAGCAAACAACTACAAACCAAGCGTAAATTAAATAAGCCCCAATTCAAAGCAGAACTAGTAATTTTAGTAGGGCTACTAATATATAAAAGGGTAACAAATAATCCCTAGATTGTTGTCCAACAATTAATTAAAATAAAAGCTGAATTATTTTTGCAGAGATTGCTTGTAATCATAAATTCTCTTTTCAAAGTATTGAGATTTCCTTTTATTTCCCATTAATCTAAAAACAAAACAAGCTTACTATTTTACATATGGTAGGGCAATCAACAATTCTCAAAGCTATATATATATGTAGTAATATAGACTTCACTCAATAAACCTATTCCAAATGTCAACATTAGAATTAGCTATTTTAAATTCGAATTTTATCAAGAAAGGATTGAGATTTGAGAGGTAAATACCTTAAATATAATGTATGGTTCATTTAGATCAAAGTTAAATTCTTCGGAACTATTAAGGGTCTTGGTAAACATATCAATTAGTCTTGCACGCCCTTCTCGCAGTCTAATTTCATATCTAATTAACTTTGCTTTGAACAAAGTGAAAGCACTGCAAGTAGAAAAACATTAATAACAGATAAAAAGAATATCATGAAAGACTTCAAAATTAGGAGGAGAAAAAATGTTTCAAATTGAGAAAGTTGAGAATTTGAACATATCGTATCCTAAGGAAGATATCTCCAAAGATTCTCACGTTTCTTCACCTTTTCAATCTCAGCCTACATCAAAACTATATTAGTATCCAACAATGAATATCTACAGACAAACTTTTGAGATGTAGCAAATAAAAAGAGCTCCATGAGTTTAATTCTTAGACATATGGTTTGGAGGGTCAGGAATTTGTGTTCATTGTATGAATTTTTTTTTTAAAAAGGGGAAAAATAATGTAGTGGACCTCCAACCTGTCGATTATGTACATATTCCAGTTTAATTCTAAATTTGAATTCCTTTGTCTTTCTCCATTGTGTTCTTTCTTTCTCTATAATGATTTCAAGAAAGCTCTAAATCTTCATTTTGTCGACTCGTATGACTTTGCAAACTAAAATTTGCATCAAATATACTTTAGAAAAAAAAAATTAATTAGGTCAGATAATGTCGAATTAAGTCAAAGTTAGCGTTTAGAATTAAATTAGAATATGTACTCTATCGGAGCTCCACTACATTAGTTTTTCTATTTTTTTTTTTTTAAATTAACATGAACCTTACAAATTCAACTATATTGTATAGTGAATTATGAATGTTATAATAAGTTAATAGAAATATATATTAGAATGAATTAAACACAAAATCTTACAATTAATTTTGACAACTACAGACGATTTTGTTGTCGTTGACGGATGACTTATATTTGGATGAAAGTCAATGCGATAGATGTCATAGAAGAAAAATCTGTTAAGATTTTTTGTAATAAAATTCTGTTACGATTTTATATAACAGAATTCTGTTATGATTTTTTTATAATAGAATTTTGTTGTGATTTTTCATAACAAAATTCTATTACGATTTTATCAGGTATAGGGTTTATGTACTATTTATAAGGATCATTGTAAACCTATTATATAACAACAATCACAAGAATCATTTAATGTGATTCTCTTATGTAGAGAAAATTCTAATAAAACTTCGACCGTTTTTGTGGAGTAGGCACATCGCCGAACCACAATAACTCTTCTTCTTTCTCTTCTTGTTCTTCTCCTTTCTTGTGTTTGCTCTCCTTTTGTATGTCTTTATCTTGTTGCTCCGCGCGATCTCTTTCTCTCTTCCTCTTCTCTTGACCTATAAGGTTGAAAGGTGTTGCCCCCTCTTTGCGCAACAATTGGTATCAGAGTTACAAGTTTTGGTGGATTTCTTCAACATGTCGGGGATGACTTCTGCCAAGTTTGATATAGTGAAGTTTAACGAAATCGGGAACTTCAGATTATGGCAGAGAAGGTCAAGGACTTATTGGTGCAACAAGACATGGCGAATGCACTAAGAGAAAGGAAATGGGAAAGCATGGAGAGATTGGATTAGGAAGAACTTCAGGCGAAGGCAATGACAATAATTAAGCTTTGTCTTACGGATAATGTGATATACCATGTCATGGACGAGGAGCCACCAGTGGCAGTTTGGAAAAAGCTGGAAAGCCGGTACATGTCTCAGTCATTGTCAAACAAACTGTATCTTAAGTAGAAATTATTCGGACTGAATATGACAGAGGGAACCGATCTGAACCAGCACATTAACGTATTCAATCAGATTGTGAGTGATCTAAAGCGGGTTGATGTGAAGATCAAAGATGAAGACAAGGCGCTGATGTTGTTGAATTCTCTACCTTCATCTCCTATGTATGAGAATTTGGTCCTACTTTAATGTGGGGTAAGAAAACTCTTAAATTAGAGGAAATCACAGGTGCATTGCTAAGTTTTCACTAAAGGAAGAAAACAAACGATGAAGTTTTTCAGGGAAAAGGACTTGTGGTAAATAGCAACCAAGAGTGTGGTAGGAGCAAATCTCGACATGGATCTGGTAACAAAAACAAGTCTCGTTCTAAGTTGAGAAGGAAGTAGGTGATCACGTGCTATAAGTGTGGAGATAAAGGTCATATTAAGAGAGATTGTCCAGAGATAAAGAAACATGTTACAGAGAACAAAGGTAGTTCGGCAAAATCTGCAACCATAGTTGAAGAAGAAAATTCAGAGAGCGATGATGGAGATATGTTATCAGTTATGTCGAGTTCAGAGCAGTTGACGGATGCATGAATTTTAGACTCTGCATGTTCATATCATATGACTCCAAACAAGGATGGGTTTTGTTGGTGCAACCTTAGGTCAAGGTTGACCTGGTTGACCTGACTCGAGTTGACCTGACTCGAGTTGTATTTTGATGTTTGACTTAGGAAGATTGTTGGTGCAACCTTAGGTTAAGGTTGACCTAGTTGAGTTGTATTTTGATGTTTGACACTCGTGGAAGAGTTGTATTCTTGATATGGGACAAGAATAGATGTTTGGGAGATTATTGGTGCAACCGTAGGTCAAGGTTGACCTGGTTGACCTGATTCGGGAAAAAGTCCAAGTATGGAGACTTGGCAACGGAAAAGTCCAAGCAGGGAGCTTGGCACTGGAAAAGTCCAAGTATGGAGACTTGGCACTGGAAAAGTCCAAGCAGGGAGCTTGGCACGCGAAAAGTCCAAGTATGGAGACTTGGCACTAGAAAAGTCCAAGTATGGAGACTTGGCACTGGAAAAGTCCAAGTATGGAGACTTGGCACGGAAAAGTCCTAACTGGGATGTTAGGCAATGGGAAAGTCCTAACTGAGATGTTAGGCAGTTGGAAAGTCCTGGTGAGTGAAGCCAGGCAGTGAGAAAGTCCTAACTGGGATGTTAGGCAGTTGGAAAGTCCTGGTGAGTGAAGCCAGGCAGTGAGAAAGTCCTAACTGGGATGTTAGGCAGTGTGGAAAGTTCTGGTGAGTGAAGCCGGGCAAGGGAAAAATCCAGATGGATCAAGGGTGATCGGACATCTGGTGTGGAGAAGTGCTAGCAGGTCAAGGGAGTGACCGGATGCTAGGAATGATGTGCCAACAGGTCAAGGTTGACCGAATGTTGGTGTGGAAGCCTTAGGTCTAGGGCTGAGAAGTTTGGATCGGTCTGGTGACCGATCCAGTGATACTGCGTTTGCCCTGATCGGTCTGGTGACCGATCAGAATCAGATCAGTGGTTCACTGATTGTAATCTGATCGGTCTGGAGACCGATCAGGAGGCAACGCAACCTCGCCAGAAGAAAGCCGTGGATCGGTCTGCTGACCGATCCACGCATGGCCTGATCGGTCTGTGGACCGATCAGGGCTTCGATCGCTACACCTGATCGGTCTGGGGACCGATCAGGTAACAAACAGAAGCTTCATGCGCCTAGGTTGATCGGTCTGCAGACCGATCAGGGTTCTAGCCGTTGCGACGCAACGGCTAGTTTTTCGCTATCTTCTTCGCAGGTATAAAGGGGTCGAGGGCTGCTGCTGCAATTTCTCTCCTTTCTCTTCTCTTCTGCTACTGAGCTGCTGGTGTGCTCTTGAGCTTTGCTGAGCTCTCATCGCTGCTGAAGCTCTGCGTGAGTTTCCTGCTGGTGTTCTAGCTGCTGGATCTGAGAAGCTGCTGCTTCATCAAGGTTCCAGTCGACAACAAGAGGCAAGCAAGTGTTTTACAATTTCTGTTGTTCTTGTTTGTTGTCTCTATTGTTGTACTCCTTTGTTTGCTATTGCAAAAAACTGTGGCGAGGTTTCTCCACCCATAAGGAGTATTTATTAGCCGGGTTTCCGGGGATTCATCCACCGACGGATTGACAGGGCTCGTCCACCTTACGGACACGCCGAGGAGTAGGAGCCCTAATCTCCGAACCTCGTTACATCCTTGTGTTAAGGTTTGGGGTTGAGTACACAGACTCAAAGTTTCAGGAATTTTGTGAGCAGCATGAGATAATGAGGTATTTCTCGGTTTGCATAACACCTCAGTAAAACGAGGTGGCAGAAAGGTTGAACATGATAATCATTGAGAAGGCAAGAAGTCTCAGGCTGAATGCAAGGCTTGCAAAGAATTTTTGGGCAGAAGTGGTTAACATGACATATCATCTCATTAATAGATCACCAAGGGCAGCACTAGAAGGCAAAGCATCAGAGAAAGTATGGACAGGGAATTAAGTAGATTACTTTCATCTTAAAGTTTTTAGATGTCTAGCCTATATGCACATATCTAATGAGGAAAGATCAAAGCTAGATGCAAAGTCAAAGTAGTGTATTTTTCTGGGGTATCAGAAAGGAGTTAAAGACTTTAAGCTTTGGGATCCTAAGACAAACAAGGTAGTGATCAGCAGAGATGTGGTGTTTAATGAGGAAACTATGCTATAACATACTCAAGAAGAAGGAAAGGAAACACCACCAAACAACATGGAGAAAGATGTTATGCAAGTGGAGCTAGAGACTCATGACTCTGATGATTCTAGCTCAGATCATATAGAGCATCACACTATAACTGCTGGTAGAACGAGACGAGTCATAAAACCACCCACCATATATAGATTCGAAGACTTGGTATCTTATGCGTTTATCACTAGTAGCAGAAACCCTACATCTTTTAAGGAGGTGATACACAGCTCTAAGAAGGACAGGTAGACATGTACTATGACAAAGGAGATTGAGTCATTGCATAAGAACTAAACATGGGATCTACTGGAACTTCCTGAAAGAGAGAAAGTTATAAGGTGCAAGTGGATATCCAAGAAGAAAGAAGCAATGTCAGAGGGAGAAGAAGTGAAGTTCAAGGCTCGGTTGGCAGCAAAGGGATATTCACAGAGAAAAAGGATTGACTATGAAGAAATTTTCTCTCCAGTGCTAAGACATACGTCAATTATAATAGTGTTGGTTTTTGGTGGCACATCATGATTTACAGCTGGAGAAATGGATGTGAAGATGACATTTTTTCATGGAAATTTGGAGGGGCAAATTTTTATGTCACAATTTGAGGGATTTAGTCAGCCTAGACAAAAGTGGTTGTTTTGCAAGTTGAAGAGATCATTCTATGGATTGAAACAATCTCCTAGGCAATGATATAAACATTATTCATACATGATTCAAAATGAATATAGGAGATGTGAGTATGACTGTTGCATATATGTGAAGAGTCTTGAAGATGAATAACTGATTTTCTTACTACTATACGTAGATGACATGCTTATTGTTGCGAAGAAGATGAAAGAGGTTAGCAAATTGAAGATGCTACTGAGCAAAGAATTTTACATGAAAAATTTGATAGAGGCCAAGAAGATTCTTGGGATGGAGATTCACAAGGATAGAGTTGCAGGGAGATTATAGTTGTCTCAACATAGCTATATGGAGAAGGTGTTAGATAAGTTCAACATGAAGAATGTAAAGTCAGTGAGCACACCCCTGGTGCATCACTTCAAGTTATCTAGTACACAGTGTTCAAAGACGGATGACGAGATCTAAGAGATGTCAAATGTTCCTTATGCCAGTGCAATTGGTTGTCTGATATATGCCAGGGTTTGCACGAGACTAGATTTAGCGCAAGCAGTTAGTATGGTAAGCAAGTTTCACTCAAATCCTTGTCGATTACATTGGGATGCAGTGAAGTGGATTTTCAGATACTTAAGACATATAACTGATTATGACATCATGTTCAGTAGATAACCGGAAGATCCTTCAGTTGATGAGTACGTAGATGTGGACTATGCAGGAGATTTAGATAACAGGAGGTCTACTACAGGATACTTGTTTACTATGGTAGGAGGACCTATTTGTTGGAAATCTATGATACATTTTATTATTACATTGTCTACTATGGAGTCGGAGTACATGGCAGCAGCTGAAGTAGCGAAGGAAGCTTTATGGCTTACAAGGTTGGTCAGAGAACTGGGTATTCAGTAAGGCAGGGTCAAGTTGTTATGCGATAGTCAGAGTGCTATCTATTTGGTGAAAAATCAAGTATATCATACGAGAACCAAGCACATTAATGTGAGGTTTCACAAGATCAGAGAGTTGATTACCTCCGGGGAAATTCAACTTGAGAAGGTTCACACTGTAGACAATGTTGCAGACATGCTAACAAAGCCAGTGACCACAGAGAAGTTCAAGCATTACTTGAACTTAATCCATATCTCTAGATGTTAGAAGAAGGAAGCCTAAACCCGGAGATCGAGGTGAAGTTTTGTTCAAATACTCGTGTTTTTGAAGGGGTGAATATTCGCCAAGATGGAGATTGTTGATGGGTGGCTCATATTTGGATGAAGGTCAATACGATGGATATCATGAAAGAAAAATCTGTTAAGATTTTTCATAATAAAATTCTGTTACGATTTTATATAACAGAATTCAGTTACGATTTTTCATAACAAAATTCGGTTGTAATTTTTCATAATAAAATTCTATTACGATTTTATCGGATCTGGAGTTTATGCACTATTTATAAGGATCATTGTAAACATATTATACAAGAACAATAACAAGAATTATTAGATGTGATTTTCTTGTGTAGAGAAAATTCTAATAAAAGTTCGATCTTTTTTATGGAGTAGGTACATCATCGAACCACAATAACTCTTCTTTCTTTTCTTCTTCTCCTTCTTCGTATTTGTTCTCCTTTTATACGTCTTTATCTTGTACTCTGCATGATTTCTTTCTCTTTTTTTTTTTCTTTTCGAACCATGAGGATGAGAGATATGGTCCCCTCTTTGTACAACAGATGCACGAATTGTAGTTACATTATGTTGGAAAATCCATCCCTATTCAACGCCAGCCCTGAATTCACACAAACTGACTCGTCTTTAGGACAGAATTAGTCCTATATTATTCGCCCGTGGAAATGAATAAAACAAAACAAAATAAAATAATATGCAAACCGAGGGAGACGCCGCGGGACATGCGGCGCCAAACCACGGGCGCCGGCTGACCGTACCACGAGCGTCACTTACCTCGAAGCGCTTAAGCGAGCGTACATGATCGACGTGGCAAGAAGATGCAATTCTTCACTTTGATTTTTAGTCAAACGGAATTATTTGGCCCATGTGCCCCGGGCTTAATTGAATTGTTACAGAATTGTCAAATCAAATAGAGTCAATTTTCAATGAAATTGAAAGATATACCCTCTCATATAAGGACTTGCTAAATTTTCTAATTTGTCTCCTCAGGATGATGTCATAATTAAAATATGGGATGTTATCGTATCAAATTTTGGAGTCGAAATTTAGTATGATCGAACATAATCTCCTTCATATCTTGGTCATTTGTACTAATGATTAGTAGTCATCTGTGATTTACCTCCTCCGTGTTGACTTAGGGACTGATTAACTGAGATATTAGGGGCGAGCGAATCATCTTTTTTACTACATGCTAAATTTTCTAATTTATTTCTCTATAAATAATAAATTAATTTTTTGATTGATCCCTTTATAAATTGTAATGGTTATCATAGTTAAATAAATATAATTTTGTAACTATTACACTATAAATATTATTGAACATAAAAAATTTGAATGATAGTAGTTACAATTTAAATGTTATTGAATATAATAAATTTGAATTGTATCGGCCAGATTAAGTGGAAAGACCGTGAAATTTTGATTCAAATTTAGTTTGTTCGAACATTATGCAAACATACTTTTTAGACCTGCGTTAACTGTACGTGAAGGACATCAGCGTCTTTTTATTAATTTTTTATTTTTTAAATTTTAGATTAAAAAATTAATATTTCTTCTTATAAATTTTAAATACATTAATATATCTTTTAAATATATTACGAAACACTTAAACTTTTTTCATTTTAAATTTTCCTTTTAACGGAATACTATAACCTAATTAGAAAATTTGAATTATAAAAATAAAATCTTAAAAAATTTTAACTTAAACACTATAATCCGATTGAAAAACCTAAACTCTAGAGGTGCGTTTAAATTTTTTTCATTTTTAATTTTTCTTTTAACTAAATACTATAATCTAATTGGGAAGCCTAAACCTTAGAGCTAAAATTTTAATTTTTTTAGGTTAAATATTATAACCCAATTAAGAAATCTAAACCCTAAGGGTACGTCTAAGTTTTTTCATTTTTAATTAGATTATAATGTTTAGGCTAAATTTTTTTAAGATTTTACTTTTAGGGTTTGCTATAGATTATAATATTCGGTTTAAAGAAATTTTTAAAAAAAAATTAGATGTTTCCGGAATCTACTATTACATTTATCAAATATATATATATATATATATATATATATATATATATATATATATATATATATTATCTTCATATCATTACCTTTTTGCCAAACTACCTAGATAAGTTTTGAAAATTATCAAATCAAGTATGTTAATTTTAAAATTCTCAAATCATGTACTCATTTCCCATATTATTGTTCTCAGTCAAGTTCCTTTTTTAGCCGTCAAATCAATTTTGTTTTTGTTTAGCTGGTTTTGACTAATTCGTGTTAAAAAAATATCGCTATCAATATATTGGATTAAATTAATGTTTAAGGACATTTTCACAATCATGGAAACTAGACAAACACATAGGTAGGGTTGCGCATTCGGTTAAAATTAAATCGACCGAACCGAATAAATCGAAAATCGAAAATCGAATAAACCAATTTTTTTTAAACAAACCGAACCGACCGATTTTCCAAATAGAAACTGAGAAAATCGAACCGAAAAACATTGGTTTATTCAGTTTTTTACTGAATTAATTGATTTGTCCGAATTTTTCCAACATGAACAGAGTATTAAAACAAGTTGAAATACTATTCCAAATTCCATCTTTCTCCTTTTTGCTTTCAATCTTTTTACCATCAATTTCCTCCATCCAGTAAGTAGATGTCACAATATGCAATCATAATTTAGAAATCATACGTGAGCTGGGAAAAGAAAATACAAAGAATGCAAGTATCAATTTCCTCCATCTATGCGACAGCTGCTAGCAGATATCACAATATTCAGAAATCATACATGAGCTGGGATAAGCAAATAGAAAGAAGGAAAGGTTCACATGCCATTTCTAAAATCTGAACAACTCATTAATTATATAAAAAGTGAAGCAAACAAGTCACATTAATGAAACCAACAAATATCCTCATTCAGTTCAGATGAAACCGAACATACATTTCACTCAATCACATAATTGAGTTGTCGCGAAAGAGAACTCTAAAGAAAACTGTCAACAAGAAAATACCACAAAAGCAGCAAAGTCTACTTGTTTGAGACATACAAGAAACTTCACACAATCGTTTGATTACATCAAGATAAAAAATTCATAATTTGGATGGTAGCTTTCATGTATACAGCAGAGAGCAACATCAAAACAAAAAGCAGCAAAGTCAACCCCAAAATAGCTATGTGTCCTTAGCAATCCTTTCCAAATAAACTTACATTATATAGATCAAACTGCATAAATTCAACATTCACCGCCATATGTTTATTGAACAAGGTAACAATAACGTCCAGTTAATTGCATTGTTCATGAAGATCTTGTAAGAATGCGGTAGAAAATAAAACAACTCCACCAAGAGTTAGACCCATAGAATATTCTTATAATACAAGTTCACATGGCTTATTTGAGACATATAAATATTCCGAAGGACAGTTCACATGGCTGATGGCTTAACATGTTAACTTGCATAGGTCAAATAAATATCCTTGACATGTCAAATAGATATCTTAAATAGCTATGTTAACATTCAGGATATCTCAATCAAAACCATGTCAAATAAATAGCTATATTAACATCTCCATACTTCATCAAAATTTATGGCAGTTTGAAATTTTTATAATTCATGTGAACATGTTCATACTGCATATATCAGAATAATTATGCCAACTTGAAAATCTCACGAACCAAGCTAATTATCACCTTAAACAATGACATTTTAGTTTTTAGAAGCATTTCATTTTTTTATATCTTCTTTAACTTAGGTATCACTATATTTTTTTTAAAAAAAATTAACATACATAAAAATTGAGAAATAAGCTTCATGTAGCTAAACGTTTAATATAATGGCCATTTCCAAACGTCTAATATATCATCACATTGCTATACAGAAAGTGAGCAAATTAGAAACAACAACACTTATATCATCATATAACTTCATGTTCTTAGTATCGAGGTCAATTTAAACAAAATATAATATTTAAACATACCATTGATCATTATGTCACCGGTGTTGTCGAATAAGACGAGTCCATTCTGAAAAAGCATTTAAAAATTAGAATTAAATAATGTTTTGAAAGTTTAATCAAACATTTTTGAAAATTTTGTTGATAAATTCATTTTTAGGAATATTTTTTCCTGGAAAAATTCTAAAGACTTAATTTGCTTTTTGACTTGAATTTTTTTTTTGAAAATCCTTAGAATTTTTTTTAATATTCTTCTGGAAAATTCTAAAAGTTCATTTACTTGATTTTTTTTTTAATTCAAAAAGTCTTCTGGAAAGTTCTGTTTGAAAATTCATTTACTTAGAATTTTTGAAAAGTTCCCTCTAATTAGGACCCCATTTTTGCTGTGATCAAAGGGGGAGAGTAAGGTACAAGTTTAGGGGGAGTAAGGAGAATTAGGAAAATGAAAATTTTACCTATTTTTTTAAAGATGTGTTGCAATTTTATTTATTCCAAAATTATGCTTAAATATGTTAGTTTAGTAATTTTTCTTTAAAATTACTATTTATGTCTATTTGTTACCCTAACTTGAACTTGGGTTGATGCACATCAAAAAGTGGGAGATTGTTGGACCCCGTGGTAGTTTTGATGTGATCAACCAAGTTAGTTAGGTCCTGCCTGCTGTATTTGATCCCTGTGTCTGAGTGTGCAGGAGCTTAAGAGCACAGGAAGTCGAGCGGAAGACGCAGCTAGCGAGAAGGACGGCACGGGAAGGGAGCCGACGGGCTCGGTGCGTCCGAAGGACGAGAGAGCTGCGGAAGAATACTCCGGTGGGCGTGAAGAGCGTGCGCGGCGTTCGAGGGACGTTAAGCCAGGACGGAAGGTTGCTCGAGGAGAAGGCCGGGAATTGGGTTCGGGTGAGCCCTATTCCGGTTGGCCGCAATCACCCAAAAGAACGGAGCGTCGGAAGTTGAAGAAACCAGGCTTGGAGGCGCCTCCAGCTTGAAGGCGCCTTCAACCCTGTTGAAGGCGCCTTCAACAGGTCAATGTGACTGTTTCATACCGTGGATAAAGTTTTATCCACTCATCTCTTGGAGGCGCCTTGGACCCCTATTGGAGGCGCCTTGGACCCTCGAGATAGACTTTCCAGGATCTATAAAAAGACCCCTGGAGCTAGGAATTCAACAACAACTCAAGCAATCAATCTGTAAGCAATTCCTAAGCAACTAGTGAGCTTCCAAAGTGTAAAAGGCTTCTCCGCTTTCATAGAAGGAGATTTTTCTTACTGCGCTTTTTCTACTGTCCTGGATTAACAATCTCCTTGGTTGTAACCAGCAATTCACCCCTCTCTTGCCAGTCTACGCTGCACGTACAAATTTTGCTTCCACCATCCCAAAATGTTAAAAGTATCACAATATTCTTCAACTTTTTCATTAAGATACTTGTCTAATTCTGACATATTGCCATCATCAAAAACTTGTGCCTTTTGTTTCTTATACTTCGCTATGATTGATTATTTTTTCAAATCACTCATATTTATTGAAGTATTATCATTGTCAACTGATTCTGGAATAGATGAAACTATTGAAGTATCGCATTGAGACTCCATTTTTTCCTTATAATTCTTGTATAAAGCAAATAAAGTGTCCTTTATTATCTTTCCTACTTTTGCACCCTTCTCATCTCCATATAATTCAATCAACATAAATTCTACGAAATCTAATTTATGCCTTGGATCAAGCACCACCACAATATAAAGCAACTTATTCATTTTCTCGGGATCTCCCCAATATTTGTCAAATTTATTTTTCATTCTAATTCTCATTGAATGCACATCAATATCATCACTTTCTTGCCACTCCTTCAAGATTGTATGGATATAACTAATCTCGTGTGCAAAAGTATTGGATGTGACATACAAAGATCCTGAAACTTTTAATGTTAGTTCATAAAAAACTTACAATAGAGATATAAAAAGTCTAACATTATTCCAATATGCACTTGTTGATTTCCCATCAAAAGTCTTCAATTCTTTTTTAGGTTTACCATCTGATTCAAGTATCATCTTTTCGTTCTCATTCAAAATAAAATGTCATTCTATATATTGAAGATCTAATTTAAAACATGGATCTTATTCATCAAACCTATCAAAAGCTCTTTCAAATTTTTGAGTTGTATTCAACATCAAGAAAGTTGAGTTCCATCTGGTTAGTACATCTAAACATAATGAGTTCTTGCTTTTAATTTTTTCAATCTCTACACATTCTTTGAACTTGCTTAATCAAGAGGGGGATTGCTTAACATATTAGATTGCATTCCCAACCTTCATCACATATTGATTTATATCTTTTAAGCCATCAGTAACAATCAAATTGATTATATGAGCTACACATCTCATATGAGCATATTCTCCCTTTAAAATAGTGGAACCCCAATTAGTTATCTTTTTTCTAAAACTATTGATAACAACATCATTTGAACTTGCATTATCAACTGTAATAGTAAAAATTGTTAATTCCCCAACCCCTCAAGCAATTTTCAATGGATAAACTAATAGCCTCACCTTTATGACGTGTAATTGGACAAAATTTGATAATTCTTTTCTATAAATTCTAATTTTTATCAATAAAATGAGTTGTTAGACACATATAATTGATTTTCTGAATCGATGCTCATGTATCAGTGGTCAAACAAACTCTTTGTGCTGAATCATGCAATAATTTTTTCAATTTTTGCCTTTCAACTACATATAATTCAACACAATCACGTGCAACCGTCCATCTTGAAGGAATTCAAAACTTTGGGCATACCATAGCCATAAATGTTTTAAATCCTTCTCTTTCTACAAATTTGAAAGGGAGTTCATCCATTATGATCATTCTAGCTAATGCTTTTCTAAATACATCTTGATCAAATTTCCAAGAAGTTAAACACAACTCACCCTCTTTTGAACTTTGTTGTAAACTTAGTTGTGCTTGAGTTGTTTCAACAACATGAGGGTGTTTTTACATGAGGTAATATGAGATCTCAAGCTTGTTATCCCATTTCTATATGGATCACAAAAAAAATCTTTATCATAATATTTGCATTTGGCTTTCATATCTGATGCATCATTAGTAAACTTTATAAAATGATCCTATATTTCACTTCTTGGTTTCATTATTTTTCTCTTAGTTACCTTTCTTTTATAATCTACCATAGTTTTTGTTCCCACTGAAGGACCAATTTTAGATTCTGGTATTGAACAACTATTATTAACATCCATATTTGATAAATCTCCTTGCATTGATACCAGATAAATACTGATAACGGTCTTCACAGATCACAGGCACTGTTCAAAATTGCAAGTGTAATAACACTGTTTAAAATATAATTAACTAAAACTAAAAGACAAATATGAAACTCAACTATAACTAAGTATGATAATACTTATCAAGATATCTAGACACTGTTAACTACTTGAGTTCAATAAAAATTCATATGTCAGTACAAGATCAATGCAAAGATTACTAACTAAAGTTGCCAAGACCTAAGATGTGGCTGAGACTGAAAAGGAAAAGGGAAGAATTAAAACTAATAATTTGTGTATTCTGAAAAAAAAATAGAAAAAACAAAAAGCGAAAATCCATACACAGGAATGAAATCCCTTAAAATGTAGTAACTATCCAATCAATAGAACACAAACTAATTGTGACTTAATGAATTTCCTGCAAATACCTCTAATTTATACAGGCGGTCCTAGCATGAGGACAAGGGGACTCCCCTTGGGAGCAATGAGCACTCGAGCGGTGACAGTGACGAGAGGAGGGAGGGTTGAACAAGGAGGATCGACGGAGATGCTGAGTCGCAGCTCGTATCAGCCTCGCAGGTGCTCGACCACGGGAGGACCAACAGAGAGATGTGAAGACACGACGGAAGGAGAGACAAGAGAGAGTTGAGCAAGGTGGACCAGCAGAGTTGCAGCCTCACAAGTGATCAACGACGATGTAGAAATTAAGAGAAGGATAAACTAACCATATTATTGAATCCAAAATTGATTGAGAAAATAAAGAGTACAAGGCCTTTATATAATTAATTATAAGAAAAAATCTAAACCCTAAACTGAAAAGGTAAAAGACTAAATCTAAACCCTAAACTGAAAAGGTAAAACATTAAATTGCCCTCAAGGCTATAAACAAATAATTCTAAAAGATTATATAATATAAATTATATAATCTAACATCTCCCCTCAAACTCACGATGCTACAGCCAGAAGTATTGAGAGTTTGTCAAATAAAAATCGGAAGTGTGAAGCGGAATGAGCCTTGGTAAATATATCAGCAATCTGTAACTTTGAAGGAACAAAAGGCAATGTGATGGTGTCAATCTGAAGATGGTGACGAGTAATGTGACAATCAATTTCAATATGTTTCGTATGTTCATGAAAAACTGAATTGCGCGTAATTTAAATACCTCTCTGATTATCATAATTTAATGGACTAGGTTGATGAAGAGAGATACTCATATCCGCAAGCAACCAACGCAACCAAACTATCTCACAAGTAGTTGAGGCCATGGCACGATACTCAGCTTCTGTGGAAGATCTAGAAATAACATCTTGCTTTTTACTCTTCCAAGAAATGAGGGAATCACCAAGAAAAACACAGAAGTCAGTGGTAGATTTGTAATCCGTAGGATCACCAGCCCAATCCACATCAAAGTATGCACGCAGCCCAAGAGATGAAGTAGAAGGGAAAAAAAGGCTTTGAAATTGAGTGCCCCGAAGATACTTGAGAATACGAAGAACAGCAGCCCAATGAACTATAGTTGGTGCAATGATAAATTAACTAACCACATGAACAACATACGCAATATCTGGACGAGTCATGGTGAGATAAACTAAGCTTCCAACAATAGTTTTGTACAAACTAGGATCCGGCAAAGGTGAGTCATTAGATGGAGAATATCAATCATTAGTCTCAATAGGAGTATCAACAACCCTATTATCAGTAAGACGAGCACACTCAAACAAATCAGATATATATATACTTTAACTGAGATAAAAGATAACCTTTTGGGGAATAAGCAACCTCAATGCCCAACAAGTAATGTAGTCTACCCAAGTCTTTCATAGCAAAACAATGAGTCAACTCTGACTTTAAGAAAGCAGTTCCATCAGAATCATCACTAGTAATAATCATGTCATCAACATATAATGATAAAAGAATACAACATGCACTCACACATCTGACAAACAATGCTGAATCATGATTACTAGGATGAAAATCGAACAAAGTAATCACTATAGAGAGCTTCTCAAACCAAGCACGAGATGCTTATTTAAGATCATAAAGCGCTTTACGAAGCCTGCAAACTTCACCAGGTTGGTGTGAAATACCAGGAGGAGGTGCCATATAAACTTCTTCATGAAGATCACCATTTAGAAATGCGTTCTTGACATCCATCTGATATATTCTCCATCGACAAACAGAAGCAACAGCAATCAAAGTACAAACAGTCGTCATTTTTACAACAGAAGCAAATGTTTCCTCATAATTCATGTCATACTTCTGAGAATAACCTTTAGCAACAAGACAAGCTTTGTATCGTTCGATAGATCCATCAGATTTAGTTTTGATCTTATATACCCAACGAAAACCAATGGTATATTTTCCTGGTGGAAATGAGACCAAATCTCATGTATAACTCTGATGCAAAGCAGTTAGTTCCTCATCCATAGCACTCTGCCAAAGTGGATTACAAATAACTTCTCTATAGGATACAGGCTCAGAAAGACAATGAATAGATGCAACAAATGAAGTAAAAGAATGAGAATAACAAGAGTAATCAAAATTTGATAGTTTAGTAGACTTACGAACACGAGTGGATTGACGACGGTGGAGAGAAGGATCATCCACAATCTCATGAGATGATTGGGTAGTGGCAGAAGGAGGAGCATATGAAGCGGATATATCGGGAACTAAAGTACCAGATTTAGTTGAGTTACCAGTAGAAGCTATGGGTGAAGCTTCCTCGGTGTTGGTATTGAAAAGATCAATGCAAAGATCTGACTTTGTCATATTATGCGAACTAGCAGAAATAGAAAAGAATGAAATATGTTCAAGAAACATAACATGACGAGAGACATACAATTTTTGACTAACATGATCAAAGCAACGATATCCTTTTTGACAAACACCATAACCCAGAAAGATACAAAGAGCAAACCGAGAGGTTAACTTATTACGCTCTGCATGTGGACGAAGACAAAGCAAGTACAACCAAAAACACGCAAAGAGCATACCCATACAATTTTTCAAAAGGTGACAAACCTGAATTATGTGAGGTTGGAATTTTATTAATGACATAAGCAGCAGTAAGGATTGCTTCTCCCCAAAATGTACTAGGAACATTGGCAGATAATAAAACGAACGGGTTGTTTCAATAAGATGTCTATGTTTCCGTTCAGCCACGCCATTTTGTTCAGGAGTATCTGTACACGAAGTTTGATGAATAGTACTATCAGAAGCAAGTAAATGTGAAAATTGATTCGAAGTGTATTCACCCCCCAAATCACAACGAAAACACTTTATGATACTAGAATGTTGAGTTTTCACAAGAGCTCTAAAGTTATTGAAAATTATAAGATAATCAGACCTGTGTTTCATAAGATAAACCCAAGAGTAACGAGTGTAATCCTCAATAAAGGAAATATTGTTGGGACCGAAATGTAGCTAGAGGGGGGTGAATAGCTCGTCGCGATCTCGTGCTCGTCGTTGCTTGCTTCTTCGATGATGTGCAGCGAAAATACAAGAAAACAAACACACAACGCTAACACAAAGGATTTACTTGGTATCCACCTCAAGAAGAGGTGACTAATCCAAGGATCCACACACTCACGCACCCTCCACTATGAAAACGCTCCTTTACGGTAACTACCGAAGGCGGAGAAGCCCTACAATACTCTCAATACAACAAGAAACAAAGAGAAGCAAATACAAGAGAAAGCTTACATGGTTTACACAAGAAACCCTAACCCTAGCTTCTTCTTCTTGCTGTAGATCCGCCTCTTGACTTGGAAATGCCTCCAAGAACCTTCAAGATCTGGCGGTGAGAACTCTGTGGAGAAGCTGTGATGTCGCTGTGAAGATCGGAGATGAAAGTCGAGAGTTCTGCCGAGAGAAACGCTTGCCAACAGCTAAATACGACGCCAATGGTCGAATCCCAATCGATTGGATTGCTCCCAATCGATTGAGGAGGCTTTGGATCGATCGGCCAATCGATCCAGAGCGCCTCTGTGCTCCTGGGAATCGCCTGGATCGATCGGCTGATCGATCCAGGGCTTATCGCGCAAAATCGCAACTCCCAATCGATCGGCCGATCGATTAGGAGGCATTCTATGCGATCGTCAATTCTTCCCATTCGATCGGCCGATCGATTGGGGAAGCCTTTGTTGCGGGGACTCACCCAATCGATCAACCGATCGATTGGGCATTAGCCAATCAATCGGTTAATCGATCCAGCTCCTTGTTTTTGCCCAAAACCAAGTCCAAAGTCCCTTAAACCAACATCCGGTCAACCATGACATGTTGGTACATCATGCCTAGCATCTGGTCACCCTTGACCTGCTAGGACTCTCTCACCAAGTGTCCGGTCAATCCCTTTGACCCACTTGGACTTTTCTCCTCGTGCCAAGTGTCCGGTCCTCCATGACCCACTTGGACTTCCACCAGATGTCTGGTCAACCTTGACCCATCTCGATTTCCTGTGTCTGGCTTCACTCACCAGGGCTTCTCTTCTGCCTAGCTTCACTCACTAGGACTTCTCCTCTGCCTGGCTTCACTCACCAGGACTTCTCCTCTGCCTAGCTTCACTCACTAGGACTTTCACCTGGCTTCACTCACCAGGATTTTCAACTCTGCCTAACCTCCCGGTTAGGACTTTCACTTGGCTTCACTCACCAGGATTTTCAACTCTGCCTAACCTCCCAGTTAGGACTTTCACCTGACTTCACTCACCAGGATTTTCCAGTCAAGTATCCAGTCAACCTTGACCTACTTGACTCTTCTTCACAATCTCTCCACATGAACAATTGCACATGCAATCTCCATGTCTTGTCTCCATGTATTGTCAAACATCGAAATCCAAACATCAAGACTCGAGCTTGACCCAATTCAAGCTCAGTCAACCAGGTCAACCCTGACCTAGGGAATATTGCACCAACAAATATAATACCTTGAACCTCCTTTTGTAGGAATAGGAGAGAGTCCCCACACATCACGATAAGATCAAATGGAGCAGAAGAAAAAGAAAGACTTTCAGAAAATGATAAGGTAGGAAATTTAGCCAATTTACAACCACTACAATCAGAAATATCAGAACTTTTTAAAGGTCCTAATACTCCTGTAGAAGCTAAAAACTACAAACGAGACGCTGAAACATGACCTAAATGGGAGTGCCACAAATAAAAATCAGAAGATAAATGATTCAAATGAAAAGATGATAAATCCACACTTGAAGCTACAACTTCTGGTACTTTGAGCTGATCTAAAACATAGAGTCCTCCTTGCCTATGACCGGTCCCAATTAGCCTCTGAGATCGCGGGTCCTGAACATAACAATTGGATGAAGAAAAAGAAACTAGGTATCCATACCCACATAATTGACTAACAAAAATAAGATTTAGAGTAAGACTTGGAATATAATAAACATTAGTTAGAGATAAAGAAGATGTAGCAATTGAACCTACACCTGCTAATGACATAGGAGTACAATTAGTAGTCACAATAGATATAGGTAAACTGAGAGAAAAAGAAATAAAAGATGACAAATTAGATGACATATGATGGGAGGCACCAGAGTCCAAAATCCATAAGGACGAAGATATATCTGAAATATCAAACGATAACAAACCTATATGAGAGGAAACTGACATGGCAGAAAGCTATGAAGCAAGGAACTGTTGAAACTGCCCAAACATAAACAAATCAAATTTCCATGAAGCATCTGCACGATCAGGCATGATGACAGAATGAATAATTCTCAGAATAACCAAACTGTAAGGATACACATTTGTATAATCCGCAAAAATTGACGCCAGTGCCGAAATTAGTAGAAAAGGGCGTCAGTGCCAAAATTGGCAGAACAGGGCGTCGGCGCCGAAATCGTCAAAAGCAAGACAGAAAATAGATGACGGCGCTGAAATCAACAGCAACAGTAGGAGACGGTAGCAACAACATGAAGCAATAACAGGGGTGGTTGAAAAAAAAATTAGGTCAGAGAAGGAGAACCTCGCTCTGATACCATGTAGAAATTAAGAGGAGGATAAACTAACCATATTATTGAATCCAAAATTGATTGAGAAAATAAAGAGTACAAGGCCTTTATATAGTTAATTATAAGAAAAAAAAATCTAAACTCTAAACTGAAAAGATAAAAGACTAAATCTAAACCCTAAACTGAAAAGGTAAAATATTAAATTGCCCTCAAGGTTATAAACAAATAATTCTAATAGATTATATAATATAAATTATATAATCTAACATGAGAGTCAGAAGGGATCGAGCATTCAGGTGACGCGGTGGGAAAAGGGGAGAGCGGCGAACGAATGAGAAATTTAGGTTGCAAACTTTAAAACCCTAGCCACCACTCACCAAGTCCAGGCCCACCCGATACCCGCCCACGTTGACGTCTGCGAGACAGACTTTGACTCAGAGTTAGCGTTAGTACATAAGTGCATTAGCATTACCAGGTTTTAAATCTTATTTGGATTAAATAATTCAGTTTTTCGGTTTAACCGAATAGGCAACTTTAAACCCAAACCCGAACCAGAAAAATCAAAAAAATTGATTTTATTTAACCGAATTAACCGAAATTCTGAAATAACCGAACCGAATTTAAAAAATCGGCCAGTTCGGTCGATTTATTCGATTTGACCGAACTTTTGCTCACCCCTACACATAGGAACAGACTTCATGTCATTCTAAGGTCTCTAGGTCCATCAGCCGGTTTCGGATGAAATATTAATTTTACCCAATATATTGAGAACAATTATTTTTTGAACACGAATGTATCCGAAAAACTAGTTTGTGTTCAAAAAATCAATGTTCTCAATATATTGAATAATATTGATATTTGAAGGTATATATATAATCATAAGAACTAGACGAACACATAAGACCTGGTTTCATGTCATTATGATCTCTCTAAGTCTATCAGTCGATTTTACCCAAAATTCTTTAGGTTTATTTGGCCAAAATCGGTTGCTAGACCTACAATGCTCAAAATAACATGAAATTAAGTCCTATAAATTCGTCTATTTCTTATAATTATATACATGTCCTCAAATATTAATTTGATCTAATATATTAAGAACAGTGATTTTTTGAATATGAATATATTTGAAAATTCTAATTCATGTTCAAAAAATTATTACTATCAATATATTAGGTAAAATTAATATTTAAGGGCATTTTTACAATAAGAAGAATTAAACGAACACATAAAAACTAATTTTATACCATTCCGAGATATCTAGATATATGCCCAGCTTAGTTCAAAATCAGCTGATGGACTTTGTGATTTCAGAATGACATGAAATTAGTTTCTATATATTTGTATAGTTCTCCTAATTATATAAATACGCTCAAATATCAATTTTACCAAATATATTGATTGCAATGAATTTTTTAACATGAATGTATTTAAAAAACTAATTCATGTTTAAAAATTATTGTTTTCAATATATTTAGTCAAATTGATATTTGAATATATGAATATAATCGTAAAAATTAGATGAGCTCATAAAACCTTATTTTACTTCATTTTGAACTCTCTAGGTCCATCAATTTATTTTGGTTGAATAAACCTAAAGAGCTTCGACTAAAATTGATTAATAGACCTAGAGAACTCGGAATGACATGAAATTAGGTCTTATGAGTTTATTGAATTCTTATGATTATATTCATACTTATAAATATCAATTTGACCCAATATATTCAGAGCAGTGATTTTCAGTGATCTCAATATATTCGGTTAAATTGGTATTTGAGGTATTTTTATAATCATGAGAACTACACGAATACATAGGAATTAGTTTTGTATCATTCCAAGGTCTCTAGGTCCATCAATAAGTATTATTCGAAACCGACTGATGGACCAAGAGACCTCGAAATGATACAAAATAAGTTTTTATTTATTCATCTAATTTTTATGATCGTAGAAATACTCTCAAATGTCAATTTGATAAATATATTGAGTATAATAATTTTTTAAACACAAATCGACTAAAAAAAATTGATTAGACTGTTTAAACAAATACTCGACTGTAACGGCAATCGGATAAAAATGGAAGTATCAGTAAAAAATTATATCTCATAAACATTATTACTAGTAATATACCTAAAAATTGTGAAAATTTCTAAGATTAAACTCGCAGTCGTACCTTTTGTAAATTATTTAAATTTAAAAAGATAAAACTTTGGAAGAAAATAAATATTTTGCATGTACAAAGAAAAATCTAGTGTCAAACGATAAATTAAAAATTTCCTTACGAAATTCAAAGAAACATGGCCACCAGGACGGCGTAGTGGTTAAGATGTAACGTATTGCGGGTATTAGATGGTTGAATCTGAATTTTAATATTGGTAAAGGGTTATTTCTAAGTTAAATTTTATTATTGTTATAAGAAGTTTAATTAAATATACAGGAAAATTTTAAATGATCTTAGATAAAATAAAAGTCCTAATCGATATTAGATAGGTAAAAAATTTTAGTTGCGGTTAAGCAACAAAGTCCTGATTCGGAGGATTGAGCGAAGTCTTGATAGGTCGAGGACGTCAAGTAAAAATCTTAGGGTCAAGGTCACTAGGTGAAAGTTCTGGAGATCACTAACACTAGACAAGAAATCCTAGGGTTGAAGATACTATGTAATCTCCGTAGAGGGAACACTAAGAGTTAGTATGACATAGAGTTTCAGCGAAACACAAAGTCAAGATCGGGCAATTCGAAAGCTGTCAAATATTACTTTATATATTATTGTTTGTTGGACTAACCTGTGATGCAAAATAAAGCTTGCTGAAAAAGGGTCATCCAGGCGCCAAGGACAACAGTTGAGAAGCAGTGCATCGGTTGGCCAGGTTTTGTCATCGAGGGCACTCGGATGGTCCAGGTGTCAAGACTAGTCCAGGTGCCCGGATCGAACAAACTTCATCTTCAAGCTGCAGTGTCATGCTTCGATTGGCCAACCCACGTCAGCGGTCCTAGCGTTTGGACCGGTCCGGATGCCCGGAGATGGATAGAGTTTGCTAGTGAAGTTTCGACGAGAGCACGCCACATAAGCCCAGTGGGGGCACCCACGAAGGATTCCAAGCTTTCGTATGGGGCTATACAAGGAGGGTTCGACCAGCATCTTTAGTATGTTAATTTAAAGAAGTTTTTCTCTTGTGCGCTGCTCCGAAAACAATTCTATGATGCCCAAACATTACTCCGACGATAACTATCCTTAAGATCTTTTCTTCTTAGATCTTTTATTTTTCAGTTACTTGTACTTAAATTCAAATTATTTTTTTAACGACTCGATTAATTAATGATTACTGAATGAAAATATTTTTAAGTACAGATCTTAAAGTAAGAGTCATCATGAGTTCCAAAATAAACCAACATATGTTAATTTGGATTCTCTTTCCCTTCTTTTCTTCTCTATTTTCGCTGCGTTTTTCCTCTTAATAGTTTTAAGTGGAGCTAAAGAGAGTATCACCGTTTGATTATCTACTGGGATACGTGTTGAATATTGATGCTTAATTTAGTAGAAAAATATGGATTGGGTAGCCGTGGGCTAAGTACCATAGATGAAAAAAGCCCATGAGTTTATCATCACAAATAAAGTATCGATTTAGCATTGGACGATCTTACGACTTATGCAGCGCCTGCGCTTCTATGATTTACTCTGGACTGATGGAAAACTTTTGTAGGACAGACCAATCCTCTCTAAGATTAATTAAGACTAACTGGGTCGTTATTTAAGAAAAAAAAAATAGATGCATACATTCTAACAAAATCCATCCTTCTCCATGGAACTACAATCCCATTCAAATTTCAAGCCTCAGAAAACAGCAATATCTACAGCTACTTCTCTACAGGAAATGGAAATGTATACAAGAAGGTATGAACAAAACCAAAAGCAGGACAAATTTGAAGAAGGTGGCTTCGTTTACCTCGGCCCCGACAGCCGGACGGCCGAAAGCAACGCATCGCTGTTACAGTCCGACGGCCCTGAACCCGAATCCGTTCCCTCTTCGCTGATAGATTTGAAGGCGTTTGCGTATAGCCGGAATCCCAGCTGCGACGACACCGGAGGCTGAGCCACCTCCTGCAATCCTTCCAGCATTTGGACCACTTTCATCATCGAAGGTCTCAGATGCAAGTCCTCCTGAATACACCACAAGGCGACTTTAATTGCGACATCCATTCTCGCATCCATTTCGTTGAATCTCAACTTCGCGTCGAAGACTTCCATCAGCCTCCCCTCCTCCATCTTCTTGAAAGCGTACGAAGGGAAATGAGCTTTCTCGGAGCTCTCCGCCGCCGGGTCGAAGTTCTTCCTCCCTCCGATTATCTCGAGCAAGACCATGCCGTAGCTATACACATCGCTTTTCTCAGATATGGCGTAGTTAGTGATCCATTCCGGCGCGAGGTATCCCCTGGTGCCTCTGAGGGTCGTGAAGACGTGACTCTGTTCTCTCGTCATCAGCTTCGCGAGCCCGAAATCCGACACCTTGGCGTGGAAATTGTCGTCCAGGAGCACATTTTCAGGCTTGATGTCGCAGTGAATGATCTTCGATTCACAGTCTTCGTGGAGATAGGCCAGCCCCTTCGCGGTGGCGAGAGCAATGCTGTACCTCTTGTCCCAGTCCAGGACGAGCTCATCCTCGTTCCTTTTGAAGATCCATCGATCCAAAGACCCCTTCGCCATGTACTCGTACGCGAGGAGCCGGTGCGCGCCCTCCGCGCAGAAGCCACGGAGTTTAACCAGGTGGATGTGATGAATGCTGCCGATTATGGTCACTTCGGAACGGAATTCTTTCTTTCCCTGGCCGATACCTTCCAGCTTCTTCACCGCCACTCTGGTGTTATCGGGGAGCTTCCCCAGGTAGACCGAGCCGAAGCCTCCTTCGCCGAGCTTCACGGAGAAGTTTTCTGTAGCTTCTTGAAGCTCTCTGTAACTGAACCTGACTGGCATCCCGGAGATGCTCTCCAGAAAGTTATCTTCCTCCGATGATCCTTGAGAAGGGTCGGGTATTTTCTTCCTCCTCCGATGAATCCGCAAGGAGAGATAGATGAGAGTTACTATCACGCAGACAGTCAGTACTGAGATGACGACGACGATGATCGCCGTCTTATTTCCGCTGCCTCCTTGTCCACTTGAGCCATTGCTCCCATCTGCATTGCTCCGCACCTTGATGTAAGTAGAACTAGATGAATGGCCCTGAATCTGTCTGAAGTTGCCTATCTGATCGAAAAGAAAGCAATTCGATGAGCTCCCGTCGTGGAACAAAGCGACGCATGAGCAGTTGTTCGTGCAAGCATCTCTGCATCCAGTTAAGTTCGAAACTAAACTAGGCGAAATGAAATCCGTGGCGAAGTACCCGACTCCATCGCCGACCTTGACAAGATCCACCGACGCGCTCGTGTCACAGGATGAGGACATTCCAGGATCGCAGTTAGGAGTAGACGAGCTAAGAACGGTCGGGCACTGGCAACTGCCGCCGGAGGAGCAAATGAAGTATGGATTGCAGTGCTCGGGCGCATTGCAAGAATCCCTCGGAATCCTGACAGACAAGGGGTTGGCTTGGCCGGAGTTGGAGAGTGAATAGAAGGAGATGAAGCCTGATTTTTGCAGAACGGCGGCCAGTGTGTCATTTCCAGAGGAATCTGAAGTCACGACGATGATTTGACAGATAAGGGTTCGGTTGCTGTCGTAGAAGTTCCACGAGTTGGAGTTGAGCACCGCGGTGCGGATGCTGCCGCCGGCCTTATTCTGGATCGGCGTCGAGTCGCGGCTCAAGAACCAGTAGGGCTGCGGAGATGGGAACTGAGCGAAGAGCTTGGCATCGCCCGACTCGATCCGGAGCCGGTACTTCAACCCCTGGTCATTAGGGTCGCTCTCCAGCGACATTCCCTCCGCGAAGCTCTGATCGGGAAGTAGCGTATCGGTCGGGTGATCGAAGCTCTGCCATATGGGGCCGGATCCTCCGCCGTCGCCGAGGAAGACGAGGTTCCCGGAGTCGAGGAGCTGGATCCGAGTCACGCCCTTGCCGCGGGTATCGGTGGACCAGATCTTGGCATCTCCGGACTGGAGATAGGCGTTTCCGTCCTCGTCGAAGACGAAGTCGTCGGAATTGGAGACCGGCTGCCCGCGATTGGCGCTCCAGACGACGGTAGCGCTGCCCTGGTGGACCACCGAGAGGAGGAAGGCGCTGGAGTTGTCTCCGAAGCGGGTGAAGCCGAAGGCGAAGGCGGAGCTATTGGACAAGAGGAACAGCCCATTGTTGTCGATATACTCCATTTCCGAGCTGCGGAAGCCGGGGGCGAGCTCTTTTCGCTGGGTGCTGCCATCGGCCGATCTCGAGAGAAGCCACAGGTGGATCAAGAACACAAAGAGCGCCTTCATCACCACCTCCAGATCCGCCCGCACACCGAGTCCGACTCGGCAACTGGAACACGACCGGAATCGGGGAAAAAAAACGAACTTTTAATTTCTTTCTCAAAACCCTGCAGAATTCCACAGAAACAAGAAGGACAGAGTGCAGTGGGGAAGGGGCCTCCGAAGAATAGGAATTTCGGTGGGGAAAGAGAGATCTGAGTGAGAATTAATGATTCGAGTTGTTGAGGAGATCGAATGTGAGGAGGAGGAAGGAGGAGCTGCCGCTCGATGAGCATTTAATGGGAGGCAAAGCATAGCCGCATAGGGAGGGAAGAGTCAAGGCTGAAGGGCTTGGCCACCATTTGGATATTTATAACTTTATGTCCATTTACGCCGATTACTTTTGGAGATATACAACCGGTCCATATAATTTTTTTATTGATAATCAAAATAAATTAGTAAGTATTTATAGTGAAATCTATTAATCCAGTGTTCCGCTCATTAATAAAAAAATTTATCGAAATGAGACTAATTTTTACCTCAAAATTGGGGAAAACGGATAAAAAAAATAAAATGACGGTTCTTTTAATTGAAATCGTGGGGCTCTTTTTAAGGGGAGGGATCACCTGATCTATTCTCTGATCCAATATTTGTATTGATAAGAGATAATGATTTTCATCTGTTTAATATGTGGGATCATTATTTTCTATCAATCCATTTTTTTTATCGAGGAGCAAACCAAAAAAAAGATGATTCAAAGGATCTCATTCTCTCTTTTAAAAGTGCTCCATCTTGAATTAATATATTTTATTTTTTTGAATTATTTTTGTTTTTTACATTAATATAACAACTCTGGATTATACAACATGAACCCTTTAATTTTAATCAACGCAACTAATTTATGTTGCAATAATTCATAGTTCTTGTAATATAGATGTCTTTTTAATAAATATTAGACTTAAGAATATTAGCTATCAAGATGGATATCTATATGTACTTTTTTTATTTATCCTAATAATCAGTAGATAATTTTCGTAAGACCGAGTCGATCATTTCAAGTTCGATATTACTTGATCTGATTAATTATTTTTTTCTCCTAATATAGATACTTTATCTACGTTAATATATCAACATAGATCTATATTATAATATTACAGTAAAAAGTAATTATGTTCCCCACAGCCCATTTTCAAATTTTATGAAGGGAAGTAATTCACAGAGTCAGCTTATAGCTAACTGTCAAATTAACTAGGGTTTCTAAGGATATATGTCTATCGATATTTGATCCCTTATCTCATTGTAATAAGTCTATCATCTTTTAATCAATATCATATTATAACAGTTATAATTAATGGTTATTATAACATTGATCAATTATTTCAAATCAATACTAATCGGTATTATATTGAATTAGTTACTAGATCATAGCGGATATTATAATTGTTACTAGATCATAACAATTACAATTGTATAATTATAATTGTATTATAGTAAAAAAATAATTATATTCATTGTCTTCCTAAGATTATGTGAAAAAAGATAAATTATAATATCAGTTTATAGTCGATCGTCAAATAACTAAAGATAGAAGAATGTTGTTGAATTCCTAAGAATATGTACCCTTAAAAAATTGATGAGTGATTTATTATAATAAATCTATCCCCTCTAATTGCTATGGAGACTAATTACAATGGTAGCAACTTCAGGATATACTATAATTGAGTACAAACTCGTAATTACAATAACGACACTTAAAAAAAAGTCATTTTCTAAAAATTCATAATAAATGAAAAAGACACTCCATTGACATTCTTTTAATTTTTATCCAATATAATTTATAATTTAGATTTTCAAATTTCATCGCACTCATGACTATATTTTCTTCAAACTACCATTTATGGATACTTTTAAAATATGTTATCACTATAATTGTGGAGGCAAATAGTTAATAATTTTTCATTCCAGATATATTACAGTCCGGATGAAAGAGACTTTGATATGCCAATTAAATATGTGGACAATGAAAATTAATAAATTTGTCCACTTTTTATTTTGTAAAAAAGAATTTAAAAAAATTTAATTACCCACCATTTTATTTCTTAAAGGAGGCTGAGTGTTGTAGGCATGAAGGATGCTATTTTGTTTCATCTTATTAGTATTCTTTTTAATTAAATTGAAATTTTATATTTTTGATAAAAAAAATTATAATTCCGATAGTAAAATATTTTTAAAAAATTTAACATCCTAAAATATCCAAAGCTAAAAAAAACATAATACTGATATCTATCTTTGAAAATATTTTTTGAAAAAAATATCCATAAAAAAACATTAAAATATTATTGAAATTTAAATGGAGAAATTATGACGCAATAAAAATTTGTGATTTAATTAGCTTCTCTAAAAAAATGTATCATGTAATATGCATGAGGTCGAGGATTTAATTTTAAAATAAATTTTATTTTAAAAATAAACAAAAAAAAATCTCGCGTTACATAGTTTCATCATCATTTGTTAATATTACATTAATTAATAATTTCGAATAGACTTATATATAATGAGCAACTATTATGAATGCATTTTTTTTTTATTTTAAGCATAAATTAATTAATAATTGACTATTATTATTTTACTTATTATAAGCTAGATAAAGATGAAGAGGAGCTTAATAACTAATTAAAATAGATGTCCTCTCGATTCCTGATAGAAAGGTTGTCGACTAATACTGAATAAGCCCGTGATTTACCAGTGTCTAAGGCCACTAAGGTTGCCACTAAAGACATGAAGTTTCAGACTAAACATATTGTCTAAAACATGAATTTTGATCGATTACAGGTTTAATGTTTGATTAATTACATAATCAAGGTTTTGTTAAGATAATTTGATTAGCTTCAATTGTAATCTTTGATCAAATAAATTAAATCATTACTGATGGGTTATAGCAAGCGGATTGGTAGTTAAAGTCAAGGTGATGGGACAGTCAAAGTTAGGATAGAGGAGCATTCCACACTTGGTCCTGCTGATAGCCTAGCCTTAAGGTTCTCGGGTCCTGCCTGCAAAGCCCTAAAGTATGACGCTCAAATAAGGTTGATTGGATACACACCCGGTTGAATATAAGGACTCTAGGGCTCTACTTTGAAACTAAAGGAAAAATGTGCTCGGTCAGTAAAGAACTGGCCGGATTCTAAGGAGTTCGGCCGGATGAAAGGGCGATATGGATTATAGTGAGCAGATCAAGAAGATAACGTGGTAGTCAAAGTCAAGGTGATGGGGCGGTCAAAGTTAGGATAGAGGAGCATTCCACACTTAGTCCTGCTGGTCGCCCAGCCTCAAGGTTCTCGGGTCATGCCCGTGAAGTACTAAAGCATGACGCTCGGATAAGGTTGACCGGATACACACCCGGACGAATATAAGGACTCTAGGGCTCTATTATGAAATTAAAGGAAAAATGTGCTCGGTCAGTAAAGGGCCAATCGGATTCTAAGGAGTCCAGTCGGATGAAAGGTCGTCCGGGTTTTAGGCACTTAAGCCTTCTAAAACTCTTCACACTCGATCAGTCGGATAAAAGCCAATCGAACATAATGCATTCTGTGCACGCCTAGCCAGGCAAAGCCCGACCAAGTTTAACACACTTAGTCTCATAAAGCTCTTAGTATAGGACCAGTCAGATAAAGGTCGGTCGAACATAATGTTCTCTGTATACGCTCGACCAGGCCAAGTCCAACTAGGCTTAAAGACATTTAACCTCACAAAGCTGTTAATATATGATCGGTCAGATAAAGGGCAGTCAAAGATAAGGTTCTCTGTGTACGCTTAGCCAGGTAAAAATCGGACGGGTTTAAAGATACTTATCCTTTGGAAACTCTACATATCGTCGGTCGGGCAAAGGTTGATCGGGTTTAAGTTATTTAGTGTCATATTGTCCCTAAAATAAAGCTCTAACATACATGATTTACCATATGACTCCTTGAATGGATCTTTGGCATACTGTAGGTACTATATTAGTCTCTGAACAGATCTTGGGAGTATTTAATATATGACAGAGCATATTGATACAATGGAAAGCAATACAGCCAGCCTTATGGACATGCTGAGATATATTCAACAGACAAGCAATAGACAACATTCTAACAGTCTGTCAGAATTGTCGGAGAATATTCCTTTGGAACCTCCTTCGGAGGTTATCCTGTTTTCCATTTGTGATCCATTTATAACAGCATCCTACTTCAACGACTTTATAAAAGGTTTAAGCTATAAATGACGAAAGAAGTACATCTGTGGGTAGAAAAAAGATTCCTCAGAGACTCTTTGAAGAACAACCTAATAAACTCCAACGTAAGGAGTCACCTCATGATCACGGAGATTATAAGAGTTGGTATATAAAAAGGGGATCCTCTCCGTTAGCAAGGTACGCAATTAGCATCTTCTAAACTGATCCGGGTCGGTGGTCCCGTTGTATTCTCCGATCGCCGGAGGCGCATAATGCTTTGGTAGCGGGTCTCTTAGGATGGCGTCGAAGAATTGCCGATTGATCCGCTCGGGGGATGAATCCGTCCGGGGCGCCTTGCCTTTCCTAGCGTCACGGATAGGCGCCTCGTCGGACGATCCCTGGTTGGCTAGGGCCAATTCTGACGGCGTCTGGAATAGTGCTCGATGGAATGGAATAGGGGCGGTCGGCACGTCTCCTGGTGTGCTGGTCTGCCCCTTGTTCTGAGCCCACGTAGAATATTGTTCCGGTTGATCCTCCATTGCCGCTCGGCCTCCAGAGACAGATGCGGCCTGCTGCGTTATCCTTTCTGCTTGAGCCTTCTGCTGTTGCTCAACCATCTTTGCGGCTCGCGCTTGAATGAGCACTTCGAGCTCCTCAGGAGAGAGCGTTACCAGGAGTTGACGTCCAGCTTCTTCCATCTTCTAGGCTCGGATTCAGGTGCGTTCCCACAGACGGCGCCAATTTGATCCTGTCTGAGCGCTGAGTCGACGGACGCTGGGAACGTGGCACTCTCCGCTATCTCCGACTGGTGGTGTAGATCTCCGGCGAACCTGCAAAGAAGTCGAGCCGGGAGGGGTTTCCCGGCGACGACCCTCCGACGCTCAAGTCAGGCAGCGAAGAAGCAAAGTAACGTTACTGTGGCTACAGTGATCAAGATTGCAAACCTCCGTCGAAGTCTGGGGGTCCTTATATAGGACCCCGGGGAGGCACGGGCACGCTTCTCGATGCGTGCACGCTTCCCCAAACATACCTCGGTAGGGTTGTGTCAGACAAGTACGCCTGACGTCATTCCACAATCGTCCGAGCATATCCCGGATGTGACGGTGGAAGCTTCTACCGTACGATATTCTGTCCGCTCCAGCCGCCGACCATGCTGTTTGTCGGCGGCCGGTGTCTCGAGGATGAAGTTACCAGCTGTCCTTTTTGTCTCCTAGCGCTCTTGTCTGTTCCCGGGCCGAGCCGAGCGGCCGCTCGGCGCTCATGTCCTCCAAGAAGCCCTATTCACGTGCTCGGCTGGGATTGCGGATTACTGTCCTGCAGCTCGGCCGAGCGTCCTGGCCGCTCGGCTTAAATACTCTTTTACCTTGAGCATCGGAAACCCGCCCAATGGTCGGGTTGTCTTTTGTCTGGTCGCCTGGGAGACCCGGACCAAGCGCCCTGTCGGCCGGATGTCCGGGGATGGTCCGCCAGTTCGCTCGGCACGACCTTGGTGTTGACCCTCTTGACCCTTAACCTCCACGTGTCGTTGACCTCCCGCCAACGAGTGATCCCCCCGTCTTTACCACTGGATCATAAACCTTTCTCTCGTGCGTATCCTCTACTGGTCTTCTTCGTCCACCTGTCTGAAAACGTACTGATTTGAGCGGCAAAGGGTCTTGACAGGGACTCCTTCCCTGGTCTTGGGTCACTAACGCTTTGTTAGATTGTCGGATTATGTGCAAGATCATTGAGGAGCTCCATCGCCAATTAAAGAAGTCTTCTGCCGGTCAACAGACCATCAACCTGAGCGAGCGCACCATCTCCCTAGTCTTCAGACAGGATCAATTACAAATATAAATTTTAATCAAAATATGGTGGTTGACATTATACCAAAACATGCTTAGGCTGATCCCAGACACCCTTCACAGCTCATCCCTAAATTATATGAAAAGAGATAAATCCTAGATTTGTAATTTAGCAAGATGGCACTTGTTTGGAGATGACTTTACATTTTATTGATATTTTGATCTTAATTTTTATTTCTCCACAATTTCTCCACAATTGTAGCTAATTTGCGTAATTAACTTATTTAACTTTGACATTAATGGTTGTTATCTCTTTTGTGCATGTGTGTGGAAATTTTAGAATTAGATGCTAAAGTTATATATGGGCATATTTCTGTTAGGACCGGTGTGAGCTAGAAGAGGGTGAATAGTTTTGATCGCATCTATAGATTTTGTACAATGGAAACTTCAAGCCAAATCGATGTCATATGCACAACATCAAGATTTACTTGGTTCACCGCCAAGGTCAATCTTAAATTTTAAAGGGTCTAGTGAAAAAAAAAATCTCATAACAAAATAATAAAAATGATGCATAGACATAAAAGATATAGAAATATCTTGAAGCGCACACTAAATAATAGAGAAAAAGAGAAAGGAATCTGATATACACATCCATTTTAATCGAAAGGACAACCCTCAGTGTATGAATAAGTTTGAATTATATTAGATCTATTATGCACAATCTTATCTTGCATTGCAATAGATGCTTCAATGTCTCAAATCATTCGTGATAGTAAATTCACATGGTGATCAGAAACAAGAATAAAAATCATACTCACGGCTTCCTTGCTTGATAGAACTCTAGCCTAGACTTGGCCTCCGGTAGCAGCTTGTCCACCCTCTCATCCTGAACCAAGTGTGATAGTTTGTATACCCAATAGAGTGTGTTGAGAACCTCAGCCTTCGCCATCTCCTAGCTGTCGGGCACATGTTTAGCGATGTAACAAAGAAGAATCAGATTTTCAAGCTGCACCTGCTCACAATGGTAGACTAGCTGGACAAGGTGCCTTGCTCCGTCGGAGTCAATTATGGCCTGGGAATGATTGCAATATATGTTGGTGCAATGAGGTCGACAAGAACGGTTGAATTGCCTATAAAATAAAAATTAACCTTTCCCGATCTTTCAACTCAAATTAGTAGCACAATTACAACAAAAGAAATTGAACAACTAAAAATAGAAGAGGCTAAAAAATTAACTTGGTTACAACCTACATGGTTGTTAATCCAAGACAATGAAGAGCACTAGTAGATCTCCTTCGTTGCAGGCGGAAAAGTCTCTTATAGATGTTGACAGCACAAGAAATAGACTAGGAAAGAGCACAACAGTTGTAGTTATAGTTGTTATTCCTTTTCTAGGTCCAGGGGTCTTTTTATAACACCTGAAAAATCTTATCTGAGACTGGAATGCACCTTCAATAGGGTGAAAGGTGCCTCCAACGTGGCAAAGCTTATCACCGAAGATAAAGTCTTATTTTCGGCTAACGGCTACTGTTTATCCAGTCTAAGGCACCTTCAAGGGGTTGAAAGCGCCTTCCATAAAGGCATGAATGTGCCTTCAAGGGTTGAAAGTGCCTTCCACTAGAAAGGCGTCTTCAGCAGCTGCTACCGAGCTTCACACTTCACCATTGGCTCTTCCGCTGCTCCCCTCACTTAGGTAATTTCGGTCATCCAGAATAGGGCTCACTTGAACCCATTTTTGGCCTTCTCCTCGAGCAGCCTTCCTTCCCGGGTTCTCGTCTCTTGGACCGCTACGCGCGTCCTTCTCATCCGCCAATATACTCTTCCACAACATCTCGTCATTCAGATGCACTGATCCCGTTGACTCCCTTCCTGTGTCATCCTTCTCGCTAGCTGCGTCTTTCGCTCGATTTCTTATGTTCTTAAGCTCCTGCATGATTACACACAAGGATTAAACACAACAAGACTGAACTGAACTTGGTTGACCACATCAAAACTGTCCCAAGATACTTACAATCTCTCTCTTTTTGATGTACATCAACCTAAGTTCATGTTAGGGTAAAAATTGCAATAAAATAAAAGTGATAACAAATTACTTGCAAAATAAGTTAAAAAAAAAACAAATTGCTTGCAAATAAATAAGTAAAAATTCTAAATCCTAACTCCCCTTGTACCTATTTCTCCCTCTTTAATCACATCAAAAAAATTTAGGAAAAAAAACAAACTTTTTAGAAAATTTGAAATATTTCTCTAGGGGTACTTAAAAAAATGATTGATTTTATTGACAAGAATAAATTAGGTAAATTAAATTTCTAGCATGCAAAAAATTATTTAATTATCTAAACAAGATTTAGAAACCTTAAATAAATTATGTCCTACTCGATTTACCAAATATTTGGGAGGTACATAATTTTTAGAAATTTTCCTAATTTGTCCCTGGTGATTTCTAATGTACCAGTTGATTTTATCATAATTTTTAAATCTTGGTTTTTGATAGTAATTAGAACATACATGGTTATCTTTCAATTTCTCTATTTATGTTTTTAATTTTTCATTTTGTAATTTCAAATTGTCAAACAATTTTAGTGGACATAAATTGGCTAATTGTCTTTTCAAGTCTATATTTTTTTTCTAACTTGCACATGTTTTTAGAAAGTATTTCAATAAATTTAAAAGATTGTTTGGGAGATAGTACACGTACCTCACTTACCTTGTGTTCTGATGCTCCCCCTTCATCACAGATCTCCTCTGATGATCCTCCACCTTCATCGATGCTCATCTTTGAACAACTTTCATCTTCTTTTTGATGATCTGACATTAGGGCTAGTCCTGCGTAGGCTTCAACTTTGGATTCGGAGAACGATGATTCATCCCATGTGGATTTCAAGTTCTTGTGCTTCGGTTTGTTGCTCTTGTCTTTCTCCTTCTTCTTTAGTTTAGGGTAGTCATCCTTGATGTGTCCTTCTTCGTTGTCGTTGTAGCATCGGATCTTCCTTTTGCTTCAATAGTGCTTTTTCATCTGCTACTTAAATTTATTAGTTTTAAAAAACGTATTAAATTTTTTTGCCAATAAAGCCGCTTCATCTTTGTTGATTGATGCTCCTAAGTCTGAATCGTCCGTTCTTGCCTTCAGGCCAATGTTCTGATTAAGGTGGAAAACAAATTTTCTAATGAACTAACTTCGAGGTCTTTAGATATATAAAATGAGTCAACTATAGAGGTTCACTCGGGTGTCCTTGGAAATACATTTAAAGTGAACCTTAATGAATCTTGATTTGTTACCTTTTCTCTGAGATTCATGAGTTCGATGATGAGTTCTTTGATCCTCAAGTGCATATGTGCGACTGTTTTGCTTTCTTCCATCCGGAGGTTCATTAATTGGTTCCAGAGCAGGTCTCATCTCGCGAGCTTTGCTTCGGAAGTTCCTTCGTGTAGCTCCAAGAACTTCTCCCATAGTTCCTTTGCTGATTCTTAATCTCCGATCCAATTGACTTCCTAGAGTGGAAGTACGCTAAGTAGGTAGAACTCGGCTCGTCTGTTCGCTACGAAGTCTGCTTGCTCCTTTTTGGTCCATTGGTATTCTTCTTTTTGATTTCTTTGTGGGTCTTTGGGAGCTACAAAATCATATTTTATAATTAAAAGAATCTCAAAATCTATTTTAAAAAATACCTCCATGCGTTTCTTCCATGTTGCGAATTCTCCCTCGAACTTCGATGGGTAGATGCTCGGTCTGGCCATGGTCTCGGTACTTCAGTCGACCATTAGTCCTTCTGAGGCGTTCTAGTTTTGATATCAATTGTTGGTGTAGCAGGGTCGGCAAGAGCAAGGTAAATTGCTTGTAAAATAAAAATTAACCTTTCCCGATTGATCCTGTCCGAACCAGGAGTCAACGGACACTGGGCACGTGGCACTCCCTGCTGGATCCTCGAGCGCTCCGGCGAACCTGCAGTAAAACCGAGCCGGGAGGGGTGTCCCGGCGACGGCCCTCCGACGCTCAAGTCAGGCGAGGAATAACGAATAGGTGGCCTCAAGATGAAGATTTGCATACCTCCGGTGAAGAAATGGAGACCTTATATAAACCCCTCGAAGAAGCCTGGGCGGGCCAATCAAAGTAACCACCTGCATTTGACCATGCCCAAGTATGGGTCTGTCAGAAGGGCCATGCCCAGATATGGATCCGTCAGAAAGACGTCCATGAGGCCATACTGCTACTGTATCAACCTTTCCATGATGTGACGGCAAGATCCTCCATCGTGCGATCTTGTGTACGACCTAATCATCAGACATGCTTCTGCTGATATCCCATATCCCGAGCCGAGCGCATAGGCCGCTCGGCCACCTTTGTACCCTCGCCCTTATCTGGGCCAAACGGACAACCCGCTCGGCCCTTTGGTCCCAGCCGAGCGGACTCCCGCTCTGCCCTTCGATCCTCCTGCCTTGGCGTCGGAAACCCAAGCCCATGGACGGGTTATCTCTAGCTCCGCTCGGACCTACTAAGCCTCTCGGCGCGGCCATTAAACCACTTAGTCAGCCCTTCATCGGTCCTCAAGCTGAGACCCTTCAGGAAGTGGGTCCCCCATTCTTACCGCCGGATCACTTGCCTTCCCTTCAAGTCTAGTCGAAGGAGGCAGTGAGTCCGATTGACTGGACTATACGTGCCCGAGCGGGCGGTCGCCGCCTTTCCGTGGCTCATAATATTCTTGGGGTCGTTCGGCCCTTCTGCCAAATTCAGCCGTTCGGCTCTTCATTTCGGTTGCCTTGTCGCTTAATGTGGATATTTGCTTGTCTAGATCTTCTTGAAAATCACACAAATCCTCTCCATTAAGTCGAAGCATGCGCGGTATGGGCGCATTAATTGTGCTTGGCGACAGAGCGCCACTTGTCGACCATTGTGTGGCGGCGACGTCACTCATGATGGGACGCCCTCGTTTAAAATGGACGGCCCGATGGCGTCCTTGTCCTTCGTGACCTGGATCGGACGGCGGAGGCCGACGGGCCCCGGCTGTATAAAGTCTCAGTTCTCCTCCTCTGCCGCACGCTCGCTCGTGCTTCCTCCTTCTGCCTCCTCTGCCGCTGTAGCCTTCGGCGATCCAGTCCCACTTTCCGGCTACTACCTTTTCCCCGGTGATCTTTTCCGCCCGTTTCCTCCTCAGTGAGTCTTCTTCCTTCACTTACTAGGTTTTCCCTGCTCATTTCGCCTCTTTCGCTCCCCTTCTTTCGATTTCTTGCTATCCTCTTGCCTCTCCGAGATGGCAAGTTCCTCTGAACCCGCCACCAACGTTCACGGTCCCTGGTATATGACCATGGAGAGTCGGTTTGATGAGGAGGGTGCTCGGCGCCTGGTTCGGACATACGGGATTCCCGATAACCATGAAATAGTTATAGCCGACCCGACTGACCGACCACATGACCCGCCGATCGGCACAATCTGTTTCTTTTTAGACCAATTCCAGGGTGGCCTTAGATTTCCTACCCATCCCTTTATTTTAGAGGTTTGTAACTATTTTCGCATCCCGCTCGGCCAACTCGTGCCGAATTCCTTTAGGCTGCTGAGCGGGGTGGTCATCCTCTTTAAGCTGCACAGTATTCCTCTTGACCCCAAAATATTCCACTTCTTCTTCTACCCCAAACAATCCGAGCCGGGCACTTTTATCTTCCAAAGTAGAATAGGCTTTAAATTTTTTGATAATATGTCGACCTCCAACAAACACTGGAAGGAGTTTTTCTTCTATATTCGACTTCCCGAGCGGCCAGCATTCCGAACCAAATGGCAGACCACTGTGCCGACTCAGCCGGAGATCGGCAAGTTCAGAAGCAATCCAGCCTATCTTCATGCGGCGAACTGGTTGTCTGGTCAGCGATACAAGATCGACCAGTTGCTGCTCAAGGGGGTGTTGTATATTTTCAGATTGTCTCCCGTTCGGGCAAATCTCCCCTTCCGCATGAGTAAGGATTCTTTACTCTCTTAGTCTTTTTTGTCTAATTGATTTTAATTTCGTTTACTGCAGCTGAAGTCATGTGGCGTTCCAAGGCTACCGCTAACCTGAAATTGAAGTCCGTGGAGATTGAAGCGGCTACGAAAAAAGAGCTCGCCGAGCGGGGACTCATCCCCAGCCGCCCGGCGGATGCAGGAGAGGGGGGGGCGCAGTCCGCCCCTGAAACAGAAACTGCCCCATCCGCTTCAACGGAGGTTGAGGCGGATCCTGTTTCCTCGGCCCCCGCCGAGCTAGGCGTTCCCCAGGTTGGAGATCCACCATTGGAGGTTCGGCGGAAACGTCGAAGAGACCCCAGCCTTCCGCCGACCCAAGAGGGGGAACCACAGGCGCCGATCAGCGTAACTTCGCCTGACCGCACGCCCCCGCAGATCGGGACCCCTGTGGCCTCGCCTATCGCACAGCCCTCCGGCTCTCCTCCCCGAACTCGCCGCCGCTTACGTCGGTTGGGCGAAACTTCCACCATAGGGGAGTCCTCGCATCAGGCGGCCGCGACTGAAGAAGCGTCGTCCGGCCACCCTACCATCAAGACTACCCTCCGATTCCCGTCAGAGGAATATTTACTGTCTGCCGATCGGCCATCGAGCCCCATTCACGAAATAACCCTGACTGATCCGCTCGCCAAGCTCTTCGAGGACGCCCAGATTCAGGTGGCCCTTATGACGCCCAAGCAGCTCGGCGATAACAATATGCAGCAGGCCACTCTGGTAAACCCATCTTCATTCCCGTGTCATGCTATTGTTTGATTCCTGACATTATTATTTCCCTTACAGCGCTGGGCTGAGCAAATCGCCACGAGCCATCGGCTAGCCGAGTTGGAGGATCTCCTGGAAAAACTCCAAGTGTCGGGAGGTCCCACGGCCGAGCGGGAGAAACAAGCTCTTGAGGCCGAACAGAAGAAGGCCGCCGATCTGGCTGCAGAGGTAGCCCGACTTGAAGACTTAGTGAAGAAACGTGACGGGGACGTGAAGCGCGCCAGTGGCCGGAAGAGGCGAGCGATTGCTGATCTGGATAAGATGAAAGTTGAAGTCCGGGCGCTAGATCAGCGATCTAAAAAGCTGGAGGCAGTGGATGCCGAACGGGATCCGCTCTGCTGAATGCACAAAAGCCGAGATGGACTTGAAGGTTCTCAAGATACACTGATTGCCTCCCGAGCGGCGCTGCCAGGAATACATCCGCTCGGAGCGATTTGGCGAAAAGTTTGGTGGCAACGTCTCCTCAACCTTCCTCGAGGCGGTCAAGGTCACCACGGCGTACTTCAAGAAGGGGGGGCATCTTCCTGCTGACCTGAGCATTCCCCCTCCCGAACTGGTGGCCATGATTGACGACATCCCGGACACCTTTTTTAATTTTGAGGATCCGGAGTGATGCGGGTTATTTCAAGCACTTTCTGTACTTCATCCGCTCGGCGGATGTAAAATTTTTGTACGTGCCGTTCGGCATAATTTTTCTTCTAATGAAACGATGCCCCTTTTCCTGTCTTCCTACTCATTGTCCATAATATTCTTCTGTTTGCTTAACATTGATGCTTGTAAAATTTTTGCCAGTCATGCTCTTAAGCTTTCTCCCTCACGCGTCCGATCGGCTTGGCTCATTGCATAAAGTCCGAGCGAGAAGACCTACTCGCTCTGCACGTATCCTGCTTGCGTGAAGTCAACAAACGCCGAGTATCGAAGGACCAACCCCCAATCGGGCCCGAATGTTTTAATATTTGTAGTTTCCGCGGTTTCTTACTCTGATATTCGTTCTTCCGCTTGGTATATTTATAGCCGATCGGCGCGGCTCTCGATTTTTAACGACGGTGCTCGTCGGCGCGGCTCTCGATTTTTAACGACGGTGCTCGTCGGCGCGGATGTTTATAGCCGATCGGCGCGGCTCTCGATTTTTAACGACGGTGCTCGTCGGCGCGGATGTTTATAGCCGATCGGCGCGGCTCTCGATTTTTAACGACGGTGCTCGTCGGCGCGGATGTTTATAGCCGATCGGCGCTGCTTTAACGACGGTGCTCGTCGGCGCGGATGTTTATAGCCGATCGGCGCGGCTCTCGATTTTTAACGACGGTGCTCGTCGGCGCGGATGTTTATAGCCGATCGGCGCGGCTCGATTTTAACGACGGTGCTCGTCGGCGGATGTTTATAGCCGATCGGCGCGGCTCTCGATTTTAACGAAGGTCGTCGTCGCGGATGTTTATAGCCGATCGCGCGGCTCTCGATTTTTAACGACGGTGCTCGTCGGCGGATGTTTATAGCCGATCGGCGCGGCTCTCGATTTTTAACGATGGTGCTCGTTGGCGCGGATGTTTATAGCCGATCGGCGCGGCTCTCGATTTTTAACGACGGTGCTCGTCGGCGCGGATGTTTATAGCCGATCGGCGCGGCTCTCGATTTTTAACGACGGTGCTCGTCGGTTTTCCGCTCGATTTTTATAGCCGGTCGGTGTGGCTCTCGATTTTTAACGACGGTGCTCGTCGGCGCGGATGTTTATAGCCGATCGGCGCGGCTCTCGATTTTTAACGACGGTGCTCGTCGGCGCGGATGTTTATAGCCGATCGGCGCGGCTCTCGATTTTTAACGACGGTGCTCGTCGGTTTTCCGCTCGATTTTTATAGCCGGTCGGTGTGGCTCTACGGTTTAACGTCTGGGCTAGACGACTCTGGCTAATTTTGACGCTTCCGTTCGGCGAAGCTTTTTGCCCTCCTTTTTATCACTTTTGGTTCCTTTCACCCAGCTCGGATAACGTACTCTTGGCCGAATGGCTCAGGGTCTGCTTCGTCGAGCATCTGGGCTAGGATAATATACCTCCGTCCGAATGGTACGGGGCCTTCAATTTTAGAGCGCTTGGCCCGACCCATTTACCTCCGGCCGAGCGGCTCGGGGCCTTCGTTCTTTTGTTGGTGATGTCTTATTTGTTCTCTTGATTTTTCGTTTCTGCATTTCAAGTATTCAGTCGAAAAAAAGTACACAAGATGATTTACATAGGCACACCTTTCACCCTGCCCGGTACGGCTGGAGGTGGTTCGCGCTCCACGGCCTATCTAGCTGTCGACCTTCCTCATCCTCCAGATAATACGCGCCCAAGCGGAGCTTTTCGATGATTCTGAAGGGACCTGCCCATGGAGCTTCAAGCTTGCCGACGTCGCGACCGGCTTGACTTTCTTCCAGACAAGGTCGCCGATCTGGAATGATCGGGGAATGACGCGCCGGTTATAGTTTTGCTTCATTCGTTGTCGGTACGCCATCAGCCGAACGGACGCCTTTGCCCTCTCCTCTTCTACCAAATCCAACTCCATGTTTCTCCGTTCGGCGTTGTCCTCATCGTAGCTCTGGATCCGGGCGGACTCCACACCGACTTCAACCGGAATGACGGCCTCGCCCCATATACCAAATGGAACGGTGTGACTCCTGTCCCTTCTTTTGGCGTTGTTCGGATGGCCCACAAGACGTTCGGCACTTCATCCGGCCAACTTCCTCCCAAATGGTCGAGCCGAGCGCGCAGAATACGGAGAATTTCCCGGTTGGCCACTTCAGCTTGACCGTTGCTCTGAGGATAGGCCACGGATGTGAAATGTTGCTCAATGCCGTAGCTCTTGCACCAATCCTCTAACATCTTCCCTGTGAACTGCCGCCCGTTGTCGGACACTAGTCGGCGAGGGATGCCGAACCAACAAATGATGTGTTGCCAGATGAATTTTTTAACCATTTGTTCAGTGATCTTTTCTAGCGGCTCGGCCTCCACCCACTTGGAGAAATAGTCTACTGCCACTAGTAAGAATTTCCTCTGCCCGGCCGCCATCGGAAATGGACCGACAATATCCATCCCCCATTGGTCGAACGGGCATGAAACGCTTGACGCCTTCATTTCTTCGGCCGGTGTGTCCCGGCGACGGCCCTCCGACGCTCAAGTCAGGCGAGGAATAACGAATAGGTGGCCTCAAGATGAAGATTTGCATACCTCCGGTGAAGAAATGGAGACCTTATATAGACCCCTCGAAGAAGCCTGGGCGCGCCAATCAAAGTAACCACCTGCATTTGACCATGCCCAAGTATGGGTCTGTCAGAAGGGCCATGCCCAGATATGGATCCGTCAGAAAGACGTCCATGAGGCCATACTGCTACTGTATCAACCTTTCCATGATGTGACGGCAAGATCCTCCATCGTGCGATCTTGTGTACGACCTAATCATCAGACATGCTTCTGCTGATATCCCATATCCCGAGCCGAGCGCATAGGCCGCTCGGCCACCTTTGTACCCTCGCCCTTATCTGGGCCAAACGGACAACCCGCTCGGCCCTTTGGTCCCAGCCGAGCGGACTCCCGCTCGGCCCTTCGATCCTCCTGCCTTGGCGTCGGAAACCCAAGCCCATGGACAGGTTATCTCTAGCTCCGCTCGGACCTACTAAGCCTCTCGGCGCGGCCATTAACCACTTAGTCAGCCCTTCATCGGTCCTCAAGCTGAGACCCTTCAGGAAGTGGGTCCCCCATTCTTACCGCCGGATCACCGATCTTCCAACTCGGATTAGTATCACAATTATAACAAAAGAAATTGAACAACTAAAAATAAAAGAGATTGAGAAATTAGCTTAGTTACAACCTAGATGGTTGTTAATCTAAGGTAGTGAAGAGCACTAGTGGATCTCCTTCGTTGCAGGCAAAGAAGCCTCTTACAGACGTTGACAGCTCAAGAAATAGACTAGGAAAGAGTAAAAGAGTTGTAGTTACAGTTGTTCTTTCTTTTCGAGGTCCACGGGGTCTTTTTATCACCTTTGGAAAATCTTATCCGAGCCTGGAAGGCGCCTTCAATAGGGTGAAAAGCTCCTCCAGCGTGGCAAAGCTTATCACCGAAGATAAAATCTTATCTTCAGCTAACGGCTACTGTTTGCCCAGTCTAAGGTGCCTTCAAGGGGCTGAAGGCGTCTTCCATAAAAGCGCGAAGGCGCTTTCAAGGGTTGAAGGTGCCTTTCACCAGAAAGGTGTGAGGGTGCCTTCAATACCATTAAAGGCGCCTTCAGCAGCTGCTACCGAGCTCCACACTTCTCTATTTGCTCTTTTGCTGCTCTGCTCGCTTGGGTGGTTTCAGCTATCCAGAATAAGGCTCGCCCGAACCTATTTTTCGGCTTTCTCCTTGAGCAGCCTTCCTCCCTGACTTCTCATCCCTCAGACTGCCATGTGTATCCTTCTCGTCCGCCGGCGTACTCTTCGGCAACATCTCATCCTTCGAATGCACCAAGCCCGTCGACTCCCTTCCGGTGTCATCCTTATAACTAGCTACGTCTTTCGCTTGACTTATTGTGTTCCTAAGCTCCTGCATACTTAGACACAAGGATTAAATACAACAGGACATAACTGAACTTGGTTGACCAAATCAAAACTACCCTAGGGTACTTACAATATAAATAGGCCTCGGTGCACGTGAACTTAGTCAGTTCCACCACCACTTCTCTCATCACTACCACCGCCTTGTTTTCAAGTAGGCGAACCAATGGACCTATGATCCTCATCTCCATTGCTCATAATGTTTGGGACAAGCAGCCCAAAGTTGTGACTCTAGCAATGAGTAGGTCAGTGAGCTCCCCCTTGTCCACGATTTGGAGGAACTGCTCGATGATGGCCTTGGATGCTAGCGAATTTAGCTTGAACGTGGATCGTCGAAGATCAGCATTGTGCCCGGCCATGCTAGCTATTCCCATCAGCGCCATAGCAGAATTGTATTGAACATCTTCTGTGCCTTTCTTGAGGAGCATGGCGAAGTAGGGGAGGGCTCGAGATGTCAGTGTTTCCCTTGATCAGTTGCCATAGGGCCTTGGTAGCCATGGTCTTCAAGTAAGCGTTGGTACTTGAATCCTTCATTTCCTTGCCTCGGTTGCTAGAGGTTGACAAAGAATTCTATTGTGATTTCCAGGGGAACGATGCATTGCTGCTACTCTAGCTATGGGAATCTTTGTCAATCTTGGAGGCGACAGTAGTTGAACGACTATGTGGGATTGATTGGTCTTCGATTGGCCTCTTTCCAGATGCCGAAGGGGGGCCATCACTACAACAAAAACTGCAAACGACAACGGATATTATCCGTTGTCGTAGGGTCAAAAAACCGTTGTAACTGAGGGTGTTGTAGAATGTATTGCCCTACGACAACGGTTTTGAAACCGTTGTCTTTGTAGACATTTGACAACGATTTTTATCCGTTGTTGTTTATATGCTCAAAATTTGGCTACGAAGGATACGACAACGTTTTAAAACCGTTGTGGTAGATAATTTCAACAACAAAAATAAACCGTTGTGGTAGACTTTTTTTACAACAGATATAAACTGTTGTGGTAGATAATATTTGACTCGTTTTATTTTTTTACAACAGTTTTAATATATTTTACAACGGATAAAACCGTTGTCTTTTATCACTTTTTACAAAAAAGATCCGTTGTGATTTACCTAGTTTTTACAATATTTTTAACTGTTGTCTTTAATGTTCATTAATACCAAACAACTATTCTTATTTTAATATAAGCAAACCACCAATACAAAACTAAATATTTACTAGATTAAATCCAAAATAAACATCCATATATAATTCATCTTGTAGCCACATATATTACAAAAATATACAAAATGAGTTGTTACTCATCAAAATACACATGTTTTCCATTATTGTTCTCCATATACATTAAATCACATATTTTCCATTTGTTGTTCTCCATATAACTTTTAATTTACAAATTAGCAAGGCAAGCTACATCCTAACAAAGCTCACTCCTTGCATAAAAAATCTCAAGCCTCACGAATTGGCCGAGTTACGTACCTGCAAGAGGAAAATTAAACAAAACTTATCAATTCCAGTTTAGATTTATTCATATAAATCTACATAAAATACAAGCAATATAACCAACTTATAGTCTAAGAAATAAAACTTATGCAATACAAACTTATGCAATACAAGAAATTTTAGGATTTCACATAGCTCTAATATAAAGCAATTTCATGACGACACTCAATTCCAGAATTCTGATTTAGATTTATTCATATAAATCTACATAAAATACAAGCAATATAACCAACTTATAGTCTTAGAATTTAACTTATGCAATACAAACTTATGCAATACAAGCAATTCCAGGATAAAAGAAACAAATCAACTATTCAAATGTCTATTTAGGATGCAGACTGGCACCATATTCAACTACACAAGCAAGTCTATTCATGTCAGAGATTGCGATCATACTCATGTTGAACACTATATCAAGTCTAAGTAACATAGACATGGAACAGTTGCAGCACTGGCACCATATTCAACTACACAAGCATTATCATACTAGAGATTTGAATGAACATTAGTTATCAAATTTCGTAAACAGTAAGCAGTAGAGTACTAGCCTTGTATGTTAAACTTGTTGAATGTACAATATCTCATAAGAAAGTTTACCTTTAATGCTATCACAATAATCACATCAGAGAGAATACACAAATCAATGAACTGATCCATAGTGAGTCTTAGCTCTTCAAGAACCTGAAAAATAAGGATGAGGATAAATACAGTAATTCAATTAGCAATAAGCAGAATAATTCCATCACAAAGATTTTTTTGGAACTAGGATCCATTAAATGACGGAGAAATTCTAGCACACTAAAGTGTCCCAATAAAAGTACTTGTTATGCACAAGCAATGACCTCAATTGTTGTGTTAAGATCGTTAGTTGCATCTTCCCTCTTTGAATATCTAAAGAATAAAATAAGCTTAAAGATTATCATTATCTTGCAAAAAAAAAAAAGGAGGGGAACAATGACAAAAATCTAAAGACTAGCTTTTTGGCAAGTTATTGTTTCTTCAGCTCTGGAGATTGACCGTCAAATACATATCTGGCATCAAAAAAATGATAATAAAATATTGTGGCTGAATGAGAAATAAAATGATATTTAGACATGCAAATGGACTTACATTGGCTCGATACATGCTTCTAATAATCTGATAGTTCGATTGAACATCCCTTGCAAATGACTTATTGGCCATACAAAATGTCAAGAGTTAGAAGAAGAAATAAAGAAGTCCAAGTCAAGCATAAATTTTTCTCAAAATTAGAGCACTTTAACATTTATCATCAACAACAAGATGGAATAGAAGTGTAAGATCACCTTGTAACTTCGCCAGTCTGGTTAGTAAGAGTGTTCATGCCAGTTCTTCCGACAACGATCTGACAACTTTCACTAACCAAACAAGACCAATTTTCTTTGTCTACGAGTCGGTTGAGAAAGAAACGACTTTAAACTCATTGTTTTCACAAGCTCTACTATAAATTGTGTTCATCATACAAGCTTTCTTCTAGAAGCGTAGGAGATGGATATGGCAAACAAACTAATTAAATTGTTCTAGCCCATGGCAATGACAGACTAAACCATTAGAAGTTTGTAGGATTATCAGTTGCTTCACTCAAACCAATTCTAACTCTCAGGCAACAGTATTCAACTATATTTCTCGATGATAAATATGGCTAACACAGTTCCCAAGAAAAAACATTTTCCAGATTCATACAAAGTCAACTCACATGAATAGAGTCTAATTGCAAATTACCATCATGGCATACACAAGGACTATAGAACATAAACCAAAAAAGAAAACTAGTTTACCTGAGCATCGTACAATAACTAGAGTAGCAAATACAACAGAGATGCCAAAGATGGAGTCAGAGAATCCCCTACACAGTTAAGTTAGTACACTTCAATTACAAGACCTTGAAGGGAATAACAATAACTACACACTGGGGAATTTCATCAAACAATTTTACATGCCTACCTCTCCAGCCCAAGCAAAGTAGCCACAGCAGTAACGACCTAGAAAAATCCAAGCATAATTGATTAAAATTCCATAGTTCAACCTCACAAATTGCAAAATAAGGGGAAAATAGAGAAGCGACGACCTAAAAAAAAAAGAAACGCTTCTGACAGAGGAATGAGTAGACGGCATGCCTCCCGACCGAACTGCCACCCTGAAGTCATGTAGTGTGTGTATCGATTACATGGAAACTAGCCAGCATTGTAAATTGTGAAGTCCGGAGTATTGAAATCCTCTAATTCTTCTGGCGTAGGACGGATGCACCTGCGATCCTTCCAATTATTTCATGCAAAAGAGAGTTTTTCTTCTTCTAGTTTACATGTTTTCATTAGATAAGGAGAAAAGAGGAGATAGTTATCTACTAATAGTATATACATATGCTACTAACACAACTATGATTCACTACTAGAGATCAACAGAACCAACGCAAAGATGACTTATCTGGATAACTGTCGAACTGTAGAGTTGAAGAGCATCTGTAGCATTCTTATTAGTAGTATTTTTCACTTACATGTTGTGCATGAACAGGGAATGATAGGCCCTTGCAGAGACAATTTGAACTTTGATTCGATGCTCGGGATCCCAGTTGAGGAATTGGTCATTCACAAATACCTTGTATCATTCAGATGGCATATTAGGATCTATGAGGAATTACATCAAACACTTGATGTGCATGTGTACCTTATCCAAAGAGGTGAGGTGTTAATAGATCAAACTTCAAATAACTTCCTCCCTCAGATGAAGATGAAATAGTTACTTATGGAATTACAAAATTAACCAAAAAGCAGAACTGAAACCCCAAAACTAGACAACAGAACGACAGCAAAACAATTTAAAGGAAAACTGAATTCAACCAGAAGTAAAATAGTTGTAGATTTTGAAAACTCATCATGGCATCCTCTATCTACCCTTTTGTATCTGGTTACTTCCTTTGAGAACTTACAAGGGAAATCAGTAAAACATATTTTTTGTATCACCAAACTTCACAACACGATATTTCATATCTACATTCATGTATGTACCAACAATATGGTATAGGGACAAAATGCACATACCTGATGAAGTACGATTGGTTTGTTGGCGAAATCAACCAATGGCTTTGGGAAACTTAGTGTCAAAGGATGGAGGCGAGTGCCAAATCCCCCAACAAGGATGAGTGCTTTCATGGTGTATAATTGCTTTACTTCTATAAATCAGGTGGAAGATCTGAAGACCAAGCAACAAACCAAATTTGTTAAGCCTTGTATATATGATGAATCTTAAGTTAATCACAGAGAACGCAAAACTAAGTTCGCCAGATTTGTCACAAGAAAAGAAGACAAAAGCTAAAGACTTTCAGCATTTAGCATTAAAATCTAATTCTGGAACTCCATAAATCACCCGGAAAAGATCAAGAACTCACCGCAATTCAAAGCGATAGCCAGCGAGAAAAGAACAAATGAAATACAATAGAAGAAGAGGTTCGGGATCTCACCAAAAAAAGATATTTTTTATTTCGGGATTCGACGAGATTCCCAGACAAAAAGAGCCGATCCTGCCCGTGAGAAAGAGGAGAAGAGGAAGATCACGACGATCTTCGAAGCCCACCTATGACCACCAAAGAAGATCAACGACAAAATCATTCTTTTTCTCCTAGCAAAAAACAAGAGTAAATGCAAAAATCTCTCGGAAACAGAATCTTGACATGGAATCGGGGAAGCGGAACCTAAAGTGATCATCTTCGAAGCACCAACCAATCTAGAAGAAGCTTCCTCCGTCGCTCCCCTGCGAAACTCCACACAAATCGCGCTGCCTTCACCAGCGGCGCGCTGTCGTCATGGCAGATCCCGTTCTCCGGTTTCTCCCTCCCGTGCGTCTGGATCTTTGGCAGCCCATTGGAGAACGCCGCCGCTCACCAAGAAATGAGAAGGAGCACAACGTCGTATGAGGAGAGGGAAAGATAAATGGCTTAGGTTTGGGAACGCGAAAACACGGCGCCGAAAAGAAAACAGCGAGGGAAAGGAAAACAGCGAAGGGGGGAAATAACCAAATTCAACTACAACGGTTTTTTGAAAACTGTTGTCGTAGCCGCTAAAAACGTGGATAAAGACAACGGTTTATAAAACCGTTGTAAAAAGTGTTGTCGTTTTAAAAAAAAGTCGCTCAATGACAACAATTTTGCTAAAACCGTTGTCTTTTATATTTAATGGGGAGTTCAAAGACAACGGTTTTGGCAAAAACCGTTGTCTTTGAGCAAATACGCAACGCTTTCTCTTAAAACCGTTGTCGTAGGGGTGTTGTCGTTTGCAGTTTTTGTTGTAGTGCATCTCCAGGCCGTCGACGAGGGTGAAAGGAGATGAAGCAGCGACCTTGTTGGTGAGCATGAAGGAGTGGATGGATAGTGTCTTGGAAGGCACAGAGTAGTTACTGCGCTTTTCAACAGTCTCGAAGGCAAGATGGTGATGAGGGGGTAAACGATATTGTTCAGGGTGCACTTGGGATTGTTAGCAACAACTTTGGCAATGACAAAGGTGGGGCCCCGCCAGTGGTGGGGCCTAGTGCGATGGCCCCACCTTAGCCATCCTAGGGATGGCTCTGTTTGCTGCCTCCCAAGGCAACTACTCCAATGCCTAGTCCTAGTGATATATCGATACTAAGGTGGTGTTTGGTCCTCTCTTAGGAATCAGAATGGGAATGAGAATTATAGTATTGTAGAATGGGAATGGGTATGAGCATATATATCGCTCTTAAAAATAATATTTAGTTAGTTGAATATTTTCTATCCGAATGAACATAAATTTTTTTTTTACCCTTCGAGGAAAATAAAAGAAAAAATAGATGGGATAGAAAGTTGAATGTGACAAAAAAATATGATGAGAGAGAAAATATGATGGAAAAAATGAAGAGAGGGAAAGTGTGATGAGAGAAAATGAGGAGAGAGTGTGTGATGGGAGAGAATGAAGAGAGGAAAAGTGTGATGAGAGAAAATGAGGAGAGAGAATATGATGGGAGAGATTAAGGAGAGAAAAAGTATGATGAGAGCGAATGATGACAAAGAAAGTGTAATAAATGAGGAGAGAGTGTGTGATAGGATAGAAAGTATAATGAAAGAGAACAAAGAGAAAGTGTGATGAGAGAACATGAAGAGAGAGTGTAGTGATGGAAGAGAATACGTGATGAGAGAGAAATAGTAGAGGAAGTGTGATGAGAGAGAATGAGGAGAAAGAAAGTATGGTGAGGGAGAAAGTGTAATGAGAGAATAAGGAGAGAGAAAGTATGATGAGAGAAAGTGATATGAAAGAAAAATTGAACAAATATATTAAAGGTATTTTCGTCCAAAACTTAATTCTAATTCTCATTCTCATTCCCATTAAAATCCAAGGGAAGAGATGGGTTTCATCAATACCCATATTTTAGATTTCATTCCAAAATCTTGATTCTATTCCCATCAACCAAATACAAGGTTTGGGAATAATCCAATTTCCTATTCTCATACCCATGTACCAAACGCCACCTAAATCTTACCCTTCTCGAATATCTTCTAGAAGCAGAGAAGTTTCTTTCAAGCCTATAGTTATAAAGCAATATGATAAAATATAAGATATAAATAGAAATAAAAGCAAATACATTTTACAATTTAAAAACTTTCCTTTGGATGCTTGTTTGTCGTTGCCTCTTGATGGTGGAAAATGCAACACCACTTCAGTTCCAACCCTCAAGAACTAACTCCGAAATCTCCTTGAAACTCTTCTTTTATAACCTTTATATCATGATTGATTTCCTCCTACTAATCAACTAATTTTATCCATCAGTTGATTGATATACTATATATTTAAACGTCACTTTGACCTGTGTGCTCAATGGCTCTATCCATCTCAACATCAGTCGACTATTACTTGATCAGTCGAATCTCGCAGTCAAGTTTTGAATATTTTGTTCGCTCGAACACAGACATCAATCGATAAATACACTCCATTAATCAACTGTTACATTTAGTCGAGTTTTTTTAATCAATTACTAAAGCTTATATTCACTGCTATAGTGTCATCACTCAACTAATTAAACTCATCATTCAACTTTCACTATAGCAAATTATAATTCACAGTATTGTAACAAATTACTATAACACAATTAATGTAGCAAATTATTGTAGCATAGTTACGGTAGTAAAATTCTAAAAATACTCAAATTCCAATTTCAGAATTTAGAGTACATCGGTTGATCAATACACCTTATCAATCGACTATTACTTATGTTCCAGTCTTACCAAGACTAAATTCTCATCTTGTCTGATGTCTGAAAGTTGAGAAGATGGAACGACAGGAATGATGTGGCTGGAATGTTGACCAAGTCGTCATGTCTCGAAGGGGGAGGGTATGATGAGCTATCTTCTATGTTGACCAAGTCATCAGAAGGTCTCTGATCAACACTGCCTACAGACAGCGATCGGGTTTCCCCGGTCCTTGGCACCTCGAAGCTCGAGGCGGATCCCACGAATATATAAGAAACAGGGTAACTAATAGAATAATGAAATGAATGAAGAGTGAGTACAGTGACATACCCTGACCCAAGGGGGCGCCCTCTAGTAGACCTGTGAGTTGGTAGTGACATTGATCGAGTTGTCGTGACCCAGAAGAGTAGATGAATGTGAATCAAATGCGGAGCTAGATCTAGGGTTGATGACGTGAAATCGGATACGACATGGATCCAGAGGCGGCAGCATGGAGTCGGAGATGACAACATGCATCCAGGATACAGGAATGACACGCAGGCCGAAATATAATAGCGGCACATGGGCTGAGATATAATAACGGCACCTGAGCCAGGATATGACAACGACACGCAGATTAGAACACGACATGCAAGTCAAATCAGTGCGAAGGTCGGAACACAACACACAGGCCAAATCAGCACGAAGGTCAGAACACAACGGAAGTGGAACGCGGTCAGATCGGTGATAGTAGGTCCTACAACAATAGCAATTGGATCTATCCTAGGGGCGGCGACAAGAGAAGGGGTTCCAGCGAAGCCGGCGATGAAGGTGTAGGTTCGACCATGGGGGTAGTGGACGAGGTTGTCAGTGTAAGGGGAGGAGGCAATGCCTCCTTGGCTGGCCTCGGCACTGCCCAAAAGAGGGAAAGGCGATGAGCGTGAGAGAAAGGGGAGAGAACGGTGCGGTTGCTGGCCGTTGAGACTGCAACGGCTGATGAGACAGCAATGGTGCACAGCGCCTAGGTTGTAGTGTGTCTCAAGTGAGGGAAGAGGGGGATGACAGCGTGAAGAGGGAGAGGGGGGCGACGCTTAGCCACTGGATGTGATGGCGGCCGCTAGATGCAGCGGCGACCACTAGATGCAACGGTGACCGCTGGGAAGAGAGGAGAGGATTTGTTTAGTCACGAAGACGGCAGGCATCGACGACGAGCAGTGTCGGAGGTGGTGTTCGCGAGAGTGAGGTGGTCTTCCTCGGCGTGAGGCGACGACATCTCACGGGAGAGAAAAGAGGAGAGGCGGCATCAGTGTCGTCGACATGGAGAGGGAAGAGGGGAGCCAGTCGCTGTGAGGGGCAGCGAACGCAAGGGATGACGCTGGAGGCGGCATGGGTAGCGATGATTCTTCGACCTTGGTGGCGATGGAAAGCACCCCGGACCCCCTCATTTTGTGAATAGTGCCTCGCCTTTAAAGCCCTAAACAATGGAATAACCAAAACGCCCTCCCTCTTTTCCCTAATTTCCTTTTGGTCCTATAGATACATCTGTATCATCTAATATCCGATTGACCTTAACCTATCAAGACTTTCTTGGCTCAACATTTAGTCAATCTTGACTTGTCGAGACTTCTTGTTGCCTAGCAACCGGTCAACCTTAACCTGTTGAGATTGTCTTATTGCTTATCATTCGGTTAACCTTCACCTGTCGGGACTTTCTTACTACCTAGCATCCAGTCAACCTTGATCTGTCAAGATTTCGCACCTCATGCCAACTTTCAACTGGACTTCTGACCATTAAGTATCTAGTTAACCTTGATCCACTATAAATTTTTCACTTATCAATTCTCTATTAGACTTTTAATCACCAAGTGTTTTGTAACCACGATCCACTTGGACTTTTCATATCTTGTCAAGTACTCAATCAATCTTGACTTATATGACTTTTCACTCAACTAATTTAATATATTGATCGAGTGTCAAATATCTGATAAATCTTGACCTACTTAATGTCTCACTAAACGAACTAATATATTGAACAAACATCAAAAATTTAAATTTAGGTCAAGTTAAATTTAATCAACCTAATTAATCTGGATTATGAGTAGATTGCACCAATAAATTTTATTCAAAATGGTGAAATAAAATAATAAGAAAATTTTCATCTCAACTTTTTCAATGCATTAGAAATGTTAAATAAAGTTATGCATTCCATTCCACCAATTCAACCTTAACCAATGAACACACAAACACACATCACACCAAATATAATAGGACCACAAAAAAAGAAATAATACAATTCCTAGGACCACACAAAAAAAAAGAAGAAAAAAAGAAATTTGGCATGAATTGTAAACAAGAAGTCATCGTGCCTCATTCTCACAAGTACTCAAACAAGAGGCTAGCCATTTGAAATCAATAGCGTAATCAATCAATTAATTTCTAATTACTATTCAGTCCATTAGTTTATCAAGGACGTGACTCGCTCCTTTTGTCTCATTAGTTTATTAATTACTTTCTATTTTTCCCATCCCGAGTATTGAGGATGGGATCTCCATTCCTCCTCATTACATCATTAAAAAAATAAAATATGTTCCTAAAATATACAAAAAAAAAATTAAAATACATCTCAGAATCTATCGCATCTTAAAAAGATATTTTAAAAAAAGACATCACATTTTTTATCTCAAAATATCTATCTTTGATACTCCTATAAATCAAGATTACTCTAACATGAATATCATATTGTTAACATAAATATTATTACAATATTTTTTTCAGCATAGCTCTTTAATTTATTTTTTTTATTTTTTTGGCCCATACAAATTTAACAATATTAAAAATCAAAATATTAATAAAACTTTTCTTTTCTTCGATGCAAGCCATGTGAGTGTGTTCCCTTAAAAAATATAGTTAATTTGAGGGCTCAAAAAACAAAACTCATTAATGCTTCGTTTCATTGTTTAGTTCAACGTCTAGATGAACGTGGCATAGAATTGGATCTAAATTATCGTAAATACGGGATTCGATCCATTACGATGAGATCCGTATCGAATAATTATGATCGAACGTGATCTCTATCTATGCAAAATAATCAGGCTTAAATGAGGATTTATCATTATCAGAGTTTTAAAGTAGAAATTTATTTAATTAAGAAGATTTTTCACGATAAGTAATATTTAAAGAAATTCAATAATTCCGAGCCTTCTTTGTCAACTTTCTTAATCTCAATTTTATGAAGCAATCAATTCTTTTTTATTAGACCAGGTGATGCAATCAAATCAGAGAAAATCAAAGGGCATCCTAATCATCCACAGAAAATAACGCTCATAATTTCTTTTTTTATCTTTGATTCATTTACAGAAAAATTTTAAAACGCAACTTATATGTACATTTGGAAGCCAACTTTAAGATATTCGTTTTCTTAATCCTTTTATTACTCAATACTACTACTGCATCATAATCATGGAGGCACTTTAGAGAACTTTATGGTCTACTTTGAAATAACTGTCAAAAATTATTCTAAAATGGTGCAATTTTGTGATGTAATTTTAATTAAAACTGTTTTAAAATAGTATAATTTTAATTAAAATTATTTCAAAGTGAAACAATTTTGATTAAAGCTACTCAAGGTAAAGTATAAAGAGACATTTTAGGTTTGCCCTCGGAGCAATGGTACAGTAGGGTTTAGAATTAATATCAGATATTTAAGAATTGAGTCTCAGTTTTAATAAATTAACGGATGAATTTTTATTAATAATTAGTTGACCTAAGAACACTAGATTGATGAACTATTCGCTATAAGTATTTTTTGATTTATCTTGATTGATAAAAAAAGTATTATAAAATTAAATTGATCATCTTTAGGATTAATATCGGCAAGAGCCATATACTTGGTGCTGAAGGGTGTCTTTGTTACTTTTCTGCCTAGTTAATTATTCCTCAATGGCACCTCCAGAAAAAACAGAGATTAATTATAAACTGAAAGCTAAAAGAGAAGCTTCCTGGAGTGAATGGCTGCAGGCAGATGGTAGATAAGCTAACAAGTGGACTCAGAATTCCAAACCCTTATCTTTTTTCCAAAAATATATAATAAAAAATAAAAAAGTTCAAAACAATTATTAGAAAATAAGCACTGATTGATGGTGAGCAAATCTTTTGACAAAGATGCAGGACATAGAAGGTAAGTTCGATCCCATCTGTATTAGTCTGTATTGCTACTGTCTAAACTCATTCAGACAGTGTCATGTGTAAATCAAAGATCTACTTATATATATATATATATATTTTAAAACAAATGGTTATTTGATGTACACACTTCTGTACAGGCAGGATCGAACTAATCGCCATGGAACGTAATTCTCTGGCACCGGAAGCAGATTGGACAAGGTTTTTTTTATTATTTTATATATAAAACCAAATGTTTCTTATTCTTCTTTGTTTGGTGAGGCCTCGTAGTTGCTTGTGGCGGAGGCAATTGTCCATGTCAATGCCCACCACATTTTTCCTCCTCGACAGAGTTGCTAATTAAGTGAGTCATAGTTTAATTTATCGACTAATATATAAAAGGCTTCCACTGATCCAACATATTCCGTGTTTATTTCCAGGATTTCGTTTGCTGGCTGAGTCTATCCCTTCTACTTAAATGTTGTCACGCATTGATAGAGCCTGCTTCAGACAAAGAGAGATTCTGAAATCTCGTCACGGATCAAAATGGATGTTTTGTTGACCCGAAACGCATTTGACATGTTAGGGCATTGACTAGTGAAAATTGTGATAAATATGAAATTTTATTTTAGAGGTTTATTATTCTTAAATCAAAGGTTAGTATGATTTATTGTGATAAACTTTTGATATTGCAGTTATTAGTTGATGAGGCAGATATGTGAAGAAGAAAAATTCAAATCATGTGTGGCTTGTTGGGCTCGTAAAGGAAGACCTATGAGTTTAAAATATCAAATGTGGCTTGTGTGGGAGTGGCAAGACGTAATAGAAGATCAATAAAGCACCAAACAATCATGTTCATCTACAAGAACCACCAAACAACTAACTCATAATCTAGTAACTTTGAGTCAGACTGATCTATCCAATCAACTGCAGTATTTAGAGTCACAATCAACTATCCAATAAAGCACTGCTTAGTTGACTAATGGCTTGGGCAATGATGTGTAAAACAAAGCCAATTGGATTATGAGTATTTTAATATAAGTTCATTTGATAAATTTTAACAATATGATCCATATGGGAATTAGAAGAGCATCTTATAATATTTAAATTAAATAATTGCTTGATTATTAATCACGCAATAGAAAATGTCACACCAAGAAATAAGCAAGAAACACAAATCTTAATTTACGATAATTAGATTCACCTAACGCCTAAAAGACCTCCGAATTCCAATCTACCAGATTAATTTAGCAAATATCTAAACATGTTTCTACACAAGAAAAAGATCGTAGCAACAAAAGCACGTCACTCTCAAGTACCAACAAGAGTTGATCAATGCCCAAGCTCTCCCAAATTCACGGCCTAGTAGAGTATCGCCTTAACCGAAGAATAACCATCCTATAATCACAACACGGAGAACCATAACTAACAAACACTCTTGCACAAGGATAAAGAGAAATTCATAATATGAAACTAACATCGCTACAAATCATAGAGAGATCATACACCTAAAATGCAGGTTGTTGGATCTCCATGGCCAAGCAATGAGTAGGGCTCCTAACCCTCAACTCAAGTCTTATTCAGATCATCCACTAGATGGTTCACCTTCTAGCATTCAATCTTGTATGATATTCCTATGATCTTTAGATACTAGGCTACCTCCACGAAATCTTCTCCCTCCAAATATATTTGGATTGGAATTCAAAACTCGAAGCTCCATTTATCACAACAAGATCTGCGGGCCTAGTTGCCTTTCCACTGCCAACTCTTGCAGTCGTTTGGTCATTTTTTCAGCAACATCAGTGTAAGCTTTGGCAGCTTGAGAATGAGGTGCGGCCAGAACTATGGGTAAACCATCATCAGAGCTGCTTCTTATATCTTGCTCCAGTGGTATCTAAAAGAGAAAGTTAAGTCTCTCATCATGAAAGCAGATCTAAGCTAGAAGAGTAACAGATAGCAAACTCCTTAAATAATAAAATAGCTAAATAAAGAGCATTTAAGTTCAAAAATATAGCGTTGATTTTACCTTCAACATCACAACTTGCATTATCTAAAACGGAAACCATAAAGGAAAATAATGAGAGAATAAAGTAGGTGCTATCAAGTATCAACTCCACTTGTACACGAACCAAGACACTATCAAGGAGAAATCATAGCCATTAGGCCCCTAGTAATCAAAGACCTAATCTCTAAACCTTAATCTTGGTCAGTGTTCTAAATTGTGGCCGAAATGGACGCCTAGGCGGGAGGCAGGCATCAACCGCACCGCCTTTGCCTTGGAAAATATTTTCTAATATTTTTTCTATTATACTAACTCTTTCTAAGAAGAAAGGGAGGATCACAACAAGAGAGGAAACTAATATTCCAACAGCAGTTGACCTTAAAAGGCATTCAGGAGAATCAGACAAGATGACAGCGTAGAAGCTTTTGGAGACTCATACATATGAGGATACAATGATGGAATGTGCATAATTAGAGCAATTCATTACCATATAAGTTAGTGGAATCACCATGACTTGCCAAAATTCATAGCAGAGTACACTAAAAACTAAGTTAATAAGACCGAAAAGGGAAAGGAAAATAATGAGCAAATAAAGTTAGTGCTATCAAGTATCAACTCCACTTGTACACGAACCAAGACACTATCAAGGAGCAATCATAGCCATTAGGCCCCTAGTAATCACATACCTAATCTCTAAACCTTAATCTTGGTCAGTGTTCTAAATTGCGGCCGAGACGGCCACCTAGGTGGGAGACAGGCATCAACTGAACCGCCTTTGCCTTGGAAAATATTTTCTAATATTTTTTCTATTATACTAACTCTTTCTAAGAAGAAAGGGAGGAGCATAACAAGAGAGGAAACTAATATTCCAACAGTAGTTAACCTTAAAAGGCATTCAGCAGAATCAGACAAGATGTGTTATGACTCAAATGAAGTCAATAATAGAGTAGGCATAAAGCTAGGGGAGGAGACAATGACAATGGTGCAATTGGTGATAAAGGCAAGAAATATAGATTACTCACTAAACAACTAAAGCTCGAACAAGCAAAGTCATAAAGTAGCAAACAGGGTATTGCATGCATAGTAAAGATGAATACAACACTGTAACGAAAGACTATTCAAGGAGTCAACTAAAGAGGTTTTCACCCAAACCTAAACACGCCACTATCACAAGATCATACAGGCCAATCATCAACACTATAATGAAAGAGTAATCAAGGGAAAGGGTCAACTAAAGGGATTTTCACCAAACCCTATTGACACCATCATAATGAAAAGAGTATTCAAGGAAAAGGCCAACTAAAGGATTTTCACCTTTTGAGTATGATACTATAAGCCACCAGCAAAAGTTAGAGTTGAATTCCACACAACTGAACTACAATCACCTTATACAATCAACCACATTTTAAAAAAAAAAAAAATTCCTTTATATGCCTAACCTTATCAAATTCCTATTGTAAGTTTTGATCATCATTGTGTTGGTAACACAATGCAGGTAATTAAAATGTTGCTTATTTTATGTTTGGCGGATAAGCTATCATTCCACTTCAACTTCAAATGACACCAACAAAACCAACTAGTTGGAGATGGATGGCATTCCATATAGATAGTAAAACAATAAGCTCCTATAAGAAAGAATGATACATCAGTAAGCCAACTTTTATTTTTTCTGCTTTACTTTCATAAGCAGACTTTGTGGTTGGTTTCAAATTGAGCTTATAAGCATTTAAATGTCTTTTACTAGATTTTATTTTTGCGTAACATGATGTTGAATCAAAGTCAAGTTATAGCTTAGAGCCCCTCCCACCCACCCACTCCCCCTCTTCCTCTTCCTCTTCCTCTTCTCAATGGCTAATAGGATCATGAAATACATTGGGAAACACCAAACTGATTTGGTTGTCGGCATACCTAACTATCATGTGACAATACTACAACAACAACCATCAAGCATTATCCCAATAGGTGAGATTGGCTATATGGATCATTCTATGTCATTGGCTCTATTCCTTACTATATCATCATTTATATTTTTTTTTAAAAAATATCTTGTTTTATTGTTTCTAACCAAGTCTTTTTTTTATTTTCATCTTCCTCATTTAATATGCACATTTGTCATAATTTCATATTGTCTAACTAGAGCATTTATTGGTGCCATGTACATGGCATACGTGTCACGGAATTTTCCCTCAATAGATGTAATCCCACTTTCTTTCTAATATTATCATTTCTTGTCCATCCTTATATATCCGCAGATCCACCTTAACATCCTCATCTCTGCAACTCTCAATTTTTGTTCATGTGTTGGAGTCATAGTAACTATCATGTGACAATGAAATATGAAATACTGTACAGGCTGGTGCAAAGGCAAATATCAGAACTCATTTAGCTTTTAAATCATGCAACAAGATCTTTCATTAGTTGTGCAAACTCAAGTTTAATGGCATGCATCAATTCATCTCACAAGTTAGCAACAGTTCGCTTGCAATCTAAATTCGTTATGCAACAAATAATGAAATTCAAACAGATTTACCTCTCCCAGATATTTCATATCCAACTCCTTAGCTGTTCTTTGGGTACCACCATTTCCAAAGATATAAGACTTTTCACCACAATGTGGGCACTTGAAGCAACTCATGTTCTCAACTAGTCCCAGAATCTACAAAACAAGAGAAAAATGACTATGTAGTACAAATTATGTAATTAAGTTCTCACAAGGATCAAAGGGAACTGTCATATAATAGCGTTGTATTTTGTGCATTTAAGTATTAGAAAGGCATGACACTAAATTCAAACACCGAAAAAAGAAAAAACTATAGTCATGTTCATATAGCTTGTACACTTAATATGTGCACTTCCTTTAGAATGTTAAGAGCAACATATTCATAAGTTTAGAAACTAACATACAGGAACCTCAACTTTCCGGAACATGTTTGCACCTCTACGAGCATCAATTAAAGCAATATCTTGGGGAGTTGAGATAATCAAAGCACCTGTTGAAACAAGGAGCATACAGATTAAAAATAAAGATCCTCAAATGTCATTATCATATATTTTGCAAGATAAATGGAAAAAAAAAAAATTAAGTTCCTAAAATTTTTAGTGCGATAGTGAATGACATGTAAAAAAACAAGGAATATGATGATGGTTGGCAAAACGAATAAGTTGTAGTCAATTACTCAATTATATAATAAGGAAAAACATATACACCTCTATTACAGTACAATAGCAAGAAAGACAACCATGCATGTCCCAAATTAAATTCATGCTACCCTATTGAAACAAACCCTATAATATCAAAGCATTTCAACAACACCATGGATCCAAGTATTTGATATTGAAGGCACCAAGTATTTGAAGTTACATAGAAATTCTCGCTTTCAACTCTGATGGAGTTATGCCTGGAAGCAATAAAAATATAGACAACGACAATAAATGGAAAAACAACTTCTATTTACTTAAAAGTAAATGAGGAGATTTTGCTCAATTTTTTTCATTTAATGTCTGCCAAAATGGGACAGAAATGAAAGTTGCCTCCGATAATTCTGAAATAGTTCGTGATCATCTTCATTTTATATCTACCCAACAGGAATAAAATGAAAGTTCACCTCAAAAACTCCTCAAATCATTCCATGTGTGTTCAACATCATTTTGTGCCAATCCAAATGGGACAGAAATGAAAATTACCTCACAAACTTCTCAAACACTGAACTTTTTATTGTGTTAGGTTTAAACCACAAATTGTGCAAGAGTTTCGCCCGGATCGGAACGATGCGATTTTGGTATCGTATCATGTCGATACAGTTTCAATTGATTTTTAATTTTTAAATATAAATGTTTTTAAAAAATAAGTAAATATATATTTTTTTAAAGAAAATTAATATATCAATAATTTAAATTAAAATTGCTACATCTTAATATATTATCTTACTAATACCAAAAGGAGTTACGTGAATCAGATGGAACCATTGGTTCTTGCAATATTCTGATTAGATCAACTCCATAGTTTTTCAACATTAAATAATTATCCTATGACATGCAATATTGACAGCATGTCTCGATTGACCCCTAAAAGTTGGATTTGAACTGACACCACTGAAATTGGAAGTCGTACAAGCACATGATAAACATATGTCCCCAAGCTCAGATATAATGGATCACTATATGATGCATCAAACCTATAATAAGAAGGCTAAGAGTACGATGAGCTTCGATCAGAATCAATATTTGTTGACAATAATTAATAATAATTTTTTCAATATTTACTTGCATCCAATTTATATTTGCATGACACTGCAAAAGAATCGCTAAAGAACCATATGCCTCTCGAAATAATTGACTTTAGGGGTAGGAAAAAATATCAAAAATTCAGTATACCGCATATACCATATCGAAATATACTGAATCATACCAATATTATTGGAATATCAAAAATTTCGGTACGGTATTATACCTACCAAATTTTTCAATAAAATATTATACCGTACTGAATTTTTCGATATCGGTATCGGTACGAGTTTTAATATTGGTATATGCGTACTGATATCGAAATTTTAAAATAAACAATATTAAATTTTACCGTACCGGTATATCAAAAATTCGGTATACCAAAATTTCGATATATCGGTATGAATTTTTTTATACCTCAATTTTTGGTATAGTATACGATATATTAGTTTAGGGTTTGACCTCCAATACCTTCAGTAGTACTAGAGTATCAAGAGGCTTCCTAAACTTCAAAAGTGAACATAACCATCATTTCAGCTTTTTTATAAAACAACGAATTTAATAGAAGAACCCAATTGCTCCTGTTCGTAGAATCTCCCCATTAATAAATTTCCTCATTAATCCGTGAACCCAATGATAATTATAAAGAAATTTTTGTTAACGATTGACCTTTTTTCACTACATTCTTTACTATATCGAGTTTACCGATATCTGCCATCATTAAAACAATATAGTGTTCGATACTTTTGCTTCAATAACTCTCTAACCCTCTTGAAGTTGGCATCATTGTCTGTAATGACCTGCACTACATATTCCCCTCCTATCTATTGAACTACGTTATCCATCAAATGATATATATATATATAAGATGCATCATGATAATTTGCAGTTGCATTTATGAAATATCACATTTCTATTGAGGTATAGCAGAAAGTTGATAATGCTCATCCGTGTAGGTCATGTTCAGCTATCACACATCAATGTAACCTTATATAAGCCCCATTGTTTCTTGCATGATAGGATCCAAGTCTTGATTTCCTACACTTGTTCATCTAAATAAGGACCAACAATTTCATATGCAATCGAAGGTTGAATACCACATCTAGATTTTTAAATGTTGGATAACATGCTACGGTAGTTTGTGTTGTTTGTTGCATTAGAAGGCATTCGATTGAAATGAAAAATTTAGCAATACTTTAACCTATTGATTTCTTCATGTCCCTTGTATAAGCATCAACAATCCTAGTATGTTTGACAGCTTGGTCTAGGAATGCTAGTAGGTCAATATCAACAATATTAACTGCACGCCTTCGTCCCATGGAAGGAAAGAAACGACAAATACCACCTTATGTTGAAGTAACCCGAACACTTTCACTCCTCCCTAATGTTGCAATGTTGCTGCAATAGTTGAGCCGGCTAAGCCACTTCAACTATCACCAACTATAGCATCACTATATTGCATATGTTGCTTATATTCATATTGAGTTCGAGAGGCACTAAAAGCTGCTAAAAATTCTTCATTATTTGGATATTCACTACGACCTTCAAATTAAAAGCTCCACGCACCAAGCATTTCACGTTGTTGTTGTTTACACCATCAAGTTTCGCTTTCGTTGTACGATAAATTTCTTTAGAAATTTTTGGGCATTTAGAAACATCCAGATATCCACAAGCAAGATGTGGCTTAAGGTGTATGATCCCACCACCACGTCCAATCATATCGCAATGTAAACATTGCCAATGAAATCGATTTTCTAATCGACATGCATGTCTCTAAGCTAGATCATAAGATTATTGTTTTGGTGTCATTATTTATACATTATAAAAAATTAAGAGTGTAAAAAGAGCAAATAATTTAGAATAAATATTCATAATTACGGCATTAATAACATTAATACAATAAAATTATCGGATAAAAAATATTTAATTTTAATAAAAAATAATAAATAACTATCTTTATATATATTTAAAAATTGTAAATAATTATTATATTAAATATTAGAATTTTATCTTAAGATAAAAGTTTAAATATTTATAAATATAAAGATTAATAAAATTAAAATTTTAATTAATAAATATAACAATAACAACAACCAAGCCTTATCCCACTAGATGAGGTAGGCTATATAGATTCTTTTACGCTATTGAGCTCTATCTCTTACTGTATCATCATTTATACTTAAATAAATTTTATCTTGTTTTATTGTTGTTAACCAAGTCTTTTTTTGGTTTTCCTCTTTCTCGTTTGATATGTGTTTGTTATAATTTCACATCGCCTAACTAGAGCATTTATTGGTCATCTAAGTACATGCTCGTACCATCTTAAACATGTCTCTCAGAGTTTTTCCTCAATAGATGCAACTCCGACTTTCACTCTAATACTCTCATTTCTTATTTTATTCATTCTCGTATATTCACACATTTGCCTTAACATCCTCATCTTTGCAACTCTCATCTTTTGCTCATGTGCTCGAATTATAGCCAACATTCAAATTTATATAACATATCAGGTCTAACTGTGATTTTGTAAAACTTTCCTTTTAAGTTTTAGAGTTACTTTCCAGCCACATAAAACACCCAACACTCTATTTCATTTCAACCATTCTGCTTGTATTTTATGTAAGATATCTCTCTCAATCCCTCCATCGGTTTGTAAAAATGATCTTAAATATTTAAAGCTCTTGGTTCCGGACAACTCATCATCTCCTATCTTAACAATTATCTTATTACGTCTAATATTGCTAAACTTAAATTCCATATATTTGGTTTTTATTCTACTAAACCTCAAATCTTTTCCTTCTAATGTTTCCCGCCAAGATTCTAGTTTAGCATTTACTCCTTCACGTGTTTCATCTACCAAAATAATATCATCTGTAAACAACATGCACCACAGTGACTTGAATGTGTGTAGTGAGTTCGTATAAAAAAAATGACTTAGAGTTGATCTTGATATAACCCTATCTTTATTAGAAATGCTTCAATTACTCTACCTGAAATATTTACTCTGGTTATTACATCCTCATACATATCTTTAATTAATTCAATATATGTTACGCTAACACATCTTTTTTCTAAAATTCTCCATATAATTTCTCTTAAGACTCTATCATAAGCTTTTTCTAAGTCAATGAATACCATGTGTAGATCTTATTTTTGCTCCCGATATTTTTCAATTAGTTATCTAAGAAAATATATAACTTCTATTATCAACCTTCCAGGTATAAACCCAAATTGATTTTCAATCATTGTGATCTCCTTAATTTTTTTCTATTACTTTTTCCCAAAGTTTCATTGTATGACTCATTAGTTTAATACCCCAAAATTTTGTACGTCTCCCTTATTCTTACATAAAGAAATTAGAATATTTACCCTCTATTGATCAGTCATTTTTTTCATTTTCAATATCATGTTAAATAATTTTATAAGTCATTTAATACTTTATTTCCCTAGGCACTTCCATACTCTATCATAATATTATCTGGTCCAAAAATTTTTCCATTATGCATCTCATTTAAACTTATTCTACTTCTAAAGTTTGAATTCTACGGTAAAAATTTAATTTTATACCTATTAACCTACTTAAATTACCTAAGTTGGTCACTTAAGCATTTATTAAAAAATTAATGAAAATGTCTCTACCACCGCTCTTTTATTTCTCCATCATTTACTAGTACACAATTACATTCATCTTTAATATGTTTTATTTGGAAATAACTATTCTATAAATGTCTTTCCCCTTCTTTTGTATCCAATTTTTTATATAATCATTCAAAAGCTTCATTTTTTTATTCATTCACTACTTTCTTAAACTCTCTTTTTTTTCACTATCATATTTTTTTTTAATTTTCCTCGTTCTTACAAATATATAATTTTTTATTAGTTGTTCATTTTTCCTTCACTTTCTCTTGTACTTTCTTATTGCACCACCAACATTTTTTATTTAGTGGTACATATCCCTTTGACTCACCCAGTACACTCTTAGCTACTGTTTTCAACTTTGATACCATCTTATCCCATGTCGTATTAGAGTCACCATATATTTCACCTAATACTTGTAATACTATATTATCCCTTGCCCAATGAAGCAACTCTGTCACCCGAGTACCAACTCAGCTATGCCCGTGGGGGCAACCCCTCGAGTAAACACGCCAATGAAGGCAATGTTTTCTCAATTTCTTTCTATTGTTTTTTACTCGAATCCAAATCATTTCCTTTCTCTCCTCCAAATATACAAGGCATGATTAATTTATGTAACATGCTAATGGCATCTTCGAAGAAGCCCATCTCATAGTAATCTACTTTCACTCATTTTATCTATCACAGTTATGTCTAATAGATGTTATGTGGTTACATAACTATATGCAAGGTTTCACTATAGTGCATATGCTATATGAAATATCATATATGAGGCCAATATGTAGTCCAGGGTGTCCAATATCCAATTTAGATGAACCGCTATGAGGATAGCAAATGGAACTGAGCCTATAAATAAGTCATAATCAAATCGATTGAATAAAGTACACTCAACTAAAAAATGGAATGATGAATCCAACCTCTAGCACGAATATAATGAAGTAATGCAGATGAAATGAGAGTGTGATTAGGAATTTCATGATAAGAACAATGGTATAATTTTTAGATAAAAAAAATGCCCTACAAAGCATCTCTATTCATGTAACTTCTTGTATAAACAATGAATATTCATAGTTTTACAGCATCGAAATTTTAGATACAATTGATTATATATGGTAGAAGTGTTTGTTTGAATTCTGCCAGCATCACTAATGCAGCCCAGTAATATAAAACAGGAGTGTCATTTTCAAAAGACCAATACATTAGCTCTTTAAGATGTCAAGCATTCAATTTAGGTACCGGACAATTGCAGTCTTTGGGAAATAGACAGCTGAGCATCTCCTGTTCCTGGAGGCATGTCAACAATGAGGAGATCAAGATCTCCCCAAGCAACTCCTCTGGTCATTTTCTCAAGAGCACTCATTACCTAGAGTTAGATTTAGCCGAATGTCAGAGAAAAGAAGCCTTAACACAAGGAAAGTTGGAAATGAGGAAAGTACAGAATGAAATGAGATAACTTTCACATATTCATCGACCCTTTCAATTTTAAGCCGCTTAACCAAAAGAGAGAGAGAGAGAGACACAAATCAAGTCAGGTTGTTGAAAAAACAAAAGAAACCATTATATGACAAGAAAAGGTATAATGAGTAATTGAACATTTTCCTAAAAGAAACCTATCCATAATAGTATTTTCAACAAACTAGCTTGCATCAGAATAGAATCATATTAGTGTATATGTAATTATAGGAAAAAGTGTCGGTGAGATAAGGCTGTTGCAATTGATTCAGTCAACCATCTTATATTCAATTAGAACATCAACCTGTATTAAACAGAGCGACACTGATGAAAAATAATCAACTTCGATCTACCCAATCAATTATTGATTAAACAAATCAACAGATTCAAATCATCAAGATTTGACCAGGTGAGTAGATTTGAGAACAAGCCAAGTGATAGATATTAATATAGTAGTCAGATTTTCTTTATTTCACCTTGACCTGAATAATTCATGCTGTATGAGAACATATGGCCCATATAGATCAAAGGTCTGCCAACTACCATAGGAACATATAGAAAACACAGTAGGGCACAAAAAAACTGTCAGATAGAACAACAAACCATAGGACCTCTCCAAACAATTGGGGCATCTTTTTCAACAAGAAAACCAATGGACATGCACCGGACTTTATGATTCTCAATAGGGATCATTTTCATATCTGCAAAAACATGTTTTGTTGCTGAAAGAGAATAAAAATAAAGTACCAGAAGATTTGCAAGGTACATAAAAGAGGTATAGATTAGACGACTGACAGTAAATGGTTCTGCAGAAATGCATTCATTGAGATACTGTTGGATTATTATGTTTGTTAAATGGCTTGGTGCCAGCATAGGAATACATATGCCCAAAGAGCTTAGGAACAGACAAAAGTAGGCACATGGATGCAATGTAAGTGAGAAAGGGAATCCAATAGACAGTTGATACATTGACAACATCTCACAATGGTTAAACAATTTAGGTGTCTAGAACTGCAAATATGTATCCTTTGTTCCCAAAAGCTTAAACCTCTAGGCTCAATTTTGTGACACATATATGTAACATTATAAAATATAAAGCATGCATTTACAAAAATTCAATCATGCATCAGCAGATAAAAACTAATATGAGACATCATCGATACTAAAATCTATGTTAGACTCAGATATGAGTATCTAACGTAGACATGGATGTAGACATCAAACAAATGATTTTTCCAAAAATGAGGACATGGAGAAGCAGCAGAAAAATGTCCAAATCTTCAACATAGGTAAACATTTTAATAGGTCAAGATTAATATATTGTTATTTCATTATTTCAATTTTACCTATTTAAGGATTAAATGTTTTTATTTAGTCAAATCAGTGCTGGATCCAAGTTATTACAGGGGCTGATTTGTCACTAATTGGACTCAACTTTGGTCTAAATTTAGCAGGGGATCCCTAAAATGTAGAATTAGGCTTGGATTAGTTGAAACTCGAATGGAGTTCAATTTGGACTCTTAAGTGCCGCAGAATCAAGAGTTTTTTAGCTGAATCGGTCATGAATCTATATTGCTCCTTTTTTCCAAATCATGAAATCCACTCCCTTACCTTTCCTCCTCTCTGTATTGCCCACACGGCAACCTCCTCTGAGTCATGCCAAGCAGGAGATCTCCAGAACCTCCCTTCTTGAATCCTAGAGTTCAAGCAATAACGAGAGTGGAACTTCTCCCTACTAGACATGGCAACATAATTAAGTCTTCTCCACTTCATCCTCTCTTTTCTAGCGCCTACTCTCCTTAGTCTTCCTATTTTCTTCCCCGCTACCCATTCTTCTTTTGCTAAATCCATCTGAGAAAACCATCTGGCTCTTCAAATTCAATTTTATATCTGTGCTCGTGTCATGTCATCTCGAGACGGGTGCAAGAGGAGGTTTCACTAGGTCCAAGTATCACAGCATATAATCTATATTTGCCTTGTAGCAAAAACAAGAAGAAGAAAATGATCACTTAAGTTGTATTAAACCAAAGGAGCCTGCACAACACAAGCAATCATGACCAATGTTCTTTACAAATAACTTGTTCACATCCAGCCTATAAATCAATGAACTAAGTAAACCTGCTCCTTATTTCTAGTAGTCAATACTAGCTATGACAATATTTTGGTAAGTAAACAAATGACTATATAGCACAAGATTCATTTCAAAGAAAATAGAAATTTTGAGGTTTTTTTTAAATGTCTAAGCTATCAAAGGTATATAAAAAGAACAGCACCTGTTCTCACTTCTGGCTTTCCTTGGAGATTCATCATTGTAGGGATGGATGGCCCGTATATGTCAGCATCTAGTAGACCAACCTTGAGCTGAAACGTATTGGCAAGTACAACCGCCAAGTTAACTGTAAAAGTGAAAATCAGGGGCAGTTCTTCATTATTCCTAAGAATGAACATCTAAACAACATAAGCATTAAATATATATGTTATTTCAAACATGAAATTGATAAAACTGATGAGTGCATATAGACAGTTTGAAACATGACTAACTAAATTGTCTTCAGTTCAAAATGATAGTGAAAATAATATTACAGAGAGGCATGACTTCAACCAATGTAGTCAATAATTCTGGTAAAAGCAACTTTAGCAAAAGAAACTCCTTATGTTCTAGGATTATGGTGATTACAATTTACAGGAATAAATAGTATTAAGTGAGAGAAGTAGGAGGAATTGCATTTCATTAGATCGGCATACTAACATTCTTAAGCTATACTCAAGGCTGGGGTACTTTTTGACTTCTGAGCAAGAAGTTGGATCATAGAATCTTTTCTAGAAAATATAAATTGTAGGTAATCTTAGTGGCTGATTTGCACAGTGGTTTATTTAAATCAGTTCCTTTGAAGTCTCATACATAGCTCAAGTTCGTTCATTTAAGTTTTATGTGTTATTTGTTGACATTATATTTTCAAATTAGAAAGTAATATTTGGTATAAACTTGATTAGCACATATGTGGCAAGCAGTGGCAAATCTAATTGGTATTCAAAAAGGTAATTATATTGACCAATATGGCTAACATATATCCACGAAAAAAAAGTGCAGTAATAAATCCATTCACTTCATAATTTGTCATAGAAAATATGTTATGCAAAGAACACAATGCATTATTTATAATGTCTGTGGATTTTAACACCCCATAGGATGCCATGTCTTTAAAGAAACCACCCTTCTTCTGTGAAACCATGCTTTAAATGAACGACCAGTAGAGGAGCTGCCAACACCAAACCGGACATTGCATCAAAAGGGAATATGTGCACAGGATACCCTGTACAAATTAGTCATGTTGAAATCTGTCAGCATCAACAACACCCAAGAAGTTTGTTAGGGTAATGAAGGTGGCAGAGATTGTAAAAGATGACGCGCAAACCGAAGCAACTTTGGTTGATGCCAGCAATAGCAATCTGGATGCAACTCACATGGTTGAACCAGAGAGATTGGCTTAGCACATGTATGAGTCGAAGAAGTCTCATTACTGGCACCAACAGGAAGGAACATTAGTAGAGTTGGTGGTGGTGGAGGAGAGAGAGTGAGTGACGAGAAGAAACAACTTAGGCTACCACCACTGTCTACTCTGAGAGGGTCTACCATGACACTTGTGAGAGCTTGGAAGAGCAGCAGGAATGGAATTGGGCATAGGAAGAAACTCAAATCTTAGCTTCATTACATCTTGAAACAGTTGCAGTGTAGAGACTGTGAAGGTTTGCATACAATTGGTCGACTTCAAGAGACTGTTGAGGTGTGAATACAATTTATCTACTTCAAGCACACAGTTCTCATCAAATTGGAGTTGATTGGCTAAGAAATGTGGATAAGTTTTCATACTGCTTTCTAAACTGAAGGCAATTAATACTCAACCTTGTTCACCTGCTTCCTTCGAAGAAATATATGGTTTCCTTAGAAGAAATATTCTTCACCTAATTGCTTTGCGCTACTAATTCTCAAACCGTCTCACCTCTACATGTTTTTCTGTTCTCCACAACTCCTGCTCTCGCCAAACAGAAGTCTGGCATAGTATCTCTGCTCCACAGCTCCTGTTGACACCAAATAGAATGTGATTTATGTTTGCTACAATGATTTTTCTCCACCTCAATCTACTGTCTTCTCCATCTCCACCTATTTTCTTTGCTTCACATGACATGTACATTTCTTCACCTCTACATGAACATCTTTTTTTCGGCTATAATAAAAACAGCAATTTTTTGTTTCATTTTTTAATTGGATTATAGTTGATATGTATTAGTCAAGCACTGGCTTGTTGTCCCAAGTGCAAATCATAGTCAATGTTCGCCTTCCCCGGCTCTTCATTATAGTGTTTGTCAAAGAAGGAACATCAGGCAGCCTTATTTTGCATTTCTACATTTAAATTGTCTTCATTGCCCATGGTCGTGAGCATGGCCAAATCTTCCTGCTCAGCAAATCTTCCTTCGCCCACCAGATGCAAGATAACATACACCCTCCAATAAGCGGTCACAAGGCATTGTCCTAACCCCTCTGAAGGTTTCCACTTGCATGATTCTGCAATTTGTTTCTTTTACTGAGATCAGAGATGATCTTGAATTTGAAGTCAGAGTTTTAAAAACAACTCACCTTTATCCCTACCTCAGTTACCATACTGGATTCAGATAATCCATATATGGATCCATTCATGCTTGGTGTTTGCACATCATCAACTGCCTCAAATTACGAAATGGATTAGTCACCGAGTGCACTCATAAACTTTATTTTATATATATATATACTGACAATCCATAATATTATCACATTCATTGTCAAACAGAGCTGGCTACATGAATCTTACTCCTTCCATTTTGCTATTCCCTTATGCTGCACAGAGATGCTCACCCTACTCCGAGTACGCTTTAATTCAAAAAGAAGAAAGTTATCAAGATTTATGATGGTAGAGTCAATAGTAAGAAAGAACCACGGAAAGAACTCAAAGTCATCGGCAGAGCAGACCTTCGACATTATGTTGCTACAACGAGTTAAATATCACATCAGAGATAAGAATCATAACCTTAGAGGGGTTAGAACTTAACTGACAAAGTTATTCTGAATTCTTGCACTAAATTCTTAGCAAGAAGCAAAACCATCTGCAACCTCCTAATGAAAAGATAAACTTTTTCCTCGAATACAAAAGGCACTCAGTACCTTAGTTTAATAAGAATATAGCATTAAGAACTATGTAGTTCTTGTTCCTAAACTGCTAAACTGATTCTAATCGAGCCCAAGAAAAAAGAGATAAATCTGGTGAAGTGAAAGAACTAGACCTGCAGTGGTGGACTTCCCAACTCCACCCTTGCCTGAAGCAACAGCAACTATATCCTTAATTCCATCAATTGACCCTTTAGTCGCATTTGTGCTGTATGGTTTGAAGCCACTCCAACACTAGTCCAGAAAGCCAAAAACAAATAAGGAAATTAGGAAAAAAGAATAGTTCTACTTAGCTTTCATGATCAAAGATTGTGAACACCAACCATGAGTCTCAGCCAGCATTTTGCAGAAGTCAATCTGTTCGTCCCACTTGAGATAGTCATTCACTTCTTCAAAAAGCTAATTGAATTCGAACAATTAATAGAATGTATCATGGAAATAAGTCTCGAGCCGTGCCGCCCGAAACGGGCGGTTTTTACCGTTCCGACTCGGGACCGGCACCGGCACCGCACGCACAACAATTTCGCGTGCGTCACACGGGCGCAACAGAAGGAAGAAGAAGAAGGAGGAAGAAAGAAGGAAGAAGAAGAAGGAAGAAGAAGAAGGAAGAAAGAAGAAGAAACGAATGAATTTGGGGATGAAGACCTACCTCGAATCATCGGTGCGAAGCGGCGGCTGCGGCGGCTGCAGTGAGGCGGCGGCGGCGGTGGCTGCGGTGGCTGCGGTGAGGCGGCGGCGAGAGCAAAATCGCGATGGGAGAGGAAAACAGTAGGGTTTATTAAAACTTTTAAATAAAACTATTATATTTTGTATATAATTTCTAATTTCTAATTTCTAATTAATTATTATATAAATTATAATTTTATATTATATAAATTAATAATTAATTAAAGAAAACGGTTAATTAATTGATCTAATTAAAATATATAATTTTATATTTTTATTATTTTATTTAAATTATAAAAAAATTAAAGTAAAAAATATATAATTTAAAATAATTTTAAAAACAAACTTTAAATTATTTTTATAAATTTGAAAATTTATAATAATTTTATAAATAATTCTAAAAAAATAAAATATAAATAAATGTTTTAAAATATATTTGATTTTATGTATATATATATAATATTATTTAGAATATTTATAAAGTATAATTATATAATTATTATATATTATGATTTTTGTTAACTTATATAATTATTATAGATAATATTTTTTTATCTTATAATCAATTTGAGATTTGAAATAATAAATATTATAATACTTATCTTCTCTAGTTTTAGATTCTTAGTTCCTAAACCTATAAAATATATTTTTATTGATATAAATATCTAATTTTATTTTAGAAGTTTTTACATATATAGTTACATAACATTAATACAACAACATATATATATATATATATATATATATATATATACCGTATCGACCTGGTATCGTTCTAGTCTGAAATCGAAATCTCAACACGGATCGAGATTTTAAACCTTCAATGTATGTTAGATTACTTGTTTCTCTTTCTTTTTATTTATTTTAATATACTTTGTTTTTAAAAAAATAATTGAAGCCTCTCAATTCTCTTGGAAATAATTTCCAAATTTTCCAAATCTGAGAGACAAATGGTTACACAAATCAAAAATTATTTTTAATTACACCTAAAAAATAGCTTAAATATAAGAAAACAACCAATTCTTTTACAAAAAGATAAACAAATAAAATACCATAATTTATAAATATTTTTCAAATTCCATCTAAGATATGATCTTTAAATTGGAGGTAAAGCAAGGAAATCAGAAAACTGAGTAGAAATATGAAACAAATACAGACAAAATAAAGACAAACCAACAGTGACACCGCAACACAAACACTAAGATCCACTTAACAACAGTGTTTCTATTTTCAGTTTGCAATCTACAAATAGGTTAGCATGATCTAGTCACAAACTCACATGTTTAAACTTTCTATTCTTGTCCTTCACCATATATATAATTTATAACCTCACTTTGAAAATTTATTATGCGTTGAAAAACAACCATTATGTGGTATAGTTTACTTATTCCACTTTATGTTCAGGTCTTGTTATGCTTGATCATTACTCTTCCAAAAATCATTTCTACATTAGGCAAAACCTAGGTTCTCATTACTCATATTACACTACTTAACCAATTCATTAAGATAACCTTTACGAAAAGTTCATACCATATATAAACAAGTGTCCACAGAGATTGCAACCAAAATTCAATTTGAAAAGATAAAGCAATTTAAAGATCAAGTATCATGGGACAAGAGTCGTGTAAATTATCTCTGAAAATAAGCCCCTCTCACAATTATAATTGAATGTATGACTCCCCGGTATAGCTATATCGATAAGTTAAAGAATAAATTGATCAATTAGCATACTCCCATGTGTAGCCCTCTCTTTAATCATGTGTTCCCCCTTTTTCAATCTTTAGATGATCATCTTAAATCCCTTTCCAGAACAGGTCGACATCTTATAATCTTAGAATTAAATAATATCAAATTATTAGTCGTGCACAATGGATCTTGTATGAGGAAATAAGCAATGAGCATCCACCCTAAAGATCCTCGAATCTGGCACAGGTTGGATTCCACAGAACACCCCTAAAACACCTCCAGAATCCAATCTGCAAGATTAAGAATCATCACTATGACCTAGACGCGGTTTGACACTAGAAAAACAAAGATGATAGCAGCAAGAAATTACCTCAATCTCAAATTACAGCGATCAAAAGTTAGATTGACTCCCAAGATCACCCTAGCTCACAGCTAATATAATAGAATGTAATCAAAAAAGTTGTCCTAAAATCAAAACATGTACCACCATACTTAACGGGCACTCTTACACAAGGAAAGGAGAAGAGATTCATCACGAGACACTCACCTAGAGGAGATAGAATTCTCACCATGAAACGATGGAATGCTGGAATATCCATTCACCTGCTACCCCAAATTGACAAGGACTACCACAACACTACAACAGTGAAAAAAAAAAATCCACGCCTATACTCTCCCAGGAAGCAGTCAACGTCGTTAGTGATCTCTGCAACCAAAATGCTGAGACGGGATGCTACATATTCTCACAGTCAAGGACTGCCCAAGAACCAATCCAATAGTTCAGTGAGCAAAACGAGTAATCTGGTAAGAAACATCAACAACTTGCCTTGTATGTTCGCATGACTTGGACATCTTTGTAACAGTTTTCAGCAGAGTAGCATTGTGTTTAGAGATCGGGAAGGTGGCTTATCAGCAACCTTGAGAACTAATATTTAAGCGTGGACAAAGAAACAACGCACAAAAAGACAGCACTTTGTATCAGACAAATAACCTGAAGACGACGAGATGTGAGAGATGCCGGAGGTGGTAGTCCGACGGCTTGCGTCACGTCAGGCGCCGAGGTGGCCTTGGATCTGCAATGGGATGGAGAAGAGAAATCGCCTGTCTGCGTGAGACGGTGAGAGATGCCAAGATGGTAGTTCGGCAGACACTTGCGGCAGACACTTGCGTCGCGTAAGTGTTGAGCATCCAGGGCAGCGATCGGTTGGAAAAAGAGATGGAGAAGAGAACCTATGCGTGCGTGAGACAAACAAAAGGTGTGGTGTGCTAGGGTACGAGAAAGTGTAAGATCGATATGGTTAAATGGAAAAGGTGCATAGCAAACCTCAAAAACATGGGCAATTGTACCGCTTGATGATTTTCATCTTACACTTTCTCGTACCCTAGTGCACCATACCTTTTGTTTGTCTCACGCACACATAGGTTCTCTTCTCCATCTCTTTTTCCAACCGATCGCCGCCCTGGATGCTCGACACTTATGCGACGCAAGCGTCTGCCGAACTACCATCTCGGCATCTCTCACCGTCTCACGCAGACAGGCGGTTTCTCTTCTCCATCCCATTGCGGATCAAAGGCCACCTCGGCGCCTGACGTGACGCAAGCCGTCGGACTACCACCTCCAACATTTCTCACATCTCGCCGTCTTCAGGTTATTTGTCCGATACATAGTGTTGTCTTTTTGTGCACAAGGTTATATATATATATATATATATATATATATATATATAATGAATTTCATTCCATAAATTTTCCTAAATTTAAAGATGTACTATTCATAAATATAAAATTTAGGGAATGAATAAGGGTAATTAATGCAAAGATTTTTTAACTATCTTAGCTAAAATTTAGGGTAAAATCTTTAGATATGGTAACTGATAAGGATGCTCTTAGGGAATAGATAGGGATAGCTTGTGTAAAAGTTTTTTTTAATTTAAAATGTAAAATTTAAGATAAATTCTATGTTTAGAAAAGTTGATATGGATGCTCTAATAATTAATTAATTTTAACTGCTTGGGATTAAGGCATCTCCATTTTAAAAGATTTGTTAGGTTAACAAATTTAACAAAAAAGTTAAAAGGTGTGAAATTTAAGGTTTTTAGTTCTAGAGTAATAGCGAAATTTTAAATTTAAATATGTAACTGATGCATTAAATTAAAGATTAATGCAAAATGTAAATGGCCAAATGAAACGTTGGCGTTTTACAGCTCGGAGAGTAATGATCATTAATCGATCATTAAATGTTACTCATTAGTCTGAGCTTCTATATAAAAAGGTTGCGATTACAAGCAAAACACTCAGGCAAAAAAAAAAAACTGAAGCTCTCTACCTATGTTCCCCCTCCTCCTCCTTTGTCGTGCATATCTTGTTCGGCAGTATACCCATGATAGTAGTCAGGTACCTCTTAGTTCGCCATGACCACGAGTGCTTGGTGGGAATCACAGTTAACCATTATATCTAGGGAAACAGACGATCCAAGAAAACCTTAAATCACAGCGGGAGATGGGACAAATCTGTTTCAAGGAAACTGCGCTCATCGCAGGCCTCAGTCCGCTCTACCCAATCGACTGATCTGCCCGGTCAGCTACTCGACCTAATCTGCTATAGGCCGCCTTACCACTAGTTCGCTCTACCACTCGGTCTGTTCTACCGCTCGGTCGACTATGCCTAATTTACTACTCAACCTAGTCGGTTACTCAGGTTAGTTGGGCACTCGTCCTGATCAACCACTCTCCACCTCGGTCGCTCTGTCTGCTCAGCCGCTCTGCCACTTGGCTGCTATGCCTCACGGCCCGATTTGCTCGCTCGGCCGATCTGCTCTCTCGCCTGCTTCGCCCACTCGGCTAATTCCCCAAAAATCTCTGCCAAATTATCCAATAGCCCTTAAGTGTGACAATAAGTGAACTGACTATTTTTTTTTTAAGATTTGATTCCTACACCGTGCAAATAAAGGTATATGGCGCTCGAACCACTCGACGGAGCCAACATGGGCCCAACATAGACGGTTGCCCACACTGGCCCACAAAGGAAAAAAAATAACTTTGGGGCCACCTAATAAGGTGCTACAGAGGCGGAGCTAGGATATTAATTCAGTAAGGGCAACAACAAAAAATAATTAATAAAGTAAAAAAATAAATTTTATAATAATAAAACATCACAAAATAATTACCTTACCTAAAGGTTTGCTCCAAAATTTTGTTTTGGGACTTCATAATATGAAGGTTGTCATGAACCTTTTTACAAATATATCCTTCAAATTTGATTCCTAATATTAGCATTATAAGTACAAATTGAGTCCTTAGTCTAAGATCTGTTGGTAATTTTGAAAAATCAAATTCTTCAACTCTAACATTTTCGATATTTTGTTATTCTTGTTCTGAATTTTTTCTTATAAAAAATCTATACAATGTAGATATAATGATTTTCTAATAAAAAAATTAAAATCCAAACAAGCAGAGAATGCTCTGGAACATCACATTATAAGATACAATAATTTGGTTGTTGGTTGCAAGACATAGTGGTTTCTCTTTACTAATAAAAGTATAAATAAGCTATCAGTATCAAGCACAAATTAAACAACAAATGTTCATTTTCAAAGACAAAAGTAGCTAGAACAAGTAGCACAACATCAGAAAAATAGTATACAAATCAAACAAAAATGTCAGAAATGTGAGCTGTGATCTACCTGATTGCTTGGTAAACAAAATCAACAACTCTGGCCCTACACTTAGCTTTATAGTAATGATGATTTCAAGTTAGATAAAAATTTAATTAACTATTGCTGATCTGCTACGATAGCATCTAATTCCTTTTTCAAAGAAAGCACAGCATTTAGTTGAATCAAGCAAATCTTATCAATGTCACGGAACCTTAAGTATATACCAATCACACTTCTGGCTTAAGAAATAATCAATGAAAAATCAAGAAGTTGGACTAGTGTAATATGGTTGTCGAGTCAGGCAAGGCCATATCTTGTTGCAGATTTATGGAGAGGGGAGGAGACGAGGGTAGCGCCGATGAGAAGACAAGGAAGTGCCGCTGTAGAGAGGAGAAGGAAGGAGACGAGGGTGTAGCTTGCTGTGAATTTACGGGGAGGGAAGGAGACGTTAGCCACTGCGGAGAAGAGGAGCAGATCGTTTAGCCTCTGTTTGGATGGGGTGAGGTAAGGTTCATTAATGGAAGGGGATGGAAGGGGAAGGGAGGGAAAGGAAAGGAAAGTAATATATTTATCTTACCCTTGTTTGGAAGGGAGGGAAAGTTTATGTGAGAGGAAAGAGATGGAATGAAGGTTAAATATATAACTTTACAAAAATATCCTCTTATTTTTTTAATAAATCCGCATGTAAAAAAATAAATAAGGATATAATTGTAATAATTTCTCCTTACCCTTCCTTACACCCCAATTTGGGGTGTAAGGAATTTCGCTTATTCCCGAGCATGCAAGGGGAGGCTTTACCCTTCTCTCCCCTTCCCCTTCATAGCTCACTCTCTCCCAAACAAGGGTAAAAATTCATTTTACCCATGTTTACCTTTCCCTCCCCTTTACTCACCTCCTCCCAAACAGAGGGTTAGGGTAAAACAACTAAAGGTGTATAGTATATTTTTTATCTGGGCTGCCGACACTGGGCCTAGGTAAGGCCCAGCATTCCTATTACATGCAATATGAAATATTCGACGTCCAGATCTAGACATTTGCATATAAAATATTCTTTTGTCCTCTCGGATGGGTGTAGTGACTAGCGCTTGAGGTGTTGCCATAATGAGATTTGGGGTTCAAATTTCGGCAAAGCCGAGGTATACCTCCCTTATGTGCTAGTCACTATTCCAAAGGCTAGTAGTCGTCCGTGATTTACCTCCTTCGTGTTGACCTTGGGACGGATTAGCGGGGACGCTGAAGGCGAGTGTATTCACCTTTTGCCACAATTGCATATGTGATCCCGACAATCACTCAAATTATATAATGAATTGCGCTCTCTCAAATAACTTATTGCCCAGTCTCAATACAAAAGTTGTCGATAGTAGTGTTGCCCTTTCAGACACTTTAGGAGAAATTATTTTTGTGATTACAAAATAATAAAAAAAATATTACCCATATTTTTGTCCCAAGGCTTAAATTGCTCTTCTCATTTCTCTCTCCATAGCAAGTAATTTGATTTAGTCTCCTTCCAACCTTCCCTCTCCGTAGCAAGTTAGCCAGCAATGTTATCCGTCTCCTTCCTTCTCTGGGGCAAGCAACCCTTCATTTTCTACCGTTTCCGCAACAAGCCAACGAGCAAAATCCTCTGTCTCATTATCTCTCAAAGCAAGCAACGTCCTTTGTACAGCACACCCTCCGCGCAACAAGTAAGAAACTTTGTTCAAAGGTAACTCTATTTTTTTTTAGCAAAAAAGATGCAAGGCAATGACATCATCGCTGGCATTGCTTGGTGAGACAGCGACGTGGCAACCTCTTAATCCTTTACTGCCCCACCAAGCAGCAACGCATCCACTACTTTGCTAGCAGTGACACGATCGCTCGCAAAGCAGACATCGTCTGTGGCCACAACTTTGCGTGGCTACATTACTGCTTAGTGGTATTTCACTAGGTTGCATAAGTGAATGGTTATGGTAGTGTTGTATCATCCTATGACTCATCTATGTGGTGATAGATGTAAAACTTTCGTGGATCAAACCAACCACCTCTCAAAAAAATAAAAAAAAATAATTAATTTTTAATGAAATTATTTTTAAAAATGTGTAATCTTATAAATTAATTACTATTCAAAAAAAAATTGTGTCAAAATACAACTACATTTAAATGACTCAATGAATTTTTTATTAATGGTGTTTTTAATTTTAAAAAATAATCTACTAAATATTAAATTATATTTCATATTTCTTTACATATGATATTAGATTTATGTTATTTGCAACTTATTTATTGAAATTGTATATATAGTAATGTATCTAATTGGACATCTAATTAGGTTTTTAAAAATTTTTAATTAAGTATTACTAAATATTATATCATTTTTCAAAATTATAGCAAAGCTTCTAAGTATTTGTAAGATTGATCATCTTATTTCTTCAATGGTCAATTAATTTACTAATTCTATGTATTATCATGCAAATTTCCTTGTGAGTGCATTGCCTCTAGTGGTTAAAATGCATTGCTAGAAGATAATGCATGATATTATATATAAAGATATCATATGATGTAATCTCAGGTAAAATACTTTATATAAAAGTAAGAGAGTCAATATAAGAATATGCATAACCAACAATAAAATACTTCACTAACTTACTCAATTAGGTATAACCAATAGATCGAGAGTACATACAATACATTCAAATCTATACGAACAAATACATAACCGTCATATAGCAAGCATATTTGACCAACACAATAATACGCGATCATAAATGAGTCTCATGGGCAGTCAAAGTATATACATAGTCACTGTCCATAGGAGAACGTTCTACCACGGATGGTACCGTGGGCGGACAGAATGAGGCAGCTATCTAGATTTTCAGCCACTAACTGCAGGAGAATGCTCTACCACGGATGGTCCCGTGGATAGTTAGGGTATGTAAACAATCACTGTCTACGTAATAACGCTCTACTACGGATAATCCCGTGGGCAGACAAGATGTAAAAGTGCACTATCTGTGGGAGAACACTCTATTATGGATGGTCCCCTGGACAGATAGGGTATATATGTAGTCATCTAGCTACGGACTATGGGCGATAATATATGCTACCACGATGGTCCCCTGGGCAGTCGTATATATTATGCTCACTAACAACTCTCTTAAAAACGAATGAATATAATGGTCAATAGGACATAACAACGTAATGATAAGCAAAAAAGTGAATAATCACATCCAGTATACTACTCTATAGCTACACCTCGATCTAACTTTACTTGCATATATGTATGTCTTAATAACCAATCAAGGTCTAGTAAGATACTCAATGTCCTATACTACGGTATGATCTTACAATACATATGCATGAATAAATATCAAACTGGTAATCTAGTTCAAGATTCTACAACTATGCTACGGTATAATATCTCACTAGCATAAAAGTACAATCATAATGACCATAAATAGCATGGATAACAAGACTGCATAGATATCAAAATAGACTAAAACAAATGCAAGCAGTAAAGGCCAACTCAAGAAATATATATAGTGGAATCAAGGTAAGCAGTAACTACTATCTAATCAATATATAGTAATAAATAATGATACATTAAGATCAAAGATACTATGGAAGTCAAAGCAGGAACTATCCATCTATGTCTGTAGCAAACCTTCGATGTCTTCAAGTCAGATGGTCGGTCTCAAATTCGAATCTAAGAACTTGTCTGACTATCAGTACATATGCAAGAGGTCCATAAGCCTTGTGTTTTATCCAAGATCGGGGACAATGAAACACTCGTCATCCAAAAACTCGAGTCTTGCTTCTTGGAGGGCATCGTGCCATATTTGTTGGCTCTATAACAACCTGTATTGTTGTTGGCCTTTGAATTGGTAAATTTGTTGGTTCTGAAGATACCTATATTGCTTGCTTGTTGAGCTACTGTTTGGATTCCCTTAGGCATCTGACCATCGAAGATATCAATGTCTACAAACCAATCCAACTCCCCAAATCCAACAGGAGAACCCTTATGGCTAGTTTCATGGTCTAAAAGTTGATGGAACCCATCCACATCCCATGCTGAGTTAATGAATGATGAAATGACTTGTGTTGCTGGAGCTTTTGTGGCACTGTCAGTTGTTATAGCGGGCGCTTTACTGGGTGGTTCATTGTTATCATTGGAGTCTTTGTTATAGATTGTGTTCAGAGCTACATGGATTCCAGTAGCTAAGTAATGCTGATGGTTTGCATAACGGGTACCGTGAACATGGATGGATTCGTCACAGTCCTGACAAAAGAGGGCTCTGTCCTCGACACAAAAAATGAAAGCCACCTTCTCCTAGGCAGATGTCACAGCGAGGGAGTTTGGTGGAGAGGCAGACCAGTTGAAGCCTTTGATGCTTGCTTGCGAGCTTGTTGGCTCTGTGAATCTCCTTGTCACAGGCGATGTAGAGTGCTGCCTCATCGGCGCAGCATATAACCGCGATATGCGCCTTCTCACACACATCACATTGGATCTTTATCTCCCTGGCTCTGTATCTAAAATGTGTTCCCCCTTTCCTATCAGCAGGAGGGGATGGAAGTCGGCACCTGATAGGAACCCGGGGGTCTATCATGTGGAAAAATTGAAAGAGAAAAATGAAAAGGGGATAGGGTGGTCACTTCGAGGGGGTCAACCTCCAATAATCAAATGAAATTGATTAACTAAAGGAAAATTACTTGTCCTCCATAATTACATAGCGTCTCTTTAAATAGAGACCTGAACTACCTTTTCAAAAGAAAATATCTAAAAGAAAAATAAAATAAAAATACATTTTCAAGAGAAAATGTCTTATTAAAACTTATCTTAGAAAAGGAAAATATCTAAAACTTATTTTAGAAAAGGAAATAAAGTTAAAGGATTTAAATGAATAAACCCATTAAAGGATCCTATCATTCCACCGCCCTTCAAAACAACCTTGTCCTCAAAGTTGTTTATCAATTAACTCAAGAAATTTTTCTTGAATGGCATCATATAATTCTTATATTGCATCATCGATAGATAAATTGCCCCACTGAATTAATAGCTTAATCGTCATTGGATTGTTTTTCTTCACAAGTCTCTTTTCTAAAATAGCATAAGGTTGAAATTTAACTTCACTATCTGAATTCACTCCAAGAAGATGTTGTTGAGGAGATAGTGCTTTGCTAGTAAAAGCTAATGGTTGTCCTTCTTGCCTAATACTGCTTCGATTCTAACTCTGGATACATCGACTTCAATGACAAATTACTTTTTGATGGAGAGTTGCATGAGAAAAATGGAGCAATCTTTCTTTAATAACCGCTTTACCTGATAACTACTGATTGATGTGATAGTATCTTGTGCAAACTTCTTTTCCTTGATCTTGTAAGCACATTGTTAGTTGAGAGAAATTCCATATTATGTCTCCTAATGTTCTCAATCGTTGTGCTCTAAGTACAATATCACATCCATCTAGGGGTAGAAGAAAGAGATCTGTGATTAATTCATAATTTGGTAAGAAAATTTTAATATCATCGCACTTTCCTGGACTTGTAAGTGATCTTCCATTCGCCACCTTAACATCAAATGTAGATGTTTGCTCTATTTTTTATTTAAGTCTTTTTGCCAAGGTTGAGTCTAGAAAATTGTTGGTGCTTCCTGAATCTATAAGTATCATTACTGGTTGTTTTTTATTGAATCCTTTTACCTTCATCGTTTACGAAGTTTGTAGTCCTTCTAAGGCATGAACTGATATTGCCATAGAGTCATCTTGTACTTCGTTAATATTATCCTATGTTTCACCTTCATAAAAATCATCTTCTTCCTCAGAGTTTTCTATTGGTTCAATCATCAGTATCCTCTTTTGCTTGCATTGATGACGACGGTGTTACTTTTCATCGCAATGCCAACATAATCCCTTTGTCATCCTTTCCTTGATCTCTTCTTTTGTCAATCTATAGGGTGTTAAATAATGCGACATGTTTTCACGAATTACATCATTATTTCTTCTTCCTTCCTCATTGATCTTCTCTTTTTGTAGTCGCGCAAAGGATAAGGCAGCCTTCATGGTGCGGAGTTGATTCATTTTTACTTCTCGTCGTATATCAAGGCGAAGTCCTTCAATAAAAGTGCCTAGTAGTTGCTTTTTTTGACCAATCAGAAGTTCGATTAGAGAGTCGCTCGAATCGTCCATGGTATTCTAGTACGATTGTAGTCTGTCGAATTTTGACCAATTCTCCATAAACATTCTCATAATCGGAGGGACCAAATCGATTGACGAGTTCTTCTTTGAATTCCTCCCATTTTGGAGGCACATGACATGCTTCAAGCCGGTCATACCATTGGATGACATCGCCTTCGAGGTTTATAGATGCTAGTTCTACCTTTGCATTGTCTGATGTGCTGTGGATGCGAAAATATTTTTTAGCCCTTGAAATCCATCAAATCGGATCATTGTTCTCCCAACGAGAAAATTTCACCTTCATACGTGGAAGGTTGTAATCTCGATCTTTATTTGAATTCACACCTTGCCCATATTGTTGTTATCGAGACTGTTGATTTATTCCTTTTTTGATTAGTATGCTTGAGCTGAAATCTTCTTCTAAACGATCCTTCAATTATTGTACTATTGTGACCAATGATGCCACAATTTTTTCGAGTTTATCCATCCTTGTCCCGTGCTTAGCTTCAAATTCCATAGCCCATTTGGCGTCAGGATGAGATACTCCAATCGTCATGTCAGAATAGATTTTCTTCTCTTGAAGTCGGGTTAAGACCATGCGCTTGTTGAAGTTACTGCGAGATACTGTAGGGCGATGATGAAGTAAACGTGCTCTGATACCAAGTTGATAGGAACCCTGGAGCCTGTCACGTGGAAAAATCGAAAGAGAAATATGAAAAGGGGATAGGGTGATCACTTCGAGGGGATCAGCCTCCAATAATCAAATGAAATTGATTAACTAAAGGAAAATTACTTGTCCTCCACAATTACATAACGTCTCTTTAAATAGAGACCTGAACTACTTTTTTAAAATAAAATAAAAATACATTTTCAAGAGAAAATATCTTATTAAAACTTATCTTAGAAAAGGGAAAGATCTAAAACTTATTTTAGAAAAGGAAACAAAGGTAAAGGATTTAAATGAATAAATCAATTAAAGGATCTTATCAGCACCCGTGCGGTTGGATTGCTGGCGCTCACTGGAGATGGTCGTGAGGCAGTGCATCTGTGGCGTCGGGCGGAGTTGGTGTTGCGCAGGCAGAAATTGCAATGGAAAATCGGCGCTTCCATAGCAGTCGGCGATGTCAGTATTGCCGACCTATCCCCCACACGAAGGGAGGGCTACAACTGGTCGGGACCACGGCGTCGACAATCGAGGCGTCGCAGGGAGGCAGCGCGGCGAGGGCAAAGTCGCGAAGAGGTGTCACAAGAATAGGGTTTATGAAAAATAATATATAGTTTTAAACATTTCTTATTTAAATAGGATTATTATAACAGATTTTTTATATCATTTATCCTGTTTATCCCAAAAAGATTCCTATAAAATTTATCTAGTAAATTTTACAAATTCACATAAATCTATTTCTCTATAATATAAATTTATTTTCCTAAATAAATTTAATTATGTCAAATTTTAATTTTATATATATATATATATATTTATTTATTTATTTATTGATATATTACATTATCAGTTAGTTTATTCAATTTTTATTGAAAAATTTGATCAGTTCTTTTAGCTAAAAAAAATTAATTTGTTTAATTTAGATTAATTTCTTTCAAATTTAACCGAATACTTAATCCTACTTATTTCACATTTTATCTTTCTCATCAATCTCTCTAAAACTAGAACAATGGTACTGTTCTTTAAATGTAATATTATATAGTAGTCGGCAGCAGAAATAAAATGAAAAACAAATCTAACTTAGGAGTAAATGAAAAAATAAATACACCATTTCATAAATCTAACTTAGCTCGTCTTTTTAGAATTCTGAACTTTAGTACACCTTTGGTCAATTCACGTTGATTATTATTTGGTAGATGATGGTAGATTTGGATGAATTTAAGGGTATTTGAGAACTTTAGCAGTGAGCCATCACATGTGGTACTTCCAATAAATATAAAGATACGAGAACAATTAGCGTAATTTGATTAGCTTCCTCTTCATTGAACATAAGTGAACAGTTAAGCCCAGGCTATAGTATAGTTACATAGATATTTCAGTCGTTCTGAAGGAATTACGATTCGATTCTCAACTATGATTGATTATAGAGTTTTTCTTTTAATAGGATGGAAAATTTGAGATATTAATTATTAGACGAGGAATTACTTATATTTTTCAAATTTATTTGGATGGTCGGTGAAAAATTAGATTGATTATTTTTAAAATTAATTGATTTGAAAAGTTAAATATTTTGATTAATAAAAAAAAATGAATACCAGATGGATTTGCCCCCTAAATCAAAGCCGTCTCAAGGTTTCACGTTGCCTAAGCAAATTTTTTTTTAAAACCTTTAATAATTTTTTTTACTAAATAATTTAAAGTAAAATACTTTACTAATTCTTTTAAATATATTAACTATTTTCTATCATATTTTTTAATAATTTTTTAATATAATGAATTATAGAAAAATATATAGAAGTTTCATCATTTAGAAAAAAATATTAATTTATCGGTTGGAACTTTTTCAATAAATAAATATATTCAATTATATATATATATATATATATATTTTATAGATTTACGATTATTAGAAAGTTTTAACATATTTTTTTCCTAAATAGTATCTTCTTGTGAAAATTTAATTAGTTTTTCATTTAAATTTTTAATTATATTATTTTTGAGTTTTAATTTTGATTATTAATAATAAATCTATAATGAGATTGAATAAATTCTTTTATTTTTCTTTTTTTATATATATTTGGTATATTAGAATCAGATTAACATAGATATTTATATTAAAATAATAATAAAAAGAAAAATAAATCCCTACTATTTTATCAAAATACAATATAATTACTTAGAATTAAATGAACAATAAAACCTAATTTATGTCATATAGCTTTAATTTGATGATATTATAATAAAATAAATAAATATTAAGTAAAGATTTTTTTAAAAAAAACTGAGTTATGTATTTTAAAACTTTATTTATGCATTTAAAAACCTGATTTATGTACTTAAAAGTATATAATAAACCAAGTGCACTTTAAGTATTAAAAATTTATGACTATATTCATATTTTATGATTTTTTTAAGTACATAAATCAGATTTGTGGTGAATTATGATGGTAACAATTTGATACTTTGCTTGCACGGGAAAAAAGAAAAAATGGAGAAAAAAATTTCATGTAATTATTAATATTCTATTTTTTAAAAAATGTTTGGATCTATTTCATCTATAATTTATCATTTATACATAAAAATAAAAAAAAATGAGAAAGAAAATATTACTAAGTTAGGAAGGAGAAGGATGTCCTTTGAGAATCAAAGGATCACACATGAGAGAGAGAAAATACAAAACACATTCATGAGCAAATAAGATCATCTGATGGATTATCTTATTATAAAATTAGATGGAAAAAAATTTAGATAAAATTTTAAAAGAAGGTAATTAATATAAAATTAATTGATTGATATAATAAATTAATGAGGAGTAGAAATCGAAGCATCATGTTGTAAAATTGAAGCGTCACGTTCTTTACTTAAAACATTTACCTTCCTTTAATTCTTGGTCGGCAATCCGCTAAACTACAAAAGCTATCCGATCATTCTTATGGACGTTAATGCGGCTCGGTTGGCCTCAATTCATCGAATCTCCCTTGCCCAATCCCAAACTCCCATGCAATAAAACGTCTCATCTCACAACTCCACTCTATATTTTATTTTATTTTAAAAAATGCGGGAAAAAAATAGCTGTACCTTAGGCGACGGCCGTTAATGTGTCCAACTACCCGTGGAAACTGACGTCTCTGGCCCGTTATTAAAACCTCACTCGTCTCGTGTTCCCTAGTTCCTACCGCGCTCGCGCCCACCGGGCCCTTCTACTCGGTCTTATCACCGCCAGTAGCTTACCATACCCCACGTCCACATCCTCCTTCCACCGCCTCGGCCATTTCTCCAAAGTCCAGAGTCCAGTCCAAGCGGTAACCCGTACTCCACCGCGCGGTGACGCACCATATACACTCTTTAAATGAAGGCCGGCGGATAGGTGGGAGCTGGCGTGCCAATCGCGCGCCGCCCACCCGACGGGGAAGCATGACGACCGAGAACGGCGTCAGCGACACCGCCCGTCTCCGTGTCCAGAGGCGGACCGCCGACGCCTCTAGATTCACCCTCGGCGTCGGCGCCAGCCATGAGATTAGCCACCACCGCGGCGGCGCCGAACAGGCACCGACCAAATCTCTCTCCGGGGTGAGAATGGGGACGATTTCGCCCCCGCCGATGCCGCTCTTTCCCTCCCGCGGCCCGTTCTTCGCCGGGTTGTCAGTCGGCGGCGTGGTCGGCGCCGTGCGGCACCACCCCGTGCCGTGCGCCTTCGCGATCTTGCTCTTGGTCTTCATGGGCGTGGAGTACACGATCCCCATGGTCCCTTTGGCTTCTCCGCCGCTGGATTTGGGGTTCATCGTCACAGAGCCGCTGAATGCCGCTCTCGCCGCCGCTCCCGCCCTCAACACCGTGCTCGCCGCCCTCAATACGGTGAGAATGAGATAAATGCCTCTTTCCTATCTTTTCTTGCGTCTTACAATTAGGTCTCACTTCCATTGGTCAGATCTTAGCCCATCACCATTAAGGTAGTCAGAATATTTGCGCTTAAGAACCTTTCCAATAATCCAATTGATCACGTCAACCATGTTCCAGATGCTTGAAATGCCCTCCGTTTTTGGATTTTTCTCTTCCGTACTACCTCATAATTATGATCGTTTTTTTTTTAAAAAAAAGATTAGATCCAAGTCCTATCAAGTTTGTATAGTTTTATGTTTTCTTGGTTCAATTTCTTTCTACACCTTCTATACTTGCCGACAGATTCTCAACCTAAATAGTAAAGATTAGAGTCCCAAAAGGTCTTATGCTTTCTTAAGCATGGCACAAGTAGCTTAATTTAAGGCGTTCACTAGGAATTATAAGCTCTGGAAACTGGAAAGTATATTGATTCACTCTAATTTCGAACCTCATAAACCAAATTCACATGTCCCCATTCTGTAAGTTCATAGCTATTATCTCACTTGATGAAATTAGTATCAAACAACAAAGCAGCTTCAGCTTTAATTGTCGTTTTTTGCCTTCATTCAATGTTGGAGTAAATGCCCACTCTGTTAGATGTCCAATTAATTCTGGACCGTGGTTCATTGCCTTCAATTAATGCTGGAGCAAGTACCTAATCTACAAGAAATTACCCAGCTTCAACTTTGATTGCCAGTTCTTTGCCTTCAATTAATGTTGGAGTGTCCAATTCCATAAGTATTATTATGTGGAATGGTATTGCACCCATTTCCTGTATTCTGCCCTTACTAAGCCTATAATTTCTATGATCATCTATACTAAAAAAATCAGAAGATTGTTGAAGCTAGGAATATGTTTCTTTGTTCAAAGATTTGCAACCAAGTTATTAGATTGCTATTTAAATATTTTTTAATTACAGTTTGTTTTAATCAGGTCTTCGTGGGCATGCAAACTTTCTACATACTATGGACATTCCTAGTGGAGGGAAGGCCACGCCCTACCATTGCAGCTCTCTTTATGTTCCCATGCAGAGGAATTTTAGGTTGCTCCACCCAGCTGCCACTCCCAGAGGTACATTAGGCATTGCTATATAACTAAGTTAAACTTTTTTTACAAACATGTATGATATTTATTAGGCGAGTAATTGTAGCAAAAATGTTTGTTTAGGTGAATGAAAAATTGGTACTTATTATTCAACTACTTAAGAGATACAGAAAATTATTAGTCTCTTAGAATTGTCTGAATCCTTTTATGATCGGATAACGACATAAACTTGTACAGGAGTGTAGTTTATATGGATATGAGTCTATGGGCGTTAACTTAGATGTGTACAAACATGAATTCACGTTTGACTAATTTGAAGGAAATTTCAAGTCCCATAAATTCAAAGTGAAATGATAATCCAAATTAGGTCGGCATCATAGCCCAAATGAACCTTTTAATTCCCATAATTTAAGCTAATAGTTACCCTTACGCCATCCCTAGAAGAGACTCAATTGCCCCCAGGGCGTAGCGCAGACGGTGGATGCATGGTATCTCTGGCGTAATAGCCAGGGGTCGATTCTCAGGAACTGACGACCTGGGGTTTACCCCGTCATGCGCCTATGGCCTGTGTACCTGCATGAACCTCCCTCCATATCCGTGGGGCCGGCACTAGGGGGGCCGCTAAGGTAGCGGATCTACCTTTAGAAGAGACTCAATTTCTAAATTGTGGCAATAAAGTCATTTTCATAGTCTGGTAGAATTCAATTAAAAATACTGAATTGAATCATTCATTGTGGACAGCATTGCATTCATTTAAAAATGTTTAGAATCAACTCCAGGTGATTGTTGTACTAATGTGAAGTTTGAATATCTGACTGCTTTCTCATGTTTCATCCTCAAACTTAGCCAGTTTCTCATTTGGCAGTTGAACGGATCAAGAAAACAGTAGGAAAACAAATTGTAATGGTCTTTAATTCTACTTTCTGTCACTATCGTTGCTCTAAATAACTTGTGGCAGAGGTTATTATTAAGACAGCTGGAATAAACTAAAGCAGTGTTGTACAATAAACAGGTTGAAAGTATTGGCTGAAATTAATAAACATTAAAAATTCTATTTTTTCCAATTCAATTCTGGCGCCTTAGAATTTGGTTCGTCGTCCAATCTGCGGAGGCTAAACTCACAAACATAAATACCATCAAATTTTTTTGCGCCTAAACATTTGATGTTAAAATTTATAATTCTTATATCTTTTCCTTTTCAGTTATAGAAATCTAGTACGAACTTGAAATTATAGCTTCAAACTTGTGAGTTTTATGATATCTGGCGTGGAACATCTGGCATCAATGTTGACTCCTCTGGTTCTTTCTTCATTTTGAATTATGTATACGTTGCAGGGTTTTCTGGGTTCGGGTGCAGATTTTCCGGTCGGAAACGTCTCCTTCTTCCTCTTCTTCTCCGGCCATGTGGCCGGAGCCGTGATCGCGTCGCTTGACATGAGGCGCACGCGGCGGCACAATATGGCGTGGGCCTTCGATGCCCTGAACCTGCTTCAGAGCGTGCGCCTACTCGCCGCGCGAGGTCACTACACCATTGACTTGGCCGTCGGCGTCGGGGCTGGCTTTGTGGCCGACGTGCTCGCTGGCGAGTACGAGAAGATCAAGTGGAAGCCCGACCGGCAGCAGGCGTGCTGCAGTTGTGGGTGCAGCTGTAGCACTCGATGACCGCGATGCATGTAACGCCATATATCGCCTCTTCACTTCCTATTCGTCCTCTCCCATTGTTCTCTTAATTAGCTTCTTCTACAAGTTCTGCCAAGCGAACATTTACGGCACTCGATTGATAATTCTGGTTTTCAGCATGTAATTAGCTTCCTTTTAAGTGTAAAATGTATTGTCTCCCAGCTTAGCTCCTTATCAAATTGTAAGAATGAGACTTGTTCCAATTGCAATGCCTTTTCCACTAAATCCTCCATTATACAATCCACTACTGATTAGTTTAGCTAGGAATTTTATATTGGAGAAACGAAAGATGTGTGTTTACCGAAGAGGAGTGGCGGTGTCATTTTCCATCATTCGCCTCTATTCGTCCTTCAGTTTTTATGCCTCTATATTTTTACACTAAAAAATTGAGAGTGGCGGCCATAATCGCCTCCACTTTAGTTCCGACCTTGATACTGTCAAGAAAGATTAAAAGTGGACCTCTCAAGAAAGGATCAAATTGGTGAAGAAAGATTAAAGTGATCCGGTCAAAGTCAAAAAGAAGTCAAAGATATTAATATATTAGTGACATGTGTCCAAGTTGACCGTAGGGCTGGTCCGATGTGGGTGCCCGCCCAGAGAGACAGACCTTCTAGCTCGACTCAGGTATTGAGTAGTCTGACCGACTATCTCAACAGAGCAAGGATAAGTTGCAATCAGCCATCCTTCCCAATGAGCAGACAAGATTTTGCCCAACCTATCGTCCATCCGATCGGATTTAAGGATCGATTGGGCATATGACTTTATGATAAAATGAGGGGCTAGGTGAAGAATGAACAGCTGACCGCATCCATAAGGTTGAGATGGTGATCCACCGACCGAATGACTACCAATAGGCTCAACATGGGCCCACGTTGCCATATTCTTTTAGAGGTTTGTACTATCGGCAACCGGGAATGTCCAATAGATAAATTATACTTTAAAAGCTTCTAATCTATCACATCACATAGAATTACCTATTCGTTTAAGGAAATGTGTGAATGATATTTTTCGACTTGTCTTTTCTTAGAAAGACTTTGTAAAACATACATATGATTTGGGATGCATGCACAAATACTACAGTGGTACTATAAAAGGGGGTCTCCACTTACAGACGGAGGTATGCGATATACTCCATTATTTCACATGCTCTCTGTTACTGTTTGCTTATACTATTCTTTTCACTAGAACTGAGTACTACTTGAGCGTTGAAGGGTCAACACCAAGACCCCTTCTCTAATCCGATACTAACACTTCATGTGTTGTAAGATAACAAAGAGTCTTCATCCAAATTCCAGTCAATAATAAAATTATGTTTCTAATTAATCATCTTCTTAACTTTCAGATAAGATCAGATCAGATTCAAATATGTCTTCTATAAGAGTGGGAAAGTAGGTGGACAAACAAGGTTTTGGATGGTTTATTTTAGGCTCTAAATATTTCAGTTTGAAATATCCGAGTCAAAAATATATTAAAATTATTGATTTGGTTTTAATTTAAAATGAAAATTTAAGGATAAATATGAACATCAAAACTAAGTAAAAGTTGCTTTATAATAATAATAATAATAATAATAAACTTTAACTATAATTTAATAGTATTTAATAATATACAATAGATATATCTTTCTTCACACTTTAATCATTTGTACTAATAGCTAGTAGTTATCCATGATTTATCTTCTTTATGTTAACCTAAAAACGGATTGACGGGACACTAAAGACGAGTGAATCTCATTTTGCCGTATAGTTGAACTACAATTAATAGTATTTATAAGTTTAATTTCAAATACATTGAAAATAATAATTTTAATTAGCTTATAAATCAAGATTAAATTGATTAATATATCTCTTTAGTATAACTTTTAAATATTTTATTTTAAATCTAACATAATATTTTATTTTTATATTAAAATTTAGTATGAGTTGTACCAATCATCAATATATCTAATGTTAAAATACAAAATATTATGCCCAATAAATAATTTATTTATTTACACCTTCAATATTCTAAACTCGTGCTTATTTGATTATCCTAAATTTCAATTCATCTTCATTATCGCCATCATTAAATTTACTTGAATACCATCTTCCCCTTGGGCCTCACCAGCATAATGACCACATCGCCTATCTCTCCCTACTAGGCTTCGTGTTTGAACCATTTGAAATCCAAATCTCACACCTTGAATAGGTTACCTTGCCCAACTAAAGAATAATTTTATCATTTCTAAAATAAGAGAGAAAACTGTGTAAATAGATAATTAAGGATACTTATATCCTAACATTAACTAAATAATTTATTTTGCCAAATTAAATACACACAAGATGAAAGTGTTAGATTCGAAGTCATCAATTCAAAATGGCCAAGCACCTTGCTAAATTTACACAGGAAATCTTGAATTGATCTATAAAAATACAAAAAAAAACAAAAACAAAAGTTGAATTGGTCAAAAAAAATGTTGCCTAATTTTCTTTCTTTTTTCAGAAAAAAGCATTCAAAGCCTATCAGAATAAGTCCTCCAATTATACGTGACATGTTCGCAGAGCACTTTCTGGTTAGATTCTCCACGTATGATCCGGTCCCCATTCAAAACTTGTCCTCCATTTTTTTTCCCTTTTTTTTTTTTTACAAAAAAAAAAGAAAGAACATTGTTCTCAGTCCTTAGCCATTAGTCCACAGGATATTTTTGTATGTTTACTTCGAGGAGAATAAGAAAAAGGATACCATCTTCTTCGTTGATCTTATACGGAAAGATCTCCTTTCCGCCCAGGTAAACTGAGTCCAAACAGCACTAGTTTAGTTAGTCGTACAGAGAGCACGCCAATTCAGAGCATCAGTCGAGGCGGCCCCAGTGGATTCCTCCATATCCATCTGTATCTACACGACGACACCCACCGCTGGCAGCCACCACCACGATCACTGCACGAAGATGGTAACGGCGGCGGAGAGCTTGCTGGGCCTCCTCTGCGTCCGCGTGAAGCGAGGCATCAACCTCGCCGTCCGCGACGTCCTCTTCGGCAGCAGCGACCCCTACGTCGTCCTCTCTGTTTCCCCCAAACAAGTCTTCTACTCATTTCTTCTCAATTAACAAGATTTTCCTACCTCGTATTAATTAACTAATTCTTAACTACTCGTTTCTCTCCTCTTTTTCTGTGTCAATTGCAGAAAGTGAAGACGAGGGTAATAAAGCACAACACAAATCCTGTTTGGAACGAGGACTTGACTCTCTCTATCAAAGACCCGTCTGTTCCAGTTCGACTCGTACGTTTAGTTTCTTCACATCTTAATCAATTCATCAATAACTTGGTCTCCATGGACTTTGCCGTGTCTCGCTCGCTCTGATTCACGGTCTGCTGTCGCAGGAAGTTTACGACAAGGACACGTTCACCGTGGACGATCCCATGGGCGAGGCAGAGGTCGACATCGCCCCTTTTGTGGAGATCGTGAAGATGAGCCTGAAAAATGTTCCAAACGGCCGCGTAATAGCGACGGTTGAGCCGCGCAGGAACAACTGTCTAGCGGAGCAGAGTCGTATATATTTTACGAACGGCAAGGTGCGTCAGGACGTCGTCGTTCGACTTCGAAACGTCGAGCGAGGGGAAATCGAACTACAGCTTCAGTGGGTTAGTATTCCAGGTTATCGGCGCTAGCTAGATTTTGATGTTTATCAGTCCGTGTACGATCTGGTGCGCGTGCCTTTTTTCGCTGGGAGCAAATCTTCGTATAACATTTCCTGTAACGTTGATTGTAACTTCTCTATATTTCTAAACTTATTATACAGTCCACACCTATAAAAAATACTTTATAATTATGGCTCTGATTCTGACCGGAATTCAATCGTAATTAACTGTAATTTTTTCTTGAATTTATATTTCTATCCAGATTATAGTTTAAATTAGGATAGACAATAAAAGATCATCCAGATGTTGTCAACAATGGATGAGTGACCAAGATATCAAGTGTTGAGTCGTGTAACTCAAATTATAATATGAATGGAAATGAGAATCCAATGAGGGATAGTAATCAAGCCGAATCTGATCATGATTGTGGAAGGGACTAGGAGGGTAATTTTATAAATATGGGGAAGTTTGAAAATAAATTGTAATTATTAAATTTGATATAATTGATAAGGAATTGTTAATGTTATAGGGAATGTTACTGCCCCATGAACATTGTAATTTTCAGAGTTAAAGGACTCATGACAACGCTATTTCATTAATACAAGGATGCAGTGGTTGCATACCCAAGCAAAATATACTTAGATGTGATTACGAGATCATCAACTTTTGGGAGGGGTGAGATCAACCAGGTTCTTAGCCATCAATGGCTGAGTAAAAAAAACTATAATTTACTTACATTAATCATAGAAATTGTATATATAAAAAAACTCAAGCTCATTACTGAATTTGATTTCAGGATTTAAGAATAATTCAATATGTTGAACTTCTTCAATAAATCTTAAAATTGATCCCCTAGCTAAAGTCGGAACCCCTGTCTTCGTCCTAATTCAAAAAAATGATTAATCAGTTTAGGTAACATTGAGTTTGGGATGATCAATCCGATCCCATGAAATTATCAGGATAAATCGGAAAGCGCGAAGTCCAACATCTTTTGATTACGTAACCCATTTGGAGGAAAAATTTATACAAATACGCCGTAGCTGGGGTTCGAACCGTGGGTGCCTGGGAGACAACTTGGATGTCCTACCACGACACCATAACTCCGGGGGTTGTCTTCGTCCTAATTAGCAACTACAAGATGATGATTGTTGGTAATTTTTGACAGCATGAAAATCGAAACTAAACAAAAATAAAACAATGCAGTAATTATAATCACTCATAGTGATCTCCCGAAGTCGCAACTGAAGACGCCGTCGGTCGAAATGGGCAGCCGCTGTCGGAAGCACAATCACGGGGAAATCAGAAAGTGCTCCAAAGTTCACAAACCAAATCCCAACCACTGGGTGTTCTCCTCTGCTCGCTGATCACCTCGCAAAGCTCTCTGATCACCTCCGCTGCGCTCCTCTGATCAGATTGCCTTGGACGCCATCATATATAGCAAGCAAGACATCGATTACCAATCGATGCCTTGATGGCTGCTTTCAATGGAGGAAGATGAAGGTGAATGGGCGCCCCTTCATCTTCCCGACGTTGCAACTAATGCAACGTTTAACATCTCCCACTCGTCCAAGTCAATCCATATGGTCACATAGACTACAAGGTGATCATGTCACGAAGACCAGAGCGAAATTTAGTCACAAAGACCAAATAAGTCGCGAAGACTTTATAAAGATCAAGTCACGAAGACCAGAGCAAAATTTAGTCACAAAAATCAAATAAGTCACGAAGACTTTATGAAGATCAAGTCACGAAGACCAGAGTAAAATTTAATCACAAAGACCAAATAAGTCACGAAAACTTTATGAGGATCAAGTCACGAAGACAAGAGCAAAATTTAGTCACAATGACCAAATAAGAACATCCATTCCATACATAAGAGAAAATGGTTCGTGCGACAGCAAGCAAAATGAGCATTCAATTGCTAAGAAGATTGTCACACCTTACTTAGCTGCTCCATAGAACGAATCAGAGACATATGTCCACAGAACGAATCAGGGACATAAATGACTTGTCTTTATCCCAGATTAAATCATTTACATCATTATGAATATCTCTAATCCCTCATATTAACCATATGTCAAGAGCATGTTCAATATCTTCAATCAAACAAATTATTCACAATTACATTTTATGTACTGAACTAAAAATGTAATCGGTACCAGTGAATAAATGTCACAGATATAAATCAATCTTAATCTTCCTTTTTAGATAAAATCTATTTATTCGAATCAGTCGCTTTCCTAGTTATGCTTCATAGACCGAATCATCCATAGTCAATAGGAAACATGCTAAAGTAGCAGACACTAATCAAAACTTCAAGTAGACAGCTAAATAGTCACTTATGGTAAGATTGAGATTAACTTATAATCTCAAGGGTCTCACATAGTAGAGAAACAGGGATTCATTCTCCTACTACCCTTCTTGTCGCCATAGCACATGTGGTATGAATCACATGCTACGATGTTATTCTCTTTACTAAAAAGAGTGCATCACATGCTACGATGTTATTCTCTTTACTAAAAAGAGCGCATGTTTTCCCCAAATTTAATATCGTACAGATTTCGATCTAGACATTCCCAATGTCTAATCCTGAATTCAACATATGAATTCTAATCTGGCCTCAAACAGATTCAGTAAATGGTGGGTGCATTTACTCCAATCATTACACAAATGATCTCATATTGACACAAATATCAAGGCGGCCTTAACTTATGGGTATGTCTCTATTCACAGCTACATAAGCTGCCCCATAAGCAACGGTCTTACCTCTTTTCATATTTAACAAATAGAGATGATTGTCCATGTGAGTGGACTAATCTCAATCTGCCAACATGCTTATTGAGACTTTTTTTCGAATGTAACAACGACATATACACTGAATAAATCATGGTATTTTTCATTTATCACAATGTCTTTACAATTAGTTACATTCTTCGAAGTCTCAAAGACTTCACATGCCCATGAAATGACTCTTTAATCAATGGCTTAGTAAAAGGATCAACAAGCATATTTCGTGTAGGGATGTACTCAAGAATCACCTTTTTCTCGTCAATGATATCCCTTACAAAATTATACATAATTTCTATATGCTTGCCTTTGCTGTGATATTTGGGATCCTTGGAAAAAGCTATCGCAGCTTGACTGTTATAGTACACAGTAATAGGACTCCCACTATCCTCAGCAATCTTCAGATGCTTTAGGAACCTTCTTAGCTAGAAAACCTCTTGCACTGCCGCTGCACAAACCACATACTCAGCTTCCATTATCAACAAGGCTACACAAGCATGCTTCTTGTTGTTCCATGAGATGATGCCACAATTCAGCAAGAAGACATAGCCAGATGTGGATTTTCTGTCATCAAGGTCCCTGCCCAATTTGCATCTGTGTAGCCACTTAGGCTCATTTATTATCCTTGGAAGCAGAGGCAATAATCTACTGTTCCTTTGATATATCTGAATATCCTCTTCACCGCTTTCTAGTGTCTCGATCCTGGGTTTGACTGGAAACAACTAACTAAGTCAACTGCATAACTTATATCAGGACGGGTACACTGTTGATACAGTCTGACCTGGCTGTTATTTTGATGTTGACACTGATTTAAGTTTGTATCAGATATTATTTAAACTCATACTGATTAATGATCAAGGTTGATCATGAGGAGAGGAAAAGTCCAAGTACGGATACTTGGCACGCAAAGTCAGACAGGGCTCGGTAGCTCGTTCTCCGGACTAGGTCAGAGAGGGCTCGGTAGCTCGTTCTCTGGACCGGACGAAGTCGGAGAGGGCTCGGTAGCTCGTTCTCCGGACTAGGTCAGAGAGGGCTTGGTAGCTCGTTCTCTGGACCAGGAAGACGTTAAGGTTTAGGGTTGGGAGGCTCTAAAACTAACACAAGGACATTAGATCGGTCTGTTGACCAATCCAGTGATATTCTGGTTGTCTGGATCGGTCGGCAGACCGATCCAGTGATACATTAGTCACCTGATCGGTCTCGTGACCGATCAGTAACCACATAGAAGCAGTCTGTGGGTTATCTGATCGGTCTACAGACCGATCAGAAAGAAGCGATCAGAAAGACGCTGGGACTCAAAGCAATAGGGGGATCGGTCTGTGGACCGATCCACCCATAGGCTGATCGGTCCACAGACCGATCAGACTCTTCCCAGACCGATCAGGATGAGTCCTAATCGGTCGAGAGAGCTATGGATCGGTCTGTTGACCGATCCACAACATGTCGTTTGTTTCTGCTGCTTCTCTGATATTTCTGATTCACCTGATCAAATCATCTGCTGTGAGATTCTTAAGTTACAGGTTGCAGGTATCGTGCCATTGGTTAATTTCAAATGAAGCTCCATCAGAAGAATAAGAACAAGTGCCCTTTATTCTGTATTTCACTGCAAGTGATGCAATTCGAGCTTCAACGTTCATTGGCCGCGATCAGTTGGACTCTTGCTCATTGGTTCGAGCTCAGAGACACCAGTGAAGACCATGGATGGTATTGGTGTGAGTTCAGAGAACCAGATAAGAAGGAAGAGTGATTGGCGACGCCTGAGTTGGTTGCAGTGATTCGACACAGGTGACAGTGATTCGGGACAGTGAGAAAGCAGAATAAGAAGAAGGAAAAAGAGAGGTTTGCTAAGGTTCTGGAAAAACTCTCTGTCGATCAAGAGGCTGTGTTGTTGAGCTCTTGAGTGAAGACTTCCTTCTGTCTTTGCATGCGTTTTGCTTCGTGGCTGTAAGTTTCATTTGTTCATTCCGTTAGCCACAAAACTATGTAAGTCATTGTGCTTTGTTTTCAAATCTATTCTGTGATTTTTGTGGAGATGTTACTCCACCGAGAAGGAGAAATACTTAGCCGGATTTTGTCCGGGGTGTGATCTACCGAAAGATCAAGGGATCGTCCACCTTACGGACACGCCGAGGAGTAGGGACAAGTTATCCCCGAACCTCGTACATCGTTTTGTTAGTGGTGGTTTGTTCTTTTCCTTGCATCAGTTTTCATTTTACTTATTTCCGCTGTGCTAACAAACTCTTGTGAGGAAATTGATTGGATTTTTTAGAGGAGGCTATTCACACCCCCCCTCTCTAGTCATCCGAAGGTCCTAACAAGTGGTATCAGAGCCAGGTTCTCTTCATCTGGATTAACACCCTAAAGAGCAAGAAGATGGCTATGAAGGAAGGTTTTAGTACCAATCGTCCACCCTACTTCGACGGAGCGGACTTCCAATATTGGAAGAGTCGTATGGAGTATTATCTCAAGACTGACATCTCCATGTGGTTCTCAGTCAAGGAAGGTTTCACACCTCCGAAGGATGAAGAAGGTAAGGAACTAGAGTCGTCAAGGTGGTCCGCCGAGCAAACTCGCAAAGGACAAGCCGATGCCAAGGCGGTGGTCACACTACAATGTGGAATAGCCAAAGATCAACTTGTCAAGGTAGGTCCATTTGTGAGTGCAAAGGATTTGTGGAACAAGCTCATCGAGCTCCAAGAAGGAACTCGAGACTCTCGGATCGCCAAGAGAGACTTGTTCCTAAACCAACTACAAAACCTCACCATGAAGGAGAACGAAACGGTAAGTAAACTACACGGGAGGTTCAAAGAGATCATCAATGGTCTTCATTCCGTGGATGAACGCGTAGAAAATCGCGATCTCGTAAGGTACGCTCTCAAAGCTTTTCCAAGGAATGCCTTGTGGTCATCTATGGTAGATGCCTACAAGGTCTCCAAGGACCTCTCAATTGTTAAGTTAGATGAATTCTTTTGTGAAATGGAACTTCATGAGCTTGCTAACAAGGGTCAAAAAGATAAAGGTATTGCTTTAGTTGCAGGAGAAAAGAGCAAGGATGGAAGAAGGAAGAAAGAAAAGAAGAAGGAAAAAGAAATTCCTACATCCTCATCCTCCTCCGAGTCCGATGATGAAGGAGGATCATCATCAAGCGAGATGGCCAACTTCGTGAGAAGAATCATGAGAAGGAGCCGGAGATACAAAGGGAAAGGTAAGTCTATTGATCAAAATATTGATAAGACTAACATTACTTGTTATGAGTGTAGCAAGAAAGGACACTATCAGAGCGAGTGTCCGAAACTCAAGAAGAAGGAAGAAAGGGCCAAGAAGAAGAAAGCTCTCAAAGCTTCTTGGGATGAATCCTCCTCAAGCTCATCGGAGGAAGAGAAGGAGAAAAGCACTCGTCAATTAGCACTCATGGCAAGGGAGGAATCGGACTCCGGAAGTGATACATCAGCCGCGGCTTCATCATCTTCGGATGATGAAGAGGTAACCTCTCCACATTTAGAAAAATGCTATAAGACTATTGCTCATTTATCTACACTGCTTGAGAAATCAAAAACTGAAATCAAATTATTAAAAGAAGAAGTAGAACACTTGAAGACTCTTAGGGAAGATGAGGTTGATGACCTTCATCAAGAGCTTCTTGAGGATGAAAATAATGCCCTAAAGAGTGAAGTTGAGAAACTCAAGAAAATGCTTGAGAAATTCTCAACTAGCTCTAAGACCTTAGATATGATTCTAAATGCCCAAAGGGCGGTCTACAACAAGGCTGGATTAGGATACCAACCTAAGGAGTCTAGTTTCATTTCCTTAGTATCTAGAACCCAATTTCATAGATCACATGCTTCTAGGGTTCATGAGACTAGGAAGGGTGTGACCAAGGCATGGATTCCTAGGTCTTTCATTGTAGATGCATTAGGTCCCAAGATTTGGGTACCTAAAACATCTATCTTTCGTGTCTTGTAGGCATTTGTCAAGGGGGAGCATCTATCAACTTGGTTTGTTGATAGTGGATGCTCTAAGCACATGGCCGGGGACAAGTCACTCTTTACCACCCTTCAAAATAAAAATAGAGGTAATGTGTCTTTTGGTAATAATGGTAGCCTTAAGGTTATAGGAGTTGGAGATATTCAAATATCCGAATGTCTCCAAATCAAAAATGTCCTTTTAGTCAAGGGGATGACTTTTAATCTCCTAAGTGTCAGCCAATTGTGTGATACGAGTTACACAATTGAGTTTCATTCAAGTCAATGTATGGTCAAACACATTGACACACTTGACACGGTACTAGTAGGCACAAGAGTAGACAACATTTATCAAGTATCCTTTAAAAGTGCTACTAATGCCTCTGCTAAGTGTCTCATGTCAAAAGAAGAAGAATCATGGCTGTGGCATAGAAGGTTGGCTCACGTAAACATGAAGAGCATTCGAAAACTGGCCAACAAAGGATTAGTGCGAGACTTACCAAGCATCAAGTATCAAAAGACAAAATTATGTGATGCATGTCAAAAGGGTAAGCAAACAAAAGCGGCTCATAAAGGTAAAAGTGTTGTAAGTACATCTACTGCTTTAAATCTATTGCATATGGATTTGTTTGATTGCAGTAATGTTATTTCATTGAATGGGAGTAGATACTGTTTAGTGATCATTGATGATTTTACTAGATATACATGGACTTTCTTTTTGAAAAATAAGGATCAAACCATAGATGTTTTTGTTTCTTTTTGTAGAAGAACTGAAAATGAAAAATCAACAACGATTAAAACAATTAGAAGTGATCATGGTGGAGAATTTCAAAACCATAGATTTTTAGAATTTTGCCAAGAAAAAGGAAATAGGCATGAGTTCTCTACTCCAAGGACCCCACAACAAAATGGGGTTGTGGAGAGAAAGAATCGAGTCTTACAAGTGACTGCACGAAGCATGCTCAATGAGTACTCACTACCGAGCTACTTATGGGCTGAAGCGGTAAATACCGCTTGCTATGTGCAAAACCGAGTCTTGATACATAGGTTTTTAGGAAAGACTCCCCATGAACTTTGGTTTGGGAAACCCCCTACGATTAAACATCTTAGGGTGTTTGGTTGTAAGGTGTTTATCTTGAACACCAAGGATCATCGTGGAAAGTTCAAGGCTAAGGCTGACGAAGGGATACTAGTCAGGTACTCTCTCACCAGCAAAGCCTATCGAGTCTACAACAATAGGACTAAGTTGATTGAAGAGTCCTCGGATGTAGCATTTGAAGAAATTCCTAAATCGAATGACCAATCAAAGGATGTAGGAGAAATTCAATTTGAACTTAGAAATCTAAGTTTAAATGATCAAAACATAGAAAGAGTCGAAGTTGACTCCGATGACGATGAGCAAAGGCAAGAGAGGGCTCAGTCTGATCCTTTACCTGATACTGAGCCCCTGCCTGTGTCTAGTGAGATCACTCATGAGGCACCGTCAACACCAAGGCAATCTAGGATAGCCTCTAGTCATCCCCAAGACCAGATTGTGGGAGACATTCAACAAGGGGTTAGGACTAGATCATTCTTCAGAAATGAGTCTAATGAGGTCGCTTTGATCTAAGAAATTGAACCAAAATTAGTTGATGAGGCATTGCACGATCCTGATTGGATCATAGCTATGCAAGATGAGTTAGGTCAATTTAAAAGGAGCCAAGTGTGGGATTTAGTTCCTAGACCTAAGAAGACCACCATTAGTGGAACCAAATGGTTTTCAAAAATAAGTTAAACCAAAAGGGAGAAGTAGTAAGAAACAAGGCAAGACTTGTAGCCAAGGGCTATAGTAAAGTCGAAGGCCTCGATTATGATGAGACTTATGCTCCCGTGGCTCGATTAGAATCCATTCGCTTAATGCTAGCTTTTGCTGCACATAGAGGCCTCAAGCTCTATCAAATGGACGTTAAATCGGCCTTCTTAAATGATTTCATTAAAGAAGAGGTCTATGTTGAACAACCACTGGGGTTTGTGAATACCGAAGCTTCAAACCACGTGTACAAGCTCAAGAAAGCTCTTTATGGGCTTAAACAAGCACCTCGAGCTTGGTACGAAAGGTTGTCAACTTACCTATTAGAAAAGGGTTTTGTGAGAGGTCAAATAGACCCAACACTATTTCTGCGTAGAGATGGTGAAAACGTATTTGTAGCCCAGGTGTATGTCGATGACATAATTTGTGGCTCAAATAACAAGGGTTATTTGAATGAATTTATCACTCATATGGAAAGTGAGTTTGAAATGAGTCTGGTGGGAGAATTGACATTCTTCCTTGGACTTGAAATTAAACAAACTCGAGATAGCATTTATGTCCATCAAATAAAATATACTCAAGAGATGCTCAAGAAATTCAAAATGAGTGACTCTAAGGAAGTATCCACTCCAATGGCGACAAACACTCGCCTTGACAATGATGAGAGTGGAAAACCAGTTGATCTAACGCAATATAGAAGCATGATTGGTAGTCTTCTATATCTCATAGCTAGTAGGCCGGACATACTTTTTGTTGTGGGCATGTGCGCTAGATATCAAGTCTGTGCCAAGGAATCTCATTTAATTGCAGTTAAGAGAATTCTGAGATACCTTAAGGGCACAATTAGAGTAGGTCTATGGTACCCTCGCACGGAGTCTTTTGACTTGATAGGTTATACCGACTCCGATTACGCTGGGTGCAAATTAGATCGGAAAAGCACTAGTGGGGGTTGCCAATTTTTAGGTTCATCATTGGTTAGTTGGTCAAGTCGGAAGCAATATTGTGTTGCTCTCTCCACGACCGAGGCTGAATACATTGCCATGGGAGAGAGTGTATCACAATTGTTATGGATGATCCACACTCTAGAAGATTATGGACTTTCGTATAAGGGAGTGCAAGTGTTGTGTGACAACATCAGCACAATAAACCTAACAAAAAACCCAGTCCATCATTCAAGGACCAAACATATTGAAGTACGTCACCACTTCATTAGAGATCACGTAGCTAGGGGAGACATTGCACTCACCTATGTTGAGTCAAAGTCAAACCTAGCCGATATTTTCACCAAACCTCTTCCGGAAAATGAATTTAGTCATTTGAGGAGAGAATTGGGAATGTGTTTGGCTCAATAGGCCATTAGGACTTCATCATGATCAATAAGAACAATTAAAACAACAAGAGAAATAGGAAAATTAATTTGGGCAACTTGGGAACATCTCACACAAACTATAATGTTTAACAAATGATTTTTGTTTGCTAGAAATGGGGTGAGATGCTAGGATCAGCCGAATTATTCAAAATGTATCATGCATCCCTTGAATAATTAGGTTGAAGAGACATAAATTGAGTATGGGGAAGACCATTACATAATTCATGTGTATTTGATTCCTAGATCTTACTCATATATTCCAACCAAGGAAACTTGGTTGGACCTTTACCTAGAAATTATGAAACTTTGGTTGATGGTCTGTTTGATACACTTGAACTAGAAGTTGGTTATATTTTGACAAACTTGAAACTGCACACAACAAAGGTCAAAAATTTCAGTTTTCAGGCCTTAAGTTGTCTGTTTTCTAAATGTCTGCAACTTTAGGGCTATAAATAAGTTCAGACCATAATTTTTAGGTAATCGTTATGCTTGTAGATCCTCCAGGTTCTAGGTTCTGAACTTGGAAGTTTTCCTAGAGAAACTTCCACTAACTATCGAACATCTCTATGAATTTCAGTTACTGAAATTACTAATTTCAGTTACTGAAATTACTGGAGAGATCTAAGTATCAGACACTGATCGGTCTACGGACCGATCAGGTCAGCCTGACACGCAGAGCCCGCTACTGATCACTTTCTGATCGGTCTACAGACCGATCAGGGAGTTCCCTGATCGGTCCGGAGACCATCAGATCAATCCGGTACGCAAGGCCACTGATCATTTTCTGATCGGTCTACCGACCGATCAGGAAGTTCCCTGATCGGTCCAGGGACCGATCAGTGAGTACTAATCGTCTCCTGATCGGTCTACGAACCGATCAGGGTATTCCTGGATCGGTCCATGGACCGATTAGGAGGCTCCTGATACCTCCTGATCGGACAGCCGTTCGATCATTTCATCATCTGTACACCCATCATCTCCCTTAAAACTTCCCGATCCTTTCTTTTCCCTCTTCACGCGGAAGCTCTAGCCGACTCTTCCCTACACCTCACCTCTTCTCTTCTCTTTGCACGTCGGAACCCTAGCCAAAACTTCAATGGCACCAAGGTAACTCCTTACTTCTCTAGAACTTGGCATTTCGGTCTCATTTCTCACCATATATGTGGTTTTTGTTTCGGGTGACTCCGGTGCTCACTTACTTGCCCCATTATATCACTTTGTTAACTCTTAGAAAGAAACCAGTGGGTGAGGGGGCCTCTAAGTCACCTGAGAAGTCGAAGTCTAAGGCTCCTTCCCGACCTCAACCATCTGTCTCCGGGAGATTCCCGAACTACAATTTTGAGGAAGTCTTTAGACAAAGAACCTTTAAATTACTCCCTTGTAGGTCTGTGGATCGAAAATTCATGGACGAATTTTGTCCAACTGTGTCAGAAATCATTGCCTACTACAAACTTGATACACTTGTCTATTTAGAACGAGATATCAATTATGACTTAGTATCTGAGTTTTATAACAATCTTCATCAAACTAATGAAGTAAGTTATAAAACAAGAGTTGCTAAGCGGACTCTTGATTTCAGTTTCTCAGCCTTCTTTGACTATCTAGGTTGCCGGAGGTGTTCCGGAAATGTCTTTTCTATATATCCAGACTTACCCGACCCCTTACCTGAGCCCTTTGATGTATCACCTGACTCTATTTATGAGTATTTCTTCAGACATCCTAGACCCCTAAGGCCTCAGATTACTCAAATCTGACTTTCTTCCTGTCCAACCTTCATGTGGGGTAGATGGAACTGACTTTGAAGGCACTTTGTTAAGTATATATGCCGCAACTAATAATGCATCTCCCCAATAGGAGATAGACAAATTAGCCCCCGTCATCATAGACCTAACCATTTCAAAAAGAGTCATATTTCTTCTTTCAACAACCATATTTTACTGTGGAGTTCCAGGGATAGTTAGTTGTCTAATAATCCCTTTCCCATTACACATTGTCTTGAACTGATCAGACAAATATTCTCCTCCACGGTCAGTGCACAAGGTTTTCACCTTACGTTTCAATTGATTCTTAACTTCGTTCAAGTAACGAATAAAGTAATCTAATGCTTCAGATTTGTGAGAAATCAAATACACATGACCAAAATGTGTGAAGTCATCGATAAATATAATAAAATAAGAACTCTCATTTCTAGCCTTTATATCATAGGATCACAAATATCCAAATGAATTAATTGCAATGGCGATTCAACCCTAATAGTCTTACCAAATGGTCTTCTAGTTGTCTTTCTCGCAAGACAATGCTCACATATAGACAAGTTAATCTTAGCATGAGTGCCTAATAGGCCCTTCATAGCTAATCTATTCATTCGTTCTTGTCCTATATGCCCCAATCTAGCATGTCAAATTCATCATTAACATCAGCATTACTAGTAAGAGCAATGTTTGAAAAACAACCATCATTATTGTTTGGCTCTACATCAAGAACCATAAAATCATTTGTTACAAAATCATGCCCAATTAACACAGAGTTAATTCGAAGTTCTACACAATGACTATACAAATTTACATTGTAACCTAAATTAAGAAGACAAATAACGGAAACCAGATTTCGTCGAATCTCATGAGCGTACAGGACATCATGTAAAAACAAGGTGCCTCCACTACGTAGGTTGAGCTTGCAAGTGTCAATTCCTTTAACTTAAATTCTTGCATTATTTCCTACATATACCCATTTGTTGCCAGCTGGTACCCGACGGTACTCCACATATGTAGCTCGATCACGAGCTACGTGGTTCGTTGCTCCTGAATCTACAATCTAGAAAGGATACGAATCAGCTAACAACACTGTACTTACAACATATTGCTCGTGGAAATAAGATAAAAATGGATCTACCTTTTTAGGCTCAGCACACTCCCGAGCAAAATGACCCTTCTTGCCACAGTTGAAGCAAGTCAACTTGCTCCTATGTTTCTGTTCATATTTCTTTCATTTCTTCTTGATTTGTTTTTTTCGCAGCAACAGCATTAGCCTCCTTTCCTTTTCCCTTTCCTTTCTTAAACCACTTGTTCTTATTCTTGGAACCAGAACCTTCAGCTACAAAAGCTTGACCCGAAATCCTTGCAGATTCAATCCTCTCCGCCTCGAGTTCCACATGGCGTGAGACATCAGTGAAAGTCTTGATACTCTCACTATGGGTCAGGTTCCGTTTCATCGTTTCCCAAGAATCAAGAAGGGAACGGATAACTGCTTGAACCTGTTGTTCATCGGTCAATGCATAACCAATAGTCTTAAGCTCTCGAATCATGTTGCCCATCTTCCTGAGATGTTCGGCCATGGTAACATTCGAACGCTTTTTACAGCTATCAAACTTGATAGTTAGCTGACGGAGCTTACTTAGACTGACTCCACTGTATTTCTCTCTAAGGGCTACCCAGACAGCATGAGCCGATGGTAATGGCTCATACTCAAATACCAGGTCATCCACCATTGAACTAATCAATATTCCCTTAGCAATGGAGTCCTTCATTTTTCCATGCTTTATAGGCATCAAGGTCACGTCTGTGCTGTGTTGTAGAACCATCAACCAGTTCCTCCAATAATTGATTTACAACCTCTAGAACTTCTTGTTTCTCGAGAACGTATTGTATCTTGAGGTGCCAAATTTTGTAGTTATCCCCATATAATTTCTCACCCTTATTGAGTTCAACTATGATATTTTTAGTTGTCATGATCTACATAAATAAACACATTATTTATTATTTCAGTGTAATTCATATATGTGCAATTATTTATTGACTTGGTGTAAATTAGAGTTAGTTTACAAAATCAAGTGATAACCTTATTTCCACTCATCATTTGTATGTTCTAATCTAATCAACACTGATCAATCATATTACACATATCTCATCTAATGAACGAATCATTATTAAAATGAACAAAGCATTTTTCATATGAACTAATCATATGGATATATGAACGAATCATATTCTCATGAACTAATCATGTCATGAAATGAACTAATCATTTCCAAGTTTGTTAACATATAACATAACTTTTCATTATATAATTCTGTTCGTACATAACGATAGAAATTATTACATGACTAAAAAACTGGATGAGCTAACACTGTTCGTACATAACGACAGTAAACAGAACACTAATAAACTAGATAGGCCACCACTGCTCCCACTAGGATAAACACTAGTGCAGCAGCCAATATTATCCCTATTAACCTGGACTCATTTGGGATAATCTCAGATGGGGCAGCTTCAGGATTCTCCATCAGATCTATTTCTGGATCTTCCTCGAACATTTATTGGTCCTCTTCAGACTCTTCAGGCTCTTCTTCACCCATATGGTGAAGCAGCTACTCACACAGTTCTGAATATGTGACGCGCCCTTCATGATGTCCGCATACATAGTCTATTATTATCCTAGGATACTCTGGCAATGATTGCATCAATGCCCAGATCCTATAACTGTCCAGGACTGGAAACTCTTCTTGCTTAAGTTTCCAGAACAGTCTATCAAGCCTTTTTACATGTCCGTCGACTCCATAAGCAGACTTATACTCTATCTCCTGAATCTCCTCTTGGAGCTGGTTTCGCCGCACTTCACGATGAGTCAATGTGGTAATAGTCCGTGCCATCTGAAAAATTGAATTTAAATAAGTCAGTACAAAATCGACTAACCAGTACAAAACCAGTTTAATTCAATTCATACAGACATAATACCATCATTATAAATCAAGAAAAATAATTCTTCTTGATTTTCAGGAGTTTAAGCCGACTGACCCATTGGACCGGTCAATCAGGAGTCCGGATCTTAAACTTAGTTTATTGTCCTCATTAGAACTAATCTAATTGGACAAAAATTTCTGACCTATGTTCTATTATTGTTTAAGCTCATTTGAGTCAATCTCAGACTTATTGATCAAACTCAGGTCCGTTTGATTCATCCAATGCCCATTGGATTAAGTCTGATCCATTAGGACAAATCTAATTTTTATGATCAAATCTGACACAACAGAACTAATATGGTTATATTTGATCAACCCAACTACTGTAATCAATATCACCCTAATTAATTCAATAATAAACTGAACTGGTTAAACTAACAAATAATTTGAACCAGCTTAAGGTATCATTGAATCAAATCAGTCTGCTTAAATCAACTAATAATTTAAATCAGATCTGGGTTTGATTGGACAAGTTGGTCTGGTTCAATTTTCAGTATATTGAACCATAAATTAATTAAATATTTATTTATTAATTAATAATACATTTCTATATGTATTTAATTAATAAATAAATATATTTAATTAACCTTCGTATGAAGAAGAAAAAATTAAAAAAACAACATGCATGTTTTTTTTTATACACGTTTTCGTTTTTTTTCTTACAGTGCTTTGTCAAAAGCACTGTTCATTCCATTTTTTTCTTCTCTTCAATCAATTGAAGAATCGATTGAAGCAGTTTCTTTTTTCACTGTGCTTCGTCAAAAATATTGTTCATCTCACGATTTTAAATTAGGGATGACAATTTTCTCCGTGGGTTTGGGGCCCCGCGGGGAAAACCCGAAATGGAGATGGGGATCCCCGATTTTTCGGGGATGGGGCGGGTTTGGGGCGGGTATGGGAATACTATCCCCATCCCCGAACTCACCCCGAATATTATTATTATTAATATTAATAAATAATAATATGATTTTTTTAAAAATATTAATAATAGTGTTAATATTAATATTAATTTTTTTGAAAATATTATTAATAATATTATTATTGATATTGATTTTAATATTATCATTAATAATTATTATTAAATAATAATAATAATATAAATTAAATTTAGAAATGGAACGGGGATGGGGAATCCCCGAACCCGAAAAAATGAGAACGGGGCGGGGATGGGAATGGCAAACCCGCCCCCGCCCCGCCCCATTGCCATCCCTATTTTGAATCGATTGGTTAATCGATTCAATTGATGAACAGTGTCGTCTTCTTCACGACAGAAGAAGAAAAATGGTAGAGTTTTTCCGCGTCGAATTTCATGCTTTCAAAACTTGGCTCTGATACCAATGTTGGTAATTTTTTACAGCATGAAAATCGAAACTAAACAAAAATAAAACAATGCGGTAATTATAATCACTCACGGTGATCTCCCGAAGTCGCAACTGAAGACGTCGACGGTCGAAGTGGGCAGCCGCTGTCGGAAGCACAATCACAAGGAAATCAGAAAGTGCTCCAAAGTTCACGAGCCAAATCTCAACCACTGGTGTTCTCCTCTGCTCGTTGATCACCTCGCAAAGCTCTCTGATCACCTCCGCTGTGCTCCTCTGATCAGATTGCCTTGGACGCCATCATATATAGCAAGTAAGACATCGGTTACCAACCGATGTCTTGATGACTGCTTTCAATAGAGAAAGATGAAGATGAATAGGCACCCCTTCATGTTCACGACGTTGCAACTGATGCAATGTTTAACAATGATTTCATATATTTATACATCGGATTCAGTTAACATCGAAAATTACAATAGCAATTTAGTTAAATGAAATAGACGATGACCAAAGATAAATACGATGTAGCACAGTAGCAGACTTACTATTGTCTCGATGTAGTCCACTAAATCCAATAATTCTAGGAAGAAGAGGCAAGAGACAGATCTTCTGGGTAGGAATTGCAATAAAAGCATCGTACTCACCCCAACAATGTAAAAAGCCAGGAGATATGAAATTATTCAATCGTATAGGAACCGTGTCTTATATCTAACAATAGATTTATTTTGTTATTAATCTATCCTTAATAACAACATATGAGTCAAACGGTTTGAATCTCGATAAAGTCAAGAAAAAAAAGTCCTCCTTTATATTGGTTAACTATAACTTTCCGATTTACCTCCTCACAAATGGTCATGGAGCCGATTGTGTGGAGCCGCTGGGGTGACGGATTCCACCTTTTACTATCATATGAGTTAACGAATTCTATTATATAAACTCGCATCAATAATATAATTTGATTATAATTAATATTAATTAAATCGCTTAATGAGTTTGTTCATAAGAACATCAAATTATACGTAGAGCTGTCAAACGGATCAACCCATGGTGAGGCAGGTCAGCCCGTAGCGGGCCAACCATTTGGCAGGGTGGGGCGGGCCGACTCGTCAATTTGGCGGGTTGGGAAATTTCTAACCCAACCCAATCTAAGGCGGATTGCGAGTTTGGCGGGTCAACCCGCATGCCTATCAATTTTTTTAAAATGAAAAATTAAAAAATATTTTATATTTTCAACATTTTACTTCGGAAATGTCTTATCAACCAAATGTATCCATAAACATGTATTTTAAATATAAATGAACACAAACAAGTAGTTATGTGGGATGAAAAATACTATTTTTATTTCAAAATTATAACAAAGAAAGATAAAAAATTGACAAAAAACTTAGCTTATATGTGTTTCTCACCCCACGAGCCAACCCAAGCCCATCGCGGGCCGACCCGTGCGGGTCGCGGGCCTAGGTGGGTCGGCCCGTGGCGGGCTTCGGTTGATAAAATTCTAACTCAATCCGCTTAAATTGTTTGGCGGGGTGGGCCAACCCGACGGGCCCAACCCAAATTAACGACTCTACTTATAATCTCACATCTATGATTATCTATGGACTGATAATATGTGTGCACTATATAATGGGTTGGTCCCTAGAGGATTAGGGCATCTTTGAGACGTCTTTTCGTTCCTCATTGACGAAGAGGATTCAGCGCCGTCAACCTTAACTCCTCCGGAAGGTCAACCTTCTTCTCCTTCTTCTTCTTCCGCAGGAATGTTGGATCGACAAGCTCTACACGAAGAATAATGACAATTTCGCTGCATTTAGGTTCCTTGTAATTACAATATTTACTTTCTTATGTCATGTTCTTGATGAAACGAAGATCCATGCTCATATGTTCTTGATTTTCCTATTCGAATTCTTATTTTGATTGTTTAGAATTCATGCGACTTATGTTTATTACAAGAACCATCAAATTGGTATTAGAGCCATGACTCTCTTTCATCGATTTCATGATTTAAAGTTTAAGTTTTTTCGTCGATTTATTGTTTGTACGCTAGATTAAGATTCCTAGTATAATACAATTATTTGATCGTCAAAATCTTTTGTATAGAAAATCTAGAAAATGTTTGATCTTCTATGTAACAATGGTTTAATCATAGTTTACATAATCGTGATTCGGATCGTAGGATCGTACGATCCTACGATCCGAAAACCTAAAATTGATCCAGGATCGTGTAGAATCATTTTTTGCAGTAGGATCGCAGCAGGATCGGTATGATCGGAACAGAATCAGTAGGATCGGAACATAATTGGAGAAGGATTGGTGGAAGCTTTGAGAGCTCATAACTTTTGACTCGGATTGAACCACGGAGCCTATAATATATCAAATCAAAATTCGTTCAGAGATCTTTAATAAATTTCAAAGTTTATCTTTAACTACCATATTTCAAACATAAAAAATATCATTTAAATCCTTTTCGAATGTTTAGAAAATTTTATCTTTTTTTTTTTTCATCTTATTAGGGTTTTAAATTATTTAAATATATGTTTAATTATTTTTGAGTTAATTTTTTATCAATAATATTCTGTCATTTCTTTTCTCCAAAATAATAAGTTTTTTTATGTCCATTGTCTAGTATTGTATGACATCAACCAGTCTTTAGAAGATTATTTACAGCGTTCATATTTGAATCAAAAGATTCAATAACTTCTGTTATATACGTCAGGTGCTTTGTTGACATTTAAATTGAATTATCTTATAAATCAAGAAAATATTTTAAATATTGAATGTGTTATTATTATTGTGTTAATAGAAATTTTATATTCTTTCATTTTATGATATGAAAATATAAATATTATTACTATGTGAGAATGATAGTTGAATTACAAGTTAATTTAAATTTATACATGTAGTAATGTAATTTAAGGTGTTGAGTGTAAATGATTGCATATATATATATAAAATTAGTTAGTTATTTATATATAAAGAGTTTTTAGGTATTTTTTCAAATTATTAATCATGTATGATAAGATTATAAGGGTTTTTGGTAGGACCGTACGATTCTACGATCCGATCCGATCCTGACCCTAAATCGATTCTATGTAGGATCGCGATTCTACAAACTATGGGTTTAATAGACTGGCTTGGTTGACCAATAGATTACCAAGTCTAAAACATTGAACAGAATCAATAGAAATTGATTAAGAATTTTTCTTAAATGATTTCCCACCTTAAACTCGCGACTATATCATTTTAATTGATTGAGTTTTTTTTATATATATAGTATTAAATAATTTAATACTATTTAATTATAATTATAAAACACAAAGGAAATTTTAAAGAATTCTATATATAATTATGTAGTCGCATATAGTAGACTTTCGAATCGATTGAGACAATCGATTGGATCATACAAATCGACTACCATAAGGTATCAATCGATTAATAAGCCTAATTTTATATTATTAAGGCTGATTAAGTAATTTCTGTTCGAATTAAGTTCCTAGTATTTTCTTGGGTCTATCTATACAACGTGCTATTAAATTGAACTAATGTGTCGGCCCAAAGGAAGACACCTTAGGTATGTTTAGTACATTTTATGTTGGTAGATGTATATCTATACTAAAAGTAATCGACCCAAAGGAGGATTACTTTTATATCAGGTATATGCATAAGGTAGCTTACAACTATGGAACAAAATATTATTTTGTTCAAATCATGCATAAAATATGTTGGCCCAAAGGAAGGTATTTATGTGGCTAATTAAGGTTGTTGTGAGCTATGGACCAAAATATAACTCATATAAAGTATCATATTATGCACACAATTGGTCGGCCCAAAGGAAGAGACATTGTGTGGCGAATTAAAGTGAGTATTGTTAACAAATAATGTGTCGGCCCAAAGGAGACACATTATGTTGTACTTGGTATCTCATAAAGAGCTCATTTATATGCATTTAAAATTTTATTTTATTTGCATAATTTTATATTACTTATATATTCTTGGCTTTAGTTAAATCGTGAGCTTAAATAAATTTCTCTTTTTAATTTCAGTGCAATATGTAACTGCCAACATTAATAACATCCCAACACAAACTAGTTCAAATTTTACTGAATGGAAAGAATATGTGGTCGTAGTCTTAGGTTGTATGGACTTAGACTATGCATTAAGGAATGATCGTCCCGCATCTCAGACCAGTGCTAGCATTATAGAGCAGAGGGTTGAATTTCAACTATGGGAGAAATCAAATCGCATGTGTCTAAGTATCATGAAGCTTTCCATATCAGCACCAATAAAGGGCTCAACAGAGGGAGGAGATGCTAGGAGTTTTCTGGACCAATTAACATACCGATTCACCTTAAATGAAAAGGTTGAAACTACCACACCTCTTACGAAGTTGGTAACCATGCAGTATAATATTAAAGGAAACATAAGGAAGTACATTATAGAGATGTCCAATATAGCGACAAGTCTGAAAGCACTAAAACTTGATATGTCTGAGGGTATGTTAGTGCATTTCATCTTGATATATCTGCCTGCACGGTTCACTCCTTTTAAGATATTGTATAATACTCAAAAGGAAAAGTGGATATTGAATGAGCTTATTGCCCAATGCGTGCAAGAGGAGAGGAGACTAAAGATTGAGACATCTGAGAGTGCTCGCTTAGCATCTGATTCTCAAAGTGAGAGCAAGAAACGAAAGAGGATCAATAACAAAGGAAAAGGAAAACAAACTGCAGATTTTGGAGACAATAGCCATAAAGAGCACAAGAAACAGGATAAGAAATCCACTTATTTCTTTTGCAAGAAGAAAGATCATATGAAGAAAGACTGTCTCGAGTACACTAACTAACATGTAAAGAAAGGTAAACTTCTCAACTTTGTTAGTTCGGAAGTCAATCTAGCTATTGTACCCACTGACACTTGGTGGATAGATACATGTATTATTACTCACATAAGTGTTACTATGTAGGGTTATCTCTGTAGTCGACTTCCGCTTAATGGTGAAAGATATATCTATATAGGAAATGGAAAGAACGCTAAAGTCGAGTCAATTGGTGTTTTTAGGGTTTGTTTAGGAACCAATATTTTTCTAAATTTAGAAAATACATTTATTGTACCATCTTTTTGACGAAATTTAATTTTAATTTCTTGTTTGGACAAATTAGGTTATTCTTGTTCATTTAGAAATGTAATTTTAGTATTTTCTTTAATTCAGTGTTGGTTGGCAATGATTTCTTGGTTGATAAGCTTTATAAATTGAATATCTTTACTTCTACGGTTGACAACGTAATAATGCATAGTATAGGTACGAAACGCAAATTGACCGACGAGAATTCTTCCATGCTGTGGCATAGACGTTTAGGACATATATCCAAACAACGTCTAGAAAGGTTAATGTCACATAGAATTCTCGATTCTCTTGACAGGTCAGACTTTGATGTTTGCATAGAGTGTATCAAGGAGAAGACTACTAACAAAAGAAATAAAGGGGCTAGCCATTTTAGTGATATTTTGGAGCTAATATATACAAATATCTGTGGACCATTCCCTAAGGTATCTTGGAATAGATACACATATATTATTAGCTTCATAGATAACTATTATAGTTTGACTATTTGTACCTTATTCATGAGAAATCACGATCTTTGGATATGTTCAAATTTTTCGAAGCCAAAGTTGAACTTCAACTAGGTAAGAAAATTAAAGTTGTCCGATCTGACCATGGAGGCGAATATTATGATCGATATGATGGATCAGGCCAGGATCTTTTGTGAATTACCTTGCTGAGTGTGGAATTGTGCCTCGGTATACCATACCTAGTACACTCTGTCAGAATGGTGTAGCCGAGCATCACAATCGAACCCTAAAAGACATGGTAAAAAGTATAATGACTTTCACTTCTCTACCAGAGTCCTTGTGGGATGAAACGCTCAAGACTGCAGTTTACCTAATCAATAGAGTATCTAGTAAGATAATAACTAAAACCCCATTTGAGATGTGGACGAGTAAGAAGCCTAGCATTAGACACTTACACGTTTGGGGTTGTCCAGCTGAAGTTAGGCCTTACAAGCCTAATGGAAGGAAGCTGGATTCAAGAATGGTTAGCTATAATTTTATAGGATACTCTGAGAAATTAAGAGGGTATAAATTTTATGATCTCTCTAATAGATCATTCTTCAAAACGGGAAATGTCAAGTACATTGAGGACAGTAGAAGTAATAAAATTAGGAAAGTATCTTTTGAGGAAAGCATTGACGATCCTCCTGTGGTTACTACTAGTGTGATCAGTAGCAGTATGGTTATCATACCGCACATTATGGGTATCACACGTCTAATGAGCGTAGTGAACCAAGATATTCCCATGACATCTCTAATGCAATCGGGGGAATCTATTATTGAAATTGAAGTATTGCCTCATATTGATGAGCAAGTACCTCAAACATAAGTGCCTTTAAGACGATCCACAAGGGAACGGAGAATCACGAATTCTCGTGATTATATTTATCTCCAAGAGTATGATTTTGACATAGGGTCGGAGAGTGATCCTACATCTTTACAAAAAGTCAAACAATGCTCTAACCCTAAATGGTGGATTAACGCCATACAAGAAGAGTTGAAGTCTATGGCGAACAATGACATTTGGGAACTTACCGAATTGCTTTAAGGAAAGAAGCACGTTGGTTGTAAATGAATATTTAAAACCAAGCGGGATTCAAGGGACAATGTCGAAAAGTATAAGGCTCGTTTTGTTGCTAAGGGATTCACTTAGAAAGAAGACATTGATTACAAGGAGACTTTCTCACTTGTGTCGACGAAAGACTCCCTTAGGGTAATCATGACACTTATAGCTCTTTATAATTTGGAGCTACATCAAATTCATGTAAAGACTGCATTCCTCAATGAAGACATAGAGGAGTCTATATATATGGTGCAACCAGAGAACTTTGAGTCTAAAGACTCAAAGCACCTAGTATGTAGATTAATTAAAGAAGTCCATTTATGATTTAACACAGGCATCTCGTCAGTGGTACCGAAAATTTGATCAAGTGGTTTCCTCATTTGGATTTTAAAAAAAACCCGTTGATCAGTGCATATATGTCAAGTTCAATGGGAGCAAGTTTGTTATACTTGTTTTATATGTGGACGATATATTGCTTGCGAACAATAATAAGGATCTGCTGCTTCAAACTAAGTCATTTCTATCTGGTAATTTTGAAATGAATGATCTTGGTGAAGCATCCTTTATTTTATGCATACAAATCTATCGTGAAAGTTCAAGAGGTACTCTTTAACTTTCACAGCAAGCCTATATTGAAAAGATGCTTATAACATATGGTATGCAGAACTGTACACTCGATGACACACCTGTGTCAAGAGATGACAAGTTTAGCTTGAAGCAGTGTCCACGTCTTAAACTTGAAATAAAGGAACTGGAGCAATTCCCATATGTGTCAGCAGTGGGAAGTCTCATGTATCCACAAGTTTGTACTCGACCATATATAACATTTATAGTGGGGATGTTAGGCAGATATGTTAGTAACCTAGGTCCGTCACACTAGAAAGTGGTAAAGAGAGTGATGCGATATTTGCAAAGAACTAAAGGACATATGCTCACATATCGAAGATCAGATCATCTGGAGATGATTGAATATTCAGACTCCGATTTTGCTGGATGCTTGGATAATAGAAGATCTACTTCAGGCTATATTTTTATGCTTGACGGAGGGGTTATATCTTGGAAGAGTGCTAAGCAGACACTAGTAGCCACTTCTACTATGGAGGCAGAGTTGGTAGCATGTTATGAAACATCCAATCACGGGATTTGGGTGCAGAACTTTATTACAACATTACAGATCGTTGATATTATTGATAAGTCACTGAAGATCTACTGTGATAATAAAGCTGTAGAACTTTATGACAAGAACAATCATAGTTCGTACAAGTCTAAGCACATCGACATCTAGTTTCTAACGGTTAAACAAAGAGTTCAGAGTTGTCAGATTATAGTAGAGCACATCAGCACATATTCTATGTTGGTCGATCCACTCACCAAAGGCTTGATGCCTAAAGTGTTTCATGCGCATGTTGTGGATATGAGAATCCTTCTTATGGAAGAAGAACTCATCTAGTGGGAGTCTGTATTTATTTTTTTGCTCTATATTTGATAATAAAGACAAACATTTTATTTTGATTATTGTACGTACTTAAAGTTCAAAATATTAATCAGAATTTATATATTTGTTTGACACTCTGATCGTGATATCATCATTTACTACTGTTGTTTAACATTTATTGTTTGTAAATATAATACAGATTCCTTTTGAAATCATAAAATCGATCATGATTTACTATTACAGTTTAACATAAAGTATTTTACAAATATAATCTGACTTCTTTTGATGTTAAATAAATTATAGTTTGCTATTACAGTTTTACAAATATTTAAAGTATTTTTTAAATAAATTTAATTAATTCGATGTTAACATAAATAATAAATTTTTAATTTGATTTAGTTAATTTGATTTTACTAAAATTTTGATTTAATTAGATTTACTAATACTAACTCGATTTTAAAAGTTTCCTGAGCCCACTTTTTATTAAAGAAAAAATCTCCAATAATACATCGTAACAAATTCAAACTTTAAATTTTGATGGACGTACTATTACCCAGGCTGTATTAACCTTTCTCACATACACACATGATTATATTAAACATTTAAATATGAGAATTAAGTAATCACTGCCCGCTCGAAAGAAAAAAATTGAGAAAAAAAGTTCCCTGTTAAAAATTTTCCCCTTATTTATTTATTTTAAAATTCAAAAAATGATGGATTTAAAATTCATTCATTGATTTATTTTTTATACATCCAAAATTGTGGGAAATAATTGTTCTTCCGTATGTGATGTTGAAACTTGAAACTATTAGATTACGTTGATTTACGAAGAAGTGAAAATGATCAAAAATTGATCCGCCTATGGATCATAAATCTTTTCTTTATGTTTTCTCGGGACGGTACAATGATTAAAATATAGGGTGTTATCACATAAAATCTTGAGGTCGAAACTCAGCGTGACCGAGCATAACCTCCCTCATGTCTTGACCATTTACACTAATGACTAATAGTCATCCGTAATTTACCTCCTCCGTATTAACCTAGAAACGGATTAAAGGGAGCGTTGGGACGAGCGAATCATCTTTTGCCACATAAATCCTCCCTTCACAATTTTTTTTACACAAATAAAGAAAAAAAATTATTTCACTCCTCCATAAACAGGGTATTAAAGGTGATTTTAATTGAATTTCTTTTTCATTTTTCTCATTGGTAATTTGGGGCTTTTAAATTCTACGTCGAAAATAAAAAAAAAAACACAGGGGTGATAGGGTAGCAATAATACCAAGATTTTCTTGTAATTATCTGCCCACTTTGAAAATTTGAGGCAATTTAACTATTTCAGAAGAAAAAGGGGCAAATTTGAATGAAGTGTAGACATTAGAGAAAGTTTGCCGGGTGGAAAATTATGCGTTGTGTTTTGTATTAATTGATTTAAAATACAAATATTTCGGTAAGAAAAATATTGGAGTGTAAAATAAAACTAGGCCACCTCTTATTTTTATAATCATTAAAAGCAAAGGGAGTCCCTTATAATTATAAATTTAAATAATACATATCGATTTTTTTTCTCAAAATATGTATTTATTTTTCATTTCACGATTCCACCAGCTATTATGACGCAGCACTACTATGATATTGTAAAAAATAACATCAAATTCTAAAAGAAGAACATGCTAACACATATATTTATCTTCATATATGCGATATCGGTATTAGGGGAATTATTAAAATAGTGAATTTATATTTTTTCTAAAACAACATTATTTAATTTGATATTGCATTTTAAAAATCAACAATAGTACTGATTTTAAGATTTGATCCGATGATCAGGCCAGGGTCCTCATGGGCAAAGGGTGAATGACCCGTAGGGGTAAGGAGTTAAGGGGGGTCAATCCCGTGGGCTCGCCGAGCGGGTACCCTATGCTGATCGCCCGGCCATGCCCTCCAGCCGAAGGAACTGTAACCCGGCCATGAGCCCGGGTTTCAGACGCCAAGGTAAAAAGGCTATATTGCCGAGCGGATGGTCCGCTTGGCCGTGGCCCAAGGCAAGGGTACAAGGCCGAGCGGTCTGTCCGCTCGGCCAAGGAGTCAGGCAACAAGATAAGAGTGTTCGTTTGAGAAGGGGGCCATGAATCTCCCCCGAACGGACCAACATCTACGACGGGTCGAAGATAAGAAGCCGCCGAGCAGCTGGACGCTTGGCTCGAGAGGATGAAACCAAAAGACACGGGACAGTAGGGACGTCATCCTAGTAACCTCTGTCGCTGACAACAGGCATGTTCGATGACCAAGCCATACGCAGAATCGTACGATGGAAGGTTCTTCTGTCCCATCAAGGAGGTGCTCGGACTGTAGCAGCATGGCGTCAGACACGCTCTTCTGACAAGCTCATACTGAAGTATGGTGCAGGACACGTGTACGCCTCGATGTGTGTGCGCCAAGCTCACCATAACTCTATATAAGAGCCCTCAGACTTCGCCGGAGGTATGCAATCTTGGATCTTCGGAGCCACCTCCTTGTTTCCCCTTTGCCTGACTTAATCGTCGGAGGGTCGTCGTCGGGAAACCCCACCCAGCTCGGTTTTGCTGCAGGATCACCGGAGCGTACGAGGAGACAGCAGGGAGTGCCATGTCCCCAGCGTCCGTTGATTCAGCGCTCGGACAGGATCAAATTGGCTCCGTCTGTGGGAACGCGCCTACATCTGAGCGGAAGAGATGGACGAAACTGGACGACCGCACACCGTGATGCTCTCCCAGGAGGAGTTCGACGCTCTCATCGAGGCAAGAGCAGCTAAGCTCGTGGAGCAACAGAAACAGAAGGCGCAAGCCGAGCGGATGGAGCAACAAGCGACGTCAGCGTCAGGTGGCCAAGCGGAAGCACCGCCTGCCACGGTTCCATTTCATCGGGCCCTATTCCGTACGCCTCTTGAAGTTACAACAGTTAACCGTGATCGAGGATCTTCATCCGACGAGGCGCCCAGGCGAGACAACAGAAAAGGCAAGGCTCCCCGAACGGACGTCTCCCCCGAGCGGATCAACCGGCAGTTTTCAGAGGTCATCCTGCGGGACCCTCTGCCAAAGCATTATGTGCCCCCGGTGATCGGGGAATACAACGGAACCACTTACCCGGACGACCATCTGGGTAAGTTCGACAACACAGCTACCCTACATCAATACACAGATGGAGTAAAGTGTCGGGTGTTCCTTACCACCCTCTCGGGATCGGCGCAACGGTGGTTTCGGAGGCTGCCGGACGGATCCATTACCAGCTTCAAGGAGTTCCGCACGGCCTTTCTCCACCATTTCACAAGCAGTCGGCGTTACCAGAAGACTAGTGTCAGTCTATTCGCCATCAAACAAGAGCCTAGGGAGTCGCTCCGAGCTTACATCCAGCGATTCAACCAGGTGGCCATGGATATTCCAACAGCCATCTCAGAAACAATGATGAATGCATTCACGCAAGGCCTCGTGGATGGTGATTTCTTCCGTTCACTTATTCGAAAGCCGCCCCGAGACTATGATTATATGTTGCACCGGGCCAATGAGTACATTAATGTGGAGGAAGCCCAGGCGGCCCGAAGAAAAGAAGTTTCTTCTGAGCGGCTAGCCCCTGCCGAGCGGAAGCCTGTCACTCGCTAGGAGCCGCCCAGAGAACCGCATGCCGAGGCATTCCGCTCTCACCACGCGAGGTCCCATGCCATCCAAGAGGTAGCTGCCGAGCGGCCTAAACCAAAGAAGAAGGTATGGACCCCCCATGTTTTGTTCGTTCCACCGAACCGACACGCATAACACACGAGATTGCCGAAGCCTTCCCCTGATCGCCCGCCCCGCTCCTCGGAGTAGCCATCGTCGATCGCCATCATCCGACAAGCGACAACGACACTCTGAAGCCGATCGACGGATCGGCGACAGGCGACAACGACAGTCTCCCGAGCGGCATTATCCTCAGAGGCACGAGGACAATCCCTGGATGTCTAAGGAGCGGCCTAGGTCGTCCGCACGGGAGGAAGAAAATAGGAGCAACACGTCCCGAGGCGAAATCAATATCATCGCTGGCGGACCGACCAGAGGTGACTCCAACAGAGCAAGGAAGGCGAGTGTAAGGCAGCTCCAGATCCATGTGGTCGGCTGCAGTCAAGAACGGGCGAGCGGGCCCGAAATCAGCTTCGGGCCCAGGGACCTTGAGGGAGTCGAAGTGCCACATGACGACGCCCTCATTATCAAAGTGGTAATAGCTAATTATACTATTCATCGCACTTTCATTGATACAGGCAGTTCGGTCAACATAATATTCAAAAAGGCTTTCGACCAACTACAAATCGATCGAGCCGAGTTGTTGCCCATGACAACCCCTCTCTACAGGTTTACGGGCAATGAAGTTCTACTGGTCGGGCAAGTCCGACTGGCTATTTCAATGGGAGAAGAGCCGCTCAGAAGGACGCGGACCGCCAACTTCGTCGTGGTCGATTCTCCCTCAACATACAATGTTATCCTAGGGCGACCGACGCTCAGTGAGTTCCGAGCGACCGTCTCCACCTTCTACCAGAAAATCAAATTCCCGGTTGAAGATAAAGTTGGAGAAGTGCGAGGAGACCAGCTGGCGGCTCGGCGATGCTACGTCGAAATGGTCCGAGCGGAAGCTAATTTCGCGCAGAAGACGCCACGGATCGAGGTGAACGCCATAACCGAAAAACCACCCTCTTTGGTCTATGAAGAAAAAGAGGAGGTGCAGATCCACCCGACCCGATCGGAGGCTACCACGTTCATTGCGGCCGATTTGGAGGCAAGCCATAAAAAGGAGGTGATCAAATGTCTCCAGAGAAACTGCGACGTCTTCGTTTGGTCGACGCATGAGCTGCCGGGAATTTCGCCGAGTATAGCACAGCATGAGCTTCACGTCCGACCGGACGCTCGACTGGTAAAGCAAAGGAAGAGGGACTTCAGCGCCGAACAGAACGCCATAATCCGAGCGGAGGTTGAGAAGCTCTTGGAGGCCGGCCATATAAGGGAGGTTCAGTTCCCGAGCTGGCTCGCAAATGTAGTGCTAGTCTCCAAGCCGGGCAACAAATGGAGGGTTTGCATCGATTTCAGGGATATCAACAAAGCATGCCCAAAGGATTTCTACCTTCTACCCCGGATTGATCAACTGGTGGACTCCACAGCCGGGTGCGAGTTAATATGCATGCTAGACGCCTATCAGGGCTACCATCAGGTGCCGCTCGCCCGAGAAGATCAAGAAAAGGTTAGTTTCGTCACAGCCGACGGCACTTATTGCTACAATGTAATGCCATTCGGATTGAAGAACGCAGGAGCAACTTACCAGCGCTTGATGAACAAAGTATTCAAAGAGCAGATCAGACGCAATTTAGAAGTGTACGTGGATGATATTCTCATCAAGTCCGTCCGAGCGGCTAATCTTTTTGCGGACATGGAGGAGACCTTCCGAACGCTGAGGAAGTATGGAGTCAAGCTGAATCCTCAGAAATGTCTGTTCGGAGCAAAAGGCGGGCGTTTCTTGGGCTATATAGTGACCGAGCGGGGCATAGAGGCAAATCCCAGCAAGGTAAAAGCGTTGCAAGATATGCCGCCTCCGAGAAATCTGAGGGAAGTACAACGCCTGACCGGTCGGATAACTGCGTTGTCAAGATTTATCTCCAAGACTGCCGACTGGAGCCTCCCTTTTTTCAAGATCCTGCGCAAAGCTACTAAGTTTCATTGAGACAAGGAATGTGACCGGGCGTTTGAGGAGCTGAAGACCTACCTGAATTCCTTGCCCGTGCTAGCTAAGCTAGCTGCAGGTGAGCCGCTCTGTATTTATTTATCTTCAACCGAGCGGGCAGTGGGCTCGGCATTAGTGAGGACGAGCGGTAAAGAACAACCCGTGTACTTCTTAAGCCATATTCTAAAAGACGCTGAATCTCGCTACACTGGACTCGAGAAGCTGGCTTTTGCTTTGGTCCTCGCCGCTTGGAGACTTCGTCCTTATTTCCTAGCACATACAATCATCGTCCGGACAAATAGCCCATTGGGAAGACTGCTGCTGAACCCAGAAGCGTCCGGACGACTCATCAAATGGACAACGGAATTAAGCGAATTTGACATTCAGTATCAACCCCGATCGTCGATAAAGGCGTAGTCCTTAGCAGATTTTGTTACCGAAGTGCAAAATCCCGAGCCTGAAGCTATGTGGAAAATATTTGTGGACGGATCGTCTACTCGGCTCGGGAGGCGGATTGGTGTGCTATTACTTTCTCCCCAAGAAGAACGGATGCACCTATCCGTTCGGCTAGACTACAAAACCACCAATAATGAAGCGGAGTATGAGACCCTCATAGCCGGCTTGCAGGCAGCCCGGCATGTGGGAGCCGGTCCGGTAACAATGCATTCAGACTCTTAGCTGGTCGCTCAACAACTCTCGGACACTTTTGAGATTAACAACGCTCGGCTCAAGCTCTACGCTGAGGCCTTCAAAAAGCTCAGGACCCACTTCAGAGAAGTTATTATCCAGAAGATACCCCGAGCGGAGAACCAGGCGGCAGATGAGTTATCCAAGCTCGCAAGTTCAATATCACCGGTCGTCATCTAGCAGCCAATTGAGCAAGTATCCTTGGTGGCGCACATCGACCGGATGGAAGGCCTCACATTTCCGAATGATTGGAGGACAACCATCATGGAGTTTCTCCGCTCGGGTGTTACACCTTCCGATCGGGAGGAAGCCCAGCTATTGAGGAGGAGAGCCGGCCGGTTCACACTCGTTGGAGATCAACTCTACAATAAGGCATTCTCCCGCCCACTTTTGAAGGGTGTGTTAGAGTGTATACTAAAAGCCTAGCTTTTGTAAATATTTATTTGTTGAAATAAAAGAATCACATTGGTCAATTTCTGTATTTATTTGTTAACTGTAATTGTTCAATTAATTTATATAGTAGATAACATGGAGTGTGGTGTCACACTCAGAAGATAATGTTGTCGGCTCTCTATAAATCATAAACAGTTGCTCACGACTGAGATGGAAAGGAACAACTCATCAGTATAGTCGTAGTGTAATTAAGTATTAGTTTATCTTAACTAATAAATTACACTGATACACTTTAAGTGTATTGAGTAGGATCATTTAGGTAAGTTCTTTTTGTACTGACTTAGTAAAAGAACTAAACCTTAGTTATTATGGAAGTGTGTACTCTTAATCCTAATATAATAACAACCACATATATTTAATATTTATTTCTTTGACTTATCAAAGGGTGAGGTTTAACTCGATAAATCAATATGCTCGATATGTTGGGAAATGATATTACTTATAGTGTGTGTTGTTGATTATAGAAGGAATCTGTGTCCTAGTTATCTAGGTTGAGAATGTCCCCAAGAGGAGCTCATAAGGATTGTTATGTTAAACCCTGCAGGTGGACCTAGTCAAACATGACAATAAAGTTGAGTGGTATTACTCTTGAAGCTAGATATTAATTAAGTGAGTTGTCAGTAACTTACTTAATTAGTGGACATTCATAATCTTAAATACAGGGAGACTAACACACTCATGATAAGAAGGAGCCCATAATGTAATTTGGGATTGGTGCGGTAGTGCGGTAATAACTCTCTAGTGGAATGAGTTAGTATCGATGAATTTGAGTTGTGTGTTCGGGGTGAACACGAGATACTCAAGCTCATCGGAAGGCCAAAACCAATTTCTCCTCTAGGTCCCTGTCGTAGCCTCATTATAACCTCAAGTCTATCCAAATGTAAGGCTCTTCTTGGTGTCCAAGAAGGGGGCCGGACCATTGCTTAGTGGCCAAGCAATGGCCGGCCACATCCTCTTGAAAGGGGCCGGCCCTATAGCTTGGTGACCAAGCTTGTAGGGGCCGGCCATAATAATTCAAAAAGGGAGGGTTGTTTTGAATTTTTAAAATCTTCTCTTTGTAGAAAACTATAAGTTTTAAAAGAGAGATTTTAATTTTTAAAACTTTCCTTATTTGAATTAGGCCACATGTTTAAATAGAGAGTTTAAAAGATTTTAAAACTTTCCTTTTTTAACTATCCTCATTGTTTAGAAAAAAAAAAGAAAAGAAGTTTTAAAATTTAAATTTTCTATCACCATGTTAAAAAAGGAAATTTTATAAGAGAGTTTTTAAATTTTAAAACATGGTTTTAATTTTTAGAAACCTTCCTTTTTTAACTCATACTTTAGGAAAGAGAGCTTGTAAATTTTATAAGAGGATTTCTTCTTGTAAAATTTTTAAAAATTATTTTTCCTTTCCTTTTAATTGTGGCCGGCCACCTTGCTTGGTGCCCAAGCAAGGGCCGGCCAATAGGATTAAACCAAATTCAATCCTAAACCAAATAGGATTGATCATAATCATTGATTGGTGATTGATTCAATCAAGAGGAAAGAAAAGGAAAAATAAAAAGGGAAAAGGAAAAACTCTTGGATGATTTTATTTTTTGTAAAAGGTTTTTTCCTTATTTGCCTTGGGCAAATAATATAAAAGAAGGGGTGAGGGGGCTTCATGAGACACAACTCTTATTCTTTTGCTTGGGTGATCTCTTGGTGGTCGGCCCTCTCCCTTCTTCCTCTCCCTTTGCTCTCTTCTCCTTGGTAGTGGCGGTGGCCGGATTTTAGAAGAAGGAGGAAGCTTTTGGGTGGTGTTCATCTTGGAGGATCGTCGCCCACACGACGTCCAAGGTGAGGCGAGGAATACGGCAGAAGATCTTGAGGTCATTAGCTTACAAAGAGAAGGTATAACTAGTATTTTTCTTCCACATCATACTAGTTATTTTTCTTTGTATGAATTCTAAATACAAGAGGCAATTAGATCTAGTTTATCGAATTTATTTTTCGATTTTGTGTTTTCTTCTTTTTCGAATTTGTGATTCGATTGTTCTTTTTGGTTAACCTAAAGTTATTTAAGAAAATAAATATTAGCTTTCCTTAAAAGGCTTTGCCTAGGCGGTGGTGGTTGCTCCCATATCCAAGAAGGCCATGTGCCTCGCCATGCAGTCCTGGAAGCCAATTTTGGAAATTAATATTTATGGAATTAATAATTTAGGTAGATTTGAATCAATAGTGTTAAGTTCCGCTTGCGATTCAAATCTAAACCATTAAGAACAGATAAGTTAAATTTGGAATCAATGATGTTAAGTTCCGTCTGCGATTCCTGATTTAATTTCTAAAGAACACAATAGGTTATTTAAGGAAAGGTTTGACACTTATAAAAAAAAATTTGTACAGTGGAACCGGTACGTTTTCCTAGGATTAACCAACAGTGTGTGAGCTCGGAAGACGCGGAGTACATCCTCCAGGAAGTGCACCAAGGATCGTGCGGAGGACATCCGGGCGGACGATCGCTGGCCAGGAAGATCCTGCTGGCCGGATATTTCTGGCCAACACTGCAAGCAGACGCCGCTCGGACCGTCGCATCGTGCCTCTCCTGCCAGAAGTACCACAACGTCTTCCACCGACTGGCGGAGGAGATGAAGACATCTACTGTCTCCTGTCCGTTCGATCAGTGGAGAATGGATATCGTGGGTCTGTTCCCTATGGAGACCGGTCAGCGGAAGTTTCTTCTAGTGGCGGTCGACTACTTTTCCAAATGGATGGAAGCCGAGCCACTGGCCAAGATCACCGAGCAGATGGTCAAAAGGTTTATCTGGCGGCATATAATCTGTCGGTTCGGCATTCCTCGCCGACTCGCATCTGATAACGGACGACAGTTCACCGGGAAGCAGCTCGAAGAATGGTGCAAAAGTTATGGCATCGAACAACATTTTACTTCCGTGGCATATCCCCAGAGCAATGGTCAAGCCGAAGTAGCCAACCGAGAGATTCTTCGCATTCTTCGGGCTCGGCTCGACCATATGGGAGGAAGCTGGGTGGACGAGCTGCCGGGCGTCCTATGGGCTATCTGCACGACCCCAAAGGAGGGAACGGGCGTCACACCATTTCATTTGGTGTACGACGGCCAAGCAGTTATCCCAGTTGAAGTCGGTATAGAGTCCGTCCGGATCCAGAACTATGATGATGACAACGCCGAGCGGAGGCAGCTGAAATTTGACTTGATCGACGAAGATCGAGCCAAGGTGTTCGTCCGGCTGATGGCGTACCGGCAGAGAATGAAGCAGAACTACAACCGGCGCATGATCTCTAGAGCGTTCCAGGTCGGCGACCTAGTGTGGAAGAAAGTAAAGCCGGTCGGGGACGTTGGCAAGCTGGAGGCTTCTTGGGCGGGCCCCTTTAAAGTCATCGAAAAGCTCCGCTCGGGTGCCTATTATCTGGAGGATGAAGACGGACGACAACTGGATCGACCATGGAGCGCGAACCACCTCCAGCCTTACCGGGCGGGGTGAAAGGTGCGCCAATATAATGTATGTTGTATACTTCCCGTTCGGCTGTATACTTGAAATGCAGGAGTAAAAAATCGGAAAATTAGCGCAAGTATGGGCGTCGTCAGCCGAACCGGAAGACCGTCGAGCTCCGACGTTAAATATCGAGAGTCGGACCGGCGACTATAAACCCTCCGACCGGAAGACCGTCGAGCTCCGACGTTAAATATCGAGAGTCGGACCGGCGACTATAAACCCTCCGACCGAAAGACCGTCGAGCTCCGACGTTAAATATCGAGAGTCAGACCGGCGACTATAAACCCTCCGGCCCGAAGACCATCGAGCTCTGACGTTAAATATCGAGAGTCGGACTGGTGACTATAAACCCTCCGGCCAGAAGACCGTCGAGCTCCGACGTTAAATATCTTGAATCGGACCGGCGATAGGGGTGTCAATTCGGGTGGGTCGGGTCAGGTTGGGTCAGGTTGAATTTTTTTTTTTTTTAACCCAACCCGAACCCGACTTCAACCCAAAACACCTAAACCCGAACCCGATCAACCCGAACCCGATCAACCCGAACCCGACCCATATAACCCGAAAATCCAATTCAAAATGATTTTTTTGGGCTATTTTCCCTATAATTCTTCACTTTTATCTCAATACTCCATCATTATCATACAAACATGATATTAATATACATAAAAACATCTAAATTTTTAAAATAAAATTTGATTTAACACCAAAAAACCCCACAAAACCCTATATTTAAGTCAACCCGGGTCTACCCGGGTCAACCCGAACCCGACCCGACCCAACCCGAAATTTTTTAACTCTCCAATCCTCCAACCCGAACCCGACCCGAACCCGAAAATGCCCAACCCGAACCTGATTTTTTTCGGGTCGACTCGGGTTGGGTCGTCGGGTCGGGTTCATTTTTGACACCTGTAACCGGCGACTATAAACCCTCCGGCCGGAAGACCGTCGAGCTCCGACGTTAAATATCGAGAGTCGTGCCGACGACTATAAACCCTCCGGCCGGAAGACCGTCGAGCTCCGACGTTAAAAATCGAGAGTCGCGCCGGCGACTATAAACCCCCCGGACGGAAGACCGTCGAGCTCCGACGTTAAAAATCGAGAGTCGTGCCGGCGACTATAAACCCCCCCGGACGGAAGACTGTCTAGCTCCGACGTTAAATATCGAGAGTCGGACTGGCGACTATAAACCCCCCGGACGGAAGACCGTCGAGCTCCGACGTTAAAAATCGAGAGTCGGACCGGCGACTATAAACCCTCCGGCCGGAAGACCGTCGAGCTCTGACGTTAAAAATCGAGAGTCGGACCGACGACTATAAACCCCCCGGACGGAAGACCATCGAGCTCCTACGTTAAATATCGAGAGTCGCGCCGGCGACTATAAACCCCCCGGACAGAAGACCGTCGAGCTCCGACGATTAAATATCGAGAGTCGGACCGGCGACTATAAACCCTCTGGCCGGAAGACGATCAATGAGAATAAAAGGTGAGAACGCGTGAACGAGCGCTGTTCGCGTTTCGAACGACCACACGGTCGAATTAAGAGGCATTTTACGGACAATTGGCTCAAACTCAAGTTAGAAATATGGAGGTGTTAGGCTGAACGACCGAGTTATAAAAAGTGCTTGCGCGAAAAAATTCTGACTGAAACAAAAGTAAGGGGATGAGTATTGGTCGATCAACAAATGGTAAACAAAAACAAAGTTCATTACATAAAGAGTTTACGCTGAACGGCGGCCAAACAAAAAGTAGCAAAAGACACTTAAAGGAGATTTCAAAGACTCCTCACTCACTATCCTCGAAATTGAAAAGGGCATCCAAGATTGCGCCCATCAAGACAGCCAGTTATTCAGGGGGAATGGACAGCTCGGTGGGAATATGGCCCTTCGTCTTCAAATGAGCAACTGCAACCTTCATGGCTTCCTCGAAAGTTAGGGCCAACTTGTTGCTGAACTTATCGCCGAACTCATCCGAGCGGACGAAGGCTTGCCGCGTCGCGGCCTAACGGCTCGATTCTCCATCCTTATATTCTTTCAAGGCAGTGTGGGAGGCTTCTACGGAGTCTTGGAGACCTTTTAGATCCCCCTCAAATTTGGTGCGCTCAGCAGAGCGGCCTAAGCCGTTAGATGCAGGTCACGCGAATCAATGCCCGCATCTAACCGTCCATTCCAAACATCGGCTGTCCCATCGGAGGTAACGCCGCCGCCGTACGCTGACGGCGCAGAGACGCCACGTGGCGCTACCGCCTGAGGCGCATTTAATGAGCACCATTACCGGGCACAGCGCACGTGCTCGGCTTTAATGGGAAGGATTTGACACGCATTCCGAGGGTATCAATGGAGGCATCAGCGTTGACCGTCCATCCGTTAACAGCGCCGAATGGGCGTGGAGAAGAATGTAAGCCGAACGGACGAGCATTCCACGGGCCGTCCGAGCGCCATTACTCAGTCAGACCGGAAGTCTAGTCAGTCGGACTTAGCGCCTCCTTCGACTAGACTTGAGGGGAAGACAAGTGATTCGGTGATCAGGCCAGGGGGTCCTCATGGGCAAAGGGTCAACGACCCGTAGGGGTCAGGAGTCAAGGGGTTCAACCCCGTGGGCTCGCCGAGCGGGCACCCTATGCTGATCGCCCGACCATGCCCTCCAGCTGAAGGAACTGTAACCCGGCCATGAGCTCGAGTTTCAGACGCCAAGGTAAAAAGGCTATATTACCGAGCGGGTGGTCCGCTCGGTCGTGGCCCAAGACAAGGGTACAAGGCTAAGCGGTCTGTCCGCTCGGCCAAGGAGTCAGGCAACAAGACAAGAGTGTTCGTCCGAGCAGGGGGCCATGAATCTCCCCCGGACGGACCAACATCTACGACGGGTCGAAGATAAGAAGCCGCCGAGCAGCTCGACGCTTGGCTCGAGAGGATGAAACCAAAAGACACGGGACAGTAGGGACGTCATCCTAGTAACCTCTGTCGCTGACAACAGACATGTTTGATGGCCAGACCATACGCAGAATCGTACGATGGAAGGTTCTTCTATCCCATCAAGGAGGTCCTCGGACTATAGCAGCATGACGTCAGACACGCTCTTCTGACAAGCCCATACTGAAGTATGGTGCAGAACACGTGTACGCCTCGATTTGTGCGCGCGCCAAGCACACCATAGCTCTATATAAGAGCTCTCAGACTTCGGCGGAGGTATGCAATCTTGGATCTTCGGAGCCACCTCCTTGTTTCCCTTTTGCCTGACTTGATCGTCGGAGGATCGTCGCCGGGAAACCCCACCTTGCTCGGTTTTGCTGCAGGATCACCGGAGCGTACGAGGAGACAGCAGGGAGCGCCACGTCTCCAGCGTCCGTTGATTCAGCGCTCGGACAGGATCAAGATTTATACTTAAAAATTATAGTGGTTTGCAAGAGGGTTAAAATAGAAATTCTAAAATTTTGAGAAATCTAAATGCAACAAATGCGGTCGGTGAGAATTCTAAAAATGATGTGTGTTTTTTAGAAATTCTGAAATGGATAATATTAAATGGGTAGAATCGAGATTAGTTTTTTTTAAAATAATTTTTAAGATTATTAAGGATGTCAATTATATCCTTTCTCACTTATTTCCATATTTATTTTTAAAAAATAATATCTAATTAATTTTTATTAATAATACTTAATTAATTTTTTAATTATAGAAATTTATTTTCTGACTGACTAAATTCTGATCATTAAAATAATCGTTCTGAATATCCTCTCGTCAATAATAATATTTTTCTAAAATTATTATTATGATTAATTTTATTAAAAATTATTTTAATATTAACATTATGATAAAAGTACTTTATAAATATTTTTTTTAAAAATAGATAGCTTTTGATGATAATAAAAAAGGGCATCCTTTTTATTTTTATTTTCCCATTAAACTTCTCTTAATTTAAAGTTGTAGATTCTCATGATTAATACATTTTCCTTATTCAAAAAATAAATAAATAAATACCAAGCAAATGGCGAAATAGAAAAGAGATTCAAAAATTCCTCGAAAGGGAAACTGAATCTTTCTGGCCACGTGTACACAACCCGTGGTTTTGTCGGAGCAACATGGCCAAGTCGTAGGAGTTGTAGTCCACCTCGTCTTAGTCCAAACTCGAACCTTATTCCCCAAGTCTCCGATCCCCCTACCCAATTCATCCCCGCTCCTTCCTCCATTGCCGACGCCCCCTCGCTCTCGCAGCGGCGAGACGAGGCGGGGGCAACGAGACTGGGCGATGGTGTTCAAGGCGCGCTTCTTCTCGTCCAAGAAGTCCGATTCTTCCTCCAGCCCCGACGGATCCAACAGCCCCGCCGGGTCTACCTTCGCCTCCACCTCTTCCGCCAGATCCGAAAAGAAGAAGTCCAAATCCCCCTCCTCCGTCTCCTCCCCCCGCCATACTGTCATCCACAACGCCGTCGAGAAGCACCACCTGCAGCAGCAGCTTCACAAGAAGAAGGATAAGGATGGGAAGGAGTCCAAGGGGAAGGAGGCCGCAAATTCCCCTTCACCAAAACCTTCCCCTCCGACTGCCCCCTCCGCCCTCTCCAAGCTCCGGCGTACGCCGGCGACTGTGGCCGTGGAGGTTAAGGACGCCGAAGGGGCGCCCCCTATCGCGGCCCTCTCCCCGATCCTGGCTTCCTCGCTTGGCCTTAACCGGATCAAGACTAGATCAGGGCCGTTGCCGCAGGAGGGCTCCCGTGGAGAGCATAGGATGTCAGGCATCGGGGGCAGCAATTTATCCAGAGCTGCCGGGTATGTTTCGATGACTGGAGGAAAGGCAGTCGGTGTTAGTAGTACAGGAACGAAGAAGGATGGAAGGACTGTAGTCAAGGTCGCCGAGACGTCTACTAGCTCTTGGGTTGATCGTGGCACAAGTGGGGCGAAGCAGTGGTCGACAATTAGTGCGGATGCTCCATTTGAGCGGCAGGGCAACATTGGTAACTTTCTGCTGCTCAGATGACTTCGTGTATGTAGTGTCAACAATTGTTTTTGATATGAAAATCCATTTTGTAGACGATGAATTAAGTTGTTAATTTAATATTGTATTATGATTGAACCCTCGATGCCATCCTGTGATCGTAACATTGCGAACACATATTCAATATTTAAACACCCTATACTGCTATACTGCTTCCTACTTTGTTGTAAAATAGAAGGATATCATAAATTGAATGAAGCTCACTTTTGAGATATCCTAAATCACAAAAATTAGGTCTGATATGAATTCAAACGGATTTTGGGAAGCCAAAAAGATGTGCAGAATTCTTTCTTCAATAAACTATATATCCATAGCGAATGCAGTATTTAGCTGCAAGCCAATTGGATCAAATTAGTCTGCCTTGTGACTTTGCTGGTTAGTTAAAACCTGATTATTTGCTTCTTTCCATTTAGATCTTGTGACTTTGCTGGTTAGTTACCACATGGCTTTGTCTTCATGCTTTTTCTTCTGCATTTGGTCATCTGTTGGGGAATGTAAGAGATCCTATCTCCACTTAGCCTAAAATTATCTAGCATAATGGAAAACAATGAATCTGTGACCAGAGTACCTTAATTTTAGAAATATTTCACTTTTAAGAGAATAAGTAGCTAAAGTGATCATTAAACTTTTAATAAAAACATAAATTGGCCTGCTATTTTGTTTATCATGCTTATGATGAGAGTCGAAAAGGGTTTAGTTATAGGTTTTTCTTCACTTTCTTTGTGTATTATTGATCATTCCAACAGGCAAATCCTTGGTTCCTTTGTTATATATTTTTATTTTCTTTATTTATTTTTTGTTTTAAGTGATATTTTTATTTATCTTAAAGGGTTGTAAGTTTTTTTTGCTTTGCATATGAATTGCTATCAATTTAATTTCTTTTAAGTATCACCCTTTTTCACTATGATCTGGCAGGCATGGTACCAATCTTTTATAATCGTCAATTACTAAGGGCAAATAGTTGTTGCCAGACTGTGTTTCTGCTATAGTTTCATCTAAACAGTCCCCTTTTTTTGCCTACTTTACTATTTTCCTTTTAGTGTTTGTGAAACTTTTAGACTTTCAAGTATCGGCTGTTGTTTGGTTCACCTTATTGCTTATGGTGTCTTACTTCAGTGGATTTTTATGTGCAGAGTTTTTATTGCTAAATTTGGTTGAATGTTAATATGCTGATATAATCTTTACTTGCATGGGAGTGGGTGCTGAAACTGAAGACTGAGATATCAAATATACATACAACAAATACTATGATATTGTAATATATATATACTCAAATGTTCTACAAGTTATATTAGAGTTGTGAAATTTTTCTAGGTCATGTGAGAAATTATGTTTGTCATATTTTTCTCAGAGGTTGATATTGTGGGTATAACAGCGATGTTGATAGTTGTGGAGTTGGCTGTGCTGTATGCATGAGCTATTTAACACGATCCTTTTAAATTAGAAAACAGAATGTAGAAATATGTAATGCATTGATTTTTGTCCTTCAAAGAAAATCAAACCAAATCAAATCATACTATGCCCACCAAATATTGCTACATGAGGTAGTTTTTATCTACCACTGCGCTGCTTGCTCAAGTTACTCACCTAGTATTTCTATAATTCTGAATCTTATGATAGGAAGCTTGAGATTGTTATTGATGTCAAAGCAGATCTCTACCATATTGATAAATACATCATTTTTTTTCTTTGCAGGAAAAGCTATTGTATCACGTAGTAAATATGTTGATTTGAAAAGCAATGCTACATTTGCTTCAGAAGTGGAGGTAGACAGAAGATGCTTTTAATGTTTAAGCTACAAACAATTATTCATTTTAAAGAAATAGTATCATATTTTGCCACGTATCTTTTGATAATCACTTATCATGGAATCAATAATAGTTTCCAATGGTTGTCCATACAGTCCCCATATGATGCTTGTGAAACACCAAAGGAATCAGAATCTCCTCGCTTTAAAGAAATAATGCAGGCTACCAGTGCACCGAGAAAGAAGATGCCCGGAGATGTGAAAAGCTTTTCCCATGAGCTAAGCTCCAAAGGAGTACGCCCGTTTCCATTTTGGAAGCCTCGAAGTACTTACAATTTGAAGGTTAACACTGTAAATGAATTTTCTTCCGGACTTATCATGGCAATGATTTTTTTGTATAAATTTGTAGTTTTTGAATATGATAATTGAATATTTTGCCTTGTGACTTCTGTCCCTTTTAGGAAGTATTGAAAGTTATTCAGGTGAAATTTGAAAAAGCAAAGGAGGAAGTGAACTCAGATCTGGCAATCTTTGCTGGTGATTTGGTTAGTATAATGGAGAAAAATCTAGAAACTCATCCTGAGTGGAAAGAAATTTTGGAGGACTTGTTGATACTTGCTCGGAGCTGTTGTGTTATGACACCTGGTGAATTCTGGCTTCAATGTGAAGTCATAGTTCAAGATTTGGATGACCGTCGCCAGGAGCTTTCCTCAGGAATGCTTAAGAAACTTTATACACACATACTTTTTATCCTTACTAGATGCACAAGGTTGCTACAATTTCACAAGGAACATGGGTTTCCTGAGGATGGGATGGTTATGGATCCAGGATCGAAAGTCATGCTTTCTGCTGAGGTAGTATCTGTCCCTTCCAAAGATGGTAAATATAGCAGATCTGAAAAAAAATCTGTGGAGGCAGGGGTTGCAAGGAAGTCCTATAGTCAGGAGCAACATAACTTAAAATGGAAAAGAAGCCAAGAGATAAAACCTGTTGATTTCTTCTCAGAAAATATAGCAAAGGATGATCCATTTTCTACTAGGGAGCGAATATCTTCTTGGAAGGCTCTACCTTCACCAGCACCAAAGAACCAGAAAGAGTTTAATCCAATTGTTGATGTATCACTCAATGCTAAAACTGACTCCTTAACGGCAGCCTCTAGTCATCCCGATCCAGTTAGCCTTATTGATGCACCCAGGTCTAAATCTGTTTCTTCCAAGCATCAACATGAAGTTTCATGGGACTTTTGGTCTGATCAGCAGAGTATTTCTGAAGAGGGGTCAATTATGTGTCGCATTTGTGAAGAGTACGTTCCTACTTTGTATGTGGAAGAACACTCAAAGGTATGTGCTGTTGCTGATAGATGTGATCAGAAAGGCTTAAGTGTTGATGAGCGTCTCATTAGAATAGCTGAAAAATTAGAGAAAATGATGGACTCTTATGGACAAAAAGATCTGCATAATCTCAACGGGAGCCCAGATGTTACAAAAGTTTCGAATTCAAGTGTAACAGAAGAATCTGATATTCCTTCTCCAAAACTAAGTGATTGGGCACAGTTAGCTTTGGCTGATATGGTTGATTGTCTTCATGAGTCAGAGAATCCTCTTCTGTTAGATGACCTGAAAAATCTCCCATCAATGACTTGCAAGACTCGACCTAGTGCAAAATCTGATCAAGGAATGACTACTTCATCAGCAGGCAGCATGACTCCACGATCCCCTTTAATGACACCAAGGGGTACTCATATAGACATGCTTTTGACAGGGATGAATGCTGTTTCTGAGGGTGATGATTTTTCACAGGTGATCATTGCTTGATTGAATGCATAGGCTCAATTGTTAGTGTGCCAGCAGTGATTCTTGAGTTCCCCTTTGTAGTGATTTACTAATTTATGAAGAATCTTATAGTGATCATTCAGATTCATTTTTCACGCCCACACATTTTATGAATTTGATGGCACACGAACATTCAAATACTTGCTCATCTGTTCCATATTTGGTGCTTAAACGGGCTTTTCACCTATTCTTTTTGAATCATGTATTTATTTATTATTATTATTATTATTATTATTAATATTATTTTTTGCATACAATTCATGTTTATTAATTATTATTTTGACGAGATTGAATTGCTAGTTTTTGTTTACTTTTGTGAACCCACTTTCTTGACAAAGCCATTTTAGAAAAAGAGTTATCTTAATGGTTCACAATTACATGGATCTTAATGTAGAATTTAAACGTCACCTGTTATTTTCTTGTTTAACTCTATTTGCTTTCAGTTCCTAGGAATTTAATGTTTCATTTGCAAGTTACTGCTTTATCCAAATATAATCTTTCTATTTGAGTAGTTTTGCAAAATAAGATCAGCTGATGTTGCTGGGGAATTATGTTTGAAGGATCGACTAATTTCACAACAAATATTTATAAAAATATGTATTGGGCAAGGACAGATTACTACAAATCTCAATGTAGATCTCTATAACTCCTAAAATTGCTTTAAAATTTTCCTATTAATGGTTTCTCCAACTGCATATCTTTGTAACTAAAATGCCAGTATTGCTAATCATCTTATTTATTGTGGGTACTGAATTTTCCTAAATTGATGTAGATGAACAAACTTGCTGATATTGCTCGCTGCATAGCTAATGCTTCAGTGGATGGAGAAGGCTCCTTGAATTATTTAGTTTCTTGTTTAGAAAACCTACAAGAAGTTATGAATCGACGTAAACGTGAGGCACTTGCTGTGCAAACATTTGCAACACGTATTGAGAAGCTCCATCGGTAATCTATGCGTCATACTATCAATTTTTCCCTCTTATTTTTCATGTATGCTTGTTCTGAGAACTAATGAAATTTTGGAGTTACTTCCACTAGCACATTTCTGGCCTGTTACTTTTCCTCGTCCTGCAATCATGTGACTGTTTTCCACTTTTGTCTATGTGCTTCCCTGTAGTGAGGTGCTTACAGCTACTAAATCTTGACTCTTCTCCACTTTTTTGCATATATACTGTCCTATAGTGAGAAGTGCTTGCAGCTTTGCGATTCAGTAGCCCCACTTGAGATGGAAAAGGCTGATGCATTAGTTTCTGTTATGGATGAAGAAGATGACATAGTTCGAAGTTTGCGCGCGAGTCCTATTCATCATCATGCCAGCAAGGATAGAACATCTATTGATGATTTTGAAATCATCAAGCCTATCAGTCGTGGGGCATATGGTCGGGTTTTCTTGGCCAAGAAAAGAACTACAGGGGATCTCTTTGCAATAAAGGTATTTACTATTATTGATTCCTAAAGATGTCATTTCTTTTTTGAGCTTTGCTATTGCATTTTTCAATGTTTGAACTTGTTTTTTGCTTTGAAGAGTGCGTTCCAGCATTATAAGCATTCCTTATCCTTATTTTGGCTTCATTATTAAACATTTTCCTGTTTTTGTTATTGTTTTAGTTAGGACAATTTGTTAGGACACAGTAGACAGAGGAAGTCACATCAAAGTGTTTTCCATCCTTAATTTTTCAAATTCTCTAATCTGTGTGCTGGTCAGTGCTTAAAACTAGCATAATTTACAAAGGGTGGTTGTGGTGTATGCTGATACAATTGTAATAGGGGTTTGATAAATTTTAAGTATGCTCTTGCAGCTGCTTGAAGATTTGTTTATGTAAGATGTCACATGGCCCTCATATTCCAAAGCATACGCTAGTCAAACCTAAGACAACTAAACTACCTATTGAAAAAATAATTGTGCAACCATTTGGATGATTAAATAAGGACATAATTGGGGGATAACACAAGATTCAAACCTGTGAGTAGGGATGAGAAGTTGACCTGCTTCAGTATCGCCATACACTAATCTGCCTTGATTTTGGATGCCTTTTATGCTATGACTTGCTTGCACTGCACAATATTTACTGGAAACCTTATCCTTACTATGCGATATATCGCTTGCAATTGGCGCTGTTATAATTCCTTCGCCCCTCAAGTTGAACAGGATACAAAAACAACCAAGCCTTATCCTACTAGGTGGGGTCGACTATATGAATCTTTTTACGCTATTGAGTTCTATCTTCTACTATATCATCATCTATACTTAAATAAATTTTATCTTATTTTATGGTTGCTAACAAGGCTTTTTTGGTCTTCCTCTTCCTCGTTTGATATGCGTGTTTGTCATACTTTCACATCGCTTAACTGGTGCATTTATTGGTATGCCCGTATCATCTTAAACGTGTCTCTTAGAGTTTTTCCTCAATAAATGTAACTCCGACTTTCTCTCTAACACTTTCAGTTCTTATTCTGTCCACACATCCATTTTAATATCCTTATTTCTACAACTCTTATCTTCTACTTATGTGCTCGAGTCATAACCTAACATTTAGCTCCATATAACATAGCAGGTCTAACTGCGATTTTATAGAATTTTCCTTTAAGTTTTAGACGTACTTTATGGTCGCGTAAAACACCCGACGCTCTCTATTTCAATCATCCTACTTGTATTCTATGTAAGACATCTCTCTTAATCCCTCAATCATTTTGCAAAAATGATCCTAAATATATAAAGCTCTCGGTTCTTGGCAACTCGTCATCTCCTATCTTAACAATTGTCTCATTATGTCTAAACATTGCTAAACTTAAATTCCATATATTTTATCTTTATACTACTAAGTATAAAATCTTTCCGGTCTAGTATTTTCCACAAAGATTATAGTTTAACATTTATTCCTTCATGTGTTTTATCTGCCAAAACAATATCTTCTGCAAACAACATGCACCACGGTACTGTGCCTTGAATGTGTGAGTTCGTCCATAATTAAAAAGATAGAGACTTGGAGCTGATCCTTAATGTCTTTATTAGAAATGCTTCAGTTACTCTGCCTGAAGTCTTTACTCTAGTCATTACATCCTCTTACATATCATTAATTAGTTTAATATATGTTACGCTAACACCTCTCTTTTCTAGAATTCTCTATATAATTTCTCTTGTGATCTTATCATAAGATAGAAGGGGAGCCTTGGTGCAACGGTAAAGTTGTTGCCATGTAACCAAAAAGTCACATGCTCGAATCCTGGAAACATCCTCTTGCAAAAAGCAGGTAAGGCTGCGTACAATGGATCCTTCTCCGGGACCCCGTATGGCGGGAGCTTCGTGCACCGAGCTGCCCTTTTTTTTTAATCCTATCATAAATTTTTTCTAAGTTAATGAATACCATGTGTAGATCTTGTTTTTACTCTCGATATTTTGCAATTAATTGTCTAAGAAGATGTATAACTTTTATTGTCGACCTTTCAGGCATGAACCCAAATTGATTTTTGGTCACCGCGGTCTCCTTCCTTAATCTCTTTTCTATTATTTTTTTTCCAAAGTTCAATGGTATGACTCATTAGTTTAATACACCTATAGTTTAGATAACTTTGTACATCTCCTTGTTCTTATATAAGAGAACTAGAGTTCTTATCCTCTATTGATTAGACATTTTTTCATTTTCAATATCATGTTAAATAATTTTGAAAGTTATTCAATATCTTATTTTCTTAGGCGCTTCCATAACTCTATCGGAATATCATTTGTCTAACGGTTTTTCCATTGTGCATCCCATTTAAAGCTTGTTCTACTTCTGAACTTTAAATTTTACGATAAAAATTTAAATTTCTATAGGGGTGTAAATGAACCAAGCCGTTCGTGAGCTATTTGAAACTCGATTCGATAAAAGCTTGTTTGAGCTCGTTTAATGAGGCTCGTTAAGATAAACAAACCAAGCTCAAGCTTCATAATACTCGACTCGTTAGCTCGTGAACATGTTTGTTAAGCTCATGAATCAACTTTTAAATAAAAAAATAATAGTTTTGATATTAAATTTATAGATTTTATACGCTACTTATGAAAAATATAAACAAATATATTAAATTTATTTATTAGAATAAAATTATAAATTTTAATAAGAATATTATAATTTTCTCTAAATATATAACTTAATTTTTAATGAATATTTAAATTTATAATTTATATTTATTAAGCTCGTTTAGGCTCAATAAAAGCTCGAATAAACTCGTGAGCCATGAATATATTCGTTAAATAAAGCTCGAGCTCGGCTTGATTATAAACGAGCTAAACTCAAACATTCAAGAGTTCAGCTCGGCTCGGCTCGATTACATCCCTAAATTTCTATACTTCTTGCAGTGCTTTTACTTTGCTAGGGTTTGCCTCAATGCCCCGCTCGGTGACGATGAGCCCAGGAATCGCCCGCTCCTTGCGTCGAACAGACACTTACTTGGATTCAGGTTGATTTCGTATGCCCGAAGTGTCTGGCAGGTCTCCTTGATATCTGCACATAGGTCAGCGGCTCAGAGGAATTTAATTAATATGTCGTCGACATATACCTCCATATTGAGACCGATCTGCCATCAGAATACTTTATTCATCAGTCTCTGATAAGTGGCTCCGACGTTCTTCAGGCCAAACGACATGACATTATAGCAGTACGTACCATCGACCGTAATAAAGCTGACCTTTTCTTGATCTTCCCTGGCGAGCGACACTTGGTAGTACCCTTGATACGCGTCCAGCATGCATATCAGCTCGCACCCGGCTGTGGAGTCTACCATCTGATCAATTCGAGGCAGCGGGTAGAAGTCCTTTGGGCATGCCTTGTTAAGGTCCCGGAAGTCGATGCAGACTCGCCACTTGTTGCTCGGCTTGGAGACCATCACTACGCTTGCGAGCCAGCTTGGAAACTGCACTTCCCTTATGTGGCCGACCTCCAGTAGCTTCTCTATTTCTGCTCGGATGATTAGATTTTGTTTGGCACTGAAGTCTCTCTTCCTTTGTTTTACCGGCCGAGCGTCTGGTCGGACGTGAAGTTCGTGTTGCGCGATGCTTGGGGAAATCCCGGGGAGTTCGTGCGTCGACCATGTGAACACGTCGTGGTTTTGCTGAAGATAGGCGATCAGCTCCGCCTTCTGTTCTGCCTCCAGATCGGACGCTATGAAAGTCGTTGCCTCCGCTCGGCTGGGATGGATCTGCACCTCCTTTTTCTCATAAACTAGAGTAGGTGGTTTTTCAGTGATAGCGCTCACCTCTAGCCTGGGAGTCTTCTGAGCAGATTTGACCTCGGTCTTGACCATCTCAACATAACAGTGCAGAGTGGCTAACTGATCACCTCTGACTTCTCCCACCTGGTTGTCTGCCGGGAACTTAATCTTCTGGCAGTAGGTTGAAACCACTGCTCGGAACTCATTGAGGGCCGGTCGACCTAAGATGACGTTGTAGGCTGAGGAGGTGTCTACCACAATGAAATTTGTGGTTCTGGTCCTTCTGAGTGACTCATCTCCGAGCGATATAGCTAACTTAGTTTGGCCGATCGGCCGTACCTCGTTGCCAGTGAACCCATATAGTGGGGTCATCATTGGCTGTAGCTCGCCTCGGTGGATCTGGAGCTGATCGAAAGCCTTCTTGAAGAGTATATTCATCGAGCTCCCTGTGCCAACAAAAACTCGATGGATAGTATAGTTGACGATTACCGCTCGGATGATGAGAACGTCATCGTGAGGGACTTCCACTCCTTCGAGGTCCCTGGGCCCGAAGTTGATTTTGGGCCCGTTCGCCTTCTCCTGGCTACAACCCACGGCGTGAATTTCCAACCGCCGAGCGTATGACTTCTGGGCTCGGTTGGAGTCACTCCTGGTTGGTCCACCGGCGATGATGTTTATTTCCCCCCGAGCGGCATTACTTCTATTTTCCTCCTCCCGAGCGGATGAACTGTTTCGCCCTTGCGCGTCTTGGGAAGGATCAAGGCCTTCCCTTCGCTGATGAAGCTATTGTCGCTCGGGCAATCTTCTTGCATCTTCCCGTCGTTCGGTGGATTGATGTCTGTGTCGCCGTTCGGGAGAAGGAGATTGCCGACGATAGCCCCTTGGGCCAGTCTGGCGATTGGTGTCAGACCACTGCAATCACGTATGTTGTGCGACGTTGACTGATGGAAGGAACAGAACATGAGCGCCCATACCTTGCCTTTTGAGGTCTTTGGCCGGTCGGAAGCCATAAGCTGCACGGCATGTGTCCTTGTTTCCTGATGAGGTCGGCCTTCGGCTCTAGGCCCTTTCGGTGGTTGGTGATTGCTCGGCGGTCGCCATTCGGTCGGCACCAAGGGTTCGGCTGGTATCTCCTTCCTTCTTGCTGCCTGGGCCTCCTCCACATTTATATACTTATTGACCTTCTTGAGCATGTGGTCGTACTCGCTGAGCGACTTTTTGATGAGCGACCGGAAGAAGTCTCCCTCGACGAGCCCGTGTAAAGGCGTTCATCATGGTCTCGGATGAGACCGAGGGGATATCCATTGCTACCTGGTTGAAGCGTTGGATGTATGCTCGGAGGGTCTCTCTCGACCTTTGCTTCAAGGAAAAAAGCTGACGCTCGTTTTCTGGTAGCGCCTACACCTCACTAAGAGGTGTAGGAAAGCCGTTCGGAAATCCTTGAAGCTTCGTATCAATCCGTTCGACAGCCTTCTAAACCAGTGCTGCGCCGAGCCGGAAAGCATGGTGAGGAAGACCCGACACTTCACCCCATCTGTGTATTGGTGGAGTGTGACTACGTTGTCGAACTTGTCCAAATGATCGTCCGGATCGGTCGATCTATTATATTCTCTGATCGCCAATCGGGCATAGTGCCTCGACAACGGGTCTTGCAATATTGCTTCGGAGAACTAGCGATTGATCCACTCGGGGGGCACGTCGCCTCGCGACGCTTTGCCTTTTCGAGCATCCCAAACGGGCGCCTTGTCCGAAGAAGATCCGTTCTCTTGATTTGCCTGCGCGATTTCTGAGGGCGTCTGGAACAGCGCTCGATGGAATGGTATCGACGCAGGGGGTGCTTTTCCTTGCGTTCCGGTCGACCCCCTATTTTATCCCTAGATGGAGAGCTGTTCCGACCAGTCCTCCTGCGCCGCTCGGCCTCCGGATGTCGATGTTGCTTGCTGCGCTAGTCGATCGGCTAGTGCCTTTTGTTGTTGCTGCTTGACTATTTTGGTCGCTCGAGCTTGCAGGAGCATATCGAGCTCTTCTTGAGTAAGCGTCACGGTATGAAGTCGTCTAACTTCTTCCATCTTCTCGGCTCAGATGCAGGTGCGTTCCCACAGACGGCGCCAAGTGACGCTCTTGTTGACCGTGGATGGACTCCAAGTCAGGGAAACCTGCAACCACAGCAACGTCGGTGCTGAGCAAGGGAGGGGTTCCCCGGCGATAACCCTCCGACGCTCAAGTCAACCACCGACGATGTAGAAGAAATGAGGAAGCCAAGTGGCAGAATAACTGTAGCTACAGTAAAGGTTATGCATACCTCCGTCGAAACTTGAATCCCTTTATATAGGACAACGGGGGAGTGCGTGCACGTTCTTCGAGGCGTGCACGCTTCTCCAAGCTTTCCCTGAAAAGACATGTCAAGAAAGCGTCTCTGACACTATACCTCAATGACCCGAGCATATCTCTGATAGGACAGTGGAAGCTTCTGCCGTACGATCCTCTGCCTGTCGATGCCGCCAACTATGCCGTCTGTTGGTGGCACGAGTTCCCACGAGGCTATCGGCTGATCCTCCTTTTGTCTGTTAGTGGACCGAGGGGGGTGGCCGCTCGGCCAGACCTTAGCTGTTCAGGTGGTCTAGCTCGTGGCTGGTCGGCGGATTATTTGGCTGATTGGACGAATCGGCCAAGATTATATCATGGTCAGAAGGGATCTCAAAGATATTCCTAAGGTTCTCAGCGTCGCCCGCATCAAATCTGGTCTCCATGGTACTGTACTAGAGACCAGGAGCGGGGTCATACGACCGTGAAGAGCTGGCCATAGCCGGAAAACGAGAAACAGGGAGTTCGACTGAAAGGAAGACGGAAAAGACACAAAATAGACGCTAGACAGCGGCGTGAAATGAAAAGAACTGCAAAAGACCGAGGACGGGGAGTCGGGAGAGCTTATAGGAGGAGGTAGGCCATAGAGGAAGGCTGAGGATCGTCGGAGCACGGGTTACGCAGAGAATCGTTGGCAACTATCGCAGAAAGCGCAAGCAGGAAGGAGACACGACGACTTTATAAAGATGGGGCTCGGTCGATTGGAACCGTCCGATCTAGGTCATGAGAACCGGAGCGCAAATCCAGCCGTTGAATTCAAACCGTCGAACGTCACATCAGTAGCTGTTGCTTCGGATGTACGGCAATTGCGACGACGACACGTGGTGCGCCCCTACAGGATAGCATTTAATGGGCACCATAACAGGCGTGGGCGCATGCCGGCCTTAATGGAGGTGATTTACATGAATTCCGAAAAGATTCGGGTGACGCCAGCTTTGACTGCTCTTGGCCAAGGATACAAAAAGAATTATCCAAGTGCAAATATGCGAAGCGCCGATCGGCCTCAAGGAACAGTCCCAAGGCCGCCCAACACCCTTGAGCGAATCAGTCGGAGCCTAGTCGGTATCATGGTCGATCGACCAACCGGGCTACAGACTATTTGCCTAGTCAGTCAGATTTACAACCTCCTTCGATTAAATTTGAGGTGGAGGCATGTGATCCGGTGATAAGGGCCCACCCCTCAGAAGGTCGTTGTCACGGGGAAAGAGTCTAGGCGGTCAACGCCCCTGTATCATCGGTCGGTCGGACAACCCACTTGCCCGACCGGCGTAAAGGATAGCCGAGCCGATGTCAACCCGTCGATCACCACAGTTCGGTAGCATACCGAGCTTCCGACGCTCAGAACAAGACATACGGCGAGCGGCCAGCTCGCCCGGACTTATTTCGAACCTCGGAACCAGCGAAAAGGGATCGTAGCCCGATAGCGGAGCTCAGATGGTGGAATGGTGGCCAAGCGCCCACTCCGCTCAGCCAGAGAGCTAGACCACCCGAACGGCTAAGGTCTGGCCGAGCAGCCACCCCCCTCGGCCCACTAATAGACAAAAGGAGGATCAGCCGATATCCTCGTGGGAACTCGTGCCACCGACAGACGGCATGGTTGGTGGCATGAACAGGTAGAGGATCGTATAGCAGAAACATTCACTGTCCTGTTAGAGATATCCTCGGGTCATTGAGGTATGGTGTCAGAGACGTTTTCCTGACATGTCTTTTCAGGGAAAGTTTGGAGAAGTGTGCATGCCTCGAAGAACGTGCACGCACTCCCCCGGAGTCCTATATAAAGGGCTACAAGTTTCGACGGAGGTATGCATAATCCTTACTGTAGCTACAGTTATTCTACCACTTGTCTTCCTCATTTCTTCTATATCGTCGGTGGTTGACTTGAGCGTTGGAGGACCATCGCTGGGGAACCCCTCCCTGGCTTGGCACTGACGTTGCTGTGGTTGCAGGTTTCCCTGACTTGGAGTCCATCCATGGTCAACAGGAGCGCCACGTCCCCAGCATCCGCCGTTTCGACTCTCAGACAGGATCAATACTCATTTGACCTACTTAAATTACCTATGTTAAGTCGGTCACCTAAATCTTCATTAAAAAATTAATGAAAAATATCTCTTCTACTGCTTTTTTATTTATCCATCGTTTACTAATATCCTATTACATTTATCTTTAATACATTTTATTTGGATAAGATCTCTTATCTTTCTTTCTCTCACTTTAGCTATTCTATAAATATCTCTTTTCCCTTCTCTTGTATCCAATTTTTGATATAATCGTTCAAAAGTTTCATTCTTTTGCTTCATCCACTACTCTCTTAGCTTCTTTCTTAGTTATTGTATATTTTTTTAAATTTATCTTGTTTTTACAAATATAGAATTCCTTATAAGCTATTCATTTTTCCTTCACTTTCTCTTGTACTTTCTCATTCCACTAACAAAATTCTTTTCTTAGTGGTGTATGCCCCTTTGACTCACCGAGTACACTCTTAGCTACTATTTTTAACTTTGATACTATTTTATTCCATGTTGTACTAGAATCGTTATATATTTCACCTAATGCTTATACTTTTACCTTCTTAAATATATTTTGCTTTCCATTCTTTAACTTCCACCACTTAATTTTAGGGGTCGTATATATTTTCTTTCTATTGATACTATACTTGAGGCGTATATCCAACACTACTAACTTTTGTTGGGTAGTTAAGTTTTCTCAATAACGAAGCAATCTTTACAAATCTTTCTATCCTTCTTCCTAACCATAAGAAAGTCAATTTGCAATTTATTATTCTCACTTTTGAACGTGATTAAGTGTTCTTTTCTTTTCTTAAAAACTGTATTTGCTAATATAAGGTCATATACTATCGCAAAATCTAATATAGTTTTCCCTTCTTTATTTCTCGTTCCAAACCCATAACCCCATGTACCCTCTCATATTCCTCATTTTTCACTCAGACATGTCATTTAGATCACCTCCTATTAAAATCATTTCATTTGACAGAATGTTTTGTAATATTTCATATAAGTCGTCCCAAAACCTTGATTTAGTAGCTTTATTTAATCCTACTTACGGTGTATATATGCTAATTATGTTCATAGTTTCTTTCATCATTATTTTCTTAAGGGCTATAATTCTATCTCCTTTTCTAACTATGACAACCTCATCCTTTAACGAACTATTTACAATAATACTCACTCCATTTCTTGCTTTACTCTTTCTTATGTACCATAACTTAAAACCCGAGTTCTCTATTAGTTTTGCCTCCTTGTCTATCCATTTTGTCTCATGTACACACAAAATACTAATTCTTCTCCTAATCATCGTTTCTACTAGCTCCATTGATTTAGGGTTCTTGTGTTCCATGTTCCAAATATTAGATTATTAGTTTTCGTATCATATTTTTCCTTATCCAACCTATAGTGTAAGAACTATTTCCTATTTAAAACTACACCCAAGTTTTCATGGAGATGTAGCGGTCCTTGCCGATATGTTACAATCGGACCTTGCAACATGAATTCTTGTGTATTTAGCACTACACCCGAGTTCTGGAGATGTAGCAATCCTTGCCGAGACGTTACAGTCGGACCCTGCAATGCATTCCTTTCAGGGAACAATTTAGCATTAGCACAATAGTTTAATGGATCTATTCATTGAATATTTACCATCGTTTTAACGTTGGCCGGCAACCAAACGCAACTCTCCTCCTTTATCCGGGCTTGGGACCGGCTATGACTGGTTCGTCACGGGCGGATAGAGATGAAAAATCCTCCTCAAGTTGGATAACGCAACCCTCCTCAAGTTGGATTGGGATGAAAAATCAAATTCCTGCCTCAACATGGGATCCCTTTCCTTGCTTGTGATTATGTTTTAATGCTTCAGAGGAATGAGTTTCTGGATGTTTCGAAGTCCCCACCCCCCAAGTATTGGGTTATTGTGGTTATTGTTATTATTGAAAAATTGAATTAATCAAAGTGGAAAGTGGAAGATTTCAGGAATAGGTGACCAAAGAAAACTATAATACATATAGTAAAATGATTTAATTGTTCCGAATTAGTATATCACTGGTGAGATAACCTTGCATAGATCATAAGATTTATGTAGTCAAGTCCAAATAGTTAGGTTAACTTGGTTTGATGGATGATGATGACTTGGTTGTTATTATCCATATATTCTTTTTCAGGTCTTAAAAAAAGCAGATATGATACGGAAAAATGCTGTTGAGAGTATATTGGCCGAACGCAACATTCTAATTTCAGTTCGCAATCCTTTTGTGGTAAGCAATTTTTTCTAATTCTTTTCTGATTTTCTACTCTCAAGTGGAGCATTTAATGGCATTCTCTGATTGGATTGCTTGTTATACTAGGTTCGATTTTTCTATTCCTTCACATCTCGGGAGAATTTGTATCTTGTGATGGAATACTTGAATGGTGGAGACCTCTACTCGTTACTTAGAAATTTAGGTTGCTTGGATGAAGATGTTGCTCGCATTTATATAGCAGAAATAGTATGTATTTGAGATTTCTTTTCTCAAATTTTTTCTTGCTTCTCTCTGTCCTTATCTAATTTGGTATAATTCTGCAGGTGCTTGCACTGGAATACTTGCACTCGTTGCGTGTGGTGCATCGTGATTTAAAGCCAGACAATCTGTTGATTGCTCATGATGGTCATATTAAGGTATCAAAGTTCTTTTGACTCATGGTTTTCAGAATCACTATAAGAATTGGCTGATAAAAACCTAATGGTGCATATGACTCGCTGGAATAACTATTTTATTCCCCTATAAATTCCTATTGAATAAGTATTCTTATGTTTGATTACAAAAATGAATTTGGAATACTGATTCTCACACAATTATTATTTCCCTATAAATTCCTATTGAATAAGTATTCTTATGCTCGTGAATTTGGAATACCGATAAATATGTCTAAAAAATAATGAAGAATCGTTGCTAACACAGCGAGTGAAGTAATTGCTTCTTATGCTTGGAAATGATGACTCAAGAGAGACTATACTTCGCTTGGAGTTGAGTTCTCTTTAGTGGAGTTTAATAATAGTCATGATAAAATTGTTGAAAATTTCAAATTTGTATAAGTCGTTTAAAAGTTTTATAATTTGATTTTGTTTTTGGAAAATATCACATTTTGATTCTGCATCATATATTTATTTAATATTTGGAAAAGCAATAGATATGAAGAAAGGTGATCAAAGCAAGCTGGGAAAAGAAAATTGCAAGTAGATAATTATCCCAAGATTATCATTAGGGCATTTTAGGTAATATAATATAACCAAACATCATCAACACAAGTTTTACTTAAATTAATGGCATTTAAGAGACACTTAAGATGTAGAGAGGCGTATATGGCTATATGCAATATTATTTTTATTATCACAATTATGCAGTTTCACAATTTTGAAAGGGTAAATATTTTGCATCAAAGTTAAATAAACATGTAAATACCATTTTACAATTATTTATATACATCGATTTCTGTTTGATTTATTACATATAATTGAGTATTTCATGTTTCATTCTCACAGTTGACCGACTTTGGTCTTTCCAAGGTTGGTCTTATTAACAGCACGGATGATCTCTCTGGCCCTGCTGTTAGTGGGACATCATTATATGGTGAAGATGAACCCCAGGTGTCTGCATCTGAGCAATTGAATCAGCGAGATTCTCGGAAGAAACGGTCTGCTGTTGGCACACCTGATTATTTAGCACCAGAGATACTTCTAGGAACAGGACACGGTTTGCATATCCTATTTATTTTTTCATGAATCTTAAATTGTGTTGTTTCATATCACTTTATACTGGTATTACCTCTGCAGGTGCAAGTGCAGATTGGTGGTCTGTTGGTGTAATTCTCTTTGAACTTATTGTTGGAATTCCACCATTCAATGCAGCACATCCTCAGGTTTTTCAATCCGAGATTCTTTGTAGCAGTATTCTAGCTCATTAAGATGTGATACTGGCAAAATTATAAGGACAAAAATTAAAAAGGTTTCTCTTTTTTTTTTTTTTATCATCAAAACGGTGTCCCTGTTAGACACATATTAAAAAGGCGCCTCATTCTAAAATTTCTTTCCAAGTTATCTTTTTTACTTGATTGGATCAACAGTTGTAACCAAAATTGCTTTGAGTAGTGTTGACCCATGTTCAAGTAGTTTGACCAAGTGAAGGTAGTTTTGACCAATCTTGGGTCAGTTTGGACCAATGCTAGAGCAGTTTTGACCAAAGCTACTGCTGCAACATTATTTTTATTTGACTGGTCTGTTAATCCGGGGAAGAAAAAAATTTGGTAGGAGGTACTTTTTATATTCTTCTAATGTAGGGTGCCCTTTTATGCATTGCCTTCAGATTTTCAAACGTACCACTTTTAATTTCTAATTTCATTTCAATTTGGCTCTACTCTCAACTTTATCAGGCTATGTAATGGTTAATGCCACTGGATGTTGCTGTGATAAGTTGATAAGCACAGCATGCTATGTTAAATTTTAATGTTTTAAATACTACATTTCTAATAATTAATATTATATGAGTAAATATTTTATTAAAATTGATTGATCCGGTGATAAGGACGGGGGACCCTCGTTGGCTGGAGGCCAACAACACGTGGAGGTCAATGGTCAAGAGGGTCAACCCCAAGGTCATGCCGAGCGGACAGAGGTCGTGCCAAGCGGAGTGACGGGGCCGACCAAGCTGTTGGTCCCTTTGGAGGCCGGCAAGAGGGGAGGGGTGAATTGCCCTACAAAATAAAACTAAAAACCCTTCTCGGATATTCAACTAACTTAAAAGAACTTGTAATTAAAAAGGCAGACACTAATTAAAACAGAAAATAGATACAGAGGAATTACTTGGTTTGCAATTAGAGGATTGCTAATCCAAGGCAAAGAAGACGCACTAATTGATTCTCCTCTGGGCGGAGTAGCCTCTTACAGCGTTGAAAGCACAGAAAGAAATAACACAAATGAAAGCACTGGATTACAAGTAGTTGTTCTTGATTAATTATTGCTTCTGGACCAAGGCTATATTTATAGTCTTGGTCTGGGCGCCTGGAAGGGTTCCGGGCGCCCTGGGGGGATAAATTTTATCCCCCAACGGTCGGATCGAGTCAAAACTCGATCCTGTTGAAAAGTCGATTCCGGGCGCCCGGAAGGGTTCCGGGCGCCCGGAATGGTTCCGGGCGCCCGGAGCCCTAAGGTCAACTTAAATTGACTTTTCGACTCCGGTTCAGCTCGTCTCGATCCAGCTCATCTCGGTCCGGGTCTGTTCGCTCTGCTCCGTTTGCTTGGGTGATCTCGGCCTTCCGGAATAGGGCTCACCCGAACCCATGTTCCGGCCTTCTCCTCGAGCAGCCTTCCTTCCCGGTTTCTCGTCCCTCGAACGCCGCGCACGTTCTTCTCGTCCGTCGGTGTACTCTTCCGCGGTCACCTCGTCCCTCGGACGCACCGAGCCCGTCGGCTCTCTCCCCGTGCCGTCCTTCTCGTTAGCCGCGTCTTCCGCTCGACTTCCTGTGTTCCTAAGCTCCTGCACACTTAGACACAAGGGTTAAACAACGCAGGACCTAGCTTAACTTGTTTGATCACATCAAAACACCTCGGGGTTCCAACACAAGCATCTGGCCGACCGGACATCTGGGCAAGGGTCTCCCGGACTGGATGAAAGATAGCCCAACCAGGAGTCGGGTTTCTGATGCTCAGGTAAAAAGGTCTATGGGCCGGGCGGACAGGCCGCCCGGCCGAGACACAGGACAATAAGGCGCAATCTTAGCCGAGCACGTGAACAGGGCTTCCCGGAAGCCATGAGCGCCAAGCGGCTGGTCCGCTCGGCCCGGGAACAGATAAGAACGCTAGAAGACAAAAAAGACAACTGGTAGCTTCGTCCTCGAGACACCTGTCGCCGACAAACAGCATGGTCGGCGACCGGAGCGGACAGAATATCGTACGGTGGAAGCTTCCACCGTTACATCCGGGATATGCTCGGACGATTGTGGAATGACGTCAGGCATGCTTTTCTGACACAACCCTACTGAGGTATGTTTGGGGAAGTGTGCCCGCGCCTCTCCGGGGTCCTATATAAGGACCCCCATACTTCGACGAAGGTATGCAATCTTGATCACCGTAGCCACAGTAACGTTACTCGCTTCTTCGTTGCCCGACTTGAGCGTCGGAGGGTCGTCGCCGGAGATCTACACCACCAGTCGGAGACAGCGGAGAGTGCCACGTCCCCAGCGTTCGTCGACTCAGCGCTATGACAGGATCAAATTGGCGCCGTCTGTGGGAACGCACCTAAATCCGAGCCTAGAAGATGGAAGAAGCTGGACGTCAACTCCTGGTAACGCTCTCTTCTGAGGAGCTCGAAGCACTCATTCAAGCGCGAGCCGCAAAGATGGTTGAGCAACAGCAGAAGGCTCAAGCAGAAAGGATAACACAGCAGGCCGCATCCGCCTCTGGAGGCCGAGCGGCAATGGAGGACCGACCGGAACAATATTCTACGTGGGCTCAGAACAAGGGGTAGACCGACACACCAGGAGACGCGCCGGCCGCCCCTATTCCATTCCATCGAGCACTATTCTAGACGCCATCAGAATTGGCCCTAACCAACCAGGGATCGTCCGACGAGGCGCCTATCCGTGACGCTAGGAAGGGCAAGGCGCCCCGGACGGATTCATCCCCCGAGCGGATCAATCGACAGTTCTCTGACGCCATTCTGAGAGACCCACTACCAAAGCATTATGCGCCTCCGGCGATCGGAGAATACAACGGGACCACCGACCTGGATGACCATCTGGGTAAGTTCGACAACACCGCCACTTTACATCAATATACAGATGGGGTGAAGTGCCGAGTGTTCCTCACCACCCTTTCTGGGTCGGCACAATGGTGGTTCCGGAGGCTGCCGGACGGATCAATAACAAGCTTCAAGGAGTTCCGCACGGCTTTTCTCCACCACTTCGCGAGTAGCAGACGTTATCAGAAAACTAGCGTCAGCCTATTCGCCATCAAACAAGGACCGAGGGAGTCGCTCCGGGCCTACATCCAACGCTTCAACCAGGTGACCATGGATATCCCGACGGCCACCTCGGAAACTATGATGAACGCATTTACACAGGGGCTTCTGGACGGGGATTTCTTCCGTGCGCTCGTTAGAAAGTCGCCCCGCAGCTACAACCACATGTTGAATAAGGCTAATGAGTACATCAACGTGGAGGAAGCTCAAATGGTGAGGAAAAAGGAAGCACCAGCTGAGCCACCAGTCCCCGCCGAGCGGAAGCCGCCTTCCAATTATCAACCGCTAAGAGGGCCCCGCGAGAGATGGCTCGTCCCCATCAGCAAGCGAGGCCGCACGCCGTCCAACAAGTAGCGACCGATCGACCTAAGCCAAAAGGGAAGGTGTGGACTCCCATGTTCTGCTCGCTCCACCAATCCACCAAACACAACACCCGGGATTGTCGGAGTCTCCCTCCGATCGCTCATCCCGCTCTCAGGAGTTATCGTCATCGATCCCCATCGCCTGATAGGCGACATCGGCACCAAGAGGCCGGGCGGCGGGCAACCAGAGAATCACCCGAGCGGCACCTTCACCAGCCGCACAGAGCTAATCCCCGGGCGTCGCATGAACGACCTAAGCCATCCGCTCGGGAGGAAGAGAACAGAGGAAATGCCTCGAGGGGCGAAATCAACATCATCGTCGGAGGCCCGACTGGAGGAGACTCCAACAGGGCACGGAAAGCGCATGCAAGGCAGCTCACGATCCATGCAGTTGGCTGCACTCAGGAGCGGGCGAATGGGCCCGAGATCAGCTTTAGGCCTAGGGACCTCGAAGGAGTCGAAGTCCCGCATGATGACGCCCTCATCATTCGAGCGGTAATAGCTAACTACACTATTCACCGCATTGTTATTGATACAGGCAGCTCGGTCAACATCATCTTCCGGAAGGCATTTGACCAATTGCAAATCGACCAAGCCGAGTTGCTGCCGATGACAACCCTCCTCTACGGATTCACCGGTAACGAAGTTTTGCCGGTCGGACAAGTCCGGCTGGCTATCTCGCTGGGGGAGGAGCCACTCAGAAGAACGCGGACCGCCAACTTCATTGTGGTCGACGCTCCCTCCGCGTACAATGCTATCCTGGGGCGACCGACTCTCAACGAGTTCCGAGCAGTCGTCTCCACCTTCTGCTAGAAGATCAAGTTCCCGGTGGAAGATAAAGTGGGGGAGGTCCGAGGAGATCAGCTTGCAGCCCGGCGATGCTACGTAGAGATGGTCCGAGCCGAGGCTAGATCCACTCGGAAAGTGCCACGAGTCGAGGTAAACGCTATAACCGAAAAGCCACCTTCGCTAGTTTATGAAGAAAAAGAGGTGTAGATCAACCCTTCCCGACCGGAGGCCACGACTTTCATAGCAGCCGATATGGAAGCAAGTCAGAAAGAGAAGCTGATCGGATGCCTCTAGAAAAACTGCGACGTTTTCGCTTGGTCGACCCATGAGCTGCCAGGAGTCTCGCCGAGCATAGCGCAGCACGAGCTTCACGTCCGACCGGATGCTCGGCCGGTAAAGTAAAGGAAAAGGGATTTCAGTGCCGAACAGAATATCATCATCCGGACGAGAAGCTCTTGGAGGCCGGCCATTTACGGGAGGTGCAGTTCCCGAGCTGGCTCGCAAACGTGGTGCTGGTCTCCAAACCAGGCAACAAGTGGAGAGTCTGCATCGACTTCCGTGATCTGAACAAGGCCTGCCCAAAGGATTTCTACCCCTTGCCCCGAATCAATCAACTGGTGGACTCCACGACCGGATGCGAGCTGATATGCATGTTGGATGCATATCAGGGCTACCATCAAGTACCGCTCGCCCGAGAAGACCAAGAGAAAGTCAGTTTCGTCATTGCAGACGACACTTACTGTTACAACGTAATGCCGTTCGGACTGAAGAATGTGGGAGCTACCTATCAGCGGCTGATGAATAAGGTATTCCGGGAGCAGATCGGGCGTAACTTGGAAGTGTATGTGGACGATATACTTATCAAATCCTTCCGAGCAGCAGACCTTTATGCAGATTTGGAAGAAACTTTCTAGACACTGAGGAGATACGGGGTCAAGCTGAACCCCCAGAAGTGCTTGTTCGGAGGAAAGGGCGGACGTTTCTTGGGTTATATTGTGACCGAGCGGGGCATAGAAGCGAATCCCAGAAAGGTAAAAGCATTGCAAGATATGCCTCCTCCCAGAAATCTTCGAGAAGTACAACGCCTCACCGGTCGGATAACGGCGCTATCACGATTCATCTCCCGAACGGCCGACCGAAGCTTTCCTTTTTTCAAGATTCTGCGCAAGGCTACCAAGTTTCAATGGGACGAGGAATGCGATCGGGCGTTCGAGGAGCTGAAAATTTATCTCAATTCTTTACCCGTGCTGACCAAACCGGCTGTGGGAGAGCCGCTCCGTATTTACTTGTCTTCGACCGAGCATGCTGTGGGCTCGGCATTAGTAAGGCCGAACGGCGAAGAGCAGCCCGTGTACTTTTTAAGCCACATTCTAAAGGATGCTGAAGTTCGCTACACTGGTCTCGAGAAATTGGCTTTTGCCTTGATCCTCGCCGCGCGGAGATTGCGCCCTTATTTCTTGGCGCATACAATCATCGTGATGACGAACAGTCCGCTGGGAAGAGTGCTCCTGAATCCAGAAGCGTCCGGGCGGCTCATCAAATGGACAACGGAGTTGAGTGAGTTCGACATTCAGTATCAACCCCGCTCGGCGATTAAGGCCCAGTCCTTGGCAGATTTTGTGACCGAAGTGCAAAATCCCGAGCCCGAAGCTATGTGGAAGATATTTGTGGACGGATCGTCCACTCGGGTCGTAAGCGGAATTGGCATCCTGTTGCTTTCCCCTCAAGAAGGATGCACCTGTCCGTCCGGCTGGACTATCGAGCAACCAATAATGAAGCGGAGTACGAAGCCCTAATAACCGGCCTACAGGCCGCACGGCACGTGGGAGCCAGCCGGGTGACTCTGTTCTCAGACTCCCAGTTGGTCGCTCAGCAACTCTCAGGGTCCTTCGAGATAAACAACGCGAGACTCAGGCTCTACGCGGAGGCCTTTGAAAAGCTCAGGACCAACTTCGTAGAAGTTGTCATATAGAAGATCCCCCGAGCCGAGAACCAGTCTGCGGACGAGCTAGCCAAGCTCGCCAATTCGATATCACCGGTCGTCATCCGGCAACCAATCGAGCAAGTGTCCCTCGTGGCGCACATCGACCGGATGGAAGGTCTCACATTCCCAAGCGATTGGAGGAAATCCATAATTGAATTTTTGCGATCGGAGGCCACGCCGTCCGATCGGGAGGAAGCCCAACTATTGAGGAGGAGAGCCGGCCGATTCACGCTCATCGGGGACCAACTCTACAAGAAGGCATTCTCCCGACCGCTGCTAAAGTGTGTTAGCTCGGAGGACGCAGAGTACATTCTCCAAGAGGTACACCAAGGATCTTGCGGAGGCCATCCGGGCGGCCGGTCTCTGGCTAGGAAGATCCTGCTGGCCGGATACTTTTGGCCAATTCTACAAGAAGACGCTGCTTGGACCGTCGCTACCTGCCTTTCTTGTCAAAGGTACCACAATTTCTCCCATAGGCCTACGACGGAAATGAAGGCGTCCACAATATCCTGCCCGTTCGACTAATGGGGCATGGATATCGTAGGGCCTTTCCTCATCGGGACCGGTCAGCGGAGGTTTTTACTAGTGGCAGTCGACTACTTCTCCAAATGGGTCGAAGCCGAACCACTAGCCAAGATAACCGAGCAGATGGTCAAAAAGTTCATCTGGCAGCATATAATCTGTCGATTCAGCATCCCTCGTCGACTCATCTCGGATAACGGTCGACAATTTGTTGGTCAGGAGCTCGGAGAATGGTGCAAAGGATACGACATCGAACAACACTTCACTTCCGTGGCATATCCTCAAAGAAACGGTCAAGCCGAAGTGGCCAATCGAGAGATCCTGTGAATACTTCGGGTTTGCCTCGATCACATAGGAGGAAGCTGGGTAGATGAGCTGCCCGGCGTACTATGGGCCATCCGCACAACCCCAAAGGAGGGAACGGGAGTAACACCGTTCCACTTGGTGTACGGCGGCGAGGCGGTCGTCCCAGTCGAGGTCGGAGTGGAGGCCGATCGGATCCAAAGCTACGATGAGGACAATGTCGAGCGGAGGCAGCTGGAGTTGGACCTGGTGAACGATGCAAGAGCTAAAGCAGCCGTTCGGCTGATGGCGTACAGGCAGAGAATGAAGCAGAATTACAACAGGCGTGTAATTCCCAGAGAATTCCAAGTCGGTGATCTTGTATGGAAGAAGGTGAAGCCGGTCGGCGATGTGAGCAAAATGGCAGCTCCCTAGATGGGGCCCTTTAAGGTTGTCGAGAAGCTCCGATCGGGTGCCTACTACCTGGAAGATGAAGGCGGACGGCGGCTAGATCGACCATGGAGCGCGAACCACCTCCAGCCGTACCGCGCTGGATGAAAGGTACACCATTGTAATTCATTTCATGTATGTTCCGCTTGTATGTATCCATTGACTGCAGGATTGAAGATAAGAAAAATTGCGAAGAGTCCGAGCGTTATTCGCCGAACGACAACCTACATGAAGACCGCCGAGTGGCAACGTTAAACTCTAGAGTCGGACCGGCGACTATAAACCCCCCGGCTTGAAGACCGTCGAGCGGCGTCGGATCGGTGACTATAAACCTCCCCCGGCTTGAAGACCGTCGAGCGGCGACGTTAAACTCTAGAGTCGAACCGGCGACTATAAAAATCCCGGCTTGAAGACCGTCGAGCGGCGACGTTAAACTCTAGAGTCGAACCGGTGACTATAAAAACTCCGGTTTGAAGACCGTCGAGCGGCGACGTTAAACTCTAGAGTCGAACCGGTGACTATAAAAACCCCGACTTGAAGATCGTTGAGCGGCGACGTTAAACTCTAGAGTCGGATCGGCGACTATAAACCCCCCGGCTTGAAGATCGTCGAGCGGCGACGTTAAACTCTAGAGTCGGATCGACGACTATAAACCCCCCGGCTTGAAGATCGTCGAGCGGCGACGTTAAACTCTAGAGTCGGATCGACGACTATAAACCCCCCGGCTTGAAGATCGTCGATCGGCGACGTTAAACTCTAGAGTCGGATCGGCGACTATAAACCCCCCGAACGGGACAGCGCCGCGCAAATATACTGAAGCCCAGCATCTAGGGCCGATGATTAGCAAGCCTTGATCCTAAGGACAAGGGGAAAGCAATGGCGTGCGATTACCAACGCCGATCAATGAACAACTAACGGAAATTCCATACGGAGGGAAGGCCGATGGACCGAGCGGCGCAGTTGAAAAGGACACGAACAAAGAACTAACGGAAGTCCCGTACGAGATAAAGGTCGTTTGACCGAGTGAGGAAGTTAAGAAGTTACATAGCGGGAGAAGGGTCGAGCGACCGGTCGGCGTAGTTACAGGAAGCATTCAAACGAAAAGCTAACAGAGCAAAAGTTGGCATTCCAAAATTACATTTAAAATCTCGCCGAACAAGGGCAAAGTTACAGATGTCATTCACTAAATCAAGGCTGTTTAAGCCGACCGGGAGAAGTACGGAAAAAAGAAAGCAAGTCTTCATTAAAGGTGAGGCTGTGGGAGCCGATTGGGAGAATTACAGAAAATACTTTCACTCAAGAGCGTCGAAAATGGGCTCGGGAATGTGCTCCAGCAGCCCGGCCAGATCCTTGGGGGGGGGGGGGGGATAGAAGTCGCCTCCGGAAGTTGGCCCTTGGCCTTCAAGTACGTAGTTGTGGCTTGAATGACTTATTCAAAGGCAAGGACCAGCCGATCGCTGAATTTGTTGCCAAAGTCATCTGTCCGGAAGTAATTGTGCCTCATCGTCGCGAAGCGCCCTGGTTCGCCATCTTGGTATTCTCTGAAGGCGGCTTGGGCGGCTTCTAAGGCGTCTTGGAGATCTTTAATGTCTCCTCGAAGTTTAGCCTCAGTAGTCGAGTGGCCCTCTCGCTCGGCGGACAGCAGGTCGGCCAATTCGTTTACACGCTGCTCCAACGCTCGGGCCTGTTGATTCTTGGCCTCTAAATCGGAAATGGCTGTATTTTTTCTGTTGGTCGCCAACTTCATCTCCCGGTCGTGAGACTTGACCTGGGCCTCAAGGCCAGCTACCCTGGTCTCCAAGCCAGAGGACTTGTGCCGTTCGACCTCTAGTAATTTCTCCGATTTGGTCAGTTCGGCTCGGAGCGTGGCATATGATAGCCCCTGAGCTGGTGCCCCTCCGGAAATTTGAAGCTTTTTTAATTCTTCCTCCAGGGCAGCCAGGCGATGGCTGACCACAATGTTCTCCACCCAGTACTATTCGGACGGAATAATGTCAAGAACCAAAATTAAGCATACAGTAGGTTAAAGGGCATACCCCGGTTGTTTGTTGTAGATGGCTGTTGCCGAGCTGCTCGGGGGTCATCAGGGCAACGCGAGCCCTCACATCTTCCCATACTTTGGCGAGCGGTCCTCGTATGGTGATATGATGCTCCGGAGCAGTTGGTCGATCAGCGGCCAAAAGGTACTCTTCAGTGGGAAGATGGAGGACGGCCTTGATCGTTCGACGGCCGCTCGGATCGGATTGGGAAGAGATGGATCGACCGGATGACTCGTCGAGCGGAGCAGAAACTATTCCTGAGCGCCTGAGCCGAAGACGAACCTGCGGCAGGGAACTAACGGGTCGCGCTTCGAGGGAGGTTGCTGGTTGGTCGAGCTGGGAAGGAGTTCGGTCCGAAGAGATGGCCTCGGTTTAAGCAGGGACTGGGTTGACCGCTTCAGAAGGGGCGTCAACTGGCTCGGTCACCGGTTCCACAAGTGTGAGATTAGTTCGGCGCCGTTTGCATGTTATCAAGGGGGAGTCGCCGGGCGACTGCCCCACGTCTTCAGAGGTAGGCTGACCGGCGGACGAGATTGCGTCACCAATCGCTCCGGTTGCAGGGATCCGACCGGTAGACTCTCGGGCCTCTGTTGGAGCTTTTTCGCTCTCGCCTTCACGCGAGCCGACCGACGCAATCCCCAGATCGACCATCTCCCTAACGGCTGCTGCTTCTATTTCGGCGGCCTTCAATTTCATCCGCTCGGTGGCCTTGGCGCGCCACATGATGTCAGCTGCATAAAAGAAGAATAAATCAGTTAGACCAAAAGGAGCGGGGACAGGGAAAGCGCTTACCCAAGCTGCTCGGGAGCTTCGTTCGGATCGGGCTCAATCCGAATATGTACAACACCCCCTCGTGGAGTAGCTTATTGATATTAAACCTCTGACCGACTAATAGATTGGCTGCATGAAGATAATCCGGCTGGCTCTTGTATTTACCGAGGTCCGGCGGGCTCGGCACAGCAGTCTGCCATTTAGTGCGAAAAGGTGGCCGCTCGGGAAAGCGAAGGTAAAAATAATTTTCCTTCTAATGCTTGTTCGAGGTCGACATCTTGTCGAAAAAGACAAGACCGATCCGTGATTGGAAGAGAAAAGTACCCCATTCGGACTGTTTAGGATAGTAAAAGTAATGGAAGATTTTGGGGACTAAGGGAATGCCGTGCAGCTTGAAAAGGACCACTACGCCGCACAGCAACGTAAAAGAGTTGGAGACAAGTTGGCCGAGCGGGAGGCGGAAATAATTACAAACCTCATGGATAAAAGGATATAGGGGGAAGCGCAGACTGGCCGCAAATTGGTCGCGAAAGAAACAAACAGTGCCGGTTGGCCGATTGTGGGTCCGATCGGAAGAGGTGGCCAAAACTAATCTATGGTTAGGAGGAAGTTCGAATTCGCGAAGGAAGCGTCCCACGTCATCCTCGTCAAACCGGCTTACCATGGTCATATACCATAGGCCAGGAGAAGAGTCAGAAGGTTGCGAGGTGCTAGCCATCGCCGGGACAATACCGAGGAAGAAAGGGCTGAGGGAAGAACGAAAAGGTTGACGGAGGGGGTCGAAACTGTATTGAACGGGCGCAAAGGCCACCGGAATGGAGAACACAGAGGAAGGTAAAGATAGGAGAGGGCTTACTGGGAGGCGAAGCGTGAAGAAGAGGGAGGCCGAAAGTTCGTCGGGGCGCCGAGGCAAGCGAACGTCGGGAAACTGAACGAGAGGAATCACCAAAAGCACGAAGGTAAGAGCGATAGAAGGAAAATCAGCGTCGGCGCTTCATAAACCCGGGGCTTGGTCCACCGCAGCCGTCCGATCCAGGTCATCGAAAGGAACGTTGGCATCGGACCGTCAGATTTGAACCGACGTCTGTCTCATCGAAGCTGATGCCCAGGCCGTACGATGACGACGGACTTGCCAAGTGGCGATCAGTGATTGGGCAGCATTTAATGAACATCATTACTCGCGCGTGGGCAACTTAATGAGGATTGGCACGGACTCCGAGGAGACCCGACGACTCCGACCACCCTTAAGGCGGTAGCGCGACAAGCGGCAAATAGAAATCAAAACTACCGAAAGCATAGCGATCAACTCACCGGTCGGCCGAATGGGCCTCCCTAGAGCCGAGCGGAGATACACTTTCAGGAGCGGCATAGTGGATGTCGCTCGACCCAACTCACAGTCCAGTCAGTCGGATTTAGAGCCTCCTTCGACTAGACTTGAGTGGGAGGCATGTGATCCGGTGATAAGGACGGGGGACCCTCGTTGGCTGGAGGCCAACGACACGTGGAGGTCAATGGTCAAGAGGGTCAACCCCAAGGTCGTGCCGAGCGGACAGAGGTCGTGCTAAGCGGAGTGACGGGGCCGACCGGACATCTGGCCAAGGGTCTCCCGGACCGGACGAAAGATAGCCCGACCAGGAGTCGGGTTTCCGATGCTTAGGTAAAAAGGTCTATGGGCCGGGCGGACAGGCCGCTCGGCCGAGACGCAGGACAATAAGGCGCAATCTTAGCCGAGCACGTGAACAGGGCTTCCCGGAAGCCATGAGCGCCGAGCGGCTGGTCCGCTCGGCCCGGGAACAGATAAGAATGCTAGAAGACAAAAAAGACAACTGGTATCTTCGTCCTCGAGACACCTGCCGCCGACAAATAGCATGGTCGGCAGCCGGGGCGGACAAAATAACGTACGGTGGAAGCTTCCACCGTCACATCCGGGATATGCTCGGACGATTGCGGAATGACGTCAGGCATGCTTTTCTGACACAACCCTACTGAGGTATGTTTGGGGAAGTGTGCACGCATTGAGAAGCGTGCCCGCACCTCCCCGGGTCCTATATAAGGATCCCCAGACTTCGACGAAGGTATGCAATCTTGATCACTGTAGCCACAGTAACGTTACTCTACTTCTTCGCTGCCTGACTTGAGCGTCGGAGGGTCGTCGCTGGGAAACCCCTCCCGGCTCGGCTTCTTTGCAGGTTCGCCGGAGATCTACACCACCAGTCGGAGACAGCGGAGAGTGCCACGTCCTCAGCGTCCGTCGACTCAGCGCTCGGACAGGATCAGTGATCATTTATTTATTTAGTTTTTGAGGAAATGAGCAAATATGAGTCACAAAATGTGGCCTTAGCTAGGAGTGTTTATTAGGTAATTCACAGCAAATGTCAGTGTGACGACGAAATCTTTACCATAAGTTTTTATCATGTATTCTACATCAAAGATCAACACTCTAACCCCAGTCTTTTCCCCAGTCTTGGATAAAAGGATGGTGGGTTGCAATGTATGCTTAGTCATGTCAAAATCCTTTTGTGTATGAATCTAAAATACATGTTGAATGATAGTACAAAATTCATGCAGTTGACTCGACGACCTTAAAGGGTTGGAGCATACAGTTCTTAGTAGTGTTTAACTATGACACTTTTTAGTGCTAGTCTGATTTGTATAATGTCTCTAAAAGTAGGACTAATTTCTTCAATCCAAGCAATTTATTAGCATTAGTGCCTAGATGAGTCTTTGAATTTACATGCTAATAAATGTAGGATGATCAATTCATTTAAATATCTCATGTAACAAATGGCACGGAGCCATGAGCCTTGTTAGTCCCACCTGAATGTCTTATGCATTTGAGCATCTAAATTTTGTCCATTAATTTTAAGTGACAAAGCAAAGCTGACATATGTTCTATTAGGTAAATAAATTTTTGTAACCTGATTGACTCGTAAAGGGGGCCTGGTGCACAATGTTTTCGCCAATGTGGGGTTCCGGGGAAGGGTATATTGTACGCAACCTTATCTTCTTTGCAAGAGGCTGCTTTCAAGACTTGAACCCATGACCTCTAGGTCACATGACAGTAATTTACTGTTGTGCCAAGGCTATTGACTCATCAATGTCAAAAAGACTTTAAGCAGTTTAAAATTGCTTCATTTGAACTCTACTATTACTGTAATGTGCATAACTTAATGCACTTCACTGTGCTAGTGTGTTTCATCTGGCAGTTTTATAGACTTTCATTCTGAATGTGCTGAAATTAGTATACTTCATCACACTAGTGTGTTTCATCTGGCCTTTTTATAGATTAAATATAGAAGCAGTCCCTTTTTTTGTTACATGTCCCAGATTTTTGGGAGAACAGGAGGGGTGGGGCGGGGAGATTATATGAATAGGCGGATTGTGAATCATTTGTGTTGAATACTTCCGAAGATTCCCTTGATTGTAGGAATTGAGATTGATCTTGATTGTATTCCTTTATAGGGATTGACATTATTTTTTGTTTTTGTTTTCTCCTTATGTATATAAATACCTACGTGTAAGCAGATTAATAGATTGAACAGAGAGATTTTTCCTTCTCTTCTACATGGTATCGGAGCAAGGTTAACCCTTATCTGATCTAGGTTTTTTTTTCTTCTGTGACCACTACCACAAACCCTAATATTGTTGCACCACCTGTTGTTGCGTCACTAGCAGTCCTCTCCTTTCGGCCTCATCTAATCTATTGGATCTCACACAGTTTGAGTAAGCAGCAAATTGAAACTTCTTGATCAACTGGCTGCTTGATCTCAAGTGCTGCATCGTTGGAGAGGGATCAACCAACACTGTTCTCATTTATCACTACTCAGGTTCTGGCTTTGAATTTCTCTTACGATGACATCTTCAAATTCTAAATCTAATTTGGCTACCCCTCCTGGGTTCTCATATTCTGTCTGATCACTCTAAAGATCCGAAATATTCATATTGGATTTTAAGTGATTGTTTTGTTATGGCTTGACTTCTTAACAGTATGGAGGAGTTTGTGAGCACTAATGTTATGTTCGTGGGAACTGCCAAAGAGATGTGGGATGCCTTATGTGACATGTATTCGCTAAGACGGTCAAACTGCTAGTAACTATTTTGCTACTCTTAAGGGGGTTGCCGATGAAATTTAGTTATATCATCCTCTCTCTTGTGACGCTTAGACTCGAAAGAATCAGTGGGAGGAAATTTTAGTCACAAAATTCCTATCCGGTTTAGATTCTACTCTACGACTGGTTCAGGATAATTTGCAGGCAAAGTGATAACATTCCCACATTATCGAATGCTCTATCTCGGGTTCTTCGTGTGACCATGGGTCGTCTTGACACCAATTTTTTCTCATCTTCTGACATTTCGGCTATGACTCTCCCAGGCGGGGTTCTTTCGGGGTCGCGGTTGTGGTCGTGGAACTGATATAACCAGGAATGACCATTCGTGTGTTCATTGTGGTCGGTCCAACCATTCCTCCGAGAAGTGTTGGATGAAGTTTGGCAAGCTACTATCTACTCCATCACTGGACACTGACGATCACGGTGATATGATCTCTATTTCTCGTACTTATTATGAGAAATTGCTTCACTATTCTGCTAGTATTCCCTCTGCTGCCTCATCCTTGTGTGTTTACTGTGTCTCATGATAAGTCTTGAATGTTGGATTCCGGTGCTTCTGCTCATATTACTGGTAACAAGTCTATTTTCTCTTCCTCTTTTATTTCCTCATCTTTATCCAATGGTACTTATTCTCCGATTACAGGAATATGTGTTGTCAAACCCATTGTAAATATCACTCTTGATAATGTTCTCTGTGCACCTAGATTTCCGATTAGTGTAGGGTCTATAAGCCAACTAACAAAATTTCATTACTGTTTTATAATTTTTTTTATCCATCCTATTGAATTTTTCAGGATCTACAAACGAAGAGGATGATTTGTGGAGGACATGAGTGTGATGACTATACTATCTGAATTCGGTTACACCTATGAGTTCCTGGGCACTCTTAATAACTGACTCCTTATTATTGGCATTGTTGTCTAGGTCACCCATTTTCTTCTGCTTTTAAAAGTTTAGTTCTTGTTCAGTCTACTGATTTCCGGTGCTGAGTTCGGCAAACACCATCGTACTTCTTTTCCTTGTAGAATTGATAAACATAGTTCTTTTGCATTTGAACTTGATGTCTGGAGACCTAGTAGAGTTGAGTCTAGAGGGGGCTTTTAGTATTTTATAATTTTTGTTGATGGTTATTCTTGCATGACGTGGTTATATTTAGTCAAAAATAAGAGTGAGGTTTCTGAGGTGTTAACATCATTTTATAATGAAATAAAAATCCAATATTCTATTATCTTGTGCATTCTTCGTACTGATAATGTAGTTCACCCAGAGTGTCTACATTCTGTGATTCTCATGGGATAATTCATCAAACCTCTTGCTCATGCACTTCTTAACAAAATGGCATTACTGAACACAAATATCATCATATTTTAGATGTAACTCGTCCTCTTCTTTGTCACATGCATGTTCCTAAATTTTTTTCGGGTGATGTTGTTCTCACAGTTTGTTTTCTCATAAATAGGATGTCGTCTACTGTGTATTACATGGGGATATCCCCTTGTCTTATCTTCATCCTAATAAATCTCTTTTCTCGGCGCTTTGCATATTTGGTTGTGTTTGCTTTGTTCATAATTTTACTCCTGAATTGGATAAATTGTCTCGTCACTCTATTAAATATATCTTGCTTGGATATTCTCACACACAAAAAAAAGATATCGTTGTTTTGACCCATTCACAAAACGTAGTTATATGTGTGCTGATGTTATATTTTTTGAGTCCCAACCATACTTTTCTCCCCTTCTCGATCAGACACATGATACATTGGCATCTCCTCCATTACCTAGCCCTTCACATGTGTCCCACTACAGATGCTTCGTCTACTAGACCAATATAGGTGTACACGTGGCATGCTCGGTTAGAACCAGATTCATGCCCCTCAGCTCCTCTTCTTGCAGCTTCGTAAAGGTATTCGGTCTTGCACTACCTATCCTTTATCTAATCATCTCTCGTTTGATTATCTTGGTCCCGCGTTCTGCGCTTTGCTGTTTCTCTATCATTTATAAAAGTTCCAACTTCCCACTCTGATGCTTATAGCACTTTGCTTGGCAAACTACAATGGAGGAGGAAATGTCTGCCCTTATCTCTCGTGGTACTTGGGAGTTGGTGGCTACACCACCTTCTGTTGATATTGTTACATGTCGTGGGTGTTTACTCTGAAATTTAAAGTTAACGGTACTATTGATTGATACAAAGCTTGTCTGGTGGCCAAAGGATCTACATAAACTTATGGTGTTGACTACTTTGAGACAGTCTCTCTTGCTGCCCGCTTGAATTCTATTAGAGTTTTATTTTCTGTGGTTGTCAATCAATCTTGGCCAATGAATCGGCTAGATGTGAAGAATGCCTTTCTTTATGGCGATTTTCACAAGATTGTTTTTATGGAGCAACCTCTAGGGTATGTTGCTCAAGGGGGAGAATGCTACAATGGTCTACATACTTAAGAAGGCTATTTATGATCTTAAACAAAGCCCTGGTTTGGCAAATTCAGTAATATAATTAGAGTGCTTGGCTTTAAATAGTGCAAATCTTATCATTCTGTGTTTATACGACAGAGTACGGATGAGATTATTATTCTTATTATTTATGTTGATAGCATCCTAATATGCGGGAGTGATATATGTGGGATAGATGAAACTAAGTATTTGCTACAACACTTTGTGACGAGGGATATGGGACGTCGTAAGTATTTATTGAGAATTGAAATTGTTCACACCAAATCTGGAGTTTTATTATGCCAATGAAAGTATGTATAGATTTGCTCAAAGAAATTGATTGCTTGGAATGAAGCCGGCTGATACGCCTATGGATATCAATTCAAGTGTTTGGAATGATACTAGAGAGTTCTTTGAGGATAAGGCAAAATCTAGACGGCTTGTTGGGAAAACTCATCTACTTAACAATAACGAGACCTGACATCTCTTTTGCAGTTGGAATAGTATGGATAAGCTACTATTAGGATTCTTTAGTACATTAAGAAATCTCCGGAAAAAGAGTTATCATTTAAGAGAAATGGGCACCTAAAGATCGAAGTTTATTCTGATGTCGACTACGCTGGATCTATGACCAACGGTCCACTTCTGGGTATCGTATTTATGTAGGGGGAAATCTAGTAACATGGCGAAATAAGAAACAAACTGTTATTGCTAGGTCGACTGTCGAAGTTGAGTACAGAGCCATAGCTCACACTGTAACCGAGATGTTATGGCTAAAGAATTTGCTTAAAGAATTAGGATTCACCTACAATAAATCACTACCTATTTACATTGCAAGTAATCCGGTTTTTCATGAGAGGACTAAGCATATTGAGGTTGTCTGTCACTTTATTCGTGAGTGTGTAATGAGTCAGAGAATTACTACTCCATTCACATCATTATCCAACCAAGTCGCCGATGTCTTCACTAAAACATTTGGAGGAAAATGATTCTTAGATCTTTGTGACGAGCTGGATGATTGACATATATGTTCCAGCTTGAGTGGAAGTGTTGAATACTTCCGAAGATTCCCTTGATTGTAGGGCTTATGATTGATTTGGATTCCCTTGATTGTAGGAATTGAAATTGATCTTGATTGTATTCCCTTGATTGTAGGGATTGAGATTATTTTTTTGTTTTCTCCTTATGTATTTAAATAGCTACATGTAAGTAGATTAATAAAATGAACAGAGATTTTTCCTTCTCTTCTACAATTTGTATACTTATTTTTGTTGTTGAAATTCAATATGCAAATTGTCCATGTATTAGAATTTGGAACCAATCATAAATTAACACTTCATGTACTTATGAGAATGTGGATCACATATATAAGGCCACTGGAGGTGTTGAAATGTCTAAAGTGGCAACTATATCTTTTTCACCAATCTGGTTTAAAATTGTAGGTGGTTTTTCACCCCCTTTCATATTCAACAAGCAAGCTAGCAAGTCCAATTATTTGCGTTATGCTACTTTGTTCTGCACAAATAATGATCTAGTTCTCTCTAATCAAACTTTTATCTTATACCTGAAATAAGAGTAACTGCAACTGGTGGTGTAAATTAGTATTAGAGATCATAAACAAACTATTCATCATCTTCGTTGGGATAAACTATGATTGCTTTTTATGATTTCATCTTGACTAACCTTTCAATATATGATAATGTACCTACAGATAACTATGTTCATTTATTTGTTTTTGTGAATTGGTGAGTAATAATGAACTCTTTCATGCTATTTAATAGCTTAGAGTCTGGACTTGATCAGTTGCTTAAAAATAATTTCAAAATATTAGGTTATGTTGGTGACTTGACTGCTTCATTTACTTGTTTTTCTGTATGAGAATTACCAAACGCTCGCTTTGTTTCTTTACACTTGCAGAAAATTTTTGACAATATTTTGAATTGTAAAATACCTTGGCCCAAAGTCCCTGAAGAGATGAGTTTTGAGGCCTATGATCTTATTGACAAGTAAGGATTGCACAATGAACACAGTTAATTATTTTAATTTGCATTTTTGGTTAAGATTACTTTCAGTACAGCTGTATATTGCTATTGCACTTTTAGTTGGATAGTGTTCTCCATCCGCTCCCTATTCTTGTCGTTTAGGTTTGTTTGCTGCCACACTTGAATGCAGATTGTAGATTGTTATCCATACACAGAACAAGTTATTAATATGATCTAAAACTGATAATTTCCACTCAACTTTTCTGTTCAATGTAGCCTATTTATTGCTTTTTCCGCACTAAGGTTTTTGTTTCTTTTGCATTTCCAAATAAGTTGTCGGTATCCTGTGAATCGAGAGTTAGAATCCTGTTTAGTTTTTTTGAAAGCTTACTAAATGGCCTTAAGTTTTATGGAATCTAAATGGATGACAAAGAGATTTCCACAGAGTGCAGAGCACTTCAAACTGCTCCAGAGTTGAATTCTCTGAAATCCATGTTCAAATCCATTGTCCTGTAGGACAGAAACTTTCTATTATGTTACCATGTGTTTTGGTGTTACATCACTGACCAGTTTGTGCTTCAAATCAGAAGTTAAGATTAATCTAATGGGCCTATCCTTAACAATTGTATTAGTCTAATTAAATTTTGGTTTTTTTGATCGTTATTGCCTTTAATTGGAAGAATTTACATAAGGTGTCATGAGCCAAGGTATGTAGAATGGTTTATAATGAGTGGTACTATTAAGGAATAATGTAAACCAAGTTTATTAGTAAGATCAAGTTGGAAAGAGTTGTAAGCTATGTATATGGTTTTTTTTTTCTTTCCTTTCAATAAAGGACAATTCCATGCTCTATATCATTTTCTAAACAAAGTCTGAGCTCGACTCTCTCAACAAAGAGCTTGAATTCTCTCTTATATTGATGAAAACGCTAATTAAGCCCACTCTGTAGCAAAGCTAGCATTCTGTCCTATGTGCCCTTGATAATTTGGTATCAAAGCCATTGCATGGTGACTCATCTGAATCTCACCTACATCCTTGTAGGCTGCAGCTCAATTAGAGGGAACGAAAGGGAAAACAATAAAGAAAGGGCAATTAGGTTCCCTTGTCTACTTTGTAGAAGAAAAACATAAGGAGAAAAAAGCAAAACAATTTGGAGATCCTTTCCCCACTTTTGTTTGTTTTTTCCAAAATAGATGGAAGAGACATAGAAGCTTTAGGAACTGGTGAAAAAACTGATTTATCTTTCTATGTTTTAGAACAACAAAAATCAAGAGTTTAAGTTCTCTTTTCTTAGATAAAACAAAGGAAACCTTTCTCCTCTTCCTTCTGATCACTCTTCCTTTCTCTAGCTCATTTCTCTCCCTTCTTCATTCACTAGTAAACATAAGCTCTATCAAAGTTATATTGCGTATTTAGAGGTTCTGATGCTAGAAGCATTTACTGTCTTTCTTGGACAGTAGTTGTCTCTCAGGCTTCCTCTCTAGAATCAGACCATAAATTCACTATTGCCCTTTGCAACTATAGTAGGCAACTATTCCACCATCAAAGCTTGATATTGCAGAAATTTAAATGGTCCATGTTTCTAGGTAGGTTGAATGGGGAGTCCACTGGTTGATGCTTCAAGTGAGCTAGTGCCCAAAGGGAGATGCTGATGGTGTGTGCTACATCCTTAACCACTCTGGCAATAAACTGCATGCACAATGCATCTAGTCTTGGACCACTAGCAGAACCTACAAAAGTTAATGTCTTGGGCTGAACAACTGATCAGCTAATGCTATTCCACATCTGGTCATCTTTAATATGGAAGCACTGATGCATGAATTCTATGAAATCCATATTTTATTCTATCTAGCCTTGATTGACTTTGTACGTGTTTCTTTGTCATGTCAGTGACCAAGTTGGCTCCAGGTCTGCTTGAAGGAGTAATGGCATGGGTTTTCCATGTTTGAGTACAACCTAGATTTATGTACCAAGTGTTAGAACATAGCATGACATATTATTGAAATTGTATTGTCCTGACCAAGTGAGTGGAGACTGAAACTTTGGCATAGAACAATATTATAATTTTTTGGGTGCTAAAAATTAATTGTAGGTTAAGTATAGAATGATAGAACTCACAAAATTTACATAGTAATTAATACTTGTTATTAAATAGTTTACATAATAATTATACAATTTATTTTTAATAATATTATATAATATTTATTTATTCATTCAATTGTGCTACTAAACAAAATAAGAAAAAAAAAGTACCTGGTCATTGAAAATAAAAATTCAATTATATTGAATATAAGTTTTTTCAAGAATGTGCTATTTTTTCTCTGCTGCCCTAAATTGTGTGTTTGCTTATTTCATTGTGAAACATGAGTTTTATATGCCATAAAGGTTATCAAAGGCTTTGTTTAAATAGATATTTAGGACCTGAAATTGATTCATGATTGTTGTCAATTTTTCAGATTATTGACTGAGGATCCTCATCAAAGACTTGGAGCTGAAGGTGCATCAGAAGTAAGTGTCTTGACATTGGCACTAACAACGAGTGCATTTTATTGTCTAATTATACGTGGTGAGCATGATGGTCTTAATTTTTATGTGAATGCACTTTTCCAGGTGAAGGAACATATGTTTTTTAAAGATATCAATTGGGACACACTAGCGAGGCAGAAGGTGATGCAATTACTGTTATCCTGTCTGCCTTACTATGTGCTTGAATATACTGATGCTGCAACTTTCTTCAGGCTGCATTTGTTCCTTCATCTGATAATGCACTAGATACCAGCTATTTCACTAGTCGTTATTCTTGGAATCCTTCAGATGAACAGATATATGAAGCTAGTGAATTTGAAGATTCCAGTGATGATGGAAGTATAAGTGGAAACAGTAGTTGTATAAGCAACAATCATGATGAACTGGTATAAATCTCAAATTTTGTTGTATTTATTTGCCTAAATTTCATACTTGCTCACTAGTCCCTAATCAAAATTTCAATTGTATTGCCATTTTAATAAATTTGTAGTTTATAGTAGAATAGTGGATTGTGTTACTCTGATGTTCTTCTCCCTCCATGAATTATCTTAATCAGGGTGATGAATGTGGAGGAATTGCTGAGTTTGATTCTATATCGTCCGTTAATTATTCATTTAGTAACTTCTCTTTCAAGGTAATTTTAGATCAATAAATACTATCTTGTGTTTGCTCTTTTTTGTTTTTTAAATTCATCGCTTGGAAGTACTATGAACAGCCTCCAGGGTTACTTGACAAAATATTGATAATGGAAATCAGTAGAGAAAAGGAAACAATGTGATGATATTATCTTGCATTATTCAGAAGATAAACTTTTAAGATTAACTTCCAGTGCAAATATTGAATCAAATTTTACTAGTGGATCCCCAAATGTTTAATGTGCCAGAAAAATGTGAATGCTGGACCTTCATAATCAATTTTTTATATGGGTCTTCCATTCTCCTTGAAAAGATGTAAATTTTAAACGTGGATATAAACAAAGATGTGGTTTTCGTACCTACAAGTGTTGGTTTTAATTTTTCAAGGATGTTGACACGATAGATGGTAAAGCTTCTACAATCAAACATGTTAATCTTTATGTGATTGATTGCTTTTCATCACTCATCATTTCACTGCCATACCATGATTGACTGCTTTTCATCATTCATCATTTCACTGCCCACATCGAGTAACAAGTTTGAATTTGTTCTCTGTTTGCATAGAATTTAGAATTCTGTAGGTTTTAACAGAGTTCCTCCAGCAGCCTGATAGCTACCTTCTGTGTCCACCCTATTAATCTTTAGCACGCATCAATACTTTACATGAACTTACATGGCAAGCACAATATTGATTCATCAGCAAGGGAAAGGTAATGTACATATGTATAATTAAGCCTATTATTGTTTGTGTAGTCTGCTAGGACACAAGGATCGACCAACTTATTGATTTAAGATTATAATATTATTCCATCATTGGAAAACTAATCATGTACTAGTAATGGCGTAATGGGCATAGAATATGCTCGTGAGAGGCCACATTAGTGATTCTAAAACTAGGATTTTCTTATTGAAAAAAAACTAAAATATATACACCTTTTCCCTTAGTCTAGTTCTTGTGGCTATTTAAGGGTGGTCTGAGAGTTTCAAACCTCCTGCTAGCACGTGATTGATTTGTATTTAATACTAATATATAGGTTTTCGGTAACATATGTTATCATTTATTCAAACTTCCTGCTAGCACGTGATTGACTATATTTCATTTTTATATTTTTTAATATTGCAAAATAATTATTTTTTAAAAATATTTTTACAGAATTTATATAAATAGTCGATTCTTATAAAAATTTAAATAATCATTTTATGGGTTAACTGGTTCAATGATTTTGATCAATTGAATAATTTCGATTTGAAAACATTGGGCCATATGTATATCCTTTGTGGGATGCCAATGCATATTCGTGCTATTGATGCTGTATTGGACATCATGCAATACATCTTTACAATACATTCAGGCACACTGATCTACCTGGTGTTTTACTCAAGTTATTCTTTACGGGTTGCTTATTTTTCACCTTTTTTGAAATATGGTTGGAGATGGAAAATTATAACCCAGCATGTAAAAATCACAAAAATTATGTCACCTTTTATTTTAATTAGACATGTTAAGTATAATTATGTAAGGTACTGGAACTTTGTCATGGTCGGTTGAAAAAGAAAATTCACATTTCTTGTAGTGGAATCAGGATTTTCTAGATGATCTGCATAGTTGAGAGGCAGTTATAATAAGCTTTAGACTATAATTCTCATGTATTGATGGCCAAAATATATGTTGTAGTTAGTTGAGAGGCAGTTGACTATAATTCTCATGTATTGCTGGCCAAAATACATGTGTTTTCTTGGCTCATTGCATTATTAGCCAATGAAGTTTTGCCTAACCCGTCTGACTGACTTGATTGATCCCAATTGCAAATGTGATGAAATCATGCAAAGTTGTTTTGAAAAAACCAGGTCTAGATCTGGAACTAATCCTCATTCCATGACATACACATGCCATGGACTGAGGATTAGCTCCAGATCAATAGATCAATAGGTTTGAATTTGATGCACTTGAATATATCAGCAAATACCTGATTTTTCACATGCGCCAAATATTTGTTACCCAACTATATCCATTCACTTTTATTGACATGATCACAACTATTTCCTCTTAACTGACATTCATCTTGTCATAGTTGGTCAAGGGACTTAATACTGCGGTGAGGCTCCATAGCAACATAACAGTGATTTTTTTCTGTCATTTATATACCATCGCGGTTTTAAACTAAAATGTTTTATTTCTCCAAAATCATCTGAAATTTCCACAATGTACAAGCTCTTTTATTGCCAAAATTTGTTGCAACAAAAATGACAATTGCTTTGCAACTTAAAAGACCAATATAAGTTGGCTGACTACATGTCAATAATCAACCAGTGTTATCTTGTCGGAGCAAGGTTAGGGCAAGAGCAATGTTTTTAGTAGGAATTACATTTTTCATAAGAAAATTAAGGTAGAAGCTTCTTCCATGTTAGATAGTTCATCCCGTATTAATGCTGTCTACAGTCACACTACATAGATCTTATCATTTAATTAAATTCTGTACAAGGTCGCACCTTGATTCTCCAGTAATATTCAGATTTTTCAAATCACTTTTAATTCACTTAATTCATCATGTTAAGAACGTTATCTATGTAAATCTGGTTTTAAACTTTGCTTGCAAAATTTAGTATTATGTTTTTGGGAGGATGATAGCACAATCAACTTTTTTATACTTGGAAAAATTTGTTGCTAAAGTAACATAGATATGCCTTTTGGCATTTGCATTTATATTAACCTGATTCTGATATCTCTTCTTTGGCAATTAGAATCTGTCACAGCTTGCATCAATCAACTATGATATTCTCAGCAAGGGTTTCAAGGAGGATCCGCGGACTAAACCTGAAATTTAAGTTGGATTCCTTTTGAATGCTGCTTGATTTAAACATCTTTTTCTGAAAGAAAAAACTTCCATGTCTCATGTACATCTTGTAAATGTAAGTGAAAAGGACTTTATCAACTTTTTTCTTATTATTTCCTCCTGATTCTCGTTCTTTTTCTTTTCTAGAGTTACAGGCTGAAGACAACTGCAGGATGGTGCCTTTCATCATGTGGTCCGTTGCTGCAATGTCTGCCTACAATTTCAGTGTAGCAAAAAGTCTTTTTGATTCCGTATGGTTTCACCAGAACGGCTTTGCCAATGAGAATGTTGTCAGATGAGTACTGCATCTACTGTGGATAATTGCAGATATTCACTTTGATTGGTAATATCTCCAACTAGTCATGATGTCTTCTGCCTCCTTGCATGATTTTGCAAAGAGGGAATAGAGTCATGTACAAGGGGAAGAGTGAGAGGACTGGCCCTTTATGCTCTATGGATTATATTGGCGAACCAATACTATGTTCTTTCACTAATTTATGTCCCTTGCAAAAAAATGAGATCACAAACCCTCCCGTGGCTTACCAGAGTCCTTTTTCGTCGATGTATGCCACACTGTATACCGCATTATTCATGTCAATGCAGTCAATTTTGTACATCTGGCGGCATCACTGTATGTATGAGAAAGCTCATCTATAGCTTAACAGGACTGAGATGACCCGGGCTTAGCATGGTTTACTAGCATCATAGATGAATATGATGTTGGCGAATAAAATCAGCATTCAGATAATATGAAGTTTGGATACTAATTAGGTCATAATTAGATAATAGTTATTGGCTCGGATTAAACCAGTCACTTGTGTTTGGTTTCCCCAATCCCTATCAGTAGCTGTTATATTCCTCTAAAATTGATTTTGAAAATTTTATAGTAACTATATCATAGGACGGTAATCCCCAATAATTTTTTCTATTGTTGAATAATGATTTCTACTTGTTTTTTTTTTCTTTTTAAGAAAATCAAATTTCCAACCTGACTTACTGCTAGACCTGCCCTCGGGACCGTGGACTGCCGGTTCAATAGTTTTATTTATTTATTATTTATTTATAGATAATGTTTTTAATCAATTAAAAAAAAATATATTGGTGGAGGATTGAACTTGAGTCAGGTGAAGTCGCCTAACCAAATAAACTTTCTATAATTTCCTTATAACCTACCCAAATAAACTTTCATATGTATTAATTAACTATTTAATAACTAACTATAATTTACTTTTATAAGTAGGAAATAGTAAATATATCTATTTTTAATTATTTGAATTTTTTTATTAATGATTATAATTTAGTATTTATTATTATTTTAATTTTAATTAAAGAGCATTTCATTATTTCCACATATCTTCCTAAGAAATTGATTTTTTTTATTAATGATTATGGTTTAATATTCATTATTCTTTAAATCCTAATTAAAGAATTTATTTCATTATTTTCACATTATGTTCATCAACAATTTAAAGAAATTTAGCTAATGTCTCATTAAGAACTCCATTTCACAAGATAAAAGGGTAAAAAATAGAATTATGTGAGTTTTATTTTTTTTATACTCTAAGTGGATATCTATATGTAGATAACTTACAAGTCTTTTTAATTTATAAATTTATTTTATTTGTTTTAATATAATAATTTAAATCATGATGAATAGTAACTGTCTTGAATGATTAAGGTTAAAGGTCATCCTCAAGAACTGTCGAATCGACGATTTAAAATCGGGATCGGATCTATTTGTTATAGGTAGGCCTGATCATAGTTCAAAAATGATGATTTAAAATCGTTGGTTTAATAGTTCACAGCAGGTTGATCCTTAATCTTAACTGTCCAATATCATTATGTCTAATATTTCATCATGATTCAAAATTATTATTATTTTAAAAATATTTAAAATTATAAATTTATAAAAAAATAAAATGTACTTAAATTATTTAGATATCCTCAATTATTTTATAAGAATATCTTGAATTGTCACGAACCGTTTAAAAACAAAAACTCCTCTCTCTCAGCGATCAAAACTATTTTTACTCTTTCTCACCGAATTATAAATTACATTAGTATAAATAAATTATTACATATTTGATAGAAATTATATTTTTATACGGCAATACTATTCTTTTAAACCAATTATATATATATACATATATATAACGATTAACCGTCTGTTTAACGATTTCATAGGATTGGAACAGTAATTGGCCTGGCCTGACAAAAAGAAACCCAATCTGTTGATCTGATTTTTGACTTCGATCTAGATATCTATTCGATTTACTGTTTCTTCATGTTATAATTATAAGTTAGACCGGCCGTCCCTACTTGGTGCTCGATATTTTGACCACTTATCCATTTTTGATAATTGATGCTCGATATAATGATCACTTGTTTAATAGATTTTTGATTATTCATTCTGATCCAAATTATAATCCAAGAAACGATAAATTTCAAGAGAAATTATAATTAAATACGATCAAATCACATGATCCAATTGTAATTACAAGGGTCTATTTCTTAATTTTTTTTTTTATAAATCAGAAAATCTTATCTATATGATACCTGACTTTCAGGTGTGGAATATTTGGAGTGCAAGTAAGGGGATGACAATTTGAATCTCGATTGAGATTATTTTAAAGATCCACTTTTAATTATGTATAAATTGCATTTTAAATTTATTTCATAAACTAATTTAGGAAGAAAAGACTGTCTATTTTTTTATTTTTTTTTATGTAACAAAAGCATAGTCAATTTTTATTACGTCTATTTCTTTACAACACAAGGGCATCCGCTTCCCGCGGATTCCAGTTCAGCTCCTCCGATGCCTTTTAGGCGTCCCGAATATTCTGCCCCCTTCTTCTCCTCCTCCTCCTCTTCCTCCTTCACCGCCCTCTTCCCTCCCTCCCCTTCCAAGACCAACTGCAACGACCCTCTTCGTTGATTTCGCGATGCTTGTTTGACCATGGCCCGCAGTTTGTTTGGCATCTGATTGATTGATAATCATGGGGGAGGAACCGCCCTCGGATCTCGCGGCGGAGGGGGCAGCTGCCCCCGCGAGGCCGCTCGCCGTTGTGGCGACCGCCTTTGAGGGTATATCAACGATGATCGACTGCGATAGCGATGGTCGCGGCGATCTCAGCCTCGCTCCCTTCTCCAACGCCTGCTCCCTCGTCACCGTCCTCTTCGGCTGCCTTGGCCTTGCCTTCAAGTTTGCCGAATTGGAGTACTCTTCCAAGGTTAGTTTTTCTTTTCTCTTTTTCCCCTTCCAAATTGTTTCTTGCGGGCTAAGCAATTGCAAGAATCGATCGACTAGGTAGGTTTTCACGGTTGGTAAAGCTGCATCCTTCTTTAATTCTACTGCGTAAAATGGGAAAACATGAGCCGCATCTTTCTTCAATTCTTGTTTGGGTTGTGCTTGGTAATTTTCTACAACGGCCATTCTGATCTTGGTGGAGAAGAGTGAGCTAAACAAGAGATTCTTTGGCACAGCCCTAAATATTTGCATGGACTTTAGGTTTTCAAATCCTACCTACACTAACAGACTTTCTCCCTGCTTTCTTAAGACTTCTGTAAATAAACAAGAGATTCTTCTGCATAAGTTTTACTTGTCGAATTCCATAATTTGAGCTAAACAATTCTGAATACACTAAGTTTTATCTCTGTCCTCTTGGCAGAAACAGTAAAACGGGAAGATATTAACTCCTTGTTCATGTTGATTTTCTCAGGTAAATGACTTGATAGAAGCATCAAAGACCTATGATACATTAAGCAGTATTCTAGAACATGATGTTGAAAATGACTCCGTTAGAAAGCAAGGTAGCCATTCCCGTAACCTTCGCAGAGTCAGGCTAGGTCTTGATCTCGTCAAAGCTTTATTTGAGCAGTATCTGTCATCAAGGTATATATTACCCTCCTTTCCACTTACTTTCGAGTTGCCAAAGTTGGCCTGGTTGCTGAAGCACATTTAATTCTGAACTCAGTTGTTTCTGTAGATTCAGTCCTTAAGATTTTATCATTTCTTTCCATGTTTAATAGTTAAAGAACTCAGCAACAGTATGACATAATGCATTTCGAGAAAGCAATATTTTTTTATAGTGATGATAATTAGGATCTTAATTTCACAATATTTTTCAGTGATTGCTCATTGAAAGAAGCTGCCTCAACTGCTTATGGCCAAGTGTGTGCCCCATTTCATGCCTGGACAATCAGAAAGGCTGTTGGTGCTGGGATGTATGCTCTTCCAACAAAGGATCAATTATTACTGAGACTAAACGAAACTGGTTAGTACACAATATGTTTGTTTCCTTCTCATGTACTGAAGATTTTATTAGCAACTTTCTCAATTTCTACTCTTGCTCTGAATCATGGCTTAACAACCTTTGTGCATTTCACTGAATCCTTGCAGATGATTCAGTGAAGAAGGAAATGGAAAGATACATCGATGCGAGCCGACCAATTATTGAATATATTGACAATCTTTTCCTTTCCAGAAACATCAGTCTGGACTGGTGATTCATTCATCATCTTTTGTAACACCTTGTTTATTTGGCAATCAAGCAGATGCTAAAGCATCGTTGGTATCGTTTCTTAGAACTTACAGATACATTTTTATTGTTACATTTTAACTCCCAATTTTTTTGGTGTGTTTTAAATATAAATAGGAAACCACAATGCTTTGGTGTGCAGATAATCATGATGCTTCTTGTTAACCTTTTCATGCAATTGTATTTAATCCAAGAGTGCTGATTCATACCAACTTTGATAACGGAAAGTGTCTGAGAAGAAAGATTTATGAAATGTTGTTTAATTAAAGAGAAAGTGAGATGATAAAAAGTTGGGATAAAACTCTCAACTTTCTTTTAACTTTACTTTTCATCCTCTAGAGTTTACTATCTACTCATTCCTCAATTCCTGCTGTGACAAGTGATCTGACACTGGATATCTATGACATTAAGCCAGTAAAGAATTTGGATTATTGCAAAATTTTCAATAGACTTCAGTTCAGGCAATATATTTTAGATAATAGGTCTAAAGTCTAGCAAAGAAAGTTTCACTAACTTCTATAAACAAGGAAAAAAAGATGGTTGATATACCTTTAGCAATCGACTGTGGAGAAATCAAAGGTAAACATGTCAAAATTGAACTGAAACTATTTTTAAATTCAAGACGGAATTGGAAATATTCGTAGGATTTCTGATCAAATAATTAAAGAAAGCATAGAGTATTTCTCCACATCCTGAAGTAAATGCAAGATTGTTTAAGGCGCGAGAAGTAGCAAATGGTTCCATGCGACTTGTTCTACGCAGACGAACCCTCATGATACAGATACAAACCAAAACCAAACCTGGCACACGCTTTGCAGAAGGCCAATTCTTCAGCTGCTGCAACAGGGTCTTCAAACTGGGCGTCATTCAAGGACACTGTGCCACTCGACTCACGGTGAGCCTGCAAGCACAGTGTTGAAAACATAGGGAACAATGTAGAGCCATTGAACAAGGTCAATGCGAATTGGGAAAATACAACTATGTGAGCAAAAACACCACAGATTGCTTAACTACCAAGATTTGGTTGACCAGGTTATTTCTGGTTTATTAGGCATCTGGTTATCTAACGAATCTGCAGATCATTCTACTTGATTTTAACATAATGTTTATTCTTGATAACTAGAACTGTAAGAAAAAGGATTCTCTCATGACCATTTGCTATGCTAATTGAATAAAGCATAAGAAAAATAAGATTGCAACTGAGAAGCAAATACCTCTCCATCTGATCCTCTTACGGTAACTCGATACACTACTGTCACAGTTCTATTGTCTGAGAATATAACATTGCGTACTTCTCCACACCAGCCTATAAAAAGTAGCACAATAAGAGATCAGAAATAAAGTGATTCATGCCAGTTTGATAAAAATTCAAGTTGCTGACTTGTACCAAACTGCAAAACTTGAACTTGGAAAAACAGCGACTCTAAATCAAAAACTTTATAATGGCATAAACCTCTCCATAGAATGTCATCAGGAAACATAGGGAGATAGAATTTCATAGGAAACAGTTGTTATAGTTCAGAAGAAATTCTAAATTCAAACAGACACTTCTAAGAGAGATGAGTTCCTTGCAATGACAACAGGAAACCAATCGAACATCAAAATTGACAAGCACATCATGCCTGGACACAAAAATGTTGGAATTTGAATGATGAAATTATTTGATAATGAAATTTGATGACTAAAATGGAGAAAATTAAATAAGAGGCAAAAATGGGCATAGTAGATGTCTGCCACAGAAAGAAAATCAAGTGTGTACCTCAATCTCAGGTATGAATATCCAACACGAATGTTGATCCAAAATGTTCAACACGACTATTTATGAGAACAAATAAATCTGCTCAGAGTATCAGTACCAGACAGGCACAAAGGGAGCAGAGCAAGAGTCCAAGTAACAAAGTCAATTAAAGTAAACAATGAAGAATATGCCATACCTGAAATTTAAGATGTGCCTATCACAATGAATGAGCCTTAATTGGATTCATATAAGAAGACTCAATTACTCAGGGTTATTGAAGATTGCAAATTGTGGTGACTGACACGTTTTATAGCTGGAAGAGTTGAATATAACCATGCATAGTGCTTAGTGGAGAAATAAGAAGAATGATAATTGTGACTAGTTGGGTAAATTACTTTAAGGTTATATCCAAGCAAATGGACAACAATAAACACACTGTGAGTTGCAACTATTTAGGATCATCTAAAAGATGGGTTGCTACAGGGAGCATCTTATACTCTTTTTTCCAACTTATAATTCATTAATTGTTCAATCAATAAATAAACAAAACTGATCAACGCACCATTTCTTTGGGAAAAAAAACATTAATTTGCTAATAGATCACTCAAGTTTGGACTAGTAGCAATGCATTTTTTACTTGACCCGACCTAATACTACTAGATTACTAAATCTGAAGCACAGATTTCTTTAGTTGCTTAATATTTATCACATGACTAAAAATTTGATTCTTTTAGTAAAATGCAGAAGGGAAATCTCATGTTTGGTACATGACAAAAGGAAAACAAAAAAAAACAAAAGCAATTAAAAACTAGCTCATGAACCTACAAGAACTGAGTTTTACCTGGGGCATAAAAGCTCAGCATTCTGTTCGTGTGGTACCTAATAAATAACAACAAATTAACGCAGAATCACATATCCAGATTCTACAACAGTTAATAATAAAAAAATAAAAAAATACAAACTGCTAGAAAGATAAATAGCAGAACGTTTCTCATGAACTTAAGTTCCTCTTGACAGATATGTCAATGGGAAAGCAGTTCATCAGGGGAAAAAAACCAAATTTTAAGTCCTATCGAATAATGAAATTGCTGAAGCAAAACATGAACTGAGATTAATAGTTTCCATCAGTAGAGAAGCACCAACCCACATCATCTTGATTCATTCGAGGTAGTATAATGACTATAAATTAGTGCCTCACCAGGGGATCGATTTGTGGGAGGCATCGATGATCTTGTCCGGCACTCTCTTGTTCAGGTCCCTTAGGATCTCTTTAAGGGGGCGAGTGAGGGGGGAAGGGACAACATCAAGAGACACCACGTAGTTAGAGTTGGGCACCCCGGCGTAGCTTCCGCCTCCAGCGACGTTATTCTCCATCGCCATAGCCACCGCCTTCCGTCGGCTGGTCCATGCCGGGCAGAGCGAACGCGCCTGCTTCCACGAGGAGGTGGGAGCAGATCGGGCTAAAAATAAGGTGGCGCCGGCGACCTCCATCAAATGCAGCGACGGATCGAGATCTCCGGCAGGGGGGGGAGAAGAGCAGGAGGAGGAGAGGTCGGTGATCGACCGCTTGTGTCTGAGTGTGACAGTAAAAGAGCCGGGTGTACCCTCCCTACCTACCAACCACGCCACTGCCCCAATCCGCTACCCTTGATTTCTTGCCATCAAAGCTATACCAAAGTTCAAATATGTACCAATGCAATGATGCAACGATCGTGTGCTTTTATTATTTATCTATCGAGTCAGAGGATGAATTGGGAACGACGGCTGATGTAAGAGTGTTAGCCTGTTAGGTTGACAGATCATTCGTTGCGAGTATGATTTATTTTGATTAGGCTTAAATACTTTTAATCTCCCTGTATTTTTAATTATGTAGCGTTTTGTCCCCCTATGTTTAAAAAATAACATTTAACCCCCTTAATCAAAGTCAAACATTAAAAAATTTATAAAAAGACAATTATACCCTTATCTTTTTATAATATATATTTTTAATAATTTTGAAAAAAAGTTAGCTTTAACTAGCAATTAAGTAGCAGGGACTAATGAAAATCCTCGAGTATGTTTCTTATTCACATTTACTTAGCAATTTGGTTATCTAGTTTTTTGGATCTATTAGCATCATATTATATCTGTTCACAGTTTATACACTTTAATTTTTGTAGCTTCAAGCACATATGTCTGCACGTGGTAAATACTTCTTGTCCACTCAACAGTCATCAAGCGAAATGCATTTTATCAGGGATGCTGGTCCAGAAAGTGGAGAAAATATGTGATCTATTGTTTCTTTGAGTTATTTTACATGCAAGTTTCATAATTTTAAACAGTAGTATGTGTGCTTATGGATTATACTTTTGTGAAGGTTGTACCTTCTAGATGTTAGATTCAATACATTAACTTTTGGTTTGTCTTTTCGTATCAAGGTAAATACTTGTAGCAATTTGCCTTCTTTTATAAGGTACAATTAACATAATATGGGTAAAATAGTACTAAAGTTTCTAATATGAACTTTTTCTATTTAGATGCATTTGTTTCAGTTTTCGTTCTTTTACAAATTTTCTCACATCGGGTCAATTTAATGTGTCAATTTTCTTTTTTACCTCGTCAAAGCTCTTTTATAAATTTTCTCACATCCGGTCAATTTTATGTGTTAATTTTTTTTACCAAGGACATAATCGTCGATTTAATATGTTTTTTTTCTTAAAATTATCATATCACAAAAGAGAAGGGCACAATTGTCTATTAATTTTTTTTTAACATTTGGCTTTTAAAAAGGGGTGTTAAATGTCAGTTTTTTAAATAAGGGGGGTTAAATGCTACTTGAGAGAGAATAAAGGGGGGTTTAAGGTATTTAAGCCTAAATTTTATCTGAAGTAACGAATGAACACACAGTTAAGTTTACTATTAGAGATTTTATAATAATTTACTGTTATTATATCATGAGAAAAATATGAAGAAAAAACACACTTTTAATGATAAATTTAATATCATGTCTTGCCTAGGACGTAACACCTAACGTTATTTATCTTTTTCTATATACGTCGGATCGACACTAGAAAGAAACGTAAACGTAAGATTTACCTTTTATTTAATATGATGTCAACTTTATAAACATAATTCTATTATTTTTAGTTTTATCGATATGTATTTTAAACAAGATTTTTTTTAAAAAAAATCTTTAAAAGCAATAATTGTAAAGAATAATGTATGTTGTAATTATTTACTACACGTAACATAACTCTTTTTTTTTTAAAAAAATATATAATATAATTAGATTTTAATTAAAATAAAATAATTAAAAGATAAATTTTAAGAAAAGTGATATAGTTTATTGTTACTTAAAATCTTTAATATGATTTTTAAATTTTTAAAAATATATTTTAGCATTTAACTATCTTTTGGTTAAAACTTACATAAATCTATAAATGAATTAATGTTTATGAGCCAATTTGGCAAGAATTTGCTTGTATTTGTCGGTCAATTAAGTGTATAAATTTGATATTATATATATAATGTTTATAAATAGAGATGAATTATTCATGAACAATATTGAATAATTTCATCAATAAATTTTTTTATTAAATTTATAAGTAGATAAATAAAAATTTAAAATGAATAAATAATTTTGTAATATTACGTTCCCTAGTAAACTAAATAAGTTGTAAAAGGTAAAAGTTTAGATAAGTTTAAATTAAAAACTTAATAACATCTAAATAAATCGAGCTTAACTAAGTAAAAAAAATAAAATTTCTGTAAAATTTTTGATGACTTAATTAATTTTAATTAAACTTAATTACCTTATCAAATGAGTTTAACATATGTGGACAAAAATATTAAATGCATGGATGGAAAATAGTATATCATTAAGGTGGCGTTTGGTTTTCATAGTTTTGTAAAATGAGAATGCGTATGAGTATAAATATCACTCTTAAAAATAATGTTTGGTTAGTTGAATATTTTCTATCGGAATAAATCAAAAAAAAATTTTACCCTTAGAGAAAAATAAGAGAAAAAATTAGATGTGAGAGAAAAATATGATGAGAAAGAAAATGTGATGGAAAAGAATAAAGAGAGGAAAAGTGTGAAGAGAAAAAATAAGGAAAGAGAGTGATGGGAGAGAGCATGATGAGTGAGAATGAGGAGAGAGAAATGTGATGAGAGAGAAAGTGTGATGGGAAAAAATGAAGAGTGAGAAAGTGTGATGAGAGAAAATGAGAAGAGAGTGTGTGTGATGGGAGAGATTGAGAGAGAGAAAGTGTGACGAGAAAAAAATAAGGAAAGAGAATATGATGGAAAATAAAAGCATGATGAGAGAGGGTAAGGAAAAAAAATATGATGAGAGATAATAAAGAGAGAGAAAGTGTGATGGAAGACAATGAGGTGAGAGAAAGTATATGATGGGAGAGTGTGAGGAGAGAGAAAGTATGATGAGAGCATGGGGAGAGATATTAAGGCTACGTTTGGTGGGGTGTAATATGCCTTGTAATGTAATCAGGATTACATTACAAGACTGATTATTTTGTTTGGTTTAATTTTAAACTTGTAATGTAATGTAATCTGGATTACAAAAGGTAGTGAAGTTTTGTAATCTGAATTACAAAGTAAATACTATGTAATCTGATTACATTACGATGTCACCGTTTAATCAAAATTTAAATGTCGAATATACCCTTAGTCCACCGCGGCCACCGCCCACTATCGTCCTCCGTCGGCCGCTGTCGCCCACCGCTATTAGCCGCTGTCACCCACCGCTGTTGGCCGCCTCCGCCGGCCGCCTTCGCCACTTCAACCGGTCGCCTTGGCCGCCTCAGTCGGCCACCTCCATCGTCCGCCTCGGTCGGCCACCTCGGTCGGCCGCTACCGCCGGCGGTGGTCGCCGGTGGCTGGCGAAGGAGGCCAACGGCGGCGACTGTTGGTTGCCGCAAGCTCCAGTAGAGGTGCGGCGGCCATCGGTCGAGATCGCAGGATATTTTTATCATTTTATAATAATATGAATTACATTTCTTATAAAAAATAATGGACATCACACAAAAAAATGTAATCATTCTTCTAATCAAATATTACATACATTGCATTATCAAACGTAATGTAATCATTCTTCTAATCAAATATTACATACATTACATTATCAAACGTAATGTAATCAAAATTACATTACATTATATTATAAATTAGATTACATTACACCTAACCAAACGTAGCCTAAGGGTATTTTCATCCAAAATTTAATTCACATTTCTATTTCCATCAAAACCTAATGGAGGAGGTGAGTTTCATCAATACCAAGTTTTTGGGGTTCATTATAAAATTTTAATATCATTCTCATCAACCAAACACAATATTTGAGAATGAATCCATTCCCTCATTTTCAAACCCCTAAACCAAACGCCACCTAAATTTTTATCGATATTTAATATTAAAATATCTTGAATGTTAACAATCATCTCAAAACCAAAAATCTAAGATTAGACTCTAATAACATTTTAAAAGAGTCATTACTTAAAGTTTTATTTTAAGAGTCATTAATGAGAGTTGTATTTAATATACCAAGTTTTGACTAAGACATAGTTAAGTGTTAAAATATATTACATAATTTTCTAAATAACAATAAGTTACCATTTTTTAAAGATTTTTTTTCTCAATTTTAATTTTCTATGCCACTTAAATTAAATTTTGACAAGGAAAATTGTATTTAAATATATTATACAATTCAAAAAGTCAGGATCTTAAATAGTTATTAAAAAATCAAATTCAGGGTCTTCGATAAGTATAACATAGATCATTTTTTTATTGAAATTTTCTTCAAGACAGAAAACATCATTGTTTTCTTTTTATCATGAAACAATTTAAAGTGTACACCACAACCAGGAGATTAATACCGACAGTAATGCCATTATAAACATCATTGTTATATTTTTGACAGTTTTACAATCTTTGTCAAAAAAAGGAGAAGATGAGGGGCATTTTACAATAGCACAAGTGCTCCTTAAATGACCCAAAACCATGAAACAATTGAACCAGAAGCCAGGCCAATTCCTAAGAACAGCACCATCACAATTCCTGCGGTCTCTGAATGTTGTATTGGCACAGATTTTGGTGTTAGTATCATCAACACAGAGGTCAAGTACCCATTTGTAAGACCTAAAAGACATGTCAAGATTGTCACTGGAACTTCGGTGCGAAAGAATTTCGGGCCATGTAAGCAACCCAGGAACAGCGGGTAGAACAGAAGCCTCACGATGCAGGAAACAACTGCAACATTTTCATTCTCCAGGAGGTAAACTGCGGTCAGGGACTTCCCAACCAAATCAAACACATTGTATCCGGCAATGAGAATAATTGGGTACCAGTCTTTCAGGGTCTCAGAATGGACGTCTTCTGTAATATATCCAGGGAAAATTGATAGTGTGACGAGATATATGAGCATGATCCCAAAACCAGACCATTTGATCCTTCCAACAATGTGACATAGTGTTGACCTCCATACAGATCCACTCATGAGGCCTTTCTCGGTCTTCTCTTTTTTCATAGCTGCTTGTTTGATGCCTTTGTAGTACTGAACAACCGGAAGCCTGTCGGCTATATTGTAACAAGCGATGCAGATGACCATCATCACAACACTCACAATAAAGTATAAATTGGCACTTTGTCTCAATCCATGAGCATCTTGAGGATAAATGGATTTTGTAAATACTCTCATAGCTGAAACAAGTACTCCTGTATATCCATGGCATTGTAAGTTGTAATCTTAGTTAAGAATGCCAAGATCAAGAAAAATATCTAAAGAATAAAAAGAATATGCAGATAAAATTGTGTATTTACTCAACTTCTAGAAGGCAAAGATTTCAGCCATAACATTAAATACATGTCCAAGCAATATGAGAGTATTATATTGCATTAATCTTTCCCAACCAAACTTAGAGTTAGTGAATTTGCCAGAGTTATACTGTCTCTTTGTAAAACTTGTCTGATTTCCACTCTGTTGATTAATTATTACTGCTGTAGCTTAGACAACTAGAAGCAAGCTGTCTTCCTTCCCAGCTTAACATTTATCTATGCTTTCTTCTATTTGCATGTATTTTGTTAAAAGAGTAGTCCTTACATGCCTTAGTGTGATGGGATAAAACGTAAGTTCATTTCTTCAGCATTCACATGGTTGTCCACCAAACATTTCTAGAAAAGCAAAAGACTAAGGCATTGTGCGCTAGTACATCTATCAGAAATTAAAGGACTAACCCTAATGTTGGTTCAGCATCAGATAAAGGTCTCGTCGCTGACCATCTTGTAAAAATATTCCAAGTCTGTAAATTTTATATGGTCTAATATACTTAAGACTAGGTGAGTGGAGGTTTCATCACAAGTCATGGCATCCATGATCATCACCCTCAATGAGGCTTCTAACTATGTAACAGAGTCACTTCTTTCACTCGTCATGGCATCCATGATCATCACCCTCAATGAGGCTTCTACTTGCAGCTTCTTCTAGCATCCCTTCTATGACTATGGTCTCCACACATCATTGCCTCGATGTCAAGACAATTTCTCCATGTGTCACTAATTTCAAACGTCCCAACCTCAAAGCCCATTGGTGCTTTATTCATCAACACATACTGCAATAGCAGTGTTGGATCTTCATCTTTGCAATCCCCCATGTTGAGTTTGCACTAGTAGATCAACAATCATAATCAATAGACAGCCAATATCCACCACCAGCTAAAGGCCGTTTAGCTTCACGGCCATCACCACAAAGAAAATAAATGGAAAAAATATGCTGCTTAAGCATTTGCCAATGTTCAGTTCATGGGTCAATTAGAACAGTTGACCAAAAAACATATTGGTATTCCTAATATTAGACAGATCTGTGAAAAAAATTGATGCCCAAATCTGTCAATTAGAACATTTAGACCTTAATTCCTACGCCACTGTTCTTTTAAGAAACATCAGTTGAGTTGTTCGTGTGATGTTCAGATACCCAACCACTTGCTCATCCCATCAATGGAGATCCATTTTTCGATTACGTAAAGAATAGGGAACATGTTTCCCTTTGCGTGACTTTACCAATTATGGAAAAAGCAGCAATTAGGTTTGAAAAATAATCCATACCAGAAGCGGCAGTGCCGGCGACGACCGCCTGCATGTACCTCTCAGGGAGCTCTCCGGCGGATCCGATTACTCCACCCTGGACAAGGGCGTCGGCTATACCGGATAGGACCACGGCACCGACAGTGACATCGTACGCTCCATAAAGACCCCTCACGCCCTTGACGTAGGCGGCATCCATGATCGGGACGACGAGCAGAGAGACGACGAAGAGAGCGAGGCCGGCGTTGATGCGTAGCGGGGCGCTTGACAAGTGGGCCCAACCGACGATGAGGAGGAGGAGGAGGAGGCATGTGAGCATGTAGGAAACCGAGAAGACGCGGTCGACGGGAGCGTCCGGGTAAAGGTAGGAGAAGTAGTCGACGGCGGTGATGAAGGAGTTCCACGGCAGGAGGAACCCCGCCCCCAGGATGAAGTACACCGCGTACGCCAATTGGAAAGCGTCCTTCGGTGCGGCCTCAGCAACCGCCTCCTCCGAGTACGCCGTCGGCGACTCCTCGCCGCCGGCCGCCTCAAGGAGAAGTCCTGCCCTTTCGTCATTCCCTTCTCCGCCCATCCTCTGTCTCTCTCTCTCTCTCTCTCTCTCACTCTCTCAGCCCGATGGCTTAGTAAAATACAAGAATTGTAATAAGGCCTCAACTGTCCATCCGAACTGTTGCTCTTCTATCTCCATCTATCTGAACCGTTCATCTTCTGGGGTACGTGAATGGACCAGGGGTCAGGGGACAAAGTACACCGGTACCACGTGGCAAATATGATTATTAATCTAAAGTAATATAGTTTAATAACCATGATTGACACCCAAACATATTTATATATATATATATAAAAGAAAATCTTATACTGCGATACCTTATGTACGGTTTTACTACGGTACTTACTACATCAGCGAGAAATCATAAAAAAAGGTAGGGGGATCGGTCTGTGGACCGATCCACCTATAGCCTGATCGATCCACAGACCGATCAGGCTTCGAAGCCAACTCTCACAGAGAGTTAGTTGATCGGTCTGGAGACCGATCAGCCTAGGGCCTGATCGGTCCACAGACCGATCAGGAGACTCCGAGACCGATCAGGTTGGAGCCTGATCGGTCCAGGCCGACCGATCAGCCTAGGGCCTGATCGGTCCACAAACCGATCAGGAGACTCCCAGACCGATCAGGTTGGAGCCTGATCGGTCCAGGCCGACCGATCAGCCTAGGGCCTGATCGATCCACAGACCGATCAGGAGACTCCCAGACCGATCAGGTTGGAGCCTGATCGGTCCAGACCTACAAATTCTTTTTCATTATCAAATGTGACATACAATGAAGTAGGCGTGATTTTGATTCATCAATTTAGAATTCTAATTCTTTTTTAGTTTGATGAGGATGGTAGAATGAGTATTTGGCTGGTTATTCTTTTTAGATTTGTTTTCTTGTTTATGTAGGTACATATATAAATTTTGTGAGAGTTTTTAACGAAGAATATAATGATCAATTTAATATGTTTTTTTCCTCTTGGAGTTATTATTAAAAAATGATTAAAAAAAAGATAAATGCATAATTATTTTTTATTCATTGTCGTTGATATTTGACGATGAGAAAAAGATTTTTAACAATAGAACTTTTCATCTTCATTTGATTTTAATTCATCAATTTAGAATTTTGATTCTTTTTTTATTTGGTGAGGATGGTGAAATAAGTTTTTGGTTGGTTATCCTTTTTAGAATTTTATTTTTTTATTATTTATAAGTATATATATAAATTTTATAAAAAAAAATATTGAAAGATATAAAGAATTAATGATCAATTTAATGTATTTTTTTCCTTTGTAAGATTATTATTAAAAATATATATAAAAAGATGAGCATAATTATTCTTTATAAGATTTCTTACACCTAATTTTTGGTCAATATTTCAAAGAATGTATTTTAAAAATCAGTTACAGACGTGTTGATTTTAAGATTTATAGAGTATCATATTTAAAATTAGCATTACAGTAATATTATATTTTTAAAAATTAATATTACAGTGATAATATTATTTGAATATAACATCGTAATAGTTGATGAGAGGGATAAATAAAAAAAAATATAATCATCTTTAAATGTGATATTTAGCCCATTGCCGAATTAATTTGGTTATTTTTTTAATAGAATGTTGACCTATGATCGCTTGGCTGATGAGTCAGTACTTTCTAATTTATTTTATTAGCTAGTTAAAAGATTTATGGGATTGAATCAATTAATTAATTGACGTAAGACAAATATTACCAATTAAAAAAAAATTAATAAAGAAAATCCCTTGAGTCTCCTCATCCACCTCTTCTCATATCTCTCATGACAATAAATAAAGTTGTAAATGAGTCGAATCGAATTTGAAGGAGTTTAAGTTTATTTGATAAGGTAATCGAGCCAAGCTGAGCCGAGCTTAAAATGAACCAAGCTTATGAAATAATTGTTCAAGCTTTGTTTGATTTATTTTTTATGAGCTTAAGCTTGGTTTATTTAGATATTATCGAGCTTTCAATTCAAATTTATTTAATTATTTGAAACTTTTAATTATTTGATTGGCTATTGAACTTGATAATTCAAACTTATTTATTTATTTATTTTATTATATTTCATTAGTTATTTAGTATATTGATAAAAGGTTTATTAATTAATATGGTTCGTGAACATTGTTCATGAATATTAATGAGCTGAACACATATATGTTCAATCTTATTTATTTAGTTTAACTAATTCTTCAAATTTATTTATTTAATTGATCCTGTATATGTTAAATGAATATAAATATACTCTTATCACAACCAATACTAAATTTGATCATAAATACTTAGTTCATTTATGATCCTAGTAATAAATTCCAATAATGACCATATCTCATCAGGTTAAAGTGTCAATCTCTTTGATCCAATAATACTGATAATTATCTTGAAGACACTAATAATAAAATAAGCTTCATCGTAGAACGTGTTAATAATACATATGGAATCGCTACATCAATAATCCTCCTAAAATCAATCCGATATAGAGTATAGGAAAGACACGGAAGGTTGTGAGCTATGTGAGTTGATGAACAAGAAAGTTAAAATATTTGATTTATGGGTAGATAACAATGAGAAGAGCGTTCAGTTGTCATTTAGGAGGGGTGTATTCAATGTTGGACTTTTAATTATTTTGAAAGACTTTTGTAAATTTTAAAAATGTAGGTATATTCAATTTAGACTGTTATAAATTCTATAGAAATCCAATGGTATGCAAATTAGATTTTTATATAGTTGTAAAAAGTCATGTGGTATTCCAAAATTTTAATAGATTTTCATGGATTCTTTTAGAATTCCTTGGATATAAATTTTAACCAATGAACGCTCTCCAAAATACTTGGAACAACTTTAAATATAAAATAAAAAGTCTTCTCCTCACTCTTGAGATTTCTATAGACTTCAAATTATTTTAATTTTTTTATGAATAAGTTCTTTCTCTCTAGATCCTACCAATACAATAGTACATAATCCAAATGAGCCTGACGTATATTCAACAAAGAATCTTCTTGTCATCCTCCTTAGATTGAAAGAACCTAGCGCTCTGGCTCACAGCTCTGAGCCACAGATTTTTCTCCCTTATCAGACGTCGTCAGCTTTCTGGTGGGCTCTTCCTTCTGATAGATAGTATAGCCTACCTGCCCCCTTATCGAAGTTAATTGTAGATAGCTACCCTTACGCATACTCTCTCTTTTCTTTGACCTTTGCTCTCTTCCCTTCTAATAGGAACCTCCCAACACATGACTCTAATGGATAATCCAAGAAAGGAGTACTTTCAGGTAAAGTCATATTCACTACTCCAGATTACCGATCAACACACAATCTGTACCAACCGACCTGATAATTCATAAGCTCAGATATTTTATTTTGAGTTTCTCTTTTTTTTTTTCTTTGTATTTTTCTTTCTGATTATCTCACTTGAATTTTGGAATGAGTCAAAAAAAAAAAAAAGTGCACATGATGATATCAAATATTTCCGTGAGAAAGCATGGCATGGCAGAAAAGTAACCAAAAAAACTACAATCACGATGGTAGCCGTACAGGGCACACTATTGTGCAAGCAACATGAAAGGTCAAAAGCTTCGGTATTGCTAATTTTGTGAGGTAGAAATTACAAATGCTTGCACGATAGTGTGCCCTATACAAATGCTAATTATGCTAGCTAATTTTGTGCAGTAGAGATTACTAATGCATTTGAGACAACTTTGGGATCTGAAAAATATAATATATTTTATTTTTTCTCAAACTAAGAATTTGTTTACTCTTTCAATTCAACACTTTAATAAGTTTGACCAAATTAGAAGATTAACTAATATAATTTCAGATCAAATTTATAAATAAAAAATATTTAAAATTATTATAATAGCTCTGGGATATGAAAAATCAACTTTTGGATATGAAAAATGATTATCAAAGTTATTGATTTGGGATTTGAAAAATCCCTTTATTAAAATTTTTTAAAAAATTATAAAATAAAATGTTATCCTTGTTTTTAGCCCAACCAAATTAAAAGTGTAAAAAGGTAAAAAAGTTTTTTTTATGGACAAGTATATTATTTATTATTTTATTAAAAAATAATTTAATTAGATGTTTTAAATTTTGTTCTAACATAAATATCATGAATATACCTACTTAATTCTACATGTCTTTCTCTTTTCTTCTCCCATAAGATGTGACGTTCTCTTCTCTTCATAAAACTATATAATTGAGGGTTCTCGTAGTTAAATTTTAAAGATATGTTTTTAATATATATATATATATATATATATATATATATATATATATATATATATATATATATTTTTTTTTCTGCAATTGCCAACCATTTTATGCTTTTGTAGCCATGCGTTTTACTTGCTTGCAATAATATTAATTGCATAAAATATTGAGTGATGTGTCAAATTTAAGATCGTTCTTGATATTATTCTTTCATCATTTTAATCATGTCGGCGGTCTACGATAGAGATTATTTTAGGGTACATTTGATTTAAATTATTATATATAATTTTAGTTATATAATTATCAGATAATTACATAATTAAGATTATGAGGAATAAAATATCATCTAATATTATTTGATTCAAACAAGATAATATAACAAAAATTTATTTATTTAAAAATTTTAATGTATAATTTAATTTAATATTTTACTGTAGGATGTATTATCCTATGTTAAAAAATTAACTACACATGTTTTTTTTACTTTATTTTTTAATTTTTTGAATTTTATGCTTTTCTCTGTTTTTTTTTTTTTTTTTTGAAATTTATGATTTTTTTTAGATTTTTTTTTTAAGTTTTACTTTACGTTTTTTTATATTTTTTTTCTTTACATTTTTTTTAAGTTTACGGGGTTTTTTTAGTTTACCATTTTTTAATGGCAAAATATGGTACTTATGTATTTATTTTCTATGTATATTTAAGTGATATTATTAATGGGAGATTCACAAGTTAAATATAATGTAGGGACAAATGAAATGAAGAGAGCAATGAATTGTTATAACTCAGACTGTCACGCAAGGATAACGATATAAAAGTGGAGTCTTTAGTAAAAAAACAATAGAAACAAAAATACTGTTAGTGTAATATTCCTTAGGTTAAGATTGATCTGGTTGACTAAGCTTGAGAAGACTCAAGTTTGAATTTTGATATTTGGATTTCGATGTTTCATAATACATGGAAACTGATGATACATGAAAATTACAGGTGCAATCGTACATTTGAAGAGATTGTTGGTAAAATTCTCTTTTGGTTAAGGTTGACCAGTTGAATGTGAAGAAGAGTCAAGTTGATCAAGATTGACTGGATACTTGACTGAGAAATCCTGGTGAGTGAAGCCAGGTGAAAGACCTAGTCAGTGAAGCTAGGTAGTATGGAAAATCCTAGTGAGTGAAGTTAGGTGAAAGTCCTGGTGAGTGAAGCCAGGCAGATGGAAAGTCTTGGTAAGTGAATCCAGACAGATGAAAGTCCTGGTGAGTGAAGCTAGGCAGATGGAAAGTCCTGGTGAAGCCAGGCAGATGAGAAGTCCTAGTGAGTGAAGCTAGGCAGAAGGGAAGGTCCTGGTGAGTGAACCCATGCATGTGGAAATCCAGGTGGGTCAAGATTGATCGGACACCTGGTATGGAGAATTGCGAGACGTGTTGAACCGATCGGGTAATCGATTCAAGCGAATTCCAGAGAGCACAGAGGTGCTCCGGATCGATCGACCGATCGATCCAAAATCTCCCCAATCGATTAGGATCCGACCGTTGGCACAGGTTATATCCGTTGGTGAGCGTTCTTCTCCGCACGACATTATTCCACAGCGCTACGATTCATCTCAGATCTTCACAGTATCTTCTCCACAGCTCACAGTCAGTTCTTAGAGGTTCTTGGAAACTAGTGCTGGTACACTTCCAAGGTTCAGGAAGCAACAACACCCAAAAAGAAAGGCAAGCTAGGGTTTCTACCATGTAAATCTTGCAAGGTTTACTATTGTATCAGCTTGTATTTTGTTCTTCTTGTGTATCTTTGTGTGTGAGTTCTGTACAGGCTTCTCCACCTTTGGTAGTTACCGTAAATGAGTGTTTTCATAGTGGAGAGTACGTGTCGTGTGTGGATCCTTAGATTAGTCACCTCTTCTTGAGGTGGATACCACGTAAATCCTTCGTGTTAGCATTGTATTTTTATTTCTTATATTTTCCGCTGCCTGTCATCACCAAGAAGCAAGCTACGACGAGCGCGACGAGCTATTCACCCCCTCCCCCCCCCCCTCTAGAATATTTCAACCATAACAAGTGGTATCAGAGCGATGTCGCTCTTCACCGGAATCATCGCCGGAAGGGGCAACAAAACTAGAGGGTGAAGAAGTTGGAGCAAAATCCATCAAGTCAAAGATTTCATCAAGCTCAACTTCAACTGGAATTCGGAGATGGATTCGGATTTGACACGAGGGTGTCTCCACCATTTATATCCACAAGATTCGATCTTTAGAGATCAAGGATCAAAAAAATTCTTATGATAGAGATAGAGCAATAGTTTACTTTAATGGAAGGCTTTGAAACTCCAACAAATTCAAAGGGTAAAATTCTCAAGACGAGCAAATGGAGCCAAGAGCAAATTCAACGGAGCGAAGCAAATGACTAAGTGATCAAGCTAATTGGTCAATTTGTTGCCAAGCAAAATTTTGGCTCAAGTTGGAGAATTCAAGGATGCCAAGGAGCTTTGGAGCAAATTGGTAAAGATTCATGAGATCCTCTCCACTGTACCAAATCAAGAAGAATCCAAAGAGGGTGACTCAGTGGATCAAGATCAAGAGCAAGAGGACTCCGAAGTTGAGAGATGCTCAACTTCCGAAGAAGAAGTCCAAGAAGTCTCATCTTCAAAGAAATGTAATGCAAGGAGAGAACATACTTCTTGTCCCATATACAAGATGAAGATGAAGAAGCCTCCACCTCTAGGATTGAGGGGGAGCGATCTTCGTTGACACTGGATCAAGAAGAAGGAAAAGCTTCTACATCCGGGTCGAACGGAGAAGAAGATGATGCATCCTCTAAAAATCAAGAGATATCAAATGGAGGATCAAGTGTCATCCCTACATGCGAAGGTAAAAATATTTCAATTAAAAATAAAAATCATATTATTATTTTTTGAGTGTAGGGAATATGGGCACTGCGAGAGTTAGTGCCCCAAATTGGCTAAGAAGAAGGGTCAAGTGGCACCTAAGGGCAAGGAGAAGCCCAAAGAGACCGCCCCCACAATAAAGAAGAGCAAGGAGCACATTGTGTGCTTCTCGTGTCATCAAAAAGGACATTATCGGAGTCAATGTCCAAAGGGGAAGAAAGAGGTCAAAGTCAAAGGAGGAAGCACAAGTCAAGGGGGAGCTTCAAAGGTAAAACCCAAGGTATCATTTATTGAACCTATTTTTTTGAAAAATGGTAAAAAGCATGTTAGTTCCAATTTTTATCATTTTAATGTCATTTACCATAAAAATAGAAAGCATGATAGCATTAAGGAAAAACATGTAGCTCTTCATGCTAAAAGAACCACACCTAAGGTTAGGAAGGTAGATAAGAATTTAGGCAAGAACTCTAAGGATTTTAGTTATAAGCCTAAAAATAAAAATGCTCAAGGACACAATGAAAAACCAAAATCTAGGGATTTATGGAAAGAAAATCAAGTCTTGAGGTCAAGACTTGATAAAATGGAAAATACCCTAGAAAGTATGGAAAATATCCTAAAAGGGTAAAATGAGCAAAACCTAAGTCTAGGAGTACAAAAGTCATCCAATAGCCGTAAAGGTTTGGGATGCAAATCTAAGACTAAGAAGGATGTAGTTTCTTACCATAGGGTTCCATATAGCTATGAAACCAACTTTAAGTCTAAGGGTAATTCAAGGATACAAGGAAAGTTATCCTTAGGAGTATCTTTGCAACAACAAATGTGACTAAGACTTCTAAGAAGTCTAAGAAAGTCACTAAGAAGGTCACAAGGGAAGCAATCCCTAGAGTTGACCTAGAAAAGGTGACCAAGGCTTCTAAGAAGCCTAACAAGGTCATTAGAAAGATATTTAGGGAAGTTATCCCTAGTGAGTACCTAGAGCATCCAAGGAGCATCAATAGGTTTTGGGCTTCTTGGAGCATTTTCTCTACCCCTTAGATGGCTTTGAGGAATTAAATTAAATTTTGATTGGCACAAATAAGAAGAGCATAAGAAATGCCAAGGGATTTTGGCATTTTCTTAAGGAATTAAGGACAAATTGAAGCCTTATTTTAAATTTGTTTACTCTTTGTAAGAGTAAAATGTGTCAAAATTTGAGGAATTGGACATAATTTAAATTGATACATTTAGAAAAGGATAAGAAATGTCAAGTTGGGTTTGAGCATTTTCTTAAGAGAATATGGGCAATCTAGGATTATTTTTAGGTTTAGCTAAGGATTTAAGGACACTTGAATAGATAATCTAGGTATATTATTTTATGTTAATTGTCATGCTTTGTTTGCCCATCACATGCCATGACATCATTTTTGCATTCATGCGTATTATGAAAAATAAACAAAAATATCATATCATGTCATTCATACATCATGTAATTCTAGCGAATTTTCTTTTGAAAATTATTTATTTTGATGTATGTCATAGCACATCATGCACTATTTTTAATTCCTTGCAATTAAGGATAATGACATTTACTAACAAGTAACATCCTAGGTGGATGTTTATAATCCCAAAATGCTTAGATAAATATGCATGTTCCCTAGTTTAGGGCAAAATCAAATTTTACATCTTACAAAGACCTATAAGGTAACTTGTATGTGTTTTAGTGCGCATTAGATACAAGTGAGATATTAGGATGATGAACAAAACTCAAGATGTTGATTTAGTGCATTCTTTTATGTTTTAGGTTCATCAAAACATATAATTATGTAGTTTCCGATTATTGGGAAAGCTAATGTATAAGTCATGTGCATTGAGCCCAAAGAACATAATTGAATATTGGTTTTGAAAATGATTTTAAATACACTTTGGAAAACCTTGGTGAAGACTATCTCTTGATAGTAATCATCATTGAAAAGTTAGACACATACTTGAAGAAAACACTAAAGTTTTTACAAGTTTTCAAATTTATGTCAATCTTTGAAAATATGAAGTATTTTTATAGAAAACTATTTTTCCTTGATAGTGTGTATCCTAAGTAATGTCTACACAAAATTTCACGATTTTTAGAATTTTGTAGAATTTTTTTGGAGTTTCTGAAGTTCACTGAAATCAAACTTCAGAAAATCAGGCTTTCAATCGATCACCCGATCGATGAAGTGTCTCAATCGATCAGGCGATCGATTGAGAAGGTGTTTTACGTGAACAGAAACTCAGTGGATCGATCCACCGATCGATCCATACTGCTTCAACCGATCCATTGATCGATCGAAGTGCTGATTTCGGCTGGACAACTTAATTTCAGTGATTTAAACCATTTTCCGTCCATATAACCATTCCTAACCCCTCAAAATATATTTGTTTACATTTAGAGGGAGTTCTCATCATGAAAACAAGATTGGATTGGTTAAGGGAGACTAATTAGAGGTTTAGGTTGAGGTTTGGTTTCATTATTGAATTTTTGAACCTCAAAACTTCTAAATTTGGGTTTCCTAAAGATTTAAGAATTCTAAGTCATTGTTGGTGCAATGACGGAAGTTACAAGCATGTCTTTAGGGGGAATTACTCTTTAAGGACATGAAATTTATTTTTCCGAAACCATTGAAGGTGGTTAAACCTTCGTTTAGACAAATAATACTCAAGGTTGAGCATTGAAATACAATGGAGAGTGAATATCTTCATTGTGGGGTTATGGATGCTCTAGGATGAGCATCATAACGTGGAATAATGCTCCAGGGTGAGCATTTAATACAGTGAAGGGTATAAGACCTTCATTGTTGGACTGATTAACGCTCAAGGGTAAGCGTTGAAGATAATGAAAGGTATGGGACCTTCATTATGGTGTTGTGACCAACGAGTGAAGTTGTGAACAACGGTGTGTAACTCTTCAGGGGGAGAGTTCTTTTTTATGTGTGCCAATAGGAGGAGAATGTGCAGGATTAAGTTAGGCCTTCATTACCTAAAAAGGGAGTTTGTCCTCTAGGAAAGGAGGAGAATGAAGAAAACCCCCATTCATTCTTTGGCAGGAAAGGAAGTTGAGGCTATGGGATTAGCCTAACTTAAAGGTATTGTCAAACATCAAAAAAGGGGAGATTGTTGGTGTAATATTCCCTTGGTCAAGGTTGACCTAGTTGACTAAGCTTGAGAAGGCTCAAGCTTGAGTCTTGATGTTTGAGTTTCGATGTTTGACAATACATGGAGACTGATGATACATGAAGATTGCAGGTGCGATCGTTCATTTGAGGAGATTGTTGGTAAAATTATCTTTTGGTCAAGGTTGACCAGTTGGATGTGAAGAAGAGTCAAGTAGGTCAAGATTAACTAGATACTTGACTGAGAAGTCCTGGTGAGTGAAGCCAGGTGAAAGACCTAGTGAGTGAAGCTAGGCAGTATGGAAAATCCTAGTAAGTGAAACTAGGTGAAAGTCCTGGTGAGTCAAGCCAAGCAGATGGAAAGTCCTAGTAAGTGAATCCAGGCAGATGAAAGTCCTGGTGAGTGAAGCTAGGTAGATGGAAAGTCCTGGTGAAGCCAGGCAAATGAGAAGTCCTAGTGAGTAAAGTTAGGCAGAAGGGAAGGTCCTGGTGAGTGAAGTCAGGCACGTGGAAATTCAGGTGGATCAAGGTTGATCAGGCACCTGGTATAGAGAAGTCCAAGTAGATAAAAGAGTTGATCGGATACTTGGCACGAGGAAAAATATCTAAGTGGATCAAAGGGATTGACCGAACACTTTGTGAATAAGTCCTAGCAGGTCGAAGATGACGAGACGCTAGGCATGATATCCCAACAGGTCATGGTTGATCAGATGTTGGGTTTTAGGGGCTTGGGACTTGATTAGGACAAATTAAAGTGAATCAATCAATTGATTGAATCATGCCCAATCGATCGGTTGATCGATTGGGTGTGTCCCGCGATAAACTCTTCTCCCAATCGATCACTGGATCGATTGGGAAGTTGGGTTTGTCGCACAGAATCCTTCCCAATCGATCACCCAATCGATTGGGAGACTGCAATTGATCGGGTGATCGATTGGAGCACTGGAAAATTGCGAGACGTGTTGAATCGATCGGGTAATCGATTCAAACGAATTCCAGAGAGCACAGAGGCACTCTGGATCGATCGACCGATCGATCCAAAGCGTCCTCAATCGATTGAGAGCAATTCAATCGATTGAGATCCGACCGTTGGTGCAGGTTATATCCGTTGGCGAGCGTTCTTCTCCGCACGACATTATTCCACAACGTTGCGATTCATCTCAGATCTTCACAGTATCTTCTCCACAGCTCACAGCCAGTTCTTGGAGGTTCTTGGAAACAAGTGTTAGTGCACTTCCAAGGTTCAAGAGGCAACAACACCCAAGAAGAAAGGCAAGCTAGGGTTTCTACCGTGTAAATCTTGTAAGGTTTAGTATTGTGTCAGCTTGTATTTTATTCTTCTTGTGTATCTTTATGTGTAAGTTCTGTACAGGCTTCTCCGCCTTTGGTAGTTACCGTAAAGGAGTGTTTTCATAATGGAGAGTGTGTGTCGTGTGTGGATCCTTGTATTAATCACCTCTTCTTGAGGTGGATACCAAGTAAATCCTTCGTGTTAGCGTTGTATTTTTGTTTCTTATATTTTCCATTGCCTATCATCACCAAGAAGCAAGCTACGACGAGCGCGACAAGCTATTCCCCCCCCCCCCCCCCCCCCTCTAGCATATTTCGACCCTAACAAATAGTACCAGCTCTAAACAAAAAATTTGCAATTGAAAAGACTTTCACATAATATCAAAGTAGTTTAAAGTGGTTTAAACAGAGGTACAACAACTATTATAAGCTTATGCGTCATAACTCTGGTTTTAGATGAGATCCTGAGACGAAGAAATTCACGGCTCCTGAATAAATATGGAAGGATAATTTTAAGGTTAGTATTTTCTATTTAAAATAATGAAATTTACATTTTTTATTAGAATTACAATGAGGTTTAACACTGGCTATTTTTCATTCTTTGCAGTCTCACCCGAAATATGAACATTATCGAACAAATATATTTGAGGATTATAAATATCTGAGAATTGCAGTTGGAAATGGAACTGCTACCCGAAAATACTCGATGGGACTAGGATATGACACTGATGCAAGAACGTTAGAGGTGTAAGGAAACCAAAGTACTACTTTGTTAGATGATTATGTGTTTGATCACAATACTGGTGAATTCGTGCAAAGTGATAGACAAAAATCTTCATACGAGTCTTCATTTTTCGAGGAGTCTGCTCCACCATTACCATCTCAACCCATAAGTTTAGAAGTTCCTCCAACCACTAGAAAACGAGATAGGACCGAGCTTGAAGGAAAATCAAGTACATTCAAGAATACTGATACAGATGTTATGTATAGAATCTCTGAAACTCTTGAGAGTGTGGCTTCAAAAATAGAATCAATAGGGAATGCAGGTGAAGGCTATTGGGATGCTATCAAGGAGGTCCCAAGTTTGGATCATCGTACTCGATACAAAGTACTTGATTTGCTTAATACCCAATCAAAGAAGATCGATTTCTTGAAAATGACCATTGAAGATTGTTCAGGATGGATAGACTATAAATTGAATGGATGAGGGAATTTTTGGGGGCATGATTAGTGATGATTTTTATTATGTTAAAATTTTATCATATTTTTTTGAATTGTTTTCTGATGATTAAACTAGCAATAATTTCTTAATTCAGATTATTTATAAATTTACAATTTCAACTTGATTATCATTTATATCTTGTTTTGGTTACAAGTGGAATGCTTTTTATAAATTATTAGAGTTTATTTTAAAATTTTAATTTCTTGTTTGATATCATGTGGTTCATTTAAATGTCAACTATCAACATGCATAAAGTAGAAGAACAAATAGAAAAAGAGGTATTGGAAGAAGAATTAAATGAAATGCTTAGGCGTTTGTTGGTGGAATTTTATAGGATCCTATGTGTGTTGACTGAACATATAGCTTATATGCGCAGTGAACTTGTCCATCATCTCTTAGGTAGACGACTAATCACTTCTAAAGGATATGATTATATTCATAGAATATTAAAGAGAATCCAACACACTTTCGAGAAATTTATAAAATGCACACTGGTGTACTTTTAAAATTGTGTAACATCCTTAGAGAAAAAACACTATTACAAGATACATTTGTATTGAAGAAATAGTTGTCATGTTTTTACTTGTTGTTGGTCACAATACTCGATACTCTTTGATTCGTAAAACATTTGATCGATCTTATTACAATACTAGCCAAAACTTCAACAATGTGTTGAAAGCATTAAATAGCATTGCAGTAGATATGATGGTTAAACCTGGATCTGTAGTGCTTGAGAGAATAAGGGAGAGTACAAGATTTTTTCCTTACTTTAAAGTAAGTAATGAAAATTTTCTATTATTTTTATTACTACTATTGCTATTATTATTATTGTTATTATTTTATCATTGTTACAGGATTGCATTGGAGTTATTGATGACATCATTTTCCAGCAATAATGTCTGGACATGATACTAATAGCTATCATAATCGTCATGGAATGATTTCTCAAAATGTTTTGACAGCTTGTAACTTTGATTTAGAATTCATATATGTGCTCAGTGGGAGGGAGGGATATGCTCATGATTCAAATGTTTTGATAGATGTTTTATCAAGAAATAACGGGCTTAAAGTTCCACAAGGCATATATATTTTGTTCTATATGTTACTTACTTATGTTATTTTATTTTATTTTTGTAATTTTTTAAAATTGCTTATGTTATTTATATTTGGTCTGGTTTTATAGGTAAATATTTTTTAGTGGATGGTGGATATCTAAATTGGCATTAATTTTTGGCTCCATTTTGAGGTGTGTGATATCATCTCCAGGAATTCACTGGCCAAGGTCGTCACCCAGAAATGAAAAGGAATTGTTCAATCTTCGTCATGCCTCCTTGAGAAATGTCATCGAGAGGGTATTTGGAATATTTAAATCATGATTTAAAATATTCAAAACAGCTCCTCCATTTACATATACTACACAAGTTGAGCTTATTTTGGCTTGTGTCGGATTACATAATTTTCTTCGCAAGAACTGTCGTTCTGATGAATTTCTAATTGAACCAGATAATGAAGTTTCATCATCCTTGCCAGAACAAGTTCATGGTGTCGATTGTTTTGATCAATTATTTGATACTCAAGAACAACAATGAGCAAATATCAATGCATAGAGAGATACAATAGCGAATCGAATATAGGGCGATGTTTATCATATTGGTAATAACGAAACTTAAAATTTTTCTTTCTCATAATTTCACAAGTTTCCATGAAAAACGATTATAAATGTCTGTAAAAGTCTTGTAAAAAATTCTATAAAACTCTATAGAATTCTTTTCACAACTATACGAGATTCTATACAAATCAATAAAAATCTATCAACTCCACAAAAGTCTATCATTAAAAAAAAGTCAATGATAGTCATGCAATCTTTTGATTGAATACATCTCCTCAAATTTTTTTTTGAAATGGGACGTACAACTAAGTGATGTTGGGCTTCTGGGTCGCTCATCGTGAGTATTTTCTTATTTAATCTGGTAGTCGATGAAAAACTTTCGTGGGATTGAATCGACCGTCCCAAATTCAAATATGGTTAATTATTTTTTTTTCATTGAGAATCTTGACCGATGGGTGCTTCGGCAAAGGGTAAAACAAGGGATTGTACAGTTCTATTGTATGTTTGGATCTAAACCCGATAAGGCCAAAAGTGAGAATGGACTTTTAATTTGAGCCCATTTTATCCGGATTCAAAATTATTGCTTTCTATTCTACACTCTGAATTAGTTAATTCGAATCCATTTTATTTTGCTGTTTTTCAAATTATTTCAAAAATCTAAACAATTTTTCAAAGATATTAAAATAATTTTTTTTTTATTTTACATTTTTAGCATCAATAATCTCAGTCAATTGATTAGGTAAAAAGTCTCATGGTCGAATAACATTCTCTCATATCTTCTTTTCTTATTCTCTTATTATTTCTGAAATTAAAACTCTCAATAATTCCCAGATATTTTATTTTCTTAAAAAAATATATTTTCAATATTTGTCTGTAATTAATTGGCCACACAAAAGCCCAAATAGTCTGATGATCCAATTAATGATCAACTAATCACAACTCTAATTAACTTTTATGTACATCAAGTACATAACCAAAAGCTAAGATTAATTTATAAATTAGTACATTTTTATTTTAAAATTTAATTTAATTATATAAAATTAAATTGATTGGTACGTAAAATTTATTTACTAAAAAAAAAGAATTATTCGTAAGTTTTAGTAACATAAAAGCTAAAACATCACACCCCTATAATTCATTTTTTAAATTAATTATAACAAATGGATATGAAAACTTTCATATCTATATTTAAAATCAATAAATAAATGAAAATTGTACAATCTCCTCTACAAGACCTTTTTTATAGTTTATCTAGTTTGGCAATTATACTTCTAATGATAAATAGACCATATTTGTAATCATCATTAGTAGATTTATTAAAGAAAAAAAAACTTATATTCTCTTCTAATGTACAATATTTGTACCCCCATTGAATGATATAATTTAAATTCATGAAATTTTGTTAACTTAAAAGGAAAGAACAACCAGATGTACTGGATTGGGAAAAGAAAAAGAAAAATTCTTGGAAAAAGCTAAAAAAAAAAAGATTCTAAATACACAAAGAATGCTTTACATCAAGTACTATCAAAATACAGTGCTTTGCATGACAACAACATTATCATGTGTACTTTTTAAGACTTGATTCCATCCTTCAAACACAAGAACCCTCATTTGCTTTCCTAATTAATTGATAATTAATTAATTATTCTTTACAAAATACCAACTCATTCAAGAAAAACTCAAAGCTCATTAATGTTGGAAATTAAGAACAATTAGTTAAATAATCAAAGGGCTACACATAGATTATATAGCTTTTAATTATATTACTAGTTGGAAAACTAATGATGGCATGTTGGTCAAAGAATCTTTTGCTCCTTCCTAGTCAATATGAGCATCCAAGGGGTAGCTTTCTTAGTTGGTGTTAGCAAGTGGTTTTTTCACTCATAGAAGTTATGAAAGTTGCCTCGCATGATTTGTGATTTCACTCTTTCTCTACGAGTTGATGGTGTTATATTTTAGTCGATAAGTAAATGTGTTAATTGAAGTTGAACCACCCAAATTGTCCCCGGCCCTTTTGTATATATGAGAAGAATTGATGTTTTGAGAGGTAATTGAGTGAATTAAATGGTTTTACTAAAATAGCATTGAGTAAAAATTGTGTTTTTTTCACATGATCATTTATTTTTTCAACTTTTATTTTATGAATTATCTATATCATAGGTAATAGATTGAACTCCACTCCACATTCACTAGGTTTTCTTTCGACTAAATAGCCTTCCTCATCATTGTGTAGCCCTAAACTTTGGTTAAAATTGAAAAATAAAGCAACAAAGGCATCAAAAAGTTGTCATTTCTATGATAGTGTGAGACTACATGAAGCTCCATTGACCGTGTGTTGGTAAAATATCATGGAACAAAGATGTGCACAAAAGTCTAATCATTTAACATGCCAATCATGTCATTACTTAATATGCCCAATAATTACCCTTTCCCCCTAAAAAATTATTAGAATACAAAGTGTACTCACACACTCTAATCAACTAATGTAACCCTATCCTAAAGGCCGACAAGGAATCACATTACTTCATCTCTTCATCTAAGGGCATCTCTTCGTCTAAGGGCATGTAGCCTTTGTATAAAGATGATATTCCCAACTTAGAGAGGTATTATTGCAATCTTCTTCTTCTTCTTCTTCTATATTAACTTTTTCATTTCCTTGTAAGTTTTTATTAATTGTCGGCATAAATTTACTTGAGAATAGGTCATGAGTGAACATGCTAGGGCTCTTTTAGAGATCTAGTCCAAGAACAATCAATCAATCTAAAAAGATAAATTTTAATTGAGAGAAATAGTAGTAGTTAAAAATAATTTTGATGCAATGTTAAATTTTATTAAACTAATTTATATTAAATATGTATTTTTTTATTTGGGCCATTTATGTAAGAGCATTTACTATAATACAAAATTTTGTTTTCTTTGTGCATTTCATGAACATGTAAATATTCATTTGTAGCTTGTGTGTATGATCTTGGACATAATTAACTTTGTTCTTGAACTTCAATTATTCATCTTTTTTTCTTCTTCCCTTTATCAAAAATAGTACAATTTTTAATTTATTTGAAATTTTAGTGAACAATCTTTTCAAAAGAAAAAAAAAAAATGCAATCTCTTACTCTTTTGACCAACAAGAACCTTTTACGTTTCCTTTCTTATCACTCTCTAATTTTACATCATCAAAGCATCTTTGTCAAGTTTTGCTTATAATTCATTTTCTGGTTGTCTTCAAGATTACATATTATTTTATTATTATTATTATTAAATAAAAATCCAATTAAAAATTTTAAAATGAAAACAAATTTACTCCTTCAAAATAATCAGCCACTTGGATTAATTTATACCTCCCTTATTATAAATAGAAATAAAGTAATTTGTTTGAAATGTGTAATCCCTCAAAGATCAATTAAATAATTACTTTTTAAGTTAAGCAAATAATACTAATGCTTTTGTCAATTATCTTTGACATTAAGTAATATAAATTTCAAATATTGATATTATATTAGTTACATGATAAAATTATCTCCTATATGATAATATAGTTTTTTATTTTAAAAAATGAAGGATAAATTATTATTTAGTAAACAAAGCATATAACATTATATTTACGTTAGATCATACCCAAATCATTTACTTACATGTTTTACAAAATATTTTCCCATTGAAATTTGCAATGTGTAATGTAATCACAAAATTGAGATGTATATGCATTAGTAGTCTACAAATTGCATGATGGTGGAGTATTTTGGTACAACAAAATGTTCAACTGAATTAAATATTTCAAAATAAAATCAAATAATGTCATTATGTGAGCCTTTATTGGGCAGGGAAATTATTCCAAAACTGAAAAAAAATATATATATAAATTGTCCTCTTCATCTTATTTCTTTGAAAAAAAACACACTCCATTGTCCTTCTCAATAGATTAATAGTCTTTTGATGCACCAATACTTTCAGTGTCATGGTGAAAAATTTTAAGAGTTATTATCTATCAATTAGATTAGTTGAGTCCCCAAACAATGGTACAGTGGTAGGACGTCTTCTTAGTTTTTACAGATTACTAGATTCGACGAACTAACGGATGAATTTACTTCCATGAGACATGTCCAATCATCCTCTAGATTAATCGACGTAAACTGGATATCTGATATCAACTAAAAAAAACTAGATTGATTAAGTAATTTATTAGCATGACACTACCTAAGAGAGCGATGACAAGAATCTAAGACCTTGAGAACCCTTTAATTAAATAACGTAGTTAATAATAGTTAATTAAAAATATATATAATAATAGAAAGCAAAATTTATTATGAAATCTATAAATTATTTTAATTATATATATTTTTTTTTTGATATTTCTTATAAAAATTTAGAAGGATGGTTGTCTCAAGAATATATTGACAAGAATGAGGCATTAAGCATAAAGTTATGTATATATATATATTGTTCTTCTTAGTATGCTTTGATAAAGGTAAGGGAATCATTGTGATCACTTAAAGTAAAAAATTATAAATCAACATGATTATTGAAGGTAGATTTTTTTGTTAAGATAGTATACTCAACTTAGTTGCAAATTTATAAAAGATAGATTTTAAATTTTGTATAGTTCCAAATTCATAAAAGTATAGACAAGGCCGGTCCTACATTTTGAAGGTTCGGTGAAAAAAATAGACCATTTGTATTTATATAAAAAAATAATAATAAAATTGATATTATAAAAATAATTTTATTAACAAAATAAAGATTTTATCATAATACAATATAAAAATCAAATAAACTAATTAAGTAATCTAAAATTATTTTTCATTTAATTATACATCAAAGTAAATCAATATGGATTAAATAAGAAAACTCTATCTAAATTGAAACTTCGAAAGGTCTAAGTATGTGTGTAGTATCATTGGAGATCGATGGTAGCGCAATAATGTAACGACGACGATATTGAAAATCATAGCATAGGAACTAGGAAGGTGGTTGTCGGTGGCTATCAAAGTGGACGAAAGCAAAGAGTTTGAATATGAGACAGAGAATAAAAGTGAATTTAAAATTTAGAAAAAATAAAAAAAAAAACAAAGGAAAAAAATTTACGATCAAGCTCCCTCCTATGAGTATTTCTCTTTTTTATTATTAACATTTTAAAAAAAAACTACAATAATTTTAGATTTTATAATTAGATTTTTTAATTAATATATTTTTATTGATATCCTGAGTATACAAATATTGTGGCAAATATTTAATTATGCCACAACTGAGTATACAAATATTACTTGTAAAAATTAAATTTGAGTTATTGATCACCATGGTAAAGAATAGATTTTATCCTGATGGCCAATTTTGATGGGCTCGATTGGTCGTTCTCAAAATTAATCAGGATAAACTTAATACTAACTATAAAAATAAATAAATAAATAACCAACATTATTACTGGGAGAAAAAACTGTGAAGAAAGCACTGCTCAAGAACAGTGAGAAATTAAGCAGAGGACAAAGCAACTGATGGTCCTCTTGTCGTTTAATTTAAGATTAATCTCAGCGGGAAATCTACTAAACAATCAACTGCTATTCCAACTACTGCTTCCGCTGTTCGATGATCTCATCGCTTCCCGTTAATTAGGAGAGAATGTTCATGGCGAAAACGTCGTCGTCGGCGAAACTCACGAAGACGTCGCCGTCGTAGTACAGCTCCTCCTCGTCGTCCGTCGCCAGCGCCGCCCGCATCTGGCTCCACCACTCGCCGCCGGCATTGCCGCCGCCGTCGCAAACTTCGAAGCTCTGGTTTACGCCAGAGCTAATGTAGCTGTTGGCCCCCGCCGCCGCCATCTCCGCCTCCATCTCCGCCTCCGTCTCGCCGTTCCTGGCGAAGCGGCCCCGCACGCGCGGCCGGCTGTCGGCGAGCGTCTTCCGGCACGCGTACTGGATTCGTGCCGAATGGATACGATTTAGAATTAAAGAGGGGAACGAGATCGATCGAAGAGGAATTTTTATGTACGTACGGTGATCTTCTTGTGGAAATTCCTTTGGTTGCGCTTGCTCCGATACCGCTCGATCCTTTCCTTCCTCTCCTCGGCACTGTATCTTCCGACTCTCCCCGGAGCGCCGCCGCCTTCTTGGCCGTAGTTCTCCACCGAACCGTGCGTCCTCTGCCATCGAAATTCACGGACCAATATCGGAACTTGATCGTAGGAAACAATCCAAAATTGAATTTTTAGCAGGAAAGGTGAGGACTTTCTGACCTGGATGTCGCCGGTGCTCAGCACCCGCCTCACGGGGGCGGCGTGGAAGTCGAGGTAGTCGCCGGAGGATGACGGCGGGGAGGAGTAGGAAGGCGGCGGCGGCGGGTAGTGGTGGATGGGTGGATCCGGAGCGTAGTGGTGGAGGGGAAGTGACTGTGAGCTACTGCTGCGGTGGAGGTCGTAGTACTCAGCCGGTGGGAAAGAGGAGGGGAAGGGGAGGAGTCCGCCATTGGCCTCGTGGTAGAGCTCTGGAGGCGCGCCCGGCGAGCTGAAGGGGTGGTGGACGCTGCCGTCGGGGTCGTAGGAGGATGAGGAGAAGGAAAGGAACATGGCGGAGTTTGGCGGTGGTGGTGCTCGAGGAGTTGAGCCGTGGGTGGTGAGGGAGGAGGAGCTCGGCTTCGGCTTTTAATGGAGGTCGAAGGGAGCGGTGTTGTCAGGGGCCCACTCGACCTTGTCAAAGGAGAATGGTGAGTTGACCAGGGTGGGCCCGCACAAGCAGTTGAGTCGGCTGGGGCCCTGTCGGCCTACTGCGAGTGCTCACCCTGCCTCTGTTTTAGACACCTAGACTACTTGCTCATGCATCCACCCACTTGAGCTCGATCAGATTCAAAAGTCAACTCAAAATTTTGACCAGGAGTTGACTTTTGAATATAGTTCCGTCTCTAAATCTAAATTAGAATATAGAAAAATTATTATTTATTGTATTTAAAATAATAAATATAATAATAATAATAATAATTTTAAAAAATAATCAGTTGAAGATGCGGATCGAATACTTACGTGATAAGATCTATATCTCAAATGTCGTAGTTAGATTTGATTCCTAGATCATAAAATATATTGAGTCATTTTCCAATTAATCTCTTTCACCGCAATAGATTCTGTGAAGATAACACACATAAGGTAGGGGAAAAGAAAGGGTTGTTGTTACCTAACAATTACTAATTATGCATCTGCACTAGGAATGTATATACGTGAGAATTTATTCTGATTCATAATATATACTTTTTCCTCTGATATATATCCTAAATTTAATTTGGAAAATTATCACTAATAAATCTACTTCAAGAAATGTGATCTAGAATTCATTAATCAAAGTCTCCTGAAAGTTGGGAGAAGTTTCAGACACCCAAAATTACGAAAATATTGAAAGATTTTGTTGTTTGTTTTTGCCAAATCATATAAACTGTTCCCAAACGCAATCTAACAAATCTTTGGCAGAATCCGAAAATTAATGAACCATTTCAAGAATCTAGCCTACACGAAGGTTCTAAGCGTAGGCTTTAGAAGAGGAGGAAAAAAACAAAACAAAAGAAGTGTGTGCTGTGGCAGAAGAAGAGAGGAAGCTCTTTATTAACTCACTCAGAGTTCTGCAAAAGGGAAAAGGGTTTTCGGTCCTTTGATGCCTTGTCATGAATTTGGAATCATGAACAATTATAATCTATTGTTGCAAGAGCATTACATTTGTTGAAACATGGATTAATTAGCTATATGATCTGATAGACTAACTGTGAATGACTTGAGCAGTGCCAAACTAAACCTCACACAAGCAAGTTACTATCGAAAGACACTGCAGAAAGATCTAACCCCTCAACCAATGAACAAAAGCACGATCCCACATCGACAGTGGACGTAGCTCGATCGACACCAAAAATTGCTCCCTTATCAGAAAGGTCAACTCCCCAACGCAGTCTTGATAAGACAAGACTGCTTTAGTCAACTCACCCGACGACTCAACGAGGGTGCAAAAATTCCCACATGATCTTCACTCACCCCACAGATTTCCTTACCTATCGAGAAACATCCCCACAGTGGGGGCCAATCCTTCACCTGTTGCCCTCCCCTGCACTACAATAATAAACAACTTTTGATCAAACAAGTATTGCACTAGCATCCTCCACTAAGAATCGAACCAAGTCATTTAGAACATGGACAACACTATTCAGCAGCTCCTAGATTAGGTGTTTTTTTTTAAGAGAGGAAGGCTGGTAATACTGTTGTGATAGGTGCAGTGAAGTATATATATATCCCACTGTTGGCTTTACCATCCCTACTGTTGATTAGCCACTAGAAAGTGTTCGATAAACGAAGACAATGACTCATAATCAACTCCTGGCAAGGTAGCTAGCTATAAACCAAAGATCATAAGAACAAAAAGTTGGAAGTCTCAGAGAACATGCATGCCACCTTTTGACTCTAGAGCACTAATAGATATATAGTCCAGTTTAGTGGCCTCCAATGATGGGGGATTCCTACTTTGCGAGAAAGTGATCATGGGTTCTGCTGTTCCATTCCCCTATTCGACACCATAACTAATGGCCCGTGAACACAGAGGATCACCTACATTTTTCACACTTGGTAATCACAACTTCATACTTGTTATTCTACAACAAATAACAGGAGATGACGTAGACCCACATGAAGACAATGTAGTGCAGATTATTCGGTCACACCAGTACTGGGCCACTTAATTTAAAGCAGTGTGTGTATACTAAGATATAACGCACCCCAGGCATATTGCTCCCTGGCTTTATAGCACGTCAGAGGCACTCAAGTCGCATTTGACTAAGTTTATATGGACCTATTTTGCATTTCATATGAAGAGAGAAGAGCCTCATGTAACAAAAGACACTGATTAATTAGCACCAACTTTAACCCTGCTAGCTTATGAGTCCACGAGAGGTTAATCATGTCACCTACATACGGTACCATATATATCAAACAACCTAACCACTCTAGAGATGGCAATGCTGCTGCAATCATCGATCTATTAAGAATCATTAGAATCCAGGTCAATCGAAACGCGATCAATCGCCATATATTCCATGCATGATACGCAAGGACCACAACAGTGGTCATAGCCAACCCAACATGATAAAATCCATGCGCACCCAGGGATATCGCAGCTGCTTGCAGATATCTGGAATCATTGTAACTCACCGAGTGATATTGAAGCTCCAGAATTAATGCATAACATGTGCATCGTTTAGTGACGCCGGGAGAGAAACCACCGTTCTCTCTAGGTTTTTCTTTATAGCACATCAGAGCCAGGAAGAAATATGGCAGCTGTATCAGTACTGTGACAACTTGTAATATGCATAGGCCAGGACAACAGTAATATTAGATTTGCAAAAAACAATAGAAAGGTAAGTTTCTTATCTCTGACATGCGTGGGGATTTGCATGTTGTTCTTGTTTGCTTAACAAGCTGATGAAGAAGCTGGCCCATCTGAAAAAATGTTATCGACCTAATTTTATGATTTAAACCACAAACAGGTTCAGTTATAGAATAAAATCAAGATTTGAAATGAAAGTGCGCCAAAGTTTTCATCGACCTAATTTTATGATTTAACATTATTTGAGGAGATATTTTTGTGGGTAACAAAGGCTGATTGAAATTTCAGGTCAGTGTGGAAGAAATATCATGACTGTTCAGTATTTTAAGCCAGAAAATCTGCTAAATCCTGCACGCTTACATGAGAATAATAACAATCCCCTCCACATGAAAGCTTATTGATGACAGCTATAAAGTCTGACCACACAAAAAAAAAATGATGCAGAACAGTAAGTTTTTTTTTTTTTGTTGCTAGAAATAGATAAGAAATTGGCTCATTAGATATAATTAAAGAATCATCTTTCCTTACAAATGTTTCTAGTTCTTTTGGGATTGTACCCGTTATTCCTGACAAACATAGGTTTAAATAAGCCCTTAAAAGGCAAATGATAAGTTGGATAGAATGATCGCTGTTTTCGTTTCCTTTTTCCTGCAAAAAAAATTGAATTATGAATGACAAAGTTGCAATATCTTGATGATTTTGAACTAAATAAATGTACAAGAGATTTACAAGGCCAATTAATACCATAAGAGTAAAATTTATAATAGCATGCAAACAAAACATGATGTAAAATATTGTTCTACCACCTAAAGGAAACAATTTCGTGGATTATTCTTATTACTATTTGTAGTTTTCTTAATCACAAAATAAAATTTATAAAATACAAAGCTAATAATGAAAAAATAAACTAGATAAGCAAAGTGTTACAAGTTGATAATAAACATATACATTACACATTGATTCAAAATTACAGTAGCATGCTTGATACATAATTTCAATAATATCATTAGCTGAAATGCTACTAAATTTGCTAGGCCGACTACAGAGAAAATATAATTTAAGTTGAAAAAATAATGAGGAAACAATTTTGAAAACCTTTACTAGAACCAAGCTGGCTTTGGTTAATCATGTGTTTGGTATTCTACAACACATTTAATCCTAATCCAATAAATGCAACTTCCACAAATTCCACGATGATGTAGTCAACTTTTGAGAATATTCTGTTTTCTCTGACAACATTAAAATCTAAAATCTACTCTAATAGAAAACCAGATAAAATAATCACACACAAAATTTGATTACTGTGGTTCACATTGACAAAACCAAATCTTGGTTTTTACACATTTAGCAGCATAAACATGAGAGAATCATATTGAGTACAGTACAAGAAAAAACAGGTTGGATATAGTTGTAGGTTTTAAGTACCTGATTTATCTTTTGACTTTTGTGTCTCTTCTTTGGCCATGATGTTACTTTTCACTTCTGGATCATCAATTGTATATAAAACATCATCATGTTCTTTGGTCTCATTAAAAGAACCTTTTTGCAGAAAACTGTCTACAAATGAGATTGAGCCATCAACTTGGTTACACAGTAAAGGTCTTCCAGGACTCCTACATGTTGGGCTCGTATCTATCAGATCATTTTCTTTCAGCTCGGGTACAAAAATAGTTGATATATCCTTCATTACAGGCTGACAATCCTTCACATCAGCAAGTAGAGTTCTCATGCAGCCTATGGCATCTGGGAAGATGAGAACTTCTTCACAGGCAGCATTATCTATACCTAAACTTGCAAGAGATATTGCCATATGGTTCGTTGATGAATTATCTTGTGTGACATCATTGGCAACAACACAAGGTTCAGGTGTTGCCATATGATTCTTCAATGAACCATTATCTTCTGTGACACCATCAGCACCAGCACAAAGTTCAGGTGTTGCCATATGATTCTTCAATGAACCATTATCTTGTATGACATCAGCAGCAACAGCACAAAATTCAGGTGTTGCCATATGATTCCTCAATGAATCATCATCTTGTGTGACATCATCAGCAATAGCACAAGGTTCACAGGGGGTAACAGGTGATGCAGGATTCATAGGCGATGACAACTTTTTGGTTTTGTCACCAAGCAAAAATGATGGTTCAGTTGATAATGGGAAATCAATCGAATTTGAACCAAAAGATTGTTTTCTGATAAAAGTAGGAAATTTTGTAATGTCATCCAATGATAACAAATCACCTTTATCACTGGAGATGGGATCCCATTTATTCCATTTATCAAGCGAAAAACTTTTTGGGTTGAATTGTCCATCAGGTATGACTCTTTCAAGTCTGATAGTTTCCTTATAGAACTGTTTCTTCCTAATGGCATTAGCTAGCAGTGACCTGTCAATAAAACAAACATAAAATTACAAACAACGCAGAACAAGCACATAAGATGAGTGAGAACTCCAATAGTTCAGAAACACGATTGATAAACCTGCAATTTTGAGAAATAGTATATTTGGCGTGCTCAGCTGACAGACCAAGCAAAAATACTGCTAAGTTTGCAACATCAAGTGGCCCTCTCACATCATTCACAGTTGAAGCGGCACTTGATATGAGGAGATTCTTCCCTCGACTCCAGTCAGACAGTAGCTACAAAACCAAGATGGACACATTATGGTTCAAATAATGTAATAAAATACGAGCAAATAAATACAGAAGATTTGCATAGCATTCTAAAAAAAAAAAAATACAAGCATATATTCTACAGTATCATATTATTATATTGAATATTAAACAACAACAGAAAACAATTCCGAATGTATAAAGCCATAAATATATCAACCCCAATGTCTAGTAAACTTTAGTGTTATGCATTAAAGTCATTACAAATACAACCCAATAATTTGATTGGAAGTAAACAAATATCAATCCATGAGATTCCATACATATTGAGAAATTTCATATCACGACATCATACCATAACCAAATAGGGTTATATGTGTTTCTACAAATAGTCAATGGAGGTGCAATGTCTAACTCAAATTGCTAGGTCAACATGCGTATAGAGGATAATGAAGAGTATGAATATCAGGATAAATTAAGAGAACTGAGTATGAAATAAATATCAGGTTAAATGAAGAGTATGAATATCAGAGATTTGTCAACCAAGTTTTCATTGACCTCATATTGTAGAATAATAGATCAACAAAGTCTGAAACTTTTAGTTTTGAAATTTGCACCATTGTTTTGTAATTTTATTTCGAGTTGGTCAGCACACGCAACACATCTCATTCCATTTGCTGACCCACGCACAAAACTCTCCATGACAATTGATGCGGTGATAAAGGAGACCCGCTAAGTCTGGGTGAAAGGAGGAAGATAGCAATCCACGTGAAGGTCAAAGTCAAGTAGGTCAACGTTAGAGAACTGACGGGCCCACCAAAGGGCGACCGAACGGAGCCCTACATCAAGGGTCGACCGGCATATGTTGCCCGACTGGCAAAGAGGTGGGCCAAGCGAAGCGCCCGTGCATCATGGAACAAAGGAGCTTGGAGATGACCGAAACGTTATTCCGGTCGGGTAAGAGCGTACTAGCGAAACTCGTCGCCGTATGGAAGAGCAGCCGAGTCTTTCCGAGCGAAGGAATACTTGGCCGATCAGAGGAGTACTTAGCCGAGTGGCTATCCTGCTCGGTCGATCAGCGAGAACGTTGACGTGTCTTTGGATATACTTTTGGGAGATGATGCTGCCGACACGATGCATGGTCAACAAGCGGATCGTATGACAGACAAATCAGAGGCCATGCCCACGACCAATTGGAGAACGTGTCCATGACCACGTGTCCAGGACCAATTGGGGAACGTGTTCACAACCAATGAGAGAACGTGCCCATGCCTCAAAAAATGCGCGCATCACCCACCAGGGCATTATATAAAGGGAGTCCGTACACCGGCACAAGTACGCATTATTCACTATTTTACGCTTGTTCTACTGTTGTTCCACCTTCTTCTTCGTGCTAGTGAATGACTTGAGCGTCGGATAACCAACGCCAGGACCCCTTTCTTGGCTCGACACTAATGTTTCTTGTGTTTGCAGATCGGAGCATGATCTACATCCAATCAATGCAGTAGCCACATCCCCAGCTTTCCGTCTCCACGATTTTCGGACAGGATCAATGATGAAACACAACTGCAATGATGTGAGCCTTCACACAACAACGAAAGGTTTCACTTGAGGATTCCCATGAGGCTTTCATGGGGTTTGTCATGATTGTGATGTGGTGGCATGCTTCCATGAGGCAACACAACAAGAGTTAGGCTTCCTCCTCAACCTAGGATTGGTTGTCAGCATCAACACCCGGCATGGTCAACATGTCTATGGAACAAAGATCCCAGCTCAGGAAGAGATTTTAATCCTTGATTTACACTACACTGTGATTAACTATTGTCCCATTTTTTACTATTACTAAAGTAATATTAGACATATAAATATTCCGCCTATTTTAGTTAATTTGAGTCTTTATTTCAATCTAAAATGTTTTTAGATGGATATACATGATTATTGCCATTAAATACAAAGAACAATAAGGGGTAAAGAAAATATACAGGAGGCAATTTAAACTAGATTTACTCTAGCCTTGGCTGCACATAAACATATCACTGAAGTAATAAAAAAAATGCAGATGTTATGTGATTGAGTCATTGCATAATCCATATGTGACAAAACATACATATACAATCTATATTAAGAAATTTATTTAACATTAGTCGTGAGTATATTAAATAAAATTTAAATGATTATTTAGAATATAGAATGCAATCAGAATAGCAATCCATCAGAAAAAAGGTTATATCTACTGTCTGATGAATGAAAGAAGAAAAATACAATGTGCACACACGCATGGGAAAATGTCATGTGAGCATGTAATAAAATATAAGTTATCCGACAAGGAAGCAAAGAAGATTTACTACACCTTTGCATCTGAAAGGATCTTTCTTCTGACATGAGAATCAGCTATAAGATGAGAATACGTAATTTCAAAATATAGTCCACGCTGCAAATGAAAAAATATGAGAGTTATCAGAATTGAATCTGGCCAAAACTTTGAATCATTTCAAGCTCAGATAAGTAATGCTGATGCACTTACAGCACCTGAATAGCAAGCTTAATAGATGGAATCTTCAAACGAAAAGGTAGCTTTTGGGAGAAGTCCAATGCGATTATATCAACCTATTATAGTAATCAGGTAAAAAGGTAACCAACAACAACTTCACTGCATTATTTATTAGATTCCAATGTAAAAGGTAAATATAAAAAGTCACAAACACACAAAAATTATGAATTGGATTAAAAGAAGAAAAAAAGGCTTTGTCAAGTTAAGAAAAAAAAAGGTATTTATTTAGATCTAAAGTTGCAGCAAATAATTCTTCATGTTAAAAGCTATTGTTGATCATAAATAACGCTCTAACTTATGTGCATGATGTTCCTTGAATTATGCAAAGAGAGATCCAACCTGGTGTATCCTTTATAGATAAAGTGATTGCTTGTCCTCTAATGTACATTATGTGGATTCATTCATAATGGGCATTCCAATGGTGGCAACCAAATCACCTTAATGGGTGATCACCTAAAGAATGTTAAGAGTACATGAAAAGCACTTTGTGCATGGATTTCTCACCGAAAACAACTTTTGTAGCTCATTCCTATGAGGGAAAGGAATAATTTTTTTCTTCTAAAAGACAATGTGACATTATCAATAAGATGCTACTTTACATGCATGGACAACTTTTGTAGCTCATTCCTATGAGGGAAAGGATTTTTTTTTTCTTCTAAAAGACAATGTGATATTATCAATAAGAAGCAACTTTACATGCATGTTTTATAGTGGCTCTCCTATATGGAGATATCCATGCAAGACTGCAGCTTGGAGCTAGATCCTCTTACAAAAAGTCACTAAAAAACAAGGTAACTAAGCTCGACCATTTATCATCCCAATTGCATCCCTGTTTCAAATCTAGAGTGCACTCTAGGTAAGATTAAAAGGTAGCAAAGTCTAAGATCTGGTTCACTCTCCACTTGCCAATGAAAACTTACGCATAAAAAGGTTTTAACTTTAAAAAACACCTAAGTAACCACGTAGTATATCAATTCTAAGATGCAAACCCAGTTTAATTCTTTTTTATTTTTATTTTATAGAACATGAGTGTTACAGGAATTGTTGGAGAGAAGGAAACCTTAAAAAACGCCTATTTAATCTTTAGTCTCCCTTTGTAACTTTTAATTTTAACCCACTATTTCTCTTATTCCTTTGGCGTTCATGATCATGTGATTTTGGGCCTTTTATTGGGCTTTAACAAAATAACAAATGTGTAGTGTCACACTGAATCTAGTTCAACCATAGCCACAGGTGCAAATAAAGGATTGTTTTATATTAGGCTTCGTTATTTCCTTACTTTCCAATTTTCTTGCCTCATTTAAATGAATAGAGCATACACTAACTGCTTTCACTTATCCAAATTTATCCTAATGTTGTAATGATGGCTTACTACTAGACACTAGTTCATTTACATCTGTAAATATAGGACTAAGCCACAGATAAGGAGACTTGGTGTGCTTATTCAAGCCCTGCCAACATTATCCTAACTCAATAGGATCTTTTCTTAATCTTATCTTTCATTGTTGAATCCTAGCTTTTTGGCTCAACTATAATCTGGACCACACATCCATTTTAAGAGGGATACACCACTCTATTTGCATTGTCAATAAATCCTCTTTGTTCTTCTATTTTTCTGCAACCAAATTTCCTACTCCAGTGATTTTAGGATTGCAACATGGCTCTCTGATCAATGCCACAGGGAGGCTAACCTAAGCCTGCAGAAAGTTCAGATTTCTCAGCTTAACAACAGAAACAGCTCCACATATGTCTGGGATCTTCTCTCCTCAATTATGAAACACTGAATCTGATATAAAATCTGACAAACTATTCATCTTCCACAACTTCTCATGCTTCTCGATGGAAACAGGAGGGCTTCAAGTCTTCTTATGTCTTCACACATAAAGGAAAGGCATAGGCAGGGTTTTTGTGAGTCATGAGTTTCACGTGACGGTCAGCAGGCCAAATAAAAGATTATGCTCATGTCGACCAAGATAGAAGGATTTTTTTGTTAGTACAAATAAGGTGGTTGACCTCTCATACTGCGGAGGAGTAATCCCCAGCATAGTTGAAAAAAAAAAAAAATATATTTGAATATGAAGGACTAATTAAGATGAGATCCAGCAAAACTCTGCTATTGATAGCTTATTCATCAACTCTAATTGTAAGCCATCATTGAGAAAAATTCAAATATGTTAAACACGTAAACTATACTAATCTATTTAAATAAATAATTTGAAGAACACATCCGTGACCCTACAGTTTGGTCGGATAAAAATGAACTCTAACTACTGACAGAAATGAATTTTTATGAAATTATAATTATAGTTTCTAAGGAATTGAAATTCCCATTCCTACTTTTTTCAATCAAACAAGGATGTTCATGGAAATCACAGAATGCAATTGTATCCACGTAAGCTAATAAATAGGGACGTACTAGAGCTCACCATAGATGACTCGCAAGCCTTGTCAAAAGCTTCCTGATCCAGAGGACGGACAGCGACTAGGTCGTAGGTCCTCAGAAGCGCGTTTCCATTGAGGGATACGACGGCAGCAGCTCCTGCAACCAAGATGGTCAAGCGCGTGTACTGGCGGAAGGTGGAGGATCGAGGAGCGCCGAGGAGGTCGCGGTGGAAAGCAGCCGAGGAGGCGAGGACGGGAGCGGCCTTGAGCAGAGAGTCCAGAGAGAAAGGGCTGATGTTGCATTGGAGAGCATCGGAAAGCACGCCTCGGAAGGGGCGGTCATAGGCGACGGCGACGTAGCCGAGCTCCATGGCCCTCACCACTGCCTTCAGCCGCGCGTCCTTACGGGCCTTGTTCTCTGACGGGGAACCGCCGCCGTCCTCGAGATAAGGTATGCTGAGATCAAAGAAGAGAGCCATGGCGTAGGCCGTCCGAGAGAGAACGAGGGCGGGGACTGGGAGGCAGGCTACTGGGGAACGTCGGAGGGTGGTAGGGTTCTCTGAAGCAGGTTCAGGATTTAATACCATGGCCCAAACGGCCCATTGAGAAAAATTAAAGAAGGCATTTAACCAAAACGCTCCTTGGATTACCAATTTTACCAAAACGCGCCTATTAATGTTTTACCCCAGAAAAGATTTATTTCCATTTTTCTCTCAAAAATACTTCTAATTTAACTTAATATTATACACCTATTTAAAACACTGTCTAGCTATAGTAATTATTTCTTAGTCTATAAAAAATTCTTTTCGTGAATTATAAATAAAGTTACTAGGACAATTGTAGTCATAAATGTATCTCAAAGTCTAAGCCGGCAAGCTATAAATTAGATTGCTTAAAAATATTAATTAAAATTATTCATATATTTGAGATATACATATCCATTTTCCTTTGATAAAAATGTATTTTTTTTACTTAAAATATAGTTGCATATTAATTTATAAAATAGCTTTAATAATTTTGTAGCACTTTGGCATCAATTTATGCTACAACAAAATCAAGGTTTTCTAGAATAAGAATAAAAAAAATATTTTCAGTAAAAATTAATATTGAGATTTTTTTTTGGGAGGGGGGGGGTAAAATGAATCGTGGAAAGTATGTTCTGACTAGTGTCCGAAAATATAATGCATGTCACTATTTAGGCTTTATTAGGCTCTCTTTGAATGAGTTGAGGTAAGATTTATTAATAAAAGGAAAGTAGAAGAGTTTGGTTTATGTATTTTTTATTTTTATTTTTTGGAAAATAATTGTTTTTTAGAAAATAATGTTTAGTTTGTATTTTTTATATCTATTTTTCAGAAAAAGAAATATTATTTTTTAAAAAAAAATAGAGAATATCTAAAAATTACTTTTTAAGAAAAAGAAAAACGTATGTTTTCTGAAAAATAAAAAAAAAAAATACTCAAACCAAATGCTCTCTAAAGTATTTATGTTCCCTTTCTTTAAGAGGGAGAGAAGATTCTTTCTTTGATAGGAAAGAGAGGGGAATGAATCTTAAATATATAAAATTATAAAAATACTTTCACTTTTCTTCATGTTGGGGGAGGAGGAAGAGGAGAAGGAGATTAGGGTTATATGTCCTTATGCTCTTGAGTCCTATTCTTGGAGAGATGTGTCGTGAGGGTTGGTGTCCACGTCGTGGGGTGAAGTGGCTGGATACTGGGTAGTGACGATGCGCATTACGTGAGGAGTGACGGCGCAAAGACAAGATACCTAAATATATGAGTTAATTTAAGAATTAATATTTTGAAACTGGAATAAAATTAAAACAAAATATTTTTAAGTTTCTCTTCTCCTTCTTTATACTCCAAATCGGAGTATAAAACATTACCTCAATTCATAAGCATGAAAGGTTTTACTCTTCTCTCCCCTTACTCCACCTTAACTCATTCCATCCCAAATAAAAGTTAAATTTTTCTTCCATTTACTTACCCTTCCATCATCTTCTCCCAAACATACCCAAATATAATGTCAAACTTTAATTTAAACTTTTATTAATATAATAACTTTATTAAAATATATTATTAATATTTTAATGATGATATAATACAATTTTTTTAGCCAAACCATATGTATTCATTAAAGAGAGAACATCATTTATTTAAATACAATTTGACATAACCAATTAGGATAAGAATCTTCCCGCTATTCAAATGTCGAGGAATAAAGGAAAACTTTTCAGGTCAATAAGTGAGCAATACTATTAGCTAACATTCTCTGATTCTCATATGAGCAAGAGAGATAAAATTTCACATCAGATCCTTTAGTTCGCAATCCCTGATTCCTTCCGTAATTTGCACGTCAGATCACGGTCGAAATCTTGCCAAAATTAGTTGCAATCTCTCCTGGGTTCTTCTTCCCGCCTAGATTATAGTTTTGAGTTGAGCTAAGCGGTCGGAGACCGCTAACGGTGGGCTGGCCACCCCCACCTTAGCACCATATAGTTCGCCCACCGTCGACGGCTTTTAGCTACCTGGTTCGACCCAAAACTATAACCTAAGTAAAAAGGTGAACCCAGGGGAGATCGCAGCTAATTTTGGCTAAATTTCAGTCGTGAGTTGATGTGCAAATTGCGAAAGGGACCAGGAAGATATCAGAGATTGCGGACTAGAGGATCTGGATTCATAAAATTTGGGATAGTAAATAAAGATTTAATTTCCATAGTTATCGAGACCTAGCACTATCGAGACCTAGATCCCCTACAGGTTGTATTAATACTTGAACTGCTTGCAGAGAGTTCAAATTGATACAAACATTTTGAATACTCAAGTGAGCACATAAGTCCATTCCATAGTGAATCGCTGTCAACTTCGCATCCTTCATCGACCCCGGGTCCTAAATGGCTTCCGCCTTATCACTCAAAACTTATCCATGCGAATCTTGAACAATTGCTCTAACACGAAAAAGGTTCTTGACCTCATCATAGTCCGCATCCACATCCAGCAGAACCTAGTTAGGATTCGAAGGTTTTCAAACCCGTTTTGAGTTTATCTTCATCAAAGGGTATAATTCCTCTTCTGTCAAGTTAGACTCTCGAAATGCCTTTTGTTAGAGTATATACTAAAAGTTTAGCTTTCTTGTATAAACAATCATTTTGAAATAAAAATCACATTGATCAAATGTCTATATTTATGCTAAGTGTAGTTGTCCATTTAATTTATATTATAGATAACATGATGTAAGGAGATACACAGAAGATCATATTATCAGTTCCTTATAAATTATAAATAGTAACTCACAACCAAGATGAAATTGGACAAACCATTGGAGTGGTTGTAGTATAATTTGGTATTAGTTTATCTTCACTATAAATTACACTAATACACTTTGAGTGTATTGAGCATGATTATTTAAAGTTGTTCTTTTTATACTGACTGTTAAAAAAAACAAGACCTCTGTTATTATGGAAGTATGTACTCTTAATCATGATATAATAACAAGTACATATACTTAATATTTATTTCTTTAATTTATCAAAGGGTGCGATTTAGTTCGATAAATCAATAGGCCCGATAAGTTGAGAAATGATATTATTTATATGGTGTGTTATTGATTATAGAATGAAACTGTGGTCTAGTAATCTAGGTTGATAATGTTCCTTTGAGGAGCTCATAAGGATTGTCATGTAAACCCTGCAGGTGGACTTAGTCCGACATGACAATAAAATTGAGTGGTACTACTCTTGGAGCTAGATATTAATTAAGTGAGTTGTTAGTAACTCATTTAATTAGTGGGCATTCGATATCTTAAACACAAGGAGACTGACACACTCATGATAAAAATGAGCCCATATTGTAATATGAGATTGGTGCGGTAGTACAATAATAACTCTTTAGTGGAATGAGATATTATTGATGAACTTGAGTTGGGTGTTCGGGGCGAACACGGGAAGCTCAAGCTCATCGGAGACCAAAACCAATTCCTCCCCTCGGTCCCTATTGTAGCCTCTTATTTATAAAGTCTTATATCCACCCAAAAGCCTAGCTTCTTAAGACCCAAGTTAGGGTCGGCCAAGCCTTGCTTGGAGACCAAGCAAGGGGCCGCCCAAGCTAAGCTTGGAGCCCAAGCTAGGGTCGGCCAAGCCTTGCTTGGTGCCCAAGCAAGGGGCCCGCCACACACAAGAAGAAAAAGAAGTTTTATTTTTTGTAAAATCTTTTCTTTTATAGAGATCTATTAAAAGAATTTAAAAGGATGATTTTAATATAAAACTTTCCTTTTTAGATTGATCACAAAAGGAAATAAAAGGAGTTTTTATTTTGTTAAAAACTTTCCTTTTATGATGATTTTAAAAAAGAGTTTTAAATTTTAAAATTTTTCCTTTTATAACTTTCTACAAAGGAATAAAAGAGAGATTTGAAATCTTTCCTTATTTGTAGTTATCTATAATATGAAAGAAAGATTTTAATTTTTGGTATAAAACTTTCCTTTTTATAAACCATATTTTATTTTAAATCTTTTCTTTTATAGATATCCATAAAAGAAAAGAGAGAGATTTTAATTTATAAAATATTTCTTTTATAACTATCCACAAAAGGGATTTTAAAAGAGAGATTTTAATTTTGTTTAAAATCTTTCCTTGCTTGGAGCATAAGCTTGTAGCCGACCATGTCATGGGAGAAAAGCAAGTTTTATTTTTTGTTATAAAACTTTCCTTTTTTGACAAGACTAAGGAATATAAAAGAGAAGGAAGGGGTGCCTCACCTAAAAACATATCTTCTATTCCTCTCTATTCTTCCTTGGTGGCCGGCCCTTATTCTTTCTCTTCTCTCCTTTTGTTTTCCCTCTTGGTGGCCAGTGACATCTTGGTGTGGAGATCTCTTGGTGGCCGGTTGCTTAAAGGAGAAGAAGAAGAGAAGGAAGCTCTATTGTCTAGCATCCCTTGGAGGTTAGTTGGTGGCCGGATTTTGGAAGCCTTGGAAGAAGCTTGAGTGGATTTCATCTTGGAAGATCGTCACCCATACGACGTCTAAGAGAAGGAGAGGAATACAATAGAAGATCAAGAGGCCTATAAGTTACAAAAGGTATAACTAGTTATTAGTTTCCGCATCATGACTAGTTCATCTTTTGTATAAATCTTGAAAACCAAACACAAGAGGTTATCAGTTTTAGTTATCATTTTTGTTATCGATTTTATTTTTCAATTTCATGTTTCGATAATGTGTTTCTATTGAGGTCTCTATAGTTAAACATAGTTTACTGTAAGAAGTTAAATATCTGATTTCTTTGTGAGGCTTTGTCTAGGAAGTGATGGATGATCTCATACCTAAGAAGGCCTAGTGTCTCGCCATGTTTAACCTGGAAGCCGATCTTTGAAATAGATATTTGATAACTTCTGTAATATGGTTTAACTTAGGAAGATCACATCGGTCGAATTTTGAGTAAGAATGTTAAGTTTCGTTCCCAATCCAAGTTTAATTTCTAAAGGAAAATTTGGATTAATAATATTAAGCATCGTTTGAAATCCAAATTTAACTTTAGTAAAGCACATGGGTAGCTAGGATAGTTCTATGCTTGTATAAAGTTTTGTACGGGGGAACTAAAATGATATTCTGAGTAGCAACCAACATCCTAAGCACTCAATTTACCTTGATCTTTGTCAATATACTATCCGAATTATGATTATGTTTACATATTTCTCCTCACATTGCCCAACATATCATTACAAAGAGTTTGAACTCATCCTTTGAAATCATCATGACTAGGTAAATGTCGCAATCCACAAAAGAAATCATGTTGGTCTTGCTAAGATAGCTCCAGAACTAGGTGTGTTTCCATACACTTCAAATCACCGAATAAAATAAAATATAATTACTAGTGGACCCATCATGGGACTTACATAAAAGAGTAAAACCCCTCGATCAGAACATGCTTAGCTTTAAGATTTCCTGCTGTAAGAATAACATCTTTGGATGCCCATGAGAAGATTAAAAAGGAAGGGGATTCACAATTTTTATCTCTAAGAGATACTTAAATTTGACTATATATTGACATTTGGGCTTCTCTGGCAAAATCGAATGTCCTCACCTCCCTTACGATTTAACGGTATATTAAGTATTATTTCAACTTTATGTATGGTAAAATTTGTATGCACCACTTGCTCATCCCACATCCCTATGTCTATAATAAAACTGACTACTTTAATCAAGGAGATTGGTAGAGAGTTCTAAGATGCTACATCCATTTCCTACTTTCTAGTACAAACCTTTTTAAAAAGATCCTTACCCTACATTAAGGATCTCAGGACATACGGTGGATTTGGCCTCAGATTTATTATCATAATATCAACTTAAAGTAACATTTCTTCAACCCATATGTTATATATATATATATATATATATATATATATATATATATATATATATATATATATATTTTTTTTTGAAGGTACATTTACTAGTATAATATGTTTTATTAAAAATATCATTAAAAAATTATTAATGCTATAAACATGGTTCGCTCGGTCAGTCCCCAACTATATCGAACCTGATGAGTTAGGGTTCATACCTGCGATATATAACTTGTTAGGGTTCCAGCCTTATGAGTCGGTCGATTAGGGTTTATCGTTCGATCTTCGTGATAGCGAGGATCAAGGTTCACGAGCTCGGCGGGAAGTCCAATACGGAACTCCAGAACCAATTGTAGGACCTCAAGAATGAGCTCTCACTCCACCGTGTCGCTTAGGTCACCGGCGGCGCTCCCAACAAGCTCTCGAAGACATCCTCATTCGTTGCCTGATTTATTTATTTTAAAAAATTACATTTTTGCGTTGGTTGGTTGTGATTACGCTCCGAAAGTTTGGATATGTGATTGAGTTGGCAGAAAGGTGGTTAGGCTATCGATCGCTCGCGTGCTTACTGTCATTTCCCAAAAGCAGAAAGCGGCGTTGAGGGAGGCTTACAAAAATAAGAAGCTCCTCCCGTTGGATCTCCGCCCCAAGAAGACACGAGCCATCCGGCGCCGTCTCACCAAGCATCAGGTAATTGTATTATCTTATTTAATTTCTGTGTAATGAAGATGAGGGAATTAATGTTGGAATATTTATCCAACGTATTCAAACAACTTGTCTCTGCATAATTTGTTTGTTGCCGTTGTTAGGATTTTGTTGTGTTAAGATTTTCATCTCACTTGTTATCTGTTATGGGCGTAAATAACACTATGTTTGAGGATAATAACCATGATTAGAATGGACCAGCATTTTTATTTGCATTGAACATTTATTTAGTGTTGAGGATCTACTTTCTCCCCAGGATCGGTGAATTGAATATCATATCCTTGATCGACATCGTTTATACATGTTTCCTGAAACAGAGATGTAGCTTTTCAATTGTCAGAGAAAAGCAGTGATCACTTATGAAATGTGAAGGAATGAGAAAGAGATATAAAGAGCTTAGTCTATCCTGTCTGCATGTTTTTTCTTATATTGTGTATAAGAGGATGCCAAAATGAAAGAAATTATGCTGTTTACTCAGAAGGGGATAGAGAAGTGGAAGGAAATTGTTTTCATCCACTTTCTCTATTTTATTTCTATCCAAATCTAGTAGCAATGGACTAAAATGAATTGTAGATGATTCATTATTTATTTTCATTTCACTTCCACCATTTCAACTTTCTATTTCCTCCCCTGTACTAAACCCAACATCATGGTACATTTTGATGTTCAATATGATTATATAAAATCACATCGATTGGAGTATTAGCATAGAAGTATATCAGTTAGTTAAAAGTATAATCTTCCACATATAGATTCAGGTTTGTGATGACTTCAGACTGTCGTTGGTTAAACTTTTCTTTGTAGTGTAGCTGATATTTTATTTGTATGTACTTGTTGGGTTGCAACTTTGATTGCTATCTAAAGCCATCATGAAATATGTAGAGGCCAAACATTGCCATTGTTTGTGAAAAAAATACTTGCTTGAAAGTATGATAAGAAGAATGATATTGGCAAGATGTCTAAAGTTTGAAGGTAGTAAACATTGTCACTATCATTTTCAGGAGGCTAACAAATATAATTGTAATTTGAGTGAAGCATATGCAACTCATGGTTTCTTGTTGAAGTTAACCAGACTTGATTTCCCCGTTATTGAATCTTAAGATGATTATACGAGATCTCTTACATATTTATTGATGCTGTTTTGCAACAAACGCAGAAGTCTTTGAAGACTGAACGTGAGAAGAAAAGGGTAATGTACTTCCCAAAGAGAAAATATGTCCTTTTAGCAAATTAATATTTTATGCTCTTTTTTCTACCATTGAAGATACTGTTATTTGATTATTTTTTTTTTAGTTGGTACCGAATTAGCTCATGGAATTGACTAATTCTGAATTTGGTTACTTAACTTTGAAAAATAGTGATCAAGTCTCAGTACTCGAGTTATGCATCCAATTAAATTCCTGTTATTTGGCATGTCTTCTTTGTTGCCCTTCCGAGTTTGTGTTTTAAAATTTATTCAGATGAAGGTCTATATTCTTTTAGCCAGGAAGACTGCCATTGCACTGCCATACGGGAAATTTTTAATAAATAATCTTAAATTAAAGCATTTTGTAAAAGCTTTTAATATGCAAGATTATTCACATGCATGACCTTTGCAAAAACTTTGAAATTATTCAGTTAATTAATTGATTAATGAAGATAGTGTGATTTGAACTGGGCATTATTGACAATATTGGGTCATTTTACTAAAACGCCCATGATTCAATTTTATGCAAAAGAAGTTTCAAAACTGCTACGTAGGCAAAAAGAAAACATATATTGGTTAGGAGAGTTTAGGAAGAACATAAGAATGATTGCTTATGAATTTTGAGATATTATATGTATTTAAATTACTGTAAATTTAAAATAAAATATATTATGTTCCAAAGGGTCTGAGAAATGCAATGGGAGTCTTTATTTGTGAACTTCAAAAAGTTTAGATCTATGAAATAAAATAGTTTAAATTGGATTTAGGAGTATCACTTGTGTGTATGAAGCTGGCATGGGGCTCCCTCTAGCAGGTGCAGGGGCAATGCGTTTGGTGGTTTAATAGAGTATGACAGATTGAAATTCAGCTGGGTAAGAGTAGATTTTTGATTGTGGAGGTTGGCTGCTGGATAAATTTATTGGATCGAAATAATTGAGAGAAGGGATGAATCTGGTTTTAAATTTTTTTGTGGTTTAAAAACTTATCGGAAAACTAAGTATGCTGTGGAAAGTAAAAGATTTATTTGTTTTTATTTGATTCGAAATCTTCAACGACTCTTATTCTAAGGCTCTCACGATCCCTTGAACTGTATCAATTGGATAATTTATTAAATTCTCAACCGATAAATTTCTGGAAGAGCAATCAATTATAAGATAAGGAAAATGTAACAATCCTATACTTCTTTATGCAATAACTGAAATAACAGAAAATCATTACCCAATCCGTGTAAATGAGGAATGAATTGAGCTTGTGTGTTGTTGTACTTGTTGTAGTGGTTCACTAGAACAGAAGTATGATATAGTTGAATTGTAACACAACCAGAGTAGAATGTTGAAGAGAAGTAGGAAATTAGCGCGTGAAATCAATGTATCAGTTGTAGGTTGACAAAACCTTTTATAAGACATTTGAGGCGCCTCCAATAGGACTTATCTGATTCACTTCCATCGCTTTTATCCACTTTCAAGTGCCTCCAATCAAACTGGGGCGCCTAGAGTCATGCCACGTATCAGCAGCTCTATGAAACTCATTCTCACAGTTTATCCGTGAGCTGAGGTGACTCCATCCATCCAAGACGCCTCCAGTGTCTCAGCTTAGGCGTTAGATCGAGACTTATTTTTCGCTCTAACTCTTACAAAATATGTAAGTCCAAAATACCAAAGAATATATGCAAAACATAGTTAGCATAATAAAATTTATGAATTAGATCATGTTTGATATATACGATCAAGATCTAGTTTTGGTCTCAACTTAGATTTCTAAAATGGATTTATGTTGGACCAACGCCTACAGTCCCATTAGGATTCGTCCTCACTGGACCAGTCTCCTCTAGTTGTTTATCTAACCTTACTTGCCAAATATTTGGTTTTCTAAACCTATTTAGGTGTTTTCTAGTAATGCTTAATGTCTAATCAACCTGATTGACTAAGATTTACCTATAATACTGAGTTAACACAATAAATATAAAATAATAAAATAAAGCAATGTTAGAAACTTTCAAGATTTGTCGGTCCGGTTAATCGCACGCGGTCGATCAGAAACCATTTGATCACATATGCTTGGAGTAGACTTTTCATTACCTAGTGTTACCTCCCTCTAAGGTTTTTCATTATCTAGCTTCACTATTAAGACTTTCCACTGTTTAACTTCACTCACTAGGGTTTATCTTTATTTACTAGGATTTTCACCGCCTTGCTTCACTTACCAGGACTTATATCATCTAGCTTTACTCACTAGGACTTTCGCTGCCTGACTTTTCCATCACCTACTTGTTGGTTGATACTCAGAATATCGTACCAGTTCCCCTGTACAAAAATTTTATACAAGTCCTGAATCATTCCTAACAATCTATTGTGTTCTTTAGAAATTAAATTAGGAATCGCAAGCGAAACTTAACATTATTTATTCCAAATTTAACTTATCTGTTCTTAGAGGTTTAGACTTGGATCGCAAACGATACTTAACATTATTGATCCAAATCCACCCATGTTACAAATTCAATTAAATATTAATTTCATATATTGGCTTCTAGGTTAAACATAGCGAGTCACTAGGCCTTCTTGGGTATGGGAGCATCCACCACTTTCTAGACAAAGCCTTTCAACGAAATTTAATATTTAATTTTCTTATAGTAACCCTAGGTTTAACCAAAAGGAACAATCGAATCACAAGATCGAAAAAAAATAAAAGAACACAAACTTGAATCACAAATTCGAAACCTAGAATCATATGCCTATTGTGTTTGGTATTTCAAAATCTATACAAAGAAAACTAGTATGATGCGGAATAGAATTATTAGTTATACCTTTCTTTGTAAGCAACAACCTCTTGATCTTCTACCGTATTCCTCTTCTTATCTCGGACGTCGTGTGGGTGACGATCTACCGAGACGAGAACCACCCAAGCTTCCTTCTTCTCCAAGCAAGTTTCGGCCACCACAAGAACTCCAAGAGAAGATGAGGTTCGGCCACCACCAAGCTCCAATGAATGCTAAGAAACAAGAGCTCCTATCTCTCCTTCTTCCTTTAGCAAGATCCGGCCACTAACCAAGCTCATTGAGATGAAGATGCCGCCGGCCAAGGAAGAAGAATAGGGGATGGAGAGGAAGAGAGGGGTCGGCCACCAACCAAGGAAGAGAGGAACTAATAGAAGAGATATTGTTATGAGGTGAGGCACCTCTACCATCTCTTTTATATTCCTTGGTCTTGGCAAATAAGGAAAATTTTATTAAAACTTTCTTATTCTCTTTGCCAATGGAAGGAAAGTTTAATAAAATTTTCCTTTCAAACTATATATGGTCGGCCACCTTAATCCCTCCAAACAAGAAAAATTTTAAACACAAAATTAAAACTTCCTAATTTGTTTCCGAAAATTTTTAAATAAAAATTTCTCTTTTGAAAATTCTCTTCATGGTTGGTCATAAAATGAAACTTTTATAAATTAAAATCTCTCTATTAGATGATTTACAAAAAGGAAAGTTTTCTTTAAAATTAAAATATTCCTTTCAATTTACAAATAAGGAAAGATATCAAATCTTTTCTTAATCTTTTGTAGAAACTATAAAGGAAAGATTTAATTTTAAAACCCTTTTTTTAAATCATGAGAATGGTTAAAAAAAGAAAAGTTTTATCAAAAATTAAAATCTTCCTTTTAACTACAAATAAGGAAAGATATCAAACCTTTCACTTAATCTTTTGTAGAAAACTATAAAAGGAAAGATTTAAATTTTAAACTCTCTTTTAAAACCATAGTTTCCACATAAAAAAAGATTTTAAAAAATAAAATCCTTTTATTTTAATGTGGTTGGCCACACCAAGTTTGGGTTCAAGCTAGGATCGGCCACCTAATGAAACCAACTCACCTTGGTTTGGCCGGCCCTAGCTTGGGCTCCAAGCTAGGCTTGGTCGACCACCTTAAGGTGGGTAAGAAGGTGGGTATGGGTGGGTATAATACTTTATAAATAAGAGTAGGAATTAGTTTTGGTCTCATGATGAAATTAAGCTTCCCGTGTTCGCCCCGAACACCCAACTTAATTTCATCAATAATAATTCATACTATTAAAGAATTATTATTGAATTACCGCACAAATCCCAAATTACATTTTGGGCTCGTTCTTATCATGAGTGTGTTAGTTTCCCTGTGTTTAAGATATAGAATGCCCACTAATTAAATGAGTTACTGACAACTCACTTAATTAATATTCAGCTCCAAGAGTAGTACCACTCAACCTTATCGTCATGTCAGACTAAGTCCATCTGCAGGGTTTACATGACAATCCTTATGAGATCCTCTTGGGGACATCATCAACCTAGATTACTAGGACACAATTTCCTTCTATAATTAACAACACACTATAAATAATGTCATTTCTCAAATTATTGGCCGGGCTTATTGATTTATTGAACTAAATCACACCCTTTGATAAGTCAAAGAAATAAATATTAGATATATGTGCTTGTTATTATATCAGGATTAAGAGCGCACACTTCCATAATAACAAAAGTTTTGTTCTTTTATACAGTCAGTATAAAAAGAACTTACCTTAAATGATCCAGCTCAATACACTCTGAGTGTACTAGTGTAATTTTATAATTAAGATAAACTAATACCAAATTACACTATGACTATTCCAATGGTTTGTTCCTTTCCATCTTAGTCGTGAGCTACTGTTTATAATTTATAAGAAATTGATAACATGATCTTCTGTGTGACACCACACACAATGTTATCTACAATATAAATTAATTGAACAACTACACTTAGCATATAAATGTAGACATTTGACCAATGTGATTCTTTATTTATAAAATAAATGTTTATACAAAAGCTAGACTTTTATTATACACTCTAACACTACTTTCATTCACTAGGGTCTAATTTCACTCACTAAGACTTTCACTTGCCTAACCTTCAATTAAGACTAGTCACTTAATAGACTTCTCACCTGCTTAACATATGATCTGACTAGGATTTATCCTTGTTAGTCATCTAGTATTGACTAGACTTCTCTTTTTTAAATATTAAATTTTATTTGGATCCAGCTTTGGTCGCATCAAAATCCTAAAGATAGATTACATAAAGGTTCAAATATTTGAATTATAAAAATTAATAGACATAAATAATTTTAAATTTACCTAATGGACAAATCAGGGAAGAGAGCCCACTTTTGTAGAATAATCGGATCAGAGGTTCAAATATTTGAATTATAAAAATTAAAAAAATGAAGGTTGCATGAGTTTTTTTTTTTTTTTTAAAAGTTGGCATAGATATCCATTTACATCAATTTATTGGTTAACCCGGAAGTGATCGATTCGATTTTATAAAAAATTTTTATCCACCATCATAATAAATTAGCAAGTGCTCATAACGGGCAGTCTATCAATCTAACATTTTTAGGTCTTAAGAGAAATTTATCCGTTAAGTTATTGAAGTTAGGACTCGATCCTTAGATGTTTGAGAAATTGAGAAAATGCTATGTCATTGTACCATTGCCCTGGGGCATGCATGAGCTTTTTTTTTTAGATTTTTAGTTGGCACCAGGTATTTAACTTATGCTAACCAATCCTGAGGTAATTGACCTGATCTCATGAAATTTTCTTATTGATCATTACCAGGATAAATTAAGAAGCGCTTATAATAGATGTCTCATCAACTCAGCTTTCTTAAGTCAACTATCTATTAAGTAAAATTTATCTGTTAATTTATCAAAATTGAGATTCGATTTTTAAATGCTAAGAAACTAAAAAAGTATCATGTTGTTGTTCCTCGGGATGGAACAAAATGATTTGATAGTTTAAAGTCTATTGAAAATAAAAAACTATGATATAACACATCTTTGATAACAAAAAGTGAATTATACAAGGAAAGAGCGAAAGATGATACTTGAAATAAACTCGTAGTTGATGCATTTGAGACTAGGGTAATGGTGCGATGGGAAAGTGTCTTTTTAGTTTTTTTAGATGTCTAAGGATCAAGACGTCGGTGGAAACTTTGGGGCCAAGTTGTTCATCCTCAAGCCTTATTTTATTTTTTTTTTATTTTTTTTTTGGGGGGGGATTATATTTCCAAAAAGAACAAAATGCAATCATATAATTTCTACAAAGTGTATAACAGTTTTATGACTTTGTAAGACACCATTAACCAAACTTTATACATAGCATTACACATCAATCCCTCACTAATGTCTACAAAGTACCAAACATGACTTGGACTTTGTATGACATCCGAGCATATCACAAAACATTACCACACGTTACAAAAGAATTACATGATATCCACAAAGCGCCAAACATAAACTTGGACTTTGTGAAATATCTTCTCAATGCAAGGTACAACATTCTCAAATCACCTCATGTTACGTGCATTCCATATGAGATAAATCATGGAAGATAGAACAAGATGTCTTGCTTTCATTTGCCGTCCTTTACCTTTGTAATGTTGCTGAAATGCATCAAGAAAGGAGGTCATATCGGTGATGTCAAAAGTAATACCCATCCATGCCTTGACTTTATCAAGGAGGGGCTTGACAATGTCACAATCAAAGAAAATATGATTATTGGATTCATCTTGTTGGTGACACAATGCACATAATTTGTTGGACTCATATGAGATGGTGTTTGCCGTTCTTAGTCTTCCATGAGCAAGTAACCAAGAGATAAACCTATGCTTGGGCAAAATTTATGGCTTCAATATCATCGAAAACCAATCCACTTTAGCCGCTCTTGGACGGAAAAACTCATATGCCAAAGCCGACCCATTATTTTCCCCCGCAAACCACTCTATCATCTTCATGTTTGCGGTGCCAATGGAGGTAGTTTGCTGTACAAGCTCATCACAAATATAAAGTAAGCGTTTAATAAGGGGGGAGTCCGAAGGCTTACTCCTCCATTGCCAAGTCCATATTTCAGAGATAGTGATGATGAACCCATCGGACCCAAAGGGACTCACTTCGATTTTGAATATTCCATAGAATCCAACATAAGAGAGTCATATTCCATGTTTGCAAATCACGTAAATCATATCCTCCTTTTTCTTTGGGTAGACATATAGAAGCCCAAGAGATTGGTGGATGTTTTGTTGACCATACAAAGGAACGAGAGATGCTATATATCTTGTCAATAACTCCACTTAGTATTGGAAGGATAGACAATCAAAAACGTTTCACTCCTTAAAATACCGATCTTACAAGTTTCAATCTTCTGGCATGGGAAAGTGTGTGCTTCGGCCAAAATACAACCTTCTTTCTTATGAAGTCAAGAAGTGCCCTATAATTCGCAATCCTCAATTTCTCCGTTGCTAATGAAATACTAAGATATCCGAAGGGAAATATGCCTTGTTGAAAACTGGTTATGTGTAATAGCTCCTCCCATAGTTGGTCACTAAACGCGGCCATATATAAATTAGATTTCATTGAATTTGCTCGAAGGGCCGCTTTATCACCAAAAACCAATAGGCAATCCATAATGAGGCTAAAAGTAGAAACATCGGCCCTTGCAAATAACAAGAGGTCATCGACATATGCTATATGTGTGAGTTCCACTTCTTGATTTTTTGAATGATAATGAAAAGCACTTAGTCTTGATATAACTTTCATAGAACGTGAAAAAACTTCTAAACATAGGCCAAATAACAAAGGAGAGAGAGGGTCACCTTACCTCAAGCCTCTTCTTGGAGTACAAGACTGTGGTTATGCATTCCCTTATCCATCCACAAAATTATTGGGAAAACCCAAAACTAATAAGTGCGGACATAAGGAAACTAATCGACCGTGTCAAAAGCCTTGCGCAAATTAACTTTGATCATACACCTTGGAGAAATCCGTTTACGAGCATACTTTCTCAATAATTCTTGGGCTAAATGAATGTTATCACCTATGGACCAACCTTTGATGAAAGCCACTTGAGCCGGATCCAACAATATATCTATAACTTTTGTTAATCTTGTCGCCAATACTTTGGAGATGACCTTGTAGAAAACCGTACAACATGAGATAAGCCTAAAATCTGAAACTCTTGGAGCATGATCAGATTTAGGGATGAGAGCTATTTGTTAGGATCCTTTGTACGGCTAGAGAGGGGGGGTGTGAATAGCCGACCCCAAATTCTCGCGTTCTTCCTACAGTTAGGGTTAGTCGCAGCGGAAATACAAGGAAGAAACTAAGGAGAAGAAAAACAAACCGATGTAACGAGGTTCGGAGATGAACTCCTACTCCTCGGCGTGTCCGTAAGGTGGACGAAGCCTACCAATCCGTCGGTGGATGAGTCCCCGGAGAACCGGCTAATATATATACTCCTTCTGGGTGGAGAAACCTCGCCACAATCTTTCTTGCAACAGCAAGAATGGAGTACAGAAAAACAGCAAGAAATACAAACAATATGAATGTAAAACACCTTGCTTGCCTTCAACTGGTTTCCGTTGACGAAGCAGCAACTTCACGGAAGAACAGCAGCAGCTGACCAGCCGGGGAAGCTCACACGAAGCTTCACGAATCAGAGAGCTCAGCAAAGCTCAAGTGCAGCAAGAATCAGAGGCAAGAATCAAGGAGAGGAAGAAGGAGGCTCGCAGCAGCCTCCTTTATAACTGCGAAGAAAGCGAAGAAAACACGGAAGAAATCTGGCGGTTGCGGCGCGGCTAGTTACTGGATCGATCGTGGACCGATCGTCCATGGATCGGTCCACGCACGATCCATTTCTAACTTTGCTTCGTCACGATCGGTCCATGGACCGATCGGGAAAAATGATCGGTCCGCACCGATCCTTCCTTCCTTCGCGTTGCTCGTCGCGATCGGTCCATCGGGACATCGATCGATGCGTGGACCGATCGACCTTCTTTTCGCCTCTGTTTTCTTCGATCGGTCACGGGCCGTCGATGAATCAACAGAGCTTCGTTGATATCGATCGGTCACGGACCGATCGGAGCAACAAAGTATCACTGGATCGGTTTGGTGACCGATCCGGAGCTTGGGTTTGGCCCAAACCAAGTCCCAAGACTTCAAACCAATATCCGGTCAACCTTGACCTATTGGTACTTCATCCCTAACATCTGGTCACTCCTTGACTGGAACTCCACCAAGTGTCCGGTCAATCCTTTGACCTACTTGGACTTTCCAACACCAAGTCCGATCATCCCCGATCCATCTGGATTTTCCCTTCCAGCTTCACTCACTAGGACTTTCACCGGCTTCACTCACCAGGTCCCATTGCCTAACATCCAGTTAGGACTTTCCCACTGCCTGTCACTCACGGGACTTTCCACACCGCCTAACATCCCAGTTAGGACTTTCTCATTCACCTAGCTTCACTCACTAGGATTTTCACCGCCTCACCAGGATTTTCCACACCGCCTAACATCCCAGTTTAGGACTTCCCATTCACCTAGCTTCACTCACTAGGATTTTCACCGGCTTCACTCAGGATTTTCCCAATGCCCGGCTTCACTCACTGGGACTTTTCCCGTGCCAAACTCCTGTTTGGACTTTCCCGTCCAAGTCTCCATACTTGGACTTTTCGCGTCAAGCTCCTGCTTGGACTTTTCCGCCAAGTCCCCATACTTGGACTTTTCGATGCCAAGCTCCTGCTTGGACTTTTCCGTGCAAGTCTCCATACTTGGACTTTTCCCGAATCAGTCAACCAGTCAACCTTGACCTACGGTTGCACCAATAATCTCCCAAACATCTATTCTTGTCCCACATCAAGAATAGAACTCTCTCACGAGTGTCAAACATCAACATGCAACACAACTAGGTCAACCTTGACCTAAGGTTGCACCGACAATCTTCCCAAGTCAAACATCAAAATACAACTCGAGTCAAGTCAACTCGAGTCGGGTCAACCAGTCAACCTTGACCTAAGTTGCACCAACAATCTCCCTTTTGATGTTTGACAAAACCATAATCAAGTTAGGTTAACCCGATAACCTAACTTAGGTTTTCCAACCATCTTCCAATGTCCAATGTTCTTTCCTTGAACATTCTCTAGACATTCTCCCCTTAGGTTAACCCGATAACCTAACTTGGGTTCTCTAATAATTCTCCCCTTTTGACACACATCAAAAGTATTCCAATGTTCTTCCTCGACATTCTTCCCTAGCTTAGGTTAAACCGATAACCTAACTTGGGTTCTCCAATAATTCTCCAATGAACACTCTCCCCTTTTTGACACACATCAAAAAGAATAAGGAGGGTATCAAGGTCAAGAGTTTCTTCCTAATGAAAGTCCCATACCTTTCATTGAAACTCTTATTTTCCCCTTGATACTAAGCTCAACAATCCACTTAGTGATAATCCCATATCACTAATCCTCAAGGAGTAAAAACTCCCCCTAAAAGTCAACTCCCCTTGACTAATAGTTAAAACTCCCCCTAAAGGCCAACTCCCCCTTGACCATTGCACCAACAATGTCTTGGAGAGTTTCAAACCTTTATAAATCTAAAAACCAACTTTCAGCCGAAATTTCAGACATGCAGTCGAATTTCAGCACATTGGCACGCTATCAGACCTCACTGGATCGGTCACCAGACCGATCCACAGCACTCTGGATCGGTCCAGTGACCGATCCAGCCCTCCCTGGATCGGTCCAGCGACCGATCCAGACACTGATCAGGGATTTCTGATTTTTCCTCTCCCGAAATTCAGAAACCCCTAATAAATTCCATAAAATTCGAAAAATTGTGAAATTTTGAGGATACATTCCTCATATCATACACTACCATGGAAAAATAATTTTCTATGAAAATAGTTTCCATTTTCAAATCTTGATACAAAGTTCAAAAACTTTGAAATAGTTCAAGTTTTAACTCAACTTTGTATCACAATGTTCAATGATGAATGCTATCACTAGGAAAGCTTCATCAAGGTTTTTCAAAACAATTTTGAAATGATTTCAAACCCTTTAATTTGGGACCACAATCTTAGGGCTATATGTACATGACTTGTACACAAGCTTTCCCTATGATCCCCCATATCTTGAATTAGGCTCATCTAGGTACAAGAACTATGCACCTTGATCCTAATTCATGATCCTAATATCTCACACACATCTAGAGTGTATCAAGCACATCCATGTCAATTTTGATGTGAGATATGGGTTTAGGTATCTTAGGCTAAGGTCTCATGCATTTTCTAAACACAAATTTGATCTCAATATCAAAATGTGTTTTTCATCCTTAAATCAATTCAATTGATTATTAATGCAAGAGATGATGACATGGCATATAATGATATCATAAGTAAAAACATGTGCCAATGTCATGATGTCATGGCAGAAAGTTTGAAAACTTAAATAAAGCATGACATATAAACTAGCCTAGCACTATCATGACATTTCAAATGATGATAAAACTAAACATGATGTCATGACATGTCATATGGCAAACAACCATGGTAAGTTAACACAAATAAAATACCTAGATTACCTATCTAAGTATCCTTAATCTCTTAGTTAACTTAAATTCTAATCCTAGATTGCCCATATATCCCTAAGAGAAAACCAAAATCCCAATTATGGTTTTTCTCTAGGTTTCCTTAAATTGTGCCAAATAAGATTAAAATATTCTCACTTTGGCACACTTTACTCTTCCAAGGAGTGAATGATAAAGATTATCCCTTTCATTTTCAAAGGTTCCCAAAAACCTTGAAAATGCTCCTTGAGTGTCAATTTCCTCAAAGTTGGGTTAACTACCCTTCTTATTGGAGTTGACACTCTCTAACCCATCTATGGGGTAGAGAAAATGCTCCTAGGAACCCAATACCTACTTGAGCTCATTGGGTTCACTAAAAATTCACTAGGGATGACTTCCCTAGCAACCCTCCTAATGACCCTCTTAGGCTTTAAAGCCTTGGTCATTTGGGTCTCATCAAGATCAACTCTAGGGGTGACTCCCCTTGTGACCTTGGTAATGGTCTTCCTAGCCTTAGGTTTTGTTCCATAATCAAATGGAACATTGTGGTAAGTGGGCTTGACCACTTGGGACTTAGGTTTGTGACCCAAACCTTTCTTGTCCTTGGACATTGGTTTTTGACTCTTAGAGCCTAGAGATGACTTCTCCAAATTCTTAAGAGTCTTTTCCAAAGTATCAAGTCTTGACTTCAAGACTTGATTCTCCTTCTCTAATACCTCAATTTTTGATTTATCACTCTTCCTTGAGGTATTCCTAGGCATGTGTCTAATTGATTTAGGATTCCTACCTAGGTTATCCTTAGCCTTAGATGGGTTGATCCTAGGGTTAGCCTTCCTAGTGTTATCCTTATCTAGGCTCACATGTTTGGCACCTAAGCACATATATTGATTCCTAAGATTATCATGCTTATCATTATTTGCAATTGCAATAAAACTCCTAGCATGCATTTTATTAGAATTGCAAAAATGAACCTTAGAGGTTACCTTAGGGTTTGCCTTAGCTCCCCCTATCGATGTGCCCGGTCTCTTGCCCTTGTGAGGTTGCCTCCCCCTCGGACAATGACTCCGATAATGTCCCCTTCGCTTGCATTGGAAGCATACCACGTGCTCCTTGCCTTTGCGTGTCGGGACTCCGGCTCCCTTGACTTTTGGTGCCGGTGGAGTCTTCCTAACCCTCCTTGGACACTTACTCTTGTAGTGCCCAAACTCCCTACACTCAAAGCATATTATATGTAACTTATTTGAAATTACGATGCTTGAGTTACCTAGGGTTGAGGATGGATGAAGGCTCTTTTCCTCATCCCTTCCGGAGGTAGATGCTTCTTCTTGCTCCGATCTTGAAGAAGAGCTCTCCTCCTCTTCTTCCTTGGATGTTGAGTAGCCCTCAACTCCCAATTCTCTATCTCCATGAAGTGAGCTACTTGATGACTCACTTGTCTCCTCTTCATGACTTGAAGTGGAGTTCTTCTCATGAAGTTTGGCCAAGTTGTTCCACAACTCCTTGGCACTATTGTATCCTTCTACCCTACACAAAACATCATTAGGTAAAGAAAATTCAATGATTTTCGTTACCTCATCATTGATGGTTGATTTGTGGATTTGCTCCTTCGTCCACTCCTTCTTCTTGATAGGTTTTCCTTCCTCGTCCATCGGAGGGGAAAAACCTTCTTGTACACAAAACCAATTTAACATATTAGTCCTAAGAAAGTACATCATCCTTACCTTCCAATATGTGAAGTTGTCGTGAGACTCGTAGAAGGGTTGAATCGTGACATCTTCTCCATAGAGATCCATTCTCTAGCTTTGCTCCCACGGGTGTTGATCCGATGAAGAGCGAACCTTCGCTCTGATACCACTTGTTAGGATCCTTTGTACGGCTAGAGAGGGGGGGTGTGAATAGCCGACCCCAAATTCTCGCGTTCTTCCTACAGTTAGGGTTAGTCGCAGCGGAAATACAAGGAAGAAACTAAGGAGAAGAAAAACAAACCGATGTAACGAGGTTCGGAGATGAACTCCTACTCCTCGGCGTGTCCGTAAGGTGGACGAAGCCTACCAATCCGTCGGTGGATGAGTCCCCGGAGAACCGGCTAATATATATACTCCTTCTGGGTGGAGAAACCTCGCCACAATCTTTCTTGCAACAGCAAGAATGGAGTACAGAAAAACAGCAAGAAATACAAACAATATGAATGTAAAACACCTTGCTTGCCTTCAACTGGTTTCCGTTGACGAAGCAGCAACTTCACGGAAGAACAGCAGCAGCTGACCAGCCGGGGAAGCTCACACGAAGCTTCACGAATCAGAGAGCTCAGCAAAGCTCAAGTGCAGCAAGAATCAGAGGCAAGAATCAAGGAGAGGAAGAAGGAGGCTCGCAGCAGCAGCCCTCCTTTTATAACCTGCGAAGAAAGCGAAGAAAACACAGAAGAAATCTAGCCGTTGCGACGCAACGGCTAGTGCCTGGATCGGTCTGTGGACCGATCAGGCTCCATGTGGATCGGTCCACAGACCGATCCATTTCCTAACTTTGCTTCTGTTCCGTCCCTGATCGGTCCATGGACCGATCAGGGAAGAGGTGGATCGGTCCACAGACCGATCCCCTTCCTTTCCTTCTCGCGTTGCTCGTCACTGATCGGTCCACAGACCGATCAGGACATGGCCTGATCGGTCTGTGGACCGATCAGCCTGCCTTTCTTTTCGCCCCTGTTCGCCCTCTGTTCGCTTGCTGATCGGTCACCAGACCGATCGGAGCAAACAAGTATCACTGGATCGGTTTGGTGACCGATCCAGAGCTTGGGTTTGGCCCAAACCAAGTCCCAAGACTTCAAACCAATATCCGGTCAACCTTGACCTATTGGTACTTCATCCTAACATCTGGTCACTCCTTGACTGCTAGAACTCCACCAGTGTCCGGTCAATCCTTTGACCTACTTGGACTTTCCAACACCGAAGTCCGATCATCCCGATCCATCTGGATTTTCCCTTGCAGCTTCACTCACGGGACTTTCACCTGCCTCACCAGGATTTCCACATTGCCTAACATCCCGTTAGGACTTTCCCAGTCACTCACCAGGACTTTCCACACCGCCTAACATCCCGTTAGGACTTTCTCATTCACCTAGCTTCACTCACTAGGATTTTCACCGGCTTCACTCACCAGGATTTTCCACACCGCCTAACATCCGATTAGGACTTCCCATTCACCTAGCTTCACTCACTAGGATTTTCACCGCCTCACTCAGGATTTTCCCAATGCCCGGCTTCACTCACCAGGGACTTTCCCCTGCCAAACTCCCTGTTTGGACTTTTCCGTGCCAAGTCTCCATACTTGGACTTTTCGCGTGCCAAGCTCCCTGCTTGGACTTTTCCGTGCCAAGTCCCCATACTTGGACTTTTCCAGTGCCAAGCTCCCTGCTTGGACTTTTCCGTGCCAAGTCTCCATACTTGGACTTTTCCCGAATCAGGTCAACCAGGTCAACCTTGACCTACGGTTGCACCAATAATCTCCCAAACATCTATTCTTGTCCCACATCAAGAATAGAACTCTCTCACGAGTGTCAAACATCAACATGCAACACAACTAGGTCAACCTTGACCTAAGGTTGCACCGACAATCTTCCCAAGTCAAACATCAAAATACAACTCGAGTCAAGTCAACTCGAGTCGGGTCAACCAGGTCAACCTTGACCTAAGGTTGCACCAACACTATTAAGGTGTGACTCCATTGCTTGAGGAGCCGACCATTAATGAAGAATTCTTTTATCGCCTTAATGAAATCAACCACTATGTTATCCCAAGCCGCCGTGAAGAATTTTGCATTGTAATCATCCGGCCCCGGGGCTTTATCAACGCATATCAAATAGAGCCTTCTTGATTTCTTCCTCTGTGATTGTGGCTTCTAGGGCTAATGTTTGGGCTTGAGATAATCTAGTCCCATACAAGGAAGAAACATCAAATGGAGAGCTTTGACCGGCCTTACCCAAGAGGCCTTGAAAATATTCCACAAATTCTTCGACAATTTCATCCAAACTAGTTGTTTGTTCCCCGGATTGTTTGCTAAGTGTAATAATAACATTTCTTTTATTGTTTCTCTTCACCAAGTCATGAAAAAATTTGGTGCATTTCTTTTGGCACGTTGTTGATAGAAAACCCTTTCCGCCTCCGCTAGCACTTGGGGGCTCTTCTCCATTAAGAAGGGTTCTTTGAACATCTTATAACTTTGATTTTGCGCTTGATACTTGCTCTTTGATATGTTGAAAATGAAACTTATTAAGTTCCCTTAGTTACCTTTCAACCGTGTAAGTTTTGTCTTGAGAGTAAATTGTGCATTGCTATAGATGGGTGTGTTAGAGTGTATACTAAAAGCCTAGCTTTTGGTATAAACATTTATCTAGAAATAAGAATCACATTGGTCAAATGTCTACATTTATGATAAATGTAGTTGTTCAATTAATTTATATTGTAGATAACATGGTGTGTGGTGTCACACACAGAGGATCATATTATCAGTACCTTATAAATTATAAACAGTAGCTCACGACCATAATGGAAAGGAACAAATCATTGGAAGATCGTAGTGTAATTAGGTATTAGTTTATCTTAACTATATAATTACACTAGTACACTTAGAGTGTATTGAGTAGGACCATTAGAGGCCGTTTCTTTTATACTGATTTTATAAAGAAACAAAGACCTCAGTTATTATGGAAGTGTGTGCTCTTAATCCTAATATAATAACAAACACATATATTTGATATTTATTTCTTTAATTTATCAATGGGTGAGATTTAGTTCGATGAATCAATAAGCCCGATAAGTTGGGAAATGATATCACTTATAGTGTGTGTTGTTGATTATAGAAGGAAACTGTGTCCTAGTAATCTAGGTTGAGAATGTCCCCAAGAGGAGCTCATAAGGATTGTCATGTTAAACCCTGCAGGTGGACTTAGTCCGACATGATGATGAAGTTGAGTGGTACTACTCTTGGAGCTAGATATTAATTAAGTGAGTTGTCAGTAACTTACTTAATTAGTGGACATTTGTTATCTTAAACACAGGGAGACTAACACACTCATAATAAGAAGGAGCCCAAAATGTAATTTGGGATTGGTGCGGTAGTTCAATAATAGTTCTTTAGTGGAATGAATTATTATTGATGAAATTAAGTTGTGTTCGGGGCGAACACGGGATGCTTAATTTCATCGGGAGACCAAAACCAATTCCTCCTCTCGGTCCCTATCGTAGCCTTTTGTATATAGAGATTTATACCCACCACATACCCACCTTCTTACCCATCCAATTGGGTCGACCAAGCTAGCTTGAAACCCAAGTTAGGGCCGGCCAAGACCAAGTGGATGAGCCAAGTTGGTGGCCGACCACTAGAATATTAAAAAGGATTTTTATTAAAATTATTTCTTATGTGGATATCATGTTTTAAAAGAGAGTTTAAAAAATTAAAAATTTCCTTTTATAGCTTTCTACAAAAGATTAAGAGAAGAGATTAATCTCTTTCCTTATTTGTAGTTTAAAAGGATGGTTTTAATTTTTGGTAAAAACTTTCCTTATTTGTAAATCATCTAACATGTTTAAAAGAGAGTTTAAAATTTGAAATCTTTCCTTATTTGTTGATTAAAGGGGATTTTAAATTTTAAGAAAACTTTCCTTTTTAACCATGTTCATGATTTAAAAGAGAGTTTAAAATTAAATATTCTCTTTTATAAGTTTCTACAAAAGATTAAGAAAAGATTTGATATCTTTCCTTATTTGTAGATTAAAAGAGATTTTAATTTTTAGAGATAACTTTCTTTTTATCCACATGTTTAAAAGAAAGATTTTAATTTATTAAATTTCCTTTTTATAAACCAATCATAAAGGGATTAAAATTATTGGAGAAATTTTTATAAATTTCTGGAGACAAATTAGGAAGTTTTAATTAATTAAAACTCTCCTTGTTTGTAGCTTTTATATGGCCGACCAAATAAAATTGAGAAAGAAAATTATTTTTAATTAAATAAATTTTCCTTTTCAATGGCAAAAGAATTAAGGAAGTTTTTATTAAAATTTCCTTATTTGTCAAGATCAAGGATTATAAAAGAGGGGGTAGAGGAGGCTTCAAAGCTAACGAATCTATTCTATTTTTCTCCCTCTTTTCCTTGGTGGTGTGGCCGACCCTTCCTTCTTCTCTTCTTCTTCTCTTTGTGGCCGAACCTCTTCATGCTTATGGAGATTTAATTGGTGGTCGGATCTAGCTTGAGGAAGAAGGAGAGAAAGCCTACATCCCTTGGAGCTTGGTTGGTGGAAAAGATCTTCATCTTTTGGAAGCTTTGTGCTTGGCCGAAATTTGAAGAAAGGAGAAGGTGCTTTGGTGGTTTCTCATCTCGGAAGATCGTTGCCCACACAACGTCCGAGGTTAGAAGAGGAATACGATAGAAGATCAAGAGGTTTTTCTAAAAGGTATAACTAGTATTTTTTTCTTTCCGCATCATACTAGTTATTTTTGGAAATAATACTAAATACAAGAGGCATACGATTCTAGAGTTTCGAATTTGTTTTCGATATAGTGTTCTTTTGTTTTTCTTTTCCTTGTGATTTGATTGTTCTTTTCGGTTAACCTAAAGTTATTTTAGGAAATTAAATATTAGCTTTCCATAAAAGATTTTGTCTAGTCGGTGGTGGTTGCTCCCATATCCAAGAAGGTCATGTGCCTCGCCACGTCAGTACTGGGAACCAATTATGGAAATTAATATTTAATGGAATTAATAACTTAAGGTGACTTGGGTCGAACGTGTTAAGTTCCGCAGGAGATCCAAGTCAAAACCTAAAAGAACAAATAGATCAAGTTTTGGATCAAACGTGTTAAGTTCCGCAGGCGATCCAAAATTTAATTTAAAAGAACACATGGTAGCTAGAAAATGGTTCAGACCTTTGTACAATGGAACCTCTAGGTTTTCCGAGTAGCAACCAACAGGGTGCCTCCCATGTGTTTGCCACCAAGTCTTTGAAATCATCATGTATGGAAGCCCCTAATGTTCCAAGATGTAATTTTCATCGTCCACGCTATGGGTGGGCTACTCTAACCCGTAAATTCCTCCAATTTTGCCGAGTCTCCACATGTGCTGAAATTGAAGTTGGTGAAGGTGGTAGTGCCGCATCCACAATAGATCTTGGAATCAAATGAGGGATGAAGGTACTATCCGAAATGATAGTGTCCTCCGTGCCTAAAGTGATAGAAGTAGCCTCACTTGAATCAATTTGTTCTTGATACGGAGCAACCTCCTTAACATCGCCTTGAGCATTGGTTGAATTTGATGATAAAACTACGCTATTCTCGGATGGAAGGGGTGATACCACAAACAGTTCTGAAAGAGGGGTCGGGTACATTTGGAAGGGTAATGATCCTATCTCCTTTGGAACCAATTCTTCAACAACCGTTGCATCCAATACAAGGTCTTGTTCTGGAACACAATCCATTTGTGGTGGAGTGTCATCAACGACTTATGGAGACCATTAAGGAGGAATTGGTTGTTTTTTCTATACTGAAATTGTTGCCTTTCTCTTGTAGGTTGTGAGTGATTGGGACGGCGGTGACCAGAAATCTTGCAATCCTCTTTATAATGTCTATGTCTTCAATAATCATCGCAAAAATCGGGCATGCCTTCATAAACGATTTGGAGGTCAAGTTGAGCACCAGTAGGTAATGTAATTGGAACCTCTCTTATTTTGTCATCATGAACTGAGACCTCTACCAAGAGCCTAGCATATGTTAATATTTCCCTTGTACGAGTCAATTTGTCAGTATACATCGGTCTTCCTATCTCCGAGCCAACGAGTCCGAGAATTTTGAGAGACCAACAATCCGGCGACAATCCATGAATCTGTATCCAAGCGAGGATATACCTTCCATCCTCATCAAACAAAAAACAACACGATATAATCTTTAGAAACAAAGGAATCCCATATGCAAAATACGGTCCCCCAAGTAGAATTTTGTCACGATCTTGCACTGTATCAAAACGATATACAACCCAACCACTTTTGTGCATGTAAAATTTATATGGTACTTGCCATCTGGATGCAATGAAAGAGACGTCATTCTTTCCCGGATGCCTCCTCATGAAACAACCAACAAGACAAAATCAAATCGAATCTTCCACAGTCTTAATGTCCTCATACTCAAAACTCAAACACTGCCCGGTTGGTTGAGATTGTTATAATTGGGTCACCATCTTTGTCCGTCTATTATCCTTGAAGAGGTTGGCCCATGAACCATACTTCTTTTGTCCCTGAGGAACTATTGCTTGAGTAACCTTCTCATCAGTAGGTGGTACTTGATCGGCTTCTCCAGTAGCAGCTACATCACCTCCTGCAGTGATGGAGTGAGCTTCTCCGACAAGATTAGGTAAGGGGGTCGGTTGAGGGAGAGACACTCCATCCTTTGGGAGAGGAGGAAGGTGACTTGGAGGGTCACATGCCGCCTCAATTACCACCTCAGCATCTTGAACCGCCACCTCAACATGATCTGCCAATTGTGGTGCATCCTCCATAATATCAACTCTATCCTCTTCAAATGACATAGGATGTGGACCCTTTACTAGACTCAAAGGTGAATATTTGAGACATTTCTTCTTCTTTCCCATTTTAATAAATTCATGTAAAATTACAAAATAGGAATAGCAAAGTCAAAGTCAAAGTCAAATTCAATTCAAATGCAAGATATGCAGCCACCTAAATTGAGCACGGTCTAAGTCACCAAGTTGTCCACGCCAAGATCAAGAGGAATTTCAAAATGCCAACCAAGACTTCCAATTCAGGAGAAACTTCAATTAATTCACGCCAAATGTCAACCAAGACTTCCAAATCAAGAGGAACACTAAATAGTCCACGCTAAAATAAAATTAGATGCCACCAGAAATTTCAAAATAAGGAGAACTCTAATTAATGACCATTAATGTTGAATAATTCTTCCAATAGATTCCTTCTATGAAGCGGCCGGAATTTGCAGAGTGTTTGAAAACTCTGACAAACCTCCGACGATGTGGAAAGCAATATGAATAAACTGATCACACCCTTCCTTCGGGCACTGGGACAGAGGAGAGGAAGAAAACCAAAGAAAACTGAAAGAAAACCAAAGTAGAGAAGGAGGGGATAGGAGCAGGTTTACTGAAAAGATGTACGGTAATACTAATGAAGATAACCTCTATGTCGGAGAAGAAACTCCGATATAACCAGTAAGATATTCTCTCTGCACCCTCCAACTCCACTCGAAAACCGCAGAGAGATGACGTCAACCACAAGTGGATGAGCACCACCAAGGGGGAGAGTAGAACCCGAGAAGAGTCCTCCCAAAGTCATCGGAGAAAGAAAGAGCCTAAAAATTATTCACCTCACCGTGTGGAAGATGACCGGAAATCCTAGAGAGAAGTTAGAGTTTCTCTCTTCCCATGACTGAGAGCCCTTTCACAAAACTAAGGTAGGGTAAACTTTCTATAGTGAAAGGGCCCACCGCTTTGCGGCCCCATTCCCTAGAAACTCCCAAAAGAATTTTTTGGGGAGCCTTAGTACCACTATGTTGATAAGAGCGTGCGCAAGACATCTCAGTCAACAATAATCCGACGAATAAAAAGTTGGTAAGAGGGCTCAAACCTGACACCTCAGTCAATAGATAACAACGTCATATCCAGAACACCTCCATATCAGTTGTTAAAACTAAGGTAGGGTAAATTTTTTATAGTGACTGGGCCCACCGCCTCGCGGCCCCATACCCTAGAAACCCCCGAAGGGATTTTTTGGGGAGTTTCAGTACCATTGGCTGATAAGAGCCTGTGTAAGAGGGCTCGAACTTGATACCTCAGTCAACGGGTAACAATGTCCTATCCAAAGCACTCTTAGATCAGTTGTTAAAAACTAAGGTAGGGTAAACTTTTTATAGTAACTGGGTCCACCGCTTTGCGGCCCCATACCCCAGAAACCTCCGAAGGGATTTTTTGGGAAGTCTCAGTATCATTATGTTGATAAGAGCGTGCGCAAGGCACCTCAATCAACAATAATTTGATGGATAAAGAGTTCATAAGAGGGTTCGAACCCGACACCTCAGTCAACAGATAACAACGTCATATCCAGAACACCTCCAGAAACTTTGGAGTCGAGTTGATCATCCTCAAGCCTTATTTTTTTATAGTATTTTATGGGACTGAGTTGATCATCCTTAAATTAATCAATATAAATTAAGTATTTAATGTCAACTAAGAAAATAAATACATTTAAAGGATTAATTTTATAAAAGGTAATACGCTAATACCGAGCCTCCTCCACCCAGTTGACTCTACCGTCGTATGTAAATAAAGGTAAATTAAAAAACTGAGGTCCCACTATTTCCATCGATATTTTATCAGAATCAACTATTCTTCAATTCTGCATCTTCAATTGGCTGATGTGCTGAGTTAGCAAAGATTATGTTTGTGCAATTTTCAAATAAAATATTTTGGCTCTATCGATTTAATGTGGTTTTAATTGATTGTCTGGTGGATTTATTTATTATTTGAATTTAAAAAAGGATATCATTTGATTGAAGCACAGATCCATCATTTCAAACAAAATACAGACAAATAAACCCTCCGAGCGGAAGATCGACGAGCACCGTCGTTAAAGATCAAGAGACGAGCCGGCGTCTATAAACCCTCCGAGCGGAAGACCGACGAGCACCGTCGTTAAAGATCAAGAGACGAGCCGGCGTCTATAAACCCTCCGAGCGGAAGACCGACGAGCACCGTCGTTAAAGATCAAGAGACGAGCCGGCGTCTATAAACCCTCCGAGCGGAAGACCGACGAGCACCGTCGTTAAAGATCAAGAGACGAGCCGGCGTCTATAAACCCTCCGAGCGGAAGATCGACGAGCACCGTCGTTAAAGATCAAGAGACGAGCCGGCGTCTATAAACCCTCCGAGCGGAAGATCGACGAGCACCGTCGTTAAAGATCAAGAGACGAGCCGGCGTCTATAAATAATCCGAACGGAATATCGTCGACACTGCGATCATTCGTATTCCCCGCCGATTGTCAGACCGAAGCTATTTTCCGATCGGACTCGAGGTAAAAAAGGTTCGGATCGGCTTATAGCGAGCGATTCTGGCCAGCAGCCCAGATTGATATTCGGCCGGACGGGAGAGCTGGGGAAAACACTTCATTCTGGAAGAATGCACCTCGAATGCCCAAGGTATGATGTGATAGAAGACGAGCGGACCGTACAAGTGTCAGCCAGGGAACAGTGCAAAAAGATAGAGTACACGAAAGGAAAGCATTTCATTAAAATTAGAACCTTAGGTCGAGCGGCCTAAGTACAAAAAGGTTCATGTTCAGCCGAGCTGCGAAATTACAAAAATTACTCGATGTAGTCGTAGAGGTCCCTCGGAATGTTGCTCAGGAGCTCCACTTGATCGCCGGCCGGAATATTGGTGGACTCCGGAAGAAGGCCCTTCGACTTCAGATAGGTCATAGTGGCCGTAATTGCCAGGTCGAAAGCCGAGTACATCCGCTCGCAAATTTTTTCCGAGAACTCGGGCGATCGGATGTAACTTTGTCGGAGAGCGGCGACTCGGCTCGGCTCGGCATCCTGGTATTCCTTGAAGGTTGCCTGGGAGCTTGTCAGGGCCTCATTCAGACGTTCAATCTTCTCCGCATCGGCCGAGCGGCCTGCCTTCTCCCGATCGAGCTGCTCCGTCAGCTCCTTTATCTTCAACTCCAGGCCCCGGGCCTCCACGTTTTTCTTCTCCAGATCGGAGATGGCTGTGTTCTTCCGGGTGGTGGCCAGAGTTATCTTTGTGTCAAGCGACTTGACCTGTCGCTCGGACTCGGCTAGGGCGTGGGCCTGATCAGCTGTTTTCTTCTGCTCAGCAGCTAGCAGAGTTTGAGTTTTCTTCAGCTCTTTTTGCAGCTCGGAGTAGGAAGGTCCTTGGGAGCCGCTCGGACCACCTGCCGCCCGCAGTTGCCTTATCTCCTCGTCCGCCATAGCCAGACGGTTGGAAACTGCTATCTCTTCCACCCACCTCTGAAACAAGAAGTCGCAGTTGTTAGAAGCCGAGCGGAAATATTTTAGGTAAAACAAAAAACAACGAAGAACTTACCCCCGTAGCCGCTTGCATGTGGCTATTGGCTAAGTTCTGGAGAGGGATCAGTGCTACGCGCGCCCGAGCGTCGGCCCACATCTCGGCGAGGGGCCCTTTCAAAGTAACAGTGTGCTCGGGCACGGTCGTCCGGTCAGCTTCTGGCAGCAACTCTTCAGTCGGAAGGTGAAGAGTAACCCGTATTGTGCGGCCGTGACCAGGGATCGCCCGACCGGGATCAGGCGCAGAAGACCGCGAATGGATGGTCGAACGTTGGACTGAGCAGCGGCGGGGAGAGTGTCGACGGAGTGGCCTCGACCGAGCGATCGGCTCGTCCGGGCGTCCGGTCGATGAAATGGTCTCGAACCGGCGCTTTCCCTTCGCGAGGCGGCCCGGTCGAGGGTTGGACCGCAGAGGTAGCCGAGCGTAGCGGGGTCTCCACTCGGCGTCTCTTTGGTCGATGCTCCTCCCGAACGGACCCTTCCTCGGGGCCGTTGGTTCCCTGGAGGGTAGCGCCGTCCACATCTTGCTTGAGAGGCTGGCGGCGATTCAGCTGGTGCCGCTTTCTCCCGTGAGAACCGACCGTGAATACCCGCCTTCATTTCTTTTGCCACCTCCGGTAGCTGCTTTCTCTTTAGAACGCCGGCCATCACCGAGTCCATGACGATGTCAGCTGCACGAAGAGAAAAAGAAATCAGTTAGCAATTAAAGCAAGTGCCAAAGCAAAGTTCTTACCGAAGCCGGTCGGAAGCGGGGTCCGTATAGGACTCAGCCCAAAAATGTACATCACTCCCTCGTGAAGAAGCTTGTTGATGTCAAGTCGTAGACCGGCTAGTACATTTGCGGCGTGAAGATATTCCGGTCGGGTCTTGAATTTCTTCAGTTCGGGAGGGGGAGGTAGACTGACTTGCCACTGGGTCGGAAAGTTTGGCTGACTGGGCATGCGGAGGTAGAAATAATAGTCCTTCCAATGTTTATTGGAAGTGGGTAGTTTATTGAAGAAGACCAAACCGGGCCGAGCTTGGAACATAAAGGTGCCCGGCTCGGCTTGCTTAGGATAATAGAAATAAAAGAAGACCTCCGGTCGGAGGGGAATGTTGTGAATCTTGAACAAAACGACAACGCCGCAGAGGAGACGGAAGGTGTTTGGTACTAAACTTCCGAGCGGCACGCCAAAATAATTGCAGACGTCTGCTATAAAAGGATGGACGGGGAACCGCAGACCGGCGGTGAATTGGTCGCGAAAGACACAGAAACCGCCGCGCGGTGGTCTGTGAGGCCGAGCGGCAGGACCAGCTAGGCGAACTTCGATATCCTCGGGGATTTCGAAATTGTCAGCCAAAATATCAAAATCCCGTTGTTCGAAACGAGATCGCATGGTAGTATACCATGGGCCTAAGGATTGTTCTTCGGGATGAGAAGAACTGGCCATGATCGGGACAGAAGAAATCAAAAAGGAAGTTTCAAAGACGGGGAAATGGAGTTTCAAAAACTAGAGCAGAAGTGCGAATTAGATATCGGAAAGGAAAAATGAGAGATCTAAAACCTTACTGAGGGGAGATGAATCGAGGAAAGGCGCCGGAAAGCGTCAGAAGGCAGCAACAAGATCGCCGGAGCCCGCAACGCAGAGAGCAACAGTAGAGGTAACGGAGGCGTGCGAAGATGAGAAGGAAACGAAGAATTTATAGTGTGAGGGCCGGTCGGCCCCCACCGTCGGATCCAGGTCACGGGAATCAATGCATACATCTAGCCGTTTATTTCGAATTGCTTCGGTTACATCAAAATGCCATGCAACCGCCTCCGTCCTCTGATGGCATTGCTCCACGTGGCAGTCAATCATTCGTAGCATTTATTGAAGGTATGATCGACATTGATGTCGAAGATTGACGCAGAACGCGAGGAGATCCGGCAAAAGCCATCATTGATTCATTCAAGGATATCTCCGCCGCTGACCGGGCGTAGAATATTAGCATGGATGAGCCGTTCGGCTAGACTCACAGTCCAGTCAGTCAGACTATTCGCCTCCTTCGACTAGACTTGAAGGGAAGGCAAGTGATCCGGTAGTAAGAGCGGGCCCCCCCCTTTTTTCTTGCAAAGTCAACGCCAAGTGGAAGTCACCGGAACAGCCGCCCACCCAGAGGAGAATGTGGTCCGACCGGACGGACGGCCATAGAGGGCCGGTCCGATTGGACTGCCGGCCGGCCGATGGAATCGAGTACCCGGAAAGGTCCGGCCGGTTTGCACTCATAGTTGGTAGGCACCCTGTCAAATCGGGGTTCCGACGCTCAGTTAAAAAGGTCATGGGCCGAGCTGACCTTTTGACCGATCACAGTCATAAAGCACCCCTGTTTGTTAGTCTCCACAAAGCACAAGTAAACCACTGCGGATGTCCGGTCGGATGTTTAGGTATCTTTCCGCTCGGACTACAAGTTTGGAGCAAAGGAAATGGCCAGAGGATTTCTTTCTCCAACAACCTGTAGGTTTCACGTGTGTGTCATGCTCCAAATCTTGTGACAGGGGATTCTGCTGTCCCATCGAGGGCATGCTTTGACTGTAGCGATATGGGTCAGGTAAACTTTCTGACAGCCGCGTACCTAGGAAAGGACAGGTAAGCTTTCTGACAGCCGCATACCTAGGATAGGACAGGGGACACTTATGCACCTTGGTACACGTGCCCGAACCTTTCACAGCTCTATATAAAGAACCTCAGGTTTCATCGACAAAAGAGGAGGGTATGTACTCTGAGACTTCTGGAGCCACCTTGTTCATCGTGATTTACCTGACTTGAGCGTCGGAGGGTCGTCGCTGGGAATCCCCTTCCCGGCTCGACTTCTGTGCAGGATAGCCGGAGCATCTCGACACTAGTTGGAGACCTACATCAGCGAGCCTTGGAGCGTCACGTGCCCAGCGTCTGCTGACTTCTGGTTCGGACAGGATCAGATTGTCTGGTGGATTTATTTATTATTTGAATTTAAAAAAGGATATCATTTGATTGAAGCACAGATCCATCATTTCAAACAAAATACAGACAAATAAATTAGAAAAATATTTTATTCCTTTATCTAAGAAACATCATATACCAATAGTATATTTTATACTAATTTGATCTCAATAATAATTATGCAGTATCAACTATGTTAATTCGTGGGAGAGAAAAAAAAAATCATCTGATGAATTAGCTATGTTTATTCGGAGAGATGGAAATGGAAATGAAAATGAATGTAAAAAAATCTTTAGGGAAGGGTAAGAAAGGAAAAAAGAAAATAAAAGAATCGGAGGGCAAGGAAAATGGAAAGGGAAAAAAAATTTAAAAGAGAAAAAAAAAATTACGGACTGTGCGAGGCTACCTCGCGCTCGCGGGCTCGTCGCCGACTCGCGCGGGACCGCAGAGAGTAAGGAAATTACTTTCCGTCCGATTTGGGCCGAATAGTGACGGCCCAACTAAACTGAACTTGGGTTAGGGTTCCAATCCGTTATATATGACTTCGTCGCCGTCGATTAGGTTTTGTTCGCGGCGGCAGGTCGTCGAAGAGGAGGAAGCGACTAGGTTGCAATGGGTAAGCTGATCTTTGTTGATTCACAACTTTCTCTCTTGATTTCTTCGTATTCAATATCTATTGCTTGTTTGGTGATAGCGAGGATCAAGGTCCACGAACTTCGAGGGAAGTCCAAGACGGAACTCCAGAACCAATTGAAGGACCTCAAGAATGAGCTTTCACTTCTCCGCGTTGCTAAGGTCACCGGCGGAGCGCCCAACAAGCTCTCGAAGATGTCAGTGCTAGACTTTTATTATTATTATTTTTAAATTGCACTTTTGCATTGGATGATTGTGATTACCCTCTGAAAGTTTGGATCTGCGATGGAGTTGGCAGAAAGGTGGTTAGGCTGTCGATCGCTCGCGTGCTTACTGTCATTTCCCAGAAGCAGAAAGCGGCGTTGAGGGAGGTTTACAAGAATAAGAAGCTCCTCCCGCTGGATCTCCGGCCCAAGAAGACACGAGCCATCCGCCGCCGTCTCACCAAGCATCAGGTATCTTATTTATGTTCCATCTAAACCAGGATGAGGGATTTAACGTCGGAATATTTACCCAACACATTCATATAGCTTGTCTCTGCATACTTTGTTTGTTGTTGGTGGTAGGATGTTGTTGTGTTGATGTTTTCATCTTATTTGCTATCTATCGTGGGCGTAAATAACACTGTGTTTGAGGATAGCGACCATGATTAAAAAGGACCAACTTTTTTATTTGCATTGAACATTGATTTAGTCCTGAGGTTCTAATTTCTTTCCGGAATCGATGGATTGAATGTCATTTTCCTTGATTGACATCATCTGTACATGCTGCCTGAAACGATATGTAGAATTTTTATTTTATTAATGTTTTCAATTGTCAGAGAACAGCAGTTATCACTTGTGGAATGTGAAGGAATGAGGAAGAGATATAAAGAATTCTTGGCCTGCATGTTTTTCCTTATGCTGTGGGTACTTGGATGTAAATAAGAGGACGCAAAAATAAATGAAATTATGTTGTTTACTCAGAAGGGGAGGATGGAGAAGTGGAAGGGAATTGCTTTCATCCATTTTCTCTATTTTATTTCTATCCAAATCTAGTAGCAATTGACTGAAATGAATTGTGAATGATTTACTATTTATTTTCACTTCACTTCCACCATTTCAACTTTCTATTTTCTCTCCTTGAACTAAATCCAACATCATGGTACATTTTGATGCCCAATATGCTTATATAAAATTCAATTGTTTGGAGTAAACATTGCCATTAATTGTAGAAATTCATACTTTAAAGTATGAGAACGAGAGAGACTTTGGCAAGATGTCTAAAGTTTGAAGGAAGTAAATATTGTCACTATCATTTTCAAGGGCTAACGAGTATTATAGCATGCAAGTGATGGTTTCTTGTTGAAGTTAACTAGACATGATTTTCCTGATACAACAACTATTTTCCCCCCTTGAAAATTTATTGATGTTCTGTCGCAACAAACGCAGGAATCTTTGAAGACTGAACGTGAGAAGAAAAGGGCGATGTACTTCCCAAAGAGAAAGTATGCCCTTTTAGCAAATTAATATCTTATGCTCCTGCTCTACCATTGAAGATACTGTCATGTGCTTCTGAATTTGGTTATCGACTTTAAAATTTAGTGATCGGGTCTCAGTACTTGAGCTATGCATCCTATTAAAATGTTGTTATTTGGCATTCTACTTTTGAGTTTGTGGAAAACCTTTCATGATTGCAGCATTTTTTTAGGTTTATTTTTAAAAAGTAATGATGTTGGATTCAACTCCAAAGCTACCAACAGTAAAGATGTAGGACTAAGATGTGCTTAGACCTATTTTATTTTAGCAAATGAACTCGAACAGATTGTTGAGATCAACTTAACTAGATTCAAGTGGTGCGAGTGGATGTGAAGGCCAAAATTGAGCATTTTTGACCTTTGAGATATTGCGCAGAACTTGGAGGGGGGTGAGTTTTCCGACCACAGTCACTTTCTTTTTCGCCAAATCCACCTCAAATGAAGTCACCCCTGCAAGGTTGATCGAACAAAGGTCCATAAGAAACGAATAAATGAACAAATAAGGTTATTTGTTTCTTTCATTTCTTCATCTGGATTAAGAATGAATTATTAACTTTTTAAGTAATAATAACAGTAATATTGCTTTCTTCACCCCCATTCACTTCCCATAAAATAATTTGTAATTTAAATAATAGTAATAACAAATTCTGACCTTCCATCTTGTAGATGTGCTTCCTGATCTCCCTTTCACAAGCCTTGCAGTGCAAAGACACCCTCAAATGCACGACCTTAATTTCAGCAACACAATTTCAATATTGATCAAAATAATAACAGGCATGATCATTAGATACACAACCAACAGAATCAAGATCATCAGTTTAACTTGTTCTTGGCAAGTAGCAGAAGAAGACGCTGTTGCTCCGGAGACAGCTCCAGATTTCAAATGAAGCGGAGCAGGCTCCGGTCCTCGATCGATTGGCCTTACTGCCGAGCGTTGTCTCAGGACTGTGCATACTTCTGACGACGCAGAGGATGCGCAGGAGAAGCTGAGCTGCTTCATGCTTTGGAAGAAGGCTAGCTGTGGAGAGATCATAACGCAGAGCTGTATTATATATGCTTCTTTATTCTCTAATAATTTTAAACCTTAAAAAAAATTTAATGATTTTATATAAATTTTTAAATACTATTCATTATTATATATATACATTCCAGTTTGAGAGTGTAATAGAAAAATTAAATTTATATTTTTTTTGAAAAAAATTTTCTGTGGATGTGCCAACACCTCAGACAGGACAAAAGATGTATTAACTGCCAATAAATGCTAATGAAATCATTTGCTTAATTATTGCCTCAGCTGAAGTTTATTCTTTTGAGTCACCATTAAGGACATTAATTGTCTTACAGCGACATGTAGAGAAAGCTCATCTACTCATATATACCTTCGCTATAACATTGTAAGATTCTGGAAGGTTAGGGATAATAACGGGAAGGATTTGTGAGGGTTCGATCAATTTTAGAATTTATCCTATTAAAAAAAAATGAATTTGGATTTGTCTAGTCTAATTTTTTAATCTAACTTGTCTTGACCCGCTTAAAATCCGATTTATTATTATTATATATTTATTTCATTGAAACTAACCTATTCTGAACTTCTAAATCTGATTAACGAATTTAAATCCGTCCTGATTTAATATGAGGTTCGGTCTAAACTCGAACCATTACTATCCCTATGCAAGGTAGAAGCTAGGCATGTTAGAAGGATTTTAAAAAGGATGAGTACAAATCGACATCTTATAAGAATTAAAGAAGACGAGATATCGAAGGAATATGGAAGGAAACATAGTAAAATTGAGGGGAATCAAATAAGCGATATGAGACAAATTAATTGATCTTGTGAGATTATAAGTAATAAAAAGCAAAATACGTATCCAAAAATAGAAATGGAAAGTAAGGCAAGTCCCAACAATATAGCTTGTCTAAAATGTATGTATTATGAAAAATCAAGTATAGATTTGTATATGGATATTTCATAATATAAAAATTTATTAGGTTTAAAAGTATAGCTATAGCCTTGAAAAAAATCGTTTCAATTATAGAATTTTTGGATTTTTTTTTGGGATCTATTTCAAATTAGCAATTATTTTTTAATATTGGCCGGGCTGGACAAGACCGGCCCATCAACGGCCTAAATACTCATGCCCAGTATCTTCCCGGACTATAAAACGAGATTGCTGACCGCTACCATTTCTTGGCTGTTGCATAGCAACTGGCAAAGGCAGTTCGCCCTCTCTCGCTTGCAAGAATATTCGGATCCCTCTCTCACCCAGATCGCCTTCCTGAATTAGGTTAGCTTTCTATCTACGCGTCTTGTCGCTCTCGATCTATTATTCTTTTAGTTTTTTTGGGTTGGCATTGCTTGTTTGCTGCCCGCGCCGCTTGAATCTGGGAACTGCATGCTTGGGTTGGTGAATCTGAGTATGTGCGATGAATAGAGGCAATAGTGTGGCCTGTTGGCTGATTCATAACCTTTTTGGTCAGATAGAATGAATCTAATCGATATGTGGTGTTTTGAGTCACTGTCGAAACTTGAAAGTTCTGTTTTTTTTTTTATCTCGCTAGTCTTCGAGTTAGGTTGATTTTTTTATCGTATTCCTTTATTCGTATACACTAAGATCATCTACCCAAGGCCCTTGATATTGGGTTGTGCCCAATTCGGGCTTCTATATTCCAAAAATGTCTGCTGTCATTTTTCCGAATCAAATTATCCTCCATTGTTTCACCAACTTCATTCTTCTGAATTAAGCTGTTTCGCAAAACAGTTTGAGCCTAAAATGTTTTTTTTAATAAGAAGTAAATGTCTATATAGTTTTTTTTTAATATTAATAGATTGTAATTAGTAAGCTGTTTAGTGAAATATCTTTATCGACTTAAAATAGATAAATTTTATTTTTTGTCCTTATAAAATTAAATACCTTTTGCGCCCCTTTGTTACTTGTAAAGATTGGATTATTTCCAAAAAAATGAGATGATTTCTCATTTTATGAAATTGATCGATAAAAATATTTAAATATTTTACAAAATGGGTTGAATCCCTGTTCTATTTCTTTTTTCTTCATTAGGTTGTTCTCCCATTTTTTTTAAAAAAAACATGAGATGGGTTCTTGCTTCCTTATGGATACACAAAAGAATTTATTTAACTTGAACTAATCTCCCTCATTGATGTATTATCTCATTTTCATTCAAATGGATAATGGAGGAAAATGCCAATTCAATTTTATGGGTATTTTTTATTTAATGAATAGAAAATTTAATTAATTTAATTTTATCAATCTTATTGGTGCCAACAATTTGAATGACTGAAATTTGGAAACTAAATTATTTTTTTTGTTTTTTTTAAAGAAAGGAATCAAAGGATATATTAATTAAATTAAAATCAGTACTTTTTTTTAATAAAAAATTGGATTAATTCAGTCTATCAATTTTTTTTATATAACATATATAGAAGTCATCAAGCTATCATTTTTTTATGAAGGTCAGTTTCAATCCTAAGACCATGACAATACTTTCTAAAGCCTTTAATGACTAAGCTAGTCGATTTCTTCTCTCTGAGTTTCACCAATCATGTTGACCCATTAAAATCAATTATTTTTGCCTTTTCAAATTAAAAATCAAATCTACTTTTAATGTTAAATGAGCATTTGTCTCTTTCTGAAAATGATTTCCCAAATTTTTCTTTCAATCATGTAATTTGTTTCACCTAACAACTTGATTCAAAGGAATCAACTACGAATCATGTTGTTTTCACAATGGACGGTTGTTTGTCTAGAAAAGTGGAAAGGACCTAATTAGTTGGGCATTTTTAAATATAGGGGCCCAATTTGGATATTTCAAAATATCAAGGGCACTATTCAAGTAATTGCTCCTAGATCAATAAGAACTAGGCATTCTAAAATCTTTATATTTTGTAGATGATATTAGCACTCTGTCTTAAGTAACTTCTGGGACAATAATGAAAAATGTTTACCTACTTCTTTAAATTATATTGTTCTTCTGTTTAATATTACTGCTTTAATTTGAATTCTATCTTTATTTTATTCTGACAGTGCTTTTCTAGTATCTGACCTTCTGTTTCCATTAAATTCAATACTATATTTCTTCAGTTGTTTGTTTTAGTTCATGTGCAATGAGTTCACCAAGGGATGAAATGATAATTCTTTTCTTTAGTTTATATGGCTTTATTAAATTACAACTTTTGGGGGCATCTCAATATCATTTTTTCCCCTGAAATATCTAGGTGGTTGTAGTCTGTTTTATGGTTGTCTTTTGGGATTATAGTGATAATTTAACGTATTTGAAGCATGAAAAATATCATTTTGCAAATACTTACCAACTTTATGAGCTATGCCCCAAAAGTGTAATTAGAATGGCTTAGTTAAGATTTTGTGTTGGAATGATCAATATACGGTTCAGTGAAGATTTTAGGAAATATTTCACCCCTTTATCGTTGTGATTCTGCTAATTATTTTTGTTGCACTACAGTGTAGTGTATGCTTTGGAAACTTACAAAACCAGTATGGTTCTGAAAGCAAAGTTCTCTATAATGTGTTTTTTTTTTTCTTTTATATTTCAGTTCTACTAGATATCTTCCATGTTATTTTATTTTATTGTTTTTATATTATCTTAATATTTCTTCCATATCAATGTTATATCCATATACTTTATTTGTTCTTGTGAGTAATTGTCGTTGTTGCATCTTTCCATCTTGAATTCCATATTAGCTGTCTATACTTCTTTCATGGTTGGCAATTCAAATTGACTACTTCTGTTTCTTGCATTTTCACAAATTTCTGTTGGCCCTGTAACATTTTTGGGGTGCGTATAGGCTAGACTATTCCTAAATAAATCAGAAGACAGAAGGGGAGTAATAGGCATCATATTTCTGTGTTGTTGATATTTTCAAGGGTTATAATTATGTGAAGTGTTACTTCTTAAATAATCAATGCCTTATTGGTCTTATATTTTGTTTGGTTGTGGCAATTGTGCCATCTTACTCCATTGGTATTTGCAAACGGGTCCATAATACTTTCTATGCGTCTTATATTGTTTTTGGGGACTTTGACAACTTCTGAGCATAATCAGCTATTAAAAATTAGGTTAAAAATTTAAGCTATGTTAGTATGTTGCTATTCTCTTTAGTCCTTTCTTCTAGTTCCCACAAATATATAGGAAATGGCCTACGAGGAAATCCAGCCTCTTGTTTGTGACAATGGGTCTGGAATGGTCAAGGTTAGTTTTTGACAATTGTATAATGAACATTCTTCACTTTTTTATGCTTTAGTATGATTTATAATCATGATGACTTTACTCTATGTCAAAAGGCTGGATTTGCTGGTGATGATGCACCTAGGGCAGTCTTCCCAAGTATTGTTGGCCGACCTCGCCTGGTTGGCACGGGCCAAAAGGATACTTATGTTGGTGATGAAGCACATTCGAATAGAGGTGTTCTTACATTGAAGTATCCTATTGAGCATGGAATTGTCAGCAACTGGGACGATATGGAGAAGATCTGGCACCATACATTCTATAATGAGCTTCGTGTTGCTCCTGAGGAGCATCCTACATTCCTAACGGAAGCCCCTCTTAATCCAAAGGCAAACAGAGAAAAGATGACTCAGATTTTGTTTGAAACTTTTAACGTACCTGCTATGTATGTTGCCATTCCGGCCGTTCTTTCACTCTATGCCAGTGGTCGTACAACTGGTCAGTGCATTCTCATTGTTAGTTACTTGTTGGCAGTACTCTTTTCAACTAGCCTATGATGCCTAGATTCCTATAATAAATATTCTCAGGTATTGTGCTCGATTCTGGTGATGGTGTGAGCCATATTGTGCCCGTCTGTGAAGGACATGCTCTACCTCATGCTCTTCTTCGATTGGATCTTGCCGGTCGTGATCTCACAGATTGCCTGATGAAGATCCTTACCCAGAGAGGTTATTCATTCACCACCACTGCTGAGCGAGACATTGTCACTGCTGAGCGAGAAATTGTAAGGGACATCAAGGAGAAGCTTGCCTATGTTGCTCTTGATTATGAGCAGGAGCTGGAGACTGCCAAGACCAGTTCCGCTGTGGACAAAAGCTATGAACTTCCTGATGGGAAGGTTATCACCATCGGTGCTGAGAGATTCAGATGCCCAGAGGTCCTCTTCCAGCCAGCCTTAATCGGCATGGAAGCTGCTGGTATTCATGAGACAACGCACAACTCCATCATGAAGTGTGATGTGGATATCAGGAAAGATCTGTATGGAAATATCGTGCTCAGCGGTGGATCCACTATGTTCCCTGGTATTGCCGATCGTATGAGTAAGGAGATCACTGCACTCGCACCAAGCAGCATGAAGATTAAGGTGGTTGCTCCGCCTGGGCGAAAAAACAGTGTTTGGATCGGCGGTTCCATCATTGCATCCCTTAGCATTTTCGAGCAGGTGATCTTTTTCTATATCTTCTTTCTACTATCAATACTGGTTTCGTCTGTTTATATTCAGCGATTAGCAAACAACATTATCTAAATTCTGTAGATGTGGATTCCCAAGAAAGAGTACGAAGAATCTGGTCCAGCTATTGTCCACCGGAAGTGCTTCTAAGCTCCATTACCTCGCTGCATCTTTGTGGAGTTTGTCAAGGACTATCTGATACGAGGTTTTCTTGAAATTTTAATGCCTTGGTTTGGGGCCTTATGGAATATTCTAATCCTTAGGAATATAAAATCAGATTCATGCAAGTGTTCTTGTTTTATCGAGATTTTATAGTAAAATAAACAGAAGCAATCGATGACACAATTAAACAGAATCTGTGTAGCAGAAATGACATCGTCTCGTCTCAGCTTATAAATTCGAAGATCCTTCAAAAATGCATTAGACGGATCTTCCGTCGGGTGTTTTTTTGCCATGGGTGGCGTATAGATTTGTTAGTCTATCATTAATAACAAAATGATTTAAGGAGTTCTATAGGTGTAAATCCTCATTTAATAACCTAAACTTGTGAATACTTTAATTAGATTTTTTCGGGTTTTTACCAATTTGATACTATCGGTTGTGTTATTAAATTAATAGGTAAACTCCACCAATTGAGAAATTAAATTTAATAATTTCTCACTCGAACTGTTGGTGATTCTGTATATAATAATCATACCTTAGTTGACATTAATAATAATGTCAAACTTTATAGGGTTTTTTAAATAATTTAGGCCATTAGTTTTATTGGGAGATATTATTCTTAAAAATAATATTTGGTTAGTTGAATATTTTCAATCGGAATAAACCTAAATTTTCTTTTTTTACGGTTAGAAGAAAATAAGAGAAAAAATTAGATGGGAGTAAAAGTTGAACGTGAGAGAAACATATGATGAAAGAGAATGATGAGAAAGAAAGTGTGATGAGAAAGAAATTGTGATGGAAAAAATGAAGAGGAAAAGTATGATGAGAGAAAATGAGGAGATAATGTATAGATTGAGAAAAGAAGAAGTATGATAAGAGAGAAAATATGTTGAGAGAAAAAGAGTGATGGAAAAAAATGAAAAGAGAAAAAGTATGATGAAAAAAAATGAAAGATTGAGGAGAGAGATATATTATTTCAACTCCAACTCATTCACACCATATCATACCAAAAAGGAATATTCTTTAGAATATTCTATTATTCTTATTAATTTTTTTATATGATAATTATTATATTTAAAATTAATGCTTCTTAATATATGATATTTTAAATTTTTTTAAAATTCAGTATCCAACTATAATATATATATATATATCACACAATTATAATTAAAATATATTAAATAAAATTAAAATAATAATTTTGATAAATTAAATATTTACAAATATACATAATAAAATTTAAATATACTATTAAATACACTTAATTTAAATTTATAATAAATAATAATTATATTTAATTATAATATAAATAAAGATAAAGAAAATAATAATTATTAATTAATTACATTTGATTTTATAATAATATAATAAAAATTTTAAAAAAAAATCTCTCCATCACCATATATGGTTGGTGTTGCACTATTCACATCACTATATTTCAGGTGAGATTTGGTGTATGGGTTGGAGTAATTTGGTGTTAAATTTACACCAAATTTGATGTTTTGGTGATGAGTTGGAGATGCCCTAAGACCATCTCCAACCCATAACACTAAATTTGATGTAATTTTCACACTAAAATGGTGTAATTTCAGCACCAAACATGCTTCAACCCATCCACACCATATCACACCAAAAAGGAATATTCTTTAGAATATTCTATTATTCTTATTCATTTGTTTATATGATAATTATTATATTGACAATTAATACTTCATTAAATTAGTGATAATTTGTAAATGTAATTATAATTAAAATATATTAAATAAATTTAAAATAATAATTTTAATTAATTAAATATTTACAATTATACATAATAAAATTTAAATATGCTATTAAATACACTTAATTTAAATTCATAATAAATAATAATTACATTTAAATATCCTATAAGTAAAGACAAAGAAAATAATAATTACAAATTAATTACATTTAATTTTATTAATTATATAATAAAATTAAAAAAAATAAAAACTCTCTCCCACATCAAATATGGTGATATGAATAGTTCATCATCAAACATGGTGTTGCACTATTCACCACACCATATTTGGTGTGGAATTTGGTGTATGTGTTAGAGTCTTTTGGTGCTAATTTGACATTAAATTTGATGTTTTGGTGATGAATTGGAGATGACCTTAAGTAACAACTATCTTTAAAAAGTTTTTTTTTTAAAATAGACATTTTAAAGATATTTATCATTAAATTTAATCATCCTAAATGAAAGTGTTAATAAGAAACTTCACACACACCCACACAAGATATGACGTAAAGCAAATTTACGAAGGATTTTTAAGTAAAGATAGAGGAGGTTATAGCCGATGCAACCCTAACATTGTAAGATAGTGTAAGGTAGAATCTAAGTGATGTTAGAAGGATTTTTAAAAAAGGACGAATACAAATTATAAGACTAGAAGAAGATGAGATATGGAAGTATTGAGCTACTATTGTGGAAGGAAAACATAATAAAGTCGAGGACAATCAAAGAAGCGAGATTGTAAGTAATAAAAGGCAAAATAAAAATTCAACAATAGAAATGGAAAGAGATGCAAGTCACAACAATATAACTGGTATAATATGAATGTATTATGAAAAATCAACTATAGATTAGTTAGATTGATATTTTATACTATACAATTTTATTAGGCTTAAAAGTATTAGTTCGAATCCTCTGTCCTCATTTTTCTCTGTCCCCGTGTCTCATTGTCGATCGGACGGATCAGATTAAATCTCAAGGCATCATGATATCTTTAAAATATGTCCAGTATCCTCGTGATGTGCAATGATGTCTTGAGATTTAATCTGATCCGTCCGATCGACAATGAAGCACGGGGACAGAGAGAAATGGGGACAGAGAATCCGAACTATAAGAGTATAGCCTTGAAATATCACTATAAAAAAATATATTTACAAATGAATTAATAAAACGAAAAAAATCGTTTCAATCTTTTGATTTATGATAAAACACTAAAAAGCAATTGTATAATATTTTGGATATTTCTTTTATCTATTTCAAATTAGCCATTATTTTTTAATATGGGCCGGAGCGGACAAGCCCGGTCCATCAACGGCCTAAATAGTCATGTCCGGTCTCTTCCCAAAATATAAAACGAGATTTCTGACCACTACCATTTCTTGGCTGTAGCAACTAGCAAAGACAGCTCCCCCTCTCTTGCTCTAAGGCGGCATCCGGATCCCTTCAGCACGTCAAATCTCGCCCAGATCGCCTTCCTCGATTAGGTTAGCTTTCCATCTATGCATCTTGTTGTTCTCGATCTACTATTCTTTGAATTTTTTTTTGTTGACTTTGCTTGTTTGCTCCTCGCGTCGCTTGGATCTGGGAACTACATGCTTGGGTCGGTGAATCTGAGTATGTGTGATGAATAGAGGCAATAGTCTGACCTATTGGCTGATTTACAACTTTTTTTGCTCAGATAGAATGAATCCAAAGCGATCTGCAGTGTTTTGACTGTCGAAACTTGAAAGTTCTGTTTTTCTTTATTTTTTCTTGCTAGTTTTCCAGTTAGGTTGATTTTTCTATCTTATTCCTTGATTCGTATACATTAAGATCATTTACCCAAGGCCGTTGATATTGGGTTGTGCCCAATTCGGGCTTCTATACTCCAAAAATGCCTGCTGTCATTTTTCCGAATCAAATTATCCTCCATTATTTCACCAACTTCATTCTTCTGAATTAAGCTGTTTCGCGAAACAGTTTGAGCCTAAATTCTTTTTTAAATAAGAAGTAAATGACTATAAAGTTTTTTTTTATATAAAGAAAATCTATTTTTTAGAAAAAAATTAAGTGATTTTAATTGGTCAAGCTGTTTAGTGAAATATCTTTACCGACTTAAAATAGATAAATTAAATTATTTTTCTTTTTTGTCCTTATAAAAATAAATATTAAATTAAATACCTTTTGCGTCCCTTTGTTACTTGTAAACATTGGATTATTTCCAAAAAAATAAGATGGTTTCTCATTTTATGAAATTGATCGATAAAAATATTTTGCAAAATGCGTTGAATCCATGTCTATTTGTTTTTTTTTCAATAGGCTGTTCTTCCATTTTGAAAAAAAAAAAACATGAGATGGGTTCACGCTTCCTTATCTATGCAGAAAAGAATTTGTTTAACTTGAACTAATCTCCCTCATTGATGTATTATCTCATTGGCATTCAAATGGATGATGCTAGGTAAATTCCAATTCAATTTTATGGGTATTTTTTATTTAATGAATAGAAATTTTAATTAATTTAATTTTGTCAAGCTTGTTGGTGCCAACAACTTGAATGACTGAAATTTGGAAATTAAATTATTTTTTAAAGAAAGAAAGGACATATCGATTAAATTAATATAAGTATTTTTTTTTTCTTTTTATAAAAAAATCAATTAATTCTGTCTATCAAAATTTTTTTATATAACATATATAGAAGTCATCAAGCTATCATTTTTTTATGAAGGTGAGTTTGAAACCTAAAACCATAACAATAATTTCTAAAGCCTTTACTAGATAAGCTAGTCGAGATCTTCTCTCTGTGTTTCACCAATCAACTTGACTCACTGAAATCAATTAGTTTTTTCCTTTTCAAATCTACTTTTAAAGCTAAATGAGCATTTGTCTCTTATTTTTGAAAATGATTTCCCAATTTTTTTTTCAATCATGTAAGTTGTTTTTTTTCACAATGGAGGGTTGTTTGTCTAGAAAATTGGAAAGGACCTAAATTGGGCATTTTAAAATATAGGGGTCTAATTTGGATATTTCCAAATGTCAAGGGCCCTATTCAAGTAATTTCTCCTAGATCAATAAGAACTAGATCATTCTAAAATCTTTAGATATTGTAGATGATATTAGCACTCAGTCTTAAGTAACTTCTGGAACAATAATGAAAAATGTTTACGTACTTCTTTAAATTATATTCTTCTTCTTTTTAATATTACTGCTTTAATTTGAATTCTGTCCATTTTTATTCTGATGGTGCTTTCTAGGATCTGACCTTCTGTTGCTCACTTAAACTGATGGTTTGAATTGAATGACTTTGGGGATGGTTTAGAATTCTGTCCATGTTTCATTCTGATGGTGTTCAATTCTATTAAGTTATAATTCCCCTTTAGAAGTAAAGTCTTCCCTTTTTTGAGTAACAAAGCCACTATTCATCTTGACACATAACTGGATAATGTTTGTATAGAATTGGTTGTTCAGAATATGGCTTTTCTTGTTTTTATTTTCTGACTTATTGATGGAGATTATTTATTCATTAAACATTGAATTTTGGACAATTTGTGATGTTTTTTGACTAGTTCCTCTTTACAGTTTTGACCTTGGAGAATTTTATCAAGTTTTCCATTAAATTCAATACTATATTTCTTCAGTTGTTTGTTTTAGTTGATATGCAATGAGTTCACCAAGGGATGAAATGATAATTCTTTTCTTTAGTTTATATAGCTTTATTATATTACAACTTTGCGGGGCATCTCAAAATTCTGAGTTTAAATATCATTGTTTTCCTGAAATATCTAGGTGGCTGTAGTTTGTTTCATGGTTTTATTTTGGGATTATAGTGATAATTTAACATATTTAAAGCATGAAAAATATCATTGTGCAAATACTTACCAACTTTATGGCTCTGCTCACAAAGTGTCATTAGAATGCCTTAGTGAAGATTTTGGTTGGGACTGATCAATATATGTTTCTTATGTTTCTGTGAAGATTTTAGGAAATATTTCACCCCTTTATCTTTGTGATTCTGCTTTAAAAACTTACAAAACCAGTTTGTTCTGAAAGTGAATTTCTCTCAAATGTGCCTTTTTTCCTCTTTTTTTAGAATTCAGTTCTATTATATATCTTCCCATGTTATTTTATTCTGTTGATTTTATTGTTTTTATATTATCTTAAATTTTCTTCCATATCAATATTATATCTGTATACTTTATTTGTTCTTGTGAGTTATTGTTGTTGTTGCGTCTTTCAAATTTGAATTCCATATTAGCTGTTCATACTTTTTCATTATTGGCAATTCAAATTGCCTACTTCTGTTTGCAGCATTTTAACAAGTTTCTGTTGGTCCTGTAACATTTTTGGGGTGTGTATTGGCTAGACTATTCCCAAATAAATCAAAAGACAGAAGGAGAGTGATAGGCATCATATTTCTGTGTTGTTGGTATTTTCAAGGGTTATAATTATGTGAAGTGTTACTTCTTAAATAATCAACGCCTTTTCTTTTATATGTGATAGTAGTGATGCCTTTTTCTGTGTTATTTTGGTATATGGACTGCTTGTAGTTGAGAGATTGTGAGCTTGATGTAAATATACAGATTTATACTGCTATGCATGTAAATTAACAGCTTGTGGGTGTTGGCAATTGTGCCATTTTACTCTACTGGTATATCTGCAAGTGAACACATCATTCTTTCTTTGTCTTATAATTTTTTTTGGGGATTTTGGCAACTTCTGAGCATAAACAGCTATTCGAAATTAAGTTAAAAATTTAAGTTATGTCAGTTTACTACTATTCTCTTTAGCCCTTTCTTACTTGTTCCCTCAAATATATAGGAAATGGCCGACGAAGATATCCAGCCTCTTGTTTGTGACAATGGGACTGGAATGGTCAAGGTTAGCTTTTGACAATTGTATAATGAACATTCTTCTCTTTTATATGCTTTACTATTTGATTTATAATCATGATGACTCTACTGTATGTCAAAAGGCTGGATTTGCTGGTGATGATGCACCTAGAGCAGTCTTCCCAAGTATTGTAGGCCGACCTCGCCACACAGGTGTTATGGTTGGCATGGGCCAAAAGGATGCTTATGTTGGTGATGAAGCACAGTCTAAGAGAGGTATTCTTACATTGAAGTATCCTATTGAGCATGGAATTGTCAGCAATTGGGACGATATGGAGAAGATCTGGCACCATACATTCTATAATGAGCTTCGTGTTGCTCCTGAGGAGCATCCTATATTGCTAACGGAAGCCCCTCTTAATCCAAAGGCAAACAGAGAAAAGATGACTCAGATTATGTTTGAAACTTTTAACGTACCTGCTATGTATGTTGCTATTCAGGCCGTTCTTTCACTCTATGCCAGTGGTCGTACAACTGGTTAGTGTATTATCATTGTTAGTCGTTGGTAGTGCTCTTTTCAACAAGCCTATGATGCCTACATTCCTATGATAAATATTCTCAGGTATTGTGCTCGATTCTGGTGATGGTGTGAGCCACACTGTGCCCATCTATGAAGGATATGCTCTACCTCATGCTATTCTTCGATTGGATCTTGCCGGTCGTGATCTCACAGATTGCCTGATGAAGATCCTTACCGAGAGAGGTTATTCATTCACCACCACTGCTGAGCGAGAAATTGTAAGGGACATCAAGGAGAAGCTTGCCTATATTGCTCTTGACTACGAGCAGGAGCTGGAGACTGCCAAGACCAGCTCCTCTGTTGAGAAAAGCTATGAACTTCCTGATGGGCAGGTTATCACCATCGGTGCTGAGAGATTCAGATGCCCAGAGGTCCTCTTCCAGCCAGCCTTAATCGGCATGGAAGCTGCTGGTATTCATGAGACAACGTACAACTCCATCATGAAGTGTGATGTGGATATCAGGAAAGATCTGTATGGAAATATTGTGCTCAGTGGTGGATCTACTATGTTTCCTGGTATTGCTGATCGTATGAGTAAGGAGATCACTTCACTCGCACCAAGCAGCATGAAGATTAAGGTGGTTGCTCCGCCTGAGAGAAAATACAGTGTTTGGATCGGTGGTTCCATCCTTGCATCCCTCAGCACTTTCCAACAGGTGATGTTTTCTGCATCTTGTTTTACTATCGATACTGGTTTTGTCTGTTTATATTCAGCGATTAGCAAACAACATTTTCTAAACTCTGCAGATGTGGATTACTAAGGGAGAGTACGAAGAATCTGGTCCAGCTATTGTCCACCGGAAGTGCTTCTAAGCTCCATTACCTGCATCTTTGCGGAGTTTGTGTCATGGACTATCTAGTACTTGGTTTTCTTGGAATTTTGATGCTTGGTTTGGGGGCCTACCCCGATATTTACATGTGTCCTTGTGAGATTTTTAGCACTCAAACAAGTTTGTTATCTGGTTTCGATATAGTTGCCTTTATCAGGTTTGAAGATGGTTTATCAGGTATGTTGAGTTACTTCCCCAGATGAATTGGTCTAAATTACCAACTCTAGTTATGCATGTCGTTTTTTGTCTACGGCAGGAATTTAAGGTTTCTGCAAATATTTTCTTTATTAGACACGCAAATCATTTGTTGTTTAGAGGCCTTTTAACTACATGTATTGCTAGGGAAAATAAAAATGATCACACTTTGTAAATGCTGTTCTACTATTCAGTCCAGGCTGACAAACCAAGTCAATCAATCTGAGTGGCTGAATGTGAGTTGAATTGTTCGATCAATTCACAAATCTAAGCAATCTAATAGATGACATCAATGGACTCGAGCAAGACAAATTAAGGGGGCGTTTGGTTCTTTCCTAAGAATAGGAATCGGAGTGGGAATCATTATATTGTGGAATGGGAATGAGTATGAGCATGGATATCACTTTTAAAAGTAATGTTTGGTTAATTGTATATTTTCTATCGAAATAAATCAAAAAATTTTTTTTTACCCTTAAAAGAATATAAGAGAAAAAATTATATGTGAGAGAAAGATGAATGTGAGAGAAAAATATGGTGAAAGAGAATGATCATGATCAGAAAGAATGAAGAGAAAGAAAGTATGAAGAGAGAGAAAGTGTGATGAGAGAAAATGAGAGAGAAAATATGATGGGAGAGGATAAAGAGAGAGAAAATGTAATGAGAAAAAAATGAGGAGAGAGAATGTGATGAGAGAGATTGAGAAAAGAGAAAGTATGATGAGAGAGAAAGTGTGATGAAAAAAAACAGTGAGTGTGATGGGAGAGATTGAGGAGAGAGAAAATATGATGAGGGAGAAAGTATGATGAGAGAGAAAGTGTGTTGAGGAAAAAAAAAGGATGGAGTGTGACAACATAGATTGAGGAGAGAGAAAATGTGATGAGAGTGAAAGTGTGATGAGAAAAAAGAGAAAAGAGAGTGTGATGGGAGAGATTGAGAAGAGAGAAAGTATGATGAGAGAGAAAATATGATGAGAAAAAAAGAAAGAAGAGAGTGCGATGGAAAAGATTGAGGAGAGAGAAAGTATGATGAGAGAGAAAGTGTGTTGAGGAAAAAAAAGAGGGAGTGTGACAATAGATATTGAGGAGAGAGAAAGTGTGATGAGAAGAAAAGAGAGTGTGATGGGAGAGATTAAGGAGAGAGAAAGTATGATGAGAAAAAAAGAAGGAAGAGAGTGCGATGGAAAAGATTGAGGAGAGATAAAATGATGAGAGAGAAAATATGATGAGAGAGAGCAAGGAGAGAGAAGTGATATGAAAGAAAAAATAAATAAATATATTTTGATATTTGATATTAAGGGAAAAAAATTTAGTTTTAGGTTAAGGGTATTTTTGAAATAAGGAAATATTTTGATTGATGAAAATAGGGTAATGGCTCATTGAAGAGGAGGCATATGAGAATGAGTTATTATCCAATTTCAAGGAATCATTCCTTTATTTGTATTCCTATTCTTATAATCTAAACATTAACAATGACAATTAATGATTCTCATTTTCATTCCCCACTTCTATTCTCCTAAATCAAACGCCCCCTAAATATGTTGAGGCGATCTACTTGGGTCGAGCAAACCAAGTATACAGTTCATAGTGGAAGAAAATTTACAAGCATAACTGAAGTAAACACTTTTAATCTTTTTTATGTTAGTATTTTTCTCATAGATTAACCTACTATAACAAGTAGAACACAATGGTTAGAAGATTATAATTTGTGACCTAATTCAAACAAAACTGTCTAAATATTACATCAATAATCATTTCCCATAGCCTAAGTTTCTCTTTATGTTGTCGACCTTAGCAATCTTTTTAAAAGGATTATTTCTCGTGTGTTCCAGAGACTCGGAACTCTTTTCTTACTATCTCTAGTTGATTGATCTATCTTATCATGATATATATTTTTATTGACTAATGGATGGATCATTCATTAACTTTTCAATTTTCTCATTCCTCATATCAAACATTCACATTTGTTTCTAGCTTCTTCTATCCCCAACAAAGAAAAAAAATCTTGTATGTTATTTTGACGTGGCTCTCTCTAGTGGACTTTAGCCCATGCAAGTTCTAGTGCCGAGTTGCAACATAAAGTTCTCACCCATTACTTATCTATAACTAATTTATTGGGAAAAAAACCGTAAAAATGATCCAATATCTAATTTATTGGATTTATTCTCATGATCTACCGTCAAAGTCTTACATCATGTGAATATTAGAAATTGATTGCACATGAATGAATCTCCTTATTGGCCTTTCCTTTTAAACCCATTTGCCTGTTGCACCACCAACACTTGGCAAAACTAATTTAACACAAAAAAATAATTATTGATAAGCAAAGGATTCAAAAAAATCCACTCAAAACTCCAATCTACAAGTCATTATATATTAATCCTACATGCTTTGTTGGAATTCTCTATCATGCTTTAATTTGCGGCACTAAAACACTTTTAAAAGCAATCTTCATAATTAAGGCCTAATCGCATCATAAGTGGAGCACTAACCACACACCTAAATAATTGGCAACATAAAAATAATCATTCAAAAAGCGAAGAGGATCAAGTGGACTCACAGCACCTTCTTATCATCATATTTCCATTGCCCTATCACCTTTGTTATTTTACATTATCCCAACTCACAGATAAAGCAAAGTAATTACTTAATTACTCTCTAATTCTATCTAAATCTCTAGTTAATCCAAATTTGTTTCCAACTAAAAGCACCAGAAAAGCTAATAAATGCCACTTTGCTTTTGAATGATGATCCCTCCACAGTGTCAAAGGCCAAGCGAGATTCAGCCCCCAGACTATTGCCTCTTTCATACACTAATTATTATTCCAAAGGATTGCTTCCTTTGTGTTGATCCTGGGACGGATTAACAGTGACGCTGAGGATGAGCGTAGTCGTCTTTTACCAACGTAATACAGGATGATTTTATCTAGCAGGGTGAACAATCTGGAACGTTGGAGGATGAGACACAAGCTTTGCCGGTGAAAAAATATGTAGAACTGGATCGGTTACCTTCTCGATTAAGATAAGATTCATCATCAGCTTTTAGAATCCCATGTTTTTTTCTCAAATATTCGAATTTAACTTTGATTGGAAATTTCCTGAGAAAAAAAAATCAGTAATTAAGAAGAATTGCATGCAGAATTTCTGAAGAAAAGCCTCACAACCATGTAATCTGTATTACACAGAGATTTAATTTACAGGGATGGATCCATATTAAGCATGCATGAATTCGAGCTGTTACAGCAGAAACCTGGACCTTCGATGGTGTGTTCTTCTTCCCTCCTTAACTCAAAAGTGCAAACCTTCATCGTCCATCTACCACAGAGGACACAAACAGTAGGAGTCCCACGTCGTCGGCGAGTAGTCCTCGAGTCCCAGTCCGGCGATCGTGGCGGACGACAAAGTGTCGTCGCCCCAAATTTGATCCGCCAAGTCGCAATACTCGAAAGCTTCGTCATCAATCGTCGCGATAATGTTGTCGCAATCAGCGACGACGCTGGTACTCCCGTTCATCGGCTCACGAACGATCTCATCATAAGTCTGAGCCGCCGCAGCCGGAAGATGATCGGCGGTGATTCCGGATGACGAGGAGGAGGAGGAGGAGGAGGAGGAGGAGGATGTGGAGGAAGACAGAGAAATCGCCGCCTTCTTTTTCCGCTCTTGGGCTTTCTTCCTCGTGTGCGTTCTCCAATAGTTCTTGATTTCGTTATCCGTGCGGCCGGGGAGCTTGCGCGCGATCCGAGACCACCTGAAAAAATTCAGCAAAACAGAGTATCATATACATCTTCTTCCATTTTAGCTTAAACTTTTTGGAGTGGAACAGAGCCTTCAAACCTGTTGCCCCATCGGGAGTGGAGTTCGACGATGAGGCGCTCCTCCTGGGGCGTGATGCGGCCGCGCTTGAGGCCGGGGTGGAGGTAGTTGACCCATCGCAGGCGACAGCTCTTTCCGGTCCTGTTGAGACCTAAAACACGCAACGAGTCTAAAAACGGTTATGTCACAAGTTGGGCGGGTGGCCGGCCGGCGATGGCCGCCGTTGCATAATCCTACCTACTCTCCCCCCCTCAAACCTGAGACTTGGGCTATGAAATCCCAACGACGGTCACCGAATAACCCCACAAAGCATACCAGTTGTTGGTCTTCTTGCTCCGTCCAAGGGCCCTTTCGCATCGCCACCGCCACCGCCATCGCCATCGCCATCTATATATATATCGCCGCCCTCCGGCTGCTGGCTCAATCTCTTCCGCCTCTTCTTCCTCTATCGCCGCCGCCGCCGACCTCTCTGACTTCGATCTCTTCTTCTGAAAGAGCTGCGAGCTTTTAGAGCGTAAATAGTTTGCCGATCTTTGTGGCGCGACGAGGCCCATTTATAGGTAGTAGAACAGCCCTGCCTGGTGACGTCACCTGAGGTATGTTGGCATGGGCTTGTCACGTGCCACGGACCTCCATTCTTCCTCATTTCAATTAATTAATAAAAACACCTTTTTTTCTTTTTTAAAAAAAACCTACAGTAGGAAGAAGCATTTATGGTCGTCACATTTTTGTCTTCATGGTGAATATTAAGAAGCAAAAGTGAAGGAATATGTGAAATCTCTTAACCATTGTTAATTTACTATTTTTTTTTGTGTATATATATATATATAAAATGATTGGTAAAATGGAATCCAAATGGGTGAAAAGGAGGAATGGATTCTTGATAGGAAATCACCTTCAACATTGTGCTCGCTATATGTGTGGCAAAGTCTGATCAGTGATGTCGATGGCAAAGTGCTTTATCGGTATAAAGGTGTTGCGTGGGGGGTTTTGGGTTGTGACGAATGCGCATCGAGATTCGAGGCTGATGTTCCAAGATTTTAAATAGAAAGATAATTTCAATTTGTTTGTTTATTTTTTTAAAAAAATTCTTATTCTATTTTTATTGAAATATAAGTATATTGAGTTAGGCGACTAGGCGAGACGAATCAAGTAGGATGGTCGATTAAATAGCATAGATAGGATAAGTAAAGGTCGAGGGGATGAGTTAAGTTGATTCAGTGTGATCATGCCTATCAATTAGATAATTAAATTCAATAAGAAAGTTGCTTGATCAATGAGATCGAGTTAGTGATCAAATTGAGAAGAAAAAAATTCTTAGGACTAGACAAACAGAATGATTAAGGCGGATAATGCAACTCGAGTCAGTTGAGTAAGCTAAGTTGATCTAGTCGAATTGAACTCGCCGTTCTTGATCATATACGACAAAGATAAATAGGTTAACAATTAACAAAAAGGAAACATTCCTGTTAAATCTTCAGTGCACATGTTCATATCATGACGTGGTCGTCCATAATGATGGTTGGAAGAGACGGATGGGAATTGTAATCCTACCAGTTCATCTCACCTCATGTCATCAGTATTTTCAGAAGGTACTTCAAGAGCATTTTCAGAAGATATTTCAAGAGAGTATTATATTTCTTTTAAATATTTTTTAAAGTTTTAATCTTCGGTGGAGATTAGGATACTATAAATTATCTGATAAATTTTTTTATCATTTATAAAATATTTAATTATAAAATTTAAAATATTTAAAGGGCCATATATTAATTATATATTTAATTAATGATGAAGATAGAAATGATAAATATCGAGGAGAAATATTTATTTTTATTTGGGTGCTAAAATAATAAAATTAATTATAAATTTAGTTAGTCTTATTGATTAGTCCTAGGATAATAGGCTCGATCTCATAGATTTTTTTTATCAACCACTAAGATAAATAAAGAAGCACGAGTGATGGACAGTTCAAAAGTCCAGCATCCGTTGATTACATGTTTCATTTAAAGAAAAAATTCATACAAATACATCATACTTGAGGATCAGACTATAGGTGCCTGAGTGACAATCTGGATGTTCTATCGTGACACCATAACACTGGGGATTAAAATGATAGACCCAGTTAGCCTCATTGACTAACTTTGGGTTGATTGATTAGCCGTGGGATGACCGACCTTTTCTTATGAAATTTCTCACCGGCTATCAGGATAAATCGGGAAGTATTCGTAGTCGATGATCAAGAAATCCAATATCCTTTGGTTGCACGTCCCATTTGTAAAAATATTTCTATAAATTTGATATAGCTGAGAATCGAACCGTAAATATTTGAATAATAACTTAGATATCTTATCATTGTACTATTGTCCTACGGGTGGAAACAACAAAGCTCCTGTGATTAAATTAGAATTTCAATGAGATTAACGGGATGATTTATAAAAGTGACTAAAATAAATAAAAATAAAAACAAGATAGTAATCGATCCACGTATCATAATAATGATGGTGATGTGGCAGCCAAAACGTGGAAGATTACGCCATCTTGTCACTTTTTCTTTTTGAATCTTTTGATAAATGCACAGTGAGTTGAGCCAGGTGGCGTATAAGTGCTGAAGAACCAAACTAGGATACATCACCGTGCACCAACTTGGCCACTTAATCAAGTGCACTCTTCCACATGCGCGCGGTAAATATGCTTTACACGCCTACAAAAGAGCAATGCCGAGTTCCCCTTAGAATTTACAGCAGAAGAATGGGGGATAAAAAATCTATATTATCTATCAATTGCGACTATCTCACGATCGTATTTCATACTAGGATTTCACCCCGGCCAAACATCCCATCTATTTGGCCTTTCATTAAACACATTCAACTTTACTCGAGTCACTTGAGCTCTTGTCCGATAAACTCTACTTCTATTTGTGGTCTCATTCTCATCGACAAATAGACACAGCCAAGCAACACTTGAGGAGAAATTGGGTTGTGGAGATGCATAATGGGATAAGATGGACGAAGCGAATTGGAAGCCCTTGATTGAAATTTGAAGGAGCTGGTCATGGCAAACAGGGTGAGGGGTGCAGATGGAAGTGGTGTCGTCGAGGGAGATCTAAGGTCAGGCTATGTTGTTGGTGAAGAGGAAGTGGGTTGCTCAGGAAAGGAGGGGAGAGATTGTGAAGCTAGCGACAAGAGATGGAAAGGTAAAGTGGCCATGGGAAAGGGGCCACCCCAACATTGATGGTGGAAGATGTTAGTTTACCAACGGAAGAGAAGAAAGCTATGGGAAAACATTTACATATTGTCACTTAAGCAAAAGGAAGTTAAGGAAGGACATGGTTGAGGGAGATAGGGCTGTAAACGAGTCGAGTCGAGTCGAGCCGAGCCGAGCCGAGCCGAGCCGAGCCGAGCTGAGTTTTGGAGTGTTCAAGTTTATTTGATAAGATAACTGAGCCAAGTCGAGCCGGGCTTAAAATGAACCAAGCTTTTGAAATGAGTGTTCAAGCTTGACTTGGTTTATTTTTTATGAGCTTGAGCTTGTTTGAAGCTTGGCTTGAGCTTGATTCATTTAGATGTTATCAAACTCTCAATTCAAGCTTGGCTTGAGCTTGGTTCGAGTTTGGCTTGAGCTTGGTTTATTTAGATGTTATCAAGCTCTCAATTCAAGCTTGTTTGATTGTTTGAAACTTTTAATTATTTGATTGATTATTAAGATTGATAATTTAAATTTATTTATTTATTTTATTTTATTATTTATTTAGCATATTGAAAAGAGTTTTATTAATAAATATGGTTCGTGAACATTGTTCACGAACGTTGTTCACGAACGTTGTAAATGAACGTTGTTCACGGAACGTTAACGAGTTGAACACATATGTGTTCAAGCTTGTTTGTTTAGCTTAACGAGCTGTTCAAGCTTGTTTATTTAATTAATCTTATGTATATTGAACGAACATAAACAAGTTCTTACCAAGCCGAATACCAAACTTGTTCACGAACGCTTGATTCATTTACAGCCTTAGAGGGAGACAAACTTGAGGCATGTGAGGGGATGAAAACAATTGGTGGCCGATCTCAATGCATTTACAATGAAGAACTACAAGAGGTATTAAGTATCAAAAAGAGCTGTAATTAATATTGAGGCTTTTTTTTCTCGCACTTATCGAACTACTAGAGAAGTATTTGTCAAAAGAAAAAGAGAAAGATGCGCCATCTCATTTCACGCAAAAACAGGATTAAAGATCATTGATGCCCCTCGTAGAGTCGACTTCATAGCCGTAACAAATAGTTCGAACACAAACATTTATGAAAAACTATGAGCTGATTCAGAGAGCACTTCTGAATTAGTAGACTGAACATCAATAAAGGTCAGGGAGTAGCTTTTAGATAAACACTGATTAATTTCATTCCCGTATGAAGTTTCCAAGTCAAACATTGATTCCATAAAAGAACTACAACTGCAGATGGATGATAAGTGATGCAACGTTGGTTGAGAGAGACAGGCCATGATTCACAAAATACGTATTGTATCCACCAGCTTATGCGGCTGCCACAGGGAGCATAGTGAAGTCTACTGCTACTGCCTCGCCTTCACATATTACAGATCCTGACCAGTGTCTTGTGATGGTGGAGGCCTGCAAAGCCATGACAGTTGACATGCATGCTCCATGATTTCCACTTTATTTGTTTTGGTGGTGGGGCTCCGAGTGATGGTGGTAGGACATTGTTTAAGGGGATGGCGTCTTGCAGCCTTTTCCTTGAAATTGCATGCATGAAAAGGGGTTAGTGGTCACTGGTCAGTATATCACAAGTGCAGGGCCATCTTTGGGAAAGTTAAAGTGTTAAATGAATCTCGCTTGTGAGTTCACGAGGGCTGGAATAGGACCGAAGACATACCTCAAGGCTTAGGAGAATGACTCAACTCAGAGGAGTAAGTTGTTATCTTCGAACGTAAGAATCTTAGTATTATTATGCAAAATTGAAAATGTTTTCTGATTACAGATATCTATGACTATGGCAGGTAGAAAAAAACTTCAAAATTCTCTTAAAGTGGGCATTTAATCATCTCTGTAAGACATTTCAACTTGTATTAATATACTCCTAGGGTATTAAAATAAGTCTCTTAGGGTGCGTTTGATTCAAATTATTATGTACAATGTTGATTATGTGATTATCAGATAATTACATAATCAATATTATGGGGAATAAAATATAACCAAATGTTGTTGGGTTCAATATAGGTAATGCAATAAAAACATATTTGTTTGAAGGTTTTAATGAATAACCGAGTTTAGTATTTTACTAGATTACCCTTATTAATGAATAACCTAGTTTAGTTACAAAACCAACTATAATAATAATAATATTATTATTATTATTAATCCTGTCCGCGCACTGAGTCGATGGAAACTGGGGACGTGGCGCTCCCTGCTGCTCCCCGTTGATTTCCGCAACGACGTAACTTTCGATGATCCTACAATAAAGTCGGGCCGGAAAGGGGTTCCCGACGACGACCCTCCGATGCTCAAGTCAGGCAACGACGAAGAAAGGAGACAGAGTAATTGTGACTACAGTGATGAGAATTCTGCATACCTCTGTCGAAGTTTGGGGTCCTTATAAAGGACCCCGGGGAGGCGCGGGCACGCTTCTTGATGCGTGCACGCTTTCCCCAAACATACCTCCAAATGAGTGTGTCAGAAAAGCATGTCTGACACCCTTCCGCAATCGTCCGAGCATATCCCTGACGTGACGGTGGAAACTTTCACCATACGATACTCTATCCGGTTCGGCTGCCGACCATGCTGCTTGTCGGCGGCAGGCGTCTCGAGGATGATGTTTACCAGTTGTCCCTTTAGTCCTTTTGCGTCTCTTGTCTGTTCCAGGGCCAGGTGGTCTTGCTGCTCGGCGCTCCTAGTACTCGGGTACGTGTATGTATTGGACCGAGCGAGAAGATCCTCGGTCCTATGCTCGGATGGGATCGCACCTCAGTGATATGTGCTTCGACCAAGCGACCTGTCCGCTCGGCCCATAAGCTCTTTTACCTTAAGCGCCGCAAGCTCGACTTTTGGTCGAGCTATATTTCGGTCGGCCTGGAGGACATACGGCCGACCGATCAGATGTTCTGTCTGTTCGGTAAGATCTTGGGGCCGCCCCTATTGACCTTTGACCCCCACGTGTCGTTGACCGCCGCCGACGTGGGTGTCCGTCCTTACCACCGAATCAATTATTATTATTATTATTTAAACTCTATTATATTTTACTATATTTTCATGTTTATTTATTTATATATATATATTTATTTTTTTATTTTGTTTTTTTATGGTTTTTAATTTTTTCTTTTTTATTTTTTAGGTTTTTTTTACATTTTTCTATTTTTTCTATTTTTTTAATGTTTTTTAACATTTTCTATTATTTTTTTACTTTTTTTAGGTTTTTTCTATTTTTATGTTTTTTTTGTATTTCTTTAATTTTTTAATGTTTTTTCTATTTTTTTTTACTTTTTAAATTTTTTTTTATTTTGTTTTTTAAATTTTTAATGCTTTTTTCTATTTTTTTTATTTTTTAATGTTTTTTTGTATTTTGTATTTTAATTTTTTAATGTTTTTTCTACTTTTAAAAGCTTTTTTACCATTTTTTATTTTTTAATGATTTTTTATTTTTTTTTACATTTTTTAAAAATTTTATTTATTTTTTTTATATTTTTCATTTTTTTTTCTTTACATTTTATTTTTTTTATATTTTTATTTTATCCGAGGATATTTTGGATAAAAAAATTCGATAATCCCGGAATAAAAAAATCTCAATTTTCCGATTCCTTGTTGCATACTCTTTTTACTAACGTGTCGAGCATAGAACATTACTCGGGAATCATCGATTACCTAAACTAAAGAAGATTTTTATTAATAACCTTAAATGGATAACTAAAATTAATAGATAATCCCCAACTAAATACACCATTAAAGTTAAGTCATTTCATCCTTGTGGTCTTTTAAAATTCTCTCTTAAAAGCAATCTCTGCTATGACTTCTAGAGTCATTTCTACTTGCATTAATATATTCCTTAGTGGTCAGGATGCGTAACTTTCTCATGAAAAAGCATGCATTCCAATTTTTTTTTTGGCGAGATTCTTTTGATTGTTTAATTTAAGCGATACAACCTTTCATTTATTCTAAACCCTAGAAAAGGAAGCAAAAATTGAGATAAAAGAAAGCACTATAAAGTCCACAAGCCAAACACAGTAAGTGAGGTATACTTTAAAAGCATGAAATGGCAAGCTGCAACATTAGTTTATAAGAAACAAATTTAAAGGAGAGCTAAATCTTAAGAGAACAATTGTCTCGTTTTAGTAAAGGTAGCATCCACCTTTCTTGCCCGTCAACTTTGTTACCAATAACTTGATCTTAACGTGAGCATTCAGTCAATATATCGCTTTAGAAGAGAGAAAAATAAGAAACAATAGCCCAAGATATCTTAAAGCATTGATGGAAAGTCATTATCTTTTAAAAATGGAAACAAGTTTCAAGTAATTCAACGGAGTAGAAACCCTAATGTAAAAGCATGAATGGGAACGATACATCACTCAAAATTTGACAAGGACTGAGAAAACACGAATTTCCATTTTTCCAAGTGCAGATAATACAGAACCGACCTAGTAGAAGAACCCAAGTACTTTTCCACCAGCATTCTTTCTCCTTGCTTCTTCGTGATCCATGATACCAGCAGATGTAGTCAGCACAATGTAACCAAACTGCATATTTCAGTTCAATATATGATAGTTTAGCACTCACTACACATCAATGGATCCAAAACTAGTAAGTGTATCCTAAAAGATCAAACTACAGTAACAACAGAGTTCACTGACAGATTAATAAAAGACTATCAAGAGTAAGAAACAGATGTAGCAAAACTTTTAAAACCTCAGACAAATCCAGTAGCTTTGATATGAAACACAGAAAGAGCTGAGTTTTATACAAAACACGTTGGTAAACCAAAGTGTACACTACTGTTACCATTATGATTTTGCATCAGGCTATCAGCTACAGTCTTTGTGGTAGTAACTTTTTTTAACTAATTTATTTTAACTTCTATATATTTGGTACTTAAAAAAATATAATTATAGTATAATGCCCTTGCTTGAGTTAATTAGTGGAATGGTTCATCCAATTGAATCATCAAATCAGTGGCCTTGCAACTTCATTGTGTTCTTATTCTGAGCAATAATATATAAGATATGAAGTAAGGGATAAAGCAGACTAAATTTACCTGCCGTGATGGAAGCAGCCTAGCAGTCCAAGACTCAATTTCTTTAACACCCACATCAAAACGAGGGCTAATAACCCCACATTTGTTCAACCTGCCATTCAACTCAACAACAATTTTACCAGCACGGTGATCATCAACATACTCAAACTCACCAATGTAGCCTGTAGAATCAGAATTTTTAAGAATCTTCAGAATGAGAGGCTAGAAGCAACAGAACAAAAATATTGTGAAAGCACTAACCATGCTTCTGCATGACAAGGAGAAACTTTATTATCACTTTTGAGGAGGGTCTGATCATGACCTGCCTCTTTCCGCGCTTCTCTGCATTGTACATGCTCTTGAGAGCATCATTTAGGACACTTACTTTCACCATCCTTATCAACTGTGCGGAAATACAAAAGAAGCACATTAGAAGATCAGAGATCAGAAACTATAGCAACAACCCAATGAGTAAGAAAAGAAGGGGCTGTTTAGAGGAAAAATCAATAAATTAAAGTATTCTAACACAAAAGTGGTAAATTTGAATTCTCCTAAATGAAATCTGCAAATTACAATAATTTAGCATAGATATAATAATAAAAACACATTTAATGGGCAAAAATAAAAGAACATATTAGTCATCACTCACGGGTGAGCCAGATTCTAGACAACTATTGGAATCTGAGATCTTTCATGCCCAAGTGCCTTCAAGTAACAAAAATAAGACGGCAGAAAGATTTTCTTAATGGGACCTTGCTTCCATTTCCTCTAGTAGAAATAAAGGGAAGGAAAGTCTATGAAATTTTTAAACCAACTTTCCTAAATTGTACTTCAATCCAATTTGGGTGGAAAAGTCATTGCACAAAGCTCAAATTTAACGTTTAAAAGCTTGAAATTATTATTTTCAAAGATATCTTTGACTTGTATTTTTTTTATTTTCAATAAAAAAAATTGAAATTCAAGTTCCTCTACCTATTTCCTTCTCTCTAATGAAATTCAAAAAAAATCTCTAAGGAAACTAAAACAAGGGAAAGCTCAATCCTTTTCCTATAGTTTTTGTCTACCCTTTTCTTTCTTATTTCCTTCAAATTCACAGGAAATAGGAGCTAAATAACCATCCATATTATGAGCTCAATCCAACCAAAAGGTAACAGAACCTGACTGTATCAAATAGACAATCATGGCTCAGTTCCAGTAATGCTTGTGACCTGTCATTGTTTCTACTTCCATTCCAAGCACAGCTAATTGGCCTCAATCCATCCAAAGGCAAAACCTTGGCCGGGAGCAAGCAGTCCCTTCACATAAGAGATCGCAATAACTTCCCAAAGTGTTCATGGGAAATTAAAGGAACTGCCATTTATCTCACCATTCCACCATTTAAAAGGGCAGGAAGAAAGACAACATAGACTGGAATCATCAATCAGGCTATCATGGCATCTAGGAAGAACCATCAAATTCCAGGTTTAGATTGACACCATGAAAACATGAATCAATCAGATAATAATCAATTAATCAACGTCAAAATCTACTTTTTCTTGAATTTGAAGGAAAAAATACCCAGTGATCAGAATAGATGGTGATATAATAATAGTAAATTGACCGAATTTTCAAAGAATTGCAACCATGTAATTCTTAACTAACTCATAAATTGAGAAACACTTTACAGATCTAGAAAGGAAATCTTTTCTCACATTCTTATTATGCCCTTCTTCATTACTAATTAGCTATAAGCATATCACAGTCTTGTGACTTATAATGCAATCCCAAATCGAAGGGAACAGCACGGTAAAGACGTTATCGAAACCCATTCCACAGATACAAACAAACAAATTAAATTCACGACAAGAATGACAAGGAAAAAGTTACAAGAATATAAAGGATATGAGGAACAGAGACCAATAGACAACTAACCAGACAAAAAGAAGCACAAGTAGAAATCAAAACAAGGGTACAATCAATATACAGCAGATCGAGTTCCTTTTAAGAGGAAATCTTAAGATCGGTATAATATAGAGATCAAACCTTGGCGAGAAAGGGCGCAGTCGACAGCGAGAGCACCAGACAAAACCCTACCTCGAAGAAGAACCGGGGCTGGTGTTCGTTTATATACACAAGCGCGATCCCATTCAATCATGAACGAACGGCTGATACATTCTAGGTTAAGTTAATCAATACCCTAAGTCCCTAACCCGGTAAATGGACTGGCTCGGCCCAGATTAACTTTTCAATGTGTAATATTTCGGCCGGGTTAATTAGAATGTTTTATTAATTAACAGTCGACTATAAATTAATTTTATAATTTTTTTTTTCCAGAGATTCATATAATCTCTGAATAAAGACCGTGAGACATCTGAAGTGCAGGGCATAAAATTAATAATAATAAAAAAATTATTTTTAAAATTTATATGATCTTAATCAATTAAATATTTAACAAATTAATTACATGGCGTATTAAGTTAATAATATTTGTTTATATATCCAAATAATTTGGCTTTCAAATTTTATCCTAAAATTGGAATAACAAATTGTCTAAAATTACTAAGGGACATATATGCCAATTCAAAATTTAATTATTTTAATACATTTTCACTCCCATTTCTTCCTTTCTAATTATACCTAACTAGTTATTATGGTTTAATTAGGATTTACTTGTATTATTTACTAATGTGACACGATTTTGAAGTAGACTAGTTTGATATTTAGCCATTAATTTTATTTATTATTTTAAAAGTAAAGTGACACAATTTATCTAATCAAATTTAACAGATTATGACAAATTAATTTTGCCTCAATTGGACAAGAGTCGAGATGCGATCTTTTTTAAAAAATTCAAATGTGATTTTTTTTAATAATTCAGAGTCAAGATGTGATTTTTTTTTTAATAATTCAGATTTCCAAACTAATCTATTCCTAGAGGTGAGTGGCTCTCCCTATAGTTGGCCAATTGGGTAAATCTAAAGCACTCATGGCAGTGCTTTTATTAGCTGACCTCCTCATCCCATCCTCCTGCATAGGCTAGTTAACTATTTTGCATAGGCTGGTTAGCTAATTTTACAAGATATTATGTGCTACCTTGTAAAACAGCTCCGCCAATTAATAACCTTATCGCATGCTCCAGCTAGGTATTAAACCATGATAGTTTGTGAATTCACCATCTGTCTTTCCACTGCACCATATCTAAGGGGGCATTGAGATGTGATCTTAGCTCTAACTAATAGGTGTCCTTGGTAGCATATTGTTTGGGAGATAGGGTTAATCCATACGTTCCTAATTCTCAAGATGAACTCTGGCCTTTTTGACATTGTCAAACCTCTTTCCCTAAGAAGAGTAAATGCACTCATTCTTAAGTAAAGCACAAAATGACAATCATACAAAGATAAGCTAATAAACAATTATAGAATTAGTGAAAGTTCTCTAGATAAGTCGAGCTAAACCCAACAAATTTAATGCTCTACCGCAGTTTCACACAGCAAAAGGTGATTAGTTTATCTCTACTGTTTCCGTCAATCCGTTCTTAGGTCAAAAAGGAGGAGGTAAATTATTGATGACTATTAGTCATTAGTACAAGCGACTAAGGTATAGAGAAGGACACTCTCGAACACGTCGAATTTTGACCTCAAGATCTCATATGACAATGTCCTATGTCTCAACTATCGTACCGCCTTGAAAGGATGTTCTACCGTAGTCTCTTGTTCAATGTCAAAATTGAGCAAGGCAAGAAAATCAATCACTCCCATATTCGACAATATGGGGCGACCATGACTACACCAAGCTTGCATACTTTAGAGCCATACTCTCATATCCTATCATTGGCCTGACAATTCCCTAATTTTGAAGTGAGTAATGTTTCCTTGAACGAAAGCTAATCTTTCTTTGATTTCTTATACCGACTCTTATATTCAAAATTGAGCTAAGAACTATCATGACATTAGTTTGGCAATCAATCGATTTGGCTCACCTAAAGCTTATCTTTCGATTTGGCTCACCTAAAGTTGATCTTCTGACATATCACAATGACTACATTGGAGCAAAAAAAAAGGGTATATCGGTGCAAAAATTAGCATTAACATTAGCATTAGCATTGAAAGGATGTTTTAGGACAGTCCTACACCTAGTGTCGTACCTGAGATTTTGATGACCTGAGTCGAACTTCAATAAAAAGGCCTCTTACATCATCTTACTACTATATTAACTTAAAAAATCATCTACATTTCAAAATATGATTAAAATATAGTAAACGACTCTAGTTGCACTCATAACTAGTCATGAAAATTTTATGCTGCTACAATTCAAGTGTAGCACAAGGGATCCTGTTCATTGCTTGTTTTTTGCTAGGGAGGTTAATTCAATTAGGTCCTCCTTTGACAAATGAGCATAAAATGACATCAAAATGGTAGATTAAAGCCAAAGAGCTAAGCTCAAACAGATGAACAGGAAGAAAACTACTACTTACATCTAAAAAAGTCATCTTAGCATATCTCCTGCTTCAATGAGTTCACAATCAAATTTTATGATTCAACATTCTTGTACCTGGGGCCAAACCAATCTAAAGGAATTATTTTGGGTACAAATAATTGACCAATTGTTGTTGAAAAATTTATCAATTTGTCTTTATTTTTGGTATATTTAGTATTTAATGCAATGAGCATTAGTAATCAATCATGCAAAACCCAATTAAATTGTTATGATGTGGATTGGCTTGTTATATCTCTCATGCTTTTCCTACGAAGGAGGGGGAATCCTTTTTTCTAGCTCGCTTCCAGATGCAAAAAAGCTAACTAATTTAATGATACAAACCAATTGAATCAAATTGGATAGAGTTAATAGGAATTAAGGAGCAAGAGCAAAACGACAGAAGAGAACAAGAAAAGTCAGCTTTGCTTTTGTCTCCATCTCACCTTTTTCCTTGCTTTTGTAACCGCACAAAACACAACAATTCAAAAGCAAGCAAGAAGTCAAAAACAACGAAGTTGATCAGAAATAAAAACTACACAGATCAAACAGAAATTTACCAAAATGGAAGATTAATCGAAGAGGCTGGTAGATTGCTATCGTCGGCCGTGTAGAAAACTAGAAACGACCACCCTTGAAGAGGAGAGTTCGCGGCGAAATTAGGGCAAGGATTGACACTTTGCGACGGCAAAATTAGGAGAGGATCGACACAGCAGCACATCGACACTTTGCGATGGCGAATTTAGGGCGAGGATCAAGCGATCGACAAAGGGGCACTTCTCAAGTCGCAATGACGAAAATTTAAGGAGAGGAATCGATGATGCTAGTTTTATTAAAATTAAAATATACATATTAAATTACATGACAAACTAATAATATTTGGACCCCTCTTAGAACTGGGCCTGAGGCAAGCACCTCCTAGGCGTCACCTCAGGTCCGGGCCTGCCCACACCCTATAAAAGAGAATAAAGACAAATATAGTAAGAGAAAAGTCAAATATCTAACGAAATATTTTATACAAATTAAAAATTAATCATAAAAAAATTAGAATAATCACTCATGCAAATACTAATAGTACCAATCCGTGAGGACGAGAATATCTCTAACATGGTCTATCTAGAATATTTGGAGAGGATATTTCTCTAAATATTCTTCATTAGAGGAGATATTTCTTAGATGATTACAAATCACCGAACATAAGTTTGTACTCGGTGATTTCTCATTTGTGGGGTCCACCAAAAGATGGGCTACCATTTCCTCTTTTTTTTTTTTAATTAACATTTTTGGACCTTTTGGGGATCACAAGATTATTATGTGAGTATACAAAAAAGAAGGGCAATTAACAGAGAATGTGTAGCTAGACCTACTTAACTTGTCAATGATTATTTCTCTGTTAAGCCGGTGTATACAAATGACATGTTCCGACGATGATTCCGAATAAGAAAAGAGTTATTTTAATGCATAGTCCATACAAGTGGATATTTTAAATGGAGAGAAGATGCAATGAGAAAAGATTTGTCACCACTTCAGAAATGCACGGCGACTATCAGTTAATTGGCTTATGGAGGTTCCGCGGACCAATTTGATAAGTGCATGTGAATGGGTGAAACAACTGCCCTCGAATGCTTGTCCAACTCTTGCTAATGTGTGATACAAATATATGGAGGTGAGTACTTAAAAAAATCCAATGCAATTGACATCATTCGTTTGCTTGAAATGCATGAACAAAAGTAGAATTTTCCTAGGATGTTAGGAAGTCTTGATTGCATAGGTCTGGAAAAATTGTCCGATCTCGTGGAGAGCACAATACACATAAGGCGAAGGCTATCTAACAATTGTGCTTGAAACAGTCACATCTGTTGATTTATGGATATGGTATGTATTTTTTGGAGTTGCTAGATCTCGCAATGATATCAATGTGCTTAATGAATAACTTATTTTTTAATGACATTTTGAAATGAAATGCCTCAGAAGTACACTTTATTGTGAACGATACACAATATACAAAAGGGTACTACATGATAGATGACATATATTCGAAATAGACCACTTTTGTCAAGAGTTTTTCATGCCTTCAGGTTCCAAAAAGAATGAAATTTAAAGAAAAATAAGAGACTTGAAGAAAATATGTCGAGTGTGAATTTAGAGTACTCCAAGCTCGTTGGACGATTATAAAAGGTCTCTGACGACATTGGTCTATGGATAAATACAAAGAAATAATATATACGTGCATTATTTTACCAACATTATTGTGAAGAACGAAGATCATACAATATTAATTTGGGACTGCGAAGAACAAGATACTATCACAACGAATCATGACTTAACTAGTGAATTTGCTTAATATATTCGAAAAAATTCTAAGTTACGTAATATTCAGGTGCATCATCAGCTTCATCACGATTTTGTTGAACACATTTGGAAACATACTATCGTGATAAGTAACTAACTAATTTATCATCTATTAAATATTTAATTATTCAATTTTGAATTTATGAAAGATTCGAACTTGTAAGTTTTTTTTAATGTGTAGGTGTATTGTTTTTGTTTAAATAACATAGTAATATTAAAATAATTATATTGAATAATTATCTTAAATATATAAATAAATATTAAAAAATGAATAAATTATAGATAAAATATATTTAAAATATATATTAATTTTATTTAAATATAAAATTAAATATAAATTAATAAAATGATCATAAAATCTATAAATATTTAATTGATGAATCTATACTTAATTATAAAATTAGAGATATTTAAAAATAAAATATTTGATGGATAGAAATTATAAATATTTAATTAATTAAAAATTTCATTATAAGATTTAAAATATTTAAATAGTAAAATATTTAAAAAATGATATGAAAATAAAGACCATAAATACTTATCAATATTTTCAACCACCATGGTGCCCTTATCATTTGCGGATAAGGGTGTCAATTCGGATGGATCGGGTCAGAATAGCTCGGATTGAATTTTTTTTTTTACACCCAACCTGAATCCGACCCGAACCCGAATTCAACCTAAAACACCTAAACCCAACCAACCCGAACCCAACCCAGATGACTCGAAAATCTAATTCAAAACGACTTTTTTAGACTATTTTTCTTATAATTCTTCACTTTTATCTCAATACTCTATCATTATCATACAAAAATGATATTAATATACATAAAAATATCTTAATTTTTAAAATAAAATTTAATTCAAACTTAAAAAAACCCACTAAACCCTATATTTAAATCAATCTAAGTCAACCCGAGTCCATCCGAATCCGACCCAACCCGAAAATTTTTAACCCTACAACCTGAACCGAACCTAAAAATATCCAACCCGAACCTAATTTTTTTCGGATCCGACCCAACCCGAAAATTTTTAACCCTCCAACCCAAACCGAACCTAAAAATATCCAACCCGAACCTAATTTTTTTCGGATCGACTCAAGTTGAGTCATCAAATCAAATTCATTTTTGACACCCCTATTTAGGAAGGACACCAAAAGGGAACTTCAGGACTCCCAATGAAAAGGAAAGGGGAAGTGCACTACTACATAGGAGTCACCAAGGAACGCTCTTGTATAGGAACAAGCAAAAGCTCTCATGTCAATCATCATACTTCCAAGAAAGAAGCCTAGAGGGTAAAAAGAATGAAGGAATATGCTAATAACAACAAAAAGGGCGAGGACAATGAGCCCCCTATCATAGGTGACTGATGTTCAAGCTTCAAATGTATTATCATGGTGTGCCTTTCCAAAAACATGATTTTTAATTAGACCCTAAGAGCATCTTCAACCGGTACCCTTTTACACTATTTTGGTATAAAAAGGGCACCATATCCTCTCCAATGGTGACCTCAAAAATTGTACTAAAATGGTGCAAGTAGAGATTTTTTTTAATATAATATATCATGATAGGCAAGTTATATTTAAAATATTTTTAAATATTATAAATTAATATGATTTAATTTAATTGAATTTATTATATAAATTTTATATATTATAAATTTAATATATAAATTTCAATTAAATATATATTATAAATTTTAATATTTGTTATGTTGCTAAGATTATAAATATATTAAAATTTATAATATTGGTAATCTCATAACAAACACACAATTAAATATTTAAAATTTCAAAATACATAACATTCCATCCTACAATTTAAAAATGCTACAAACACTAAAGTAAACATCCTACAATTTAAAGATGCTACAAACACTAAAGTAAACATACATTTAAATAACTACAATAACATTAGAATACTAAACAAATCAATGTTTAATATTCTGGAAAATCACCTCTTAATAAACCACCGAAATAATCATAAAATTTACCAGAACCATTCAAAGGATCTTGAGATCCTTGTTCTTCTTCTTGAGACGAATTGATCCTAGATCCTTCTCCTTGATGTGGAATTGATTGAGATTTTTCGTTTTCAGTCCTCTTTTGCATAATTCTGACTTGTTCACCGCGAATAAATTCACGCATTATCGGATCAGCAATGGTATTCAAATCTTTGAATAAAATTTTATTCTCTTCCTTGAACATAGCAACATTGGTACTTCGATCCAACGCTGCAACAAGTTCGTCATTCTGTGAAACCATTTTACTGAATTGTTGTTCATTCTTTCTCTTCAGTTTTGCTTTCTTCACCCCAATAGGTCGTTTAGTTGAAGTACCACCACTGTCTGAATCAGTGATGTTAAGATTAAACGAAGAGACATGTGGAGATGAAGGTGAATAAACATCTTTCTCGAGATTATATGATTGAGAATAATCAGCTTGAGCAGTTTGTCGTTGCACTCTTGTAGATGCAGCTTTGATGTTGTCACTGTTGAATTTCTCAATACCTTGAAGAATGCTCCACACATGTTCAAATTTGAAGCCTTTGAGTAATTAGGGTCTTGTATTAATAACATCTGAGCACGATTCATCTGTAAGAAAATAATACAATTATGAAACAAAATTAATAACTAAATTAGATATTGAAAACAACTTGGATAGTCTACAAAAGAAATAATGAAAACAACTTACAATATCTTCTTCTGATGCTCCACTTGGATTCAATTCTTCGATTTGTCGTATGCAACCCTTCAATTTGGAAACAGCAACAATGATAGTATTCATCCTTTTTTGTAATGATCTTCTTGGTCGCTCAGAATTTTTAAAATTTGGATCTTGATTATACTCTATCTCAACTCTTGCCCAAAATTGATTCTTTTTTTGGTTGATTCCTATGGTTGGATTTTGAGAAATATGAAGATAAACATGACATAAATGTTTATCTTCTTCAACTGAGTAGGATGATGAACGAGAATTCGAACTCATTTTTTTCAAGAGTAAAGGTGTATTGTGATGGCCATGTCTAGTATGCCATTATATAGGAAAAAATTATGTGCATTGTATAAGATTTGTGTGTGCATTAAAAAGTTTGTGTTCATTGTGATGTCCCATCTCCTGAAATAATTATCATGGTGTGTGCATTGTGTTGTCCCGTCATCTGCAAAATTAAAAAGTGTTGTGTTCATTGTGATGTCCCATCTCCTGAAAGAATTATCATGGTGTGTGCATTGTGTTGTCCCGTCATCTGTAAAATTAAAAAGTGTTGTGTTCATTGTTATGTCCCATCTCCTGAAATAATTATCATGGTGTGTGCATTGTGATGTCCCGTCACCTGTAAAATTAAAAAGTGTTGCGTTTATTGTGATGTCCCATCTCCTGAAATAATTATCATGGTGTGTGCATTGTGATGTCCCGTCATCTGCAAAATTAAAAAGTGTTGTTCATTGTGATGTCCCATCTCCTGAAATAATTATCATGGTGTGTGCATTATGATGTCCCATCACCTGCAAAATTAAAAAGTGTTGTCCATTGTGATGTCTCATCTCCTGAAATAATTATTATGGTGTGTGCATTGTGATGTCCCGTCATCTGCAAAATTAAAAAATGTTGTGTTCATTGTGATGTCTCATCTCCTGAAATAATTATCATGGTGTGTGCATTGTGATGTCCCGTCACCTGCAAAATTAAAAAGTGTTGTGTTTATTGTGATGTCTCATCTCCTGAAATAATTATCATGGTGTGTGCATTGTGATGTCCCATCACCTGCAAAATTAAAAAGTGTTGTGTTCATTGTGATGTCCCGTCACCTACAAAATTAAAAAGTGTTGTGTTCACATTATTTACACACCATAACTGAAAACAATTCAATCATATTCTTCATCTCAAAAAATGAGTGCTAGATATGAAGGTACATCAAATTTATCATCCTCAAGCTCTGAAGATGATGATATATTTGAAGCACACAGAAGACTTATCACTCAAGCGATCTACCGCAACAATCAGGTCATTTTGAAACATCTGAGTGAAGAAAGCGACAAAGGCAAACATCAAGGATCTATTCCTGGTCACATAGTGATCAATCGTAATAGAGAAGCTGCTGATCGTAATTTATTCAATGATTACTTTGCCGAAAATCCTACATATAATGCTGCAATGTTTCGAAGAAGATTCCGAATGGGAAGAAATTTATTTATGCATATTTTTAACGAGGTTAGTAATCATGATAATTATTTTGTGCAGAAAAGAGACAGAGTTGGAAAACTTGGTTTGTCAGGTTTACAAAAAATGACAGCTGCATTTTGAATATTGGCATATGGTGTACCGGCAGATGCTACTGATGAGTACATCAAAATAGGAGAATCAACTGCCATAGAAAGCGTGAAAAGATTTTGTCGTGCTGTTGTTGAAGTATTTGGAGGTCAGTACCTGCGATCACCTAATGCTAATGATGTTGCCAGGCTTCTTCATATTGGTGAGCAATGTGGTTTTCCTGGAATGTTGGGTAGTTTAGATTGCATGCATTGGAAGTGGAAAAATTGCCCAACAGCATGGGCTGGGCAATATTCCGGTCGCAGTGGAAAGCCAACAATTATTCTAGAAGTTGTAGCTGATTATGATCTTTGGATATGACATGCATATTTCGGTTTACCTGGATCTAACAATGATATTAATGTATTGGAGTCTTCTCATCTTTTTTCTAATCTTGCTCAAGGTATTGCTCCCCCTGCTCATTATGTCATTCAAGGAAAAGAGTACAACATAGGTTACTATTTAGCTGATGGTATATACCCAAAATGGTCTACACTTGTTCAAACAATTCAAGATCCACGTGGTACAAAGAATAAGTTGTTTGTAATGAAACAAGAGGCATGTAGAAAAGATGTTGAGCGAGCATTTGGAGTGCTCCAATCACGCTTTGCAATTGTTGCAGGACCTTCACGTTTTTGGCAGAAAAATATTTTACATGATATAATGACTTCATACATTATTATGCATAATATGATCATTGAAGATGAGCGCGATATGAATACCTCAATTGTTGAGCAAGGTGAAGTCTCATCGGCTGCAAATGTTGATACAACAATAGATGACAATACCCGATTTCAAGAGTTTCTTGCTAGACACGAAGGAATCAAAAATAAAAATGCTCACTTTGCCCTTAGAAATGCATTAATTGAGCATTTGTGGGAACAATTTGGTAATTCTGATAATTAAGGTTCATAATGATGTATTATTAATGAAGTGTTAGTTGGCTGGTGAAAATATTTTAAAAAAATTATCTAAATTGTTTATGATTGTGTATTATCTTTAAATATTAAATATTAGTATACTTATTAAATTATTTCTAACAAAATTATAAAAATACTAATTTTAATTTTCTTGTAACTAAAAACATAATATCATAAAAATTAATAGTAATTATTATTGTAATAAAAATATTTAACAAATTAATATATATGTTAAATAATAAATTATAAGATAGAAAAATAGATATTCTAAAAAATATTCCTTTTAGGGTAGAAAATGATATCTCATGATTAGAGTTGGAAAAAATTTTGGTGCTCAAATGACACCAAATTGATGTTGAAAGTGTACCAAAATAGAGTTTATGGTTGGAGATGGTCTAAAGTTCTTCATGTGAAGCTTTAATTAACAAATTTGTAATTTGAAGGAAAATAATAAGATATAGATTTAATTTACAACATAAAAGCATGCTTTGACAAGTGCCATGTGCTATGCACCAAACCTCAAGACACGGGCAATGGAACATACAGGCGAGTGTCACAAAAAGTTATTTATCTTTTTTCAAGGGACCAGACCATGTGCTCCTCACATGGTGCATCATGTGCAATTCGTCGCAACAGCAGATACATACGTGGGCTAATGTGCCAAAAAATTAAGCGATTTTAGCAAGCCAATGCCTCGAATAGTCTATCATAATGTAGTTATAGAAAAACAAATTGGTAAAAAAAATCTACATTTCCAATGCGAGAGATCATACATTGAAACCATAAATCTGCCACATTTACTGTATGGCACAATCGATAGTTGGAGAATGGTTAAATGTTTGAAGACAAAGATAGCTGCAGATCACCCCTTTGCAGATCACATGATCAGGAAGAAGAAGCATTAATCGAGGGAAAACCACAAACGCTAAAGATGTAACGCGAATAACAAGAATTAGAATCATACTAGATTGCACAGGTTAATACTGCTTAGTTCGATCACATCAGTCATCCACATTACATTCCACCAGTCCACCAGACAAAAGGGGGAAAAAGAAGCTAAAATTACTTACGGATAAAGAACAAGGGCGAGAATTGGAGCTCCAAATCAAGCCTTTTTGGGCGATTTGCCGGCGGGCTTACTCGGCGACTTGGGCTCCTTGCTGGCGGTTTTCTTCGGCAACAGCACTGGGTTAATGTTGGGCAGCACCCCTCCATGGGCGATCGTGACGCCAGCGAGGAGCTTCCCTAGCTCCTCGTCGTTCCTAATCGCCAGCAGCACATGCCGCGGTACGATCCGGGTCTTCTTGTTGTCCCTCGCCGCGTTCCCCGCCAGCTCCAACACCTGAATCACAAGCCACAACCCATCATAAGATCCTAAAGAGCGAATCCGAAGTCAGATCTGGAACACGGAGGCGAAGGAAGAGGTCGCATTACCTCGGCCGCAAGGTATTCGAGCACGGCGGCGAGGTAGACGGGGGCGCCGGTGCCGACGCGCTTCGCGTAGCGTCCGTGCTTGAGGTAGCGCCCGATGCGACCGACGGGGAACTGGAGGCCGGCCTTCACCGATCGAGAGACCGGCTTCTTCTTAGGTCCGCCGCCGCCCCTCCGGCCGCCGGCGCCCTTCCTCGCCTTGCCACCTGTCTCCATCTCCGCCCTCTAGTGTAACGTGCCGGTTTGGACCGAAAAGACCCCTGATACAATTGACTCGATCGCTTACTTCATTTCAATCCAGAAGAGAATTATATACGTGTATTACGTACTTGTGTTTCGTGTAATTTTTATGGACCGTTGGATGAATCAAAATAGCGATCGGATCTTGCTGAACTGGCAATCCGTGTTACTCACGCTTGGACCAATCGGCAGGCAATTGAGTCTCACGATTGCATTCCGCGGGATGGAAATAGGAAACGCTGCTTAGGACCAATAGTGTACTTATAACTGGGTCCACTCCGTGTCGCGACGTGTTTGGTTCGTCTATTTATTTTTTGGCGTACCGTGTTTTGTGAGATGGACAGTGGAGAGCTGCCGAGCAGAAGCAAGCCCGAGATCTATGCGTCCACCTCATCCTCTGTTTGGACTTTGGATGGGAGGAGTATAGATTTACTATAGCAAAACGAAAGGGATTATAAGGTGAGAAAATAAAGTATTTATATTTTTTTATTTAGTAATGAGTGAAGATTTATTAATTTAATATATATTATTATGTTTGGGAGGAAAGTGATGATAATAAAATTAAATATATAAAATTATAAAATTATTCTTATTTTTATTAAAAATTTATGCGTTCGAGAAATTAATTTATCTTATGTATATTTATTGATTAAGACTTACGTATTCAAATATTTATAGTTCATTTGTTAAATTCAGTATTGACGTCAAAATCGATATCAGTATCAGTATCGAAGTCGGTATCGAAGACATTGAAATCGGCTTCAACATCAAAGTGACATATTAAAAATACTTAAATTGTCTATCAGTCCAGTGTTCTAAATTCAACCGCTTATTAAAAAAAGCATATGTTAATTTATCAAAATGGACACTCAAGATTTAAACATGTTAGAAATAAACAAAAATACGCCTAAGAGTATCTACACCTCTTTCTTTATAATATCTTTAAAATTTAGAATAAATTACTAACGTTATTAAATTCAGACTACCACTTTTGAATAACACGAGCTATCCTAAATTTTTTATTATTTTCTTCTTCTACCACTTTTTTCCATTATCTTTATATTTTTTCTTTTCTTTTTTTTTATTGTTATATTTATAATAGTGAAAAATTAGGAAGGTGAGATAAAAAATTATTTTTTTATTTTTAGAATAGAGAATTTTATTCTCTATAATTAAATAATACTACATCATAAATCTAATTTTATAGAATTAAAAGGAATCTAATGGAAGATCATCTATATCAAATTTTCTATAATATTTTAAAATTTAAGATAAACTATCTGATTTATTAAATTTAAATAATTAATTTTCAATTTACATTACAATAATTATTCTAAAATTTTCTTTATGTATATAAATTATTATTATTTTTCTCACTTTTCTATTTTTTATTATTTTTTTCTCTCCTTACTTAATATCTACATTTTATTGTACAATCTATTCTCTTTATTTTTTCTATTTATCTCAAATTAAATGATATTTAATATTTCAAAAATAATTTTTTTAAAAAAAATTTAGTGAATGAATATTGATACCTAAATCTGTATATGAATATTTCCGTTTACAAAATTTATATATGGTCATTTTAAAATATATATATCTTTAATATTTATTAATTTTCTGATGTAGAATTTTCGTGAGGAGGTCATCTTGAAAAGCTACTAAATTTTGGGATATTTTAATAATTATAATAAATATATTTTGAAAATATATTGGATTTTTTCCGCATCTATTTACACGCAAGTGTGTCACGGGGACGGTGGAAATTGAATAGAAAATCTTCGCCCAATGACAGGGCCAGCTAGCAGGCAGAATGTGTATTGGGAAAAGCGGTAGGTAGCATTGCTTCCATCGGCGAAAAAGCTTATGCAGTTTCCATATTTAACTTTATCGAATATTTAAAAGATGCATTTACTTTAAATTTATTAAAAGGAATATTTTTAAAAAAATTATTCTATTACCACTTGTTATAATAAGAACTTTCGTCCAAAATATTGGACAGTTCAAAACACTGACGATTTCTATTATCTATATTTTAAAAATATATTAAAATTTAAAATATACGATGCCTTTTAAATATTTAATAAAGTTAAACGGATAATTTTTTTTGTTAGTCCAATAGATTGGTGGGCTTCGTCTCCAACAGGGAGACCAATCTCCTGCTCTACGAGTACATGCCCCACGGGAGCTTGGGGGAGATGTTGCACAGCAGCAAGGGAGCGCACCTTGGGTGGCAGGCGCGGTGGCGCATCGCGGCGGATCGCCCTCCGCTCATCCTCCACCGCGACGTCAAGTCCAACAACATCCTTCCTCGACTCCAACTTCGAGGCGCACGTCGCCGACTTTGGCCTCGCCAAGTTCCTCCATGACACCGGCGCCTCGGAGTGCGTCTCCTCCATCGCCGGCTCCTACGGCTACATCGCCCCCGGTAATGATATTAGTTAAAATCCCCACCAGCATCTCTCTTCCACTGATGATCAATCTACTCGAAAAACGTCTGCTTAAACCTAGATTCTCGCACAGAATACGCATACACACTTCGAGCGGACGAAAAGAGCGACGTGTATAGCTTCGGCGTGGTGTTGCTCGAGCTGATCACCGGGCAACGGCCAGTGGGCGGGTTCGGCGACGGCGTCGACATTGTGCGATGGGTCCGGAAGACGATATCGGAAGCGAATGAGGAGAGTGATGCAGCAGCCGTTATGTCGATTGTGGACGGCAGGCTGACGCCGAGTCCGGAGACGTTGATCACTAACCTGTTCAAGGTGGCAATGCTCTGCCTGGAGGAGCAGAGCACCGCGACCGGCCGACGATGAGGGAGGTGGTCCACATGCTCTCTAATCCCAATACCGCCGCCCGCTGATGATCTCCTCCTCCTTGGCTTATCATGCTCGTTCTTGATGATGATGTACATATTCACTTCCTGATCCGGATATGTGAAGAGAAAAAAGGTAATCAAGAGGGGAGAAAAGGGCATTTTGGGGAGGGGGAGGTGGAGGTTTCTTTGGCGAAAAGGGGGCTCGTGTTTTTGAGGGCAGCCGCCGCCAGGGAGAAAGGGGGAGCCCGCCGCCAGCCAAGGAGAAGCAGGGGTTTACCCCTCTCACGCCGTCGTCGGCGATCAACGAAGCCGCCGGAGTTATCCTCCTCCTCTCTTTTATCATCTCTGCACTACTGCTCCGCCATCAGGAGGGAGGGGGCGGGTTCGTGCAGGGAGCCGCCGCCAGCCAAGGGGTGCCGGCAGCTCTCCTCCTCTCCTCCACCCCCTTCCTCCAGTCTCACACCATCGACGCCGCCTAGGAGAGGGCGTTTTCACCGCTGCCAGGGGGAGAACCGAGCACAGTCGTCGCCGGCGTTTCCAGCGCCGCCTCCCCCTCCTGTGTCACCTCCTCCAGCAGCAACCGGCGTATCCAGCCGCCACGGCCGCCTCCGGCGACTGCCACAGCCGTCGCCGGCGACTCCAGAAACCTCCTACACCTCCGACACTGCCGCCTGCACTTCCCGTGGTGGGTGCCGGCGATCACGGCGAATACCACCTCCAAACTACCGCCATAGCCGCCTTTGGCAGCTCGCCGATGTGGATCCGGCCATCGTGCCGGTGTATTTCATTGTTCGTACCATTATTATGCTCGTTAGTCATTCGTATTAGCATCATGGTGGGTTATTGGGTTTAGCCGGCCTGCGTGCCGTGTTCCGGCTTGCGAGCCATTGTTGTATTTCGGCCTGCGAGCCGAGGTTGTAGTCGGATATTGCATCATCCGAGCCGCTGAAGCTAGCTACTCACCGAGCGGACATTTATCTACTATTCAGAGCCGCGACGACTCGATCGGTATGCCGACCAACTCATCCATCCATCCGAGGGCGCCCCCCTGGGCCAGGGTACGTCATCCTGCTCGTTCTTCTTGCATTTGTTGCACTCTTCTATTATTATCTGGATACTCATATATTTGTGGAATTCGCCTCGAGCACCGAGGTACCAGAGGCCGGGGCAACCCGGTCGATGGATACAGGTACAGTTGACCGGAGGAGGACTCCAGACGACTCGGTCAACGTAGCGGACAGATCATCCACCGGGTCATGGGGATGCGGTCAACCTTCCAGACACGTCACACCGGCAGGTTCGTTTTCTCAGCTTCCAGACAGGATCAAAATGGCGCCGTCTGTGGGAAAGCGCCTGATCTGGAACGTGAAGATGAACGACGCCGGATAGTTCTGCCATCCTCATGATCACGGTCAGTTTTTCTGGTATTTATCCTGTCAGTTATATGATCTGTATTAGGCCCGGAGGCCCCCGAGCCGTTCGGCCGGGAGGTTTATATCCGAGCCACAGGCTCGAATACGAAGGCCCCCGTGCCGATCGGCCGGGAGGTTTATATCCGAGCCACAGGCTCGAACTCAAGGCCCCGAGCCGCTCGGTAGGAGGTTTATATCAGCCACGGGCTCAAGACGGCGCCCCGTCCGGGAGGTTTATATCGAGCCACGGGCTCGAAGACGCGCCCCGTGCCGGCCGGAGGTTTATATCGAGCCACGGGCTCAAGACGGCCCCGCGCCGGGAGGTTTATATCGAGCCACGGGCTCGAAGGGCCCCCGCGGCCGGAGGTTTATATCGAGCCACGGCTCGAACTCAAGGCCCCGAGCCGCCGGCCGAGGTTTATATCGAGCCACGGGCTCGAAGGGCCCCCGTGCCGCCGGAGGTTTATATCAGCCACGGGCTCGAAGGCCCCCGTGCCGTCGGTAGGAGGTTTATATCGAGCCACGGGCTCAAGACGGCGGCCCCGTGCCGGGGAGGTTTATATCCGAGCCACGGGCTCGAAGGCGAAGGCTGTCCGAGGTTTATATCCGAGCCACGGGCTCGAGGCCGAAGGCCCCCGTGCCGAGGGTTTATATCGAGCCACGGGCTCGAAGCCAAAGGCCCCGTGTGTTCGGAGGTTTATATCCGAGCCACGGGCTCAAGACGGCGGCCCCGTGGCCACGGGCTCGAGGAGGAGGTTTATATCGAGCCACGGGCTCAAGACGGCGCCCCGTGCCGGAGGTTTATATCGAGCCACGGGCTCAAGACGGCCCCCGTGCCGGGGAGGTTTATATCGAGCCACGGGCTCGAAGAAGGTTTATATCGAGCCACGGGCTCGAGGCCCCCGGAGGTTTATATCGAGCCACGGGCTCGAGGCGCCCCGAGGTTTATATCGAGCCACGGGCTCGAAGGCGAAGTGTTCGGAGGTTTATATCCGAGCCACGGGCTCGAACGGCCCCGTGCCGCTTCGGTAGGAGGTTTATATCGAGCCACGGGCTCAAGACGGCGCCCCGTGCTTCGGTAGGAGGTTTATATCCGAGCCACGGGCTCGAAGGCGAAGGCCCCCGAGCCATTCAGCCGGGGCCGAAGGCCCCCGTGCCGTTCGGCCGGGAGGTTTATATCCGAGCCACGGGCTCGAAGACGAAGGCCCCCGTGCCGTTCGGCCGGGAGGTTTATATCCGAGCCACAGGCTCGAAGACGAAGGCCCCCGTGTCGTTCGGCCGGGAGGTTTATATTCGAGCCACGAGCTCGAAGCCGAAGGCCCCCGAGCCGTTCGGCCGGGAGGTTTATATCCGAGCCACAGGCTCAAACACGAAGACCCCGAGCCGTTCGGCCGGGCTGCATACTATTATGGCAGGATGAGAAACCAAAACCCTGCGCTGTTCAGGGTGATAGAGGGAGGTTATTGCCTAGGAGCGAAGGCCTGAGCCGCTCGGCCAGGTACATTTTAGCCGAGTACTACCTCAGGGAGCGAAGGCCCGAGCCGGTCAGCCGGGTATATGGTATCCGAGCCCAGCGCTCGATGTGAAGGCCCGAGCCGTTCGGCAGGGTATATGGTATCCGAGCCCAGCGCTCGATGTGAAGGCCCGAGCCGTTCGGCCGGGTATATGGTATCCGAGCCCAGCGCTCGATGTGAAGGCCCGAGCCGTTCGGCCGGGTATATGGTATCCGAGCCCAGCGCTCGATGTGAAGGCCCGAGCCGTTCGGCCGGGTATATGGTATCCGAGCCCAACGCTCGATGTGAAGGCCCGAGCCGTTCGGCAGGGTATATGGTATCCGAGCCCAACGCTCGATGTGAAGGCCCGAGCCGTTCGGCAGGGTATATGGTATCCGAGCCCAGCGCTCGATGTGAAGGCCCGAGCCGTTCGGCCGGGTATATATCTCACTTGGAGACCGACGAGCACCGTCGTTAAAAATCGAGAGTCGGACCGGCGACTATAAACCTCCGGGCGACCGACCAAGAGTCGGGATGCAGTCGGACCGGCGACTATAAACCTCCGGACGACCGACCAAGAGTCGGGATGCAGTCGGACCGGCGACTATAAACCTCCGGGCGACCGACCAAGAGTCGGGATGCAGTCGGACCGGCGACTATAAACCTCCCGAGCTGAAGATCTCTGACGGACCAACCTAATGGCGACCAAGAGTCGGGATGCAGTCGGACCGGCGACTATAAACCTCCGGGCGACCGACCGAGAGTCGGGACGCAGTCGGACCGGCGACCATAAACCTCCGGGCGACCGACCAAGAGTCGGGATGCAGTCGGACCGGCGACTATAAACCTCCGGGCGACCGACCAAGAGTCGGGATGCAGTCGGACCGGCGACTATAAACCTCCGGGCGACCGACCAAGAGTCGGGATGCAGTCGGACCGGCGACTATAAACCTCCGGGCGACCGACCAAGAGTCGGGATGCAGTCGGACCGGCGACTATAAACCTCCGGGCGACCGACCAAGAGTCGGGATGCAGTCGGACCGGCGACTATAAACCCCCGGGCGACCGACCAAGAGTCGGGCCGCAGTCGGACCGGCGACTATAAACCTCCGGGCGACCGACCAAGAGTCGGGACGCAGTCGGGCCGGCGACTATAAACCTTCCGGGCTGAAGACCTCTGCACGGACCAGCATATCATATATTCTATCTCCCCCGTTCGGGGTCGAGTTATCACCGAAGGCCCCCGAGCCGTTCGGCCGGGAGGTTTATATCCGAGCCACGGGCTCGAAGCCGAAGGCTCCCGAGCCGTTCGGCCGGGAGGACCAGTATATCGGACCAGCATATCATATATTCTATCTCCCCTGTTCGGGGTTGAGCAGTCCTCGCGGCCCGGCATCTATCTGACCGATCGGCGTCATTTCGATCGCTCGCACGACAGCGTCCGCCTAGCATCTATCCATCCGATCGACATCATTTCGATCGCTCGCACGACAGCGTTCGCCTAGCATCTATCCATCCGATCGACATCATTTCGATCGCTCGCACGACAGCGTCCGCCTAGCATCTATCCATCCGATCGACATCATTTCGATCGCTCGCACGACAGCGTTCGCCTAGCATCTATCCATCCGATCGACAGCACTTCGGTCGGTATCTTCGCGGTTGCGCACTTGGCATTGGTCCAGTTTCCGACTTAGTTTGCTCGGTATCGTGACCATCTCCTGCGACACAATTATTATCGCGACCGTTCGAGGGACATTATATTATTGGTTCAGCGATTTGATTTTGATATCGTGAGCGGTTCAGCCCTTTGCGATAGACTTGTCCAGTCAGTCGGACTCACGCCTCCTTCGACTAGACTTGAAGGGGAGGCTTGTGATCCGGATATGTGAAGAGAAAAAAGGTAATTAAGAGGGGAGAAAAGGGCATTTTGGGGAGGGGGAGGTGGAGGTTTCTTTGGCGAAAAGGGGGCTCGTGTTTTTGAGGGCAGCCGCCGCCAGGGAGAAAGGGGGAGCCCGCCGCCAGCCAAGGAGAAGCAGGGGTTTACCCCTCTCACGCCGTCGTCGGCGATCGACGAAGCCGCCGGAGTTATCCTCCTCCTCTCTTTTATCATCTCTGCACTACTGCTCCGCCATCAGGAGGGAGGGGGCGGGTTCGTGCAGGGAGCCGCCGCCAGCCAAGGGGTGCCGGCAGCTCTCCTCCTCTCCTCCACCCCCTTCCTCCAGTCTCACACCATCGACGCCGCCTAGGAGAGGGCGTTTTCACCGCTGCCAGGGGGAGAACCGAGCACAGTCGTCGCCGGCGTTTCCAGCAGCAACCGGCGTATCCAGCCGCCACGGCCGCCTCCGGCGACTGCCACAGCCGTCGCCGGCGTCTCCAGAAACCTCCTACACCTCCGACACTGCCGCCTGCACTTCCCGTGGTGGGTGCCGGCGATCACGGCGAATACCACCTCCAAACTACCGCCATAGCCGCCTTTGGCAGCTCGCCGATGTGGATCCGGCCATCGTGCCGGTGTATTTCATTGTTCGTACCATTATTATGCTCGTTAGTCATTCGTATTAGCATCATGGTGGGTTATTGGGTTTAGCCGGCCTGCGTGCCGTGTTCCGGCTTGCGAGCCATTGTTGTATTTCGGCCTGCGAGCCGAGGTTGTAGTCGGATATTGCATCATCCGAGCCGCTGAAGCTAGCTACTCACCGAGCGGACATTTATCTACTATTCAGAGCCGCGACGACTCGATCGGTATGCCGACCAACTCATCCATCCATCCGAGGGTGCCCCCCTGGGCCAGGGTACGTCATCCTGCTCGTTCTTCTTGCATTTGTTGCACTCTTCTATTATTATCTGGATACTCATATATTTGTGGAATTCGCCTCGAGCACCGAGGTACCAGAGGCCGGGGCAACCCGGTCGATGGATACAGGTACAGTTGACCGGAGGAGGACTCCAGACGACTCGGTCAACGTAGCGGACAGATCATCCACCGGGTCATGGGGATGCGGTCAACCTTCCAGATACGTCACACCGGCAGGTTCGTCTTCTCAGCTTCCAGACAGGATCACTTCCTTTGGTTGATTTATGCCCTGCAATATTAGAATTACTGAAGCATATGTTTGAAGCATATAGTAATAATAATTTTGTAGCTGTAATACAATAATATGTGAGTGAATGGAGGATGAATTCAACAACAAGTTAGTTTCTAATGGCTTCAGTTCCGATAGAAAGCTGCTTGGATAAGACAGGATAAGGAAACAATTTCCTTAACAGAAGCGAAGATCGCTAGCAACCAAAAGAACACTTTTTTTTTTTAAAAAAAAAAAAACAGGTAGCAACAAAAGATTGTTAAATTATTTTGTACTGTTTTGCTTTGTAGATTTGATGAATGCCTACAAACACTAATTGAAAGAACGACAAAAAAAAAGAGTTTAATTATTGTATTTACGTTATCAAAGATTATTGATGATACTTCTATTTGTTTGAGTTTTTTTTTCTTTCTATTTTTAGGTCTACATGAGGATTCAATGTTTGGACATCCAAAATTAAAACAGAGTTCCTAGCTGATCATTTGAGATAGAAAGTTGATGTATAAAATCATAACAAAATATCTGTTGAGATTTTTTTTTTTTATGTTTTAAAGTTTTTACACATTTAGCAAACTGATGTCTGTTAAAATCTATTAGGATATTGAAATCTGATTACCGTTAAAATTCTTTAACTACAGCCGTCTTTTTCTAATTATACGGAAGATAGGAATTCAACGGTCAATAGAATTCAGCACAGAAATGATGTCATTTGATTTCGTCACGTGACATTAGACCTAGCCTTATATACATCGCACAAACCCGCCGATCGATAACTCGATCATTCGTCACTTGTCTCCGAGCTTTCCATCGCTTCTTGCGTCGTCTTCTTCTTCTTCTTCTTCATGGATCCTTTCGCTTGGAGCATCAACGCAGACAGCTCCGCCCCGTCGACGGTGATTCCCGGGTGGGAAGCCGACGCAGGCGGCGTTATTCTTAGCATTGAGGCGCGGGTGGTGTTACGGCTCTTGGCGGGTGACCAAGACATGATGCCGCCCCAATTGATCTCACACTTTTGCCGGCGGAGGATTCCTTCTTCCGACGACGTCGCCGCCGAGCACTCCCACTTCACCATCCACCAACCCTACTACCACATCAACAATGAGCCCGCCTGGGAGGTGCAGACGCAGGGGATGCTCTACCGCGTCGCGGTGAATCACGTGCGCCCTGCCGTCCTCGACCTTCTCGCTCGAGCTTTCCGCACATACACCTACGCGGTGCTCGACCTATTTCCGATCACGGATTTGGTCGTTATGGAGTTCTTCTCCGTCATTGAAATCCCCGACGCTCCTTCCTCTTCTGACAGCCACCTTCGCTATTTGATTCCTCTGGAGACCTACGAATACTTTTTCGAGGACGACGACGATGTCGACGTCGTCCAGTTCGGCAGAGGGCCGTGGCGGCCGTCCGCAGAGGCGGTGGAGGGGCTTCGGATGGTGACTACGACGAGAGAAGATACCTCGTGTCCCATATGCCTCGATGACTTGGAGGAGATGAGTCAGGTTCTGGCGATGCCTTGCGGCCATCCGTTTCACGAAGGGTGTCTGCTGGAGTGGCTGAAGCGTAGCAATTCTTGCCCCCTATGCAGATTCTCACTTCTGGACCCTGCGTAGTCTCTGGATCTATTGCAATTGAGGAAAGAAATTTCTGATCAGTTCAACTATTTGTTGGTTTGATGATATTGTTAGTTATGTTCTGCTTTAGATTACTATATGATTGTTGTTGTTTGTTTGATCGGCAAGACGGTCAATTTGATGATGTAAATGTCAACTATATTTTTTAATCGATCAGCAATTATATTTCATTGATTTGGCCTTGAAGTTAAATTTATAAATTAGTTTAATCGATGAAAAATTAATAATGTATTCTCATTTAAATCTAATCGAGTGTTTTAAAGTTCGAAAGAAAAAACTTGACCTAATAAATTAACAATTGATTTTGTGGACTAAATGTATATATGATGTACGATCATTTATTATATTTCATAGAAAAAATACACTAATTCTAAATATTCCTATTTGACTTATTTATCCTATTTAGTTTAATTACCTAATTTGATTATTGACATTTAGCATGGTTAAATTTTATTTTAATCAGTAATTGAATCAGTACCTAATTCGGTTACTGATAACATAATTATTTTGTTGACCAAATAATAATCAGTAAGTAACTGATTAAATTTGGAAGTTGAAGTTGTCAAGGAATTATCGAAAAAATAGATGGAAGAGCAAAAATTTTATTTAAATAAATTGAATTTAATGGTTTAATTGAAAATATCGTAGATTTATGGTTGCTCTATATCTATAATACGGAAGACTGAACTTGCACGATACTTCATACATGTTCCATTGCACGACCGTCAACATTGCTACTTCTTAATCAGTCCTTCCGATGGAACCTTCTTCACCAACAGTCACCGCCCCTGTAGAGGACGTTGTTTTCGTGGATCTTCTGTCACGCATAACCATCTCACGGAGCGTAGAACATACACATGCTCAGCAAGGTCGCCTGATTCCAGCGCCGACAACCCCACCCTGATTATCCAACCACTTCTCTCTTCTGACATATCTATCTCAGGAGCCCCCGAACGACCAAGTCAATGTCACCTTTCACAGATCATTCAACCTCCTCATGCAGGAGCTGGCATGGGAAAGGGAAGCACGGACGATGTTGGCGCATGTGGCAGCCAATTTCGTGGAGCCTGCCAACCTAGACTTTATCGCACAAGTATTCTGTTGGTACACCTCCTTCTCCGTCCGCCTGCTACGCATGATGGATGTTGTTTTGATGGAGGTATCTTCCATCATTTTCGTCTGCACAAATTATCCGGCCACCATTGGCCTCCTGAACATCAGTGACAATGACGACGACGATGACGATGACGACGATGATGACAATGACAATGATGACGATGACAACGACGACGATGATGATGAGGATGATGACGATGAGGATGACTACTTCGACTTAGTCGTGGACGATGACTATCATCCTACTTTGACAGAGGTTCCAGGCCAGCATCTGCAGCGACGGTGGAGGGCCTCGAGATGGTCACGGTTGAGGAATCAGACTCTTGTTCCATATGTCTGGAGGATTTGGGGATGACGGCTCCAGTGTTGGCGATGCCTTGCAACCATCTCTTCCATCCGGGATGTCTAAAGAAATGGCTGGAACAGAGTTGTTCATGCCCTCTCTGCCGCTTCTCGCTTCCTCAAGAACAGTGGTAACTTGACAACTCAATGATCTGCAATTCCTCATCATTCATTTATCTCATATTCATTCTTCCATTTGCTTTCTTCTGCTTTATACTCTAGATGCTCTGTTTAATTAGGGTTTCATGTGCTCCAAGTATCATTAAGAGCATATTGATATTAAGTATGGTGCAAGTATTTTTTACTTCGTGACTAATTAGTAAATTCTTTGCAAAATATGATCTGTTGGATTTTACTCATGGTCATGCCAAACTGCATTAATGTCCTGTTGTGGTTTCTTTTCTTCTTTTTTTGCATATGCTTTATTTCAACTCGAATAACATAAAATAAGATTGAATGCTCCGCGCTTCGCAAGAAAGGAGTGGTGCATGCGCTTTGCCTGTGAAAGATGAAATAATTGAATTAACACTATAAAAAAAAAATCCTGTTTCAGGATTTCTAGATGGAAATTGAGTTTTCGTATGGAAAATATGGCTAAAATAAATAAATCAGAGTATTATCGACAGAATCTTGAATCCTCAATAATTCCCACTTATTATCAATGGAATCATGTGATTTTCAACAATATTCAGTGGAGTAACAAGGATTTTAAATGAGGAGGGCGATTTTCAAATTTTCAAAATTTCCAAATGTATGTATAGATCGATCTTCACAATTCAAAAGTCTAAAATTTAAATTTAAAGATCTAAAATGAACTTAAATTAAAAAAAAAAATCAACCATAGCCGTTATAGTTGAAACAATGACCTGTCAATCCTCGAAGTTTATCTATGACTCAAAGTCGAAAAAATATTATTGATCTCATTTCCTCATAATATTAGCAATCATATATATGAAACCTTCATTGCAATCTAAATAATCATCCTAACTAACAACCTAATAAAATAAAGTTTATATTTTACAATTCTCCTTTAATTAATGAAACATATTAGAAGAAAAGAGTAACTTACTGTTAGGGTCCGAATAGCTCGTCGCGTTTGTTGATGTGCTTCTTCGATGATGTGCAGCGGAATAAAAAACAAGAATCACACTCTACAATGTTAACACAAGGATTTACATGGCATCCACCTCAAGAAGAGGTGACTAATCCAAGGATCCACACACGCGAGCACTCTTCACTATGAAAACACTCCTTTACGGTAACTACCGAAGGCGGAGAAGCCTTACAACACTCACACAGCAAATATAGCACACATAAGAAGAAAAATACATTGAATACAAATGAAAATCATCTCTTCTTGCTTACTTGTTACTTGTTTGTTGCCTTTAGAACCTTGGAAGTACACCAACACTTGTCCCCAAGAGCCTCCAAGAACTGACCGTGAGCAATGGAGAAGATCGCGTGAAGAGGAATCTAAGAATTGTGGAGGAAAGCTCTCGCGAACGGCTATAACCTGTGCAACGGTTGGATCTCAATCAATTGAATGACTCTTAATCGATTGGGGAGGCTGAATCGATCGGTCAATCGATTCAGAGCGCCTCTGTGCTCTCTGGAAATAGCCTGAATCGATCGCCCGATCGATTCAGCTTCTATGCGCGATTTCCAATTTCCCAATCGATCGACCGATCGATTGGAGGTGCCCAATCGATTGGCTGATCAATTGGGAACGCTTCTGTTCGCGCGATATAAGCTCCCAATCAATCATCTGATCAATTGGGCCATTGCTTGTCGCAGCACATCCCCAATCGATCGGCTGATCGATTGAACCCCTGTTCAATCGATCAGTTGATTGATTGGTCTCCCTTTGACTTGCTTAACCTAAGTCTAGGGTTCTCAATTCCAACATCTGATCAACCGTAACCTGTTGAAACATCATGCCTACCATTCGATCAACCTTGACCTACTAAGACTTCTTCACCAAGTGTCCGGTTAATCCTTTGACCTACTTGGACTTTTCTCCTCGTTTCAAATGTCCGGTCAACTTTGACTCACTTGGACTTCCTTCCACCAAATGTTCGGTCATCCTTGACCCATCTGGATTTCCTTGTGCCAAGTATCCAGTCAATCCTTTGACCTACTTGGACTTCTCAATACCAAGTGTCCGATCAATCTTGACCCACCTGAATTTTCACGTGTCTGGCTTCACTCATCAGGTCTCTCCATCTGTCTGGCTTCACTCATCAGGACTTTCCATCTGTCTGTCCAGCTTCACTCACCGGGACTTTCACCTGCCTGGCTTCACTCACCAGGAGTTTCACCTAGCTTCACCCACTAGAATTTTCCAACTGACTATCTTCACTCACTAGGTCTTTCACCTGGCTTCACTCACTAGGATTTCCTATCTACCTAACCTCTAGTTAGAACTTTCCTAGTCAAATATCAAGTCAACTCTTTGACCTACTTCACTCTTCTTCATACCTACCTGGTCAACCTTGACCAGTAGAGAATTACACCAGTAATCTCCCTAATCAGATGATTGCACCTGCAATCTCCACATATTGTCAAACATTGAAACCCAAACATCTAAACTCAGGCTTGTCGACCTGGTCAACCTTGACCCATGGGATATTACAGCAACAATCTCCCCCTTTTTGATATTTGATAATACCCATAAGTTAGACTAATTCCATAGCCTCAACTTCCTTTCATGCCAAAGTATGAATGAGGGTTTTCTTCATTCTCCCCCTTTCCTAGAGGGCAAATTCTCTCTTTAAGTAATGAATGTCTAACTTAAACCTTACATTCTCCCCATATTGTCACACATCAAAAAAACTCTCCCCCGAAAGAGTTACTCAACATTGTTCACAACCTCACTCGTTGTTCACAACACTATAATGAAGGTCTCATACCCTTCATGATCTCCAATGCTCACCCTTGAGCATTAACCAATCCAACAATGAAGGTCTCATACCCTTCACTGTATCAAATGCTCACCCTTGAGTATTACTACATGTTACGATGCTCATCCTAGAGCATCCACAACTCCACAATGAAGATATTCACTCTCCATTATTTTTTAATACTCAACCTTGAACATTTTTATTTTAAACGAAGGTTTAACCACCTTTAAAGGTTTCGAAAAATAATTTCCATGTCCTTAAAGAGTAACTCCCCCTAAAGACATACTTCAAATTTCTGTCATTGCACCAACAATGACTTAAAATTCCTAAACCTTTAGGAAACTCAAAAATTTGAAGTTTTGAGGTTCAAATATCAAAATTTGAATGCAAACCTCAACATAAACTTTAACTTAGTCTTTCTTAACCATTTCTCCTTGTTTTCATCATGAAAACTCCTCCTAAATGTATACAAATGTAGTTCAAGGGGTTAGGAGCAGTTACCTAAACTAAGAATGGTTTAATATGCTGAAATCAGACTTTCCCATCCAAAATTAGCATTTTCAATCGATTGGGTTGGGTCTCAATCGATTGAAATCATTTCAATCGATCTACTGATCGATTCAGAGAGATTCTGTTCACAGAACCTGCCTCTGGATCGATTGCTTGATCAATCCAGGAGTGAATGGATCGATCGACTGATTGATTTCGCGAGCTATTGCTCATGGGAAACACCTCCCAATCGATCGACTGATCGATTGGAGCTCTGGTTTCCTGAAATACATTTTCAGTGAAATTCAGAAATTTTCCAAAAATTTTACAAAATTCTAAAAATCATGAAAATTCATGTAGACATTACTTAGGGTATATACAATCATGGGAAAATAATTTTCTATGAAAATACTTCCTATTTTCAAAAATTGACACAAACTTGAAAACTCAATGTTTTCTTCTAGTTTGTGTATAACTTTTCAATGATGGTTACTATCAAAAGATAGTCTTCACCAAGGTTTTCCAAAGTATATATTTAAAATTATTTTCAAAACCAATATCCAACCATATTCTTTGGGTTCAATGCACATGACTTGTACATTAGTTTTCCCAATGATTGGAAAACACATAACTTATGTTTTGATGAACCTAAAACTCAATTAGAATGCACTAAATCAACATCTTGAGTTTTGTTCATCATCCTAACATCTCATTTATATCTAATGTGTACTAAAATACATACAAGCTACCTTATAGTTCTTTGTGAGATGTAAAGTTTGATTTTTGCCCTAAGTTAGGGATCATGCACATCTATATAGGCATTTTAGATTATGAACATCCATCTAGGATGTTACTTGTTGATAAATGTCATTTGTCCTTAATTGAAAGAATTTAAAAATAATGCATGATGATTTTTATGGCATACATCAAAATGAAAATAATTTTCAAAAGAAAATATACTATAGCTACATGATGTATGTATGACATGTCATGATATTTTTCTTATTTTTCATTATAAGCATGAGTGCAAAATATAATGTCATGGCATATGATAGGCAAACAAAGTATGACAATTAGCATAAATAAAATATACCTAGATTATCTATCTAAGTGTCCTTAAATCCTTAGTTAAATCTAAAGGTAATCCTAGATTGCCCATATTTTCTTATGAAAATGCCAAAACCTAATTTGACATTTCTTTTGCACTTGATTAATTTGTGCCAATATAAATTATATCAAGTTTCTCAAATAATGGTACATTTTACTCTTACAAAGAGTAAACAGAATAAATTAAGGCTTAAATTTGTTCGTAATTCCTTAAGAAGATGTCAAAATCCCAACTTGACATTTCTTGTGCTTTTCTTATTTGTGTCAATTAAAATTAAATTCAATTCCTCAAAGCTTGGCACATTTTACTCTTCCAAATAGTAACAAATAATTCATTTCATTTTTAAAGGTTAACAATAACCTTGAAAATGCTCTACGAGTGTCAACTTCATCAAGATTGAGTTAATTGCCCTTCCAATTAAAGTTGACACTCTCTAACCCATCTAAGGGGTAGAGAAAATGCTCCTAGAAACCCAAAACCTATTGGTATTCCTTGGATGCTCAAGGTACTCACTAGGGATGACTTCCCTAGATACCTTCCTAATGACCTTGTTAGGCTTCTTAGAAGCCTTGGTCACATTCTTTAGGTCAACTCTAGGGATAGCTTCCCTTGTGACATTCTTAGTGATTTTGTTTGACTTCTTATAAATTTTAGTCACTTTTGTCATTGCAAAGATACTTCTAAGGATAACTTCCCTTGTATCCTTGACTTGACCGTTAGACCTAGGGTTCGTTTCATAACTATATGAAACTCTGTGATACGATATTACATCCTTCTTAGCCTTGGGCTTGTATCCCAAACCTCTATGGCTATTGGATGACCTTTGTGCTCCTAAACCTAGGTTATGCTTATTTTTTCCTTTTATGATATTTTCCATCCATTTTAAGATCTTTTCATTTTATCAAGTCTTGACCTCAAGACTTGATTTTCTTTCCATAAATCCCTAGTTTTTGGTTTTTCATTTTGTCCTTGAGCATTTTTATTTTTAGACTTATACCTAAAATCCTTAGAGTTATTGTCTAAATTTTTATCTACCTTCCTAACCCTAGATGTGGTAGTCTTAGCATGAAGAGCCTCATGATTTTCATTAATTCTATCATGTCTCCTATGCTTATGGTAAATAGCATTAAAATGATATAAGTTAGAACTAGTATGCTTTTTCCCATTACTCAATGGGATAGACTCAACAAATGATACCTTGAGTTTTACCTTGAAAACTCTCCCTTGACTTGTGCTTCCTCCTTTAGCTTTGACCACTTTCTTCCCCTTTGGACATTGGCTCCAGTAATGTCCTTTTTGACTACACAAGAAGCAGACAATGTGCTCCTTGCTCTTCCTTGTTGTGGGGCGGTCTCCTTGGGCTTATCCTCGCCCTTAAGTGCCACTTGGCCCTTTTTCTTAGTCAATTTAGGGCACTTACTCTTGTAATGCTCATGTTCCCTACACTCAAAACATATAATATGATTTTTATTTTTAATTAAAATAATTATACCTTCATGTGTACGGATGACACTTTCTTCTTCTTCTTTGCTTGACCTAGAAATAGAAACTTCTCCTTCTTCTTGATCCGGTGTCAGCGACAGTTGCTCCCCCTCAATTCTAGAGGTGGAGACTTCTTCATCTTCATCTTGTACATGGAACAAAAAGTATGCTTCCTCTTTTCCCTTTTCGTTGCATTCCGTTAAAGATGAAACTTCTTGGACCTCTTTTTCGGAAGTTGAGCATCTCTCAACTTCGAAGTCCTCTTCCTCTTGGTCTTGATCCAATGAGTCACCCTCTTTGGATTCTTCTTGATTTGGTACAGTGGAGGGGACTTCATGAATCTTTGCCAATTTGCTCTAAAACTCCTTGGCATCCTTGAATTCTCCAACTTAAGCCAAAATATTGCTTGGAAACAAATTGACCAATAGCTTGGTCACTTTGTCATTTGCCTCGCTCCTTTGAATTTGCTCTTGGCTCCACTTGCTACTCTTGAGAGTTTTGCCCTTTGAACTTGTTGGAGCTTCAAAGCCTTCCATTAGAGCAAACCATTGCTCGATCTCCATCATCAAGAAATTTTAAATTCTTAATTTTCAAAAATCGAAGCTCGTCATTATGAATGGTGGAGGCACCATTGTGTCGAAACCAAGTCCATCTTAGAATTTCATTTGAAGTTGAGCTTTTGTTGAAGTCCTCAATTTTATGGATTTTACTCCAATTTCTTCACCCTCTAGCTTCTTTGCCCCTTCCGGCGATGATTCTGGTGAAGAGAAACCTTGCTCTGATACCACTCGTTAGGGTTGAAATGTGCTAGAGGGGAGAGGGGGTGAATAGCTTGTCGCATTTGTTGATGTATTTTTTCGATGATGTGCAGTAGAATAAACAACAAGAACCACACTCTACAATGCTAACACAAGGATTTACTTGATATCCACCTCAAAAAGAGGTGATTAATCCATGAATCCACACACGCAAGCACTTTTCACTATGAAAACACTCCTTTACGGTAACTACCGAAGGCGGAGAAGCCTTACAACACTCACACAGCAAATACAACACATGCAAGAAGAAAAATACAATGAATACAAATGGAAACCTTCTCTTCTTGCTTACTTGTTGTCTCTTGAACCTTGGAAGTGCACCAGCACATGTCCCAAGCACCTCCAAGAACTGGCCGTGAGCAGTGGAGAAAATCGCGTGAAGAGGAATCGAAGAAATATGGTGGAAAGCGCTCGCCAACGACTATAACCTGCACAACGGTCGGATCCTAATCGATTGAACGACTCTCAATCGATTGGGAGGTCTTGAATCGATCGGTCGATTGATTCAGAGCGCCTCTGTGCTTTCTGGAAATTGCCTGAATCGATCGCCCGATCAATTCAGCTTCTGTGCGTGATTTCCAATTTCCCAATCGATCGACTGATTGATTGGGCCACCGCTTCTGTGCACGCGATATATGCTCCCAATTGATTGGCCGATTGATTGGGCCACTGCTTATCGCAGCACAACCCCAATCGATCAGCTGATCGATTGTTCAATCGATCAGTTGATCGATTGGTCTCCTTTTGACTTACTTAACCCAAGTCTAGGGTCCCCAATTCCAACATCTGATCAACCATGACCTAATGTAACATCATGCCTAGCATCCGGTCAACCTTGACCTGCTAGGACTTCTTCACCAAGTGTCTAGTCAATCCTTTGAGCCACTTGAATTTTTCTCCTCGTGCCAAATGTTCGATCAACCTTGACCCACTTAGACTTCCTTCCACCAGATGTCCGATCATCCTTGATCCATCTGGATTTCTTTGTGCCAAGTATCTGGTCAATCCTTTGACCTACTTAAACTTCTCAATACCAAGTGTCTGGTCAACCTTGACCCACTTAGATTTCTATGTGTCTGCTTCACTCACCAAGTCTTTCCATTTGCCTAACTTCACTCACCAGGACTTTCCATCTGTCTGCCCGGCTTCACTCACCGGGGCTTTCACCTGCCTGACTTCACTCACCAGGACTTTCACCTAGCTTCACCCACTAGGATTTTTCAACTGCCTAACTTCACTCACTAGGTCTTTCACTTGACTTCACTCACCAGGATTTCCCATCTGCCTAACTTCTAGTTAGGACTTTCCCAGTCAAGTATCCAGTCAACCCTTTGACCTATTTGACTCTTCTTCATACCTACCTAGTTAATTTTGACCAGTGGGGAATTGCACCCGTAATCTCCCCAATCGGATGATTGCACTTGCAATCTCCACGTATTGTTAAATATCGAAACCCAAACATCTAGACTCAGGCTTGTTAACCTGGTCAACTTTGACCCAGGGGATATTGCTTCAACGCTTACTCCATTTGGAGGACTATTACTTTTGAGAAACATATAAAAGAGAAGATAGGGAGGAAAAAGCAAAAGAAGAGAGTTTTACCTTCTTCATTAGCAATTTCAACTAATTTTGTTGAGCTCAACAATAATACAAAGAGAGCAAGACAAGACTAGACATGACTATGCTTACGGTATGGATAAAATCCTAAAAAATGCAAGAAGAGAAAAAAGATGAGAGGGCAAAGGGCTGCTCTTATTGCTGGAAGAGAGCATATGTTGCATTTCTTGCTTGCTAGAGAAAAGAGAATTCCACAATAAAAAACCTTAATTTTGGTATGAAATATTTTCATCACAACTCTATAACAAAATTTGCAACAAAAAAAGAAATTAACGCAAATTAACAACTAAATTAGCAATGAAAGAGTTTTCTCACATATTAGCAATAAATTATATTTCGTCGCCAAATTTGTTACCAATTAATGACGAAATTTGATATTTGTTGCAAATTCTGCTACTAATTATAGATTTGTCGCATATTTTGCACCAAAATTGATATTTATTGGAAACTCTACAATGAATTCTGAATTCATCACAGAGTTTACAACGAAATTGATATTCGTTGCAAAATTTACGACGAATGTATAATTCGTCGCAAAAGCTGAAGTCTTGAATGACTTTACTAAGGTCGTAGTGAGTCGTGAATTGATATATTTTGCAACAAATTCATGGATTCATCGTAGATTTAGCGATGAATCCATGGATTCATTGCAAAATGCTAAAAAAAATTAAAATAAAATAAATAAATATTTCTGAAATAGCAGATGGACCTAGAGAGCTTGAAATGACATAAAATCAGTTCTATATTTTCATCTAATTCTCCTATTATATTTATGACATCCCATCAATTTGACTAAGTCATATTTTTTATAACTAAGTTAATTAGATGAAATTTAATCGAATGACATATTAAAAATACTAAAAAGAGTTAATGAATAAACATGTTAGAGTCATTTTGATGTTAAAAAAAATATTAATCTCAATATATTGGGTCAAATTAATATTTGAGGTCATTTATATAATCGAAAGATCTAAACGAGCACATAGAAATTAATTTTATGTCATTCTAAACTCTCTAGATTCATTAGCTGATTTCAGACATATATATTTTTGTTTTTAAATTTTCACTATTCTGTTACGAATCCAAGGATTCATCGTATATTTGGCAAGAAATGGGTTCTACTCAAATCTATATTAATAGAGCCTCCCGCAACAATACTTTCTTATTTATATCAGGAAATGAGATAAATACGTCGATAACAGGACTTTATTATGCAACATCTTCAGTTAACCTCTGCTAGCTCTAAGTCAGATTCCTCCTGATTCTGGTGATAATAGTGGCGATGATGAGGACGACGGTGATTGTGATAATTCTTCATAAATTTACTTTGTATTAATATTATTTGTCTCATAATTACTGTTATTTGATTGAGTTTATTTTTTCTATATATATTTTTGATTAGTACTGTCAATTTGATTTGAAAAGGATTTATGGAAGGTGGTAGCAATTGTAAATTCATGTATGTGAAAGTAAGTCTTTATATCTTAAGTTTTGTGTTAGGAATTTTTTACATGTCATGTAATATTATGCCATGTTACAATTACTTATATGCTTTGATCTTGCCTTGATACTTTGCATGTGATGTTATATTTTGCATGTTTGCGACTTGCCTAGCTACTACTAATCCATGCAATGTAATGTTATCTATATGTTTCGATTGTTTTATTATATGTCATGGAGTATTTGATATATATATTTTTTTATTACATGACTTGTATATTTTTTCTTTGTTATTATCCTTAATTATAAATTTCATATATATGTCCCCGGGGCCATGTTGCCACGGTAGCACATCTAAGTTGTCATCCAGGCACCCGCGGTTCGAACCCCAGCTACAGTATATTTGTAGAAATTTTTCCTCCAAATGGGAGGCATAACCAAAAGGATATTGGGCTTCTGGACTGGTCACCGCATGCGCTTCCCGATTTACCCTAGTGACCGGTGAAAAACTTCTGTGGGGCCAGACTGGTCACCCCTAGTGAAAGTCAATGAGACTAACTGGGATTATATATAAATAAAAAAAATGAATGACACCTTTTGGCATCTGATGCGGTGATGATGAGGGGCTCTGCCCTACTGCCACGATGGAGGTCAAAGTCAAGGTGGTCAACGCGTATAGGGCATCAGCTGGTCGGGCGAAGCATGCCTCGATTGGGGAGATAGATCCAATCCACCGTCGCCCTCGACACGGGGAGCATTCAAACAACTGACGCTCAAGGGAGAACGATGTGCTGAAGCCGAGCTGAGCGGCTGCCTCGCTCGGCTAGACAGCGGAATAATCGCGTTGGATCGTGAAACGTCGATAGAGGGGGGTGAATATCGATTCGAAAAAAAATCGTGTTAATAAGAGTTAAGCGCAGCGGAATAATAAAAAAACTTAGGCAAACTGAACAAGGTGTTTTTTACTTCGTTCGGAGCCTGTGACGACTCCTACTCGAAGGCCCGTACTCCTTGAGTACTTTCGTTGGGCAATTCACTAGCAATTCGAAATACTATTACAAATTAAGGTACAAAAATGCTAATGAAAATAAAGAGATACCGACAAGAAAGTTAACCAAAGAAGAAGAAGCACTTTGTCGGAGCTTTGTTAGCGTCGCAGGAGCGTAGAGCAGCAGAGCAAGCAGTCGAAGAGTTCTCAGTTGTTGATGAAGCTCCACCCCTGGGGCTTCTTTTATATGCTGCTTCGGGTGCCTGGATCCCTCCCGGGCGCCCTAGTGCGACGTGGCAGGTCTAATCAGCGAACTCCACGTGGCGACGACTCGGACCTCCTATTTACAGAAACTACCTTTCCTGCAAAACAGAGTTAGTCCGAGGCAAATATATATTCTGCAAAACAGATTGTTAGCACAACTAAAGTAATATAATTTAACAAGAAAAGGGTATGACTTAGATTCCGTCTTTCCGAGACCGGAATCTAGTCACGATCTCGACTTAGATATCCGAAATGGATCTAAGCCGGATCGATGCCTAAAGTTCCCTTCCTGGGAGCGCGTCATCGCAGTCACTCCCCTCCAGTGACTTACCTCACTTACCTGCCAGCCGTCCGGTCAGCCTGTCGACCCGTCTGGACTTCGTGCCAGCTATCCGGTCAGCCCGTCGACTTAGCTGGGCTTCGTGCCTAAACGTCCGGTCAGCCAGTCGACCCGCTTGGACTTCGTGCCAGCTATCCGGTCAGCCCGTCGACCTAGCTGGGCTTCGTGCCAGACATCCGGTCAGCCCGTCGACCTGTCTGGACTTATCCTGCACACTCAATCATAGTGTTAGATCAACAATAAACCTAACTTAACATATTTGTCATTCATCAAAATCTGGGTTAAATCGTTAGTGCTAACTGCACCAACAATCTCCCCCTTTTTGATGGAATGACAATCTGGTTAAGTTAGTGAAGACATTTGCAAAAAAAAAAACAGATAACATCATTATGTGGAGGTTTTTATGTTAGTTTGTATTTTCAATTGGTTTGACTAACTTAACCCACCTAACCTCATTATGTGGAGGTTTTTAAGTTAGTTTGTATTTTCAATTGGTTTGGCTAACTTAACCCACCTAACCCTTCCCCTTTGGCATTCATAAAAAATAAGCATGCTTAAAAAATATAGACTTCAGACAAAGTAAGGAATCATGTCAAGTTAATCTGGGGGAGTTAAACTTAGTAATTTATCTTTTGTAAAAGAGCTAAGTTTTGAGATAAGTTTAAAAGATCTATTTTTCAAAACTAGGTAAAAATAGATAAGTTTTGAGCTAGTTTTAAAAAATAGAAGTATATAAAAAAATATTCCAGATTTAAAGGCTAAGTTTTGTGAAAAATAGCAAAATTTTCAAGTATAGCTTCGAAGGTTAAGGTTTAAGAATAAGTTCTAAATTTAAAAAAAAAAAATTTAAAACAGGTTTCAACTCTTTTCAAACATAAGCAAAATTTCAAAACTAAGTTTTAAAATATATTTCAAGATTGATTGAAGTTTAATTTTCAACACTAAGTTTGTAAAAGATTAAAATTTTTAAAAAGACTTAGTTTATAAATTTACGCTTAGTTTACAAAAATTAATTTTTGTAGAATTAAGTAAAGTCAAATTCTCAGAAGTAGATTTTTAAATTCAATTTTCAAAACTACGTTAAATCTAATTTTGAAATTCAATAACTTAGTTTTCAAAAATAGGTTTAAGAAATTTTTAATAAAAATGTTGTGAAAAACCAAAAAAATTTAATTGATTCCTCCCCCTGGACCTGACATCAAATCAAATGTCTAACCAGTTAGTTACTGACTGACTTATCAAAAGATAGCAGCTTTCACTTGGTTAGTCAAGTTAAGGTCAATCTTAACTTGATTAATATATATTTTGTTTTTAACGCCCAGACTTATGTCGATGCACTGAAATAAGCATCTTGAGTCTTAGGCAAGTGGCCTATGCATCTCACCTCTTTCTATTGTTCGGCAAACACAAGCAAGGTAAGCCTAGGGTTTTGGTGAGATGCTCAAAACTAGTCCTATGGGTGCATGTTCTCTAAGGATTTTGAACTAGTCTAAGGCTAAAAGTTTATTTAAAAATCTAAAAATAGGAAGGTTTAAAAACTGACACATGTTTGAACCTATGAGTTAAAAACAATCATCTTTGAAAATATTTCTGAAATTCAAAATTCCTAGGCTACCAAGATAGAACATAATCAATGCAAGTCTGAAATATCACTAGATAGATCCAAAGTATTTTACAGGTAGTGTAGCTACAAAGTGAGTCATAACTAGAGCTACTGAGATGATGAAGGGGGTGGTCCAGATCCCAAGGATCGGAGAAGCGCCATCAGCTCAGTGTGTCGGGTCTCCCCGGCAGATCGTAACTCGGCAACCTCTCGCCGTATGTCCCGATGAAAATCAGAGTTCTCCTGCTGGAGACTCGCCATAGCTCTCTCTAGTCCGGTCATACGGTCGGCTAGAGTGCGGGGAGCATGACGTGGTGCTCGAGCTGGGGGCGGTGGTGGAGCCGGTGCGGCTTCCTCTGGAAACAGTGCAAGCATGAACTCGTCCCCCTGTGCGTCTGGATCAGGCTGGTGTTGTGCCCCCCTCCGCCAAGACATAGTCCCGTCATCCCTATCTACGTGGATACCAGCTAGGGAGAAGTTCCTAGCTGCTATAACATCGAACTCGGTCATATAGGCAATGTCTCCTCTAGTGACATCAATGTGCAACGAGGACATATATGCTGTCAGAATGTGACAGAACGGCATGTGGACTCGTCTATCAGTCACGTATCCAGCCGAGTAGATAATGGTGGAGAAGATATGTAGGCTGATGTCAATATCTAACCTATGACTTAGGGCATAGAGTAAAAATGAATGGAATGGGCGCATCACAGCGATGTCCCGAGTAGTCAGTGGTAAAATGCAATAGACTAAGACCCTATAAAGAGCGTAGTCCTGGACTCGAAGTTCTACCGACCTAAACTGGGTCACAGTGGGATCTCGCTCTCCCCCAAAAAAATACGAATAAATCGTATTGAGAGTAATATGTGAGTAGGGATCTCCGAATGATAGATCCCTGGGAGGATAGCACAGGAAAGGACAAGTAGATGGACGTAACTCTAAAAACTCTCGGATAGTCGTAGGGGAAAACGTGATATCTGTACCCGCTGCCCTAGTGGTATAGGTGAGATCGTCTACTTTCACTAGGTTATTGCAAAATTCAGCACACAAACTTATGTTTACTGGACTGGTACATTCGACAAGGTTCGTTAAGTTATAGTGGTTTATGACCTCTATAACTGAGGCACACGAACCTAGAAAGAACGATCTATCTATACATTTAGTCCTAATGGCCTTATTCATCTCACCCGATCTATATTATCAATTAGGGAATCCTATGATTTTGTGAGATGAAATTGGATTTTTAATTATGGAGTTTTGGTTTAACTTGTGTTAGATTCAGATTTAGCTTTGGTCTCCACAAATATACAATCTTTGGATAAACTTCTAAGCTTGGTGAGTCACATGGACGTCATTAGTAGTAACCAACCTTTCGAGGTTTTCCGAATAGTCCTATCCACGGAGCTTAGTACTAAATCTTGGTCTAACTGGTTAGGATTCATTTAAGGGTAGCTTCGGTCAGTTCTACTTGGCCAAATGCACCAGATCGAAACCATATCTTTCTAGACATGCGATGCCCAAGCTTCCCTAACGTACTATCATCCAAAAACTTCACCAGTACCATGATTCAAGTTAAACTTGGTCTCTTTTTAACTAATCCTAATTACCCTGCTGGGTTAGTTAATTTTGGAGGTGCCAGCTATTCTGGAGCCTCCCCCTGAATTATTGACCTTTAATTTAAATTTTCGTTTTAGGTTTGTGTCTGTTTCTTTTATAGTTATAATTAACTTGGTGATAGTTTATATTTTGTTGAGTTTTAAATTTTGAATTTTTTGATTTAGGTTTGTATTTTGGTTTTTTATTTGGTTTAATCGAGTTTATATAATATACTTTTTCTTTAGGTATATAATATTGATTAAGTCCTACTTGCGTGGTCAGACACGCTTTTGGAACCCAAGCTTGATTAGTTGATTTGTATTGAGTTATTAATGACTTAAAAGTTTTATTTGAGTTCGACTTGTATCCGAGTCCGGTTTTATTATAACATGCTTTTTGATTGTTCAGGATTAAGTCAAGATTTTTTGATCTTGTTGTAAATTTTTCTAGCATTTCTTTTAAATTGTTAATATCATTTTTTAATGATAAATTCTCCTCCTCAAGTGTTAGATCTTGAGTTGGATTTGAATTTTTGATTTGTTCCTTGAGGTTTTGATTTTCCTCAAGAAGTGATTTGTTTTCATTTTCTATTTTAATTAATTTACTATTTAAACAGGAAATAATTCTAAAACAAAAATTGTTTAAATTAAAATATACCTCATTTGGGCCTTCGGAAACGAGTACGGACTCGTGGCTTGTTTCGGGTTCAGACCCGTCTTCATCTTCCGACTCGTCTTCTGTTTCAGCTTCGCGGGCCATTAGTGCGAGGTGGCTCTGATGTTTCTGCTCTTCTTCCTCCGATTCGTCTGAGGAGTCGTCCTACGTTGCTTTGAGGGCATTCTTTTTGGTTGGCTTCGGTTTGTCGAACTTCAGTTTTAGGCATTCGTTCTTGTAGTGTCCCTTTTTATTGCAGCCGAAGCAAGTCACGTTCTTTTGTTCTGAGGGAGAACTGATCTTTTGAAGGTCCTTTTTGCTGAAGCTCCTTTTTCTCCTGGTGAACATTTTTCTTACCAAGTTCACCAGGTGTTCTTCGTCTTCGGAGTCTTGGTCGGAATCTTATTCATATTCAGGCTTGCTCTTCTTTTCTTTGGAGGAACCTGCAAATAAAGCTATACCTTTCTCGGCTCCAGCATTAGTTTGTTCATGTAATTCTAATTCACAGAAAAGCTCGTCTAATTTTAACTTAGAAAGATTTTTTGAAATTTTGTAGGCATCTACGATTGATGCCCACAAACTATTACGTGGAAAAGCATTTAATGCGTACCTTATTAAGTCTCTATTTTCCATCTGGCGGCCTATCGCATGAAGCCCGTTGAGGATGTCCTTGATCCTCGCGTGGAGCTGATTTGCCGTTTCACCTTCCTGCATTTTTATATTAAGAATTTTATTTAAAAGCAGGTCTCGTTTTGTTACCTTGGCGTCGCTCGTTCCCTCGTGCAGCTCGATCAATTTGTCCCACAGCTCTTTAGCATTTTTGTGTGGACCGACTCTGTTCAGTTCTTCTCTTGTTAATCCGCACTGTAGAGTGTTGATCACTTTATTTTCTGTTGACGCTTTTTTCTTCAAATCTGCTGTCCAGTCTTCAGGATCCAGTATATTCCCGGAGTTGTCGACTGGAATTTTATAGGGTCTCGTAACGCTCATCCACTGGTCGAAGTCTGTTTTGAGGTAAACCTCCATGTGCTTCTTCCAGTACGGAAAATCGTCCCCGTTGAAGAGTGGAGGTCATACTGTGCTGAATCCTTCTGTCTGAGACATTTTAGTCCTGCGCACAGAAGAAAGAAAACAAAAAATCCCAAGACTTGGTCTTGGATTAGTAGTGCGGAAGAAGAAAAAAAATAATAGAAGTATCTAAATTGGTGTTGCACCAATTTAGATTTAATTGCAACGAAAAAAAAATTTAAAACAGGTAATAATACCAGTTTGAAATTAAACGTAAAACTGAAAACCAGAAAAAAAAAAAAAAAGGATTAATTTTTCACCCCCTGTCTGATTGGTGGTTGCACTAAATCAGAGCGGTACCTACTCTGATACCACTTGTTGGATCGTGAAACGTCGATAAAGGGGGGTGAATATCGATTCGAAAAAAAATCGCGTTAATAAGAGTTAAGCGCAGCGGAATAATAAAAAAACTTAGGCAAACTGAACAAGGTGTTTTTTACTTCGTTCGGGCCTGTGACGACTCCTACTCGAAGGCCCGTACTCCTTGAGTACTTTCGTTAGGCAATTCACTAGCAATTCGAAATACTATTACAAATTAAGGTACAGAAATGCTAATGAAAATAAAGAGATACCGACAAGAAAGTTAACCAAAGAAGAAGAAGCACTTTGTCGGAGCTTTGTTAGCGTCGCAGGAGAGTAGAGCAGCAGAGCAAGCAGTCGAAGAGTTCTCAGTTGTTGATGAAGCTCCACCCCTAGGGCTTCTTTTATATGCTGCTCCGGGCGCCTGGATCCCTCCCGGGCGCCCTGGTGCGACGTGGCAGGTCTAATCAGCGAACTCCACATGGCGACGACTCGACCTGGATAAAATTCACCTCCGGGCGCCCGGACCTCCTATTTACAGAAACTACCTTTCCTGCAAAATAGAGTTAGTCCGAGGCAAATATATATTCTGCAAAACAGATTGTTAGCACAACTAAAGTAATATGATTTAACAAGAAAAGGGTATGACTTAGATTCCGTCTTTCCGAGACCGGAATCTAGTCACAATCTCGACTTAGATATCCGAAATTGATCTAAGCCGGATCGACGCCTAATGTTCCCTTCCTGGGAACGCGTCCTCGCAGTCACTCCCCTCCAGTGACTTACCTCACTTACCTGCCAGACGTCCGGTCAGCCCGTCGACCCGTCTGGACTTCGTGCCGGCTATCCGGTCAGCCCGTCGACCTAGCTGGGCTTCGTGCCTAAGCGTCCGGTCAGCCCGTCGACCCGCTTGGACTTCATGCCAGCTATCCGGTCAGCCCGTCGACCTAGCTGGGCTTCGTGCCAGACATCCGGTCAGCCCGTCGACCTGTCTGGACTTATCCTGCACACTCGATCAGAGTGTTAGATCAAAAATAAACCTAACTCAACCTATTTGTCATTCATCAAAACCTGGGTTAAATCGTTAGTGCTAATTACACCAACAACATGTCGTATGACATGTGGTGTCTAGTTGGTCGAAAGCGTCGAAGGGCAAGGTATGGACACCTATGTTTTGTTCGTTCCACCAGTCGACAACTCACAACACGCGGGATTGTCGCGGACTGACACCAATCGTCGGCCGACCGGCTCCAAGAGCATACCGTCATCGATCACCTTCTCTTGATCGGCGGCAGATACACAAATCCGCTGAGCGACAGAAGGACAACAGAAGGGCAACCGAGCGCTATCACCAACATCAACGGAGGGGGGACACCGATCCCGCCCGAGCCCCGGCCGAGCAAAATAGACCATTCGCTCGGGAGGAAGAAAATATGAATAATGCTTCCCGAGGAGAGATAGGCATGATTATCGGAGGGACAATCGACGGTGACTCCAAGCGAGTTAGGAAGTTATACGCTCGGCAGTTGGAGATCCATGTTGTAGGATGCAGCCAGGAGAAGGCCGAAGGACCTCAAATCAGCTTCGGCCCCAACGACTTGGAGGGGGTAGAGATCCCCCACAATAACGTGCTAATTATCCGAGCGGTGATCGCTAACTACACAATTCATCGAACTTTTGTTGATACAAGGAGTTCGATGAACATTATTTTCAAGAAGACGTTCGATTAGCTGCAAATTGATCGAAGTAAGCTGCTGCCTATGACGACCCCGCTGTATGGCTTCACGAGGAACGATCTACTATCGCTCGGACAGGCACGCCAGGCCATCTTGCTCGGAGAAGAGCCACCGAGGAGAACTAGGACCACCAACTTCATCGTGGTGGATGCATCGTCGACCTACAATGTCATTCTAGGCCGATCGACCCTCAACGAGTTCTGGACGGTAGTGTCCACCTACTACCAGAAAATCAAATTTCTAGTGGACGATTGGGTGGAAGAAGTCAAGGGCGATCAGCAGGCCGCTCGGCGATGTTACATCGAGATGGTCAAGTCTTAGGCTAGGAGCACTCGGAAGACTCCGCAACTGGAGGTAAACGCAATCACTAAAAAGCCCCTACCTTGGTATACAAAGAAAAGAAAGAGGTCCAGATCCACCCCAACCGAGCGGAGGCAACAACCTTCATCACTGCCGACCTAGAGAAGGAGAAGAAGGCAGAGCTGGTCGTCTGCCTTAAACAAAATCACGACGTATTCACCTGGTTGACCCATAAGCTTCCCGACATCTCCCCGAGCATGGCTCAGCATGAGCTTCATGTCCGACCGGACGCTCGGTCCGTAAAGCAAAGGAAAAGGGGTTTCAGCTCGGAGCGGAATGTGATCATCCAGGAGGAAATAGAGAAGCTACTGGAGGTCGACCATATCAGAGAAGTCCAATTCCCGAGCTGGCTAGCCCATGTTATGCTACTCTCCAAGTCGGGCAACAAATGGCGAGTTTGCATTGACTTTCGCGATTTAAACAAGGTGTGCCCGAAGGACTTCTATCCGCTGCCCAGGATAGACCAAATAGTGGACTCGACGGTGGACTGCGAGCTGATCTACATGCTCGGCGCGTATCAAGGGTACCACCAAGTATCGTTCGCCCGCGAGAACCAAGAGAAGGCTAGTTTCATTATGATTGACGAAACATACTGCTACAACGTCATGTTATTCGGATTCAAGAACGCCGGAGTCACCTACCAGAGGCTGATGAACAAGGTGTTCTGACGGCATATCGACCGTAATATAGAGGTATACGTCGATGACATATTAATTAAATCCCTCCAAGCTGCTGACCTATATGCAGATATCAACGAAACTTGTCGGGCGTTGAGGGCTTATGGGATAAAACTGAATCCCGACAAGTGTTTGTTCGGCGCGAAGAGTGGCCGCTTCGTTGGCTACATCGTCACCGAACGAGACATTGAAGTCAATCCGAGCAAGGTCAAAACCTTGCAAGACATGCCACCGCCTCGAAACTTGAAGGAAGCTCAACAGTTGATCGGTCGGATCACGGCGCTGTCCAGATTCATATCCAAACCGTCCGACCGAAGCCTGCCATTCTTCAAGGTGCTTCGCCGAGCCACGAAATTCCAATGGGACGTCGAGTGTGACCGAGCGCTGGAAGAGCTGAAAAAATATCCAAACTCACCACCTGTGTTAGCCAAGCTAGTAGTTGGTGAGCCGCTTTGGATTTACTTGTCATCCAACGAACATGTTGTTGGATCGGCTATGGTTCGGCAGAACGGCCAAAAGCAACAGTCTGTATATTTTTTAAGTCATATATTAAAGAATGCTGAATCTCGCTACACTGGTCTCGAAAAACTAGCGTATGCTTTGATTCTAGCCGGTTGGAGGCTTCGTCCGTACTTCTTAGCGCACACAATCATTGTGCTAAGTGACTATTTAGCTGTCTACTTGAAGTTATGATCAGTGTCTACTACTTTATCATATTTCCTATTGGATATGAGTGATTTGGTCTATGGTCTAGGAAAGTGATTGATTAGAATAAATAAATTCTAACTAAAAAGAAAGATTAAGATTGATTTATATATCTTTAACATTTATTCACTGGTACTAGTTATATTTTTTGTAGAGTACATAAAATATAATTGTGAATAATTGCATTGATTGGAGATGTTGAACATGTTCTTGACATAATAATCTTTATAAGAGATTAAAGATGTGCATAATGATGTAAATGATTTAATCCGAGGTAAATGCAAAATGATAATGTCTCATATTTGTTCTATAAGAGCAACTAAGTTAAGTGTAACAATTTTTTTACCATTAATTGCTCATGTATGAATTGAATGTTCTTACATGATTTTTGTAACTATTGGTCTTTATTCTTCCTGATCTATGGTCTTTGTGACTATCGGTCTTTACCCTTCATGATATTTGTGATCATTGGCTTTTATGATTTAACTTGGACGAGTAGAAGATGTTGACGTTACTGTGCTAGAAATGACGCTCGCCGAGCTCCGCCTCCAAGAAGTTACTGCTGCGACAATAACATAAGGCAATTATTGTCAATAACTGCACATTATAATAATTACATCGTTCAAGTTATAAAAGAAGAAGAAGACGAGAAGAAGAGCGACAGGTGAGAAAGGTTCATTTTGGGATTTGGTTTATGAAAATTCGAAGAGTTCTTTAATTTATCTGTGATTGCTCTTCCAATAGTAAACTTGAAGCAAAAGATCTGTCAACTAAGATCGATCGATATAAGCTAGAATTTACATTTAATTTGATATTAAATTTCATACCATAAATATACTACACAAATATGTCCAACAAGATATTGAATCATGACACTTAAGAATCTCTTTTGCGCCTTAACCGTGAGGGCACTAACCATTCTATTGTGTGACAATGCTCCTTCCCCAATGCCTGTGGACGGTCCACGGCGCCCAATTAATTTTTTTTTTATTGTGAGAAAACACTAGAATTTCTTCTATCTAATTTGGTGCACAACAAAAAATATATATAAAAGTGGACTGCGGATAAATTCTAAATCTTTGTTCATCATTATTTTTAGAATAAGTAAATAGAGAAAATTATCTACTCTCCTACCATTCATCTTCTGTTTCTTCTCGCCTGCACTTTGGAGTATTAGTGCACAAAGAAAATATAATTTATTTTTATTTTACTTAAATACTAGAAAAATATAATATTCTAAATTTAAAAAAAAATAAAAGATAAAGTAGGGTGCCAAATGAGAATTTGTTTTTTTCTCATGTGATCATGTCGATGGAAAGAAAATAACACGAGCCAACCGGATGTTGACAGCACACTGCTGCAGAGCAAACGGCTACTAGACTCCCGCCCAGTTCAAATTTCAAACTTTCTTCATTCTTCATAAATATTCCTCTACTTCTTCTTCTTCTACCCGACCACCACCGACGCTGCCATGGACGCCGCCCCCTTCTTCCACGAGCTAAGAAAGCAAGCCTCTTTTTTCCTCAAAGACAAGCTCCGGACCGCGCGATTGGCCCTCACCGATGTCACTCCGGCGCAATTGTATTCTCCTCTTTTCTTCTCCGGCTCCACTTTCTCAGGCCTGGCCACGGCAGTAACTGCTTCATTTTATTCTGCAGGCTCACTGAAGAAGCCACGAACTCAAGCTCCTGGCCACCCGACTCCAAGACCATGCGCTGCATCTCGCGGGCGGCCTTTGAGATCGACGATTACTGGAGAATTGTGGAGATTTTGCACAAAAAGTAAGTTTTTCAAATCATTGATGCAATTACTTTTTTATTCAGATGTTAAATCCGATTTTAGATTTTGGAAAATATATTGATTTTAGGTTTGAGAAGTTTGACAAGAAGCAGTGGAGAGAGCCATACAAGGCTCTAATACTTCTCGAGTACCTCCTAACTCACGGTCCGAAGAGCATCGCAGAGGAGTTTCAGAACGATAAAGGATCCATACAACTCCTCGGTGACCTCAAATTCATCGACGAAAGAGGGTTTGTTAGTTAGTTAGTTAGTTTTAGCGATTCAAAAAACAGTTACTGGATCTTGTGATTGCTTAAGTAACTTTAGTTGCTTCTCTATAGCATTAACTGGGGTCTCACAGTCAAGTACAAGACACATCGAGTCTTGAACCTCTTAGACAATGGCCAGCATCTCGACGAAGAGCGCGACCGGGCTAGAAAGCTCTCTCGAGGAATTCAGGGCTTCGGCAGCTTCAATCTGAACCAGCTTTCATCGGCAAGTGACCACGAAATTGTACCAAACAAGCATAGACGGCACGATGATGATGTGTTCATGAAGAGCGAAAAGGAGAATTTGAAATGTGATGCAACAGTCGAACCACTCATGAGGAGGGAAGGCAGAATCGGAGGAAGACTCTTCCAAGAGCTATCAAATCGCAAGATTCCGGCAGTTAATGAAACCAGAAATGGCGTTGCCACAAAACCAACGTTGGCTCACTGATAAGGTTGCTTTTCCATTAAAAGTTGCAAAGTGTGTACCACAATACTCAAAATGCTGCTACAAGTGATCTCTAATACGCAATTTTCAGAGCCGATTTCAATACAATTTCCTTAGAAAAGATGGATGAATTATATGTTCTAGTGTTCCATGAATAGGAAGGGAAGTCTGGACACAGTAATAAATTTGTGGTCTCGAGTTTGAGTTATGGAAACAATTTCTTATAATGCTGGATAAGTACAGCAGACTTAATGTGGTCTAAACTTTTTTTTTGAAGATTCTGACTTGATAGATAAGAGCTTCAAACACTAAACTGCAATTTAGTGTTCCACAGACAAACACTAGCAAATGGGAGATGGATTCATAGAAGATAAACTCCGCTAAGCAATGGCTGCAAATGGTTTCAGTGATGGAAAATAATCACCTGTAGATAAAGTATTGACCGAATTATTTACTTTCTCACATAGGAGTTTTAATGTCCAATCTTGGCCACTCGTACAAATGACTAGTAGTCATACGTAATTAATCTCCGTATTGACCTAGATATAGTTTGTCAGGGGTACTGGGACGAACGAATTGCCTTTATGCCACATGTGCCCAATCTTGCCCCCGGGCCAACTGTGCAGTGGAAGAGTGTCAAATTATCATTTAATCATCCATTGTTTGATCCTCCGTTACGGTATATTTGTAGAGATTTTTTCTCCAAATGTTGTACGCAACCATAAAATATTAGATTTCTGGGTCGCTCGTCGCGAGCACTTCCCAATTTACCCTAATGGCCAGTGGAAAATTACTATGGGACCGAGTCATTCACCCAAGGTTCAATGTTACCTGGTTTATCATTTTTTTTGAATGTCCAAGCTTAGCCCTAGGGCTACGAAAGGGCATCAAGTTATCACTCAGAGACCCGTGGTTTAATTCCCAGGTATGACACATTTACAATGATTTTCCTTCAAATGGGATGCGTGGCTATGAGATGTTGAGCTTCTTAGTTGCCCACTACAAGCATTTTTAGATTTATCATGGTAAACGGTGAAAATCTTATGTGGGACCGGGCCGATCACCTAGATTTGATGTTACCTAATTCAATATTTTTTATAAATGGCCAACCTTGTCCCCACAGGAATGCCCAGTTAGCTAAAGGGTGCCAGATTTGCTACAATAGAGAAAAGAACCATTCCTGACAAGTTCATGTCCTCGGAAAAAAGCTCCTCCTACCCCCTAGTAACTTGATGGTCGGTTATAAACTAACCTCATGATTTATCTTCGTTCGCATAACCTGGGGAGGAGCTGTGAGGGCCATCTGAGATAAGCGTAATCACCTTTTGCTATAATTAAATACTCAATCTTGCTTCCCAAAAAAAATGATGAACTAGGCGAACATACATGGGGTGACTGGTTCGAGCTCACAGAAGTTTTCCATTAGCCATCAGGATAAATCGAGAAGTACTCACGGTGAGCGGCACAGAAGCCCAACATCCCGTAATTACGTGCTTCATTGGAGAAAAAAATCTCTACAAATGCACCGTAACTAGGGATTGAACTACGAGAAGTGTATTTCCACTGCACTATAGCACCCGAGCACTCAATCTTGCTTCAAAAAAAAATAATAAACCTAACTAGCCCTTGAGGTGGCCGACCTCACGAAAATTTTTCACTTGCCATCAAGATAAATCGGAAACACTCACAGTGGATGGCCAAAAAGCTCAGCATTCTTTTGTTACACACCTATTTAGATGAAAATTCTTACAAATCTGTCAAAGTTTGAGATCGAATCGTGAATGTCTGGGTGATAATTTAGAGTCATGCCGCTACATCATAACCCCAAGAGCACTCATTCATGCTTAAAAAAAATGATAAACTAAGTTAGCCTCATTGAGTAACCCTAGGGATAATCGGTCCGGTCCAATGAAATTTTTTTACGGGGAAATGCTCGTGAAGAACGGCAAAAAAAAATTCATCTTTTAGTTACGCAATCCATTTTAGAGAAATACATTTCTAAACGTTTAGTTGATAAATAAAGTATGGGATCGGACTGTATTAAGATTAATCGAATATTAAGAATATATATATATATATATATATATATATATATATATATATACACTGTATTAAGATTAATCGAATATTAAGAATATATATATATATATATATATATATATATATATAAAAAGAATTGCTGATGTTGTCGCTCTTTAAAAAAAAAAATTAAAGAAATAATGAAAGAGGACTGATATATTCTTAGGGAAATAGAACTAATGGAACTCTAATTAAAAAATTAGGTGATAAATACTTGATCGGAATCTTTCAACTTGTATAGTGTTCCAGTTATTCCTAATTAAATAAACTTTGTTTATGCACTTCGTTTTTTTAACGAACGCACGTACTTTGTGAATAACCTAACGATGTACATTTGGTATTGATTAATTGCGTATTAGTTTTTTTTCCCTTAGGGCATCCACAACGCCGCGTTAAAGCGGCGTTATAATGCCACTGTTGCTTTAACGCGGCGTTGTGGAACGCCGCGTTCATTCAATTAGCTTGAACGCGTTCAGTATTCTGAACGCGTTCAAGCAGCATTGGGGTGGGCCAGGGCTGGCCCACCCCATGCTATATTTTATTTTTTTTTTAATAAAAATATAAACTCTAAAATAAAAAAAATAAAAAAAGCCGAAGACAACGGCAAAAGCAACGGCTAATTCAAAAAAAACAGCCATTTAATTTAAAATTTTTAATAAAATGATTACTTTTTAACGGCTAGTTTGAAATTTTGACTATAAATATCCATCCATATGTGCACATATTTTCATTCCCACTCACTACTCTTTCAATTTCACTCTCTAAATTCTCTCCCCGTCTATTTTTTCAAGTTCCTACCATCTTATTTTCTATCCGAAATGGATGAAAATAATAGGGCATTTTTTTCCAATTTCTTGAATTCTACAAACAACTCGCAAGAATATTCATCTTCCCAGAATCCACAAATTCCACCAAATTATCAATACCCATATCCATTTCCCAGTATGCCGTTTCCTCCACAAAATCTTCAAAATGTCCAAGGGTTTGGAAATTATGCCCCTCGAGGTCCATATCAACCGCTTCCAGCCGAATATTGGCAAAACATGAGTCATCCATATTTCACGCCGTCGGTTGTTCATGGATATGGTACCCCACACACAACTGGTATGTCTTTCACTCCTTCAATGTCGAATGAACCTGCAACTCCGACTTTTGTCCCGGAAACTCAACTTTCCGACCGTGAATCCCCAATTGAGGTGGTCAATTTAGAAAAGACGGTTTCAAATGCTAAGGGTACAAGAAAGCGTTCAAGTTGGACAAAGGTTGAAGACGAGGTCTTAGCGAGAAGTTTTGTCACTATCAGTGATGATCCAATAATCGGCAATGATCAAAAGGCGGATGCTTTTTGGGGACGGGTTGCAAGCTACTACAATGAGAATCTTCCCTAAGATCAAACACCAGAAGTGCAAATGTTATACGGTCACATTGGCACAATACAATCCAAAAGAAGGTATATCGATTCAACGCAAATTACAATAGTATTTATAGTTCATATCGAAGTGGTCACAGTGATGAAGATATATTGAGGTTTGCGTACGAAAAATATCTATCTGAAAACAATGGTGTTGCATTCAATCTCGAACATGTGTGGAGAATTGTCAAAGACCGTCCAATGTTTACTCCACAGTCCGCTGATCACTTTGTGGCGACAAAGAAGACGAGGACCTCAGAGTCTGGAGCAAGCAACACCTCCTCCAACCAAGATGTGAGTATAGACCTGGATTATGAAGATACTCGTCCAATGGGGCAAAAGGCAGCAAAAAGAAAGGGGAAAGACAAAGTAAAATCGACCATGGAGGATCTGACAGTAAACTACAACAATATTATCACAAAGTTCACTGAGTACACAAGCGTGAAGAAGTCCGAAGTCGATTTGAAACAAAAACAACTTGAAGTAGAGGAGATTAAGGCAAAAGCTGCATTGTCCAAATCTGAAGCTAAGAATCGTCGCTTGAAGTTGAAGGAGTACGAAATATTGAACAAAGACACCTCGCAGATGACAAAGGAGCAGCTTATCATACATGAATGCATATGCAAGGATATTAGGTCGAGATGAAATATCTAAGTTGTTTACTTAACGTTCATTTTCTAGTATTATTATATTTTCGAGTGATTGTAATTTTTAATTATTGTATTTCTCATTTCGATTAATGTCATGAATAATTATTATATTTTTGTAAAATAGTCGTTATAAACAAGTCGTTGGAAATTAGTTGTTACAACTAGCCATTGGAAACTAGCTGTTACAACTAGCCGTTGGAAACTAATTATTACAACTAGCCGTTGGAAACTAGCCGTTACAAACTAGGCGTTACAAACTTACCGTTACAAATTAGCCGTTGCAACGCGACGTTGCATACTCATCATTGCAAACTAGCCGTTGCATGAGAAAAACAATATATATAGACCATCATCCCATTTCTCAAACACATATACTAAAACGTGTTTCCTCCAAAAATGTCTCATTCTACAAGCAGCTCTAGCTCAAGTTCCAGCTCGACAAGCGAAGACGAAGTCCATGTTGAAATCGATGAGCAAGCTTATGATCCGGGTGAAGAACTTATGTTATTGGTTCTTCAACAACACCAACAACTTATGGAAGCATATCAGAGGAGGGACATGCGCAGAAGAAGGTTCGTCCAAAGAAATCGTGAAGCCGGGCATGAGAGACTTGTCAATGATTATTTCTCTATAACCCCGGTATATCACGATGAAATATTTCGAAGACGATTTCGAATGCGAAGAGAGTTATTCCTCCGCATAGTAAATGCATTAGAGAATCATTCAGCATTTTTTCAACAAAGGGACGATGCTGTACGAAGAAAAGGGTTGTCACCACTACAAAAATGCACCGCTGCGATTCGTCAACTGGCTTACGGAGTCCCTGCCGATCATCTTGACGAGTACCTACGTATGAGTGAATCAACTGCCATCAGGTGCCTTTTCAAGTTCTGCGAATACGTTGTTGAAATATTTGGTGATAGGTACTTGAGAAGGCCAAATGCTGATGATGTTCAACGTCTTCTTCAAATGCATGATGAGAGACATGGCTTTCCTGGCATGTTAGGTAGCCTTGATTGTATGCACTGGAAATGGAAAAATTGTCCAGTTGCTTGGAAAGGTCAATTTACAAGGGGGCATGAGTCACCAACAATCGTACTTGAAGCGGTCGCGTCTCATGACTTGTGGATATGGCATGCATTTTTTGGGGTCGCCGGTTCACGTAACGATATTAACGTGTTATATGAATCTCCCATATTCAACAACGTCTTGCAAGGAAATATGCCGGCGATTAATTTCACGGTGAACGGCACTACATATACGAAGGGCTATTATCTAACAGATGGAATATATCCCGAGTGGGCTACTTTTGTTAAGACTTTTCCTTGCCCCTAGGATCCCAAGAGGAAGTTGTTTAAGGAAAGACAGGAGTCTGCAAGAAAAGATGTTGAACGGGCATTTGGGGTGCTCCAATCTCGATGGGCGATTATCAGAGGTCCAGCTCGGTATTGGTATAGGAAAAAGTTAAAACAAATCATGTTAGCATGCATTATTTTGCATAATATGATTGTTGAGGATGAGGGAGGTCACGTGACAAATTGGTACAGCGAAGAAGGTGACGAACCCGCACAACCTATCCATGGCTCAAATCGAAGATTTCAGGATTATCTTCGAACAAATTCTGAGTTACATGACACTCAAGTTCATCACCAACTTCGCGCCGACTTAGTTGAGCATATCTGGGGGCAATACAACAACAATCCATGAATTAATATTTAAAATAAATTTTATTTTCCCAACTTTGTAATTTTAGCCGCTCAGTTGTAATTTCGTTTTCCCAATTTTATAATTTTAGGTGTTCAGTTGTAATTTCATTTTCCCAACTTTATAATTTTAGGTGTTCAGTTGTAATTTCGTTTTCCTAACTTTACAATTTCGTTTTCCTAACATTCTAATTTCGTTTTCTCACCAACATTTATTTTATTTAATAAATATATTTAAAAAATTAATATTATTTTTGAAAAATAATAAAATTTTATTTTTAAACGTAAAATTATTATTAAAAATAATAATAATTTAAATATTTTAAAACATATTTAATACATATTTATTTAATATGATATAATGTTAAAATGAGTGAGTGGACGGTGGGACCCATGAATAATGGGTATTAATGTTAAAAGGGATGTGGGTGAAAGAAGGATGTTGTTATAATGAATATGTGGCAATGGGCCCCATACTTTTTGATGATGTGGTGGGTGTTATAATGTTAGGGCATTGTGGATGCTCTTATACTTGAGATTGAACATTTGCCTGCCAAACAGGCACGTAGGTCAGGCAAAGCTTATCAGCTATTTCAGTAACCCTATCGTCCATGCTTAAATTTTATAACAAACTTATCCTCTACAAAATATTTTTAAAAGACCCTTTCAAGTCTGATTCTGCGGCATTTCTACCAAATTAATATCAAACATCATCATAAGCATAGATGACAAATTCTCACCCCGCAAAACAACATACTTTCCTTTGGTCGGAAGACATATACTATAATACTATTTGATGATACGGAATTGCAGCAACTGCGGGCTACATCACTTTCCATTACAGCGTGCAGCCACTTCAGCCTCGGCTGCTACAAGTAACAAGCTATGGTCTATAGTCTATACTCCCACACTGTCTCCACTACTACTACCTAGAAAACTCACCACCACCAGAGTCAAAATGAAACCAGTCACTGTCACACACCGACACACTTCTCAAAACCTTACTATCTCAACTCACATCTCTCTCTTCTGCCTTTACCTTTCGCTACTACCAACAATATCATATCACAAACAAAAACACCAAATTCAAAAACCTTGGCGCTAATGACACAATACTCTAATCTCCTGCTGTACTAATACTGCTGCTGATAAAAGGGAAGCGGATTTTAGGAATGGAACTCTGTGGATCAGGTGCGGAAGTTCTTGCCCTCGAAGGTCTGGCCGAACTGCCAGTTGGAGGGGACGATGTTCCAGGAGGTGGATGTGCGGCGGTCGCTGCTGGTGACGCGGAAGGAGAGCGACTGGCCAACGAGGATGGCGTTGGACTGCCAGTTCTGACCCCAGTTGCGGGACATGAGCATCCACCCGGTGCTGGACCCCTTCACGCTGGCGCGGACGATGTTGCCGGCGCCGGCCACGTTGGTGATTAGTACAAGGTTAAAGTACTTGAAGCCGTTGATGGTGAAGCGGATGCCGCCCGACCTTTTGCACGGCACCCTGTCAATGTCAACGAGACAAATTGCACTTTTAAAATGGTGAATGGTAGAAATAATCGTTTGGCGGAACAAATACAAACAAAATGAACGATGTTTTGAACATGGGAAGCGGGTGACGGCTGTTTTAGGCGGAACACGCGGTTTTTACTTTTTACTGCGATTGGCCCTCCTTCCCAAGTAACTGCGGATAAAGCACAGGCACAAGCGCCATCACGGCCCCAGTGGACACGCGCCTCGAAGCTTGTCAGGAGCCATTCGAGGGAGCATGGGCAGTGAGATAAAGTTCACGCAGACGAAAGAAAGATATTAACAGGGATCAACGAAGAAACGTCGATATTCAATGAGAATAAAATTGAAAATAGCAAATGGGGAAGAAACAATAAATTATATATATAACAAAGGGGCTGATTAATTAATGGGATCAACAAAGAAATCTCATCAACGTCCAGAGAAAATTAAGGTTCAAGCGACTCATACCTGCGGTAGGATACCGGGACTATGCCTGCGCGGTACTCAGCAATCTTAAGGAACATCGGCATCGCTAGGTCAAAATGGGGTCGCGGCGGGTTACACCACCCGCCATTGTCGGAGGGGAGTGCATAGTTGGGTGGGCAAAAGTTGGTGGCCGTGATGAAAATGGAAGGACTACCGCTGTGGCACCACTGCGGATCGTCGGCGCACTTGATCTCGAAGCACGATCCGCAGCTCTCACCGTCGTTGAACAGCGCCGTGCTCAGCGCCGCATTCTCCACTCCATATCCCTGGCTGTACAGATTACCGTACCCGCACGCGCCGCCTGCCCTCCCCGCGCAAGCAGATCCCATCAATGTCAAGGAAAAAAGCAACTTAATCAAACCAAAATGCAGGATGCTTTGCTAACCCATGGTGCCGGAGGCGTCGCTGCCACCGTAGAATGTGGCGTGAGCGCCCTGCCACTGACCACCGGAGTACACTCCAGGAATACGCGCCGCCGCAGGAGCCAGGAGGGCGAAAAGAGAGGCGAGGTAGACGCACGAAGCCGTTGCCATCCCTTGCTTCTAGGGTTTTGAAGATTGGGACGAATCGAAGAGGAACTGAAGACCGGCGGCATTTATAGACTCGACGACGGCGATGGCAGTTTGCGTAATAAAACCAACTTTGATGGACCCTGAGTGTAACGGCGAGAGCAACCAAGCGTTTCCGTCAAGAATAAAGGATGGGGTAATAATAATTACTCGAACGTGGGCGCTACCGCGGCTCCACCTTACCATCATAAATCTTTGGCCAATCTGCACCGTAAGATTACAATCCAACGGACAAAATGCCAGAGAGTGAGAAGCGGGTACCAGAGGTTGCGTCGCGTTGAAGTGGTAAATGGAGAGAGAGTGTGGTACTGGTGTGATTTGGGATTGAAAGGACAGCAACGGTTTCTCTTTGCTTCCATCGCAAGTTGTCCGCGAGTTGGACGGCTGTGATTCTCCCACTTTTTATCCGAACCTTTTTGTTGCCTGTCGTTCGATTTGTTTCCCCGGTTTCACCGCTGCTTCCTCCCCCGCGCCACGCATTGCAAAACCTAAAGAGAAAAAGAACAAAAGGGTGGAAAGAAAAGGAACGAAGATGGAATACGAACATACCCGCCATTTTAAATTATTTAATTAAAATGCTTGATAATGTCTAAATAAACTAATCTTAAATTAAAAATTAAATAAACTAAGTTTAACAACCTTTCAACGATTTAATTAATTCTAGGGTTGATGTGGTACGCCACGTCACGGAGAGCCCTGTGAGAGAATTGGTTTGGTTTTCTGTGGGTCCTTCGAACCGTACCAATCGGAACACGAGAAGGATCGAGAGGCCCAACTCCGACCCACGTGGACCGGCTGCCTCCGATTTGACTAGTGACCGAACCACCACATGCACGCGTTTCTCCTCTTGTGCCTGTTTTTCTTTCCCGCATTTATTTCGAACTACATTGATAGAAGTTTCGTACAGTTGGACGGTCCGGAACCCATCAAAAAAGTAAGCGACCCGAAATCGACCAACCCCGCCCCGTTACCTGCTTCATGTGATGGTTGTTTCATGGCGGGTCCCGCAAAGATTTAACCGCAAGGGCAAGTATCGTAGACGAAGCGGGTGAGCGTTTAGGGCAAAGAAAAGAAAAAGGAAGCGGCGTGAACAGGCAACCCGCGTCGCAGCGGATGGGCTGAAGACGTGGGTCGCCGTTGAGACATCGCTTTCGGGCGCGGCCCCCAGACGTGGCGAAATCCTAGGCGCTGTGTGTCGTACGGGTGTGATACGGGAGGGGACTGTTGGTTTCGGTCCCCGCCCAAAACGGCGCCAACGCCCTGCCGTGAACAAAGTAAGATATTCGTTTCTCTTTTTTGGTAATTTTGAAACTGCCACCATTATTGTTTAAAAAAATATCCTTTAAATTTTCATTAATTTTCTACCCTCCAAGAATTTTATTTTTATAAAAATATCTCTTATATTATAATAATAAATAATCATATTGCTAAATTAATTAATTCTTGTCACGAAACAATAAATAAATCTGTACGTGAATGAAATCGACAGAGATGTAGGGCATGGGGGACGGATGCCAACATGCGCCCACAGCATTTATCATTACGATGATAATTTCGAGAATTCGATACCTAACGGGTAATTTTTTTGAAACCCAATTACATAATTGGATATAGAAATTATTAGATTCGCAAATAGGACTATAAATGAACTAAGCTCACATGAATAAATTTGATGTTCAACTTGATAAGAACTTATTTATGTTCGTTCAATATATAAGATTAATTAAACAAATAAGCTTGAATAGCTGTTAAGCTAAACAAACAAGCTTGAACACATATGTGTTCAGCTCGTTAATGTTCGTGAACAACATTCGTGAACAATATTCACGAACCATATTAATTAATAAAACTCTTTTCAATATGCTAAATAAATAATAAAATAAAATAAATTTAAATTTAAATTTAAATTATCAAGTTCAATAACCAATCAAACAACTAAAAGTTTTAAACAATCAAACAAGCTTCAATTGAAAGTTTGATAACATGTAAATGAATCAAGCTCGAACCAAGCTCAAGACAAACTTAAATTGAGAGTTTGATAATATCTAAACGAACCAATCTCAAGCCAAGCTTCAAATAAACTCAAGCTCATAAAAAATAAATCAAATTAAGCTTGAACACTCATTTCAAAAGCTTGATTCATTTTAAGCTCGGCTCGACTCGGTTACTTTATCAAACAAGCTTGAACACCCAAAACTCTGCTCGATTCGACTTATTTATAGCCCTACGCATATCGACGAAAGTGATAGAATCCTTCTCATCCGAATATCTGATTTTATTATATATATATATATATATATATATATATTAAATAAAAAATCTTATCTTTTCCTTCTCCCCATTTCCGATATTGTCATTTTCCCTTCTAGGTAATGTATCATATAAATATTTAATTTATTTTTGTTAAATTATATCTTTTATATATAGTGTTAATTATAATATAATTTACTCAACCATAGTTGACTGCAATGATACAAGTTATTAAGACAGAGAATATTATATACTCCGATGGATATGAGAATAAAGATAGATAATGAATATAAGAACATAATAAAAATTGAATATCCGATAGGGATGTGAATAAGAATGGATATAATAAATGAAGATGAAATATATGAAATCTGATTCAAATTCGATCTATTAACATCCCTAATCATTATCTAGTGGTTGTATAGATTCAAAGCACAGATCAGTATTCTTATATTCACTTTTCACGAAGGGAAAAATTCCCTATAGTTACGGAGGCGATTGCACCGCACCTGATTTGTTGATCTCACTGCAAGTGCAATCATGGTGTGTTTGAATCTTCTCTATAAAGGTTGTCACGGACTCTATGAATCTTTGTATCTCATCAAACATTTAATGTGATCACAAGTATGTAAAAGGGCGTTCTAGTGCTTCATGCTAACTACATTGTTGTATTGGAGACCCAATAATCGACTGCAAACCACACCTCTCAGCCCAACTAATCTACAAAGCATTTCAATTATTAGATGAATTATTAGTTATCTAATACTTTCAGGTTAAATCAAGCATTAATAAATACTTTGTAAAAATAAATTACTTACCTCACCCGATATTTAACAAGGAAACACACATATAAATACTTGTTAGTAAAAATAATTAAATTATATAATAAGAAAGAAAAAAAACTACAATTCATTGCTATGCTTAGGCCATATGATGGGGTATTTAACAGCATACAATTTTGAGATCTTACATCATACTCTCCACAACCTCTACATCAATCCCCAGCTGTTATAATTCCGGCCGCACTTACAAGTACTTGTTCGTGTTGCTGTAATGAATCATAAAGTCACTCAATGTGTACGAAATATAATGGGAGTCACTTGACCCATGGAAAAGATCCATATACAGGGTGAAGTTTAATGATAGAGTTCCATCAAATGGATTACGTGGATAAGTGTTTAAGAATTAATAGTTAATATGTAATTGATATATTTACTAAAAATGACGAAATTAAGAATATACTATCTTAAAGTTCTCCCACAATAAACACTAAAATTATATATATAATCATGCTTGTAATACAATTAGATTTGAAAGGTAAGGATTACATATTGTTGGTCTTACAATTCAGATTAAAATACTTTATTACATATTGTTGATCATTTATAATTCAGATTACATTACTATAGTTTTAAAATTCTACCAACACAGTAATTAATCTTGTAATATAATTTTAATTATATTACACGACTGATTAACCCTCATCAAATATAGCCTAAGTGTCACTTTAATAGATTCAAATGTTAGAAAAGTACAATTGTGGTAACGAATAAGCTCGCCCCCAGCACCCCCAGCGCCCCCATCAATCCGTCTCAGGGCCAACACGGAAGAGATAAATCACAAACGGCTACTAACCTTTGGAATAGTGACTAGCACATAAGGGAGGTATTTACCTCGGTTTTACCGAGATTCGAACCCCAGATCTCATTGTGATAACACCTTATGTGCTAGCCACTAGACCCATCCGAGGGGACAAATACTAGAAAGGTACAAGACCATAGGATAATTGTGCTAAAGGGACAAAATTTTCAATAAACCTTCATGTATTACTTTTTAAGGAAAAGGTATAATTATAATAATTACATTCAAATGATAAAATAAATTGAAAATAAAATATTTTACGTGGCTCAAGAACTCACGACCATATACAATAAGGTTGTAGAATTACAATGACGAGGCTGCAAACTCATAGCCTGGCCTTGTCACAATGGAACTCATGGCGACGAGGACATAAATAATTCATTCTCCCTAGTACTTCTGTTAGTCCGTCCCTAGACTAATAGAAAAAAATAAATCATGAATAACTACTAGTATTAGACAATTTAGCATATGAAAAAAATAAGTATCCGACTACTAGTCTAATTTGACTCTCAAAACTTATGATGGTACCATCACTATACACTAGCCAATTAAACGTCAACTGTTTGTCTCGAGGGACTAACACAAATTCCTTACATGCAACGCGGTGATGTTACGAGAGGAGATCCTCTGGACCGCTTTTTGCGATCCAGAGGATGCTCCCTTTCCATGGAGATCATGCATCCCCATCAATACATGTAAAGAGAGCATTCTTTGGATCGCAAAAGTGGTTCAACGGATCCGACCTGGTGATGTTATCTAGTCAGTCACGGCCATCTCATCAGGATTACTTTTCTTCCTTGTTTACTTTCTATTATGTCTTTCTTATCTTTTATTTCTTTCCTTTTCCTAGGATATTTTTTCTTAATTAATTCCTTTTCCTATAATGCCTAAAAGAATTCTGATTTATAAAATTTTTATATAATTCTCATTTTCAAGATATAAAAATCAATAACTAAAAAAAGCATATTGTAAATACATACATCATATTCAAAGTAAAAACCTATGAAATAAGATTACAACGGAGCCTTAGATAAGCTTATCAACAACTAACTGAGTCCATGATTTATTTGTGAGTTTTATTCGTGAATAGGAATGAATCAAATTCTAAGTTTGTAGAATAGCACTCTACACAAGATTGATTCGGGGTCAGATCAAATTGACCATAATCGGATAGATACGATCAGATATTGGTTCTATTAATTCAAATACAAATGCTAGAAACAATCTTCTAAGTCCAATTAATTCACTCGAATACCAGAAAATAGATATCCAAAACTAATTATAAAAAAAGGAACAAAAGAAAATATTCATGATGATCAAAAATACCGAATATCAATTAAACTTTTAAATAGTCTCAAAACTCTAACGATGCAACAAAAGTAATCCTAATATAATGATAAAAATTATTCGAAACCTCCAAAAAAATCTTTAAACAATATTTTTTGAGTATAAAACTAGGCAATTATGGGTTACACGATTAATAAATATAAATCTCTAAACGAATTTCGATTTGATATAATGCGTCTCATGGTTCAACCCGAATCATAAGTTATAACCTCTCAAAGTATAGAATCGTAGGATCATATAATCATATCAATCCCATTGATCCTAAACGATCCCAATGATCATGCTCTGATTCCACTTCAAAACTCAATCTCCATCGATCCCGGATCGATTTAGTGTTTTCAGATTGTAAAATCGTACAATCCTATTATCTAGATTGTGATTTGGCAAACCATGATCAAATTTATTTAATATGTAAGTTTATAATTTCATAATGTAAATGAGCTTCATAATGTAACCATCATATACATTTACAGGTCAATCCCTGTTGCGGATGAAGTTAAATATAGAGATGAGTTAAATAGAGATGAGATGAAAACTTCTGGACTTCGCCCGTTAAAGAAGTCAAGTAGAGCCATGTTGATTTAAATGTAAGAATCTACTTCCTTTACTAAGATTGAATTGGGAAGAAATATAAAGCATGAAAGAATATAGCTATTAAGAACATTATATTGCTCTATTTATAGATATAGATGGGGAAATGTCGGGATCAAAATAAGGATATAGAATTCCTCCCGATGTCCCAGAATTGAGATTAGCAAAACAAGCCCGGAATGAATTGGACCGAACAAATGGCAGTCCGCAATTTGTGGGTATGAATTTGGGTCCTTCATTGCAGCCAATGTTTGGCCAAACCTTCCTCAGTATCCGTTTCTACAGTATATTCAACAGTTCTACTTCTTGAGTATCAGTTTCTACAGTATATTCAAGTATCAACAGTTCTACAAACACCACCAGCACCACAGGAATCTCATAGAAGTTTTGCAGTGCAATAGTTTAATGTTAATGTTTTGAATTGTATTCATGAAATATTCAAAAGCTTAGAAGTAGATCAATAGGATAAGATGAAGGAAAATAAATTGATATTATATAGACATATGTTCTTAATAGATTCTATGGGAGAAATTATTAGAGTGGAAGGTGTAACTAGTAGATGGAGAAATAAATAAAAAATAATTTAATTGACTTTAATATTAAAAGTAATTTTGCCTTCCGAAAAGCTCAATAAAAGGATAATCTTCCTATAGCTAATTTTCAATAGTCAGCACAAACATGAAAATGATGATGGAACAAAAGTAAAAGATGCAAAGCACTCTTTTTCAGCAATTACCTTAAGGTTTCTCATGTGGCTTTTCCTCGCCAAACCACCTTGGAGGATCAAATCCAGTGCCACCTGATTATAACTAAGAATTTATTGCAAAGAGAAATAATATGGATAATATAGCTAAATAAATATTGCAAGCATTCAAGTAACCAAATTGTTAAGCTTTCCACATCAGGTTGGAGAATAATATGGTTGCAAAGATACTTAAGAGGGGAAAAGAAAGCCAAAAAGCTAAGGGATGGCACTCGTTTAAATTGGTTTGATACCCTTAAACAGGTTTAGGACAAAATTTGATAAAACGGTCGATACTAGCGACAAGTATAGGATGGATTTAGGTTTAAAGATTTGAGTAGTGATATCCAAAAATATTTCATTGATTAAATAGTTACTTTCCCCTTTTCCCCGACTGCATGTTAGTGTCCATCTCAACGTATGAATGGAAACAAATAGAGCAATAGATACTTTGTTTTTTGTTTTTTTTGACAACCCAAGTGTCCAATTCTTACGACCCAGCTAATCCAAGAGGTGACCGGCCCGACCCCAAAGAAGTTTCCCACTTGTCCTAGGGTAAATCACGTAAGCGCTGCAGCAAGTCGTCGACAATGGAGCCCCGCGGTTTTCGCCGTTCTTGTAAGACCATCCATCGCCGAATCGGTTCGCCCGTGAAAGCAAACTCGAGTGTTTTTTCCACCCATGGATACTTCGGCCCACAACTGCCCAACCTAAATTTTTCCACTAAATTTAGCACCAGCCCATGTCCCAGCAGAGGATCGAACCGTGACACTCACTTTAGCTCCACTATGCCTTAACCGTTGCGCCATGCCTGTGGGGGCAAGCAATAGATACTTTGTTCTAGATATAGGGATTGCACTAGGTGTATGATCTAGATTTTTTTCCTTATATAAACCCTCTTTTTGCAATTAAATAAAGCATGTTCTATTTGGTGATATATTTATGCTTTTGGCTCTTTTAGCCGTTGTTTGGAATGTTAAATTGGGGTTAAATCCTTCTCAAAACAAGAATTTAATCCTAAGATTAATAGAAAACGAGTTTGCTATAGGCCCAATTGAAGTTGTTTGGACCTTTATTTGGTTAAGATTGGGTTCAAGGGATTTGGGTTTGGGCTTGGGCTTGGGCTTGGGCTTGGTCTGGTGATATAAGGTTTGCTTTTACCAATTGATAGAGCATAAGTTTTGGGAGAGGAGGTGAGCAGTGGTTGACACCTCCACTTGTGCACAAGAAAGATTCCAAGCACAACCCGCTCCTTGAGGATTTTATAGGATCAACAACTCCCTCCTTCTCAATAACTCTCCAAAACCAATTCTTCCCAAAGTAAGCTCTCTTCTCCATCTAACTTTCAGCCTTAGCCCATCTCAACATTATGAAATGGGTACTAATAGAGCAATACATGGCAAATATTGGGACATGTTAGGTATTATAAACTCCCTTTTGCAATTGGTAATATACTTGTGGTGTTTGGGCTCTTTAGGTATTGTTGGGATTTTAAATTAGGAATAGGACCTCCACAAAATAAGAATTTAATAATAGGATGAGTAGAGATTGAGTTGGATTTGGTTTGAGTTCAAACCAAAATTCTTCAAGCTTTTTTCAGTTTAGTTTAGTTTAGTCTGGGTTCAAAGGGTTGGTTTAGTTTTGGCAGCATAAAGTTTTTCAGAAGTGGTAACTTGAAATTTTAGCATGTCATTTCCTAGAACTAGGATACAAAATGGAATAATATGTAATTGGCTATAAATATAAAACACCTAAAATTAACCATTTTACTCGATCTGACTCAGAAATTTTTGCTGCAAGATTTGATTCCACTCCTATTCAACTAGGAACAAGATAATGTATAGCTAATACTCATAGACAACAAAGAAATGTGCATAAATTGTGAAAACTACATAACTAATTGGCACTCGCAAATAATCCTAAAACTTTGAACGAAAACCTCAACACACAAGAGAGAATGAGTATGCCAATGAAGAAACGTTAAATAACAGAGAATCAAACCGAGAGGATTGCAACGGCAGAGACGCCAAGCAGTCAAAATTGTTCCCTTTAATACTCCATACTTCTTATATGCCTCCATCGAATACACACTGCACGTAGGCACATACCGACAGCTTGGCAGCATTAACGGCGAAATTTCTCCTGATCAACATAAATTAATTTCAATCTACATGTTGCTAAAACATCAAGAAACAGACACAGAAACAGTCCGACATCAAAATAGCATATTTTTTATTCAGTTTCTAGCTTACATAATTCAGTATAACCCAAATTGAAGGAATATGCTTACTCTTGTAGAACTTGAGCACGGACAAAGCCACTCTGACGCCCAAATCCTCGACTTCCTCATCTGGAATCGAAAGGAGCGAATGGGGGGAAATAAGCTGACTCCAATTCCTGCTAAAATTAGATGACAGTAGACGAAAGCAGATATCAGGGCTGTACCTGGCGGCGCATCCCAGTTCGGATCTTCTTCTTCTTCCGGTCTCTCCGTGGCGGATGATCGGGCGGCGCAAGTCGATTGTCTCGTCCGTACCGAATCTGATAAGAAACGATCGGAAAATGGGGGAAAACATGATTGAGGAAGTGGAGACGATCCGTAGGGATGCAGAAAAACGGATTGACGGGGTCGAGGGAGGAGGCGAGGAGCTGTTCCGAAGGAAGAGTGACACAAAGCGGCCTGCGAGTAGATTGGGGTTGCAACCGACGCCATTGTCATTTTCGCCCAGACCGTTTTGGAGAACGAAATTGCTTCACATTTTACATTGTTTATCCGCATTTGGTAATTTATTTTAATTAACATTAAATATTTAATTTATACCGATTAATGCTAGAATCATCAATCCAATAATATTTAATTTATGTCAATTAATTCTGAGATACTTCAATCAATCCGATCTCATAAAAATTTCTCTATCCATCTTTATTTTATTCTTAGATCTTAGAATCTTTCAGTTAATCAAAAAAATACCTCGTCTAGCAAAACTCTTATGACTTCAAAAACTGTTAAAATTTATAAATTTATAGTATATAAGATATTTCAAAAATCAACTTAGCACTAAAAATAATCACAAGCTAAAATCAAAATCTTAGTGCTATGTTCAATGCTAAAGTTAGCAGCTTAGCACTTAATTTTGCTCAAAATGAGAGCTCCATTTAATAAATTCAAACCTAAACTTGGCAGCTTGATGAATCAATGGTAATGCATGGATACAACCAACGAGGAGAAAATAGCATCATCACTCAAACAAACATATCAATCAGTAATCAATCCATCAAGAAATAGCAAACATAAGGAGTTTCAACATACAATACAAACGTAACAATACAATTAAGACTAACAAAATTAAAAGACAGAACAGAGTTTCAAAATTTTCTGATAGGTTTGTCCCCACTGCAGCAACAGGTGCCAGTGGTCTTTAGATTATCTTCTTAATCCAAACATATATAACCTCCTTTTACCTGCCGCAGTCCTGCTAGCTCCAGTAGCCACCCAGCAAAAGTATACAAACTTAAGACTTGATAGAACATTCACATCATCTCACAGTGGAAAATCCATCCTGTGATCTTGTCATCTTTGGCGGGGCATATGATGAGATGGAGTTCAAATGTTCAATAATGAAAAGTAATAATAAGAAGAAAGAAGATTAATTATACACGTTTTGTTCAGCATGGGAGTTCCCTATCACAAATGCTTTTCACTTGGGCGAGAGCCTTTTGCAAATTAAATATTTCCTCTTCCCTACGACGCAGATCCTCTCTCAATTTCTCAATCTCTTTAACATGGTCACAAGGATACGAACACGTTTTTAGCCGTTTTGAGCCATTGCCATCTATTGCTTGTTGCTGCAAGGGCTCAGCATTCTCATCTCGCAACATCTTTGACACATCTGGGTCGTTAGTCATCTTGCGGACATATAACTGGGTCGTTTTCTTGCTGCCAAGTTTCAAAGAGACAGATTTCTGGAGGCGGCCAGCTGAATCCTGATCAAAGAAAGAGAGAATTAAAGTTGAACATTGGGAAACCCTAACTTCTCGCTCATATGGCATAAAACTACTTTTACAATAAGAGAAAAAGAACAACTCCAGTCATAATTTCCATCATAACACAACACCATCACTAAAAGGAAAGAGCTTGATAGCAATAGTATACAAAGTAATTTCCACTAATCATTGCATAAATTACATATATCAAAGCAATTTAACATTTATCTTCAGACATTAAATAATTTCTACCTATGCATGCATGGATGGAGAAGAATAATTTTGAAATGGGTAAGTTCAACGAATAAAGGAGGGTTGCGTTAGGTTGTCAGCCAACATTAAAACTATGGTAAATATTCAATGAATGGATCTATTAAACTATTCGTTGCTAAGAGGGTCCGATTGTAATATCTCGACAAGGACCGCTACATCTCCGAGAGAACATGGGTGTAGTGTTAAATAGGCAAGAGTTTTCACACCATAGGTTAAATAAGAACAAATATGATAGGAAAATTAATAATCTAAGATTTGGAACATGGAACATAGGAACCCTCATTGTAAATCAATGGAGGTAGTAGATACAATGATTAGGAGAAGAATTAGTATTTTATGTGTACAAGAGACAAAATAGATAGGGAAGAAAGCAAAAATGATAAAGAACTCTAGTTTTAAATTATGATACACAAGAAAGAGTAAAGTAAGACATGGAGTGGATATTGTTGTAGATAGTTCATTAAAGAATGAGAGTAGTTAGAAAAGGAGATAGAATTATAATCCTTAAGATAATAGTGATAAAAGAAACTATAAAAGTGTATATCCACCGCGAGTAGGATAAGCTACTAAATCAAGGTTTTGGGACGACTTAAATGAAATATTACAAAACATTCCGTCAAATGAAATAATTTTAATAGGAGGTGATCTAAATGGACATGCCAGAGTGAAAAATGAGGAATATGAGAGAACACATGGGGGTTATGAGTTTGGAACGAGAAATGAGAAAGGGAAAACTATATTAGATTTTGTGAAAGCATATGACCTTACATTAGCTAATACATTTTTAAAGAAAAGAGAAGACACTTAATCACGTACTTAATCACGTTCAAAAATAAGAATAATAAATCACAAATTGACTTTCTTAGAATTAGAAAGAAGGATAAAAATATTTATAAAGATTGCAAGGTCATCTCTAGAGAAAGTTTAACTACCCAACATAAATTAATAGAGTTGGATATACGCCTCAAACATAATATCAATAGAAAGAAAATATATACGACTCCTAAAATTAAATGGTGGAAGTTAAAGGACTGGAAGCAAAATATATTTAAGGAGAAGGTAGGAGTACAAGCATTAGGTAAAATATATAGTGACTATAATACGACATGAGATAAGATGTTATCAAAGTTAAAAATAGTAGCTAAGAGTGTACTCGGTGGATCAAAGGGACATGCATCACTAAATAAGGAATCTTGGTGGTGGAATGAGAAAGTACAAGAGAAAGTTAAAGAAAAACGAATAACCTATAAGGAATTGTATATTTGTAAGAACGAAGAAAACTTATAAACATATACAATAGTCAAGAAAGAAGTTAAGAAAATAGTGAATGAAGCAAAGAATGAAATTTTTGAATGATTATATCAAAAATTGGATACAAAAGAAGGGGAATGAGGCATTTATAGAATAACCAGAGTGAGAGAAATGAAGACAAGAGACCTTATCCAAATAAAATTTATTAAAGATGAATGTAATAGGTTACTAGTAAATGATGGAGAAATAAAAGAGCGATGGAAGTGATATTTTCATCAACTTTTTAATGAAGGTTTAGGTGACCAACTGAACTTAGGCAATTTAAGTAGGTCAAATAAGCATAAAAATTTAAATTTTTATCGTAGAATTCAAACTTCAGAAGTAGAACAAGTTTTAAATAGGATGCACAATGAAAAAATCGTTTGACTAGATGATATTGCGACAGATGTATGGAAGTGCCTAGGAAAACAAGATATTGAATGACTTATAAAATTATTTAACATGATATTGAAAACAAAAAAAATATTTGATCAATAGAGGATAAGTACTCTAGTTTCCTTATATAAGAATAAGGGAGACGTACAGAATTGTGCAAACTATAAGGATATTAAACTAATAAATCATGCCATGAAACTTTGGGAAAAAGTAATACAAAAGAGATTAAGGAGATCTCGATGATCGAAAATCAATTTGGATTCATACCTAAAAGGTCGACAATAGAAGCTATGCATCTTCTTAAACAATTAATTAAAAAATATCAAGAGCAAAAACAAGATCTACACATGGTATTCATTGACTTAAAAAAAACTTATGATAGTCCCAAGAGAAATTATATGAAAAATTCTAGAAATGAGAGGTGTTAGCGTAACATATATTGAACTAATTAAGGATATGTACGAGAATGTAACGACCAGAGTAAAGACTTCAGGCGGAGTAACTGAAGAATTTCCAATAAAGATAGGGTTACATCAAGGATCAGCTCTAAGTCCTTATCTTTTTACACTAATTATGGACGAACTTATTGCACACATTCAAAACACAGTACCATGATGCATGTTGTTTGCAGATGATATTGTTTTAGTAGATGAGACACGTGAAGGAATAAATCCTAAACTAGAATCTTAGCGGAAAACACTAGAAGGGAAAGATTTTAGGCTTAGTAGAATAAAGACAAAATATATAAAATTTAAGTGTAATAATATTAGACGTAATGAGACAATTGTTAAGATAGGAGATGACAAGTTGCCTGAAACCAAGAGTTTTAAATATTTAAGATTATTTTTTGTAAAACGATAGCGGGATTGAGAGAAATATCTTATATAGAATACAAGCAGGATGGTTGAAATGGAGAAGAGCGTCAAATGTTTTATGTGATCGTAAAGTACCTCTAAAATTTAAAGGAAAATTCTAAAAAATCGCAGTTAGACCTGCCATGTTATATGGAGTTGAATGTTAGACTATAACTCGAGCATATGAGCAAAAGATGAGAGTTGCAAAGATGAGGATGTTAAGATAAATGTGTAGGCATACGGGGATGAATAGAATACGAAATGAGAAAGTCGAAGTTGCATCTATTGAGAGAAAACTCTGAGAGACACGTTTAAGATGATACGAGCATGTATCTAGACGACCAATAAATGCTCCAGTTAGGTGATGTAAAACTATGTCAAACACGCATATCGAACGAGGAAGACCAAAAAAAACTTGGTTAACAATAAAATAAGATAAAATTTATTTAAGTATAGATGATGATACAGTAGAAGATAGAGGCGTAAAAAGATTCATATAACCGACCCCACCTAGTGGAATAAGGCTTGGTTGTTGTTGTAAGTTCAACATAATACAACTTTTTATCTTCAATGAATAGTCCCTCTAATTTAACTATGTGATGGAAATGAACTTAAAGAGAGGTCACGGCTACATATCCAAATCAATCTCTTAATTAATTTAGTCGTAACACTTTTTATGCTGGTGTAAGCCAATAATGGTGTGAACAATCATGATGTGATGGTTCATCCAACAAGCACACATATCTTCTTATTCTGGATTGATGGCCCTCCTGTAAGAACAATTCTTTGCTCATCACTAATGACCTCAAAGGGCTTGTTGGATGGCAGGGCATCTGGTTGTTGGCAATAAGCTTAAAGCATAATGATTGGGCTTTGGACGATAAGCCCAAGTGCCCGAAGGGTTAGGCAGTTAACACTGATGAGCATGTGAACATTGGAGGCTTTAGGATATGGAGAACTTACGAGCTCCAAGGAACATGCTGGCAAGGTGTCCAACTTAGTATCACATTGATAAGAGAAGGATCGATGATGTTTAGTTTTTAAAAAAGGTTCTTTATTAATGCCCCCCTCCTAAATGGACTAGTTATTTTGGCTTGGTAGACCCTTTACTCCTTATAATGTAAATAGCTGATGTCATCATTACATTAGTTATCTTTGGCAGGAACAAAAAATTAACCTTGAAAAGCAAACCTTTGTTAAATTGCCATTAACTTTGTCAAATGCTTTATCTGCCTGTGCAGGACTTCTGAAGACAGCACATGTCGTGTAACTTTCAACTCGCTGCTTTGTAGCAGACTGTAAAGGGGAAATATCTACTATCAATAACATTCTAACATTTTATGCGAGTATTAAATATGAGCAGATAGAAACCTCAATTGTGACATCATCTTCTCCAGGAAACAGCAAGTGTAACTCTTGAGCAGGTATTTCAACTGGAATATTGTGCAGCAGTAGTTTTGCCGAGTCACAACGTGGCATCTAGAGATATTAACATAAAAAAACAGCTAAATTTGTGAATATAGGTACATAGAAGATTTTAAAAAAACAACCATGGTCATTTATTCAATTAAAAATTAGCAATGTGTTAGTCCCAACTTAGATAACAAAAAAAAACAACTATGGTTGTTCAGTTAAAAGTCAGCTATGAATTAGCCCCAACTTACTTCCACATCTGTGGTAACAATGAGATCCTCATATCCATGTTCTAGCTTAGCGAGTACTAGCTTCATAGCAGCTTGTGCATCATTAAGACAATTATGTGGTTCTCCATCATTACGAACTGGAAAACCCAACACTACCTGCAGATCATGAAGTTGAATAACTGAAGAATCCTGTGTTGCTAACATTACATTACATAGAGAATAAAAGAAAGCAATTAAAATGCAAATAGCAATCCTCAACTCATAAGAACTTCAGGTGAGCTAAAAGGAAGTAGGATTTTTTAATGCAATTCGAAAAAAGGAAAATTAGTCAGTCAATACATAGCCAAAATTTTGCTCATTGATTCCACTTTAAGTCAATATCAGATTTACAATCAAAAAAAAAAAAAAAAAAAGATCATGCTAATATATCTCTTAATATATAATACAGGTCAAATTAGTTCATGATAAATTGATTTGACATGATTTTAGATTTAGGTAAGCTCCACAAATGGGAGAATTAACTGATTATTATATTGAAACTGAAGCTCTTGCAACTAATACAACTTGAGAAACTAAGAACCTGGAAATTTCAATGCAACATAACTGAAATCTATATTAACAAAATATTAACAGAGAACCAATACCTTTCTACTGATATGAATCACTGTCCAACATAAGAAATGACGAGTACCTTAGTTTCCCTCAGTTCATGTTGTAAGATAGTATAAATGGCGGTCATATGCTACTCGAAGCATTTAATTTTTTAAATCGGATTGGTTAGCTGAGTTTAGCTACCAATATCAATTGAACTAGTTTCAATAACATCAATGTCAAAAGAAATATAGGCCTTGGGGATGCAAGCTACAATTTTACTACAGAATCTTCAACTAGCTCTTGTGACTAAAACTACCAAGGAAAGCCAACCTATGTAAGCGAGATGAAAATTCTGGTTCCATGTGCTCACTGTGGAGAAAACAAGGAACACAGAGAACATATAGTGCACACATACCCACTAGCGAATCTCGGCATATATAACCGCACACCAAATAGCACCCTCTCATGCCACAAGCAACCTACACATCAAATTGGTGGAAGTGGAGAATGGAACCATGGCAAGGAGCAATAGCATGATAGCACGATCAGGCAATTTAATAATTCTTGAAAACACTCCAATATCAGAAGACAAATGGATTACTTTTACAAATTTCTATATGGTATTTAAAGTTTGTTCCTTAGGTTTCTTGATGCATTACTAATGCTACATTCTCAAGATGAAGTCTACTTGGTTGTTCATAGTATCATTTTATTTGTAAATTATGAAATCATAAATCTGACCTAGGCCATATACCTCAATAAATCAATGTCAAAGAGAAGAACTAGGATCAACCACTTCAATTTTTATTGAATCTGAATAAGCTTCAGCGAGTTTGATCATTTCATGGCCAAACTAGCAAAAAAGAAGCTGAGATCCATTCATTAGATAACACCAGAAAAGAATTTAACTTAGTTATCATAACACCATCGATAAGTAGAATTCACATCTCCAAGTCATTAAATAATTCAAAAAGCCATCAATAAGTGAAACTAGCAATAACAACTTGTCAACCAATTTAGTATGAATGACTTTATTGTTAATTACACTAGATATTTCTAATAATTATATTTATAACCACTAATGTGATTTCTTTGGGAAATTGAATAGAGAGAAATTTTATTGCCAAACTATGCCAACAAATAAGCAAATACAAGCAAAGATGCTTCTCATAAAATACACACCTTAAATTCTACTCATATGCCAATCTGTCTCTAAAATCATAGTTGTCATTGTCATCAGCAACAAGCCGTGTATGTTCCAACTATTTAGGATCAAGATCATCTACATAAATCTTATCCCTCATTGAGCTCTACACAAGAGTCTATCACTAATAATTTCCAAATCAATTAAATTAACTGTTTTCTTTTTTCCAAATTGAGAACTTACACTGTCTATCACTTACACCTTCCACTCCAATCAATTTAACTCTTATAACAATAACATCACAACAAAACAGTCAGCAGTCTACTTCAAGCAATTCCAAGCTGTCTTAGTGTTGTCTTGTTGTTGCTTGTAGCAGTTGTTGCTAATGGTAATTACTTAGACCTCAACCCAAGAGGAGCTAGCAATCACAGAGCAGGAGGTTGGGAATAATGAAGGAGCAGCCCAAGATACTAAGTGTCATCGACATCATCTCATATATTTTTGTCTTATGATCTATAATCTATTAAAGCTACACCAAATTACTCTTGGATAACTATTAACCGAATGTTGTTGATATCAAATTTTGTCTTATCTAGTTGTCGCGTCTTAAATTATTTAAATTTTTTAATGGCCAACTAAGATGGTCTGAACCAACTCATGGCCTTTAGGGTTCTAGTATTGTCTAACTATAATTTGGTTGACTCCAACTCGTAGATGCAGAAATTATACCGATGTTAGTCCAAACTGGGCTCAATTTAGACATATTACAAGTAAATTAGGGTTTAACAAAGTTTAAAGGACAGTTTGATCTTCTTAACTAGGTCAACGAAAAACTTACAGAGTCTTCCATTCTCTCCCTATGTGGCTCATACCCTCGCCACGTACCATCTCAACATCTCTACCTCTTCTCTTCCATCTCGCGATCAAAGCCTGAATACACAAGCATTCTCATTTCAACATAATCTTTATTCTTTGTTCTCCAAAATTCACATGAATAACTATCTAGGGACTATATTATAAATTTTCATACATAAATAAAAGTCATATGCAAATCTTTTTTCTCTATATTACTCCATTGTTGTCTTATTAAACAATCAAATAATTCAAGAACTAAGCCAGAAAAGGGAGATGAAAACAGTTGCCAAAAATACAAAGTGAGCTACTAGAAATTAATAATAAAGAGTGGATATATCAGAATTCAAAAATAAAAAACAGTCAACAAATCTGCAAAGCCATTATGGGATAAAACAGGCCTATGTGATACGAAACAGAGGGCAAGACATGAAGGAGATCATAATATCTAAAAAGTAGAATAAAAACAACATGGTCATTTCATAAGTAGACTTATCTGGAACAAGAGATTGGCAACTCTAGAATTATTCTATACTAGTGTAACAAAAACTCAGCAGTCTGTAGAAAAATATAAATAACACATGCATGGAATTCTTTTATTCACATACCTTGCACAATGTGTTTAAGGAAGGTGAAAAGTTAGGCAAGTCCACAAACTTGAAGATACATACGGTGTCGATGACTCTAAGATGATCAACTTTTACAGCTGTAAAACGTAAAAGATGGGAAGTCATGCATCTTGTCTACCACATCTTGTGTAAACTTTGTTGGGCTACTGTTTGAGCATATAAAAATTAGAAAATAGATTGCATTCTAGTAAGAAAATATAACAAGGCATACCTCGTAAATCATTATACAAGCTATGGCCCACTAGGATTGTTCCATGTGATAAAAGTTTCTTCAAAGATTTCTGTATAAAGGAACATTAACTATGGGAAAAAAAATGCAATACTGCAAATATAAGTGGAAGATGAACTACCTGTATATCAGCTAAGGAGCATGTTACTCCTTCTAAATCTTTTGAATCTATCCCAGTAATGTTGGTTCTGTAGTCAGCAACAGGCTTCATGGGATTTACAAGTTGATCAAGTTTCACCTGAAGGCAGACATTTAAATGCAAGCATCATGTAAGAGTACGAAAACATATAGCCTAAAAATCCAGATATGCACTTGTGTAATATATGTTTATTATATATCAATAAGCTGTGTACGTTTTAAAGAATGAATACAGCTCAAAGAAATTGAAATCTAAGTCCAGGAGAGAAAAAATAAGCCTAGCATGAAGATTAATATCATCTATAAAGTTTCGCAAGCTAGAGAACTAAAAGTCCTCGACTTTGAGCCATGGTTTAAAATTTTGTATCATGCTGGGGAAACATGTGAAATTTGCCGTTCCGTCTGCCACCCAATACAAGCACCACAGGCCACCGTGACCTCTGTGGGATTGCAGCGCCCTCACGACCATTCGGAGGTTGCCGTGGCAGCCTCCTCAATCCCGCATTTTTTTAAAATATATATATTTTTTTAATTTGTATTTTTAATTCTTTAATATTTAGGTTAAAATTTTCAATTTTAATTAATATATTTTATATTTAAAGATTACCGAAATCATATCAGCTCGGCATGATACAATACCGAAATCGTATCATTCCGATGATAAATAGAAACTCTGGTATGGGTCAAAACCTTAAACCATGCTTTAAGCATCCCTTATCTCTACTGCAAATAAGTTAACTTTCTAGTTTCCAAAGGCAAGCATAGAAAATGATATTATGTAGTCCCTATCAACACTTTCATGTTAGAACAGCAAAAGTTCTTTTGTAATGCATTCTTAACACTACCATTTCTCTCATAGAAACACATCTCATAATGTTAAGACAGTTTTTCTTAGTAGCACGTCGCATAACATTTATAGTAAATCTATCCGAACTTATATTCCTAATGACCTGTCTGAAGAAACATTCAAATGAAGAAACAAAGTACAATTTTTTTGAGTCAGATTGATGCATCTATAGAGGACAGAAATTCAACAAAGATGCATGGCTTTCATTAGGGCAATCAGAGAAAGATGGGTGGGTCACAATTTTTCAACTTATGCAAAATGAGAAAAATGATTACAGATGTTTCATCCAATAAATTTTTATCAATATCTCTTAAGCATGTGTGTCTTGCCTAATCATCGCATTGGATGGGCTTAAAGTGGTAAATAGAAAAGGCATCACCCTCAAGATTGCATGCTTTTAGCATTCAACTGTCATTGTTCACCGTTTAATTCTATGGACAATAGCATTGTGTATAATTTAATTCTCTAAACAATAGATTGTGTATCATTCTACCTGCAAATCTTGATCCACTACACATACTTTCACCACTGCTTCAGTACCATCCTCACAAAGAACCATCTCACAATCAATCGCAAGCATAGTTTCTGATTTCATTGCTTCAAAAAATTCGCCAAGATGAGTAGTTACCCATCCCTAAAACATAAATCAATTAATTAGCCAAAATTTTGACATAAGCATTCATACCAAAAAAAAACAAAAACAAAAAAATTATACTTAGACTCATACATCTATAACTCAAAAAAGTTAAGAAAAGCATACAACATATATTGAGCAAAGAATGCATATGAGAAACAGAATAAAGTTAAACAGTGTTTGATTAAAAAAAACACCCTGCATTAATGAAAAATTTAGTTTTATGCATGTTGTGGAGGCCAAAGCAATCCCTTCTTTCAGTCAGGTGACCAGCATCAGCAGTTCTTAATCAATAATACATCTAGACAATGTCAAACATGAATATGACCACTGTAAAATCATACCAATGAAAAATATAAATCCTATTGTTCTATAGGGGAAAAAACTAAAGCGACATCTAAAAGAAACTGAACGAATATTATCAACAAATAAATAACCAAAATATCATAATACTCAATAATAATATCGCTGATATATGATAAATTTAAAACGTAATGTAAAAAAAAGTAATATAGATCACATTGAATTTGTATAATGAGAAAATTGTAAACATAGAAAAATAATAGCAGAAATATAGAACTAAATTTCAATCTTGATTCTGATTGCAATATCACAATAAAACAAACAAAATGATTTATTGACGTTTATTTCAAGATGACAGTAGAAGAATCAATCTGTATGAGAATAAAAATCAGTGAAAAAGTAAAGATCCAATGAATTACCTCACAAAATTTTCTACTAAAACTAGTTATGATCAATCTAAATTACATTTACACTTCATGCATTATGTGTTGGTCCCTAAAACAGTTAATGGAAGGTTTGACACAAGGCGAGACTAATCAGATATAATAGCATGTACCCTTAAATAACTAAAAATCAAGATAGAAAACGTTTACATTTTCATATTGTTCTAATGTAATTGTGCATATCACACTTTTACTCATAAATAGTTCATAAATGGAAAAAAAAACTCTTGTCCAACAATAAGACAATAAGATATGTAAATGTTCTTCATGCCAAGGTACATCTGGTTCCAAGAGTTCAAGAGTCAGTTAAGATAAATCCTTTCGTGGGAATACGTTATACATATAGTGAGGAGTAGATAATTCCAATAGTTAGTTCAAGCTATGGATGATGTTGGACTTTGTATTATATTTGCATAGAGATATTTTTCTTTGATCTCTGAAAGAGACATATTGCTAACTGCTATCCGCTATAAATTATCAACTAATAAAATTTTGGGCAATTCTCGGGCAGAGAAAATTTTGCTTATTGCTTAGAGATACTGTGTCTGAAAGTCACTGAAACGAGAAAAATTATCATTTAAGCTAACTTTTATGCTAAACTATCCACATCAAATAACAATATAATCTTCACCTTCCAATATAGGCAAAAAATGCTTCAGTATATTAAATAAAAAATTCATTCCAGAAAGAACAAAAAAGCACTTTGCAATGGGCAATGGCCAACACACCTCATCATAGAATGGGAAACAGAACTCTTTTGTGTACTTTGGATGTTCCATTGTCAAACGGACCAACCTCTGCAGTTCAATATGATTAGAGGTATTACCACCCGAAGTAAGGAAAATAACTTTTCCAATAAACAAAAACAAAAACAAAAAAAAACTAGCAAAGCAAAAATGAAAGAACGTGCTTATCAGAAAATAGGCAATAGAAGCAAATTTTGGAGTAGATATTATGATTACAGTGTTTTTACAGTTGTAGAACAAGAAAGACTGAAGAAACTACATACTGAAGCATTAGAGGAATTGAATTCTGAACATTATGATCAGTTCCTATATATCCATTGAGGTTAAACCTTACTAGGTTCAATCTACATAGATACAACAGAAACAAAAAGTATGAATTGTTAGTCTAAAATGTAAAGATATCATCCAAATAACTAAAAATCCTCTCTTTTTTGGCTGGCCAATGTAGGCCCTTCCAAAGGCCAACTAAGGTCCAACTGTTTCATAATAAAAAAAATAAAGGCAACCATTTATAACCAGAGTGGCAAACTTCCAATGAGAAACAACTATGTTCCCAAACAATTTTGATATTAGATATTGACATTGGGATAACCAAACCCAAAGCATAAACAATACTGTAAAAGGCATATCCAAAAGGATTTTTCATTTTTGTTTGGTATCATTTACAGAGAATACTTCAAACTTAGTAAAAGAAAGTACTTATAAAGAAAAGGAAATGCATATAAATTTGGGAAAGAAACTGATTAAGTGTCGATTACATACTTGCTTAGGTGATTCAAGATGTACAAAACCCTTGAACTGCTTCATCGCATTATGATCATTATTCCTTCTTATTAGTTTATTGAACACCTAACTCCAAGATCACAAGTTTAAATACCAATCACACCATATCATCAAAAGCCTCTTTCAGTAATTACCTTCTGTTGTTCTTTTGTAAATGTTTGCAGAAAATCAACCAAAAGTTCTCTTGATCTCCTAATTGGGTCACTTAAGCCAGAACCTTTCTTATCGTGACACTGTAAGAAGTCTTTCCATCCTCCTGCAGCACCTTTCAGTCCTTGTCTTTGAGTAAGTCTTACCATCTCAGCAAGGACCTACAATAGTAAGTTTGATTAATCTGATATAAGATAGAGAAAAAAAAAAAGCTTATGTTTGGCGTGCATAATTACATATCCAAATGCAAAAGAGCTTTCACATATGCTATTATCCTTTAATGAGATAAATGCCATCCATTAAAGAGGAATATAGTATCCTAGCATAGAATGTTAATGTTAATACACATTAGGAAAATACTCGAAAATTAATAGCATATAAAGGATAAGGAGATGCATGTCCTTTTAACTAAATGATTCTTCTTTTTTCCACCACTTAACTCTATAATTTTCTATCTTAAATATACCAGTAGGATTTAGATCCTTCTTAATTGTGCTACCTCCTGATTAATAGAAGATGTCTTTTTTGGAAGTTGGTTGCTGAGAAATTAACAGTATAGGTCTACTAACCTCTCTGACAGCTATGGAAGTGCTAACTTTTGTTATTTGAACAAATATCATTTTAAATTTCACTAACTTTGAGAAGAAGTTTATTGAAGTCAGTGGGTGACATCCTTGGAGATTTCTAGAGTCAAATAAAACTTGCAAAACTTTTTAGCAACGATGGACGCAAAGAGATTAACCGCAAAGTGGAAATTAATTACACTGTATTTTTTATATGGCAACCTGTCAATTACACAATTCCATGGAGGATCATTTCCAATCAACAACCCAACTCCAATTATCAAATAGTTTACCTATTCAAATCCTATAGGTGGTTTGCATGGACAGCGAAATATTTTCAATCTTGCCCAACTTCAATATTAAAATATTTTGCCAATTTAGATCCTAAGTTATTTCATCTCAAAATATTCTGAAGCAAGTGCTCTCCCCTCTCTATAAGTCTAGAAAGTAACTGTGCGCTCTCTCTCAAGTTTTTCAAATCCGATGAGCAACAATGCTTTTGCATTCTAAAATTATTTCCAACTTCGGCCATATCTCCTTTTTCAATACCTCAACATTTGTTTGTGACTTCCATAATATCTTAAATTTGTCAAACCAAAAGATATGTAAATATCATAATCAATTTAGTAAGCTGTCTTACGTATCTCATATAGAGATCATAATTCCGAAAAAGGGGTAAGATATGGTTAAAGGATTATTATGTTAAATGGTTTATGAAAAAATGATACAATATCATGGTAACCATTTTTTCGGTCAATACATTGGTATCATAAGAGCTATATTTGCAACAGCTGTAAATATACTATTGGATCCTAAACCTGTGAAGAATTTAACCTCATATCATGTTAGCGTTATTTAATGAATACAAAGTAGAAATCTAATTTCAATCTCCTAATAGAATAAAGCAGTTAAAACTTGGATATAAATAGGGCATCTTGTCATTGGCCATAACAAGCTACCTAGGCCTAATATTCTAATTGGTTAAAAGAAAGTTAAAAATATTTTTGTGCATTAATTACACTTGAACTCTTGCATCTACTAAGATAATCATAATTAAATTTGAGAAGAAAAATAACATTGATGAGTCTTCTATTTTTAACAGTAAATTTTTTATGCCTATTGCTTAGGTCTAATTGATTGAGGCTTACATAATAATTTTCAAATTTTATTAAAACATGAAATTAAAAATATTTTAGGATATTTTTGAATTTCACTAATTATAGAAAACAAAATAATCAATTCTTGTTTTTCAAGAAAAGAGGATTGTACAAGAAAGCTTAAGCTTCATCCCCTGAACCTTCAAAACATAACGTTGATGCATCACAAAATGAACTTCCAATAAAGATTCCTAGAGTTGAATGATATGAGTATGATCTACTATCAATTGTTGTGATGAAATCTGCGGCAAATCTAAAGGTTGAACCATATCAACTAACTTTGCCTATAGATTATATTGATAAAAATAGACATAGTTTTATTGCTCCATGGTACAAACTATTTCTCTATAGGTTGAAATATTCCCCTACCAAGAAGATTGCATTTTGCCTTTCATATTTTATCTTCATGTCTAATTATAGATGAATCATGGGATATATCACAAAGAAAGTAAATGATTATTGTACTAAAGTTTGTTTACAAATAAGGCTTCATTCTAGAATGATTATTCATGTAGCAGAGACTAACCCTTTGAAAGTAAAAATTTGCAATTTATTTTCATGTCATAGTCTCCGTTTGCAATATATTAAAAGGCCAAGAATATGATAGTGCTAGCAATATAAATGGGGAGTATAATGGTTTACAAGCAATGGTTATGAGAAAGTTCCCATTTTCGTATATGTTCATTGTTTTGCCTATCGACTTCAATTATGTTAGTTATAGCATCTAAAGAGATCGTTCCTAATGACCAAATTTTTTGTATTTATTTTTGTATTAATTTGGTTGTTTTTTCTTCCAAGCATCTTGATCAATAGAGATTTTCCAAAGAAGCTGAAAAGGAAAATTGCTTGTAATTGATGAGAACAGATGAATAAAGAAAACACAAATAAATTGACCATGCAGCAAGCAAGAGATACTCAATAGAGTTCTCATTAGAGTTTTTAGCCATTTTAGTAGTGATACAAAACAACTTGTTCTATTTTTAAAATATATATATTATATTGATGTATGTTCTTCAATTATTTTAAATTTAATGAATTTAGTCATAACAACAAACGTACTAAATTCAAATGCTGAAAGAAAGTGGAAATAGTGAGAACATGTTGTGTGAAGCATGAAATAGAAATCTCGAATGTGTCTATAGGATATACAGTTGGCAAGGTCATGATCTTTAAGATCTTATCGCTATGGAGCATTATTTTCAAATTTATGTGTTAATAACCACTGTGGATTTTCAGTTATTGAAATTGAATAATACATTTAATGATGATATTGTGGTAATCACAATTAGTTTAGCCTTGGAAGTTGGAACCAAGATGCATATAAAACTTTAATATAGAAACATCAGCAAACTTGTAGAAAGTTATATTCTAAGGATTTCACAGAAAAACTGAACAAGAAAAGTTGCACTTAAAGTATCTCATTGTCACATTTCAAAAGTTTTGATCATCCAAAATTTATCAAAAAAATTTTGGATATCTGATATTTATTCTTTTACTTGCATTGCTAACTTTTGCTACAGTTATATATGTGGTTAATTTGCAAAAGATTTGGATTAATTTTACAACAAAGTGTAATCAAGAACAATCACATTGATTATGATAATTGCTTTTACTTTTAATTTGTTTTTAAGTCGACCTCTCACCCTTCATTTGTTATTGAGGTAGGACTATTTTTTAAAAACAAAACCTGGCAGCGTGTATGGTAAGAGTTTCAGTACTCCTTCAATGTTGTATTAAATATACAAGATATAAAATTTTGCGCCTTAAGAAAAAATAACGATAACCAGTAAACACAGAAGAAGAAGAAGAAAAGTGTATACCTCCTTGCTGGCACGATCAATCGCCTTTCCCATTGTAGTGTCAGCAGGGACACTCGCTACTTTGTTGAAAGGAGGGATAAGATAGAAGAGGCTGTTAAAGAATATGAACAAACTCTGTAAAAAATCTCAAACTTCCAAGTGACTGTATTATAGCCATCCCTCAACCCCTTGGCTTCCAAGGAGTAGAAAAGCGATGAGAGAAAACCTAGTAGCAACAAGAGAGTGGACTACCGGAGAGTGAGGAAGAAATAGACGTCAGAAAAGAGGGTACGGCGATGGCGGATGAAAGCTCGGCCGAGCAAACAGGATGACGAGGACGGCTGCTTTTAGGTTAGAAGGTGTTTTCGAATTTGTGACAAAACTGGTCTAATAATCATTAGTTTTAGAATTTATTAGATTAATTCCATAATATTAAAAAAATGCTAAATTTAAGAACTTATTTTTAAAAAATAATAATAAAGGTCAACGTTATATAAAATGAATAGGTTTATAAGTAAACTATTTTTTAAAAAAACAAAAGTAAATTATAAAATAATAAATTTATTTAAAATTAATCATCTTGTAATTTTAATAAGAGATTAATTCATCTTACCGTTAGACTTATCCATAATACCTGAAAATTATTCACTAAAATTATCATTTTTATAAACTAAACTACTTGCACTCATAGCAACCTGGTTAAAATATATACATACAATAAACTAAGTTGCCTCAAATTAATATGTACAAAAATTCTTGCTACCCTCGACTCATCTTTTGTAAAACGCTATGGAGTGAGTAAGAAATAATTGTCATGGTAGATTGAACACTTAGTTCAAAACCCAATTTACTGAACAGATTAACTAAAATCAATCAAACTTTTTAACAAAAATCTCTAAAATCAAACTGTTAAATATTGATTAATTTTATTTTTTACTGAATTAACTAAACTTATTCATAATTCTATATTTTATCCGATGTTAACTTTCTATTTGGTTAATTCAAAATTAGGGACTTGGGGTTTTCGAGTTTAGAAATTTAAGTTTGACTTATTTGATTTATTTAGTTTAATTAAATTAAAAAAATTTAAATTAAAACTGAATTAATCAAAAATTTTAAAAAGGAAAAAAAATCAAAATTTTTAAGTAACTGAACTGAACTTTTAAATTTAGTTGACTCAGTTAATTCAGGTTACTCGAATTTTTATTGGACCTAACTAGTCATGGAGAGAAGTTCGGGTGGCCGATGATAAAGTAAGCTCCTGAGATCTCTAAAATACTCTGGACAAGATTAGAATTGGAACGAGCTACAGAGTACCGAGGATGTTTGGAGCCGAGCAAGCTAGATGAGGAGGACTAATGTTTAGTTTTAGTTCATAAAGTGTTTTTGAATTCATCTCACGATCGAACTGGTCCAATAATCATCAATTTTAGAATTTATTAAATTAATTTTATATTTTTTTTAAATGTTAAATTTAAGAATTTATTTTTAAAAAAAAAATTAAGATCAAAGTCATGTTAAATTGATAGGTTTATAAGTAAAAAAGCTTTTTTTAAAAAAAATAAAAGTAAGTTAAAATATTATAAATTTATTTAAATTTAATCATCTAGTAATTTTAATTAAAGAATAATTCATCTTACATTTATCCCCTAATACCTCTAAATTATTCTACTAAAATTATGCACACATGCAATAAATCAAGTTGGCTCAAATCAATTGACTTAAAAAATTCTTAATTTGCTCGGCTTACCTTTCGTAAGTCTATGCAAAATTATAGGATCGAATTTAACTATAAATTACAATAAGATTAACGGCTGCATTTAAATCACTAAGAGTTTATTTTTAATTAACTAAATACATCATCTATCATTTTATGATGTTGCCCAAAGTTTTGAACTTCATCATCTCTTACAATTTTCTTCTCTAGGTTTTTAAGTTTATATTTTTCATTAGGTTCACTTTTTATTGTACTTTAGTCCCTAAGATGCACTAATTCCTCCAAACTTACTCCAACTTACTATCCTTCGTTTTTTACTTAGATTTTCATCTCCACTCAGGCTACCCTAAAGTTCTATAAAATCATTTTTTTCATTGGCCACCTCCATGTACATCTTTACTCAACAACTAAAGGATATTATGCTCCTGGGCTGTCCGCTGCGAGCACTTCCCTATTTACCTCTGGTGGTCGGTGGAAAACTTCCGTGAAACTAGGTCGGTCACCCCAAGTTCGACGTTACTCAACCTGATTAATCATTTATTACAAATTTTTAAGTCACTGAATCAACGACGAATGCAAGGGAGCGCGAGGGGTGTGGAAGCACCCTCTTGCTTTTGACAAAAAATTAAATTGCATACAGATTAAGAAAATCAAGAAAAGACGGTTCTTGATGCGGAAAAAGATGATCTTGGAACAACGGCGCAGAGAGATCACCCCAAAACTAAAAATGAGAAGGAAGAGGTTAATACCTCTCGCGAAAGAAAGAGACCAAATGAAAAAGACTAATGAATTTAAAAATAAAAAGGAAGTATTTGGCAGAATAAAAAAGAGGATAAAACTGAGAGGCATGTCTCCTTGAAAATGTGCGTAAAACATGAGTAACTATGTCAGACAACTTTATCAGATTTTAATTAATGGAAGCACAGATTTTAAACACAAATTAAAGAAGAAATTGCCTATTGCTATATTATTAAATTCCATTATTGCTAGTGGTAAATACAACAGAATTGTGCAACCACAGGTCAACGTTGTCAAAACAGATAGCCAGTCAACATTACCGAAACAGAACAATAGGATAAAAATGGAGAAGCAATTGAACTAACAAAAAAATTAGATCAAACAAAAACAAACTCGTGTTTATACAAATAATTCTATTTTTTAATTTCTTTTTCGAACACCCCTCTAAATATTTATCTGAATCTGTCACTGTACTGATTCAATAACCTTTCTATACTCTTATGTTCTAAAGCCCACATTTTTCTATTTTCTTAGACGCTTGAAGCCATCTTCTATCGCTCAACATCTAGTTATAAACCTTTGGGCCATTGAAGCCATCTTGTATCGCTCATCCCGCGCATTTAGTTAAAAACCTATGGGCTATTGAGATTAATATAATTATCCAACTCGAATATGCCAAGTTATTATCATCACAACTAACCATTTCCTATGATAAGCTATTTAATAAGAGCTGCTGTGTTAGAATAAATGTGTCTCATGATTTATTCTATTTTTTAAAATATATGGTCGTATTAAGAGAATCCCTAAAGTGATGGCTATACCTTATGATAACTAATGGATAAGCTATCTAAGCTTATGTGTCATCTACTAACCCTTTGCATATTTAATATCACTCAACCTTTTGCTTTTTTTTTTAAATGCCCTATACTTTTTAAATCTCTAAACCACCCTCATTCTCTCCGTGATTTTTAAATACCACCAAAATATTCTTAACATTACAAAATGATCATTAAACCACCCTCTCAAGCTTACTCTTTTTTAATATAATCAATGTTGGTGCAATCGATCGGTAAAATTAATCAAATTGACCAAACTCAAGTTGACTATTTAATCAATATATTAGTTGGTCGAGTGAAATGTCAAATGAGATACTCGACAATCGATCAATATGTTAGTTTGATTGAGCAAGAGTCAAGTAGGTTCAGGTTAATCGAATACTTAACAAAGAATTAAAAAGTTCAAGTGGATCATGATGTTAGTATTAGTCTTAGAGCTAATTATGAGATGATTAATTATGAGATGATTGATAAGAGAATTTTTATATCATATTTCATTAATAAAAGATAATGTTTATAATTATTATATTTACTTCAAATATGTGTCAAATGAATTAGTATAATAACGTCCTTGGATAGCAAGTTTTAACCTACAATATATCAATTGGTTGAATTGATAGTGGAATAATTGGTTGAATTAATAATGGAAGAATTGGTTGAATTAATATTGTCCTTATATATTAATGTTTGACTATGATTAGTTATATATATATATATATATATATACACCACGCCTTTTAGTCATATGCTTCCATTCTCATTAACGCCACTTGTGATTGAATACCACGTGTTGCGATCCTCTGCCACCGAATGTGTGATGTGACAGACAGTAAACTAAAACAATATTATCACAAAGTTCAGTACACAAACGTGAAGAAGTCCGAAGTCGATTTGAAACAAAAACAACTTGAAGTAGAGGAGATTAAGGCAAAAGCTGCATTGTCCAAATCTAAAGCTAAGAATCGTCGCTTGAAGTTGAAGGAGTATGAAATATTGAACAAAGACACCTCGCAGATGACAAAGGAGCAGCTTATCATACATGAATGTCTATGCAAGGATATTAGGTCGAGATGGAATATCTAAATTGTTTACTTAACGTTCATTTTCTAGTATTATTATATTTTTGAGTGATTGTAATTTTTAATTATTGTATTTCTCATTTCGATTAATGTGATTTTTAATTATTATATTTTTGTAAAATAGTCGTTATAAACAAGTCGTTGGAAATTAGCTGTTACAACTAGCCGTTGGAAACTAGCTGTTACAACTAGTCGTTGGAAACTAGTTGTTACAACTAGCCGTTGGAAACTAGCCGTTACAAACTAGGCGTTACAAACTTACCGTTACAAATTAGCCGTTGCAACGCGACGTTGCATACTCATCATTGCAAACTAGCCGTTGCATGAGAAAAACAATATATATAGACCATCATCCCATTTCTCAAACACATATACTAAAACGTGTTTCCTCCAAAAATGTCTCATTCTACAAGCAGCTCTAGCTCAAGTTCCAGCTCGACAAGCGAAGACGAAGTCCATGTTGAAATCGATGAGCAAGCTTATGATCCGGGTGAAGAACTTATGTTATTGGTTCTTCAACAACACCAATAACTTATATAAGCATATCAGAGGAGGGACACACACACAGAAGAAGAAGGTTCGTCCAAAGAAATCATGAAACCAAGCATGAGAGGCTCGTCAATGATTATTTCTCTATAAACCCGGTGTGTCACGATGAAATATTTTGAAGATGATTTCGAATGTGAAGAGAGTTATTTCTCCACATAGTGAATGCATTAGAGAATCATTAATCATTTTTTCAACATAGGGACGATGTTGTGCGAAGAAAAGTATTATCACCACAACAAAAATGCACCGTTGCATTTTGTCAACTGGCTTACGGAGTCCCCGTCGATCATCTTGACGAGTACCTACGTATGGGTGAATCAACTGTCATCAGGTGTCTTTTCAAGTTCAGCGAATATGTGGTTGAAATATTTGGTGATAGGTACTTGAGAAGGCCAAATTCTGATCATATTCAACGTCTTCTTCAAATGCATGACGAGAGGCATGACTTCCCTGGCATGTTAAGTAGCCTTAATTGTATGCACTGAAAATGGAAAAATTGTCCAGTTGCTTAGAAAGGTCAATTTACAAGGGGACATGGGTCACCAATAATCGTACTTGAAGCGGTCGTGTCTCATGACTTGTGGATATGACATGCATTCTTTGGGGTCGCCGGTTCACGTAACGATATTAATGTGTTATATGAATCTCCCATATTCAACAACGTCTTGCAAGGAAATATGTCGGAGCTTAATTTCACGGTGAACGATACTACATATACGAAGGGCTATTATCTAACAGATGAATATATCCCGAGTGGGTTACTTTTCTTAAGGCTTTTCCTTGCCCGGAGGATCCCAAGAGGAAGTTGTTTAAGGAAAGACAGGAGTCTGCAAGAAAAGATGTCGAATGGGCATGCTCCAATCTCGATGGGCGATTGTCAGAGATCCAGCTCGGTGTTGGTATAGGAAAAAGTTAAAACAAATCATGTTAGCATGTATTATTTTGCATAATATGATTGTTGAGGATGAGGGAGGTCACGTGACAAATTGGTACAACGAAGAAGGTGACGAACCCGCACAACCTATCCATGGCTCAAACCGAGGATTTCAGGATTATCTTCGAACAAATTCTGAGCTACGTGACACTCAAGTTCATCACCAACTTCGGGCCGACTTAGTTGAGCATATCTGGGGGCAATACAACAACAATCCATGAATTAATATTTAAAATAAATTTTATTTTCCCAACTTTGTAATTTTAGCCGCTCAGTTGTAATTTCGTTTTCCCAATTTTATAATTTTAGGTGTTCAGTTGTAATTTCATTTTCCCAACTTTATAATTTTAGGTGTTCAGTTGTAATTTCGTTTTCCTAACTTTACAATTTCGTTTTCCTAACATTCTAATTTCGTTTTCTCACCAACATTTATTTTATTTAATAAATATATTTAAAAAATTAATATTATTTTTGAAAAATAATAAAATTTTATTTTTAAACGTAAAATTATTATTAAAAATAATAATAATTTAAATATTTTAAAACATATTTAATACATATTTATTTAATATGATATAATGTTAAAATGAGTGAGTGGACGGTGGGACCCATAGTAATGGAGTAGTAATGTTAAAAGGGATGTGGGTGAAAGAAGGATGTTGTTATAATGAATATGTGGCAATGGGCCCCATACTTTTTGATGATGTGGTGGGTGTTATAATGTTAGGGCATTGTGGATGCTCTTATACTTGAGATTGAACATTTGCCTGCCAAACAGGCACGTAGGTCAGGCAAAGCTTATCAGCTATTTCAGTAACCCTATCGTCCATGCTTAAATTTTATAACAAACTTATCCTCTACAAAATATTTTTAAAAGACCCTTTCAAGTCTGATTCTGCGGCATTTCTACCAAATTAATATCAAACATCATCATAAGCATAGATGACAAATTCTCACCCCGCAAAACAACATACTTTCCTTTGGTCGGAAGACATATACTATAATACTATTTGATGATACGGAATTGCAGCAACTGCGGGCTACATCACTTTCCATTACAGCGTGCAGCCACTTCAGCCTCGGCTGCTACAAGTAACAAGCTATGGTCTATAGTCTATACTCCCACACTGTCTCCACTACTACTACCTAGAAAACTCACCACCACCAGAGTCAAAATGAAACCAGTCACTGTCACACACCGACACACTTCTCAAAACCTTACTATCTCAACTCACATCTCTCTCTTCTGCCTTTACCTTTCGCTACTACCAACAATATCATATCACAAACAAAAACACCAAATTCAAAAACCTTGGCGCTAATGACACAATACTCTAATCTCCTGCTGTACTAATACTGCTGCTGATAAAAGGGAAGCGGATTTTAGGAATGGAACTCTGTGGATCAGGTGCGGAAGTTCTTGCCCTCGAAGGTCTGGCCGAACTGCCAGTTGGAGGGGACGATGTTCCAGGAGGTGGATGTGCGGCGGTCGCTGCTGGTGACGCGGAAGGAGAGCGACTGGCCAACGAGGATGGCGTTGGACTGCCAGTTCTGACCCCAGTTGCGGGACATGAGCATCCACCCGGTGCTGGACCCCTTCACGCTGGCGCGGACGATGTTGCCGGCGCCGGCCACGTTGGTGATTAGTACAAGGTTAAAGTACTTGAAGCCGTTGATGGTGAAGCGGATGCCGCCCGACCTTTTGCACGGCACCCTGTCAATGTCAACGAGACAAATTGCACTTTTAAAATGGTGAATGGTAGAAATAATCGTTTGGCGGAACAAATACAAACAAAATGAACGATGTTTTGAACATGGGAAGCGGGTGACGGCTGTTTTAGGCGGAACACGCGGTTTTTACTTTTTACTGCGATTGGCCCTCCTTCCCAAGTAACTGCGGATAAAGCACAGGCACAAGCGCCATCACGGCCCCAGTGGACACGCGCCTCGAAGCTTGTCAGGAGCCATTCGAGGGAGCATGGGCAGTGAGATAAAGTTCACGCAGACGAAAGAAAGATATTAACAGGGATCAACGAAGAAACGTCGATATTCAATGAGAATAAAATTGAAAATAGCAAATGGGGAAGAAACAATAAATTATATATATAACAAAGGGGCTGATTAATTAATGGGATCAACAAAGAAATCTCATCAACGTCCAGAGAAAATTAAGGTTCAAGCGACTCATACCTGCGGTAGGATACCGGGACTATGCCTGCGCGGTACTCAGCAATCTTAAGGAACATCGGCATCGCTAGGTCAAAATGGGGTCGCGGCGGGTTACACCACCCGCCATTGTCGGAGGGGAGTGCATAGTTGGGTGGGCAAAAGTTGGTGGCCGTGATGAAAATGGAAGGACTACCGCTGTGGCACCACTGCGGATCGTCGGCGCACTTGATCTCGAAGCACGATCCGCAGCTCTCACCGTCGTTGAACAGCGCCGTGCTCAGCGCCGCATTCTCCACTCCATATCCCTGGCTGTACAGATTACCGTACCCGCACGCGCCGCCTGCCCTCCCCGCGCAAGCAGATCCCATCAATGTCAAGGAAAAAAGCAACTTAATCAAACCAAAATGCAGGATGCTTTGCTAACCCATGGTGCCGGAGGCGTCGCTGCCACCGTAGAATGTGGCGTGAGCGCCCTGCCACTGACCACCGGAGTACACTCCAGGAATACGCGCCGCCGCAGGAGCCAGGAGGGCGAAAAGAGAGGCGAGGTAGACGCACGAAGCCGTTGCCATCCCTTGCTTCTAGGGTTTTGAAGATTGGGACGAATCGAAGAGGAACTGAAGACCGGCGGCATTTATAGACTCGACGACGGCGATGGCAGTTTGCGTAATAAAACCAACTTTGATGGACCCTGAGTGTAACGGCGAGAGCAACCAAGCGTTTCCGTCAAGAATAAAGGATGGGGTAATAATAATTACTCGAACGTGGGCGCTACCGCGGCTCCACCTTACCATCATAAATCTTTGGCCAATCTGCACCGTAAGATTACAATCCAACGGACAAAATGCCAGAGAGTGAGAAGCGGGTACCAGAGGTTGCGTCGCGTTGAAGTGGTAAATGGAGAGAGAGTGTGGTACTGGTGTGATTTGGGATTGAAAGGACAGCAACGGTTTCTCTTTGCTTCCATCGCAAGTTGTCCGCGAGTTGGACGGCTGTGATTCTCCCACTTTTTATCCGAACCTTTTTGTTGCCTGTCGTTCGATTTGTTTCCCCGGTTTCACCGCTGCTTCCTCCCCCGCGCCACGCATTGCAAAACCTAAAGAGAAAAAGAACAAAAGGGTGGAAAGAAAAGGAACGAAGATGGAATACGAACATACCCGCCATTTTAAATTATTTAATTAAAATGCTTGATAATGTCTAAATAAACTAATCTTAAATTAAAAATTAAATAAACTAAGTTTAACAACCTTTCAACGATTTAATTAATTCTAGGGTTGATGTGGTACGCCACGTCACGGAGAGCCCTGTGAGAGAATTGGTTTGGTTTTCTGTGGGTCCTTCGAACCGTACCAATCGGAACACGAGAAGGATCGAGAGGCCCAACTCCGACCCACGTGGACCGGCTGCCTCCGATTTGACTAGTGACCGAACCACCACATGCACGCGTTTCTCCTCTTGTGCCTGTTTTTCTTTCCCGCATTTATTTCGAACTACATTGATAGAAGTTTCGTACAGTTGGACGGTCCGGAACCCATCAAAAAAGTAAGCGACCCGAAATCGACCAACCCCGCCCCGTTACCTGCTTCATGTGATGGTTGTTTCATGGCGGGTCCCGCAAAGATTTAACCGCAAGGGCAAGTATCGTAGACGAAGCGGGTGAGCGTTTAGGGCAAAGAAAAGAAAAAGGAAGCGGCGTGAACAGGCAACCCGCGTCGCAGCGGATGGGCTGAAGACGTGGGTCGCCGTTGAGACATCGCTTTCGGGCGCGGCCCCCAGACGTGGCGAAATCCTAGGCGCTGTGTGTCGTACGGGTGTGATACGGGAGGGGACTGTTGGTTTCGGTCCCCGCCCAAAACGGCGCCAACGCCCTGCCGTGAACAAAGTAAGATATTCGTTTCTCTTTTTTGGTAATTTTGAAACTGCCACCATTATTGTTTAAAAAAATATCCTTTAAATTTTCATTAATTTTCTACCCTCCAAGAATTTTATTTTTATAAAAATATCTCTTATATTATAATAATAAATAATCATATTGCTAAATTAATTAATTCTTGTCACGAAACAATAAATAAATCTGTACGTGAATGAAATCGACAGAGATGTAGGGCATGGGGGACGGATGCCAACATGCGCCCACAGCATTTATCATTACGATGATAATTTCGAGAATTCGATACCTAACGGGTAATTTTTTTGAAACCCAATTACATAATTGGATATAGAAATTATTAGATTCGCAAATAGGACTATAAATGAACTAAGCTCACATGAATAAATTTGATGTTCAACTTGATAAGAACTTATTTATGTTCGTTCAATATATAAGATTAATTAAACAAATAAGCTTGAATAGCTGTTAAGCTAAACAAACAAGCTTGAACACATATGTGTTCAGCTCGTTAATGTTCGTGAACAACATTCGTGAACAATATTCACGAACCATATTAATTAATAAAACTCTTTTCAATATGCTAAATAAATAATAAAATAAAATAAATTTAAATTTAAATTTAAATTATCAAGTTCAATAACCAATCAAACAACTAAAAGTTTTAAACAATCAAACAAGCTTCAATTGAAAGTTTGATAACATGTAAATGAATCAAGCTCGAACCAAGCTCAAGACAAACTTAAATTGAGAGTTTGATAATATCTAAACGAACCAATCTCAAGCCAAGCTTCAAATAAACTCAAGCTCATAAAAAATAAATCAAATTAAGCTTGAACACTCATTTCAAAAGCTTGATTCATTTTAAGCTCGGCTCGACTCGGTTACTTTATCAAACAAGCTTGAACACCCAAAACTCTGCTCGATTCGACTTATTTATAGCCCTACGCATATCGACGAAAGTGATAGAATCCTTCTCATCCGAATATCTGATTTTATTATATATATATATATATATATATATATATTAAATAAAAAATCTTATCTTTTCCTTCTCCCCATTTCCGATATTGTCATTTTCCCTTCTAGGTAATGTATCATATAAATATTTAATTTATTTTTGTTAAATTATATCTTTTATATATAGTGTTAATTATAATATAATTTACTCAACCATAGTTGACTGCAATGATACAAGTTATTAAGACAGAGAATATTATATACTCCGATGGATATGAGAATAAAGATAGATAATGAATATAAGAACATAATAAAAATTGAATATCCGATAGGGATGTGAATAAGAATGGATATAATAAATGAAGATGAAATATATGAAATCTGATTCAAATTCGATCTATTAACATCCCTAATCATTATCTAGTGGTTGTATAGATTCAAAGCACAGATCAGTATTCTTATATTCACTTTTCACGAAGGGAAAAATTCCCTATAGTTACGGAGGCGATTGCACCGCACCTGATTTGTTGATCTCACTGCAAGTGCAATCATGGTGTGTTTGAATCTTCTCTATAAAGGTTGTCACGGACTCTATGAATCTTTGTATCTCATCAAACATTTAATGTGATCACAAGTATGTAAAAGGGCGTTCTAGTGCTTCATGCTAACTACATTGTTGTATTGGAGACCCAATAATCGACTGCAAACCACACCTCTCAGCCCAACTAATCTACAAAGCATTTCAATTATTAGATGAATTATTAGTTATCTAATACTTTCAGGTTAAATCAAGCATTAATAAATACTTTGTAAAAATAAATTACTTACCTCACCCGATATTTAACAAGGAAACACACATATAAATACTTGTTAGTAAAAATAATTAAATTATATAATAAGAAAGAAAAAAAACTACAATTCATTGCTATGCTTAGGCCATATGATGGGGTATTTAACAGCATACAATTTTGAGATCTTACATCATACTCTCCACAACCTCTACATCAATCCCCAGCTGTTATAATTCCGGCCGCACTTACAAGTACTTGTTCGTGTTGCTGTAATGAATCATAAAGTCACTCAATGTGTACGAAATATAATGGGAGTCACTTGACCCATGGAAAAGATCCATATACAGGGTGAAGTTTAATGATAGAGTTCCATCAAATGGATTACGTGGATAAGTGTTTAAGAATTAATAGTTAATATGTAATTGATATATTTACTAAAAATGACGAAATTAAGAATATACTATCTTAAAGTTCTCCCACAATAAACACTAAAATTATATATATAATCATGCTTGTAATACAATTAGATTTGAAAGGTAAGGATTACATATTGTTGGTCTTACAATTCAGATTAAAATACTTTATTACATATTGTTGATCATTTATAATTCAGATTACATTACTATAGTTTTAAAATTCTACCAACACAGTAATTAATCTTGTAATATAATTTTAATTATATTACACGACTGATTAACCCTCATCAAATATAGCCTAAGTGTCACTTTAATAGATTCAAATGTTAGAAAAGTACAATTGTGGTAACGAATAAGCTCGCCCCCAGCACCCCCAGCGCCCCCATCAATCCGTCTCAGGGCCAACACGGAAGAGATAAATCACAAACGGCTACTAACCTTTGGAATAGTGACTAGCACATAAGGGAGGTATTTACCTCGGTTTTACCGAGATTCGAACCCCAGATCTCATTGTGATAACACCTTATGTGCTAGCCACTAGACCCATCCGAGGGGACAAATACTAGAAAGGTACAAGACCATAGGATAATTGTGCTAAAGGGACAAAATTTTCAATAAACCTTCATGTATTACTTTTTAAGGAAAAGGTATAATTATAATAATTACATTCAAATGATAAAATAAATTGAAAATAAAATATTTTACGTGGCTCAAGAACTCACGACCATATACAATAAGGTTGTAGAATTACAATGACGAGGCTGCAAACTCATAGCCTGGCCTTGTCACAATGGAACTCATGGCGACGAGGACATAAATAATTCATTCTCCCTAGTACTTCTGTTAGTCCGTCCCTAGACTAATAGAAAAAAATAAATCATGAATAACTACTAGTATTAGACAATTTAGCATATGAAAAAAATAAGTATCCGACTACTAGTCTAATTTGACTCTCAAAACTTATGATGGTACCATCACTATACACTAGCCAATTAAACGTCAACTGTTTGTCTCGAGGGACTAACACAAATTCCTTACATGCAACGCGGTGATGTTACGAGAGGAGATCCTCTGGACCGCTTTTTGCGATCCAGAGGATGCTCCCTTTCCATGGAGATCATGCATCCCCATCAATACATGTAAAGAGAGCATTCTTTGGATCGCAAAAGTGGTTCAACGGATCCGACCTGGTGATGTTATCTAGTCAGTCACGGCCATCTCATCAGGATTACTTTTCTTCCTTGTTTACTTTCTATTATGTCTTTCTTATCTTTTATTTCTTTCCTTTTCCTAGGATATTTTTTCTTAATTAATTCCTTTTCCTATAATGCCTAAAAGAATTCTGATTTATAAAATTTTTATATAATTCTCATTTTCAAGATATAAAAATCAATAACTAAAAAAAGCATATTGTAAATACATACATCATATTCAAAGTAAAAACCTATGAAATAAGATTACAACGGAGCCTTAGATAAGCTTATCAACAACTAACTGAGTCCATGATTTATTTGTGAGTTTTATTCGTGAATAGGAATGAATCAAATTCTAAGTTTGTAGAATAGCACTCTACACAAGATTGATTCGGGGTCAGATCAAATTGACCATAATCGGATAGATACGATCAGATATTGGTTCTATTAATTCAAATACAAATGCTAGAAACAATCTTCTAAGTCCAATTAATTCACTCGAATACCAGAAAATAGATATCCAAAACTAATTATAAAAAAAGGAACAAAAGAAAATATTCATGATGATCAAAAATACCGAATATCAATTAAACTTTTAAATAGTCTCAAAACTCTAACGATGCAACAAAAGTAATCCTAATATAATGATAAAAATTATTCGAAACCTCCAAAAAAATCTTTAAACAATATTTTTTGAGTATAAAACTAGGCAATTATGGGTTACACGATTAATAAATATAAATCTCTAAACGAATTTCGATTTGATATAATGCGTCTCATGGTTCAACCCGAATCATAAGTTATAACCTCTCAAAGTATAGAATCGTAGGATCATATAATCATATCAATCCCATTGATCCTAAACGATCCCAATGATCATGCTCTGATTCCACTTCAAAACTCAATCTCCATCGATCCCGGATCGATTTAGTGTTTTCAGATTGTAAAATCGTACAATCCTATTATCTAGATTGTGATTTGGCAAACCATGATCAAATTTATTTAATATGTAAGTTTATAATTTCATAATGTAAATGAGCTTCATAATGTAACCATCATATACATTTACAGGTCAATCCCTGTTGCGGATGAAGTTAAATATAGAGATGAGTTAAATAGAGATGAGATGAAAACTTCTGGACTTCGCCCGTTAAAGAAGTCAAGTAGAGCCATGTTGATTTAAATGTAAGAATCTACTTCCTTTACTAAGATTGAATTGGGAAGAAATATAAAGCATGAAAGAATATAGCTATTAAGAACATTATATTGCTCTATTTATAGATATAGATGGGGAAATGTCGGGATCAAAATAAGGATATAGAATTCCTCCCGATGTCCCAGAATTGAGATTAGCAAAACAAGCCCGGAATGAATTGGACCGAACAAATGGCAGTCCGCAATTTGTGGGTATGAATTTGGGTCCTTCATTGCAGCCAATGTTTGGCCAAACCTTCCTCAGTATCCGTTTCTACAGTATATTCAACAGTTCTACTTCTTGAGTATCAGTTTCTACAGTATATTCAAGTATCAACAGTTCTACAAACACCACCAGCACCACAGGAATCTCATAGAAGTTTTGCAGTGCAATAGTTTAATGTTAATGTTTTGAATTGTATTCATGAAATATTCAAAAGCTTAGAAGTAGATCAATAGGATAAGATGAAGGAAAATAAATTGATATTATATAGACATATGTTCTTAATAGATTCTATGGGAGAAATTATTAGAGTGGAAGGTGTAACTAGTAGATGGAGAAATAAATAAAAAATAATTTAATTGACTTTAATATTAAAAGTAATTTTGCCTTCCGAAAAGCTCAATAAAAGGATAATCTTCCTATAGCTAATTTTCAATAGTCAGCACAAACATGAAAATGATGATGGAACAAAAGTAAAAGATGCAAAGCACTCTTTTTCAGCAATTACCTTAAGGTTTCTCATGTGGCTTTTCCTCGCCAAACCACCTTGGAGGATCAAATCCAGTGCCACCTGATTATAACTAAGAATTTATTGCAAAGAGAAATAATATGGATAATATAGCTAAATAAATATTGCAAGCATTCAAGTAACCAAATTGTTAAGCTTTCCACATCAGGTTGGAGAATAATATGGTTGCAAAGATACTTAAGAGGGGAAAAGAAAGCCAAAAAGCTAAGGGATGGCACTCGTTTAAATTGGTTTGATACCCTTAAACAGGTTTAGGACAAAATTTGATAAAACGGTCGATACTAGCGACAAGTATAGGATGGATTTAGGTTTAAAGATTTGAGTAGTGATATCCAAAAATATTTCATTGATTAAATAGTTACTTTCCCCTTTTCCCCGACTGCATGTTAGTGTCCATCTCAACGTATGAATGGAAACAAATAGAGCAATAGATACTTTGTTTTTTGTTTTTTTTGACAACCCAAGTGTCCAATTCTTACGACCCAGCTAATCCAAGAGGTGACCGGCCCGACCCCAAAGAAGTTTCCCACTTGTCCTAGGGTAAATCACGTAAGCGCTGCAGCAAGTCGTCGACAATGGAGCCCCGCGGTTTTCGCCGTTCTTGTAAGACCATCCATCGCCGAATCGGTTCGCCCGTGAAAGCAAACTCGAGTGTTTTTTCCACCCATGGATACTTCGGCCCACAACTGCCCAACCTAAATTTTTCCACTAAATTTAGCACCAGCCCATGTCCCAGCAGAGGATCGAACCGTGACACTCACTTTAGCTCCACTATGCCTTAACCGTTGCGCCATGCCTGTGGGGGCAAGCAATAGATACTTTGTTCTAGATATAGGGATTGCACTAGGTGTATGATCTAGATTTTTTTCCTTATATAAACCCTCTTTTTGCAATTAAATAAAGCATGTTCTATTTGGTGATATATTTATGCTTTTGGCTCTTTTAGCCGTTGTTTGGAATGTTAAATTGGGGTTAAATCCTTCTCAAAACAAGAATTTAATCCTAAGATTAATAGAAAACGAGTTTGCTATAGGCCCAATTGAAGTTGTTTGGACCTTTATTTGGTTAAGATTGGGTTCAAGGGATTTGGGTTTGGGCTTGGGCTTGGGCTTGGGCTTGGTCTGGTGATATAAGGTTTGCTTTTACCAATTGATAGAGCATAAGTTTTGGGAGAGGAGGTGAGCAGTGGTTGACACCTCCACTTGTGCACAAGAAAGATTCCAAGCACAACCCGCTCCTTGAGGATTTTATAGGATCAACAACTCCCTCCTTCTCAATAACTCTCCAAAACCAATTCTTCCCAAAGTAAGCTCTCTTCTCCATCTAACTTTCAGCCTTAGCCCATCTCAACATTATGAAATGGGTACTAATAGAGCAATACATGGCAAATATTGGGACATGTTAGGTATTATAAACTCCCTTTTGCAATTGGTAATATACTTGTGGTGTTTGGGCTCTTTAGGTATTGTTGGGATTTTAAATTAGGAATAGGACCTCCACAAAATAAGAATTTAATAATAGGATGAGTAGAGATTGAGTTGGATTTGGTTTGAGTTCAAACCAAAATTCTTCAAGCTTTTTTCAGTTTAGTTTAGTTTAGTCTGGGTTCAAAGGGTTGGTTTAGTTTTGGCAGCATAAAGTTTTTCAGAAGTGGTAACTTGAAATTTTAGCATGTCATTTCCTAGAACTAGGATACAAAATGGAATAATATGTAATTGGCTATAAATATAAAACACCTAAAATTAACCATTTTACTCGATCTGACTCAGAAATTTTTGCTGCAAGATTTGATTCCACTCCTATTCAACTAGGAACAAGATAATGTATAGCTAATACTCATAGACAACAAAGAAATGTGCATAAATTGTGAAAACTACATAACTAATTGGCACTCGCAAATAATCCTAAAACTTTGAACGAAAACCTCAACACACAAGAGAGAATGAGTATGCCAATGAAGAAACGTTAAATAACAGAGAATCAAACCGAGAGGATTGCAACGGCAGAGACGCCAAGCAGTCAAAATTGTTCCCTTTAATACTCCATACTTCTTATATGCCTCCATCGAATACACACTGCACGTAGGCACATACCGACAGCTTGGCAGCATTAACGGCGAAATTTCTCCTGATCAACATAAATTAATTTCAATCTACATGTTGCTAAAACATCAAGAAACAGACACAGAAACAGTCCGACATCAAAATAGCATATTTTTTATTCAGTTTCTAGCTTACATAATTCAGTATAACCCAAATTGAAGGAATATGCTTACTCTTGTAGAACTTGAGCACGGACAAAGCCACTCTGACGCCCAAATCCTCGACTTCCTCATCTGGAATCGAAAGGAGCGAATGGGGGGAAATAAGCTGACTCCAATTCCTGCTAAAATTAGATGACAGTAGACGAAAGCAGATATCAGGGCTGTACCTGGCGGCGCATCCCAGTTCGGATCTTCTTCTTCTTCCGGTCTCTCCGTGGCGGATGATCGGGCGGCGCAAGTCGATTGTCTCGTCCGTACCGAATCTGATAAGAAACGATCGGAAAATGGGGGAAAACATGATTGAGGAAGTGGAGACGATCCGTAGGGATGCAGAAAAACGGATTGACGGGGTCGAGGGAGGAGGCGAGGAGCTGTTCCGAAGGAAGAGTGACACAAAGCGGCCTGCGAGTAGATTGGGGTTGCAACCGACGCCATTGTCATTTTCGCCCAGACCGTTTTGGAGAACGAAATTGCTTCACATTTTACATTGTTTATCCGCATTTGGTAATTTATTTTAATTAACATTAAATATTTAATTTATACCGATTAATGCTAGAATCATCAATCCAATAATATTTAATTTATGTCAATTAATTCTGAGATACTTCAATCAATCCGATCTCATAAAAATTTCTCTATCCATCTTTATTTTATTCTTAGATCTTAGAATCTTTCAGTTAATCAAAAAAATACCTCGTCTAGCAAAACTCTTATGACTTCAAAAACTGTTAAAATTTATAAATTTATAGTATATAAGATATTTCAAAAATCAACTTAGCACTAAAAATAATCACAAGCTAAAATCAAAATCTTAGTGCTATGTTCAATGCTAAAGTTAGCAGCTTAGCACTTAATTTTGCTCAAAATGAGAGCTCCATTTAATAAATTCAAACCTAAACTTGGCAGCTTGATGAATCAATGGTAATGCATGGATACAACCAACGAGGAGAAAATAGCATCATCACTCAAACAAACATATCAATCAGTAATCAATCCATCAAGAAATAGCAAACATAAGGAGTTTCAACATACAATACAAACGTAACAATACAATTAAGACTAACAAAATTAAAAGACAGAACAGAGTTTCAAAATTTTCTGATAGGTTTGTCCCCACTGCAGCAACAGGTGCCAGTGGTCTTTAGATTATCTTCTTAATCCAAACATATATAACCTCCTTTTACCTGCCGCAGTCCTGCTAGCTCCAGTAGCCACCCAGCAAAAGTATACAAACTTAAGACTTGATAGAACATTCACATCATCTCACAGTGGAAAATCCATCCTGTGATCTTGTCATCTTTGGCGGGGCATATGATGAGATGGAGTTCAAATGTTCAATAATGAAAAGTAATAATAAGAAGAAAGAAGATTAATTATACACGTTTTGTTCAGCATGGGAGTTCCCTATCACAAATGCTTTTCACTTGGGCGAGAGCCTTTTGCAAATTAAATATTTCCTCTTCCCTACGACGCAGATCCTCTCTCAATTTCTCAATCTCTTTAACATGGTCACAAGGATACGAACACGTTTTTAGCCGTTTTGAGCCATTGCCATCTATTGCTTGTTGCTGCAAGGGCTCAGCATTCTCATCTCGCAACATCTTTGACACATCTGGGTCGTTAGTCATCTTGCGGACATATAACTGGGTCGTTTTCTTGCTGCCAAGTTTCAAAGAGACAGATTTCTGGAGGCGGCCAGCTGAATCCTGATCAAAGAAAGAGAGAATTAAAGTTGAACATTGGGAAACCCTAACTTCTCGCTCATATGGCATAAAACTACTTTTACAATAAGAGAAAAAGAACAACTCCAGTCATAATTTCCATCATAACACAACACCATCACTAAAAGGAAAGAGCTTGATAGCAATAGTATACAAAGTAATTTCCACTAATCATTGCATAAATTACATATATCAAAGCAATTTAACATTTATCTTCAGACATTAAATAATTTCTACCTATGCATGCATGGATGGAGAAGAATAATTTTGAAATGGGTAAGTTCAACGAATAAAGGAGGGTTGCGTTAGGTTGTCAGCCAACATTAAAACTATGGTAAATATTCAATGAATGGATCTATTAAACTATTCGTTGCTAAGAGGGTCCGATTGTAATATCTCGACAAGGACCGCTACATCTCCGAGAGAACATGGGTGTAGTGTTAAATAGGCAAGAGTTTTCACACCATAGGTTAAATAAGAACAAATATGATAGGAAAATTAATAATCTAAGATTTGGAACATGGAACATAGGAACCCTCATTGTAAATCAATGGAGGTAGTAGATACAATGATTAGGAGAAGAATTAGTATTTTATGTGTACAAGAGACAAAATAGATAGGGAAGAAAGCAAAAATGATAAAGAACTCTAGTTTTAAATTATGATACACAAGAAAGAGTAAAGTAAGACATGGAGTGGATATTGTTGTAGATAGTTCATTAAAGAATGAGAGTAGTTAGAAAAGGAGATAGAATTATAATCCTTAAGATAATAGTGATAAAAGAAACTATAAAAGTGTATATCCACCGCGAGTAGGATAAGCTACTAAATCAAGGTTTTGGGACGACTTAAATGAAATATTACAAAACATTCCGTCAAATGAAATAATTTTAATAGGAGGTGATCTAAATGGACATGCCAGAGTGAAAAATGAGGAATATGAGAGAACACATGGGGGTTATGAGTTTGGAACGAGAAATGAGAAAGGGAAAACTATATTAGATTTTGTGAAAGCATATGACCTTACATTAGCTAATACATTTTTAAAGAAAAGAGAAGACACTTAATCACGTACTTAATCACGTTCAAAAATAAGAATAATAAATCACAAATTGACTTTCTTAGAATTAGAAAGAAGGATAAAAATATTTATAAAGATTGCAAGGTCATCTCTAGAGAAAGTTTAACTACCCAACATAAATTAATAGAGTTGGATATACGCCTCAAACATAATATCAATAGAAAGAAAATATATACGACTCCTAAAATTAAATGGTGGAAGTTAAAGGACTGGAAGCAAAATATATTTAAGGAGAAGGTAGGAGTACAAGCATTAGGTAAAATATATAGTGACTATAATACGACATGAGATAAGATGTTATCAAAGTTAAAAATAGTAGCTAAGAGTGTACTCGGTGGATCAAAGGGACATGCATCACTAAATAAGGAATCTTGGTGGTGGAATGAGAAAGTACAAGAGAAAGTTAAAGAAAAACGAATAACCTATAAGGAATTGTATATTTGTAAGAACGAAGAAAACTTATAAACATATACAATAGTCAAGAAAGAAGTTAAGAAAATAGTGAATGAAGCAAAGAATGAAATTTTTGAATGATTATATCAAAAATTGGATACAAAAGAAGGGGAATGAGGCATTTATAGAATAACCAGAGTGAGAGAAATGAAGACAAGAGACCTTATCCAAATAAAATTTATTAAAGATGAATGTAATAGGTTACTAGTAAATGATGGAGAAATAAAAGAGCGATGGAAGTGATATTTTCATCAACTTTTTAATGAAGGTTTAGGTGACCAACTGAACTTAGGCAATTTAAGTAGGTCAAATAAGCATAAAAATTTAAATTTTTATCGTAGAATTCAAACTTCAGAAGTAGAACAAGTTTTAAATAGGATGCACAATGAAAAAATCGTTTGACTAGATGATATTGCGACAGATGTATGGAAGTGCCTAGGAAAACAAGATATTGAATGACTTATAAAATTATTTAACATGATATTGAAAACAAAAAAAATATTTGATCAATAGAGGATAAGTACTCTAGTTTCCTTATATAAGAATAAGGGAGACGTACAGAATTGTGCAAACTATAAGGATATTAAACTAATAAATCATGCCATGAAACTTTGGGAAAAAGTAATACAAAAGAGATTAAGGAGATCTCGATGATCGAAAATCAATTTGGATTCATACCTAAAAGGTCGACAATAGAAGCTATGCATCTTCTTAAACAATTAATTAAAAAATATCAAGAGCAAAAACAAGATCTACACATGGTATTCATTGACTTAAAAAAAACTTATGATAGTCCCAAGAGAAATTATATGAAAAATTCTAGAAATGAGAGGTGTTAGCGTAACATATATTGAACTAATTAAGGATATGTACGAGAATGTAACGACCAGAGTAAAGACTTCAGGCGGAGTAACTGAAGAATTTCCAATAAAGATAGGGTTACATCAAGGATCAGCTCTAAGTCCTTATCTTTTTACACTAATTATGGACGAACTTATTGCACACATTCAAAACACAGTACCATGATGCATGTTGTTTGCAGATGATATTGTTTTAGTAGATGAGACACGTGAAGGAATAAATCCTAAACTAGAATCTTAGCGGAAAACACTAGAAGGGAAAGATTTTAGGCTTAGTAGAATAAAGACAAAATATATAAAATTTAAGTGTAATAATATTAGACGTAATGAGACAATTGTTAAGATAGGAGATGACAAGTTGCCTGAAACCAAGAGTTTTAAATATTTAAGATTATTTTTTGTAAAACGATAGCGGGATTGAGAGAAATATCTTATATAGAATACAAGCAGGATGGTTGAAATGGAGAAGAGCGTCAAATGTTTTATGTGATCGTAAAGTACCTCTAAAATTTAAAGGAAAATTCTAAAAAATCGCAGTTAGACCTGCCATGTTATATGGAGTTGAATGTTAGACTATAACTCGAGCATATGAGCAAAAGATGAGAGTTGCAAAGATGAGGATGTTAAGATAAATGTGTAGGCATACGGGGATGAATAGAATACGAAATGAGAAAGTCGAAGTTGCATCTATTGAGAGAAAACTCTGAGAGACACGTTTAAGATGATACGAGCATGTATCTAGACGACCAATAAATGCTCCAGTTAGGTGATGTAAAACTATGTCAAACACGCATATCGAACGAGGAAGACCAAAAAAAACTTGGTTAACAATAAAATAAGATAAAATTTATTTAAGTATAGATGATGATACAGTAGAAGATAGAGGCGTAAAAAGATTCATATAACCGACCCCACCTAGTGGAATAAGGCTTGGTTGTTGTTGTAAGTTCAACATAATACAACTTTTTATCTTCAATGAATAGTCCCTCTAATTTAACTATGTGATGGAAATGAACTTAAAGAGAGGTCACGGCTACATATCCAAATCAATCTCTTAATTAATTTAGTCGTAACACTTTTTATGCTGGTGTAAGCCAATAATGGTGTGAACAATCATGATGTGATGGTTCATCCAACAAGCACACATATCTTCTTATTCTGGATTGATGGCCCTCCTGTAAGAACAATTCTTTGCTCATCACTAATGACCTCAAAGGGCTTGTTGGATGGCAGGGCATCTGGTTGTTGGCAATAAGCTTAAAGCATAATGATTGGGCTTTGGACGATAAGCCCAAGTGCCCGAAGGGTTAGGCAGTTAACACTGATGAGCATGTGAACATTGGAGGCTTTAGGATATGGAGAACTTACGAGCTCCAAGGAACATGCTGGCAAGGTGTCCAACTTAGTATCACATTGATAAGAGAAGGATCGATGATGTTTAGTTTTTAAAAAAGGTTCTTTATTAATGCCCCCCTCCTAAATGGACTAGTTATTTTGGCTTGGTAGACCCTTTACTCCTTATAATGTAAATAGCTGATGTCATCATTACATTAGTTATCTTTGGCAGGAACAAAAAATTAACCTTGAAAAGCAAACCTTTGTTAAATTGCCATTAACTTTGTCAAATGCTTTATCTGCCTGTGCAGGACTTCTGAAGACAGCACATGTCGTGTAACTTTCAACTCGCTGCTTTGTAGCAGACTGTAAAGGGGAAATATCTACTATCAATAACATTCTAACATTTTATGCGAGTATTAAATATGAGCAGATAGAAACCTCAATTGTGACATCATCTTCTCCAGGAAACAGCAAGTGTAACTCTTGAGCAGGTATTTCAACTGGAATATTGTGCAGCAGTAGTTTTGCCGAGTCACAACGTGGCATCTAGAGATATTAACATAAAAAAACAGCTAAATTTGTGAATATAGGTACATAGAAGATTTTAAAAAAACAACCATGGTCATTTATTCAATTAAAAATTAGCAATGTGTTAGTCCCAACTTAGATAACAAAAAAAAACAACTATGGTTGTTCAGTTAAAAGTCAGCTATGAATTAGCCCCAACTTACTTCCACATCTGTGGTAACAATGAGATCCTCATATCCATGTTCTAGCTTAGCGAGTACTAGCTTCATAGCAGCTTGTGCATCATTAAGACAATTATGTGGTTCTCCATCATTACGAACTGGAAAACCCAACACTACCTGCAGATCATGAAGTTGAATAACTGAAGAATCCTGTGTTGCTAACATTACATTACATAGAGAATAAAAGAAAGCAATTAAAATGCAAATAGCAATCCTCAACTCATAAGAACTTCAGGTGAGCTAAAAGGAAGTAGGATTTTTTAATGCAATTCGAAAAAAGGAAAATTAGTCAGTCAATACATAGCCAAAATTTTGCTCATTGATTCCACTTTAAGTCAATATCAGATTTACAATCAAAAAAAAAAAAAAAAAAAGATCATGCTAATATATCTCTTAATATATAATACAGGTCAAATTAGTTCATGATAAATTGATTTGACATGATTTTAGATTTAGGTAAGCTCCACAAATGGGAGAATTAACTGATTATTATATTGAAACTGAAGCTCTTGCAACTAATACAACTTGAGAAACTAAGAACCTGGAAATTTCAATGCAACATAACTGAAATCTATATTAACAAAATATTAACAGAGAACCAATACCTTTCTACTGATATGAATCACTGTCCAACATAAGAAATGACGAGTACCTTAGTTTCCCTCAGTTCATGTTGTAAGATAGTATAAATGGCGGTCATATGCTACTCGAAGCATTTAATTTTTTAAATCGGATTGGTTAGCTGAGTTTAGCTACCAATATCAATTGAACTAGTTTCAATAACATCAATGTCAAAAGAAATATAGGCCTTGGGGATGCAAGCTACAATTTTACTACAGAATCTTCAACTAGCTCTTGTGACTAAAACTACCAAGGAAAGCCAACCTATGTAAGCGAGATGAAAATTCTGGTTCCATGTGCTCACTGTGGAGAAAACAAGGAACACAGAGAACATATAGTGCACACATACCCACTAGCGAATCTCGGCATATATAACCGCACACCAAATAGCACCCTCTCATGCCACAAGCAACCTACACATCAAATTGGTGGAAGTGGAGAATGGAACCATGGCAAGGAGCAATAGCATGATAGCACGATCAGGCAATTTAATAATTCTTGAAAACACTCCAATATCAGAAGACAAATGGATTACTTTTACAAATTTCTATATGGTATTTAAAGTTTGTTCCTTAGGTTTCTTGATGCATTACTAATGCTACATTCTCAAGATGAAGTCTACTTGGTTGTTCATAGTATCATTTTATTTGTAAATTACGAAATCATAAATCTGACCTAGGCCATATACCTCAATAAATCAATGTCAAAGAGAAGAACTAGGATCAACCACTTCAATTTTTATTGAATCTGAATAAGCTTCAGCGAGTTTGATCATTTCATGGCCAAACTAGCAAAAAAGAAGCTGAGATCCATTCATTAGATAACACCAGAAAAGAATTTAACTTAGTTATCATAACACCATCGATAAGTAGAATTCACATCTCGAAGTCATTAAATAATTCAAAAAGCCATCAATAAGTGAAACTGGCAATAACAACTTGTCAACCAATTTAGTATGAATGACTTTATTGTTAATTACACTAGATATTTCTAATAATTATATTTATAACCACTAATGTGATTTCTTTGGGAAATTGAATAGAGAGAAATTTTATTGCCAAACTATGCCAACAAATAAGCAAATACAAGCAAAGATGCTTCTCATAAAATACACACCTTAAATTCTACTCATATGCCAATCTGTCTCTAAAATCATAGTTGTCATTGTCATCAGCAACAAGCCGTGTATGTTCCAACTATTTAGGATCAAGATCATCTACATAAATCTTATCCCTCATTGAGCTCTACACAAGAGTCTATCACTAATAATTTCCAAATCAATTAAATTAACTGTTTTCTTTTTTCCAAATTGAGAACTTACACTGTCTATCACTTACACCTTCCACTCCAATCAATTTAACTCTTATAACAATAACATCACAACAAAACAGTCAGCAGTCTACTTCAAGCAATTCCAAGCTGTCTTAGTGTTGTCTTGTTGTTGCTTGTAGCAGTTGTTGCTAATGGTAATTACTTAGACCTCAACCCAAGAGGAGCTAGCAATCACAGAGCAGGAGGTTGGGAATAATGAAGGAGCAGCCCAAGATACTAAGTGTCATCGACATCATCTCATATATTTTTGTCTTATGATCTATAATCTATTAAAGCTACACCAAATTACTCTTGGATAACTATTAACCGAATGTTGTTGATATCAAATTTTGTCTTATCTAGTTGTCGCGTCTTAAATTATTTAAATTTTTTAATGGCCAACTAAGATGGTCTGAACCAACTCATGGCCTTTAGGGTTCTAGTATTGTCTAACTATAATTTGGTTGACTCCAACTCGTAGATGCAGAAATTATACCGATGTTAGTCCAAACTGGGCTCAATTTAGACATATTACAAGTAAATTAGGGTTTAACAAAGTTTAAAGGACAGTTTGATCTTCTTAACTAGGTCAACGAAAAACTTACAGAGTCTTCCATTCTCTCCCTATGTGGCTCATACCCTCGCCACGTACCATCTCAACATCTCTACCTCTTCTCTTCCATCTCGCGATCAAAGCCTGAATACACAAGCATTCTCATTTCAACATAATCTTTATTCTTTGTTCTCCAAAATTCACATGAATAACTATCTAGGGACTATATTATAAATTTTCATACATAAATAAAAGTCATATGCAAATCTTTTTTCTCTATATTACTCCATTGTTGTCTTATTAAACAATCAAATAATTCAAGAACTAAGCCAGAAAAGGGAGATGAAAACAGTTGCCAAAAATACAAAGTGAGCTACTAGAAATTAATAATAAAGAGTGGATATATCAGAATTCAAAAATAAAAAACAGTCAACAAATCTGCAAAGCCATTATGGGATAAAACAGGCCTATGTGATACGAAACAGAGGGCAAGACATGAAGGAGATCATAATATCTAAAAAGTAGAATAAAAACAACATGGTCATTTCATAAGTAGACTTATCTGGAACAAGAGATTGGCAACTCTAGAATTATTCTATACTAGTGTAACAAAAACTCAGCAGTCTGTAGAAAAATATAAATAACACATGCATGGAATTCTTTTATTCACATACCTTGCACAATGTGTTTAAGGAAGGTGAAAAGTTAGGCAAGTCCACAAACTTGAAGATACATACGGTGTCGATGACTCTAAGATGATCAACTTTTACAGCTGTAAAACGTAAAAGATGGGAAGTCATGCATCTTGTCTACCACATCTTGTGTAAACTTTGTTGGGCTACTGTTTGAGCATATAAAAATTAGAAAATAGATTGCATTCTAGTAAGAAAATATAACAAGGCATACCTCGTAAATCATTATACAAGCTATGGCCCACTAGGATTGTTCCATGTGATAAAAGTTTCTTCAAAGATTTCTGTATAAAGGAACATTAACTATGGGAAAAAAAATGCAATACTGCAAATATAAGTGGAAGATGAACTACCTGTATATCAGCTAAGGAGCATGTTACTCCTTCTAAATCTTTTGAATCTATCCCAGTAATGTTGGTTCTGTAGTCAGCAACAGGCTTCATGGGATTTACAAGTTGATCAAGTTTCACCTGAAGGCAGACATTTAAATGCAAGCATCATGTAAGAGTACGAAAACATATAGCCTAAAAATCCAGATATGCACTTGTGTAATATATGTTTATTATATATCAATAAGCTGTGTACGTTTTAAAGAATGAATACAGCTCAAAGAAATTGAAATCTAAGTCCAGGAGAGAAAAAATAAGCCTAGCATGAAGATTAATATCATCTATAAAGTTTCGCAAGCTAGAGAACTAAAAGTCCTCGACTTTGAGCCATGGTTTAAAATTTTGTATCATGCTGGGGAAACATGTGAAATTTGCCGTTCCGTCTGCCACCCAATACAAGCACCACAGGCCACCGTGACCTCTGTGGGATTGCAGCGCCCTCACGACCATTCGGAGGTTGCCGTGGCAGCCTCCTCAATCCCGCATTTTTTTAAAATATATATATTTTTTTAATTTGTATTTTTAATTCTTTAATATTTAGGTTAAAATTTTCAATTTTAATTAATATATTTTATATTTAAAGATTACCGAAATCATATCAGCTCGGCATGATACAATACCGAAATCGTATCATTCCGATGATAAATAGAAACTCTGGTATGGGTCAAAACCTTAAACCATGCTTTAAGCATCCCTTATCTCTACTGCAAATAAGTTAACTTTCTAGTTTCCAAAGGCAAGCATAGAAAATGATATTATGTAGTCCCTATCAACACTTTCATGTTAGAACAGCAAAAGTTCTTTTGTAATGCATTCTTAACACTACCATTTCTCTCATAGAAACACATCTCATAATGTTAAGACAGTTTTTCTTAGTAGCACGTCGCATAACATTTATAGTAAATCTATCCGAACTTATATTCCTAATGACCTGTCTGAAGAAACATTCAAATGAAGAAACAAAGTACAATTTTTTTGAGTCAGATTGATGCATCTATAGAGGACAGAAATTCAACAAAGATGCATGGCTTTCATTAGGGCAATCAGAGAAAGATGGGTGGGTCACAATTTTTCAACTTATGCAAAATGAGAAAAATGATTACAGATGTTTCATCCAATAAATTTTTATCAATATCTCTTAAGCATGTGTGTCTTGCCTAATCATCGCATTGGATGGGCTTAAAGTGGTAAACAGAAAAGGCATCACCCTCAAGATTGCATGCTTTTAGCATTCAACTGTCATTGTTCACCGTTTAATTCTATGGACAATAGCATTGTGTATAATTTAATTCTCTAAACAATAGATTGTGTATCATTCTACCTGCAAATCTTGATCCACTACACATACTTTCACCACTGCTTCAGTACCATCCTCACAAAGAACCATCTCACAATCAATCGCAAGCATAGTTTCTGATTTCATTGCTTCAAAAAATTCGCCAAGATGAGTAGTTACCCATCCCTAAAACATAAATCAATTAATTAGCCAAAATTTTGACATAAGCATTCATACCAAAAAAAAACAAAAACAAAAAAATTATACTTAGACTCATACATCTATAACTCAAAAAAGTTAAGAAAAGCATACAACATATATTGAGCAAAGAATGCATATGAGAAACAGAATAAAGTTAAACAGTGTTTGATTAAAAAAAACACCCTGCATTAATGAAAAATTTAGTTTTATGCATGTTGTGGAGGCCAAAGCAATCCCTTCTTTCAGTCAGGTGACCAGCATCAGCAGTTCTTAATCAATAATACATCTAGACAATGTCAAACATGAATATGACCACTGTAAAATCATACCAATGAAAAATATAAATCCTATTGTTCTATAGGGGAAAAAACTAAAGCGACATCTAAAAGAAACTGAACGAATATTATCAACAAATAAATAACCAAAATATCATAATACTCAATAATAATATCGCTGATATATGATAAATTTAAAACGTAATGTAAAAAAAAGTAATATAGATCACATTGAATTTGTATAATGAGAAAATTGTAAACATAGAAAAATAATAGCAGAAATATAGAACTAAATTTCAATCTTGATTCTGATTGCAATATCACAATAAAACAAACAAAATGATTTATTGACGTTTATTTCAAGATGACAGTAGAAGAATCAATCTGTATGAGAATAAAAATCAGTGAAAAAGTAAAGATCCAATGAATTACCTCACAAAATTTTCTACTAAAACTAGTTATGATCAATCTAAATTACATTTACACTTCATGCATTATGTGTTGGTCCCTAAAACAGTTAATGGAAGGTTTGACACAAGGCGAGACTAATCAGATATAATAGCATGTACCCTTAAATAACTAAAAATCAAGATAGAAAACGTTTACATTTTCATATTGTTCTAATGTAATTGTGCATATCACACTTTTACTCATAAATAGTTCATAAATGGAAAAAAAAACTCTTGTCCAACAATAAGACAATAAGATATGTAAATGTTCTTCATGCCAAGGTACATCTGGTTCCAAGAGTTCAAGAGTCAGTTAAGATAAATCCTTTCGTGGGAATACGTTATACATATAGTGAGGAGTAGATAATTCCAATAGTTAGTTCAAGCTATGGATGATGTTGGACTTTGTATTATATTTGCATAGAGATATTTTTCTTTGATCTCTGAAAGAGACATATTGCTAACTGCTATCCGCTATAAATTATCAACTAATAAAATTTTGGGCAATTCTCGGGCAGAGAAAATTTTGCTTATTGCTTAGAGATACTGTGTCTGAAAGTCACTGAAACGAGAAAAATTATCATTTAAGCTAACTTTTATGCTAAACTATCCACATCAAATAACAATATAATCTTCACCTTCCAATATAGGCAAAAAATGCTTCAGTATATTAAATAAAAAATTCATTCCAGAAAGAACAAAAAAGCACTTTGCAATGGGCAATGGCCAACACACCTCATCATAGAATGGGAAACAGAACTCTTTTGTGTACTTTGGATGTTCCATTGTCAAACGGACCAACCTCTGCAGTTCAATATGATTAGAGGTATTACCACCCGAAGTAAGGAAAATAACTTTTCCAATAAACAAAAACAAAAACAAAAAAAAACTAGCAAAGCAAAAATGAAAGAACGTGCTTATCAGAAAATAGGCAATAGAAGCAAATTTTGGAGTAGATATTATGATTACAGTGTTTTTACAGTTGTAGAACAAGAAAGACTGAAGAAACTACATACTGAAGCATTAGAGGAATTGAATTCTGAACATTATGATCAGTTCCTATATATCCATTGAGGTTAAACCTTACTAGGTTCAATCTACATAGATACAACAGAAACAAAAAGTATGAATTGTTAGTCTAAAATGTAAAGATATCATCCAAATAACTAAAAATCCTCTCTTTTTTGGCTGGCCAATGTAGGCCCTTCCAAAGGCCAACTAAGGTCCAACTGTTTCATAATAAAAAAAATAAAGGCAACCATTTATAACCAGAGTGGCAAACTTCCAATGAGAAACAACTATGTTCCCAAACAATTTTGATATTAGATATTGACATTGGGATAACCAAACCCAAAGCATAAACAATACTGTAAAAGGCATATCCAAAAGGATTTTTCATTTTTGTTTGGTATCATTTACAGAGAATACTTCAAACTTAGTAAAAGAAAGTACTTATAAAGAAAAGGAAATGCATATAAATTTGGGAAAGAAACTGATTAAGTGTCGATTACATACTTGCTTAGGTGATTCAAGATGTACAAAACCCTTGAACTGCTTCATCGCATTATGATCATTATTCCTTCTTATTAGTTTATTGAACACCTAACTCCAAGATCACAAGTTTAAATACCAATCACACCATATCATCAAAAGCCTCTTTCAGTAATTACCTTCTGTTGTTCTTTTGTAAATGTTTGCAGAAAATCAACCAAAAGTTCTCTTGATCTCCTAATTGGGTCACTTAAGCCAGAACCTTTCTTATCGTGACACTGTAAGAAGTCTTTCCATCCTCCTGCAGCACCTTTCAGTCCTTGTCTTTGAGTAAGTCTTACCATCTCAGCAAGGACCTACAATAGTAAGTTTGATTAATCTGATATAAGATAGAGAAAAAAAAAAAACTTATGTTTGGCGTGCATAATTACATATCCAAATGCAAAAGAGCTTTCACATATGCTATTATCCTTTAATGAGATAAATGCCATCCATTAAAGAGGAATATAGTATCCTAGCATAGAATGTTAATGTTAATACACATTAGGAAAATACTCGAAAATTAATAGCATATAAAGGATAAGGAGATGCATGTCCTTTTAACTAAATGATTCTTCTTTTTTCCACCACTTAACTCTATAATTTTCTATCTTAAATATACCAGTAGGATTTAGATCCTTCTTAATTGTGCTACCTCCTGATTAATAGAAGATGTCTTTTTTGGAAGTTGGTTGCTGAGAAATTAACAGTATAGGTCTACTAACCTCTCTGACAGCTATGGAAGTGCTAACTTTTGTTATTTGAACAAATATCATTTTAAATTTCACTAACTTTGAGAAGAAGTTTATTGAAGTCAGTGGGTGACATCCTTGGAGATTTCTAGAGTCAAATAAAACTTGCAAAACTTTTTAGCAACGATGGACGCAAAGAGATTAACCGCAAAGTGGAAATTAATTACACTGTATTTTTTATATGGCAACCTGTCAATTACACAATTCCATGGAGGATCATTTCCAATCAACAACCCAACTCCAATTATCAAATAGTTTACCTATTCAAATCCTATAGGTGGTTTGCATGGACAGCGAAATATTTTCAATCTTGCCCAACTTCAATATTAAAATATTTTGCCAATTTAGATCCTAAGTTATTTCATCTCAAAATATTCTGAAGCAAGTGCTCTCCCCTCTCTATAAGTCTAGAAAGTAACTGTGCGCTCTCTCTCAAGTTTTTCAAATCCGATGAGCAACAATGCTTTTGCATTCTAAAATTATTTCCAACTTCGGCCATATCTCCTTTTTCAATACCTCAACATTTGTTTGTGACTTCCATAATATCTTAAATTTGTCAAACCAAAAGATATGTAAATATCATAATCAATTTAGTAAGCTGTCTTACGTATCTCATATAGAGATCATAATTCCGAAAAAGGGGTAAGATATGGTTAAAGGATTATTATGTTAAATGGTTTATGAAAAAATGATACAATATCATGGTAACCATTTTTTCGGTCAATACATTGGTATCATAAGAGCTATATTTGCAACAGCTGTAAATATACTATTGGATCCTAAACCTGTGAAGAATTTAACCTCATATCATGTTAGCGTTATTTAATGAATACAAAGTAGAAATCTAATTTCAATCTCCTAATAGAATAAAGCAGTTAAAACTTGGATATAAATAGGGCATCTTGTCATTGGCCATAACAAGCTACCTAGGCCTAATATTCTAATTGGTTAAAAGAAAGTTAAAAATATTTTTGTGCATTAATTACACTTGAACTCTTGCATCTACTAAGATAATCATAATTAAATTTGAGAAGAAAAATAACATTGATGAGTCTTCTATTTTTAACAGTAAATTTTTTATGCCTATTGCTTAGGTCTAATTGATTGAGGCTTACATAATAATTTTCAAATTTTATTAAAACATGAAATTAAAAATATTTTAGGATATTTTTGAATTTCACTAATTATAGAAAACAAAATAATCAATTCTTGTTTTTCAAGAAAAGAGGATTGTACAAGAAAGCTTAAGCTTCATCCCCTGAACCTTCAAAACATAACGTTGATGCATCACAAAATGAACTTCCAATAAAGATTCCTAGAGTTGAATGATATGAGTATGATCTACTATCAATTGTTGTGATGAAATCTGCGGCAAATCTAAAGGTTGAACCATATCAACTAACTTTGCCTATAGATTATATTGATAAAAATAGACATAGTTTTATTGCTCCATGGTACAAACTATTTCTCTATAGGTTGAAATATTCCCCTACCAAGAAGATTGCATTTTGCCTTTCATATTTTATCTTCATGTCTAATTATAGATGAATCATGGGATATATCACAAAGAAAGTAAATGATTATTGTACTAAAGTTTGTTTACAAATAAGGCTTCATTCTAGAATGATTATTCATGTAGCAGAGACTAACCCTTTGAAAGTAAAAATTTGCAATTTATTTTCATGTCATAGTCTCCGTTTGCAATATATTAAAAGGCCAAGAATATGATAGTGCTAGCAATATAAATGGGGAGTATAATGGTTTACAAGCAATGGTTATGAGAAAGTTCCCATTTTCGTATATGTTCATTGTTTTGCCTATCGACTTCAATTATGTTAGTTATAGCATCTAAAGAGATCGTTCCTAATGACCAAATTTTTTGTATTTATTTTTGTATTAATTTGGTTGTTTTTTCTTCCAAGCATCTTGATCAATAGAGATTTTCCAAAGAAGCTGAAAAGGAAAATTGCTTGTAATTGATGAGAACAGATGAATAAAGAAAACACAAATAAATTGACCATGCAGCAAGCAAGAGATACTCAATAGAGTTCTCATTAGAGTTTTTAGCCATTTTAGTAGTGATACAAAACAACTTGTTCTATTTTTAAAATATATATATTATATTGATGTATGTTCTTCAATTATTTTAAATTTAATGAATGAATTTAATACAAACAACATAAATTCAAATGCTGAAAGAAAGTGAAATAGTGAGAACATGTTGTGTGCAAATAATAAAATCGAATGTGTCTATAGGATATACAGTTGGCAAGGTCATGATCTTTAAGATCTTATCGCTATGGAGCATTATTTTCAAATTTATGTGTTAATAACCACTGTGGATTTTCAGTTATTGAAATTGAATAATACATTTAATGATGATATTGTGGTAATCACAATTAGTTTAGCCTTGGAAGTTGGAACCAAGATGCATATAAAACTTTAATATAGAAACATCAGCAAACTTGTAGAAAGTTATATTCTAAGGATTTCACAGAAAAACTGAACAAGAAAAGTTGCACTTAAAGTATCTCATTGTCACATTTCAAAAGTTTTGATCATCCAAAATTTATCAAAAAAATTTTGGATATCTGATATTTATTCTTTTACTTGCATTGCTAACTTTTGCTACAGTTATATATGTGGTTAATTTGCAAAAGATTTGGATTAATTTTACAACAAAGTGTAATCAAGAACAATCACATTGATTATGATAATTGCTTTTACTTTTAATTTGTTTTTAAGTCGACCTCTCACCCTTCATTTGTTATTGAGGTAGGACTATTTTTTAAAAACAAAACCTGGCAGCGTGTATGGTAAGAGTTTCAGTACTCCTTCAATGTTGTATTAAATATACAAGATATAAAATTTTGCGCCTTAAGAAAAAATAACGATAACCAGTAAACACAGAAGAAGAAGAAGAAGAAAAGTGTATACCTCCTTGCTGGCACGATCAATCGCCTTTCCCATTGTAGTGTCAGCAGGGACACTCGCTACTTTGTTGAAAGGAGGGATAAGATAGAAGAGGCTGTTAAAGAATATGAACAAACTCTGTAAAAAATCTCAAACTTCCAAGTGACTGTATTATAGCCATCCCTCAACCCCTTGGCTTCCAAGGAGTAGAAAAGCGATGAGAGAAAACCTAGTAGCAACAAGAGAGTGGACTACCGGAGAGTGAGGAAGAAATAGACGTCAGAAAAGAGGGTACGGCGATGGCGGATGAAAGCTCGGCCGAGCAAACAGGATGACGAGGACGGCTGCTTTTAGGTTAGAAGGTGTTTTCGAATTTGTGACAAAACTGGTCTAATAATCATTAGTTTTAGAATTTATTAGATTAATTCCATAATATTAAAAAAATGCTAAATTTAAGAACTTATTTTTAAAAAATAATAATAAAGGTCAACGTTATATAAAATGAATAGGTTTATAAGTAAACTATTTTTTAAAAAAACAAAAGTAAATTATAAAATAATAAATTTATTTAAAATTAATCATCTTGTAATTTTAATAAGAGATTAATTCATCTTACCGTTAGACTTATCCATAATACCTGAAAATTATTCACTAAAATTATCATTTTTATAAACTAAACTACTTGCACTCATAGCAACCTGGTTAAAATATATACATACAATAAACTAAGTTGCCTCAAATTAATATGTACAAAAATTCTTGCTACCCTCGACTCATCTTTTGTAAAACGCTATGGAGTGAGTAAGAAATAATTGTCATGGTAGATTGAACACTTAGTTCAAAACCCAATTTACTGAACAGATTAACTAAAATCAATCAAACTTTTTAACAAAAATCTCTAAAATCAAACTGTTAAATATTGATTAATTTTATTTTTTACTGAATTAACTAAACTTATTCATAATTCTATATTTTATCCGATGTTAACTTTCTATTTGGTTAATTCAAAATTAGGGACTTGGGGTTTTCGAGTTTAGAAATTTAAGTTTGACTTATTTGATTTATTTAGTTTAATTAAATTAAAAAAATTTAAATTAAAACTGAATTAATCAAAAATTTTAAAAAGGAAAAAAAATCAAAATTTTTAAGTAACTGAACTGAACTTTTAAATTTAGTTGACTCAGTTAATTCAGGTTACTCGAATTTTTATTGGACCTAACTAGTCATGGAGAGAAGTTCGGGTGGCCGATGATAAAGTAAGCTCCTGAGATCTCTAAAATACTCTGGACAAGATTAGAATTGGAACGAGCTACAGAGTACCGAGGATGTTTGGAGCCGAGCAAGCTAGATGAGGAGGACTAATGTTTAGTTTTAGTTCATAAAGTGTTTTTGAATTCATCTCACGATCGAACTGGTCCAATAATCATCAATTTTAGAATTTATTAAATTAATTTTATATTTTTTTTAAATGTTAAATTTAAGAATTTATTTTTAAAAAAAAAATTAAGATCAAAGTCATGTTAAATTGATAGGTTTATAAGTAAAAAAGCTTTTTTTAAAAAAAATAAAAGTAAGTTAAAATATTATAAATTTATTTAAATTTAATCATCTAGTAATTTTAATTAAAGAATAATTCATCTTACATTTATCCCCTAATACCTCTAAATTATTCTACTAAAATTATGCACACATGCAATAAATCAAGTTGGCTCAAATCAATTGACTTAAAAAATTCTTAATTTGCTCGGCTTACCTTTCGTAAGTCTATGCAAAATTATAGGATCGAATTTAACTATAAATTACAATAAGATTAACGGCTGCATTTAAATCACTAAGAGTTTATTTTTAATTAACTAAATACATCATCTATCATTTTATGATGTTGCCCAAAGTTTTGAACTTCATCATCTCTTACAATTTTCTTCTCTAGGTTTTTAAGTTTATATTTTTCATTAGGTTCACTTTTTATTGTACTTTAGTCCCTAAGATGCACTAATTCCTCCAAACTTACTCCAACTTACTATCCTTCGTTTTTTACTTAGATTTTCATCTCCACTCAGGCTACCCTAAAGTTCTATAAAATCATTTTTTTCATTGGCCACCTCCATGTACATCTTTACTCAACAACTAAAGGATATTATGCTCCTGGGCTGTCCGCTGCGAGCACTTCCCTATTTACCTCTGGTGGTCGGTGGAAAACTTCCGTGAAACTAGGTCGGTCACCCCAAGTTCGACGTTACTCAACCTGATTAATCATTTATTACAAATTTTTAAGTCACTGAATCAACGACGAATGCAAGGGAGCGCGAGGGGTGTGGAAGCACCCTCTTGCTTTTGACAAAAAATTAAATTGCATACAGATTAAGAAAATCAAGAAAAGACGGTTCTTGATGCGGAAAAAGATGATCTTGGAACAACGGCGCAGAGAGATCACCCCAAAACTAAAAATGAGAAGGAAGAGGTTAATACCTCTCGCGAAAGAAAGAGACCAAATGAAAAAGACTAATGAATTTAAAAATAAAAAGGAAGTATTTGGCAGAATAAAAAAGAGGATAAAACTGAGAGGCATGTCTCCTTGAAAATGTGCGTAAAACATGAGTAACTATGTCAGACAACTTTATCAGATTTTAATTAATGGAAGCACAGATTTTAAACACAAATTAAAGAAGAAATTGCCTATTGCTATATTATTAAATTCCATTATTGCTAGTGGTAAATACAACAGAATTGTGCAACCACAGGTCAACGTTGTCAAAACAGATAGCCAGTCAACATTACCGAAACAGAACAATAGGATAAAAATGGAGAAGCAATTGAACTAACAAAAAAATTAGATCAAACAAAAACAAACTCGTGTTTATACAAATAATTCTATTTTTTAATTTCTTTTTCGAACACCCCTCTAAATATTTATCTGAATCTGTCACTGTACTGATTCAATAACCTTTCTATACTCTTATGTTCTAAAGCCCACATTTTTCTATTTTCTTAGACGCTTGAAGCCATCTTCTATCGCTCAACATCTAGTTATAAACCTTTGGGCCATTGAAGCCATCTTGTATCGCTCATCCCGCGCATTTAGTTAAAAACCTATGGGCTATTGAGATTAATATAATTATCCAACTCGAATATGCCAAGTTATTATCATCACAACTAACCATTTCCTATGATAAGCTATTTAATAAGAGCTGCTGTGTTAGAATAAATGTGTCTCATGATTTATTCTATTTTTTAAAATATATGGTCGTATTAAGAGAATCCCTAAAGTGATGGCTATACCTTATGATAACTAATGGATAAGCTATCTAAGCTTATGTGTCATCTACTAACCCTTTGCATATTTAATATCACTCAACCTTTTGCTTTTTTTTTTAAATGCCCTATACTTTTTAAATCTCTAAACCACCCTCATTCTCTCCGTGATTTTTAAATACCACCAAAATATTCTTAACATTACAAAATGATCATTAAACCACCCTCTCAAGCTTACTCTTTTTTAATATAATCAATGTTGGTGCAATCGATCGGTAAAATTAATCAAATTGACCAAACTCAAGTTGACTATTTAATCAATATATTAGTTGGTCGAGTGAAATGTCAAATGAGATACTCGACAATCGATCAATATGTTAGTTTGATTGAGCAAGAGTCAAGTAGGTTCAGGTTAATCGAATACTTAACAAAGAATTAAAAAGTTCAAGTGGATCATGATGTTAGTATTAGTCTTAGAGCTAATTATGAGATGATTAATTATGAGATGATTGATAAGAGAATTTTTATATCATATTTCATTAATAAAAGATAATGTTTATAATTATTATATTTACTTCAAATATGTGTCAAATGAATTAGTATAATAACGTCCTTGGATAGCAAGTTTTAACCTACAATATATCAATTGGTTGAATTGATAGTGGAATAATTGGTTGAATTAATAATGGAAGAATTGGTTGAATTAATATTGTCCTTATATATTAATGTTTGACTATGATTAGTTATATATATATATATATATATATACACCACGCCTTTTAGTCATATGCTTCCATTCTCATTAACGCCACTTGTGATTGAATACCACGTGTTGCGATCCTCTGCCACCGAATGTGTGATGTGACAGACGACTGTTGGAATATGATGTAATGACTACCTTTTCAAATTTGATGGCCAAGATTAAGCCTCGTTTTCTCAAGCCCTTGATCGGATGGCTCGGGGCAACCGTCGACAGGGTTTTTATACCCTTAATTTCTTTCTTCACCTTATCGCATCCTTTGTTTTCATATTTGTCTCCGTTGCTTCTTGCTCTCTGCTCCTCACTGCCAATCTTTCTCCAGTAAGTTCTTTTGTTTTTCTCCCTTCGATCTCTGATTTTCCTCCTCTTTCCATGACACACTCTCCTTCTCCACCTCTGGTTGCCCTTGGGATGTGGTATACTTCTACCAAGTTGGACTTTAACAACGACGAGGTAGACTAGATTAAAATGACCTATCACATCCCGACGATCACAAAATCACAATCCCTTCTACCTATGATCATCCCCACACACCTCCGGACGATTTCCTTCCTTTCTTCAAATATCAATTATATACCAGTTTGTGATTTCCTATTCATCCTTTATTTTCTGAAGTGTATAGGTATTTTCACATTCCATTATCACAGTTAGTACCTAATCCATTTAGGTTAGTATGTGCAGTTGTGATACTATTTTGTGTATACGGAATTCCTCTTTTACCCCATATTTTTCACTATTTTTATTACCCAAAATTGTCTGAGCCAGACACCTTCCTCTTGCAAGCCTGAGTAGGCGCCGTTTATTTTGAAAAGATGTTCTCCTCTAATAAGGGTTGGAAGGATCAGTATTTCTATAACCGACTTCCTGACTGACCCGTCTTTCTAACTAGCTGGCAGATAGAATAGCTAAAGCCTCTGGGCTGGGAAAATACCGGTGAGAGCCAGCCTACCTTCAAGTAGTCGTGCACCTGGCTAGTTAGAAATATCATATACACAAGCTGTTGTTGGAGGGCGGCCTGTATATGTTCGAGCTGAGTCTTATCCAAGCTCAGTTGCCCAGCTCCTTTAGTAAGCTCTTTTACTTCTGTTATTTTTTAATTTAACTGATTTTCTTTTCTTTTTGCAACATAAGTTATGTTCAAGTCATTGCTCAGCGACAAGGGCAAACTAACCAGTGCATAAATCAATGTCAGGGGCGGTTGAACTGGAAAGCCACGGGTTGTTGTCGGTCGAGCGATCTAAAGAACTGACTGATGAAGCAAGAGCAAGTTGTGTGGCAGCCAGCCATGTTGCAGCTAATAATGGTGAACTGCCGCCCGATCGCCCTTCTATAGTGCCCGTAATGATTCCTTCGGAATCAACCACCTTTGGTGAGTCACTGATCCAGTGCCAATGCCGAAAGAGGTGTTGGAGTGTATACTGAAAGCCTAAGCTTTTGTAAACATTTGTTTTGAATAAAAAATCACATTTGGTCAAATTATCTACATTTGTTTGTAGTTGTTCAATTAATTTATATTGTAGATAACATAGCATGTGGTGTCACATGCAGAAGATAATGTTATCAGTACCTTATAAATTATAAACAGTAGCTCACGACCAAAATGGAAAGGAACAAATCATTAGAAGGTCGTAGTGTAATTAGGTATCAGTTTATCTTGACTGTATAATTACACTAGTACACTTAGAGTGTATTGAGTAGGACCATTTGATGTTGTTTCTTTTATACTGACTTTACAAAGGAACAAAAACCTCAGTTATTATGGAAGTGTGTGCTCTTAATCCTAATATAATAACAAACATATATATTTGATATTTATTTCTTTAATTTATCAATGGGTGAGATTTAGTTCGATGAATCAATAAGCCCGATAAGTTGGGAAATGATATCACTTATAGTGTGTGTTGTTGATTATAGAAGGAAACTGTGTCCTAGAGATACTAGGTTGATAATGTCCCCAAGAGAAGCTCATAAGGATTGTCATGTTAAACCCTGCAGGTGGACTTAGTCCGACATGACGATAAGGTTGAGTGGTACTACTCTTGGACTTAGATATTAATTAAATGAGTTGTCAGTAACTCACTTAATTAGTAGACATTCGATATCTTAAACACAGGGAGACTAACACGCTCATAATAAGAAGGAGCCCAAAAATGTAATTTGGGATTGGTACGGTAGTTCAATAATAGTTCTCTAGTGGAATGAATTATTATTGATAAAATTAAGTTGTGTGTTCGAACACGGGATGCTTAATTTTATCGGAGACCAAAACCAATTCCTCCTCTCGGTCCCTATCGTAGCCTCTTATTTATAGAGTACTATACCCACCTATACACACCTTCTATACCCACTATAGGGGGTCGGCCAAGCTAGCTTGGGAACCAAGCTAGGGCCGGCCTAAGTTGGTCGGCCCTAGCTTGAACCCAAGCTAGTGGGGGCCGACCAAATTAAATTAAAAAGGAATTTTAATTTTAATTTTTATTATGTGGAAGAAATAATTTATTAAAGAGAATTTAAATTAAAATATCTCTCTTATAAAAGATCTACAAAAGATTAAAGAAAGAGATTATATCTCTTTCCTTATTTGTAGATTGGTGAGATATTTTATTTTCTCTTTAAAATTATTCACATGTTGATAAAATTAAAATTATAGAAATTTCCTTTTATCAACCATGAAGAGATTTTTGAAGAGAAATTTTATTTTTTAAAATTTCTGGAAACAAATTAGGAAGTTTTAATTGTTGATTGAAACTTGTCCAATTTGTTCTTCATGATGTGGCCAACCACTTGAATTCAATTGGGGAAATTTTATTTTATTAAATAATGTCAAGGAAATTAAGGAAATTTTATTGTAATTAAATTTCCTAATTTGCCTAGGCCAATGAATATAAAAGAAGGGGTGAGGGTGCCTTCATGAGACACAACCTCTATTATTTTCTCTCCCTCTTTTGTTCCTTGGTGTGGCCGGCCATCCTTTCCCTCTCTTCCTCTTGTGGTGGCCGAACCCCTCTCTTCCCTTGGAGCTCTTGTGGTGGCCGGATACTACTTGGAGAAGAAGAAGAAGGAGGAGAGGAAGCTAGCATCTCTTGGAGCTTGGTTGGTGTATTGATTTTCTTCCTTGGTGAAGCTTTTTTCTTTGTGGCCGAACCTAGCTAGGAGGAGAAGAAGGTGATTGGTGGTTTCTCATCTCGAAAGATCGTTGCCCACACAACGTCCAAGGTTAGAAGAGGAATACGGTAGAAGATCAAGAGGTTTTTCTACAAGGTATAACTAGTAATTTTTCTTTCCGCATCATGCTAGTTATTTATGGAAATAATACCAAATACAAGAGGCTTACGTTCTAGAATTTCGAATATGTTTTTTGATGTTGTGTTCTTTTGTTTTTTTCTTTTCCTTGTGATTTGATTGTTCTCTTCGGTTAACCTAAAGTTATTTTAGGAAATTAAATATTAGATTTCTATAAAAGGTTTTGTCTAGTCGGTGGTGGTTGCTCCCATATCCAAGAAGGCCATGTGCCTCGCCACGTCAGTACTGGGAACCAATTATGGAAATTAATATTTAATGGAATTAATAACTTAAGGAGACTTGGGTCAAACGTGTTAAGTTCCGCAGGAGATCCAAGTCAAAACCTAAAAGAACAAATAGATTAAGTTTTGGATTAAATGTGTTAAGTTCCGCAGGCGATCCAAAATTTAATTTAAAAGAACACATGGTAGCTAGGAAAAGGTTCAGACCTTTGTACAAAATTTTTGTACAGTGGAACCTATAGGTTTTCCGAGTAGCAACCAACAATTGGTATCAGAGCTAGGGTTTTGCCTCTGTGTATTTGGTATTAGGTTAATTATGCACATGTCATACATAATTTAGGCAGGTTAATAGTAGGATGTGCTAACTTTGTGGATGCAGGATCCAACTATTATGGCTTTTAGTTATTATGTGTGTGATTGGACCCTTGGACATGTCAAGGGCATTTATATGTGTGTGCATGATTGTATTAAAATACAGCAGGAGCTGTATTTAGTTTTATTAGGATTTTATTTTTGATCTAGATACATGTACATTCCTTTTATGGAATATAGGATCAAAAATGTAAAATTCTATTTATGTCGCGGATCGAATCTTGCAAAGCGTGGAACCTTCTAAGGATCAGAGGCGCAGCGGAACTAGGAGCAAGATGGATGCGACAGTTAGACCCGGTAGCGGTGGCCAAATATGGCAGCAGCTTGGGATGACAACACACGGAGGACAACTAGAGATAAAAGCCATAATAGTTGAAAATTAGATTTTCTATTTATTGCTTTTATATTGTGCTATGTGTGCATGATAGTTTACAAGTTAAGTAGGCTAGCATAGTTAAAATTCCTCATTTATAAATAACTAAGTGGGAGAGGGATTTTTAAGTAAAACCCATGGTCTCCATTACTGGTTTGTAAGTGATGCAAACAAGCTTGCGCGTTGGCTCTGAGTGCCTTCTTCCATAACGGATGAGCTTGTTTGCAGATCACTAGAACATACTTCCATTTTTGGATGACTATAGGAAGTTAATTAAGAGCGTGTGATCTTCCCCAACGGAAGAGACATAATCTTATTAATGGACTTAGTGTCAAGTAATGGTATACACTTAGACACATCTAATAGTATCCTCCCCATCGGAGTCACTGCTATTATTTGTGTGACCAAATAATATCAACTATTAATTTTATTTGTCAAAAGTTAGGTTGACAAGATAATAAAATTAATGGGTTAAAACCCTCCTTTTACAAATGTTGAATTTGTATACGTCCACACTAACGTGGCATACAAAATTCACGGTGTTATGAGGTGTTGGTTAATTTAAAATAGTATTGTTTGAGGAATCAATATTATTCTAAATTTAGAGTTCTGACCAAAAGTTATTTGTGATTCTTAGGATGACTTTCAACCCACTGTCCATCATACTTCAACAAAATAGACTTACTGGACCTAATTACATAGATTGGAAAAGGAACCTGGACATTGTTCTGACTGCTGAAAGCTATAAATTTGTACTGACTGAACCTTGTCCTGATGCACCCACTGGTGAATCTACCCAAGAGGAGATTGAATATCATAAGAGATGGGTAAAGGCAGATGAGATGGCGCGGTGTTACATTTTGGCTTCAATGTCAAATGTATTGCAACATCAGCATCAAGATTTACCAACAGCTTATGATATTATGAACAATCTCAAGGAACTCTTTGGTCATCAGGATAGGGCTTCTAGACAAGAAGCTATGAGAAAGATAATGACAGCCACCATGCAAGAGGGTACTCCTGTAAGGGATCATATCCTAAAGATGATGGCTTATCTGAACGAGATACAGATCCTTGGAGGAGAAATTGATGGGGAAACCCAGATCGATATGATCCTCCAAACGCTACCTAGAAGTTTTGAGCAGTTCCGCCTGAACTATAATATGAATAAGAGGATTTATTCATTAGGGGAACTTAAAGCAGCAGACGGATTATTTCGTCACAATTCTCAAATTCACTATGCTGAAAATGGTTCTACTTATAAACCGAAAGGAAAGAAGAAGAAGAAACAAGTTGGCTCAGCAAAGAAAGTGAATAAATCTCAGAGTACGGGATTTAAAGCTGGAGTGAAGAAGCCCAAAGGCAAGTGCTTCATCTACAAGCAGGCAGGACATTGGAAGGCGGACTGTCCTCGTAGGAACCAAAACAAAGGTATATCTCATGCTCTAGTTGTTGAAACATGTTTAGCGGTGTTATCTACTAGCACCTGGTGTGTAGATACGGGAGCCACTGATCATGTCTGTAATTCTCTGCAGGGGTTCCAGGAAACCCTACGACTATCTGAAGGAGAGATTACCGTCTACATGGGCAATGCTACTAAAGTGGCAGCTGTTGCAGTGGGAGACGTCTACTTATCTTTTAGTAGAAATAGAAATTTGATTTTAAGAAATTGTCTTTATGTACCCAGTTTTAGAAAGAATTTAATTTCAGTTTCTAAACTGTTTTTAGATGGATATTCAGTTTCCTTTAATAACGATGTAGTTATTAAAAGAAATAAAGTGATTATCTGTTCTGGTGCATTAGTTGGCAATTTGTATACTTTAAATCCAATTTCTTCCACAAAGCAAAATATGGAAATTTATAACTCATCTTCTAATTCTAATAAGAGAAAAGAACCTTCGGAAATGAAACAAGCATATCTTTGGCATCTAAGGCTTGGTCATATTAACTTAAGTAGGATTCAGAGGCTTATAGCTGATGGACTTTTGAGTTCATTAGAGTTGGAAAATTTTCTAACTTGTGAATCCTGCTTAGAAGGTAAAATGACCAAAAGGCTGTTCAAGGCCAGGGTATAGAGCCAAAGAAGTGTTAGAATTGGTTCACTCTGATTTGTGTGGTCCTATGTCTGTCCAAGCAAGAGGAGGTTTTGAATATTTTGTCTCTTTCATAGATGATTATTCAAGATACGGATACATTTACCTAATGCGCCGCAAGTCCGAGTGCTTTGATAAGTTCAAAGAATACAAGGCTGATGTGGAGAAACGATTAGGTAAAAGTATCAAGACACTACGATCTGATCGTGGTGGCGAATACCTCTTAGGAGAGTTTAGGAATTACTTATCAGAGGCTGGGATTCAATCCCAATTGTCTGCACCTGGAACACCCCAACAGAATGGTGTAGCAGAACGAAGGAATAAGACTCTTATGGAAATGGTTAGATCGATGATGAGTTATTCAGAATTACCAAATTCATTTTGGGGATATGCTCTGGAAACAGCAGTATACGTTCTGAACTTAGTACCTTCTAAATCAGTTTCTTCTACTCCCATAGAATTGTGGAATGGGCGAAAACCCAGTCTAAGACATATTCGGATTTAGGGTAGTCCAGCACATGTGCTGAAACCAGATGCTGATAAGTTAGAATCTCGTACAGAAGTTCGCGTGTTTGTAGGATATCCCAAAGGAACGAAAGGTGGTTTATTTTATAGTCCTAAAGACCAGAAGGTCATTGTTAGCACCAATGCCCAGTTTTTAGAAGAAGACTATATAATGGATCACAAGCCCAGTAGTAAAGTTGTTTTAGAAGAACTTAGAGAGGACATGTCTACTTCAGTACCAACAGTACAAGATGAAGTACCACAAGAGACTGCAACACGTGTCACACATGATACACAACCACAGACAGTGCCTCGTCGTAGTGGGAGGGTTGTAAGGCAGCCTGAAAGATTCATGTTTTTGGGAGAGTCTTCGGACTTGATCCCGGGTAAACATGAACCTGATCCACGAACATATGACGAAGCACTCCAAGATATAGATGCAGCATCTTGGCAAAAGGCAATGAATTCTGAAATAGAGTCTATGTACTCTAATAAGGTCTGGGAGCTTGTAGAACCACCTGATGGTGTAAAAGCCGTTGGATGCAAGTGGATCTACAAAAGGAAAAGAGAGACAGACGGGAAGGTAGAAACCTTCAAAGCTAGGCTTGTTGCGAAAGGGTACACTCAGAAAGAGGGAATCGATTATGAGGAAACATTTTCACCAGTAGCCATGCTTAAGTCTATCCTGATACTCTTATCCATTGCTGCTCATATGAATTATGAGATTTGGCAAATGGATGTCAAGACAGCTTTCCTTAATGGAAGTCTTGAAGAAAACATCCATATGAAGCAACCAGAAGGATTTATTGAAAAAGGCAAAGAGCATCTAGTGTGCAAGCTCAATCGGTCCATTTATGGACTAAAGCAAGCTTCAAGATCTTGGAACATCCGATTTAATGAAGTAATCCAGTCATATGGATTTATTCAAAGTCCGGATGAGTCTTGTGTATATAAGAAGTGTAACGGAAACGTGGTGGTATTTCTTGTACTATACGTAGATGATATTTTGTTAATTGGCAACAATGTCAAGGTATTATCAGACGTAAGGGTATGGTTGTCCAAACAATTTGATATGAAGGACTTAGGAGATTGTGCACACATTCTTGGGATCAAAGTTATAAGGGATCGTAAGAAAAGAATGTTGTGTCTGTCCCAAGCTTCATATATAGATACAATCATTGCTCGTTTTAGCATGCAGGATTCCAAGAAAGGTTTCTTACCTTTTAGACATGGAGTAGCTCTATCTAAAGAGATGTCTCCAAAGACATCGAAAGAGATAGAGGACATGAAAGCAGTTCCTTATGCTTCAGTAGGAAGCCTAATGTATGCAATGCTATGTACGAGACCGATATTTGTTTTTCGTGAACAAGTAGATATCGAAGGTAACCTGGACAAGGACATTGGACTGCGTGAAAGCATATATTAAAGTACCGAGAAGGACTAGAGATTATATGCTAGTTTACCAAGCACGATCTCCCTGTGGTTTACAGATTGATTTCCAATCGATAGGGATAAAGAAGTCTACATCAGCTATGTGTTTACTTTAGGAGGTGGAGCCATTTCATGGAGGAGTGTTAGCGAAATGCGTATCGGACTCAACCATGGAAGTCGAGTATGTAGCGGCCTCTAAAGAAGCGTATGGCTCAGAACTTTCTAATGGACTTAGATGTGATTCTGGTTTGCCCAAAATTATCACAATTTATTGTGATAATAGCGATCTGAATTGCAAACTCGAAGGAACCACGAGCTCATAAGGCAAGTAAACATATAGAGCGCAAGTACCACCTGATACGAGATATCGTGAAGCGAGGAGAAGTTGTCATCGCCAAGATTGCATCAACAGATAACCTGGCAGATCCTTTCACTAAGGCCCTTCCGGCGAAAGCTTTCGATCGGCATGTGGAAGGAATGAGAATCAGATGTATGGTAGAAGATATGACAGCTTAGTCATTAGTATAAGTGGGAGATTGTTGGAGTGTATACTGAAAGCCTAAGCTTTTGTAAACATTTGTTTTGAATAAAAAATCACATTTGGTCAAATTATCTACATTTGTTTGTAGTTGTTCAATTAATTTATATTGTAGATAACATAGCATGTGGTGTCACATGCAGAAGATAATGTTATCAGTACCTTATAAATTATAAACAGTAGCTCACGACCAAAATGGAAAGGAACAAATCATTAGAAGGTCGTAGTGTAATTAGGTATCAGTTTATCTTGACTGTATAATTACACTAGTACACTTAGAGTGTATTGAGTAGGACCATTTGATGTTGTTTCTTTTATACTGACTTTACAAAGGAACAAAAACCTCAGTTATTATGGAAGTGTGTGCTCTTAATCCTAATATAATAACAAACATATATATTTGATATTTATTTCTTTAATTTATCAATGGGTGAGATTTAGTTCGATGAATCAATAAGCCCGATAAGTTGGGAAATGATATCACTTATAGTGTGTGTTGTTGATTATAGAAGGAAACTGTGTCCTAGAGATACTAGGTTGATAATGTCCCCAAGAGAAGCTCATAAGGATTGTCATGTTAAACCCTGCAGGTGGACTTAGTCCGACATGACGATAAGGTTGAGTGGTACTACTCTTGGACTTAGATATTAATTAAATGAGTTGTCAGTAACTCACTTAATTAGTAGACATTCGATATCTTAAACACGGGGAGACTAATAAGAAGGAGCCCAAAAATGTAATTTGGGATTGGTACGGTAGTTCAATAATAGTTCTCTAGTGGAATGAATTATTATTGATAAAATTAAGTTGTGTGTTCGGGGCGAACACGGGATGCTTAATTTTATCGGGAGACCAAAACCAATTCCTCCTCTCGGTCCCTATCGTAGCCTCTTATTTATAGAGTACTATACCCACCTATACACACCTTCTATACCCACCAATAGGGGGCCGGCCAAGCTAGCTTGGGAACCAAGCTAGGGCTTGGGTGGCCGGCCCTAGCTTGAACCCAAGCTAGTGGGGGCCGGCCAAATTAAATTAAAAAGGAATTTTAATTTTAATTTTTATTATGTGGAAGAAATAATTTATTAAAGAGAATTTAAATTAAAATATCTCTCTTATAAAAGATCTACAAAAAATTAAAGAAAGAGATTAGATCTCTTTCCTTATTTGTAGATTGGTGAGATATTTTATTTTCTCTTTAAAATTATTCACATGTTGATAAAATTAAAATTATAGAAATTTCCTTTTATCAACCATGAAGATATTTTTGAAGAGAAATTTTTTTTTAAAAAATTTCGGAAACAAATTAGGAAGTTTTAATTGTTGATTGAAACTTGTCCAATTTGTTCTTCATGATGTGGCCGACCACTTGAATTCAATTGGGGAAATTTTATTTTATTAAATAATGTCAAGGAAATTAAGGAAATTTTATTGTAATTAAATTTCCTAATTTGCCTAGGCCAAGGAATATAAAAGAAGGGGTGAGGGTGCCTTCATGAGACACAACCTCTATTATTTTCTCTCCCTCTTTTGTTCCTTGGTGTGGCCGGCCATCCTTTCCCTCTCTTCCTCTTGTGGTGGCCGAACCCCTCTCTTCCCTTGGAGCTCTTGTGGTGGCCGGATACTACTTGGAGAAGAAGAAGAAGGAGGAGAGGAAGCTAGCATCTCTTGGAGCTTGGTTGGTGTTTTGATTTTCTTCCTTGGTGAAGCTTTTTTCTTTGTGGCCGAACCTAGCTAGGAGGAGAAGAAGGTGATTGGTGGTTTCTCATCTCGGAAGATCGTTGCCCACACAACGTCCGAGGTTAGAAGAGGAATACGGTAGAAGATCAAGAGGTCTTTTTAGAAGGTATAACTAGTAATTTTTCCTTTCCGCATCATGCTAGTTATTTATGGAAATAATACCAAATACAAGAGGCTTACGTTCTAGAATTTCGAATATGTTTTTCGATGTTGTGTTCTTTTGTTTTTTTCTTTTCCTTGTGATTTGATTGTTCTCTTCGGTTAACCTAAAGTTATTTTAGGAAATTAAATATTAGATTTCTATAAAAGGTTTTGTCTAGTCGGTGGTGGTTGCTCCCATATCCAAGAAGGTCATGTGCCTCGCCACGTCAGTACTGGGAACCAATTATGGAAATTAATATTTAATGGAATTAATAACTTAAGGAGACTTGGGTCAAACGTGTTAAGTTCCGCAGGAGATCCAAGTCAAAACCTATAAGAACAAATAGATTAAGTTTTGGATTAAACGTGTTAAGTTCCGCAGGCGATCCAAAATTTAATTTAAAAGAACACATGGTAGCTAGAAAAAGGTTCAGACCTTTGTACAAAATTTTTGTACAGTGGAACCTATAGGTTTTTCGAGTAGCAACCAACAAGAGGCTCCAGTCGGAGGCTTCCTCCCACTCGGAGGCCTCTATTCCGCAGACCTCTGCAGTCGCGTCAGCTCCTTGGCCTCCATTCGAACAAGGTGACATCTCTTCATCCGTTTTCATGAGAGGACGACCGATCTACCAACTCTGGCCTCCGTCATCCAATCAGACTCCTTCTTTGTCCAAGCTGCTGACCGGGATAACCATAGGGTCGTCGATCTCCTACCTATTGCCCTCACCAATCGATCCAGCAGCTTATACATCTATCATCCATTCCACCCCTCTCTCAAAGTCCAAAGGAAAGGCGACTTCAGAGCCTTTCGATTCGAGTGGCCATAGGTATATCACGACCATTATCAAACCGCCTACTAATGTTTGGCGCTACTCGGACAACGCTGAGACACGCTCACCCAAACATAAAATCTGAATACAGGGTCCCTTGGCCCATACATGGGAAGATGTTAGGACCAAGGTGACCACCATTTCACCCCGCAAGCTGACTGACAGCTTCCGCCAAAAATCAACTGGGATAAGTTTGTTTAGGATTTCTTATTCATTTTTCCCAGTCAACCATAACTGACTTCTTTTACTTGCAGTTCTAAGTGGAAAGCCTTGCGGTGTGCTAGAGACTGACCCACCTAGAACATGAAAATAAGTAGTTGCGGCCCCTGGTCGGGGAAACTGACGCCTCGCAGGCCTTAGTTGATCGACTAACCGTTGAGGTGGCCTGACTGAAGAAAGACTTAGATATGACCTCCGAGCAACTCCTATGGTCTGAGCGGGTGCTAATGGTGGAGAAAAATTAAAATCATGATCAGACCCTCCAGCTCGACCGGCTGACGAAGCAAGCTCATAACTTTGAGGTTAAGATCAACTCCATGAATGTCAGGAAGCTCAGGATCATCGAGAACTTGGATATAAAAAACAAAGAAGCCTTGGTCCTGGCCAAAAAACACAAGGAAGCCGAAAACACCTTGGTCGTAGAGCAAGTCGGTCGAATGGTCGTACAGGCGGTCCATGAACTCCAGCTCAATTAACACAAACAAGAAATTACTGAAAAAGATGTTGAGCTGTTGGCATCGAAAGTCGCGCTGGAGGCCTACCCAGCCTAATTTTCTAAGTTCAAGGAGGAGGAGCTCGGTTGGCTGGAAGCTTTCAGAGTTGAGTATCTTCGCTAAGAGGCTTTCAACTAGATACTGACCTATCGAACCCTTCGCCTGTTCAGCTACAACATTGATGGGATCCTACAACAGCTAAAGGAAGACGGTTATCTTTCAGCGGAGGTCCTGGAAACATTTATCAAGAGGGAGAAGATTGTGGACTCTTTCCCCGAGGATGTAATTATCAATCTGGCCTAGCTTTCTTATAAGCTTTGTTAACAACTCTTTATAGTAACTAAGTGACTTTTGAAAAATTCTCCAAGTTTAATTTGATGCACATAAGTTCAACATATTTAGAGTTTTCATATGTAGATGTGCTAATTTATAGCTTACTTTTAGTATTTGAGACTTAGCTTTTTCGATTTACTTGAGCAATATAAAGCGCGAGTGTAAAGCTTGCCCAATACTTGGTCGAACGACATGAGTAGAGCTGTTAAACGGGTCAACCCATGGCGGGACGGGTCGGCCTGTGGCGGGCCGACCCGTCAACTTGACGGGTTGGGAAATTTCCAACCCAACCCAATCTAAGGCGGGTTGCGGGTTTGGCGAGCCAACCCACAGACCCATCAATTTTTTTTAAAAAAATTAAAAATGTTTTATATTTTCAACGTTTTACTTCGGAAATGTTTCATCAACCAAATGTATCCACAAACATGTATTTTAAATATAAATGAACACAAACGAATAGTTATATGGGATGAAAAGTACTATTTTTATTTCAAAATTATAACAAAGAAAGATAATAAATTGGCAAAAAAACATAGCTTACATGTGTTTCTCAACCTGCGGGCCAACCCAAGCCCATCGCGGGTTGACCCGTGCGGGTCGCGGGCTAGGCGGGTCGGCCCGTGGTGGGCTTGGGTTGATAAAATTCCAACCCAACCCGCTTAAATTGTTTGACGGGACATGCTAACCCGACGGGCCCAACCCAAATTGACGACTCTAGACACGGGAACCTGGAAACGTGAAAGCTCAACTCACTTATAACTCAACTGAATGACACGAGAGCCTTTGACACTTGGGTGCGAGAGTTTTGCTCGCTTAAAATTCGGTCAAATGACATGAGAGTCTGGATGCGTGAAAGCTTAACTCACTTATAATTCGATCGAACGGCGCGAGAGTTTTTGATACTTAGACGCGAGCACTTTGCTCTCTTATAACTCGACCGAACGACACGAGAGTCTGGAAGCGTGAGAGTGTAGCTCACTTATAACTTAGTTGAACGATGCGAGAGTCTTTGACACTTAGGTGCGAGGGCTTTACTCACTTATAACTCGACTGAATTATGATATTTTATAAATATCCCAATTTATTTTAAAATAATATAATTAATTTAATTTATCATTTAGTTTGATCATAATTTTATCAAATCCAAGTTTAAATTAACATATTCCTTATCTCTATACTTATCTGTTACCTATCTGTTTGATTTAATTCAAATTTAATCTCATTTAAATTCAATAGTTCAATAATTTAATACATCTATATATTTAATTATTTATTTTACATTGAGAATTTTTATATTTTATTTCAGTTTATAATCGTTTGGATGGGCTGAAATATTAATATGAATTAAAATTAATATTTTTTTTAAAAAAAAAACATAGCTGGGACTGGAGCCCACCCTGGCTCCGCCGATGTTCGCAATGATATTGTGAGGATGAAGTTTATTGTTGGTGCAACCTTAGGTCAAGGTTGACCTGGGCGACCCGACTCGAGTTGACCTGACTCGAGGTATATTTTGATGTTTTGACAAGAATGGAGAAGTTATATTTTGATTTTTGACAAGAATAGGAACTTGGGGGATTGTGGGTGCAACCTTTGGTCAAGGTTGACCTGGTTGACCCGACTTGAGTTGACCTGATTAGGAAAAAGTCCAAGTATGGAGACTTGGCACGGAAAGGTCCAAGCAGGGAGCTTGGCACGGGAAAAGTCCAAGTATGGAGACTTGGCACGGAAAAGTCCAAGCAGGGAGCTTGGCACGGGAAAAGTCCAAGCAGGGAGCTGGGCACGGGGAAAAGTCCAAGTATGGAAGCTTGGCATGGGAGGTCGGAGAGGGCTCGGTAGCTCGTTCTCTGGACTGGATGGAGTCGGAGAGGGCTCATTCTCCGGACTAGGTCAGAGAGGGCTCGGTAGCTCGTTCTCTGGACTGGATGGAGTCGGAGAGGGCTCGGTAGCTCGTTCTCCGGACTAGGTCAGAGAGGGCTCGGTAGCTCGTTCTCCGGACTAGGTCAGAGAGGGCTCGGTAGCTCGTTCTCTGGACTAGGTCAGAGAGGGCTCGGTAGCTCGTTCTCTGGACCGGACGTGGAAGTCGGAGAGGGCTCGGTAGCTCGTTCTCCGGACTAGGTCAGAGAGGGCTCGGTAGCTCGTTCTCTGGACCGGACGTGGAAGTCGGAGAGGGCTCGGTAGCTCGTTCTCCGGACTAGGTCAGAGAGGGCTCGGTAGCTCGTTCTCTAGATCAGGAAGGCTTTAGGGTTTAAGGCTGGGAAATTGGATCGGTCTGCTGACCGATCCAGTGATACTATGGGTATCTGGATCGGTCCGACCGATCCAGGATGCATCGATTCTCATCAGGTCATCTCGACGGTCCGTGACCGATCGGAACCAAACAGATTGGGAGAAGGAATAGGAGGGATCGTGTGCCCGATCGATCCATGGACCGATCGGTCCACAGACCGATCAGGGCTCTGCAACCAACTCTCTGTGAGAGTTGGGATCGGTCTGGGGATCGATCAGCCTAGGGCCTGATCGGTCCCCTGACCGATCAGATCCGTCCTGGATCGATCAGGGTGGAGCATGATCGGTCCAGGTCTAGCCGTTGAGTCACAACGGCTAGATTTCTGTGTCTGTGTCTTCTTCTTCGCAGGTTCATATAAATCAAGAGGTGGAGGGCATCTATAGGATGGTTGACTTCTTCTTGCTCCTGCGATCTGAGCTTTGTTGAGCTCTCCACTGCTGAAGCTTCGTGTGAGCTTCCCTCGGCTGGGTCTCCAACTGATCAGTTGCTGCTGTGGTTGGCATCCGTGAAGTTGCTGCTTCATCAACAGTCGACGAGAAGGCAAGCAAACCAGAGTTTTTTACATTCATATTGTTCTTGGCTTCTTGCTGTATTTCTTGTACTCTGATCTTGCTGTTGCAAGAGAAATTGTGGCGAGGTTTCTCCACCCAGAAGGAGTTTTTCATTAGCCGGTTTTCCGGGGTCTCATCCACCGACGGATTGATAGGATTCGCCCACCTTACGGACACGCCGAGGAGTAGGAGTATCATCTCCGAACCTCGTTATATCGTCATGTTTGAGGTTTGATCTTCTCCATTTTCGTTTCTACTTTTTATTTCCGCTGTGCTAACTCAAATTGTAGGAAGAAACGAAAATTTGGGGTCGGCTATTCACACCCCCCCTCTCTAGCCGCGATCCGAAGGTCCTAACATTTATCACCGGTGGTCGAAGTTTACTGTTCTCTAATACAATGCATATAGTGTTGGTTGCTACTCGGAATATCGTACCGGTTCCCCTGTACAAAATTTTTATACAAGTCCTGAACCATTCCTAACAACCTATTATGTTCTTTAGAAATTAAATTTGGAATCACAAACAGAACTTAACATTATTGATTCCAAATTCAACTTATCTGTTTTTAAAGGTTTAAACTTGGATCGCAAACGATGTTTAACATTATTGATCCAAATCCACCCATGTTACAAATTCAATTAAATATTAATTTCAGAGATCGGCTTCCAGGTTAAACATGGCAATGCACTAGGCTTTCTTGGGTATGGGAGCATCCACCACTTACTAGACAAAGCCTTTCAACGAAATTCAATATTTAATTTCCTTATAGTAACCCTAGGTTTAACCAAAAAGAACAATCGAATCACAAGTTCGAAAAATAAAAGAAACACAAACTCAAATCATAAATTTGAAACCTAGAAACGTTAGCCTTTTGTGTTTGGTATTTCAAGATCTAAATAAAAGGATGAACTAGTTATGATGCGGAAACTAATAACTAGTTATACCTTTTATAGCTTATAGACCTCACGATCTTCTGTCGTATTCCTCTTCTTATCTCGGGCGTCGTGTGGGCGACGATCTACCGGGACGAGAATCCACCCAAGCTTCCTTCTTCTTCAAGCAATTTCGACCAATCAACAAACTTCTTAAGATGAAGAACTTCGGCCACCTACCAAGCTCCAAGGGATGCTAAGAAACAAATCCTCCTATCTCTTCTTCTTCTCCAAGCAAAATCTGGCCACCAAGATCTCTCCAAGAAGATGATGTCGCCGACCACTTAAGAAGAAGAATAGAGGAAGAGGAAGAAGAGAGGGTAGGGTCGACCACCACCAAGGAAGAGAGGAATAATAGAAGATATGTTGTTATGAGGTGAGGCACCTCTACCCTCTCTTTTATATTCCTTGATCTTGGCAAATAAGGAAAGTTTTAATAAAAACTTCCTTATTTTCTTTGCCATAGAAAGGAAAATTTAATTGATAAAAATTTTTTCCTTTTCTTCTATTAATGTGGCCAGCCACTGCATGTCCTCCATAAAAGGAAAGTTTTAAACACAAAATTAAAACTTCCTAATTTGTTTCCGGAAATTTTTAAAATAATTTTTTTTAAAAAAATCCTTCATGGTTGGTTATAAAAGGAAACTTTTATAAATTAAAATCTTTCTATTAAAACATGTGGATGATTACAAAAATGAAGTTTTCTACAAAATTAAAATCTTTCTTTTAACTACAAATAAGGAAAGATATCAAATCTTTCTCTTAATCTTTTGTAGAAAGTTATAAAAGGAAAATTTTAATTTTAAAACTCTCTTTTAAAATTATAAGGATGGTTACAAAAAAGGAAAGTTTTATCAAAAATTAAAATATTCCTTTTAACTACAAATAAGGAAAGATATCAAACTTTTCTCTTAATCTTTTGTAGAAAACTATAAAAGGAAATATTTAATTTTAAGCTATCTTTTAAAAACATGGCTTCCACATAAGGAAAGATTTTAAAAAATAAAATCCTTTTAATTTATTGTGGTCGGCCACCTAAGCTTGGGTTCAAGCTAGGGTCGGCCACCTACTTGACCCATCTAACCTTGGTTTGGCCGACCCTAGCTTGGCTCCAAGCTAGGCTTAGCCAGCCACCTTAAGGTGGGTAAGAAGGTGGGTATGGGTGGGTATAACACTTTATAAATAAGAGGCTACGACAGAGACCGAGAGGAGGAATTGGTTTTGGTCTCCCGATGAACTTGAGATTCCCATGTTCGCCTCGAACATCCAACTCGAGTTCATCAATAATATCTCATTCCACTAAAGCGTTATTATTGAACTACCGCACCAATCCCATATTACTATATGAGCTCCTTCTTATCATGAGTGTGTTAATCTCTCTGTGTTTAAGATATAGAATGCCCACTAATTAAATGAGTTACTGACAACTCACTTAATTAATATCTAGCTCCAAGAGTAGTACCACTCAACCTCATTGTCATGTCGGACTAAGTCCACCTGCAGGGTTTACATGACAATCCTTATGAGCTCCTCTTGGGGACATCATCAACCTAGATTACTAGGACATAGTTTCATTTTCTAATCAACAACATACCATATAAATAATATCATTTCCCAACTTATCGGACCTATTAATTTATAGAACTAAATGACACCCTTTGATAAATTAAAGAAATGAATATTGAGTATATGTATTTGTTATTATATCATGATTAAGAGCACACACTTTCATAATAATAAAGGTCTTGTTATTTTATGCAGTCAGTATAAAAAGAACTTACCTTAAATGGTCATGCTCAATACATTCAGAGTGTACTAGTGTAATTTTATAGTTAAGATAAACTAATACCAAATTACACTATGACTATTCCAATGGTTTGCTCCTTTCCATCTTAGTCGTGAGCTATTGTTTATAATTTATAAGGAATTGATAACATGATCTTCTGTATGTGACACCACACAACATGTTATCTACAATATAAATTAATTGAACAACTACACTTAGCATATAAATGTAAACATTTGACCAATGTGATTCTTTATTTCAAAATAAATATTTACAAAAGCTAGACTTTTAATATACACTCTAACATATAGGTGCGGCCTGATGAGGTCAGGTAGTCAGAAGTCAAGAGGACGTACCAATCAAGGACAGTCAGAAGTCAAGGGGACGTGACAGTCAAGAACAATCCATAGTCAAGGGGACGTGGTGATTAGCAGTTAAAGGGATGTGATAGTTAACAGTTAGGAGAAAGAAGGAGTTAGACCACCTCATGTCACTAGTCGCATAATTCCTGGTCGGGTATAGACAGATTAGGGTCTCAGATTTGAGACATAAGATGCAGCCTGCAGTAGTGCCTGACCTACCCCAACTGGTCGGGCTTCCTCAGCTCAGGCCATGTGAGCGAGTCAGGTACTTTCACTAAAACAACTCCCGACTTGCCCTGCAGCGATCAAGGCGTAATGGATGGGTCTCCCGCCAGTCTCAGATATAGATAACAAATAAAGCCCGGGCAGACCACCACGGCTCAATCTCCTTATTAAGACTCAAGTCAGGTGGTACCTTTGAACAATCATCCCGAGTTGTTCGTAACTAAACCTGGGCAGGACATAAAGCACTAGACAACAATAATGTCAGGGAATCATAACCTCCTATCAGGGAATAACTGTCATACGTCAGGGAATCTTCTAATGGTCTGCTATCATTTGCGAATGGAACATTTTTTCCACTAATAGGAGGCCACCGTACACTTTCTCTCATCCGATAGGCCATGACACCCGATATTCTCTAACAACACGCATACTCTGAAGGTACGTAGCATCATATAAAAAAGGAGGTCCTCTCCCTTAGCCAAGTATGCGCACATTCGCATTCGTCTTCTACAGTTCTTTTTTCCTTCGTACATTGTTCTTCTAGGGAAAAAGAACCTGACTTGAGCATCGGAGAGCATGTGCAGGAGACTTTTCCCCTGATTTCTGGTCTCTAACGTTCCGTATGCTTGTCTAAGTGTGCGCAGAGCCAAAGTACCGCTGGTCTTGTTACCACTATCCAGGAGTACCACGTGGGGGTTGGGTTTTTTAGCGCACATATGCTAGGTGTGCCCAAGTCATCTCTCCGTCAACACCAGCACCATCTCAGTTGGCCTTAGGGGTGAGCATTCGGTTAATTCGGTCCATAAATTAACCGAATTAACCGAAAACCGATTTAATGTTGGCTAACCGAATCAAATCAAAGTTTTACTCAAACTGAGTTAACCGAATTAGTTATTTCAGTTAACACCGATTTAACCTAATTTATTTAAAATAATAATAAAAAGAATTTATACAAAATTAATATCAAATTAACTGAATTAACCGAATGCTCATCCCTAGCTGGCCTTCATCTAACTTAGATTCTGTACAGGATCAATTTGGCACCGTCTGTAGGAATCTCCTTCACTTGTTCTAGAACGTGACGATGGAGGACACCGGCAAAATCAATGTCACCATGACAACTAGAGAGTACGAGCTATTCAAGGAAGCCAAGAGGCGAGCGACTTCCGAAAGGTACACCACCGCTTCACAACCGCATAAGATGCTCGTCGTTTAAAAAAACCAGACCCGCACTTCAGATAGGGGGTCTAAAAGAAAACAACCTAAGGATTTCCCTCGAGCTTTCTATCGTGACCCATGCCCGGAGTATTACCACAAGAAAGAGCAACATCAAGCCTCCACGATCGAAAGTTCCCCACCTAGAAATTCAAAGAAGGGGAAAGCTATAGTCCTCCAGGAGGAGCCGAGGGAAATGCTCGAGAAGCAAGTGCCCTTCTCTCTAAGGGTACTCGAGGAAAAGCTATCGAAGGGGTACAAGCCCCTAGCTATTGGAGAATATGATGGTAGGAAGAACCCAGAGGATCATCTCTGAAAATTTTAGAACGTTGTGTTGCTGCACCAATATAGAGACGTCATCAAGTGTCGAGTGTTCTTTAACACTTTGTCTGGCTCGACACAAAAGTAGTTCAATAGATTGTCGAATGGATCCATCACCTGCTTTCAAGATTTCAAGAACATTTTCCTACGCCATTTCGCTAGCAGCAAGAAATATCATAAGACAGACCACTATCTCTTCACCCTCAAGTAAGGATCTGTAGAGCCCTTGAGAAGTTACATAAAATGCTTCACCAGGTAGCTCAGGATGTCCCGTTCACTACCTCCGAGATCTTAATGAGCGCCTTCTCTCACGGCCTAGTTGAAGGAGAGTTCTTCCGAGCCCTTATTCGAGAGCTTGTAAAGAACTTTGATGAGATATTGGGAAAGGCAACAAGCTATATTAATGTAGAAGAAGTTCAAGCTGCCCGAAGGAAAGTAGACAAGACGCCTGCTTCTGCCAACGCTCCTACCAACAAGTCAGAGAGAAGGCCGCCCCAACCTCCAGCTCGACCCTTTCCCCACTCCAAGGACGCCCGACCAGGATATCCGCTCGGTCAAGAATCCAAGGCGGCGCAACGAGTCAAAGTTGTCCAAGCCCCCAGATCTGGTCAGTGGGGGCCCCGTTATTTCACCTACCACAGATCCCACACCCATTCCACTGAGACTGCGTCCAATTCACCCGAGACTCTCGGTAGGCAGTCGAACTGGGCCTGCCTCCGCTTGAGATCGCACCCAAGCTTTATAAGCTACTGGCCAACCCTCCTACTGCAGTAGAGCAATCAAATAAATCCCTGTCCGAGAGCGGAGGTCAGGGAGTGCAACAGCCAGGCTGGGGCAAGGAGCAGGTGGAATCCCCTGAGGAAGAGAATAGGGGAAACATCGTTATCTGGGAGATAGGAATAATCTCTAGGGGCCCACCGATGGGGACTCCGCCAGAGCCCGAAAGCCCCATGATCGTCGCTCGGAGATACATGCGATGGGGTGCAGCCGGAAACAAGCTATAGGGCCCATAATCAACTTCAGGTCGCATGACTTGGAGGGAGTGGAGCTCCCTCATGATCATGCTCTCATAACCAAAGTTGTCATCGCCAATAGTCGTGGGGCAGGATTTTTGTTGACACCGAAAGCTCTGTCAATGTGCTATTCAAGAATGCATTCGAGGGTATGCAGATCGATGCCAGTGAGCTCCAACCCGTAGCTACTTCCTTATATCGGTTCACTAACAATGAGGTAAGACTAATGGGTCAAATTAAGCTAGTTACATCTTTGGGTAGTGAACCATTGGTGAGGACACGAAGGAGCACCTTCATCATAGTGGATTTTCCATCCTCCTACAACGTTATCCTGGGAAGACTCGCATTGCACGAGTTCTGAGTGGCAGTCTCTACCTTTCACCAGAAGATGAAATTCTTTGTAGGTGACCAGGTCGGGGAAGTCAAAGGTGATCAACTAGTCTCCCACTGGTGTTATGTTGACATAGTGAAGATTGAGGCCCGCAAAGCTCAAAAAACCTAGGATAGAAGAATCCATGTCATCCAAGAGGAGCCTCTTCCTATAGCCGAATAACTCATCCCTTTGGAGGAGGTCCAACTCTATCCTAAGCTTCCGGAGAGCATCACCCGCATATCAAACGACCTGTCGATCGAGATTAAGATGGATCTGGTCGAATGTCTAACGTGCAACAGGGATATCTTCGCTTGGTCCCCTAAGGAGCTACCGGGAGTCAAGCTCGAGGTAGATGAGCACAAGCTACACCTCCTGCCTGATTCCCGACCGGTCAAGCAGAAGAAGCTAAACTTCTCAGTCGAACAAAATAAGATCATTCGAGCTGAAGTTGATCAGCTCTTGAAAGCAAGACACATTAGAGAAGTACAATGTCCACTCTAGCTCTCTAACGTGGTCCTAGTGTCCAAACCAAACAATAAGTGGAGGGTTTACATCGACTCTCGGGACCTCAACCGAGCTAGCCCTAAAGATTACTACCCACGACCGAGGATTAATCAGATGGTAGACTCAATCTCGGGCTGCAAAAGAATCTGCATGCTCGATACTTACCAAGGATACCACCAAATTCCTCTTGCCCCAGAAGATCAGGAAAAAGTTAGGTCTACAGAATACAGGAGATACTTATCAGAGAATGATAGATAATATCACTATGTGAAAAATGACTTTTTACTTCGTTGATTACCTGAAGTAAAAGACCTATTTTTACCGAAGTAGACACGCGTGTAGTAAAAAGATTCATTTTACTTCGGATAAACTCCGAAGTCGTAGGCCCAGAAAAAACGAAGTCGTATTGGGTGTCGGGTTCGGACATATTACGAAGTAAAAAGTGCATATAACTTCGTCGGTTTTTAAAAACACCGAAGTAATTAATCCTTTTCGACTTCATCGTTTAGTATTTGTTGTGAAGTAATATACCTACTTTAACTTCGGTTAAAAATGAAGTAAATGGATTACTTTTACTTCGTCATATATCGTTAATTCCTGAAGTAATTATCGATTAAATTACATTTAGCTTCGTTCTGGATCGAAGTAATAGATAGATACTACTTCAAAATTTTTGGTAATAACCGAAGTAGTTGATACTATTTTACAGCAACAAATTATGTTGCTTCGAAGTTATAAGTAGATTTTACTTTGGATTTTATGAATAAAGTGAAGTATTTTTTTCTCTTTTTACTTCATTATTTTTAGACTTCAGTAATTTTGAGCATCACAAAAGGTAACTTCATAAGCCTTGATCAAAATAAGTCATGATTTCAATATATGTTTATACAAAACAAATCTCCCTAAATATGATCAAAATAAGCTATAAAAAACCAAAAACATGTACTGGTTCATTCACACAACTTGCAATTCACTTCAAATACGAGTACACAAATTCACTCCATTCGATTCTCACGTCATCATATTGTGTCTGCGTATAGTACTGGTTCTTCACACAACCTGCAAACTGCAATTTAGAAAGAACCATCATGTTATGTTTTGTAACTGAAAACACTAAATCAAAACACAGTAAGTTGACAAAAAAATCATGAATTAAATTAACAAAAGCATGATAAGACAAATAAATATGTATTGTTATATGCACTCTTATAGTAACAATAACATTTCATCAAATGTGCAATAAAAATGATCCAACAGTTTTTTGAACCTTAAGTTTTAGTAGTTCCAATCGCATGGTGATTAGATGCTCAGTTAAATTAATGTATTGCATTCTCAATTTCACATGCACTATGACAAAAAAGCAAAAAATTGTACAATGAGACTTGCTCAATAATCACACAACACGAAAGTACTGAATTAGCGGTGTGGACAGATAACTGGATCTTTCAAGTAGCCTAGCTGATATGCTGAACATTTTCTTATGGTAGCTTGGGCATGGTTCTCGTGGAGATGTCAGTATTCTACCCACCTTGGTCATAAATAATGTTCAATATCGAGGTATGACTTATGATCCCTTGTTTCTCATCTTAAAACATCTAAATTTCAACTCATAATACAGTTTATATTTTGATGCCTAAGGTTCTATTGGATTTGATTTAAACTAAGCACGTGTCTAGAAAGGTTTTGTCATTGTTATTAGCAAATGACTAGTATTAATTAAAAGCATTTTATAACATTAGTGCTAATAGCAAGACTATTATAGTTGTTCCTTGACAGCCTTCTATATTCTCAATCATCGGCAAGCAGAAATTTAATAGTGTATTAGGTCTATAAGGTAACCATGCCCAAATCAGTTACTAATTTCCCCCAGCTACTAATAGAACTATGCATAACACAGTTTTGTATAAAACCATAGACAGGGTGTCATCTAAGGGCGAGGAAAAAAAAGAAGGAAAGAAGCCATATCAAAGCATGAGAAGAAAGCAGTAGCAGGGCGTGAACGATTTGATTCAGTGTGCAACACTATATTGATTTGATTCAGTATGTACATTTCTGTTCAAAATGGAAGAAATTCACACACCTTCCTCTCCAACTGTAGATCCTCACATTCAACAATCTCTTTCATGTACCGCATGACACAGTATCCACATTCAACACAACCTTGTTGTTTGAGATTACCCTAATGAATCAAAGTTAATGCAAAGTGAAAAACCAAATATATAAGAACCAGGAATGCATGTTTTCAATAAGACATACCGTCAACTGTTTGAAAGTTGGTCATTTTGGATTACCCCTCATACAAAGGTACGTCCTCACTCCACTACATTGTAAAAATAGAACTTATTTCATTTCATATTTGCTAATCAATCTATTCATAATCTACATAATCTAAAACATACTTGCACACTGTAGTTTTCCAAGCGTTATCTCGGTTCCTATTACCCATTGAGTCCAACAAATAAATTGTATCTTTGTCCTCGTTTATAACGGTCAAGATCCAGTGGTTCCTGCACGATTGTCAATATATAGCTAAGCTACTATGTATTAGGAATTGACCAGGGATTAAAAATATACCCAGTGTTGTATGGGATAAGGCATATGCTGTCTCCGTTTGATGCTTTCAACTGATTAGCAATGTGTTGTGAAGAGGTACTGCCATCTTGAGCGGCTGGTATTTTGTTGGGATCCACAAACGACACATACTCAGCCCTGTTTGTTTCCTTCAAGTACTTGTACAAGTAACTGCATTCAAGTAATAAAAAACATGGTTACTTAAGACATGAACTCATGCAAAGAGAAGAATTGTATATAAGACATAACTTACCCCATGTAAACCAATATTTGCCTGGACCCTATCTCTCTCATTTCCATACAGCGCGTGATATCCTCTCTCAACAACGATGTACTCACATTACGTCCAAACATGGCTTCATCAAATTCGATAGGAATGGTCTCCTCCTCAGTCATCAGTCTAACAACAAAAGAATACAAAAACTTGCATGACATTGGTAGAGCACTTTCAACTTCCTTGAATTTATTTTTCTCATCAGGAACCTCCAAAATAGCAAATGGTGGTGCAGGTTTCTCCTTTTTTTGTAATTTTAAATAATTGTAGCAAAATATATAACTATAGCAACAGAAAAGTGAACTGAAAATACCTTTTTCGTCGGAAATATCACCAATTCTTTTGGCCAGCCAACCACAGTTCCAACAGCATCTACCATTACTATTGGTCCTGACTTAAGTGGAATTGGAAGCTCTGCTTCCTCCTGTAAAACAACATCAACAGACACCTTTAAGTTGCCTTCCCCAAGTGGAGCATTGTGCAGCATTACATTTGGGCCTCCGTCGGATACTATCGTGTCATATGCCACCACATTCCCCTTATTCTTCAGAGCCAAATGACATTTTTCCCCTGAACAATAAGATATTATCTTTTAATATCTGAAGCTAGGAAACAAATTTAATGTACCAAATATAATACAAAACCTGATTGAATGATTTGTCGCATTCAAAAACTTCCACATCATCTTCCAATATTTGAACTGCCATGTGTGATGACTTGTTAGATGCTACACGTTCAGAAACTCGATCACTTGTTTCTGGCATAAATCGAGCAAGAAGAGCCTTCAGTTTTTCAACTTCAGCTTTCAAAATCTTTGTTTCCTCTACTTACTCTTTGAAGTTTTCAGCCAAAGCCTTTGACACCAACTCCCTCTTCTTCCTTGGAGTTTTGAAGTAGACTTGGGGCTTCACAAATCCCCCTACACCTCTAACCCTTCCGTAAGGTTCTTGGCTCCCTAATGCAGTAGTTAATACGTCATTGCTTCCAGAAGATATGAACTCTCCCCTCTTTTTTTTGTCCAACAAATCGTCCTACAAATATGAAGGTAACATTAAATATCCAATGAAGACACTTTTTTCACTTATTATGAATGAACTTGAAATAAAACTAAAATAATACAATTTTTTCAGCAACTTCAGCAGTCTCTGTATTTGTGATGTTTCCGGATTTGTCTTCGCGGGCCTTACGCCAAAGGAATGACCTATCAACTTCCTCATCCTCCCTGAATATTTTTCTCTGCCTCTACAATTCCAAAAAACGATCATTTAAAACATGACGTACTACATGAAAAGGATAATATAATGTTCCATGGATTACCAATTCAGTCTCCAATCCAATGTATCCCTTGCGAGACATTTTGTGATGATACTTGCAATTGCTCGCCCGTTCCTTTTATTTTTCATGAGTGACCTATGTCACGTAAAAAAAAGTAAATTTTTAGAAGAATGGCTAGAATTTAAAAATAATAGGATGGAGTATGATGAACTTATTATATATATTCCTGCTGTACATGAACTTATTATATACAGAACTTCATTTTGTTAATTAAATGCCCTAAATGTTTTAAATCTTGGTGCATATATAATTTAAATATAACATGATAATATCATCAAGTACCTCCCAAGATGGATGTAGCCTCTCATCAACAAAAGCTTTCCAAATTGTAGATGGGATCTGATACTGCTCCGGTGGTGACCTCAGTTTTTCAGGATTATCTCTATATGGCCAGACAAACCTACTGTTGAGTTTGTTTTTGAAGTCTCTCCATTTCTGGCCTGCTGAACTCATCACTGCCGCCTCGCTTTGAGGTGCTAAGTCGAAGACATTCTGTAACACACAGCAGTAATTGCTATCAGTTTGTATATTGAAAAAATCACAAAGAAAAAAAAACATAAGCAATCTCATAAGGAAGTGTATTATTGGATTATACTCACCGATATTTCTTCCCACACTTTCTGTTTCATGTTCTCTGGAACAGTGGGCCATGACTTTATGTTAATAGGCACCATGGATCTAACAACAGAGCCTATGAAATATTGTAGTGCCTTCCCATTTTCATTGTACACAGGTCGTCCTATGTCATCATATTCAATCGTCGACTTTTTCCCCCATCTTGCAGCAGCAATAAGTCTGCACATTGATGTAGGCCCCCGAGTCTTCTTCTGCCCAGTAATAGGAGGTTGTTCTATTTCAGTCTCTCCTCGTAGCTCTGCAACTGCTAACCCATCAGCATCTTGGTGTAGTTTGGTGTCCTCAACTACACGTGGCTTATCATATTTTGCTATTTTTCGCTATTTTTTAGGACGCATTGTTCTTTTCCCTGCATATAGGAAAATAAATGATGAGATAACGGTATATAAAGTCTGCAGTGACAATATAATAAAAGAAGACGTGATACAAATAATAACATTAACACATACGAACAAGTAAAAATAATACTAGTAAAAACAATAAATATTAATGCAGATAACATAAAAGTGGAAAACATCATTTTTCCTTGTTTGTTACAAAGATCTTTAGAAGATCTAAAGTATCCTTCATGTGTAAGAATACAATGAATATCAACATTATCAATTGGTCGAGCTTCGGGAATTATGGTCCAAAGATCCTCTTCTCCCTCGTAACATCTATTTGGAACTTGAAGCACTATTGACCACCCTTTGTTCAGTGGGTCAGCAACATAAAATACTTGTCTAACTTGACTTGCAAGCACAAATTCATCCTTCTGGTGGCCTCGTTTGTTCAGATTAACTAAGGTGAAGCCACATTCATCATTGTATTGTATTCCTTTGTCATTTGATACCCATGCGCACTTGAAAAGAGGAACTTGAAATTGATGATAGTCTAGTTCCCATATCTCTTCAATAACTCCATAAAAAGTCACATTCTCTAACATGGAATTCTTATCTTTGGCACTACAAACAAGCATCGTGTTGGCAAGTAGAGAAACACCACTGTTTTGACAAACTTTCTCATCAACCCGCTCTTTTGTTTGGTATAAATTGCCATTTATGACATAGCTATCACACTTTAAGACTCGCACACGTGGTCCATGGGCCAGCCATCTCAATGACGATGTCATTCCACCATTGCAACTATCGATTTCAGCAGCCACCTGACATGCATTCCTATTAATTAGTGTGATCAAAACAATGATTAACAAATATTGTATGTTAGCATCTTCTACATCACCTTTGCACGAAACCAGTCAATGAACCTCTTATTATGAGCATCTTGTATCCACCTTGCATCTTTCTGTTTCTTGGGAAACATTGTCTTCAAGAAGGATTTGTGTTCACTGAAGAATTTTACTTCTAAAGTTTTATTTTCATGAATACATATGGACTGCCAAGTACATATAATTATTAGTTATGCAGTACACTTACATAATGTATGGAGATATTTCTTCTGTATTTTCTAGAACAGTCAAGTGTGCTTGTTGGAGATCAATTTGTTGGACGATGATTGATGAATTGCTTGCTGAGAATCTAGGAATGCTTGCGTTTGGGTCACGTAGTGATTTAGGGACCCCAACAGGATCAAGGTCATTGAGATATTCTGAACAAAATTCAACTGCTTCTTCTTCTGCATATCTCCTAACAATGCAACCTTCTGGATATTTTCGACTGCCTACGTAACTTTTCAACACCTTCATGCATCTTTCAAATGGGTACATCCATCTGAAGTAGACTGGTCCACATAATTGGACTTCACGAACAAGATGAACTGTTAAGTGGAGCATGATATCGAAGAAAGAAGGGGGGAAATACTGCTCCAATAAGCAGAGTGTAACAATCAAGTCAGATTGCAGCTTATCTAACTTGGCTACATCGATAATCTTGCAACAAATATCTTTGAAGAAGAAGCATAGTCTTATGACAACATATCTAACATATTTTGGCAGAGAATTACGTATGACTATTGGCAGGAAGTGCTGCATTATAACATGAGAATCATGTGATTTCAAGCTACTTAGCTTCATCTCATCCATGCAGACAAGATTCTTCATGTTTGATGAGAAACCTTCCGGAACTTTTATATCCATTAATGACCTACATACTTGTAATCTCTCATTTTTTGTGAATGAGCATGCTGCAGGAGGTAGATATGTTCTTTTCTCACCAATTTTAGGAGCCAATTGAGGCCTAATTCCCATCTGAACCATGTCCAACCTAGCTGCCACATTGTCCTTGGTTTTTCCCTTGATGTTCATCAAAGTATTAATCAGAGACTCGAAAACGTTTTTCTCAATGTGCATAACATCGAGACAATGCCTAACATGTAGGTATTTCCAGTATGGAAGATTGAAAAAAATTGACTTCTTCTTCCAACATTTACTGAAATTTGTAGCTCCAACATACTTTTCTTCTTCAATGTCTTCCACAATATTCTCCTTTGCTTTTTTCCTTATTTTCCCCTTCACACTTGTTTTCTTTCCAAACTCACATGTTATGTCTGAAAGCTTGTCAAACAACTTAATTCCAGATAATGGCCTACCTGCTTCACCAAGTTCATCCATGCCATTAAACTCCTTTATTTGCCTCCGATATGGATGAAATCGTGGTAGGAATCGTCTATGCCCAGCAAATAACATTTTCTTCCCATTTGGTAAGTGCTTTGCATAAGTATCCTCACCACATATTGGGCATGCGTAATAACCATGTGTAGTACATCCACTAAGGTTATCATATGCAGGAAAGTCGTTGATGGTCCATAAAAGAACTGCTTTAAGAGTGAAAACCTCCCTTCGATAAGCATCATAAACTCCATCAACTCCTTCCCACAAGAGCTGCAAATCATCAACCAGAACCTCAAGGTAGACGTCGATATCGTTTCCAGGCTGTTTCGGCCCTGAAATGAGCATCGTTAGCATGATGAATTTCCTTTTCATGCACATGTCTGGAGGCAAATTATATGTGGCCAGCATGATTGGCCAGCAACTGTAGCGACTACTAAGATTGCTGTGAGGATTAATTCCATCGGCGTCAAGTGCTAGGCGAATATTTCTTGCCTCACTTCCAAAGTCGGGCCACATATGATCCACCAATTTCCATGACGGTGAATCAACTGGATGGCGTAACTGACCAACAACTCTTGTGCTATCTGCATGCCATGTTAAATTTCTGGAAGTTTCTAAAGATTTAAACATGCGCTTAAATCTTGGTATGGGAGGGAAATACCAAACCACTTTGGCAGGAACACCTTTCTTCTCAACATTTTTCTTGGTTAGCTTCCATCTTGATAAGTCACATTTCGGGCAGCTTACGCAGTCTTTATATTGTTTCCTATAAAGGATGCAATCATTGGAACAAGCATGAATCTTTTCATGACTCAAAGCCAAACAACTCAACGTCTTCTTTGCTTCATAAATTGACGATGGCAGATTGTGGTTATCTGGCAGCATGTCCCCAAAATCTGCTAGTAGATCTGAAAATAGAGCATCACTCATCCCATGCCTTGCTTTGGTATTGTATAGTTTTACAAGTGCACTCAACTTTGTGTAACGTTTGCATCCCTTATACAGTGGCTTCTCTGCTTCCTCCAAAAACTTCATAAATGCTTCTGGATTTTCTGTATGGTTATCATACGCTGTTTCACACAAATTAACAGCTTCAAAATTATCATGACAATTATCAGTTGGCTCTTGGTTGACACTCGAATTTAATCTATCCTTCTCATCAGCCTCACCATGCCAAATCCAATTCAAATAATTTTTACTGAAACCATTGAAGTAAAGATGCTCCCGAATCCACATAATCACTCCCTTTTTAAGATTCATACATTTGCAACAAGGACAATGAATTAAATTAGGGTCGATATGTGGATTCTGCAAACAACTTCTAATGAATTGTTCTACACCCTCCTCATACTCTTTGGACCTCCTATCTAAGTAAATCCAGGATTTATCCATTATAGTACAACAGAATCCCAAGAAACTTCTTCAGAATTATCGTGCTAAAATTATTTACCGCTAGCTCAATGTGTTCTTTGATCAAAACCTGAAGATACTACATATATGTTAAGAAAATGTTAGAGTAAGACTACAAAAAGGTAGTCAAATTCATATCGAGCACAGTTCCATATTTTATACTCATTCCAACAGCTGTTAATATTTTCTACTCATCATGAAGAAAAATAATGCGTATTTTGTACAATATGTGGATATATAAAGAACGAAAGCATGGCACCAGTTGAATTTCCAAACACTTGTCTTTTTTCGAACATGCACACTCAATCATTTGACATATGAACGCTCTTAAATAGATTGAATCTATTGGGTTGTCAGCAATCCAGTGTCGGAGACCATTCAGCCTGATAGTAGTAAAAGAAAACCCCTCTAATTTCTGATTTTAAAGTTAGTTTTTCATAATCATGCTGTTGTGATTGTTGAAATTTGTGATGGAAGCAGTTTTGAGTTCGTTTAATCCAATTGTAACCAAATTTCTTGAAATTTATGGTGGTTATAAATTGTTCATGGATGGAGCATTTCAGAATGTAGGAGATATGCTGGGTTGCATTTGTACAAGTTGTGTGATACATTTTCAGAGAGCTTACACAAGTTTTTTTATTAGAACTTTTTTTGTCATCCTGAGGAGTTAGGAAAGGTTTGAGATGTAACTATAGAAAGTGTGAATAGTAATTTTATTTAGTTTTATTGTATTTTTACTCTCATATTTTTTTTAGCCAAAGATTTACTTTGAATTTTATTAAATTATTTATCTTAAGTGGTATCATAGTTAGAAATTGTTAAATTAATTGTTGTATTTGTGCTGGATGAAGCAGTTACACATTTAATCTCAATAAGTGATAGCATAGTTGAGATTGTCTGATTCTGAAATGCTGTATTTGGGATCTTCATAGTGGATGAAACAGGTAGCACAAAGACAAATTATGTTAGGATGGTGAGAATTTACTATAACTATTAGTGAATGTTGTATTTAAAAGTTATTATCATCATCTACCTAGTGGAGAAAATGCTAAGCTATCTTATGCCAAAGAGAGTAGCAAATAATAGAGAGATGTAATCACTCTTTATCAAATTATACCTAGTGTGGATCGAGTATACAACACAAGGCATTAGATAGAAATTGGATGCATCTCTGTTTTATTTCAATCCATTTCAAGAGGACAAAGATAAAGTATCTGATCACATTTATATAAAGATAGGAGGCATTCATCATCAAGATTTGAATAGGAGTGTAGTGGTCACCGAGAGAGCAAGGACAAAATAGAAATTATAAAGGTGAGTGTTCTAGCAATATTGATTTGTATATGAATGTTGATGGTTGCTTAGCAAATTGTCTGAACAAGGAAACAAAAACACACATTAGTTACATTAGTTTTTGCTATCTCATGGGAAAACAATCCATCTTCTATAGTTGATATTTAAATTCAATTGGTGCTATGCTTGCTTGCATTAGGAGGCAGGTATTTTTTTTTAAGAAAAATTAATACATGTGGAACTGAGATTTTGAGGGACAACTTGAAGGAGTAAGAGTACAACACATGTCTTACTCTAACTTGAAAGCATGCGTATTTTTAGGTAATGACCTCGTAAACATAGAGAATGAAAAAAAAAAGCAAAAAAAATTTCCAAACACTTGTCTTTGTTGGAAGAATAGCACCAAACCTACAACAAATTGGAGACCGTCTAAAACATGATTTTGCAAAATAAAGGAGGAGAAAAAGAAGAAGAATAAGAAAAAGAAATCGAAGGAAAGAAAACATACGGTATATCTCAAACACTTGCAACCTAAACCCTGCGTAAGAAAGTTCAAGTTGCCAAACCTTATTTCGGAAGCCCTAACGAGGAAACCTTCGTCTCTGTTGCCTAAGACTCCAAATCGGAAGCCCTAACGAGAGGGAACGGAGAGGACTGAAATGAAGGGGAAGGAAGAGGAGGTCCAACCTTATTTCGGCAGAGGGAAGCCCTAACGAGAGGGAACGGAGAGGACTGAAATGAAGGGGAAGGAAGAGGAGGTCCAACCTTATTTCGGCAGAGGGAAGTTAACGAAAAAGTGGGGGGAAATAAAAGTGGTCTCAAAATAAAAGTTAACTCTTGTACTATTACTTCGGAGTAAACACTAAAAATGCTATTCACGGCGTTACTACTTCGGTATTTAACAACTTTCCGAAGTAATAGCTTATTTCAGTTTAAAGCGAAGCCCGCATTTTTAAATATGCGAAGTCTATATTTGTATATACTTCGTCAGTTTTTTTAGCGAAGTTGCTTATACACTTTTACTTAGTATATTTAAATTGATGAAGTAAATCGTGGCGAAGTAAAACGTCGTTTTTCACATAGTGTATATCTTCTGGAAGTAAATTGGGCAGAATGTGGAAGTGTATGTAGACAACCAACTGATCAAGTGTACTATGACAATAAACTTGATTATCGATGTGGAGGATACTGCGGCACACTGAGGCAGTACGGGCTAAGGTTAAATCCCTTGAAGTGCCTGTTTGGATCTCGAGGAGGAAAATTCCTAGGATACCTTGTTACCGAGCGAGGAATTGAAGCCAACTTAGAGAAGGTTCAGGTACTCTGAGACATGTAGACGCCTTGAAATATGAAAGAATCCTAGAAGCTGGTGGGCAGAATCACGACATTCTCCAAGTTCATATCCCGATCAACAAATCGAGCGTTCCCCTTCTTTAAGGTACTCCGAAGAGCTGCTAAGTTTCAGTGGGATGAAGAGTGCGACAAAGCTTTTGAAGAACTGAAGCAGCACCTGGAGCCCTTACCCTCATTATTTAAACCAATTACTGGGGAGAAGCTCTGGGTATATCTGTCAGCTACCCCTGAGGTCGTGGGGGTATTGTCGGTGAAAGAACAGGACGATGTACAACAACTAGTGTACTTCTTCGGCCACCTATTGAAAAGGGTCGAGTCTCGATATACAACCCTGGAGAAGTTGGTTTATGTGTTGGTTCTTATGGCTCGTCGCTTAAGACCTTACTTCCTAACACACCCAATTATTTTCCTGACCAATAGTACTATAAGGAAGACCCTTACCAATATGGAGATAGACGGTCGTCTCATCAAATGAACAACCGAGTTAGGAGAATATGATATATAGTATCAGCCTCAAACAATGATTAAAGCACAAGCTCTGGCCGACTTCCTGACGGAGATCCATCAATGTGAGTTAAAAAAACATGGAAGATATATGTAGATGAGTCATCCACTCAGCAAGGAAGCAGAGTGGACATACTCCTTATATCTCCTCAAGAAAATATCATGCAACTAGTTGTTAGGCTAAACTTCAGACCTACCAACAACGAGGCAGAGTTTAAGGCGCTACTGGTTGGATTGTAGGCAGCTCGACATGTAGAGGTAGCCCGAATAATCATTTACTCAGATTCTCAGCTGGTGGCTCAACAAGTGGCTGGCAATTTTGAAGTCAACAATGAGAAGCTACAACTATACCAAGAAGCAAATGAGAAGATAGAGAAAGGCTTCAAGCAGGTCATAGTAATTAAGATTTCCAAGGTAGATAATCAGAAAGCAGATGAATTAGCCCAAATGGCCAGCTCTTTTACCACTTGGGTGCTGGATAAGTTGATAGCCCAGAGCTTCCTGATAGCTCAGATTAACCTACAGAATAATTTGGAAGAACCAATCGACTGGAGAGCCCCAATGATCATTTATCTTCAACAAAGAGTCTTACCTGCCGATGCTGAAGAAGCCAAATCGTTTAGAAGGAGAGCTCATTCCTATACACTGATCGGGGATCAATTATACAAGCGAGCATTCTCCCGACCATTGCTCAAATGCTTAGGCCCGGATAAGGCAGATTATGCTCTCTAAGAAGTTCACCAGGGATGCTACGGTAGTCACGTAGGAGGAAGGATACTAGTCCGAAAAGTATTGCTAGTCAGATATTTTTGGCCCACCTTGCAAAGAGATGCTCAGCAGCTAGTGGCCATGTACCTCTCTTGCCAGAAGCATCAGAACTTGTCTCATTGGTTGACCGAGATTTTGAAGACCTCAATAGTCTCTTGCCCCTTTGACCAATGGGGAATGAACATTATAGGACCGTTTCCCATAGCTCTGGGATAGAGGCGTTTTCTGCTCATGGTAGTAGACTACTTCTCTAAGTGGGTGGAGGCAGAGGCCCTGGCCAGGATAATGAAAGGAGTTGTCATCCAATTCTTATGGAAGAACATCTTATGCAGATTCGGAATCCCTCACATGTTAGTCTCAGACAATGGTCAACAATTCCAAGGGCGCAAGATTCAGGAATGGTGCCGAGGGTTTGACATCGGTCAGGCCTTCACTTCCGTAGCCTATCCGTAAAGTACTGGACAGACTGAGGTCACTAACAGAGAGATAGTTCGGGGGCTGAAGATCAAGTTGGATCACGTGGGCGACAATTGGGTAGAAGGGCTTCTCAGCATTCTTTGGGTATACCGAATGACTCCATGAGAGAGTACAGGACTCACTCCCTTTCATCTCATCTACGACAACGAAGCAGTCGTGCCGATTGAGGTTGGAGTTCCATCCAACCAGTGGTTACTGTATGACCCTGAGAATGTCGAGCAACAACTTCTAGAGCTGGATCTTATCAGTAAAACCCACGAGAAGACAACCACTTAGTTAGCCGCATACCGGCAACGGATACGATAAACCTATGATAAGAAGGTGATCCCCCGCTTCTTCAAAGAAGGGGATTTAGTATGAAAACGGATCAGATCAGTTGGAAAGGTAACTAAGTTAGTACCTCGGTGGGACGACCTAAGATCATTAAGAAACTAGCGTCCGGTGCTTATTACCTATAGGACACTCAAGGTAGAAAGTTGGACCGTCTATGGAGTTCTAATTACTTCCAATCTTATCGTGTCTGAAAATGTTACTCTTTGTACTAACATTTGTTTGAGAGAAAGAGCCCAGGTCGGGAAGTAAGCACTACTGGCATGGGCACTAAATGCCCGGTCAGATAACCCAGCCTAGATTATGCTTAAATCTTTTAAGAAGTCACGAAAATTGAGGCGCTCTTGATGAAGTTCTTAAAGGCCTTATCGGGTCCTAGTGCCTCTCTCCTAGTGGAAGCCGCTAGCCGGATTACTCTAGACTTTGACTGACAGCTCGGGCCTAGTCAAGCAGAAATCTGAGAATCTCACTCACAAGTAACCCGCGCAACTCTTAGTATAATAAATACCCAACCTAAGGAAAAGTCATGAGGCACGCATGGTAAGTAGGAACACAAGAGGTAGAAATGAGCTTTCATAAAGTAGTAATGTACAGAGAATCATTTGAACTCTGAAAAAATATCATCGGACATTTCTTTGACGATCTGATGATGGTCCAGAAAATCATCAGGAGGGTTAGACGATATGTAACCTCCTTCCTTAAGCTGCTGGACTACTTTTATCGCACCATATGCAAGCGACCTGACAAAGCGGTCTCCCACTTGGGAGCCAAACTCTGAAGAACGCAAGTATGCTTCTCGGTTTGTCCAAAAGCGGTCGCTCTCCCCTGCCTTATAAGCTTCCAAGACAATCGCAGAACTAGATAGGGCAGAGCGGGCTTGCTTGAGACTCCAAAACCCATTGATGATCCATGAGGAGTATGTTTTTAGAGTTAAGCTCACTAGTCGAGTGGTTTATTTCTTGTTTATGCATGAGCTTGCAGGTATCCAAGGCCACGGTCTGCTAGGCTAGCTCTGACAATGCCTTCTCATTGAGAGTCAACTCCTCTTGATACTTAGCATCAAACGATTGATGGAGGACTTCTAGTTTCTTCTTGTCATCCCGTAGTCGATTAGCCTCCAGTAAGGCCTCGCTTAGGATCTGTTCCCGGGACGCATTTAGCTTTTTTAATGATTCCATCTCCTCCTTTAGCTGGAAAGAGGGGTTAGAAAGATGAGACTCCAGGTTGGTAATACGATCCTTTAAGAGTTTATTTAGCTGATACATGTACAGGGACGTCTGACTCAAACGTAACGTCTCGATAAAAATCTAATCATATAAACGAATAGTCAAAATAGGAAGAGAGGACTAATAAGAGAAGGCCAAGGTTTACCACGATAGCATTTTCGGAGAAAAAGTCCACTCGAACGGGCAGTGGGAGGTTATCCATCTGCTCCATAGACTTCATCCAATCAGTTGCTAGTCGTCCCCATAGCAGGACAGAGCCAACCTGGAGAGAGGGGTCATAACGCAATCCCCACTCTGAACTATAGTAGTGTGGAAACGGAAACATCGGGATAGTGATGGTCCAGGAGCGATACTACTAGGGGTCAGGTGAGTGGAAGTAGACGGTTGAGGGGAAGAAGGCCCGGCCGGGGCGGTTGGTGTAGATCGCCACTCCAAATCAATCTCTTCTTTAACGACCGGGACTTTACCTCGGACGGCACCCGGTCGGGTTTCTGAAGGAATAGTAGGGTCGCCCGGGAGTTGTGACTCTGGAACGGAGGATGGAGCTGGCATGGGCATATGGTTAGCAATGGAGGCCTCGGCTATCGAGCAGGACGCAGTAGGTCTATGCCTCGACCAACGTGAAAGTAGTTGCTCGTCTGAATCTGACCCCTCCTCTAGAATCAGGGGCGACGAGCAGGAGGAACAGGATGAGCCCGCGGAGCAAGCTTAGGAGTAGAGCGGATAGGCTATTAGGACTCTTGGCGGGCGGCTAGAGGGGGGGTGAATAGCTCCTGCACAAATCAAAACAAAAGAACCTTTCTCGGCTTATAACTTAAATAAAATAAACACTTGCATAATAGAATAAAAAAACTGAAAAGAAAGAGACATGGCGAATTACTTGGTTACAACCGGGGAGATTATTAATCTAAGGCGAAAAAATGCACTAAAAAATCTCCTCTGGGCGAAGAATCCTCTTACAACATTCAAAGCTCACAAAACAAAGCTAAACAAGAACTAGGAAGTGTACAAGGGTTATTTCAAACTATTATGCATTGTTGCTTGCTTCTGGGAGTAGGAATGTTTATATAGCCCTGCTCAGGGCGCCTGAACGCGTTCCAGGTGCCTGGAAAGGAATAAAACCTTATCCTGACGTAACTGTCAAAGGCCCGTCGAAAGTGATAAAACTTGAGTTCCGGGTGCCTCGAAGGTGAAAGTCAACCTTTTGTTGACTTTCTCTCCGGGCCTCCACCTTCAGCTCCGCTTGTTTCGTCTGGGTCTTTCGCTCCAGCTCCGCTTGCCTGGGTGATTTCAGTTATCTGGAATAGGGCTCACCCGAACCCAACTTTCGGCCTTCTCAAGCAAGCTTCCGCTCCGCCTTTTCATCCCTCAGAAACGTTGCGCACCTCCTTCTCGTCCGCCCGCGTACTCTTCCACAACACCTCATCCCTCGGACGCACCGAGCCCATCGGCTCTCTCCTATGTCGTCCTTTTTGCTAGTTACGTCTTTTTCTCGACGCCCTGTGCTCTTAAGTTCCTATACACATAGACACAAGGTTAAACACAACAAGACCTAACCTAACTTGTTTGATCATATCAAAACTACCTTGGAGTACCAATAATCTCTCCCTTTTTGATGTGAGCAACTCAAGTTAAGTCAGGGTAAACTAATATAAAGTAAAACCAAATAAATTTACAATAAAGTTCAAAAAGTAAAAAAAAATTAAACTACCTCCCCCTAGACTTAATCTTCCCTTCTCCTCTTTTGATCACATAAAAAATAGAGTACCCAAAAAAAATTCTAAGGGTAACTTTTCAAAAAATAAGTAAGTTTTTAGCTTTAAAAACTCTGATTTTCCAACAATTTTAAGAAAACTTACCAAGTTTTTGAAAACTTTAAAAAAAATTTGAAATTAATTTCCAACATAAATAATTTTAAGTTTTGAAAATACAATTTCTTAAGTTAAACAAATTTGTAAAAAAAATTGAGTAATTTTGATGAAATAATTTTGGTAAAGTAAAGTTGATACTTCTAAAAACGTTGATAGACAAATAAATTTTTTAAAATTTTTTTTAAAAAAATCTAAGTTAAAAACACAGACAAAATGCTTAAGCAACTATTTAAAGTATTATTTAATTATAATTAAATGATTTATAAGTTAGTCAATTAAACATTTTATTTCATTAATTGGCTTCCAATCTGTGGCGAGGTATTAGGCATTCTTGGTTATTGGAGTAATAACCACTTTTTAGACAAAGTCTCTTAAGGAAATCAAACATTTAATTTTCTCGTTGAAAGCTCTAAGTCTAATTAAAGTTCAATTTATACAAGATTTGAGAACCCAATACAGATTCCTTCCAACTGGATTAATTAGAAATCTCTTAGAAATTTATTTCTGAGAAATTTTCCTAATTTGTCCCTTGTGGTAATTAAAATACCAGTTCAAATTATTATATTTTCTAATATTTTGATTTTTCACATTTAGGCATGCACAATTTTTCAAGTCTTCTATCTGTATTTTTAATTTATCATTTTCTAATTTTAATTTTTTAAAATCTTATAATAGACAAGATTTGATTAGAATTACCTTTAATTCTTTATTTTCTTTTTCTAGTTTACAACAATCTTTAGATAATAATTTAACAAATTTAAATAACTTATCGGAAGAGGAGGCTTGGCGTAATGGTAAAATTATTGCTTTGTGACCAAAAGGTCATGGGTTCAAATCCTGGAAACAACCTCTTACAAAAAATAGGGTAAGGCTGAGTACAATGGATCCTTCCTCGGGACCCCGCATAGCGGGAGCCTCGTGCACTGGGCTATTTTTTTTTTTAAAAAAAAAAATAACTTATCGGGAGGAAGAGATTGCACCTGACTTACCTTGTCGATCTCGTTATCCGTAGCTCCCCTGAACTGCTGCTTTTTTCCGATGTCGCTCCCCCTTCATCGATGCTCTTGATGCTCATTTCGGACAAGCTTGCTTCATTTTCGTCTTCTTGATGACTTGCCACTAACGCAAGTTCGGCGATGACTTCAATTTTTTATTCAGACGATGTTTCGTCCCATGTTACCTTTAGAGTCTTGTACTTGTCCTTTTGAACAAGCTTCTTATTTTTTTCCATTGTCCTTGTTCTTGATCTTTAACTTAGGGCAGTTGCCTTTAACGTGTCTTTCTTCATTGAAGTGATAGCATCTGATTGTTCTTTTCTTTCTACCCTACGGATGGTTAGTTTTTCTAGATTTAAATAATTTTTTAAATTGTCTTACCATCATTACTGTTTCATCGTCGTCGAGAGAGGATTCTGAATCCTGTTCGTCTATCTTTGCATTAAGGGTAATATTGTACTTCGACTCCTTCGAATTTGTACATCTCGTTTCATGGGCTTCAAATGTTGAAAACATTTCTTCTAAGGTGACAACTTCTAAATCTTTAGAAATATAGTAAGCATCTACTAATAATGCCCACTCAGTAGATCTAGGAAATGCATTAAGTGCATATCTTAGTGAATCTCGGTTGCTTACCTTTTCTCCGAGATTCGTGAGTCCGGTGATTAGTTCCTTCATTCTCGAGTGAAGATGTGCAATGGTTTCTTCTACTTCCAGTTTTATGTTGCTCAACTGATTCCTTAGCAGATCCCATCTCGCGAGCTTGGCTTCGGACGTCCCTTCATATAGCTCAAGGAACTTCTCCCAAAGCTCCTTTGCTGAGTCGTAGGCGCTGATCCGGTTGACTTCTTGTGGCGGTAGGACACTCAGCAGTTGAAACTCTACTTTGTTGTTTGCCACGAAGTTGGCCTGATCCTTCTTCGTCCACTGGTATTCTTCCTTACCTTCGGGTGCAACAAAATTGAATTTCATTATTAAAAGTAATTCAAAGTCGATTTTAAAGAATAGCTTCATTTTCTTTTTCTAGCTTGCGAACTCCCCCTCGAACTTTGGTGGACAGATGCTCGGTTCGGCCATCTCGTGTGCTTCGTTCAACGGTTAATTTTCCTGAATCGTCCTCGCTTTGATACCACTTGTTAGGACCCTTGGCGGCCGGCTAAAGAGGGGGTGAATAACCCCTGCACAAATCAAATAAAAAGAACCTTTATCAACTTATAACTTAAATAAAATAAATACTTGCATAAAAGAATAAAGAAACTAAAAAGAAAGAGGCACAACGAATAACTTGGTAACAACCGGGGAGGTTATTAATCTAAGGTGAAAAAGCGCACTAAAAAATCTCCTCTGGGCGAAGAAGCCTCTTACAACATTCAAACCTCACAAAACAAAGCTAAATAAGAACTAGGAAATGCACAAGTGTTGTTTTAAACTATTCTGCGTTGTTGTTAGGCAGAGTTGTTTATATAACCCTACTCGGGGCGCCTAAAAGCGTTTCAGGCGCCTGAAATGGGATAAAACCTTATCCCTGATGCAATGGTCAAAGGTCATGTCAAAAGTGATAAACTTGGGTTTCGGGCATTCGAAAAGGTTCCGAGAGCCTCGAATGGTTCTGGGCGCCTTTAAGGTGAAAGTCAACCTTTTGTTGACTTTCTCTCCGGGCCTCCACCTTTGGCTTCGCTTGCTTCGATCAGGATCTTCCGCTCCGGCTCTACTTGCTTGGGTGATTTTGGACATCCGAAATAGGGCTCACCCAAACCCAACTACCGGCCTTCTCGAGCAAGCTTTCGCTCCAGCTTCTCCTCCCTCGGAAACGTCGCACGCCTCTTTCTCGTCCATCTGTGTACTTTTCCACAGCACCTCGTCCCTCCAACGCTCCAAGCTCGTCGGCTCTCTCTCATGCCATCCTTCTCGCTAGCTGCGTCTTTTGCTCGATGCCTACTGAGGTGTCAAATGAGTTTTGTATTTTGATTTAAATTGATTTGCTTGGGTGTTCATTTTAGTTGAGAAATTGATTTTGGAGTTAGATTTTGTTATTCAAGATATAGCTTGAGCTAATTCAATTAGCTACTTTTTATTCATGATTTGTGCCTCATACATTTTAATATTGATTGTAGGTGAAGATTTGGGCTCATTGATCAAACTTGAGTGCACTCGAGCTAGCTAGCTTGAATATGGATTCGACCCGTGCCAAGAAATGTTGAACTTGGTGGATCGAATGAATTGTTGCAACCATTGAACTGAATCAGATTATTGACCCGAACCAACTATTGAACTGAACCAGAACTTGAACCTGATCCAAGAGAAGCTCAAAACCAAAGTTGTGGCATGATGAACAGTGGCTTGCGCTATTGTTCACCATGCCGCTTCTTCCTCCTCAGCACGATCGCAAGTTCCATTTGCATTGCAAATCTCCGATCTCAGTTCCATCTTCAACAGTGAGTTCATAATCTATCAGGCGATCAGCAAGGGAAGGAAAGTTCGTGATCAACGGGCGTTCCCCATATCGCGATCGCCATTTCCGTGATCGATTGAGCCGTAGATCGACGAGCGTTCCCCAGATCCGTGGTTTATACTTCATCATAGAGGTTAGAGGGAGTTCTCCTGAAGCTTCTACATCCAATCCATCTTTATCTTCTCGAACAGCTTGGGAATCGATTTGATCAGGCGATTCAAGCTTTGTGAGTCCGTTGTCTTCCCCTGTTCTTCGCGCAACGAGGTCACAAGCTGGAAGCGTGTTGCCTACAGTTTGTCGCACCTTGTTGATTGGCTGGAAACATTGATCTTATCTATTGAAAGCTGGAAGGGTGTTCTCATCAGCTTCTTTGCAGATCAGCAGTGAGAAGGAACTGGATCTATGATTTGAGTTGTGAATATCCACTTTTATCTAGTTTAAAGATTTGTTTGCCAAAATTTGTGTTTGATTTAGATTTCTTTTCAGCAAATTACAACCATCTTTGAATTCAGCATTTCGAACCAATGAAGTTAGGATTATTGTATCTTGACTCCATGTTTAACTCGAAATCTTTAGTTACATAGTTAATCTGGAGATTGAACTTCCAAATTGTTTGCTAGATCAGTTCTTGAAGTCAAGTTTGTTTGCCTTGGGTTAATAGCTTTGTTCTTGTAATCCTAGCTAAAGTTTAGAGTTGAATTCTTGCTAGGTTAGATCAATTGAGTTGGACATGTTCTTTGTTAGTTAGTATAATGGTTTTGTAAGTTAGTGTAGAGGTTAACCAGTTCTTAGTAATTCCTAGTCCGAACTTAGTTTAGAGTTTAATTTGGGAGCTAGATGAGAATTAATTTCTGAATTCATCAATTCATATATGATTTTATTTTCCTGCACATTCTGGTTTCTGAATTTTGGCAATGAATTTTGTGTCGGTTATTTAGAGCTTCAATTCGCTTCATTTGGTTTATGTTAATTTTAGATTTGTAGTGTAAGTTGCTAAAGTGTCATTTGATATAGTTGGTCTAAATATCTAGACAGTTTTCTTTGGATTAAGTTTGTGTAGTTTAGTTATTTGGTTGATTAGGATCGAGATCTGAATTCCTTTTGATTCCTTTCATTGCACTAATGGATCAACTTTTGTTAAGTGAATTCTGGACAAAACTTTGTGTTGGAACCCTAAGGTGTTTTGATGTGATCAAACAAGTTAAGTTAGGTCCTGCTTTGTCTAACCTTTGTGTCTAAGTGTGCAGGAGCTTAGGAACATAGGAAGTCGAGCGGAAGACGCGACTAACGAGAAGGACGACACGGGAGAGAGCTGATGGGCTCAGTGCGTCCGAGGGACGAGGTGACCGCGGAAGAATACACCGGTGGACGAGAAAAACGTGTGTGGCGTTCGAGGGACGAGAAACCGGGAAGGAATGCTGCTCGAGGAGAAGGCCGGAACTTGGGTTCGGGTGAGCCCTATTCCGGATGGCTGAGATCACCCAAGCTAGCGGAGCTGGAGCGAAAGACCCGGACCGAGGCGAGCTGAATTGGAGCAGAGGTCCCAGACCGAGAAAAGTCAACTCTGTTGACTTTCCTGGTCCGGGCGCCCGGGACCATTCCGGGCGCCCAGACCCGGATTTTGACCAGGATCGCGTCAAACACGATCTGATCGTTGGGGGATAAAATTTTATCCCTCCCAGGGCGCCCCGACTAGTGCTATAAATATAGCATTGATCTGCACAGTTAAATCAACTCACTTGTAATCAGTTTTCTCTGTGCTTTCATTTCTGTTCTTTTTATTTGTGCTATCAACGCTGTAAAAAGGCTACTTCGTCCGAAGGAGATCATCAAATAGTGCACTTACTTTCCTTGGATTAGCAATCCCTGATTGTAAACCAAGTAAATCTCTTATGTATGATCTTTTCATTTAGTCTCTTCTTTTTATTATTACAAGTGTCTGTTAATTAGTTGAATATCCCAGAAAGGTTTTTGGTTTAATTTTTGTAGGGTAATTCACCCCTCCTATCTTGCCGGCCTCCAAAGGGACCAACACTTTGGTTTAGGATTTAATTTCCTTTTTAATTAAAAAAAAAGTTTGAGAATTCAAAACAATCACACACTTACTAGTTATCTTTGGAAAAATACGACTTGGGACTCCTTACTACACGTGTTGTCTTTAGTTTCATTAAGGTTCCAATACTAAACAATTTGACGTGTCATGTGACATTCTAAATGGTCTACATCAATGCTCTGTGCTCCTAATTTTCTGTACACTTAGACACAAGGTTAAACACAATAGGACCTAATCTAACTTGTTTGATCACATCAAAACTACCTTGGGGTACCAACATAGGCGACGTCGTTTGAGGGGTGCAAGGGGAGAGGCAATATCTGCGGTCATCCCGGGAGCACTCAAAATGGAATGCGAGAGGCCCCGTCTGTTAAGGATTATGCGCCCTCGGTGATTTATTTCCAAAGCGCTTAGTGGGAGAGGCCTGATTAAAGATACTCGGGCAAGAGTGTCCGTTGCGATAAAGCAAGAGTCATAATAAGGAGGCAAAAGCAGGTCGAGGCAAGGGTAATGCTTACCTAGAGAATGTGGTAGCTCTGAAAGGGCGAAGCTCAGCCTAAATAGATACAACACATCTTTCGTCAGCGACATGTAACGACCCACCTTCTACTAACTAGGCTGTAAGGCCGATCATCACATTAAGCTGTGCTAACTACTCGCGGACCATCATAAAATCTAGATGCGGAAGCTGTACTAATTTGAAATTTTCTAAGCTGCTAACATTTCTTGATACTATACATGCTAAAGGGTGTAATCTAAAGTATACCTAGCGTATACTACATCCCCTATGGTCAAGGAACTGAAATAAATGTTTTCCAGCTGTTATCAGACCTCCCAATCGATCCATTGATCGATTGGAACGTCGGATCGATCCAGGGATCGATTCAGCCGGCTACTGTACGCGGGACATAGGTTGGATCGATCCAGTGATCGATCCAGCACGCTACTGTGCTCGGGACGATATTCTGGATCGATCGGCTGATCGATCCAGACTGACTAATCGATCCAGTGATCGATCCCCGAACCTTCTGTTCGCGACAGAAATTACTGGATTGATCGGCTGATCGATCCAGAAACCTACTGTTCGCGGAGCAATTTGCCCGATCGATCAGCTGATCGATTGGGACCCCCCAATCGATTGGGGTTTCTGATTTTGCAGTTAAGCTCTGATTTCAGCACTTGTTCGTACCAAAATCTCACATTTCACTTATACAATCCCTAGAATATATTCTAATGACATAAAGCTAGCAATCTAAACTGGATATAAAGCATGGTTTACTAGTTCGTAGCATTTAACAATTAAAAGTGCGTGAAAATAGAAATACTAAAAGTTCAATTGTTTAAGCTTGCTAGATCCCCTAAGGATCTTTTATTCCATGTTCCTGTCACACACACCATCTCGATCTGCATTGACCCCCAGCCTCCACTGCTAGTCCATTTTCCTTTTACCTGTATCTGCAGTATAAGAAAAAGAGTATCTGTAAGCTAAAAAGCTTAGTAAGAAACCATCTACCTCACTAAAACATGCATACGATACAATTATGATTTTAAATCATGCTGTTTGAAAAGATATGCTAAGTATACTGAATAAACTAAACATGGCATGACATATAAGCATACAATCATGGCATGACAACTAATCATATGAATCAATAAAGATAACTGAACTGAACATATAATAAGCTAAACTGTAGCTAAACTGATACTGAATTCCAACTCAACTAACATAACTAATTTGAGCTTTGAAAATTAATTCATAATAAGTGAAAATACATAATCATGTTGTTTGGGCCCGGCAACTGTACTTGCTGTGCGCGCATCCCTAACTAGACCCGGGTTTGCAAGTCCCGAATTTAGTAGGGTTAACTAGGTTATCTAAACCTAGGGACGACTGTGGGAGTCCAACTAGGGGTGTAATCGAGCCGAGCCGAGCCGAACTCTTGAATGTTTGAGCTTGGCTCGTTTATAATCGAGCCGAGCTCGAGCTTTATTTAACGAATATATTCATGGCTCACGAGCTTATTCGAGCTTTTATCGAGCCTAACCGAGCTTAATAAATATAAATCATAAATTTAAATATTCATTAAAAACTAAATTATATATTTAGGGAAAATTATAATATTATTATTAAAATTTATAATTTTATTCTAATAAATAAATTTAATATATTTGTCTATATTTTTCATAAGTAGAGTGTAAAATCTATAAATTCAATATCAAAACTATTATTATTTTTATTTAAAAGTTACTTAATGAGCTTAACGAACGTGTTCACGAGCTAACGAGCCGAATATTGCGAAGCTTGAGCTTGGTTCGTTTAGCTTAACGAGCCTCATTAAACGAGCTCAAACGAGCTTTTATCGAATCGAGCTTCGAATAGCTCGCGAGCGGCTTGGTTCATTTACATCCCTAAGTCCAACCCAATGGATATATGATCCAGTACAGTGCCACTGAAAATAAAATACTGAATATAGCTAACTGGTTTAACTTGTTGTTTCTAGGTTATCTGAACCTAGAGCTAGGTTGTCTAACCCTAGAGGCGACTGTGGGAGCCCACCCATTGGACCGTAGTCCCATATAAGCTAAAATAAACTGATTTACTGATTTAAATGCTTCTAATACATTTAACTGAGCTATTAAAATGCCTAATTTGCATTTTAACTTAACTAGCTATTTTATCGAACACCTAGTGTGCCCCAACTCTCCCCTCTATTAGGGAGACTACTTCTAGGCACTCGACAACGTCTAGGAACCCCCACTGAAGAGGAAATACATGTCCGGCCCATCTAGAAGTATTCACTAAATCCCTAAACCTGCGAGGAGGGTCAAATTCACCCTATGCGTCGATCAAAACTGCATATGGCTAAACTAGTGCGTGTAAAACCAAACGGAGCTACTTATACTGCAGGTAAGGGGTTTCTTACCTTGTGTGCTAGATTTATTACAAATATAATCGCTAGAAATTCCGGTGGAGACGACTTCTCGACGATTCGCTCGCGTCCACGTGCTCTACTCGCGGAGGGGAACGTCCTTGTGCTGAAATCGTCGCCGGAAAGTGATCTTGGGACCCTAGGGATGGAACCCTAGTTCTCCTTGTGGTTGGCGCCGAGAGAGGGAGGAGAGGGAGAGGTGTTCGGCGTGAGGGTTTGGAGGGGAAGAGGTTGCCGAACCAAATTAAAAATAACCCAAACCAACTTAAGTTTTTAATTTATATTAAGTGGGTATTTTGGCCCAACTCAATTATAAATATATTTGATTCTCCTTTCTCTCAGCACGGCCCTGCTGGGTTCATCGGTTACTAAGGCTAACTAAAGGTTTAGCGGACCCGAGAGGTCCCGGGTTCGATTCCCGCTTAAGCCTTTTTATTCTTCTAATTATTTTTGCTACTTCCGCTACTCGAAAAATTCCAGAAAAATATCTAAAAATTTCAGAAAAATCATAGAATATTCCTAAAATAGTTTTGAGAATTTTCGGGCGTTACACGACACATGCAGATCGAAGCATTAGCCCTATAGATATGCTAACACCTCCATAAAAGTAGAGTATAAGCGATAGTCTTCCAGATAAGGCGCCGAAGGATGGGATAATCACCGCTCAGTAGGCCACTCCACGATAGAGGGAAAGCGAAGGAAAAAATACTTATTTTGCCACTCTAGCTCTGAAGATGGAAGGGGAGCAAAAAGGGTAATCTGGGTGTGAGCCTGAAAGCGAAAAAGACTCTCACTATGACATCTAGGGGTAAAGAGGCAGTGAAATAGGCGAGGGCTCTAGCGGATGTCACACAATTCACAAAGGAGAACGAACTCGCACAAAATCTACATGGAATTAGGAGTAAACTGACAAAGGGAAATGCGAAAGTAGTGGCTAGTGGCGGAGAAGAAGGGGTGGATAGGAAAACGAAGGCCGACTATAATCTATTCTTTGAAAAAGGTCACATAACCTTGAGGAGGTTGGAAGACTCGATGGACCTCAAATGGTATGATGATATGCATGGTAGTGGATACTTCGTACGCGAAGCGAAGATCATCCAGATCTACACTGGTGAAGATCAAGACCCTGGGAGCGTACTTAGGCGCTGGGGAATCCATGAAGAAGTCATAAAAAGAAGGCAAGTAACCAGAAGCACGAAAGAAGGAAGAGAAGGGAGGATGACTCTAGCTAGTAGGGAGAAGTCCAAGTGAAGGTCGAAGCAGACTATCTATAGCTGTATGGGAGGACACCTGGAGAAATGCCTCGACATCAGCACCAATCATACGATTCGTAGACGAGGTAGTTGGTGTCAGCCATAAGGCATAGAAGCGAGGTTGGCCGTTGGATCATCTTGGAATATTGTGCAAAAGGGGTCTTGTCAGAAAAAGTTACATTAAAGGACACATGGTTAAAATAGAGTGGAAGTCTTTATGACATCGGAAACAGACAAGACTACAGTAAGCCTCGCCCGGGTAGGCGGAATGACTCTGGAATCTCTATGGCCCGCGACTGGGTGGGTAGTTGGTAGAGATATGGGGTGACCCTTCTTTCAACAATGTCTGCCTGAGCGATGAGCCGACCGGGCATACACGAAGGTGTTCATCACTTAACCTATCACTTAGCCAGGAGGGAATATCAAAGGATCTTGAGTGAACCAAGCAGACACTTAGGCATACCACTACACATGAGCAACATGTTCACTTACATAACATCTTAAACCTTAAGTTCATTTAAACAACACTTTTGATAAACATCAAGTTCAAAATTCAAAGGGAGGTTTAGAACCTTACATCATTATTTAGAATCAAAGAGGATAGTTACAAGATCGCACCGACTTTTCAAAAATAGGGAAGGCTTCTTCAGGGAGCTCGTTGAGGAGACGGGTCCAGTCCAGGAAGTCTTCAGGGGGAGTTGACCGGAGCAAACCTTTCTCCTGCATGGTTACACCAAAGCCCCTTCGTCACCATAACACAACATCTGATCAATGAGATGACCCACCTTAGCCCCAAAATCCGAGGAAGCTAAGTAGAAGGCCTTCCCTCGCTCGATAGTCCTTTAGCTCTTCTCGGGCCATGTGTGCGGCGTCCTATGCCTTAGCTGTTGAAGTGTATACTGAAAGTCTAAGCTTTTGTAAACATTTGTTTTGAATAAAGAATCACATTTGGTCAAATTATCTACATTTGTTCAATTAATTTATATTGTAGATAACATAGCATGTGGTGTCACATGCAGAAGATAATGTTATCAGTACCTTATAAATTATAAACAGTAGCTCACGACCAAAATGGAAAGGAACAAATCATTAGAAGGTCATAGTGTAATTAAGTATCAGTTTATCTTGACTGTATAATTACACTAGTACACTTAGAGTGTATTGAGTAGGACCATTAGAGGTCGTTTCTTTTATACTGACTTTATAAAGGAACAAAAATCTCAGTTATTATGGAAGTGTGTGCTCTTAATCCTAATATAATAACAAGCATATATATTTGATATTTATTTCTTTAATTTATCAATGGGTGAGATTTAGTTCGATGAATCAATAAGCCCGATAAGTTGGGAAATGATATCACTTATAGTGTGTGTTGTTGATTATAGAAGGAAACTGTGTCCTAGAGATACTAGGTTGATAATGTCCCCAAGAGGAGCTCATAAGGATTGTCATGTTAAACCCTGCAGGTGGACTTAGTCCGACATGACGATAAGGTTGAGTGGTACTACTCTTGGACTAAGATATTAATTAAATGAGTTGTCAGTAACTCACTTAATTAGTGGACATTCGATATCTTAAACACAGGGAGACTAACACACTCATAATAAGAAGGAGCCCAAAAATGTAATTTGGGATTGGTGCGGTAGTTCAATAATAGTTCTCTAGTGGAATGAATTATTATTGATAAAATTAAGTTGTGTGTTCGGGGCGAACACGGGATGCTTAATTTTATCGGGAGACCAAAACCAATTCCTCCTCTCGGTCCCTATCGTAGCCTCTTATTTATAGAGTACTATACCCACCTTCTATACCCACCAATAGGGGGCCGGCCAAGCTAGGGCCGGCCTAAGTATAAAATTGGGTGGCTGGCCCTAGCTTGAACCCAAGCTAGTGGGGGCCGGCCAAATTAAATTATAAAGGAATTTTAATTTTAATTTTTATTATGTGGAAGAAATAATTTATTAAAGATAATTTAAATTAAAATATCTCTCTTATAAAAGATCTACAAAAGATTAAAGAAAGAGATTAGATCTCTTTCCTTATTTGTAGATTGGTGAGATATTTTATTTTCTCTTTAAAATTATTCACATGTTGATAAAATTAAAATTATAGAAATTTCCTTTTATCAACCATGAAGAGATTTTTGAAGAGAAGTTTTATTTTTTAAAATTTCCGGAAATAAATTAGGAAGTTTTAATTGTTGATTGAAACTTGTCCAATTTGTTCTTCATGATGTGGCCGGCCACTTGAATTTAATTGGGGAAATTTTATTTTATTTTTCTCAATTAAATCATGTCAAGGAAATTAAGAAAATTTTATTGTAATTAAATTTCCTAATTTGCCTAGGCCAAGGAATATAAAAGAAGGGGTGAGGGTGCCTTCACAAGACACAACCTCTATTATTTTCTCTCCCTCTTTTGTTCCTTGGTGTGGCCGGCCATCATCATTATCTCCCTCTCTTCCTCTTGTGGTGGCCGAACCTCTCTCAAAGGCTTGGAGCTCTTGTGGTGGCCGGATACTACTTGGAGAAGAAGAAGAAGAAGGAGAGGAAGCTAGCATCTCTTGGAGCTTGGTTATTGTTTTGTTTTTCTTCCTTGGTGAAGCTTCTTTCTTTGTGGCCGAACCTAGCTAGGAGGAGAAGAAGGTGGTTGGTGATTTCTCATCTCGGAAGATCGTTGCCCACACAACGTCCGAGGTTAGAAGAGGAATACGATAGAAGATCAAGAGGTTTTTCTACAAGGTATAACTTGTAATTTTTCTTTCCGCATCATGCTAGTTATTTATGGAAATAATACCAAATACAAGAGGCTTACGTTCTAGAATTTCGAATATGTTTTTCGATTTTGTGTTCTTTTGTTTTTTCTTTTCCTTGTGATTTGATTGTTCTTTTTGGTTAACCTAAAGTTATTTTAGGAAATTAAATATTAGATTTCTATAAAAGGTTTTGTCTAGTCGGTGGTGGTTGCTCCCATATCCAAGAAGGCCGTGTGCCTCGCCACGTCAGTACTGGAAACCAATTATGGAAATTAATATTTAATGGAATTAATAACTTAAGGTGATTTGGGTCGAACGTGTTAAGTTCCGCAGGAGATCCAAGTCAAAACCTAAAAGAACAAATAGATTAAGTTTTGGATCAAACGTGTTAAGTTCCGCAGGCGATCCAAAATTTAATTTAAAAGAACACATGGTAGGTAGGAAAAGGTTCAGACCTTTGTACAAAATTTTTGTACAGTGGAACCTCTAGGTTTTCCGAGTAGCAACCAACAATTGGTATCAGAGCTAGGGTTTTGCCTCTGTGTATTTGGTATTAGGTTAATTATGCACATGTCATACATAATTTAGGCATGATAATAGTAGGATGTGCTAACTTTGTGGATGCAGGATCCAACTATTATGGCTTTTAGTTATTATGTGTGTGATTGGACCCTTGGACATGTCAAGGGCATTTATATATGTGTGCATGATTATATTAAAATACAGCAGGAGCTGTATTTAGTTTTATTAGGATTTTATTTTTGATCTAGATACATGTACATTCCTTTTATGGAATATAGGATCAAAAATGTAAAATTCTATTTATGTTGCGGATCGAATCTTGCAAAGCGTGGAACCTTCTAAGGATCAGAGGCGCAGCGGAACTAGGAGCAAGATGGATGCGACAGCTAGATCCGGTGGCGGTGGCCAAATATGGCAGCAGCTTGGGATGACAACACACGGAGGACAACTAGAGATAAAAGCCATAATAGTTGAAATTAGATTTTCTATTTATTGCTTTTATATTGTGCTGTGTGTGCATGTTAGTTTACAAGTTTAGTAGGCTAGCATAGTTAAAATTCCTCATTTATAAATAACTAAGTGGGAGAGGGATTTTTAAATAAATCCCATGGTCTCCATTACTGGTTTGTAAGTGATGCAAACAAGCTTGCGCGTTGGCTCTGAGTGCCTTCCTCCATAACGGATGAGCTTGTTTGCAGATCACTAGAACAGACTTCCATTTTTGGATAACTATAGGAAGTTAATTAAGAGCGTGTGATCTTCCCCAACGGAAGGGGCATAATCTTATTAATGGACTTGGTGTCAAGTAATGGTATACACTTAGACACATCTAATAGTATCCTCCCCATCGGAGTCACTGCTATTATTTGTGTGACCAAATGATACCAACTATTAATTTTATTTGTTAAAAAGTTAGGTTGACAAGATAATAAAATTAATGGGTTAAAACCCTCCTTTTTACAAATGTTGAATTTGTATACGTCCACACTAACGTGGCATACAAAATTCACGGTGTTATGAGGTGTTGGTTAATTTAAAATAGTATTGTTTGAGGAATCAATATTATTCTAAATTTAGAGTTCTGACCAAAAGTTATTTGTGATTCTTAGGATGACTTTCAACCCACTGTCCATCATACTTCAACAGAATAGACTTACTGGACCTAATTACATAGATTGGAAAAGAAACCTAGACATTGTTCTTACTGCTGAAAGCTATAAATTTGTACTGACTAAGCAGTGCTCTGAAGCACCTACAGGTGAATCTACCCAAGAGGAGATTGAATATCATAGGAAATGGGTAAAAGCAGATGAGATGGCGCGGTGTTACATTTTGGCTTCAATGTCAAATGTATTGCAACATCAGCATCAAGATTTACCAACAGCCTATGATATTATGAACAATCTCAAGGAACTATTTGGTCATCAGGATAGGGCTTCTAGGCAAGAAGCCATGAGAAAGATAATGACAGCCACCATGCAAGAGGGTACTCCTGTGAGGGATCATATCCTAAAGATGATGGCTTATCTGAACGAGATATGAGATCCTTGGAGGAGAAATTGATGGAAACCCGGATCGATATGATCCTCCAACGCTACCTAGAAGTTTTGAGCGGTTCCACCTGAAATATAATATGAATAATAGGATTTATTCATTAGCGGAACTTTTGACAGCAGCAGAAGGATTATTTCGCACAATGCTCAAATTCACTATCTTTGAAAATGATTCTACTTCTAAACCGAGAGAAGAAGAAGAAGAAACAATTTGGTTCAAGAAAGAAAGTGAATAAATCTCAGTCTGGGATTTAAAGGGAGTGAAGAACAGAAGGGCAAATGCTTCATCTATGCAAGGCGGGACATTGGAAATGTCCTTGTAAGAACCAAAACAAAGGTATATCTCATGCTCTAGTTGTTGAAACATGTTTAGCGGTGTTATCTACCCGCACGTAGATGTAGGAGCCACTGATCATGTATGCAATTCTCTGCAGGGGTTCGAAACCCGACGACTATCTGAAGGAGAGATTACCGTCTACATGGGCAATGCTACTAAGGTGGCGGTGTTGCAGTGGGAGACGTCTACTTATCTTTTAGTAGAAATAGAAATTTGATTTTAAGAAATTGTCTTTATGTACCCGCTTTAGAAAGAATTTAATTTCGGTTTCTAAACTGTTTTTAGATGGATATTCGGTTTCCTTTAGTAACGATGTAGTTATTAAAAGAAATAAAGTGATTATCTGTTCCGGTGCATTAGTTGGCAATTTGTATACTTTAAATCAATTTCTTCCACAAAGCAAAACATGGAAATTTATAACTCATCTTCTAATTCTAATAAGAGAAAAGAACCTTCGAAATGAACCAAGCATATCTTTGGCATCTAAGGCTTGGTCATATTAACTTAAGTAGGATTCAGAGGCTTATAGCCGATGGACGTTTGAGTTCATTAGAGTTGAAAATTTTCCAACTTGTGAATCTTGCTTAGAAGGTAAAATGACCAAGATGTCGTTCAAGGCAAAGGGGTATAGAGCCAAAGAAGTGTTAGAATTGGTTCATTCTGATTTGTGTGGTCCTATGTCCATCCAAGCAAGAGGTGGTTTTGAATATTTTGTCTCTTTTATGGGCGATTATTCAAGATACGGATACATTTACCTAATGCTTTGAGTCCAAGTGCTTTGATAAATTCAAAGAATACAAGGTCGATGTGGAGAAGCGACTAGGTAAAAGTATCAAGACACTACTGTTCCGATCGTGGTGGCGAATACCTCTTAGGAGAGTTTAGGAATTACTTATCGAGGCTGGGATTCAATTGTCTGCACTGGAACACCCAGCAGAATGGTGTAGCGAGCGAAGGAACAAGACTCTTATGGAAATGGTTAGATCGATGATGAGTTATTGAGATTACAAATTTGTTTTGGGGATATGCTCTGGAAAGAACAATATCGTTCTAAACTTAGTACCTTCTAAATCGGTTTCTTCTACTCCCATAGAATTGTGGAATGGGCGGCTTCGTCTAAGACATATTGGTTTGGGGTAGTCCGGACATGTCTTTGAAACCGAGATCTTGATAAGTTAGAATCCCGCAGAAGTTCGCGTGTTTGTAGGATATCCCAAAGGGCGAAAAGAGGTTTATTTTATAGTCCTAAAGACGGAAGGTCATTGTTAGCACCAATACCCAGTTTTTAGAAGAAGACTATATAATGGATCACAAGCCAGTAGTAAAGTTGTTTTAGAAGAACTAAGACAGGACACGTCTACTTTAGTACCAACAGTACAAGATGAAGTACCACAAGAGAGTGCAACACGTGTCACACATGATACACAACCACAGACAGTGCCTCGTCGTAGTGGGAGGGTTGTAAAGCGACTGAAAGATTCATGTTTTGGGAGAGTCTTGGACTTAATCCCGGTAAACATGATCCTGAACATATAATGAAGCACTCCAAGATATAGATGGATCTTGGCAAAAGGCAATGAATTCGAAATAGAGTCTATGTACTCTAATAAGGTGCGGGAGCTTGTAGAACCACTGATGGTGTAAAAGCCGTTGGATGCAAGTGGATCTACAAAGGAAAAGAGGGACGGGCGGGAAGGTAGAAACCTTCAAAGCTAGGCTTGTTGCGAAAGGGTACACTCGGAAAGAGGGAATCGATTATGAGGAGACCTTTTCACGATGTTGTCCTTAAGTAGTTCAGGATACTCTTATCCATTGTTGCTCATATGGATTATGAGATTTGGCAAATGGATGTCAAGACAACTTTCCTTAATGGAAATCTTGAAGAAAACATCCATATGAAGCAACCAGAAGGGTTCATTGAAAAAGGCAAAGAGCATCTAGTGTGCAAGCTCAATCGGTCCATTTATGGACTAAAGCAAGGTTCAAGATCTTGGAACATCCGGTTTAATGAAGTAATCCAGTCATATGGATTTATTCAAAGTCCGGATGAGTCTTGTGTATATAAGAAGTGTAACGGAAACGTGGTGGTATTTCTTGTACTATACGTAGATGATATTTTGTTAATTGGCAACAATGTCAAGGTATTATCAGACGTAAGGGTATGGTTGTCCAAACAATTTGATATGAAGGACTTAGGAGATTGTGCACACATTCTTGGGATCAAAGTTATAAGGGATCGTAAGAAAAGAATGTTGTGTCTGTCCCAAGCTTCATATATAGATACAATCCTTGCTCGTTTTAGCATGCAGGATTCCAAGAAAGGTTTCTTACCTTTTAGACATGGAGTAGCTCTATCTAAAGAGATGTCTCCAAAGACATCGAAATAAATAGAGGACATGAAAGCAGTTCCTTATTCTTCGGCTGTAGGAAGCATAATGTATGCAATGTTATGTACTAGACCTGATATCTGTTTTGCCGTGGGCATGGTCAGCAGATATCAGAGTAACCCTGGACAAGGACATTGGACTGCGGTAAAACATATATTAAAGTACCTGAGAAGGACTAGAGATTATATGCTAGTTTACCAAGCAGACGATCTGCTCACGGATTCAGATTTCCAATCAGATAGAGATAACAGTAAGTCTACATCGGACTATGTGTTTACTTTAGGAGGTGGAGCCATTTCATGGAGGAGTGTTAAGCAGAAATGCGTTAGCTGAATATGTGGCAGTCTCAGAGGCAGCTAAAGAAGCAGTATGGCTCAGGAACTTTCTAATGGACTTAGATGTGATTCTGGTTTGCCCAAAATCATCACAATTTATTGTGATAATAGCGGTGCAGTTGCAAACTCGAAGGAACCACGGGCTCATAAGGCAAGTAAACATATAGAGCGCAAGTACCACTTGATACGAGATATCGTGAAGCGAGGATAAGTTGTCATCGCCAAGATTGCATCAGCAGATAACCTGGCAGATCCTTTCACTAAGGCCCTTCCGGCGAAAGCTTTTGATCGGCATGTGGAGGGAATGGGAATCAGATGTATGGTAGACGATATGACAGCTTAGTCATTAGTATAAGTGGGAGATTGTTGGAGTGTATACTGAAAGCCTAAGCTTTTGTAAACATTTGTTTTGAATAAAGAATCACATTTAGTCAAATTATCTACATTTGTTCAATTAATTTATATTGTAGATAACATAGCATGTGGTGTCACATGCAGAAGATAATGTTATCAGTACCTTATAAATTATAAACAGTAGTTCACGACCAAAATGGAAAGGAACAAATCATTAGAAGGTCGTAGTGTAATTAAGTATCAGTTTATCTTGACTGTATAATTACACTAGTACACTTAGAGTGTATTGAGTAGGACCATTAGAGGTCATTTCTTTTATACTGACTTTATAAAGGAACAAAAACCTCAGTTATTATGGAAGTGTGTGCTCTTAATCCTAATATAATAACAAGCATATATATTTGATATTTATTTCTTTAATTTATCAATGGGTGAGATTTAGTTCGATGAATCAATAAGCCCGATAAGTTGGGAAATGATATCACTTATAGTGTGTGTTGTTGATTATAGAAGGAAACTGTGTCCTAGAGATACTAGGTTGATAATGTCCCCAAGAGGAGCTCATAAGGATTGTCATGTTAAACCCTGCAGGTGGACTTAGTCCGACATGACGATAAGGTTGAGTGGTACTACTCTTGGACTTAGATATTAATTAAATGAGTTGTCAGTAACTCACTTAGTTAGTGGACATTCGATATCTTAAACACAGGAGACTAACACGCTCATAATAAGAAGGAGCCCAAAATGTAATTTGGGATTGGTGCGGTAGTTCAATAATAGTTCTCTAGTGGAATGAATTATTATTGATAAAATTAAGTTGTGTGTTAAGGGCGAACACGGGATGCTTAATTTTATCGGAGACCAAAACCAATTCCTCCTCTCGATCCTATCGTAGCCTCTTATTTATAAGTCTTATACCCACCTTCACCTAATAGGGGTCGGCCAACTAGCTTGGGAACCAAGGTAGGGTCGCCTAGGTATAAATTGGGTGGCCGGTCCTAGCTTGAACCCAAGCTAGTGGGGGCCGGCCAAATTAAATTAAAAAGGAATTTTAATTTTAATTTTTATTATGTGGAAGAAATAATTTATTAAAGATAATTTAAATTAAAATATCTCTCTTATAAAAGATCTACAAAAGATTAAAGAAAGAGATTAGATCTCTTTCCTTATTTGTAGATTGGTGAGATATTTTATTTTCTCTTTAAAATTATTCACATGTTGATAAAATTAAAATTATAGAAATTTCCTTTTATCAACCATGAAGAGATTTTTGAAGAGAAATTTTATTTTTTAAAATTACCGGAAATAAATTAGGAAGTTTTAATTGTTGATTGAAACTTGTCCAATTTGTTCTTCATGATGTGGCCGGCCACTTGAATTTAATTGGGGAAATTTTATTTTATTTTTCTCAATTAAATCATGTCAAGGAAATTAAGGAAATTTTATTATAATTAAATTTCCTAATTTGCCTAGGCCAAGGAATATAAAAGAAGGGGTGAGGGTGCCTTCACAAGACACAACCTCTATTATTTTCTCTCCCTCTTTTGTTCCTTGGTGTGGCCGGCCATCATCATTATCTCCCTCTCTTCCTCTTGTGGTGGCCGAACCTCTCTCAAAGGCTTGGAGCTCTTGTGGTGGCCGGATACTACTTGGAGAAGAAGAAGAAGAAGGAGAGGAAGCTAGCATCTCTTGGAGCTTGGTTAGTGTTTTGTTTTTCTTCCTTGGTGAAGCTTCTTTCTTTGTGGCCGAACCTAGCTAGGAGGAGAAGAAGGTGGTTGGTGATTTCTCATCTCGGAAGATCGTTGCCCACACAACGTCCGAGGTTAGAAGAGGAATACGATAGAAGATCAAGAGGTTTTTCTACAAGGTATAACTAGTAATTTTTCTTTCCGCATCATGCTAGTTATTTATGGAAATAATACCAAATACAAGAGGCTTACGTTCTAGAATTTCGAATATGTTTTTCGATGTTGTGTTCTTTTGTTTTTTCTTTTCCTTGTGATTTGATTGTTCTTTTTGGTTAACCTAAAGTTATTTTAGGAAATTAAATATTAGATTTCTATAAAACGTTTTGTCTAGTCGGTGGTGATTGCTCCCATATCCAAGAAGGCCGTGTGCCTCGCCACGTCAGTACTGGGAACCAATTATGGAAATTAATATTTAATGAAATTAATAACTTAAGGTGATTTGGGTCGAACGTGTTAAGTTTCGCAGGAGATCCAATTCAAACCCTAAAAGAACAAATAGATTAAGTTTTGGATCAAACGTGTTAAGTTCCGCAGGCGATCCAAAATTTAATTTAAAAGAACACATGGTAGCTAGGAAAAGGTTCAGACCTTTGTACAAAATTTTTTTACAGTGGAACCTCTAGGTTTTCCGAGTAGCAACCAACATTAGCCAACTCCTGGCGAGCAACCATTGTCTCTGCCTTTGCTGTCGAGAGTTCCGCTTGCCCAGACTTGAGAGATGCCTGAGCAGCATCTAGTTACTTTTATAGAGTAGCCTCCCGATCAGTGCTGGTAGACAAATCTGCCATTTTAGCCGCCAGGTCTGTCTGTAGGGAGGCATGCACCTTTTGGAGGTCCTGCAGTTGGGAGGATAGGATGGTAACCTCTGTGTCCCTTGCCTCCAAGTCTGTCAGAATTTGAGCATGCCTCAGGCCCTCAGACTTAAGCTTGGACACACTGGTCTTCAGTGCGGTCTCCAGGGACTTCACTTTCTTAAACTCTGCATGGGCCAAGTCCCGGACAATTCGAGTTTGGTCTTCCACCGTCCATAAGTGGGATTTAATCAGGCTCTCAGGGTCATCATATCAAAGGCACGACTCGCGGTCGTCGGGGATGCCAATTCTTGAATTTGAGCCCTCAAGGACTCATTCTCCCGATGCAGACTGATGACGTACTAGTAAAGGCTCAGACCCATGACATAGGTTTGTAAAGAGTACAAGATCAGCGATGTCTAGAGGACATGAAAAAAAAAAGCAGATAAGGCTTACCGACACTATTTGTTGGGAGAACTTGTCGGCCAAGTCCAGTTGAGGATATTCAAAAATCTGATTAGCGGTGCTCTTCCATGAATCTGCTAAGGCACCATGAAGTTGCACCTGACCGTAGTTGGGAGAAGTGATGGAAGAGGGGATTGAACCCAACACTTGAAGAGACGACAATTGAAATGAAGAGGTGAAAGCATACCGTCCCTTGGATCGCTCCTTGGGGCAAGAAGGGAGCGTAAGGGCAGGAGCCGATCGTTGGCTCGAAGAAGGAGGAACAGGAGCTATAGAAGTCCCGGGCTGGCCTCCCGCTCGGGAGGACGTCTGCTCCTAGACTGAGGTAGGAACAGGAGAGGAGGCCGTAACTTCCGAAGAAACTGGAGTACTGTCCCAGGCGGGAGTTTTGGCCTTACCGGACACCCGTGACATAGGCGGCCTCTGGGGGGAGGATTGGACCAAGGGAGTCATGCGTCGCCTCTTGCGTTCAAGAAGCAAGAGCCGCTGGGCTGCTGGAGAAGAAGTCCTCTCACTAGATGTAGTGGCGGCCGAAGGTTCTGATGTGGGGCGAGATTCTTCTTCAAGAATCTCGTGTCCTCCTGTTTGTTGTGAAGAGGCTCCTGCTGAAGCGCTTGTCGGGGGAACCTCTTGGTCAGTCATAATCTCTTTCCCACGTTTCCTCAGGATGTCGCTAGGCATTGCGGAGGAGTTGAGGGCGAAAACTCTGAACATGATGACTTCTACAGGCAAAAGAAAATATTTCATTTAGTGAAGACATGAAAGAAGAGTTATTTGATCTTACTAAAAGACGCTGTCAGAGGCGTTCGAATAGGGTTCAACCTAAAGGTGTACAACACATTCTTTCGCAGTAAGGAGGGGAGTCGGAACTGCACCCCAACCAATTTCTCAGAAGCAATGAAGCACTCTAGTCGGTGTTGATGATCACTCAACTTAAAAGGAGAAGGAAGATTGGGATACCATTCAACACAAAAAACTTGTACCCAGACCTATATTACACTATGAAAATACCCGGCTTTGATCGCTTGAGGGAATAGAAGTGATGAAAAAGCTGGGGAGTTATTGGAATCTCGTACAAATGACACAGAATTACCATTCCGCACATGACACGGAAGGCATTGGAGCGAACTAGGATAAAGGGACACCAAAGTACCCACATCCTACTCAACAAAGAAAAGAAGGAATGGATAGGAAAGCATAGACTGCCAAGAAGATGGTCTTTGAAGAAGGTCACGAAGCCAGCGGGAGAAGGACAAGGATGGTCGTCAGGACTAGGAAGGCGAAACTTGTATGCTTCAGAAAGCTGCAAGCTAGAGTGTATTGACTTAAGGTCACTCTTATCAAAATCGAAACGGAAGTATGCATACCAGGGGATTACCGCTTCGCCGACCATTACCAAATTGAAAAGCACAAGAAGTAGAAGATGATGAAGGAAAGACTCTTACAAAGGAGATGCACGAGGGATAAGCAAGAACAATCGGAGAAAGAAAGGTTAAAGGAAGAGGAAGTGCCGATGAATAACCACTTGAGGCATTTAGGGTTTTTAAACAAAAACCCTTAAAAGACATCGGGATTCGAGTCGGGCAATCGAAATAGCATGACGCACGATAGCCGTTAGATCGAGGGAAGAGAAGTGCCATCGAGTCGCGTACAGAAAGTGTACGTCAGGTGTCGTATCGGAGAGAGTAAGTGGGACACGCGGTGGTTTTCTATGAAATGAAATTTATGATGGACATGACAGGAAAATCATGGTGGTGATATGGGAGTAGTGGCACCATGCCTCGAGGACTGAAAATTCCATGCAGCTACCTCAGGAAAAGGAATAGAAGGCGGCGAGAGTCGTTGATCAAAATTTGGCATCTTACCCCAACCTCAGTGGCGCCGTCTGTGGGAAGAGCAGAACATGGGGGTCCATACCTTCTTCTTTGGTTTGGGCCGCTCAGCAGCTACCTCTTGGACATGGGACCTCGCATGGTGAGAGCGGACTGCTTCGGCCCGCGGTCCTCTGGGCGGCTCCCGGCGAGTTACAGGCTTCCGCTCGGCAGGTGTTGGCCAGTCAGTTGTGACTTCTTTTCTTTGGGCCGCCTGGGCTTCCTCCACGTTGATGTATTCATTGGCCCGGTGTAACATATGATCGTAATCTCTGGGCGGCTTCCGAATGAGCGACTCTCGATATTTAACATCGGAGCTCGACGGTATTCCACTCGGAGGGTTTATAGTCGCCGGCTCGACTCTCAATATTTAACGTCGGAGCTCGACGGTCTTCCGCTCGGAGGGTTTATAGTCGCCGGCTCGACTCTCGATATTTAACGTCGAGCTCGACGGTATTCCACTCGGAGGGTTTATAGTCGCCGGCTCGACTCTCAATATTTAACGTCAGAGCTCGACGGTCTTCCGCTCGGAGGGTTTATAGTCGCCGGCTCGACTATCGATATTTAACGTCGAGCTCCGACGTTAAATATCGAGAGTCGAGCCGACGACTATAAACCCTCCGAGCAGAAGACCGTCGAGCTCCGACGTTAAATATCGAGAGTCGAGCCGGCGACTATAAACCCACCGGCCGGACGAAGGCAATAAAGAGGATTTGTGAGCAAGTGCCTAAAGGTACTCGCCGTCAATACCGTTCGATCGCCTATACGTTCCGTTCGGCCCAGTACCCAAAGGTACTTCATCAACATCAAGTAAATAACCTCTTCTGTCGAAGCAGGACATATTCAGCCGAGTGGAAAAGTTACGCAAAATACTTCGTAAAAATCCCTTTCGAACACAAGAGAGGTGTGATGAGAGGCGAGCAGACATCACACATATTGACTAGCAAAAGGACAAAGCAAACAAAATGATATCATATTAAAGAAACTAAGGCCGAGCGGCCAAATTACAAAAAAAAGGATAGTCTTTGGCCGAGCGGCCGAATTACACATATACTTTCTATTCCAAATACTCGTAGAGATCTTTCGGGATGTTGTTGAGGAGCGTTGCCTGGTCCTGAGCGGGGATGACGGCGGAATCGGGAAGTTGCCCTTTGGACTTCAAATATTCTGTCGTGGCATTCATAGCAAGTTCAAAGGCCATGTACATCCGCTCACAAACTTTCTCCAAAAATTCGGCCGAGCGGACGTAATTCTGTCTCAGGGCGGCGACCCGACTTGGCTCGGCCTCTTGGTATTCTTTGAGAGCCGCCCGGGAAGCTTCGACGGCCTCCTGATGTTCTTGCAAAGCGGCTTCGAGCTTCTTCACCTCATCCGAGCGGGCAATCTTCTCGTTGGCCAGTTGCGCCATCAACTCCTTTACTTTCTGCTCCAATCCCCAAGCCTCGACATTCTTTTTCTCCAGATCGGAGATGGCCGTGTTTTTCCGAGTGGTGGCCAGGTTTATTTTTTGGTCGAGCGTCTTGACTTGCCGCTCGAGCTCGACCAAAGTGTGGGCCTGATCAGCCGTCTTCTTCTGCTCGACCGCCAACAAGTTTTGGGCCTTCTTGAGTTCTTTCTGTAGCTCAGAGTAAGAAGGGCCTTGGGAGCCGGGCGGACCGTACGCAGCCTTCAATCTCCTCAATTCTTCATCCACCATCGCCAGACGGTTGGAGACAACAATCTCCTCCACCCATCTCTGACAAAAAAGAAAAGAGAAGTTGTTAGTGGCCGATCGGCAAGAATGCATAAAAAACTCGGAAGAAAACGCACTTACCCCAGTAGCCTGCTGCATGTGGCTATTGGCCAAGCTGCTGAGAGGAATTATTGCGACGCGTGCCTGAGCGTCGGCCCACATTTCAGCTAAAGGCCCTTTCATGGTGATCAGGTGCTCGGGCGTTGTCGGCCGATCGGCTTCGGGCATTAATTCCTCAGTGGAGAGATGCAAGGAGACCCGGATGGTGCGGCGACGACCGGGAGTCGTCTGGGCGGACGCTGGGGAAGGATCGGAGGCCGACGCAGAAAATTGGGATAAAATCGTTGAACGATGGACTTTGCGGGGAGCAGGTGGAAGGGCGCTGATCGGAACGGCCTCAAGGGGGTCCGCAGACGCGTCTAGTTGGGAGGGCGTCCGATCGGACGAAATCGCCTCCACCTCTGGTGCTTTTCCTCGAGAAGCGGCGATGACCCGCTCGGATGGATGGATCGCAGAAGTAGCCGAGCGAAGTGGCGTTTCCGCCCGACGTCTTTTTTGTCGGAGGGGGCGCTCTTCCTCTTGCGTCGAGCCCTCCTCCCGAGCAGAAGGCTCTCGACTTGCAGTTGCGCCAGCCGCTGGCTCTGGGAGAGAAGCCTGAGCGGCAGACTCCCCAGCATTTGTCCCGCTCTCCCCCTCATTAGAGCCGACCGGCTGGATGCCGAGAGTCTCCATTTCTTTGGCTGTCGCGGCTTCGAGCGCCGCCGCCTTCCTCTTCAAAATACCAGCCATCACCGACTCCATGACAACATTTGCTGCAAAGGAAAACAGAGAAAATCAGTTAGCAATTAAAATGAATTCACGAAGTAAAATTCTTACCGAATCCGATCGGAAGGGGGGTCCTGATCGGACTCAGACTGAATATATACATCACCCCTTAAGGCAGGAACTTGTTGATGTCAAACCTCAGACCGGCCAGCATGTTGGCGGCATGAAGATAGCCCGGTCGGGTTTTGAACCTTTTGAGCTCTGGTGAGGTTGGTGGTCCGATCTGCCACTTCGTTAGGAAGGGTGCCCACTCGGGAAGGCGAATATAAAAATAAAATTCTTTCCAATGCTTATTGGAAGAGGGTAGTTTATTGAAGAAAACTAAACTGGGCCGAGCCTGGAACATGTAGGTGCCCAGCTCGGACTGTTTAGGGTAGTAGAAATAGTAAAAGACCTCCGGTCGGAGGGGAATGTTATGGATTTTGAATAGGACGACGACGCCGCATAAAAGGCGGAAAGTGTTGGGGACTAGGCTTCCGAGCGGAATGCCGAAAAAGTTACAAACTTTAACGATGAAGGGATGAATGGGGAGTCGCAGATCGGTAGTGAACTGGTCGCGGAAAACACAAAAGGCTCCGTGCGGCGGTTTGTGTTGCCGAGCGGAGGGAGTGAGTAAGATAATTTCGAGGTCAGAAGGGATGTCAAAACTATTTATCAGAATGTCGGCGTCGCGCCGATCGAAGCACGACTCCATGGTGGTATACCATGGGCCAAGGGCTTGGTCTTGTGGCTGGGAAGAGCTAGCCATTGTCCGAGCGGACGAAATCAAAAAAGGCGAAGAAAGGTAGAGGATAGGAGAAAGAAAAACAGCAAACGAAACGATACCCCGAGGATCGAAACTCGGGAAAGAAATGCAGAGAAAACACAAGAACCAAAGAGAGAAAGAAGGAAAACCTTACAAAGAAGAAGGAGGATCGACGAAGAATGCGGGATCACCGGAAAGGGAGAATCGAAGTCGCCGGAGCACTGAAACGCCGAAGCTTCTGGGCACGCGAGAGCAGAAATGCGGCGAAGGCGGAGAAAGCGAAGGCTTTATAGGGTTGAGCCCGAGCGGCCTCCACCATCGGATTCAGGTCGCGAGAACCGAAGCACGCATCGAGCCGTCCATTTCAAATCGCCTCGGTCTCGTCGCCTACGACGCCGCCGTCGTACGATGACGGCAGCAATGCCACGTGGCGTTCCACCATGGGAGAGCATTTAATAAGCGCCTTATCGAGGCACAGAGCGCGTGCTTGGCTTTAATGACGAAGATTGACGCGAATTCCGAGGAGATCCGAGGGATAGGGGCGTTGACTGAGGCCGTAGTTAGCACCATATCGGCCGAGCGGTGGAAGGTTTCTTGGATGAGCCGCTCGGCGAAACAATCATCCAGTCAGTCGGACTAATCGCCTCCTTCGACTAGACTTGAAGGGAAGGCAAGTGATCCGGTGGTAAGAACAGGGACCCCCCTCTGAGGGAAGTTAATGCCACGTGGAAGTCAAAGGGTCAAACGGTCGACCGGAGAAGGGGAGATCGGTCGACCGAACGGGGTCTCAGCGGAGTCAGAAGCAACCCGACGGGGTTGCAGACGCTCATCGGGAACAGGGTCGCCGGGCTGATCGGGTAGCCCGCTCGGCCGAAGGCATAAAGTGGCAATACTACGAATAGTCCACAGAGCACACGATCGGGAATCTCCTGAGCGGACCAGCACGTACGACCGGCCGGACGTAAGGTGATTGCCGACCGGCCGGATGCTCGGCATGGGATAAGAAGAGACAAAAGGACAAGGGAACATCTTCTGACAGTGGGTATGTTCAACGACCAAGCCATACGCAGGATCTTACGACAGAGGGGTCCGCTGTCCCATCAGAGATGTGCTCGGACTGTAGCAGTATGGTGTTAGGAAAGCTCTTCTGACAAGCCCATACTGAGGTATGGTTAGAGGACACGTATTCGCCTCGGTAGGTGTGCGTGAGCCTCTTCACAGCTCTATATAAGGAGCCTCACACTTCGCCGGAGGTACGCATTCTCTGATATTGAGAGCCACTTCTTTGTTGTCCACTTGCCTGACTTGAGCGTCGGAGGGTCGTCGCCGGGAACCCCTTCCCGGCCCGACTTTTTTGCAGGTTCGCCGGAGGTCCGTACGACCGGTTATAGATCCACGTCAACAGTTCAGAGAGCGCTACGTGCCCAACGTCCGTTGATTCAGCGTTCGGACAGGATCACTCAGAATTAGAGAAAGATTCAAATTTGGTCGAAGCCTAATGATGAGGTAGGGAGGTAGGAGTCATGATCACAGATTATTTCAAGGGTTGTGGCGGGTAAGTCTACGGGTTTATTTCCCCTGATCATCAATGACCTCTCGGTCGGTATTCCAGACTCTAGCCCCAACGTAAGTTATAAGTGAGTCTACTCGCACGACCAATGACCTCTCGGTTGGTGTCCCAGACTCTCGCCCCAACACGAGTTATAAGTGAGCCTACTTTCATGACCAACGACCTCTCGGTCGGTACTCCAGACTCTCGTCCCAGTACGAGTTATAAGTAAACATACTCTTATAACCAACGACCTCTTGGTCGGCATTCCAGACTCTCGTCTCAACGCGAGTTATAAGTGAGTCTGCTCTCACGACCAACGACCTCTCAGTCGACGTTCTAGACTCTCGCCCCAATGCGAGTTATAAGTGAGCATGCTCTCACGACCAACGACTTCTCGTTCGACGTACCAGGCTCTCGCCTCAGCGTGAGTTATAAGTGAGCATGCTCTCATGACCAACAACCTCTTGGTCGGCGTTCCAGACTCTCGCCCCAGCGTGAGTTATAAGTGAGCATGCTCTCATGGCCAATAACCTCTCGATTGACATTCTAGACACTCGCCCCAGCGTGAGTTATAAGTGAGCATGCTTTTACGACCAATGACCTCTTGGTTGACATTCTAGACTCTCACCCCAATGTGAGTTATAAGTAAGTCTGCTCTCACGACTAACGATCTCTCGGTCGGCGTTCCAGACTCTCACCCCAGCACTAGTTATAAGTGAGTATGCTCTCATGACCAACGACCTCTCGGTAGGTGTCCCAGACTCTCGCCCCAGCATGAGTTATAAGTGAGCATGTTCTCATGACCAACGACCTCTCGGTCGGTGTTCCAGACTCTCGCCCCAGCACGAGTCATAAGTGAGCATGCTCTCATAACCAACGACCTCTCGGTCGGCATTCCAAAGTCTCACCCCAGCACGAGTTATAAGTGAGCCTATTCTCATGACCAATGACCTCTCAGTCGACGTTCTAGACTCTCATCCCAGCGCGAGTTATAAGTGAGCATGCTCTCGCAACCAACGACCTCTCGGTCAGTGTTCCAGACTCTTGCTCCAGCGTAAGTTATAAGTGAGCATGCTCTCATGACCAACGACCTCTCGATCGGCGTTTCAGACTTTCACCCCAGTACGAGTTATAAGTGAGCATGCTCTCATGAACAATAACCTCTCAGTCGGCGTTCTATACTTTCGCTCGAGCGTGGGTTATAAGCAAGCAAGGTCTCCACCAACTACCTCTCGGGGGCGATTAATGTCGCTACCGTCACTCAATTCGCAGAGTGTCTTTTATTCAAAAATGCCTTTTTTGTTAAAGGTGTCTGCATGAAACAAAGAAGTTCTAGTAGGAAAAAGGTACAAAGGCATGAATAAACACTGAAACTTGATCAAATCTACATTTAATTGATAAATTATAGGGAGGCGCCACTCAAAATCTCATTATTAAATCAGTAAAAACATAGAGGCCATCTAAGGGCTTAAGATTCTCTTCCGGTGTCAGCTGCAAGTTGGCACCCCGACAGAAGCATGCTGCTTGACTTGCTTTTTTGAGATGGATTCAAGCCTGTTCTAGCTTAACTTGAGTCAACTGAAGAATGCGCCATTGTTGAGCGATTGTTTCATCTTTAATCTTTGCTTCCTCCTTCATTAGGGACATGGAAGAGGCGTGTTTTCTTTTTCAAATAGATCATGAATTGAGCTTGGCTCTCCAGGCCTGAATAGGCTTTCTATTTCAGCGCTACCTCAGCACGTGCCCGTGATTTAGCAACTAGCCAGAGTTCTTCAATTTCCCCGCGAAGGGAAGACTGAAGGTCCCTCTCTTACATCATCTCGGCTAAAATCGTATCCTTCTGGGCAAGCATTTGGGTCATATGAGCCAGTTGCTGGCGAAGGTGTTGCAGTTCACCAAATTCGGAGTTCAACACCATGATTATTGGATGTCGGTTAAAGGAAAGTATGCATTTGTGAATTGTGGATAGGGGTCAACCTCTTTTAAAGAGGAAGATGGGAAAAGTTGAGTTTTATAGAGATTAAAGTGACCCTTCGCCTGAGGTTGATTGAGTAATAAAATAGGTTACAATACCGATGGTCTCGGAAAAGAAGCAACATTTATAGTCACATGGGCGAAGTAAATGAAACTCGAGTTTGGGTCTAGTCAATCGGACTTGAGCTTCCTTTGACTAGACTTGGAGGGGAGGCTTGTGATACGGTGCATAAAGGTAGAGCCTGATGATGTCAGACAATCAGAAGTCAAGGGGACATGATAGTCAAGGGCAGTCAGAAGTTAAGGGGATGTGACAGTCAAGGACAGTCAGAAGTCAAGGGGATGTGCGGTCAAGGACAATCTAAAGTCAAGGGGACGTGGCGGTCAACAGTCAAAGGGACGTGATAGTTAACAGTTAGGAGAAAGGAGTTAGACCGCCTCATGTCACCAGTCACATAATTCCTGGTCGGGTACAGACAGATCAGGGTCCCAGATCTAAGACATAAGATGCAACCTGTAGTAGTGCCCTGACTTACCCTGATTTGTCGGACTTCCTCAGCTCAGGCCATGTGAGCAGGTCGGGTACTTTCACTAAAACAACTCCCGCCCGGCCCTACAACGATCAAGGCGTAATGGATGTCTCCCGCTAGTCTTATATACAGATAATAGATAAAGCCCGAGCGGGGTCACCACGACTCAGCCTCCTCATCAAGACTCAAGTCAGGTGGTACTTTTGAACGGTCATCCCGAGTTTTCCGTAACTAAATCTGGGCAGGACAGAAAGCACTAGGAGACAACAATGTCAGAGAATCATAATCTTCTGTCAGGGAATACCTACCATACGCCAAGGAATATTCTAATGGTTTGCTATCATCTACGAATAGAACCTTCCTTCCACCAATAGGAGGCCACCATACACTTTCTCTCACCCTGACAAGCCCTGACATCCCACATTATCTGACAACATGTAGGCTCTGAAGGTACGCAACGTCATATTAAAAGGGAGGTCCTCTCCCTTAGCCAGGTACGTACACATTCGCACTCATCTTCTACAGTTCTTTTTTCCTTCGTACACTGTTTTTTTGAGAAAAAAGTACTTGACTTTAGCGTCGGAGGGCCTGCGCCGGGAACTTTTTTCTTAATTTCTGGTCTCTAACGTTCCATGTGCTTATCTGAGTGTGCACAGAGCCAAAATATCGCTGGTCTCGTTACCACTATCCAGGAGTACCACGTGGAGGTTGGTTTTTTCGGTGCACATATGCTAGGTGTGTCCAAGTCATCTCTCCGTCAATGTCAGTACTATCTCAGTCAATCTTTATCTGACTCAGATTTCGAACAGAATCAATCGTCTATACAAATTTTTATACAGAAGAAAAAAATTCATTTTATTTAATTTTAAGCGGAAAAAAATAAAATAAAATAAATTTATGGACAATAGATATATTAAAAAATATCGACTCTCTTATAATTTATATTTTATTCGGTTCAAAAATAAACAACAGATGACATCTATTTTATTGTTTATCCAAGAAAAAAAAACACTATTTTGCCGACCCACGCGTAATATTTAATGAATGAAACAATTATTTAATTAAAAAGAACCATCAACTTATCCACGCTTCCTGAATTAGAAGTATCGGCGGACATCCAAATTGAAGACCCACGTGAGGCCCACTCCGTATCCACGTGAGAATCGGTTCTCTGTCTAAACTCTCAACAAACAAAATATTAAATATCCACTCTACTAAATAAACGTGAGCGATATAGGAATTTTTCTTATTTATTTGGCATGAAAAATAATGTTATATCATTGTGATCATTTTTTTATTAAAAAAATACTTTCTTAAAATCCATTTCAACTTTAATTCACCATCTCAATTTTAATCCTCATTATCACGCCATTAATTAATAAACTCATTTTAGTTGAGAAGAAAACTGTCCATTCAATGTTAATAAACAATCTTTATTACATTGAATGCTCGTAATAAAAACAATCTTCTTAGTTTTTTTAGGGTTCTCGCACGAGCATGGAGCATGGAGCATGGAGCATGATGAATCACTGGCCGTCCGTGTAGTGATCCGACAGCATACATTGCTCCTCCATTGCGTTCTATTCGGCTCACTTTCTCTCTCCAATGGAGCTGACAGAAGGGGCTCGGAGTGGGTACTGTATAAAAAAACATGGTGTTCCGATGCGGAATGACAGAGTGGATCGACGATTGCTAGGCGTTTCGATGTTAGAGATTTAGTTAAAGATCGTAGCCTTTTTCTCTGATTCCTCAGTGAAGAGCGGAAGTTTGCGTGTTCGGACTCAATCTTCGTGTTCTCTGAGCTTGATTCGAGGAGCTTGAGCTCTGGACTACGAAATGATGTATCTTGTCGATTTTATAGTGAAAGATACCATTTTGTTCGCTGGAACCCAAGTCTTTTAGTTTTTGAGGTTTGGAGCTACGAAAGCTGCATTTTCCCCTCCTTTGTTTCTTTCATTTTCTTCGTTGTTGAGTTGATTTTTTCCCTTGCTATCGCGTCGACAGAAGGTTCGACGACAAGAAATTGATATGATGCCGAATATGGGTGTTCGGTCTGTGACCGGGAGCAGTGGGGATGGTTTTGGCGGACAGGATTTCGAGGGCTCGACCGGGAGAAGGCGAGAGGAGAGGGATAATGAAAGGGAGCTCAGTGTTTTCCGGAGTGGATCCGCGCCGCCCACTGTCGAAGGTTCTCTCACGGCCGTGGGAGAGATCTTTAGGCGCGAGAGTGCACTGGGCGTGCCAGATTTTTCCACTGTAAAGAATGGGTATGAGATTTCACCGGAGGAGGAACTCCTTTCCAATCCGGCGTACATCTCCTACTATTACTCGAATATGAATCTGAACCCCCGTCTGCCGCCGCCAGTTCTCTCGAAGGAGGACTGGCGATCCACACAGAGGCTACTTGTGGGAGACTCTTTGATGAGAGGGATGAATGATGGGATAACCAATGGAGGGGAGGAAGAGGATGGAAGATCTCTCCTCTCTAAACAGGCAATCTTTAGTGCGCTGGAGGAGCAACTGGCAAAGCAAAGAAAGATACCTGGATCAGGGGAATGGGTGGAAAGAGGAGATGTATTTAATGGTCTATTGCTCAGGCGCCAGATGAGTTTTGCTGATGTAGTGCAGGTAATCCATTAATCTTACTCGCTATAATCATGCAGTTCTGCTTGTGTATATTCAGGTTCAACTGTTTTGGGTATATTGTAATTGCACATTGATAGCTCAAATTACTATTATGCTTCCTTATATTTGGGCATTTTTTAAAGAAATACTTTATTGCTTTGATTCAGTTTTTTATTTTTACTTAGGTAAATTCTCTGGAAACTATGGTCTGTCCAAGGAAGATAATGCATAAAACTTAGATGCTAGAGTTGAATCTGTATTTGGGCATATATCTTTCCAGACGTTGATTTGGTATGATCTAAATGCCAATTTAGTGTCCACGTGACTTCCTGTTCTATTTTTCAATGAAAGTTGACCTTTTTTGATTTGCTTTGAATGAAAAATTTGTTTATGATTCTACAAGAAACAGAATAACCTGCAGGTTAACTCAGATCAACTGCCACAATCAGTTTGTTGGAATACTTTGTCGGTATATGACAGGGTATATATAAATCATGAATTATTTCCCCTAATATTTCAGGGATTTGTGGATCCTTTTGGTTTAAGTATGTTGGATCTTCAATGTTGTCACTAAAATCCCTTTGCACAAAGTTATAAGAATGAAACGAATGGTTTTCGATGTTGGTTTTGTAGAAAATATGAAGTCGCAGGGCCACTTAACTTCCATTGACATAGTGGACCATAGTTCTAGAAAGATTACATTGTCTACTCAAGTGTTGAAAAAAAAAAACAAGAAAAGGAAGTGTGACTTAATAACTTTGTTAGATGCCAAGTTCCTTCTCTGATAATTAGACAGCTTAGTGAACCACAGATGTAGCAGTTAGTATACGAAGAAATTGATGGGGTCAGTGTGTTGTTTTTTTGTTATATTGTCGCTCCATTCTTGAACAACAGACATAAATAGTTTTTGATATTTGTTCTGGATAGAATCATCCTTGGTATAATTTGACTATTGAATTTTTCAGCATGAAGTTGTGTACGAAAGTCCAAGTTCAAGCCATTCCTTACACCTTGCAAGTCATAATGCTTTTGCTAATGGTCTTGAACAATTGGCTTCTTCCAGCACACACTTTGCATCACACAAAGTATGCACATTAGATGGAGAAGGATTCAGTGCAAAAAGTGACAATGGGCATGAGAAAGTTGGTACATCATTCTGTCACAATTATGCATCTGTAGTCAGCTCCTCCCTGCAGCGAAGCAATACTATGGATACCAAGCATGCTGCCAGAGCTACGAGTCTGTGCTTCCCCCAAATTGGTTCTAGGATTGACACTCCTGACAGGATAACGCAGAGTTCATCTTCCTTCAACGTTTTGCCATCGGATACAGTTGAAACTGATGATGTTTCAGCTTCTTTATCCAATATTAATTTATCAACTTCTGGTTCAATAGTTGATGAAAATATCACAAAGTCAAAAATTCTGCAAAAATTTGATGATAGTCAGAATCTTCTTTTTGCTTCACATTTGGGCCAGAACAAGGTTGAGACGCAACCTATCCTCAAGTGTTCTGATCAAGAATGTTTTGATACTCAGGGTATTCCAAAGTCTAGGAAGTCTGCTTACATTCATTCCCTTAGAAGTTCTGGAGGTCAAGTGGACTTGAGAACTTCAAGTTCAGGTTTAAATGGGTTAATTGAATCTCAAAAATCTCCTGCTGCCTCTATCAATTCATATTTGGAAGCGCGCTCATGTTATATTACTGCAAATGGTGGTTTGTCTTCTCCCTATGAGAATGTTGATGCATCTTTTGCAATTTCTGGGCTGAATGCAGATTCTGAAAATCCAGGATTGTCGGCAAGAATGATCAATCATGTTGGCTTGGAAACTTTGCCTCTGACAGTGGAAAATACTAATATCTCATCTCCAATTGCATCTCCTAGTATGGGGTGCAGGACTTTAGGAGGTAGAGTCTTTTCACCACAAAATTCTGTTGGGCAAGCAGATTTTCAAACTCGTATTGGATTAGGCAATCCAACTGCTCTTCAGGCATCCCTTAATGATTCAATTCATGTTGAACAGTGGATGACTGCTGAATATGCTGCTTATGTGGAAGCTAACTGTTCTGATCCTTCCTTTGAGAGCGGTTATCTAGGCCCATATGCAGATGTACTTGGGATCCAGAAAGCTTACAACGAGTCTTTATTTCGAACACAGAAGCAGTATGCTATGCCAAATCTGGCTAAATCTGGGGTTCTAGATCATAATTATTATGGTAACCCAGGTTTTTGCCTTGCCACTTCTTATCCTGGAAGTCCTTTAGCAAGTTCTATTTCTTCTCCATTTGCACCTGGCAACCCTCTTAGTTTTGATGAGAAAAACATGTGTTATTATCCTAACTTAAGAAATCTAACTGGAGGTGTTCTGGGCTCTTGGCATTCTGAAGCTGCAAATAAGATAGATGGATTTTTCCCATCATCTATCTTGGGTGAATTCAAGAGCAACAGAACCAGATGCTTTGAGCTTTGTGAAATTGCCGGCCATGTGGTTGAGTTTAGGTATATGATAATCTAATTTTGTTTTTATGTCTTAATTTTTTTTTCACATTATCTGGATCATATGATCTAAAGTACATCCATCAACATCATAAATATTCCAATTTGCACAAAAAAAACCAGAAACTGGTAGGCTGTATCACATCGCATGTGTGGGCTATGTTATTATGCTATTGGATATACACCAAAGCTTCTGAGAACACTTCAATAGCACGTGCTCATATTGTTTTTATAATGCCATCATTTGTATAGCAACTGCACTGTATTTTTAGATTAACCACCATAATTTTGTCTTTTTGCCTTATCTTTATCTTAAAAGCTGCTGTATAGTGTCATCTGTTCTTGTAGTTATGTTGAGCAACTGCAGCTTATGAACTAACAAGAGCTGTGAGTGTCAGCTATTTGCCATTTGCTATATATAACTTATTCCAGCCTTCCCACAACTATTAGTGGTGGAGACATTGCTATTTGATTTCTATTTATTTCTTGGGCAAAAGTTAAAAGGCCGCCTTTTTTTTTTTTTGGAGCCATCAAGATGGCGCCTCATTTTGATTTTTTATCAAAAGGGCACCTCCACATATAATTACTCAACTACCCTCCACTATACTGTAACAACTTATTCACATTATTATCTCCCTCTTATTTTTCTCGCCTAAATTGGTATGTTGTAGCAGCTACGAACCCGTAGTTGCTACTCAATTGTAGCAGCTACGATTTCGTAGCTGCTACAACATAAAAAAAAATTAAAGGCTAAAGTTGTTCGGAGGCTCCGATAAGGATTTAAACGACAGTTTTTTGAGTCTGAAATCTGGCCTTTACGGGTTCTACCCCGTAACTAGTTGTAGATCTCTAAATGAACTTCAATTTGATATATTATGTGTCGTGTGGTTTAACTTGAGTCAAAAGTTATGACCTCACAAAATTTAGTGTTTAACATTCACGTTGTAGCAACTACGAAGCCGTAGCTGCTACAACTACGTGACAACTTAGTTGTAGTAACTATGAAATCGTAGCTGCTATAACATGAATGTTAAATCCTAAACTTTGAGAGACCATACCTTTTGACTCGGGTCAAACCACAGAATACATAATATATCAAATTGAAGCTTGTTCAAAGATCTACAACGGGTTGCAGGGAGGAACTAGTAACATGGCGATTTCAAGCTTAAAAAATATCATTTAAATTCTTTTCGAAGATTCCAAATAATTTTATTCTTAAAATTTTCATGTTGTAGCATTGTAACAGCTATGAAACTGTAGCTATTACAACTGTGTAACATCTCAATTATAGCAACTACGAAACTGTAGCTGCTATAACCCGCCAATTTAGGCGGGAAAAAATAGGAGAGAGATAATAATGTGATTAAGTTGTTACTGTGTAGTGGAGGGTAGTTGAGTAATTTGACATGGGGTGGGGCATCCTTTTGATAAAAAATTAACACAGGGTGCCCCTTTGACAATTTGGTAAAAAAATGGCGCTCTTTTAACTTTTGCCCTTATTTCTTTAATTGTGTTCCTCCATTTTTATTGGCCTTGGGTTTTTTTTTTTTTTCCCTTTGCTCTTTTCTTGCTATCCGCCTAGTATCATTCATGCATTTTAGATCTTCCTTTGATATCCCAAAGAATATAATGTGCCATATTGGCCATGCTATGCTTTACTGTTGCTATATCGGCACCTTTAGAGTCACAGTAGTACATTTCCAATATGATACTGTTGTTCCAGAATTTGTCATATCATGCGTGAATATTAAAACTGAGTTTAACCTTCCTGTTCAGTACTGACCAGTATGGGAGCCGTTTTATACAGCAGAAACTTGAAACAGCTACTACCAAGGAAAAAAACATGGTTTTTGATGAGATTATGCCTCATGCTCTGTCTTTGATGACTGACGTGTTTGGGAATTATGTGGTCCAGAAGGTACCAGCTTGTTATTTACCTGTTTTGTTTGGATGAATTCCTTCGAAAAAGGCTTACAAACTATCTCCCTTTCAGTTTTTTGAACATGGCTCATCAACTCAAAAAAGGGAATTAGCTAACCATCTTAATGGACATGTACTGGCACTCAGCCTCCAGATGTATGGTTGTCGAGTGATACAGAAGGTACTTTTTAGTTCAAAGTTGTCTGATTATTGGCTTCATTCTGAATTATGATCTCCTTATACTTGATTCTGATTTTGGTTATACTGGAAGCCTCATGCTTATGCTACTCAACGTTCACAGTACATATGAATATTGTTCTTATATGAAATATATGTTGGAAACCTACAAAGGTAACCCAAAATTTCAAATGGAGGGAAAGAACTTAGAGGTTTTGTTGGATCAAGACGCACGTGAGAGAAGGGGGGGGGGGGGGGGAATCACGTGGTATTGAAAAACTCGTCTTTTTATATTTTAAAACAAGAGTATGCAGCGGAAAAAGAAATACACAGAAACGGGAAAAGACACGAACACAAGGATTACTTGGTTCGAAGCCTTCGGCGACTCCTACTCTAAGACCCACGTCCTGCGGACTTATCGATGGACAATTCACTAAAAGCCTCTTCCGGAACCGCCGGAAGAGATGATCGAATACAAGAGATAGGGACACTGTAACAACCTACACTCCTTTTTAAAGCAGTAATAAAAAGTGAAACACTTAATAAAATATTACGAACAATTAAGAACGCTCGTGTGTTGCTGTCGGTCTGCCGGAGATGATCGGATGACTCGGAAGGGCAGCTTGGTGGTAGACAGACTTCTATGAAGTAACAATGGGAAGCCGAAGTAGTCGGAAAGCCGATTGGACATATAGAAACTCGTGTAGTAGTTGTCTCTAATGGCTTGGGCGAATCACCCTTATAAAAGGTGTAGAAGACACCTTCCATAGCCTTGAAGACGCCTCTAATATGAGAAATCTGATCCTGAATAGCCTGGTCCTTATCTGCGACGAAGTCTGAATTTTATCTTGTGGAAGGCACCTTCCATGACATTGAAGGCGCCTTCCATGTGCCTCGGGCACTGTCCACCCGAGGCCTTTCGTGCTCTTTTTACCCTATAAAACATGTTAGTCCAACAATACAAAGTATACCTTACAAGACAAAGTTTAGCACAATCATAATAAGAAATAATAATTAGATCCTGTCTCTCCAAGATCAGGATCTAGTCAGAGTCTCAATTTAGGTTTTCGAAATGGACCTAAATTGGATCGACGTCTACTGTTCCTTCGAATGGGGACGTGTCCTCACATAGTCACTTTCCTCCAGTGACTTATCTTTACTTACCAGGTGCAGAGTTACCTCCGGAATCACACATCCGGACTTCGGGAATCAAACATCCCGATCTACCGGAATCGCACATCCGGTCTTCTCTAATCGGGAATCACACATCCTGACCCTTGCCAAAATCCCACATTCGAACTTCAACCTATCGGGAATCGAACATCCCAACTTGTCGGAATTACACATCCGGTCTTCAACCAATCATGAATTGAACAAAATCCTGACTGGGTTTAATAAACCCTGCACACTCGATAACAAAATTAGACTACAACAACACCTAACTTAACTCATTTGTCATTAATCAAAACTTGAGTTAGACCGTTAGTACAAATTACACCAACAATCTCCCCCTTTTAATGCAATGACAACCTGGGTTAGAGTTAGGAAAAGATATGTAAAAAGATATGCAATAATAATTGATCCAAGAGAAAATTAATTAAGAAATATTAATTGTTGTTTTATTCTGTTGATTATTTTAGGGTTAACTTTTTCTTACTTAACCTACTTAATCCCTTAACCCTCCCCCTTTGACATTCATCAAAAAATATGCAAGTATGTATACCAAAGTACTGAAACACACAAATAAGTATAAACTTGTCAAAATAAGCCTAAAAACTTATAGGTTTATTGTAGGGAGGAGGTTAGAGTGTAAAGAATTTCCACTTAGATAGTGTTCGAATTTGATAACAGATTTTGAAAGCTAACATTTTCAAAAGTAAAGTCTAAAAATGTGAAGTGTACACCAAGAAATTTTGCAAAGTAACTTTTCAAAATATTTGGAGAGTGGGTTACAAATTACTTTTCAAAACAACTTTCAAAATAATCATAAAAAAAACTTTTGTTAAAAGAAAGTTCTAAGAATTCGACATATTTTCAAAAGATCCTTTAACCAAAAAGTTTAAACAAGTTTAAAGTATTTTAAACAAGAGTTTTGGAGTTGTTTGCAAAATAATTGAAACAAGAGGTTTTATCTTAGAAATATTTTAAGTTATTGTGAGTAAAAGAAAATTTCTAAGTTATTGAAATAATTGTCAAATACAATTTTGAAAATAAAAGTTTCAAAATAGTTTCAAAAGGTTTTCCCAAACAAAATAATAATAGAAATATTGGCTTTACTAGTTTTAGGAAGGGATAAATAATTGTGAATTCATGTTGCAAATTTTGAAAAGAATTTTGAAGGGGATTGTGAAATCATTTTGAAAGTATAGAAAAGAAATAAATAATTTAGAAAATCATTTTTAAATATCCTCCCTGAAATAATATTTATCTAAGAATTTGACCTTAAATGTCTAACCGTTAGTTACTAACTAACTACCAGACGATAGCAATATTCACTGGGTTAGTCAAGTTAAGTAAATGTATTACTTAACTTGATCATTGTAATTTTTGTATTTTTTGCCTAGACTTATATTGATGCACTGATATAAGCATCTGAAGTCCAGGCAATAGGCCTGTGCATCTCACGCCGTTCTAGGTTTGTGAATACACAATCAAAGTAGACTTATTGTGCTTGTGAGATGCTCAATTCCTAGATCTATAGGAACATGCTTTCTATAGATTTGATCTAATCTAAGGCCAAAATCAATTTTGAAATGCTAAGTAAATGAGAATTTTTGAAAATATAAGTAAAGAACTTTTCCTAGAATTTGCAAGCCATTTGAAAAATTATTTTGAAAATAACAGTCCTAGTCTATCGCGCACATTCCAAGTTGCCTTTGTAGATCATTGAATTCGAATTCTGGTAGCGGTTTAGTGAAAATGTCAACCAAGTTTGATTTGGACTCAACATAGTTGAGCTCAATGTCTCCTTTGGAGACGTGATATCTAATAAAGTGGTGTTTAATTTCAATATGTTTGGTTCGTGAATGATACACTGGGTTTTTGGTTAAGTTGATAGAATTGATATTATCAATATGGACTTTTATATTTTTATATGCCAAGTTAAAGTCTTTGAATGTGTGCATCATCCATAACAGTTGTGCCACACACTCATCCATTGCTATGTACTCTACTTCAGTAGTAGATAAAACAACACGGTGTTGTTTTCTACTAAACCAGCGGACAAGTGATGGTCCAAGTAGTCGACATCCACCACGTGTGCTCATACGATCTAATTTACAGCCGGCATAATTTGAGTCAGAGTAATCAATTAGTTCAAAACAAGGTGTTCTCGGGTACCAAATTCCTACATTTTGTGTGCCTTTCAAATATCTAAATATTCTTTTTACATTAGTTAGGTGAGATTCTTTAGTACAAGTTTGGTATCTAGCACACATACTAACTGCAAATAAAATATCAGGTTGACTTGCAGTTAAGTATAAAAGGCTGCCTATTATGACACTCCTATAATATTTTAGATCTATGAGTTTACCATTTGGATTACTATTTAAGTTTGTGTTTGCAACCATTTGGTGTTTTTATTTCTTTGGTATTTTCCATTCCAAATTTTGAGAGTAATTCTTTTATATATTTTTGTTGGTAAACATAAGTTCCTTCAGTAGTTTGTTTAATTTGTAATCCTAAGAAATAGATTAGTTTACCTACTAAGCTCATTTCAAATTCTAGTTCCATTAAGGTTATAAATTCTTGCAAAAATTTTGAGTTGGTCGAACCAAAGATTATATCATGTATATATACTTGGGCTATGAAAATGTCTTGTTTGAGTGATTTTGCAAATAAGGTTGGATCAATTTAACCTTGGTTGAATCCTTTGGAAATTAGATAGGAGGTTAATATTTCATACCAGGTCCTAGGTGTTTGTTTGAGACCATACAATGCTTTCTTTAATTTGAACACGTGGTCAGAATGATGTAGACTCTCAAACTTAGGTGGTTGACCTACATACACCCCTTCTTTAATTAGCCCATTTAAGAAGGCGGATTTGACATCTATTTGATAAAGTTTAGAACCTTGGGCTACAACATTCTAATAAACTCAAGTCTAGCCACCGGATCATATGTTTCATTGTAGTCAAGTCCCTCTACCTGACTAAATCCTTTGGCAACTAGTCTGACTTTGTTTATAACAATTTTCCCATTTTCACTTAGTTTATTTTTAAATGCTCATTTTGTTTCTAGTACTTTTTTATTATCAGGTAGTGGTACTATGTCCCAGATTTCATTTCTTTCAACTGGGCCAGCTCTTCCTGCCTGGGTATAATCCAGTCTGGGTCAAGTAGGGATTCTTCTATTGTTTTGGGTTCAATTTTGGAGATTAAAGGTATTTGACTTAGGTTTCTAAAGGATGATCTAGTCTGAACTCTTAGGTCTGGATCACTTATAATTTGTTCAATTGGGTGGTCTGAGCTAACTCTTATTCTTTTAGGCTCAACTTGTGTTTGTTCATTTTCTTTGATTGATTTTGTTCATCTTTGTATTTATCTTTTGGGTTTTCACTTACTCCCCATAGGTCAGTGCTGACTCTAACGAAATCAATTGGTTGATGTTGAGTTGAGTTAGATTCTTTAGAGTTTATAATTTAGTCGAATTTTACATTGATTGTTTTTTCAATTCTTAGTGTAGTTTTATTGTAAAACTCTATATCCTCTACTGGCTAAGGAGGATCCTACGAAGATTTCATTTTCTACTTTGGAGGTAAATTTTTCTTAGTATTATCTTGTGTTTAATATATAAACACGACATCCAAATATCTTAAAGTATTTAATATTTGGTAATTTATTATAGTAGATTTCAAATATGGTTTTATTATGTTTCTTATTTATTGTTGTTTTATTTTGTATATAGCAGGCTGTACTGATAGCTTTTGCACATAAATATTCTGGTAGCTTATATTCATTAAGCATTGTTCTAGTGACTTCTTGAAGAGTTCTATTTTTTTCCACTATTTTGTTTTGTTGAGGTGTGTTAGGGCACGAGAATTTTTGGTGGTACTCATTTTCTAAGTATAATTTAGTGAACCTATGATTTTTTAACTTCCCTCCGTTATCACTCCTAATTCTCTTGATTTTTAAATCTTTTGCATTTTTAATTTGTTTACAAAAGTTGTTAACTATTTCAAATGTCTTATCTTTATTTTTTAAGAATTTTACTCAAGTGAATCTTGAGTGATTATCAATTATTATTAGACAGTACAAATTTACATTTATGGACTTAATCTCATATGAGTCAAATAAATCTAAATATAGTAATTCAAGGGTTGAATTGGTTTGAGTTTGATTAGTTGGTTTGTGGGTTGATTTAGTCTGTTTTCCTTGTTGACAAGCATTACAGATTGTTGAGTTTAAGTTGGGTAATTTTGGTAGTCATCTAACTAAGCCATTTAGTTTGGTGAGGTTTCTAAAGTTAGTGTGAGACAGTCTCCTATGCCACAGCTAAATTTCCTCTTTTTGTGTCACTTGAGTGAGGAGCGCCAGGTTAATCATATAAATGTTATTATTCCTAAGTCCTTTTAATTTTATTGGAGGGTCTTTTATGTGCTTAATTACACATTCAGTGGATGTGAATCTAATCTTATATTCTGAATCACATAATTAACTAACACCGAGTAGATTGAATTTAAAATTTAATTTAATTTTTTACTTTGATTTTAATTTGAATTTAGTTTAGTTTTAATTTTAATTTAATTGTATTTTTACTCCTTATTCATCTTACCCGATCTATATTTTCGATCAAGTACTTTAAAAATTGCGAGATGAGTTAAGTTGAATTTCAAGGTTTGGTTGACTTTGCGTTAGATTCAAGTTTAGTTTTGGGTTCAACAAACATGCATTCTTTAGATAAATTTCTAAGCTATGGTGGGTCACCTGGACATCATCAGAGTAACCGCGCATTCAAAATTTTTTAAATAGTCCTATCCATTGAACTTAATATAAAAATTTGGTCTAACCTGTTAGGATTTGTAAGGGTAGCTTCAGTTAGTTCCACGATATAGCTTTCCTAACTTATTATCATCCAAAACTTCTCCAGTACCGTTAATCAAGTCAAGCTTTTGTCCCTATTTAATCTAGATCCAATTATTGGTCGGGTAAATTATTATTTTTAGAGGTGCCAACTATTTTGGAGTCTCTCCCTAAATTATTGGATTTTGTATTTAGGTTTTAGGTTTGAGTCAATTTGCTTCATAGTTATAATAGACTTGATTATAGTTTGAGTTTAGATTAATTTTGTTTCTGTTTAATTTAGGTTTATTTGATTTGATTTTATTCTTTAGATTTAAATTTGAGAATTTAGTTTTTGAAATTGAAAGTGAGTTATTTGGTTTATTTATGTAGTGAATTTTACTTTTTGGTACATAGTATGGATTGAGTCCTACTTGCGTGGTTAGACACGCTTTCGGAACCAAACTTTAGTTGATTTTGATTTTTAAGTTAAAGTTAAAAATGATTTGTATTTTATGTTGGGTTTGTATCCGAGTCCGGATTTATTGTACACTGCTCTTTGAGATCCAAGCATCATGTTTAGGTATTTTGTTCCTGAGGTAAATTTTTCCAACTGCCCTTTGAGCTCGTTGACTTGACTTTTCAGGATAAAGTTTTCTTCCTCAAGTTGAAAAACTTGAGTTGAATCTTTGTCTTGAACTTGGCTAGTCACCGAGTTTATGTTCAGTTGTTCCTTAAGGATGTTATTTTTCTTAAGGAGTTGTTTAGCGTGTTCCTTGGTTTTAATTAATCTTTTATTCAGGCAAGCAATTGCTTTGAATGAATTTATGCTGATAAAGGAATTTGCCTTGGGTCAGTCTGACCCAGATGAAGATTCGTGGCTTGACTTGTATTTAGATTCGTCTTCTTCGTCCGAATCGCCTCCGGTTGCCATTAATGCGAGGTAGCTTGCTTGCTTCAGTTTGTCTGTTCCGATCCATCCGAAGACTCATCCCAAGTCACTTTTAGTGCTTTCTTTTGTTTTGTCTTCTTGACTTGGTCTTCGTTTGGGCATTCATATTTGAAGCGCCCCTTCTTGTTGCAACCGTAACATGTGACGTTTGCTTTTGTGTTGTTGGATGCAGACTTGACATTTTCTTTATGTCCCTTTTGGTGAAACTTTTGTTGCATCTAGAGAACATCTTCCTTTCTAGGTTCACTAGCTACTTTTCTTCGTCTGATTCGGATTCAGTTTCAGCTTCAGGTTTGGTTCCCTTTGATGTACCTGCAAGAAAGACAATTCCTTTCTCAACCTTGGGGCCATTTGTTTGTTCATACAGCTCTAATTCACAAAATAATTCATTTAGTTTTAATTTAAAAAGATTCCTCGAGACCTTATAGGCATCTATGATCGATGCTGTGCATTTTGAGGAAACGAGTTGAGAGTGTACCTTATTACGTCCCAATTTTCTAATTGGTGTCCAATTAGGTGAAGGCCGTTGAGGATGTCCTTGATTCGAGCATGGAGCTGATTCGCGGTCTCACCGTCTTGCATTTTAATATTAAATAATGAATTAAGAAGTAGGTCGTGTTTCGTTATCTTTGAGTCGGGAGTTCCTTCGTGTAGCTCGATGAGTTTATCCCAAAGCTCTTTTGCGTTCTCGTGCGGGCTGACTCGGTTGAGTTCCTCTTTGGTGAGTCCGCATTGAATTGTATTCAATGCTTTAGAGTCAATCTGGGCATTTTTTTTGTGACTCCATCTTTCTGCAAGTGGTACTTTTGTTGCTTCGTCTACATACGCCCGGTACCCTCATCGGATGGTGAAATATTGCTCGATGTGTATCTTCAGGTAAACTTCCACCCTCTTCTTCCAGTACGGAAAGTCATTTCGGTTGAAGAGAGGAGGACGAGCGGTGCTGAATCTCTCAAGTTGGGTTATTTGATTACTGAAAAAGGAAAACTAGAAAGAGGTACCAAGACTTGGTCTTGGATTAGTAGTGCTTGAGAGAGAAAAAAATTTATGACTCGAATGGTGTTGCACCGATTTCGTGTAAGAACCGAACGAGAAATAATTACTTGAAATGGTAAATTTTACCAAATTAAATAAATTGCGAAAAACTAAAAATCCAAAAAAAAAATACGATTTCCTCGGTTTGATTGGTTATTGCACCAACTTAGAATATAACTTGCTCTGATACCACTTGTTGGATCGAGACATACGTGAGAGGGAGCGGGGTGATTCACCTGGTATTGAAAAACTCGTCTTTTTATGTTTTAAAACAAGAGTACACAGTGGAAAAAGAAATAGACAGAAATGGAAAAAGACGAACACAAGGATTTACTTAGTTCAGAGCCTTTGGCGACTCCTACTCCAAGACCCAAGTCCTGCGGATCTATCGATGAGCAATTCACTAAAAGCCTTTTCCGGAACCGCCGGAAGAGGTGATTGAATTCAAGAGATAGGGACAGTGTAACAACCTACACCTCTCATTTTTAAAACAGTAATAAAAAGTGCAACACTTAATAAAATATTACCAACAATTAAGAACGCTCGTGTGTTGCTGTCAGTTTGTTGGAGATGATCGGATGACTCGGAAGGGCAGCTTGGTGGCAAATAGACGTCTATGAAGTAGTAGCAGGAAGTTGGAGCAGTTGGAAAGCCAATCGGACGCTTAGAAGCTCGTGTAGTAGTTGTCTCTAATGGCTCGGGCGAATCACCCTTATAAAGGGCGTGGAAGGCGCTTTCCATAGCCTTGAAGTGCCTTCAATATGAGAAATCTGATCCCGAACGGCCCGAACCTTATCCGCGACGAAGTTTGAATTTTATCTTGTGGAAGACACCTTCCATGGCACTGAAGACGCCTTCCATACCATGGAAGACTCCTCGGGCACCGTTCACTCAAGATCTTTTGTATTCCTTTTGCCCTGCAAAACATGTTAGTCCAATAATACAAAGTATACTCTGCAAAATAAAGTTTAGCACAATCATAGTAAGAAGTAGTAATTAAATTCTGTCTCCCTGACACCAAGATCTAGTCAGAGTCTCAATTTAGGTTTCAGAATGAACCTAAATTGGACCGACGCCTACTGTCCCTTCGAACGGGGACACGTCCTCACATAGTCACTTTCCTCCAGTGACTTACCTTTACTTTCCAGGAGCAGAGTTACCTTCGGAATCACACATCCGGACTTCGGGAATCAAACATTCCGACCTACCGGAATCGCACATCCGGTCTTCTCCAATCGGAAATCTCACATCCTGACCCTTGCTAGAATCCCACATCCGGACTTCAACCTATCGGGAATCGAACATCCCGACTTGCCGGAATCATACATCCGGTCTTCAACCAATCAGGAATCGATAATCCCGATTGGGTTTAGTCAGCCCTGCACACTCGATAACAAGGTTAGACTACGACAACACTTAACTTGACTCACTTGTCATTCATCAAAACCTGAGTTACACCGTTAGTGCAAATTGCACCAACAAGTTCTTGACCTCCCTTTGGTCCCCTTGATTTTTACCAAACATTGTTTCCCTTATTAGAACCCTTCTTATCTATGCAGTCTTAGAATTGTCTTTCTGATACCCCATATGAAACTTATAAATAAAATATATACAATTGTGAAGGAACTTTAGGAAGCACTTGAACTTACTTGTCAACAATAGTCTTATTAAGTTCCAACCATTCTTTTCAAAATCTTATTCATGAGATTCATAACGTTGGCACTTGTTTTGGTGAATTCTAGCAAGTTTCTAATCCTTTGGATCGTTTACCTCCTTAATCCGAGTTTTCTTAAGAGATAAGATCTCGAACTACAATGCACTACCCCATCAAAACAGACTAAGAACAATCTCGTTGATTTATTGATCAATTAAAAAATGGTGCTATGATGCTTGTAGCAGTGATTATGTTGGCAGCGTGGTATCGCTGGTTATATCTTTCTTGTTTTTTTTTTGTATTATTATTTGAATAAAGATTTGGTTGAGTTCGATGGAATCATTATTTTGGGCTTAGCAAAACGGTTCACTTGTTGCTACAGGCAATAGAAGTTGTTGACTTCGATCAGAAGGTAAAAATGGTTTCAGAACTTGATGGGCATGTCATGTACTGTGTACGCGATCAAAATGGGAATCATGTCATTCAAAAGTGTATTGAGTGTGTTCCACAGGATGCAATTCAGTTTATCATTTCAACGTTCTATAATCAAGTTGTGACACTATCTACTCATCCATATGGTTGTCGTGTTATACAGGTTCTACAGTTTTGTCACTTTCAACTTCCCTTGTCACAGCTCTCACAACATATCTGTTTGAATATTTACTGGTGTTCCATTCTTACTTTCATCACAGAGAGTTCTGGAACACTGTGATAATCCTAATACTCAGCACATTGTCGTGGATGAGATTTTACAATCTGTTTGCATGCTGGCTCAGGATCAGTATGGTAATTATGTTGTGCAGGTTGGTCGTTTCCTTTACTAATCTACTTTTCCTTTGTGGGATCAGCTTCAGCATGTCTAAAAGTTGTCCCATGCTTATGTTTTACGAACAATTTATTTCTATTAACTCATAATTATAGGTTCTTCATTTGAAGCTATCAGAACTCTATGTTACTTTTAACTAATGTCAGGCCTTAGCTCCTGCTGCATTACTTGTAAATTCTTAAGGACTCGGTCCATGATTACTCTTGCTACTGCTTGCCAAACTTTTATATGTTTTATAATGTGCAATATTTTGGAGGTTGTGAGTTCCGCTCGGTTTCATGTTTAAAACAATGACATTTGAACTTTTCACATAAGAGTTTATAACATAGTTTTCACAAAGCATATATCTTGGCAGCATGTATTGGAGCATGGAAAGCCTGATGAGCGGTCCTTGATTATTAGGAAATTAACTGGACGAATAGTACAGATGAGCCAGCAAAAGTTTGCTTCAAATGTTATTGAAAAATGCTTGTTTTTTGGCAATCTTCAAGAACGAAAGCTCTTGGTAAATGAGATACTGGGATCAACTGATGAGAATCAGCCACTCCAGGTTAATTCCCTTTTACTCACATGCATTTTTTGCTAAACTATCATGGTTCGACGTGCCCCTTTAAAATTTTTACAGTTGTAATTAACTGACATTCCATCTATTTAAGGATCCTTACCAAAGTCTATGTTGTTAAGCTTAGCAAAACACTTTCAATATTGTGAATCAATCGCCATTGCCTGTTAGTAATTAAGAACTAATCGATGTTTTTATACCTATTTTCAACATTGTGAAGGAAATTCAATGTTTGTTTGGAGAGTGTCATGCTTTCTCACCATCTCTCGTATGCTTTCTAATTTTATATTAATCTACTTCCATTTTGGGAGTTGATGGCTGTCTTGAAAATTGAGATTACTTTAGATACTTGATTTGTTCTTTGAATATAGCAAAGAGACAACTGCACTGTCTGCACGTCTTATATTGTTGACGACTTGATGTATCCCTACTAAATTCATGACAGGTCATGATGAAAGATCAGTTTGCTAACTACGTTGTACAGAAAGTATTAGAGACTTGTGACGATCAGCAACGAGAGCTGATCCTCTTGCGAATAAAGGTTCACTTGGATGCACTGAAAAAATACACTTATGGGAAGCATATAGTTGCCCGCGTAGAGAAACTCATTGTCACTGGTGGTGAGTTTGTATCAGTTTTCTTTGTTTCCTTTGATTCTTACGCTCTGTCATCTGTGTTACGGAATGTTTCTAAGATGTCTTTGCTCAATATCTTTTGCACGGAGCAAAAATTATTCATTTTTTCTTCTTCTTCGTTTTTTTTTGGCTGCAGAGAAGAGGATTGGACTTGAGTCATCGTATCCCTCTCAGACGCCGGCATAGGGATGAAGTTGTACAGCTAACTCAGGCTTAGTTTTAGCACCCTCTCTTCTCTGGTGTGCAAGCTTGGCTAGCCAGGTTATAAGAATGCTGGTTTTACTTGAATCTGTATGTTCGTAATTTGACTAACGCTTAGGCTAAGGTGGATTATGTAAATGGTGCCCCACAGAGGAAAAAAAACATAGGTTTTCTATGTTTTTACGAGGGCAAAAATCCAAAGAACTATACAAATCATCGAAGTTTGTCTCTTTTTTTTTTTCAAGTCAAAAGAATGCTGTAATATATTTTTATTTTAATAGTACTTGCAATGTGTAAGTAGCTATTCAACAGCTAATGCCTAGTAGTTATTCAACAAAATTTAATTAGTTTATTTTAATCAAAGTTACTATCCTACCAAAATTATTTTAAAATAATTATAGTAGCTACTTAGGTAATTCTTATAATGTTGTATTAGTTATATATATAGTAGTTGCATTATTTACTGAGTAGTTCTAATAATATTATATATTAATTATTATAGTATTATAATAGGTATACAATAGTTGTCATTGTAGTAACTAATGGTAACGGTTATAATAAGGATGTTTTCGAAATAAATAATATAATAAAATATTTTTTAAAAGTATCCTTTTATTATTTATATAATTTAGAGCAACAAATGTTTTTTTTTGATTGCCAAGAATGAATAACTATTTTGTTCAAGAGAGTTTATTCCTGATTTCCTTATTTCATCATCGTGATTCAAACTCTGCTTCTACCACTATTAGAGTACCAATTAAACTTTGGCCCTTATTTCATCATTGTGATTACTTGGAAGGAGGAGAATTGGAAGGGAGGAGGGTGAGAGGGGACAGCAGAGGAGAAAAACGAGTCCAAAGAATGATGATTACTTGGGATGATATTGTGAAAGGATGAAAACTCTACTTTTTTTTTTTTTCCTTCTCCTTGTGCTGACTTCCAAAACAAAATATCAACCAAGTTATGAACATTTCCAATGACATAATTGTTAGATAATTTATGTGGACTAGCATAATTAATAGGATGCTATTGGGCTTAGCTATAATGGGTAGGCTTGACCCATTATTTCCTAATTTCTGCAGAGACCCCTACTCCTAACCCTTATTTTAAATATGGATTGTCGTCCCATTGAGATGAACACGTACTTTTGTCGACTCGGGTGATAGGAGCAGTTCCTCTTTTTTTTTTTTCTCTATTGTTTAGGTTTCTCTCACAGAAACAAAGATGAACTCATCAACATCTTCTGCTCCAGGTATTTTTTTTTTAACATCTAATTATATCTATCGTATTTTTCCTCATTTGTCATATCTTGAATTAGATTTTGTAGATTATCATTTGGTATCAGAGCCAAGTTAACTAATTCTAATATGACAATGAGTTTTTCCTTCTTCAATCAATTCTTTTCCCTAAATTGATTTTGTGATTTGGAGAAAATCATCGCGTTGCGATTTGATGCATCTCCGGCCATTGGGCGAGTTCCTCCGTGACCTTCATGAAGAACATGATTGCCTTCACATCACTTGTATCTATTCATATAAATAATATGATTCCCCTTTTGATATTTTCCTGACAGCAGATTAAATATTTAAACGTTTATTAAACAGTAATTCACGATCGAATAAATATTTAATATCATGGCTTTCGTCAACATCGTATTTATAATTATAACATAATTATAAATCTTCAAAAAAAAAAAAATTATATCGTGCGCATTTAGCACGGCGCTTGATGGAAGAACCATCTTCTTCAGTTTTAACTGCAATAGTCGACAGAATAATTTAAAAGAAGTCTTTTAAATTTAAGACCAATTTTGTATTGTTGTTGATATTTTTTTTCATAGTTGTGAGCTCGCCTTCGCGAGACGGATTATGATAAAATATTATTATTGGAAAATTGTTATTAATGTGGCATTAGGAATTATTTTAATAATGCACTTACCCTATCGGTTTGTCTTTATTGATATAGTTCTAATGATTGGTAATTATATTTTAAAGTTTTCAATATCCTTTCGATATTAACTTTAAGAATATAATTATTTTATGTGATGTGAGAATTAATTTATGCATTGTAATTCGGGACCCTTCAGCGGGATTGCATTTGCATGAGATAACTTTATTGTGGTCATAAACTCTATTTCTTTTGTTGGATATGCTCGACAATAATCTCCCATTAATGTTTAAATTCCAGCTTTGCCTATGAGTATGAACTCTTTACCAAAGCTGAATGGAACCAATTATGAGGACTGGGTTGACTCTGTTAAGTTATTCCTTGCCATTTCTAATGTTGATGCTGCCCTTACTGAGAATGAGCCTGATGTTCCCACAACTGAATCTTCCGCTGCTGTTATAACAAAACATGAAAAGTGGGCTCATTCTAATAAAGTATGTCTGATGACCATGAAGTTCACTATGGATAAGACCATCAAAGATAATGTCCCTGAGATGAATAGTGCTAAGGAGTTTCTTGAGTCTGTAGGCATGAAATTCAAGAAATTTGATAAGACGGAAAAGGCTTCATATCTTTCATTACTGACAAAGACTAGATATGATGGTGTGTCGGGGGTTCGTGAGCATGCTATGAAGCTCACCAATTGGTACAACAAGTTGAAATCCATGAAAGTGGAATTGGGAAGTGATTTTTTGTTCTGGCAAATATTGGACTCTCTTCCTTCTGAATTTGATATTCTAAAAACTTCTTATAATGCACAAAAGGAGGAATGGACTATTGATGAACTTGTAGCCATTCTTAATCAAGAGGAGCAAAATATGAAGAAGGGTAAGGTTCAAGTTGTTCAGTTGGTTTGTCATAAGAGTAATGATAAAAAGAAGAAATATTTTAAGAATAACAAGCCTCAATTCAAGAAAAAATGGAATGATAAATCAGGACCTTCTGTAGTTCATGAAGATAGTGAACCATCTAGAGTTAAAAAGAGATTTAATGGCAATTGCAAATTTTGTGATGTGTTCGGGCACAAACAATCTGACTGTTTTAAGTTTAAGAAGTGGCTAGAGATGAAGCAGAAGCAAAAGCAAGGTATTCGTCTCGCTTTAGTGTGCTTTGAATCTAATCTTGTAGATGCACCTTCTCATACTTGGTGGTTAGACTCTGGCACAACAATTCATATTGGAAATTCTGTGCAGGAGCTCAAAACCAGGAGAAGGCCAAATGAAGGGGAGGTGTCTGTTGCAGTTGGAAATGGAATGAGTGTTAAAGTAGAGCACATAGGAATAGTTGTTTTGAAATTAAGTGGTGGACATGAGTTGGTTTTGCAAGATATTGTTTGTGTACCTTCTATGAGAAGAAATTTGATTTCAATATCTGTTTTGGATGATTGTGATTACTCTTTCCATTTTGGTTCAAACAAAGTTATCATATATTTTGCATCTGTTATTGTTGGTTATGGTGTCAAGTTGAATAACATGTATATGTTAACTCTTGATCCTCTTTCTACTGAACAACGATATTCCAATATTAATAATGTTGTTGGGTAAAAGCGTGGAAGAGCTATTGAGAACTCTTCTATATTGTGGCACAAGAGGTTGGGACATATATCCCGAGAAAGGATGGAGAGATTGATCAAGGAGAATATTCTTCATAATGTGGACTTCTCGGATTTCAATACTTGTGTTGATTGTGTAAAGGGTAAGCTTACTGCTGGAGTCAGAAAGAATAGAGTTGCAAGGAGTGAAGGAATACTACAGTTGATTTATACAAATATCTATGGGCCAATTACTCCCATTGCTCTAGGAGGATATAGATATTTTATTACCTTTATTGATGATTTCTCAAGGTTTGGCTGGATTGATTTGTTGTGTGAGAAATCAGACTCTTTAGATGTCTTCAAGAATTTTAAAGCTGCTGTTGAGTTGAAATTTGGCACACAAATTAAGAGTGTTAGATCTGACAGAGGTGGTGAATTTTATGGAAGGTATACTGAAACTGGTAGGAATCTTGGCTATTTTGCAAAGTTTTTACAAGATTGTGGCATTGAGGCACAATATACTATGCCTGAGACTCCACAGCAAAATGGTGTTGCTGAAAGGCGAAATCGTACACTCATAGAGATGGTTAGATGTATGCTTAGCCATTCAACTCTTTCTGATTTTCTGTGGGGAGAAGCCATAAAGATAACAACTTATATTTTAAATCATGTACCAAGTAAGTCAGTTCCAAGGACTCCATATGAACTTATGACAGGGAGAAAACCTACTTTAAAACATTTTCGTGTCTAGGGTTGTAAGGCAGAAGTTAGGCTCTACAATCCAGAAATAAAGAAGCTTGATTCTAAGAGGATTAGTGGTTTCTTTGTAGGATATTGTGTTGGCTCTAGGGGTTCTAGATTTTATTGTCCTAATCATACCACTAGAGTTGTTGAATCTGATCGTGCTGTCTATTTTGAAAATGATTCAGAATATATTGTAACTTAGGAGCCACGTGTTGTTAGCTTCGGAGAAGAGCGTGTCGCTATTCCTGTACCCATTACTCTTTTGCCTAATTCTATGCCAGACGTTCTCACTCATGATGAAACCACAAATTCTACTGTTGATGCAAATGTTGATCTGCATGTTGATCATGATGTTCAGAATCCTGATGTTGTTGTGCCTCAATTAAGGCGATCTGAGCGTGATCCCACATCTACTGGATCTACTAGATTTAAGGATTATGTTGTTTATTTGCAGGAACATGAGTTTACTAGTGTTGGGGATTCTGACCCTATTACTTTCTATAAAGCCGTTTCTGATTCTCATAGTTCACAGTGGTTGATTTCTATGGAAGATGAAGTAGCTTCTATGCAAAAGAATAATGTTTGGGATTTAGTGGTATTACCCAAAGGTTGCAAATCAGTAGGTTGTAAATGGATTTTTAAGACTAAACGTGATGCTAAAGGTGAGATAGAGAGGTACAAAGCCAGACTTGTTGCTAAAGGGTACAACCAGAGAGAAGGCATAGACTATAAAGAGATGTTCTCTCCTGTCTCTACCAAAGACTCTTTTCGTGTTGTGATGGCTTTAGTTGCTCATTTTGATTTAGAGCTTCATCAGATGGATGTTAAGACAGCATTCTTAAATGGTGATTTATTTGAGGATGTCTATATGGATCAACCTGAAGGTTTTGTTGAAAGTGGTAAAGAGCACATGGTTTGCAAATTAAGAAGATCCATTTATGGTTTAAAACAAGCTTCTAGACAATGGTACTTGAAGTTTGACCATATTGTAAGTTCTCTTGGCTTTGAGGAAAATGCAGTTGATCAGTGCATTTATCTAAAACAGAGTGAAAGAAAATTTATCATTCTTGTTCTTTATGTTGATGACATTCTTTTGGCCAGTAATGATGTTGGTTTTCTGAATGACACTAAACAAATGCTTACAACTCATTTTGATATGAAGGATCTTGGTAATGCATTTTTTGTTTTGGGCATTGAGATTCATCGTGATAGATCTCGTGGTATCCTTGGTTTGTCTCAACAAGGGTATATTGATAGAATTCTGAAGCGGTTCAATATGCAATTTTGTAAGCACTGTGCTGCGCCCATTCAAAAGGGTGAAAAGTTATCTAATGACCAGTGTCCTCAAACTGAAAGTGAAATGGTGAATTCCATATTCTTCTGCAGTTGGCAGTCTTATGTATGCTCAAGTTTGTACACGTCCTGATATTGCTTTTGTTGTGGGTGTACTTGGGAGATACTTGAGTAAACCTGGTGTGACACATTGGCAGTCTGTAAAACGTATTTTGAGGTATCTAAAAGGTACCAAAAATTATATGATCACATATAGGAGATCAAATCATCTTGAGGTAACAGGTTATTCTGATTCTGATTATGGAGGTTGCCCAGATGATCATAAGTCCACATCAGGATATATATTCATGTTAGCTGGAGGAGCTATCTCTTGGAAAAGTGTCAAATAAACTCTTATAGCTACATCAACCATGGAAGCAGAGTACATAGCTTGTTATGAGGCCACATGTCAAGCGATATGGTTGAAAAACTTTATTGCTGAATTTGATTTTGTGGAGACTATCTCTAGGCCTCTCACTATATATTGTGATAACTCTACCATGGTGAGTTTTTCTCTCAAAAATAAGAGCTCAAAGCGGACCAAACACTTTGACACAAAATTCATGTTTGTGAGAGAGAAGGTTCAAGAGTTTAAAACTCGTGTCGAGCATATCCCTACAAAGCTTAATATTGCTGATCCTCTAACCAAAGGCATAACTGTTAAAGCTTTTGTTGACCATGTAACCCGTATGGGTGTAGTAAGGCCTTTTGATATTTTGGGTTAGTGGGAGTTTATGTTTATGTTTTCTTATGACCTCATATTTATAATATTTGAGACATTGAACAATATTGAGATATTGCTCAAATAATAACTACTGTTGTATATATATTGTGATGGCATATTGTGTATTGTGGAGACATTTCGGACCCAGTCTCAATTTTGTTGTTATTATATGACATCTTGGGCAGATGTTTGGGTCATTTTACTGGGAAATAACATTTTATTCAAATTTTGGCATGTCATTTTGTTGGACTTTCCCATTTATCCATATTCTATTTTGTTGTTGGGTCACATGATATAAGTATCTTACAATGCATGATATCATTATTCCTTCGAATGTGATTTTCTGTATTATTAAGATGCTTATAGTTCCATTTTGGACCTTTTTCGTGTTATGTGTTGACTTATTTTGGCATCTTATTATGGTCACATATTGTTGATTAATCTGAATGTATTATGCTGTCCAAGTGGGAAAATGTTAGATAATTTATGTGGACTAGCATAATTAATAGGATGCTATTGGGCTTAGCTATAATGGGTAGGCTTGGCCCATTATTTCCTAATTTCTGCAGAGACCCCTACTCCTAACCCTTATTTTAAATGTGGATTGTCGCCCCATTGAGATGAACACGTACTTTTGTCGACTCGGGTGATAGGAGCAGTTCCTCTCTATTTTTTTTTTCTCTATTGTTTAGGTTTCTCTCACAGAAACAAAGATGAACTCATCAACATCTTCTGCTCCAGGTATTTTTTTTTTTTTTTAACATCTAATTATATCTATCGTGTTTTTCCTCATTTGTCATATCTTGAATTAGATTTTGTAGATTATCATTCAAAACAAAATATCAACCAAGTTATGAACATTTCCAATGACATAATAGCACCATTTAAGAATCATTTTTCAATAACACAATCAAATTGTAACCCACGAGAAAAGCTCTGTCACTGTTCTTCTTTGATAGCCCATTGCAGTGCTGCGAAACGAATCAAAGAGGGAGATCCAGCCCTTTCCCTACTTCTACTCCAATCATCTGAAGAACTCCCTTGTTAAAAATCTGACAAAACTAGCTGATTCAGAAACTAAGACCTTTTAATTTGCAAATCGGCTAAGAAAGAATGGTAGAGGGCTCACCAGCTCCGCAATGAAAATCCCAACGAGGCCAATCATGCAAACTCTAGAATTCCAAACCTCTGCGGTCCTCGTGAAGCCTAGGAATGGCTCTGTGAGCCTGGGCTCATCTTTAGGCAACTCAACCTTAGAAATTTGACCACAAAAGGCTAGTAATTAAGCTCATTGTGAGTCGAGCACGCAATATTTTATTCGGGGATAGAGATTACATACCCCAGCAGGAAGCTTGGCAGCTCTTATACTGAAAGATTTAGGCCTGTTGAGGCGGGGAAGGCAAGAGGAGTTCCTTCTGGGAACACTTGGGAAGGATTGATGTGGAAGAAAGGTGGGTGAAATGGTCGCCATGCTTCTAGTTTGGGATTCCTCTCTAAGCTTTCTTCAAACTCTGCTTCTGGTGCTGGTGCTTCTTCGTCCCCTTGTCGAACTGTTGCCTTATCACAATTGTTGGACTCCAATGACTATGTGTTCCTTTGAGAACCACAATTGCGTAACAACGCTCCAGCCTTTAGCTCAATTGGACGTGTATTTTCTTCTTTTGTTACTTTTATTATTATTATTATTATTATTATTATTATTATTAAATTGAGAATAATTTATAAGACTTTTAAATCTTTTAGATTGAAACACGTAATATATATTGAGCGTAAAAATCAAAATCACTCTTTGTAATTATTATATCACAGTGTTATTATTAGTATTGATAAAAATTAAAGTATTGTTATAATATAATATTGATTAAGATAAAATATCCATATTATAAATACCATAACTATTAAAATATAATATTATTAGCATGGATTAAAATTGAAATAGCTATTATAATTATGCAATAATTATGATTATAAAGTACCATCAGAAAATAGGGTGCTAATAAAACAGGAATACCCTTTTCACGATTTCAATAAAAAAAGCAAAGGTCCTTTTGATTTTTACTCGTAAAAAAAAAAAAAAAAAAATACAATCTACTAAAACATTTTGTGTTCCTGAATACAACATTTTCACCGTTTAGAATAATTGTCGCAGATAAACATTTATATTTCTCTATCGTTAACGTCGACATGAAACACCCGACCAAATTTGTTCTACTTAATGAACGAGTACTTGAGAATAAAAGTTCAACGTCGTCTCCCCCAAACTGAATTAACCTGGATTAGTGATGCTGATGATTATTAAATTCGTTGATTTATTTATGAATATTAAAAATGATTATCAAATTTCTTTATTTACATAAGCGACCTTCTAATTTATGTCAACTAAATTATCACGACCTTCTAATTTTTGTCGATTCAACAAAAATCAGCAATCAATTATCATCTGGCCCCAGAAAACAAAGGCGACGAGAAGTTCACAATTGTCGGAGCTGAAGCAGAAGGACACGATGAGACGAAATCGTCGAATGACAAATCAGATGCTTTTGCAGCGAGATTGTTCATGAAGCCATCAGGAGACATGGTAGGCAATGAAGCCTCTCCCTCCAGTAACTGCACCACCTGCCTCATGCTTGGCCTGGCCAGAGGGTCGGGGTGTGAGCAGGAGAGCCCCAGCTTGAGCACCAACTCCACCTCCTCGACGGAGAATTCATCGCCCAGCAAGGGATCGCAGGCCTCCAGAATCGAATTCGTCTTCCAGCACCAGAGCACGCGGTCCACCAGGACCGGCATGTCCGCCGGAGCATGAAGCTCTATCGGCCGCTTTCCGCAGGCGACTTCGAGTAGAAAAGCTCCGAAGGCATACGCATCAGTGTTCGTGGTGGCCTTCCCTGTCTTGCTGAACTCAGGAGCGAGGTAGCCGAGCGTGCCCATGATGTGGGTGGTCTGGGGATGGCTTCCATGGTCATATAGCCGTGCCAATCCGAAGTCTCCCAGCTTTGGATTGAACTCCCGGTCAAGCAGCACGTTGCCGGCCTTGATGTCTCTGTGGATCACCACCTGCTCCCATTCTTCATGGAGGTAGAGGAGCCCTGACGCGACGCCCCTGATGATGTGAAACCGCTGAGACCAGTTCAATGGAGGCCGGCTTCTGTCGAAGAGGAACTTGTCGAGGCTGCCGTTGGGCATGTAGTCGTACACCAAGAGGAGCTCGAATTGTCGCCGGCAGTAGCCGAGCAGAGGCACCAGGTGGCGGTGCCTCAGCCGCCCCATGCTCGCGATCTCCGCCACGAATTCCCGAATCCCCTGTTTCGATTCGTGGGAGATCTTTTTGACTGCGATTTCAAGGTTGGATTTTGGGAGCACACCCTTGTAGACGCGGCCGAAGCCGCCGACGCCGAGGAGGTTCTCCTCGCTGAAGCCCTTGGTGGCGCTGTATAGATCTCTGTAGGAAAAGCGATGAGGACCGTACTCGAGCTCCCAGTCCTCGAGCACCTCCGCGAATTTCTTCCTTCTTTCGAGGACGAGGAATATGGCGCCGCCGACGAGCAGCAAGAGGATCGCTCCGGCTAAGGACAATGGAATCGCCAGCGCTTTTCTGCTTTTGTGCCCTAGATGAGGAAGATGGGGGAGGTTTGAGAGATCGAGCGGCGGAGCACCTCGATTTAGGGCAAAGCTCCACCCTAGAATGTAATGGCATCCGGAGGCGGCGCCGGTGGAGGAGGAGAAACCCACATACATCTCGTCGAGTATTATCGACGAGAGATTGAGCTTTGTGGACACGAGCGAGTCCCTTGGCTTTGCTTCGTGCAGCGGGGCTATCGCGATGTCGATTTGCGAGCGCTCGCCGTCGTAATCGACCCAAACCTGCATCGGATGGCCGCTGATGAGTTGCAGGCTCTGAAAGCTGCCATCTTTAGTGAATCCCACTGGTTTCGATTTGATGGATTTCAGGCTATTGACATCGACGCCGACGTGATTGTCGTTGATGTCGCCGAACTCTCTGTTCTGGACGGTGTCGAGTTCGACGGCGACGATGTGGTAGTGAGGGCCGCCGTCGTCGTGGAAGAGGCCCAGGTGCTGGCTGGGGATGGCGGTACTGAAGGCCGTGGAGGGGGCGAGGAGAAAGGAGAGGCCATGGCCGCTCACGTTGGTGATCAGCGGCGTAATGGCGAAGACGAAGGTAGTCGAGAAAGAAAAGGCGTTGCCGGATAAAGATTCATTCTTGAATCGAAGCTTGGAGGGGTAGAAAGCGTGACCAGTGACTTGCTTCGTGTTGTTGGTCAGCTGCAGGAGGCCGCCGCCGCCGATTTCGGCGTACTCGCTTAGAGTCAAGGAATCCCTTTTGAATCCATTGAAGGTGAATGGGATGTCGTCGGCGAAGGCTGTGAGGTTTGCGACAAGGAGTAGAGCGAGGAAGAGCTTGGAGAGCATGGCCATGGCTGATGGCTCGTGAGCAAGGGGCGAAGAACGCAAACCCAGGCTTCTTATTCTTTCTTTTTGTCGTGGAAACTTCACTTTCACCCTTCGGTTTTATCCTTTTTGCATTTCCTATAATTTTGTAAAATCCTACGAAAACATCAGCAAAAATAGTAAAAATCATTGTCAGAGTTGTTGACTTATGATTATTACTTTTAGAAACTTCATTTATATTTTTAAAAAAGAATAAAATTGTTATTAATATGATAGCTTTATTATTATTATTACTAATTAATTAATTAAAAGATTTTCTCCAGATTAATTATATTAATATATTATTTTTATTATCTTATAGATGGTCTACATGCAGTACTGAATGAATCTAAGTATTTATTTTTTTTAAATCGATTAATTTTAAAAGGAATCAATTGGATCCTATAAAAATTTTTTATTGATCATAAAAATAAATCAAAAAATATTAATGGAAATTTATCCACTAACACTTTTAGATCCATTTTCATTAAAAAGTTATCCTAAAATATACCACATGAGATTTAAATTTTAAATTTCGTCGGAGCGTAAAGTTCTTGATATTTCATGTGAATTTTTTAACTTGACTTCTGTAGTAAAATATGAATTTGTTGACTTGACTTCTGTATTATTATTTTACTTATTTGCTTTTATTAATTTGTTAGAGGTGTCAACCGTCAATTAGGCAGAGCTGTTCTGAGTTTCTATGGCCCACAGTGACCCGGTGAGTTGGAACCAAGTGGCAATTGGAGATCTCCAACAGCAACCAAAACGATGGTTTTGTTTTTCAGTTAGATTTTTTCTTGCAGTAAAAGAAGAAAAAAAAAATGAGTGCAGACAGCAATTTCACTGCATTTTCTAGAATTATTTCATGTGCTAAAGCCATTTTCAGTTTGAATCATCAACTAAATGACAGATATGTGTATCTGTCGTTGATGAGTACCTAGATCCTCTATGCCGCAATTTCTTATCTTCTCCTTGTCCATAAGATCATTAAAATCGGATTAAAATTATTTTTTAGATTTATCTTTCTATCTAAATTATAATTTTGAATCAAGTCAAATGATCAAAAATCATCGGGTAGGTAAATCGCTCTCTAATCAGCACCAAACAATCCGTTTATCATCGACCGTCTCTAACCATCTAACTCAATTTAAAATTATAATTTAAATGAAAAAATAAATTTAAAAAATATTATAGTCAATTTTACTTAGTTTCTGATAATATTCTGACGTATAATAATCTGACGTATAAATTACGAAAGAAATCAGAAACCAAGATTACGGATCGCCCTGGACTCGCCGTTGATGGATGCTTTATTTATTACAGGAAGAGGGAACGGATTGGTGCAAGAGTCAGACGTCATCAATCATTTATTAGGTCCTATATTATATCATTTTCTAATTTATCAGATAAATTTACATATTATGACATTCTCTAATTTATTTATTAGATAAATTCAAAATTAATTTTTAAAATATTCATCTCTAATAATTTTTTAATGGACACTAAATATTCGATTTTTTAAACGATTTTATAAAATTTTTCTATAAATAATCGAAAAGTATTCCTAAAGATCCATTCAAATGATCAATACTTTTAGATTCATTTTTCATGAGTGGAAAAATTCTTTACACATAACTAAGACTCAAATCTTATCAAACTCTAATTCTATTAGTTGTTCGTTAGAATGCTTTATCCTTGCATCACATTAATTTTTTTCTACTTTTAGTCAAAATTTAATTTAGCAAAAATTCTTTTCATACTCATAGTAAAATACTACAAAATTCATTTCGCTATCATCCAAACCTAATCTGATAGTCGGTAGATAAATTGAGCATTATTCTCTCTTTTTATATCTCTTTGAAAATGACTTTGGTGGCAAGAATCAACATTAGCAACTTCCATTGAAAGCATCCAAACGAGAAAAGAATCTCCCATGGAGTTTCTTTGAAAAGGGCCTTCGTTTTAATAATTCAAATGAAAGAAAGAGACTAATTTGAAAACAAACAATGCTCTACATTTTGGCTTGTTTCATAAATAAATGTAGCCTGGTGACTCTAGTAGTAAGTGAAACTTTTGTGCAAATGGAGTCTATAGTTTTTACATAAGAAGATTAGGAAAAAAATCTAGAAATTTGCCAAACAAATTAAGCTTATAACTAGTTATAAGGTAATTAATAGTTAAGTCCTATTTTGTTTTTTAGTTTTTATAAAATAGAGAATGTGATAAAAATATTTTCAATTTTCAAGAATTTATAAATGTAAAAACTTATTCTATTTGGTAGAATTTAATTATTTATAATGATATATTATAATACAACGATGAGACTATTATTTAATAATTATAAAAGTATATTTATTACATAATATGTGGCATTATTTGATTAAATTTTATAGTCTATTATCATATAGTGTAATTGTTGCTGTAATGAAATTTGTATGAAATAATTCTTATGGTGCTATTGGACAAGAAATTCACCGTCTCTGATATGATCGTTGCGTCGAAGAACTTACTGTAAGTGAGAAGTGATCATGAAAATAGAACTGTCTCTTAAGTTCCACAAATCAAATCCCAAGCATTTCGATGTTCTCTTCACACATTATGATGAACTAATCATCTGCTCTTCTTCACCGATTGCCTTGGACACAGGGCTCTTTTATATAAAAAACAAGCGACGGTAACATTGCTCATTAAAGAGGAAGTTGAAGGAGAAGAGGTTCAACATCTTCCGTTTATCCAAGTTAATTCATAAATATTATTTAGTCATAATGATCATGTAAGACCATTCAACTCATACTTCAAGAAAAATAGTTCATATGACAATAAACACACTGATAAATTACTGCTAAGAAAGTTATTACACTTAGCTGTTCTATCAAATAAATCAGAGACATCAATAACTTGCCTTTATCCCATATTAAATTATTTATATCAATATGAATATCTCTAATCCTTTATAATGACTATTATATCGAGAGCATGTTCAACATCTCCAATCAATACAATTATTCATAATCACATTGTAAGTATCTAATAAAAAAATATAATTGGTTGACCAGTGAATAAATGTTAAAGATATAAATCAATTTTAATCTTCATTTTTAGCTAAAATTTATTCATTTTGATGAGTCACTTTTCTAGTTATGCTTAATAGACCGAATCATTTATAGCTAATAGGATACATACTAAAGTAGCATACACTGATTAGAACTTTAAGTAGACAACTAATTAGTCACTTAAGATAAAATTTGTAGGGGATCTTGTGACCGGCTAGAAGCCCGAGGGGGGGGGGGGGGGGGTTGGATAGACAACGCCCCTAAATACTCGCTTCCTACGTATTTGTTAGCACAACAAAATACAAACAATACAAATACAAATATGAAAGCTAAAGACTAAGACTAATAAAGGAAATGCAAACTGCTAACACGTTGTTTAACGTGGTTCGGAGATTAGGACTTCTATTCCACGGTTGTCCGTAAGGTGGATGATCCCTATCCGTCGGTGGATTAGCCCCCGGCTATCTCAAACCTCCTTGTGGGTGGAGAAACCTCACCACAACACGTACTCACAAGCACTTGAGAACTAGTAGACTACTAACTAGACTTTAACCAAGTCCAATTTCGTCAACTACAACTAAGCTCTCAAGCCTTGGTTATATAGGCCACGGATTGGAAAATCCCGCCTACCAGTCGACTGCCTTCTGTGGAGATTCAACCATTACAAACCAACGGCTCGATACCAGTCGACTGATACTTCCATCAGTCGACTGCTCCACACTAACCGAGCGAACAGAAGCATTCTGTTCGTTCCGAGTTGACTGCCCGGTCGACTATACTAATCGACTGATGAAAATACCAGTCGACTGCTACAGTAATTGCTACAGTGCTGCTACAATAACTGCTACAGTAACACTCTAAACCTAGGATTTTACCCTGAGTATAATCTCTCATGCACTCGTACCCTCACAACTCATTTGACCATTCCTTGCAGCTTTGACCTCTGTCTTCAAGCCTTCTTCCTTTAGCTCTCGTCCCTCAGATGCATCCAAGCCTTCTTCCTTTAGCTCTCTTCCCTCAGATGCATCCAAGCCCGCGGCTCGTCCCCAATGCCATCCTTCGCGTATGCCTTGAAGTCGCTTCCCTCGGCCCTTGTCTTTGCTGCCTTATCCACGGTCCCTCGGATGCTCCATCCTTCACCGGACCCGAAGCCATCAAACTGAGTCATATTTGTATCCTGCAAACCTGCACACTCACATAAACATATCAAATAATAAGAGTGAACCTAACTTAAACCCTTTGCCTAAACACCAAAACACATGGTCGCACGGACCATTGGGATTGCTCCAACAATCTCCCCATTTTTGATGTTTGGCAATACATTTAAGTTAGGGAAAACATAATAGCAAATAAACATGCTAAAACAAATGGACTTACGTTGCCAAGGCTACACACTTGGACTTACACTGCTGAATGAACTTACGTTGCCAAGGCTACACACTTGGACTTACATTACCGTAAGGACATGCAAACATGAAGACATGCATTGGAACCTATCACAAGGCTCCCCCTACACTTAAGCTCCCCATTGATCTAGGAATTTTATCATAGGAATATTTAAAAACCTATCACAAGGCTCCCCCTACACAAAGACACTTAAGATTTTCCCAACTAAACCTTACTTCTCCCCCTTTACCTAACATTAAAAAACTTCCAACAATATCCCAATTGTCGAAAACTTGATCATCAAACTGACCCTAAACTCATGTATTTATCCCCCATGGATCTCATACACCTACATGAGTTGTCTTGGTCAAAATCAGTGTTGAAAATTATTTCAGACTGGTATCCGTCGACTGCCATAAGTACCAGTCGACTGCCTTCATCAAAATGAGCTTATAGAGGCATTCTGTGCTAAAAATACTGTTACCAATCGACTGATAACTGTACCAGTCGACTGGTACACTATTTTTATAAAAATCAATCTTTCTGACCCAACTTCAGAAATGCACCAGAAATTCCACAAATCTCCAAAAATTCTCAAATTTTGCGGAGAGATCTATTTTATTAATGTCTACTTGGAAAAATATATATAAAAAATATATTTATCACAAATCCCAAGATTGACACAAAACTCAAAACTAGCTAAATGGTTCAATTGAACCTTGACCTAAAGTCCTAGTTTTGGCTTCCTCTTGATGTATTTGCTTATACTAACACATAATGCATCGCTAACATTTGTTTATATGATATCTATATATCCAAAACTAATTATCATGTAATATGACCTCAATGTCATATTTCCTTGCATGAAACACAATTTAATTGTGCCAATTCCCTAAGGTTGAGACTCAAATCCATCTCCAAACCTTTTGGCATATTTCATGACTCGATCTAGGCTCCCAAGTAAAATTCACTTGAGATCCATTGGCCATGGGTCCCAATTTGACTCTTTGAGCTCTCCTTAAAGCTCTTAACCTTAGTCACCTTCCTAGGTGACTTATCCACAATTGCTAGGCCACATTGGTGCACCTCCGGTGACACTTAGCCTACAAACCTAACCTTTTTAATCTTGGACACCTTGCCATTGGTTAATTTAACTGCACATTTAAATGGCTTTCTCTTGCCATTTATTGGTTTTTTCTTGCTATAGTCATATGAAACCTAGCATAAGACTTTTCCTTAGCATTAGAGATACTAGATCAGTATCCTAGACCCGATCTATCATTGTTGGGTCTTTGACTACGTAACACCATACCTAAACCCTTAGATTCAACATTTAATCTTTCTAGGGGTTTCTCCAACTTATCAAGCTTTGCCTTCAAAGCTTGATTTTCCCTTTCTAGGTTTCTAAACTTAGAGTCAACATGTCCACCATGAACATTCCTAGACCTACCCTTTCTAGGCATGTGTCTCCCCTTCTTGGGATTAATGTCTTGGTTCTCCTTAGGTCTACCATTTCTAGATTTATCATGAGTGATTCTCCTAGAGTTATGATCTACAATTACCCTATTCCTATCATGATATCTAAATCCAAAATTTTTCATTTCTACATAATGATAATCATTATTTTTCCTAGCATGCATGGAGGAATTTAAATTTGACTTCAAATTTAAATTATGGTTTACCTTACCTTTTACCTTTGGAGCTCCCCCTTGACATGAGCCTCCATTCTTCCTCTACTTTTTTCCCCACATCTTCAAATATGCTAGCTTTTTGATCTCTTTTCTTGGGGTATTTGGTGTGGTAGTGACCCTTTTCCTCACACATGAAACATCTAATACACATTCTCCTCCTTTATGCTTCTTTATTCCTACAACCTTTGTTAGTATTTAAATTAACTTGAATGGGTTTAGGAGTTACCTTCTTCTTACCCATTGAATACCTACTCTTGTAGTGTCCCTTCTCATTACACCCGAAGCAAGTGATATGATCCTTTGACTTTACTTTGGTGGAGATGCTCACTAGATTGACTTCCAAGACTTCTTCTTCTTCTTCTTCTTCACTTGTCTTCAACCTTTGAGGATGTCTCCTCATCTACACTAATGGATGGCATTTCTTTATCCTTCTCCTCTTTGGATGTTGAGCATGACTCATCTTCCGTTTGCTCCTCCTCAACTTGAGCCACTTCATCCTTTTCTTCGGATTTTTCCTCTTTGTGTGTAGGCATGAGTTCTTCTCCTAGAACCATCTTCACCTTGCTCCATAAATCATGGTTGTTCTGGTATTCACCTACATGACTCACAACATTATTTGGTAAAATATCAATTAAAATAGATATTATCTTTGAATTTGCCTTTGACCGTGATGTTTGCTCCTCCGTCTAATATTACGGTCGGAGTTTCTTCCCTTTCTTGTCTTTCGGGACTTCAAATGACTCTTCCACCACCATCATTGTGTCCCAATCCGTCTCGAAGAAGTTCTTCATCTTCACCATTCAAAAGGTGATGTCCCATAAGCTTCGTCCTTCGAACTTTGTCTGTTCTATCAAGTCGGTCATCCTTGCTTCCTTGGTGGTTTGTCCAATGGAGAGCATCCTAGCTCTGATACCACTTGTAGGGGATCTTATGACCGGCTAGAAGGGGGGGTTGGATAGACGACACCCCCAAATACTAGCTTTATACGTATTTGTTAGCATAACAGAATACAAACAATACAAATACGAAAGCTAAAGACTAAGACTAAGAAAGGAAATGCAAACCACTAACATGTTGTTTGACGTGGTTCGGAGATTAGGACTCCTACTCCACGACTGTCCATAAGGTGGACGATCCCTATCCGTTGGTGGATTAACCCCCGACAGACTCCGACTATCTCAAACCTCCTTGTGGGTGGAGAAACCTCACCACAACACTCACAAGCACTTGAGAACTAGTAGACTAGTAATTAGGCTTTAACCAAATCCAATTTCGTCAACTATAACTAAGCTCCCAAGCCTTGGTTATATAGGCCACGGGTTGAAAAATTCCGCCTACCAGTCGACTTCCAAAATCATCAATCAACTGCCCTCTGTGGAGATTCAATCGTTACAACCCAATGACTCGATATCAATCAACTGATACTTCAATCAGTCGACTACTCCATACTAACAGAGCGAACAGAAGCATTCTGTTTGTTCCTAGTCGATTACCTGGTCAGCTATACCAGTTGACTGATGAAAACACCAGTTGACTGATGAAAAAACCAGTTGACTGCTACAGTACTGCTACAGTAATTGCTACATTACTGCTATAGTAACTGCTACAGTAACACCCTAAATATAGGATTTTACCCTGAGTATAATATCTCATGCATTTGTACCCTCACGACTCACTTGACCCTTCCTTGTAGCTTTGACCTCTTGCCTTCAAGCCTTCTTCCTTTGGCTCTCATCCCTCAGATGCATCCAAGCCCGCGGCTCGTCCCCAATGTCATCCTTCGCGTATGCCTCGAAGTCGCTTCCCTCGACCCTTGTCCTTACTGCCTTGTCCACGGTCCCTCGGATGCTCCATCCTTCACCGAACCTGAAGCCATCAAGCTGAGTCATATGTGTATCCTGCAAACCTGCACACTCACATACACATATCAAATAACAAGGGCGAACATAACTTAAGCCCTTTGCCGAAACACCAAAGCACATGGTCGCACGGACCATTGGGATTGCTCTAACAAAATTCAGATTAACTTATAATCTTAAGGATCTCACATAATAGAGAAGCAGAGATCTATACTCCTACTACCCTTATTGTCCTCATAGCACATGTGGTATGAATCACATGCTACGATATTTTTCTCTTTACCAAAAAGAGTGCATGTTTTTTCTCAAAAATTTACATAATACAGATTTTGATATAGACATGTCTAATGTATAATCCTGAATTCAATTTATAAATTTCAATCTGGCCTTTAGCTAATTCATTAAATTGTGGGTTTATTTACTTCGATCATTATTAATACATAAATGATCTCATCTTGACACTATTATCAAGGTGACCATAACTTTCGGGTATGTCTCTATTCATAACTATATAAGTTATCCCATAAGTGTTGGAACCCCAAGGTTGGTTTTGGTGTGATCAACAAGTTAAGTTAGGTTCTGTTGTTTTCTAACCTTGTGTCTAAGTGTGCAGGAGCTTAGGAGCACAGGTACTCGAGTGGAAGACGCAGCTAGCGAGAAGGACGGTACGCGGTGCGTCCGAGGGACGAGGCGCTGCGGAAGAGTACACCGGCGGACGAGAAGGAAGTGCGCGCGATGGTTCCGAGGTACGAAAGTCGGAGCGGAAGATTGCTCGGGGAGCAAGAGACGCAGCTAGCGCGAAGGTCGGCATGGGGTGCGATCAAGGGACGAAGTCTGCGGATGAGTACGCTGGTGGACGAGAAGGGACACGCGGCAATTCCGAGGGATGAGAAGCCGGAGGGAAGCACGCTCGAGAAGACCGGAAGATGGGTTCGGGTGAGCCCTATTCCGGATGTCAGAGATCACCCAATCAAGCGGATCCGGAGCAGAAGACCCGGACCGAAACGGGGACTTAACGGAGAAGTGGTCCCGGACAAAAAGTCAACCGCAGTTGATTTTTTGCTCCGGGGCGCCCGGAACCAATCCAGGCGCCCGGAGCTGTTCGGGGCGCCCGGAAGATTTTGACCAAGATCGCGATTTACGCGATCTGAACGTTGGGGGATAAAACTTTATCCCCCCCAGGGCGCCCGGAACCCTTCCAGGCGCTCCGACCAAGGCTATAAATATAGCCTTGGTCCAGAAGCTCTTCATCAGTTCAGAAATTGTAAACAACACTTGTGTGCTTCCACTATTTAGATTAGCTTCTGTCTTTCTGTGGCTTCTAGCTTCTCCGCCTGAAGGAGCTCTTAGTGCGATCTTCATCCTTGGATTAACAACCTCCCGGTTGTAACCAAGTCAAATTCGGTGCCTCGTTTTTATGCTTTATTTTCTTTAATCTATTTTTATGTGTTAGCTTAATGTGCGAGAAAGGGTTGTGTTTGATTTTTTATTCAACTTCTACCCGACCGCATCGGTCCAACAAGTGGTATCGGAGCGAGGAGGACTAACCGCCGAACGAAGCAACAAGATGGCGGATCCAACATCCACGCACTAAAATTCAAGGGACCGCTATTGGAAAAGCGAATGGAGGTATTTCTTGAAACAGATTATGATTTATTACTAACAATGGAATTTGGCTATGAAGCACCAGAGGGCAAAGCAAGAAATCAATGGTCAAAGAAGGAGCAGGCTGACCACGTGGCAAACAAGAAAGCAGAATTTCATCTGCTAAGTGTACTTCCAACACAAGAAGTCAATCGAGTCGGTACCTACAACTCGGCAAAGGAGCTTTGGGAGAAATTCCTTGAGTTACACGAAGGAACATCTGAAGCCAAATTTGCAAGATAGGATTTACTTCGTAACCAGCTTACAAACCTCCAATTTGAAGAAGGTGAAACAATTGCACATCTACACTCGAGGATTCAGGAACTCATCACCAGACTTACGAATCTCGGAGAAGAGGTAAGTAACCGAGATTCGCTAAGGTATGCCCTAAATTCCTTTCCTAGAAACTCAAAATGGGCATCACTAGTAGATGCCTTTTACATTTCAAAAGATCTAGAAAAAATTTCATTAGACGAATTCTTTTCAACTTTTGAAGTGCATGAGTCAAGATGTGCAGGTCCGAAGGAGCCCAAGAATAATGTCGCCCTTAAAGCCTCGAGAGACGAACCTGAGTCAGAATCTTCTCTCGACGACGAGGAAATGGTAATGATGGTAAGACGATTTAAAAATATTTGTAAATCTAGGAAATCTAACCATCCGCAGGGAAGAAAGAAAAGAACCATCCGCTGCTACCATTGCGATGAAGAAGGGCACGTCAAGGACAATTGCCCTAAACTGAAGAACAACGGGAAGGACAAGGGTAAGAAGCCTATCCAAAATCGCAAGGCCCTAAAAGCGACGTGGGACGATACGTCGTCAGAATCAGAAGTCGAGGAGTTCTCCGGGCTCGCGTTAATGGCGAGTCATCAAGACGACGACTGCGAATCAATCTCTTTCGAAATGAGCATCGAAAGCATCAATGAAGGGGGAGCCACGTCGGAAGAGAGCAGCAATTCAGGGGGAGAAACCGACAACGAGATCGACAAGGTAAGTGAGGTACGATCTCTTCCTCCTAATAAAATGTTTAAATTCATTAAAATTTTAACAAAAGATTGCTGCAAATTAGAAAATGAAAATAAAGATTTAAAAGCAATATTAGCTACATCTTGTCCGTTAGAAATGCTAGATAAATCAAATTTAGAAAATGAAAAATTAAAATTAGAAATTCAAAATTTAAAAATTCAAGTAGAAAACTTGAAAAACTCTGCTTGCTCATCTAAAACCAATTTTAGAAGGTTCAATAATTTGAATTGGTATTATAGATATCACCAGGGATAAATTAAAAATATCTCTAGAAAATATGTCCCTAAGAAATTTTTAGTTAATCCAGTAGGTTGGAACCTTTATTGGGTTCCTAAATCTTGCTTAGTGTAAATTTTAAAATCAAAGTTAGCGCTTTAAGTGAGAAAATTAAACAAAAATTTCTTTATGGGCTTTGACTAGAAAGTGGTTGTTGCTCCAATAACCAAGAAGGCCTAGAGCCTCGCCATTGCCTGGAAGCCAAATATTGAAGTAAATGTTTAATTAATAAAGCATTAATACTAGAATTATTTAATGCTTTAAAAAGTTATTCAAACATGGTTCAAAATTTTAACTTAAATAAATAAAATTCTTTTACTTAAAATTTTACCTAGAATTTTACTCAAAATTCTTTTTCTAACTTAGAATATTTTTGACTTAGAAATTTTTTAAGGTAGCTTTTCAAAATTTTCTAAGTCTTTAACCCTTAGATTTTTTCTTGGAACCCCATTTTTTTTGTGATCAAAGGGGGAGAAGAATAAGTATAAGTCTAGGGGGAGGTAGCCTAAAACTATTTTTTTCTATCTTTGTGCACTAAATTGTAAATTTAGTTAGTTTATTTTTTATCTAGTTAACCCTAGCTTAACTTGGGTTGATCACACCAAAAAGGGGGAGATTGTTGGAACCCCAAGGTTGGTTTTGGTGTGATCAACAAGTTAAGTTAGGTTCTGTTGTTTTCTAACCTTGTGTCTAAGTGTGCAGGAGCTTAGGAGCACAGGTACTCGAGCGGAAGACGCAGCTAGCGAGAAGGTCGGACGAGGCGCTGTGGAAGAGTACACCGGCGGACGAGAAGGAAGTGCGCGCGATGGTTCCGAGGTACGAAAGCCGGAGCGGAAGATTGCTCGGGGAGCAAGAGACGCAGCTAGCGCGAAGGTCGGCACGGGGTGCGATCAAGGGACGAAGTCTGCGGATGAGTACGCTGGTGGACGAGAAGGGACACGCGGCAATTCCGAGGGACGAGAAGCCGGAGGGAAGCACGCTCGAGAAGACCGGAAGATGGGTTCGGGTGAGCCCTATTCCGGATGTCAGAGATCACCCAATCAAGCGGATCCGGAGCGGAAGACCCGGGGACTTAACGGAGAAGTGGTCCCGGACAAAAAGTCAACCACAGTTGACTTTTTGCTCCGGGGCGCCCGGAATGCTTCCGGGCGCCCGGACCCTGATTTTGACCAAGATCGCGATTTACGCGATCTGAACGTTGGGGGATAAAACTTTATCCCCCCCAGGGCGCCCGGAACCCTTCCAGGCGCCCCGACCAAGGCTATAAATATAGCCTTGGTCCAGAAGCTCTTCATCAGTTCAGAAATTGTAAACAACACTTGTGTGCTTCCACTGTTTAGATTAGCTTCTGTCTTTCTGTGCTTACACTGCTGTAAACGAGGCTTCTCCGCCTGAAGGAGCTCTTAGTGCGATCTTCATCCTTGGATTAACAACCTCCCCGGTTGTAACCAAGTCAAATTCGGTGCCTCGTTTTTATGCTTTATTTTCTGTTTAATCTATTTTTTATGTGTTAGCTTAATCGTACGAGAAAGGGTTGTGTTTGATTTTTCAAGGCTATTCAAATCCCCCTTCTACCCGGCTGCATCGGTCTAACAATAAGTAATAGTCTTACTTCTATTTGTACTTAACAAATAGAGATGATTATCCATATGAGTGGACCAATCTCAACCTGCTAACATGCTCACTGAAACTTTTATCCAAAATGTAACAACAACATATACACTAAATAAATCATGACATTTTATAATATGTTACATTTTACGAAGTTCCAAAGACTTCATATTTTTTTAAAATGACTCTTTAGTCAATGACTTAGTAAAAGGATTTGCAAGCATAGCACGTGTAGAGATATACTTAAAAATTATTTTTTTCTTGTCAACAATATACCTTACAAAATTATACTTAATTTATATGTGTTTGCCCTTGTTGTGATATTTGAGATCCTTAGAAAATTTATAACAGCTTGACTATCACAGTGCACTGTAACATGACTCTCACTGTCCTCAGCAATCTTTAGATGCTTCAGGAACCTTCTCAACCAGACAACTTCTTGCATAGCCGCTACACAAGCCACATACTCAGCTTCCATTATTGACAACACTATATAATCATATTTTTTTACTGTTCCATGAGATGACACCATCATTCAGCAAGAAAGTATAGCTAGATGTGAATTTTCTATCATCAAGGTCTTATGCCCAATCTGCATATGTGTAGCCCTTTAGGCTCATGTTTGATCCTTGGAAACATAGAAAATAATTTACTATCCCTTTGAGATATCTAAAGATCATTTTCACTGTTTTTCAATGTATCGATCTTGAGTTTGACTGGAAATGATTAACTAAGCCAATAACATAGCTTATATCAAGATGTGTACATAACATAATGTACATTAAATTGCCAATGGTGGCATATAGTTTTTCTTCATTTATGCTATTTCTTTAGGAGTCTTGGGATAAATACTTTTGCTCAGAACAATATCTCTCACTGTAGGTGTTTGTTCAATGTTGCAATTTGACATGTTGAGGAGTTATAGCATCTTAGTGATATAAGCCTCTTGAGGTAAATACAAAAATTTTTTTGATCGATCTCTAATGATCTTTACTCCTAAGATGTACTCAACTCCTCCCGTATTTATTATGGCAAATTGTGATAATAGCCATGATTTAACTTCTATCACAAACTTTATGTCACTTTAGCTATTAGTATATCATCAACATATAATGATAAGATGACAAACTTCCCTTATTTTCCTTTCTTAAGTCAACACAATGATCCTCATTGATCATTTCAAAATCATAAGATAAAATTACTTAATTAAATCTTATGTTCTATTATCTTGACGCTTGCTTTAGTCTATATATAAAATTTTTAAGTCTACATACTCTATTTCCTTGATCTTCAGTAATATAACATTCTAACTAGGCCATATAGATTTTCTTATCAAGATTACCATTAAGGAAAGTCATTTTTACATCCATCTGATGTAATTTCATGTCAAAATATGCTACTATAGCTAGTAGGACACGTGTTGACACAAGCTTCACAACTGGAGAGAACGTCTCTTCAAAATTAATATCCTCTATTTGAGTATATATATCCTTTTACAACTAGTCAAGCCTTGTATTGATTAATCGATCCATCTACTTTCCTCTTGATTTTGAGAATCCACTTATTCTCAATAACCCTTCAACTCGGAGGAAGATCAACTAAATCCCAAACTTGATTCTTTCTCATATACTCCATTTCCTTATCCATTGTAATTTTCAATTCTTCTCTAACTGAGCATCTCAAAGCTTCCTCAATCGTTCGAGGTTCTTTATTATCAACTGGGAGAATCATTAATGCCTCATTCTCAATGTCAAACATTTTTTGAGAAATAATTTGAGGACTACTTCTTCGTAGGTTTGACTATTGAAAAACTAACTCATTCATTGGCAAAGCACTCCCACTAGGTTGACTAGATTCAAGCATCTCTGGTGATACATGATTTGTTGATAAAGGAATATTATCTTCCTCCTCTATTACAAATAAAAGAATGGTCTTATCAACTTCGCCTCTTGTTGGGAACTCAGTTTTGAGAAAAATAGCATCTCTTAACTCTATTTCAGAGATAGCTCAATCTTGTTGCTCATCAATGAATACATAACCCTTAGAAGTATCAGATACGTTATAAAGATATACTTCTTACCCCTGAGTTCTAATTTTTTTATAATTGTGTCTTATTATGAACATAGGTAGCTGACCCCTAAGGTCTCATATTAGCTTGAGCTATCATAGAACCCAGGGGATCATACTTCTTGTAGCTAATAATGCATCTCCCTAATAGGAGATTGACAAATTAGCTTGAGCTATCATAGACCTAACCATATCTAAAAGAGTTTAATTTCTTCTTCTAGCAACTCCATTTTGTTATGGAGTTCTAATAATAGTTAGCTGTCTAATAATCTCTTTCTTATTACATATTGTCTTGAACTGATCAAACAAATATTCACCTTCATGATCAATGCGTAAGGTTTTAACCTTACGTTCCAATTGATTCTCAACTTTATTTAAATAACAATTGAAGCAATCTAATGCTTCAGATTTATAAAAAATCAAATATACATGACCAAAATGGATGAAATCATCAATAAATGTAATGAAATAAGAACTTCTATGTCTAACCTTTACATTCACTGGACCATAAGTATCTGAATGAATTAATTGTAATGGTGATTCAACCCTAATAGCCTTACCAAATGGTTTCCTAGTTACTTTTCTAGTAAGACAATGCTCACATATAGACAAGTTAACTTTAGCATGAGTGCTGAGCTTACCCTCTTTAGCTAATCTATTCATTTGTTCTTGCCCTATTATCTTAATCTAGCATATCAAACTTCATCATTTACATTAGCATCGCTAGTAAGAGCAATGTTTAAAAAATAACCATTATTGCCACAATTATATCTGGTTCTACATTAAGTAACATGAAACCATTCGATACATAATCATATCTTATTGACATAGAGTTAATGTTAGTTCCATACAATGGCTGTAAAAGTTTACACAATAACCCAAATTAAGAAGATTAGTAACAAAAATTAGATTCTGTCGAATCTCAAAAGCATACAGGATATTATGTAGAAACAAGGTATGCCCACCATGTAGGTTGAGTTTGCAAATGCCAACTCCTTTAACTTTAATCCTTATATTATTTTCCATATATATTTATTTGTTGCTAGTTGGTACCCTATGCTACTCCACGTATATAGCTTGATCATGAGCTACATAGTTAGTTGCTCCTAAATCTATAATCCACAAAAGATAAGAATCAACAAACAACATTGAACTATCGACATAAGTTCATGAAAGAAGATAAACATGAATCTACCTTTTTTTGGCTAAGTACATTTCGAGTAAAATGGTCATTCTTGCCACAGTTATAGCAAGTCATCTTACTTTTAGGTTTCTTTCTACATTTCTTTCTTTTCTTCTTGATCGGGCCTTGCCCATTAGCTTCTTTTCTCTTTTCCTTTCCTTTCAAGAACCATCTTTCTTATTCTTGGATCTAGATGCTTCAACAGAACCTTCAGCAACAAAAGCTTGTTTAGAAATCCTTGTAAATTCTATTCTCTTCGCCTACAGTTCAACATGGCGTGAGACATTAGTGAAAGTCTTGATACTTTCACCGCGAGTCAGATTTTGTTTCATTGTCTCCCAAGAATTAGGAAGGGAATAGATAACTACCTAATCCCGTTGTTCATCAGGCAACTCATAACCAGCAACCTTTAAAGCCCGAATCATATTCATCATTTCCCTTAGATGTTGGGTCATGGATACATTTTGACACTTTTTACAATTGTCAAGCTTAATTGTCAGCTAATAAACTTTGCCTATACTTACTCTACTATACTTCTCTTTAAGAGCTACCCAAACAACATGAGCCGATGGAAATAACTCATACTCAAAGACCAGGTCATCCACCATTGAACTAATTAATATACCCTTAGCAGTGAAGTCCTTTTTCTTCCATGCTTTAAAAGTAGGGGTGTAAATGAACCAAGCCGCTCATGAGCTATTCGAAACTCAATTTGATAAAAGCTCGTTTGAGCACATTTAATGAGGTTCGTTAAGATAAACAAACCAAGCTCAAGCTTCACAATATTCAGCTCGTTATCTTGTAAATATGTTCGTTAAGCTCATGAATCAACTTTTAAATAAAAAAAATAATAGTTTTGATATTGAATTTATAGATTTTACACTCTACTTATGAAACATATAGACAAATATATTAAATTTATTTATTAGAATAAAATTATATATTTTAATAAGAATATTATAATTTTCTCTAAATATATAATTTAGTTTTTAATGAATATTTAAGTTTATAATTTATATTTATTAAGCTCATTTAGACTCGATAAAAGCTCGTGAGTCATGAATATATTCGTTAAATAAAGCTCGAGCTCGGTTTGATTATAAATGAGCCAAACTCAAACATTCAAGAGTTCGGCTCGGCTCGGCTTGATTACACCCCTATTGAAAAGCATCTACGTCTCGTTTATGCTGTGATGTAGAATCATCTAAGGTTTTTCCATAAATTAATGAACAATCTCTAGAACTTCTTGTTCCTTAAGAACATAGTGTATCTTGAGGTGTTAGATTTTATAGTTATCCCCATTAAATTTCTCTCTCTTATTGAGTTCAGCTATGATATTTTTAGTAGCCATAATCTATCATAAATAAATATATTATTTAGTATTTTAGTGTAATTCATATGTGTGTAACTAATGATTGACTCAATGTAAATTAGAATTGGTTTATAAAATCAAATGATAACTATATTTCTACTCATTATTCGTATGTTCACATCTAATCAACATTGATCAATTATATTACAAGCATCCCATCAAAATACCTAATCATTAAGTGAACAAATCATGAAATGAACTAATTATTCTTCTCAAACTATTAATATATAACATTCCTTTTCTAGTTTGTTAATACATAATGTAACATTTCAAAAACTAAATGAACTAATACTGTTCGTACATAATGACAGTAATAACAACAAAACTTTAATAAAATAGATAAGCTAACACCACTTCCATTAGGAAAAATGCTAGTGCAGTGGTATCTCGTTCATCCTGGCCTTGATTAGGGCAATCTTATGTAGATCAGTTTTAAGATTCTCCATTTGATCCACATTCAAATCCTCTTTTGGATCCTCCTCAGAATCTTCAGGATCCTCTTCTGGATCCTCAAAATCTTCAGAATTCTCTTCTGGATACTCATGGTGAAGTAGTTCCACACACAACTCTGAATATGAGATGTGTCTTTCATAGCGCTCCCATACATAGTGTGCTATCTCCTTGGGATGCCCTGATAATGATCAAATCAAAACCCAGGTCCTGTATTTATCCAAGATTGAAAACTCTTTCTGTTCGAGTTTCCAAAACAATCGATCGAACAATTCAATATGTCCTTGGAGTCCATAAACTGGGTCATACTCTATCTTCTCAATCGCCTCCCTCAGTCCATTCCATCATCCATCGTGACGAGTCATTGTATATATTATTCTCGACATCTGGAATTAAAAATAATAAGGTCAGTACAAAACTGACAAACAAGTAACAAGACTAGTTTAATTCAATTGACACATATGTATAGAACAAACACACACAATCCATAAGAAAATAAGAAAAATAAATTTTCTTTATTTGAGGAGCTCCAGTTGACTGATACAATGGACCGGTCAATTGGGAAACTGGATCTTGAGTATTAGCTTGATCCATTGTCCTCGTTAGAACTAATCTAATTGGACAGGGATCCTTGATATCTATGTATTGTTGTTGCTTAACCTAAGCCAATTAAGTGAAACATAGATTTATTGATCAAACCCATGTCTGTTTGATCAAACCAAGGCCTGTTGGATTAAATCTAACATATTAGAACAAATCTAACATATTAGAACAAATTGAAAAGATCCAACCCAATAAATCAAACTGGCTAATTCTTTAATTTTGGCCAATTTTGATTAGCCCAAACCCATTGGATTATACCATTCCAATTAGATTCAATTCTATTAAATCAAACTGATCTAGTTAAATCAACCAATGGTTTGAATCAGACTAGAGTCTAAAAATACCAACTTGGTCTAATTAAATCCATCAATAATTTAAACTAAATCTGGATTTGATTCGACTAACCGGGTTGAATTTAAATGAACTAGTTCGGTTCTTTTCTTTTATTTTATTTTTCGTTTAATTTTTCACGTGAGAAAACTTCTATTTTCTCATCCCCCTCCCCTTTATTTTAAAGAATAATCAAACTTTTTCTTTGATGAAGGATTGCACTAGAATTTTTTTTATTTTGATTTATAAAAATTAAACATTTTCTCACTTACTGTGTTTCATCATGACACCCTTTTCTCACGTCGTGCCCTTTTTCCCATGATGAACACGGTGGCTAAACAATCGTTGGCCTTCCAACGCAGTCGCTAGTGCTTGCCGACTTCAGACATCGGTCTCCTGCTACCAATGTGGTTGTCGGTGTCATGATAGTCCCAACGAAGGCATAACTCGATGGAGTTCTCCGTTGGCAATTCATTCGACATCAAACATGGGTAACTTTCATACTTTTACAATCTTAGCTCTGATACCATTGTTGTTGTAATAAAATTTGCATGAAACAATTCTTACAGCGCTCTTGGAGAAGAAATTCACCATCTCTGATAATATCCCTTAGTTGAAGAACTTACCGTTGGCGAGACACTACAAGAAAACATGACATCAGAGATGGATTTTTAAGATAGAAATAGAATCGATTTTAAATTTATACAAATCAGAAACAGATTTGCTACTGCTAATAAGTCGCGTACCTTCCAGTCGCGCGATGTCGCTTGCTACCGATAGGTCACGTGCACCTTGTGGTCACACAATGTTATCTGCTACCGATAAGTCGTGCGAGGATGAAACATTGGGCATTTTACTTTTTGCTCTGATCCCTTTTCTTCTATTTTTTATTCATAAGAATTTCTTTTTTTCATTTTTTTTTTCATAATGTGTGTACTCTTTGTTTTCTTATTTTTATGTTTAGTGTATTTTAAGTTGTTACATATTGTTTCCTTATAGCTACAATGTTCTAACTAATTTGTAGATGAGAATGAGGTTAACCAGAGATGATCAAGTTATCAAAGAATGATCTATAATTACTTAATGAGGTAATTCTACTTTTCCATTTGTATGCCTTGTTTTATTTTTCTCAAAAGATAGTCTGATTAGACTTGATTAGTCTGCTTATAAATTGTTGCATTTTCAATTTCTATTATAAAAAAATGATGCTCAGGAAATTTTTCTAGATGTTTTTGAAGCCTTAATCAGAACATAATTGATTTTAGAGCATGCTTGGCCTCTTTCATCTTTATTTTCCTTCCAAATCAAATTTACCCTTTTATGTTACATCAATTAGGAAAAAATTCTTTTAAGGACTAGATAATTATGTTTAGTATCACATATTCTATTGTGATTTATGTTTCACTCATTGGTATCATGCAAGATACCAAGAGAAAATGTTACATTAGCCACAACAACCAAGAGAAAATGTTGCATTCAGAACCATCTTTTAATCATTTACTTGGTACTATTTACTTACTATATGCTATAGTTTTGTTTATTAATATTACAATATTATTTATTGGCAATATTTTTAGTCCGTGTGGTATTGTGTTTGTGGATATTAAACTTTTTTAGTTTATAATTTAAATTAATCAATGTGTAGTAAGAAGACCAACAAGTCTTTTCTATTGTCTTGTATTTGATTTTGTTATATGTATTTAGAGATTCTAAGTTTAAGATTCAGATTCAAAGAAAATCCTACCTAAGTATTTGTTCACACTGACCTAATTTTTATGGTTTTGTGATGCCTATTGTTTCAAAGCCAAAAGAGTCTTCATGACTTGTTGATTCTTTAGTATTGACAACTAACTATGGACTAATAAGTAGATGAATATTGACATTGATTATGACTTTTATACAAATTCAATTTATTTGTATTAAAAATTCTGATATTGTAAGACATACTCATTTCATGTTTTGATTTGCGAGATTGTCTCAACAAAATTGATTTGTTTGTTAATATGTACAAGAGAGGTAATTTATCTCATGGAGTTCAAAGACAAGGAGGGTAGAAAGAAGAAATCGAAGGCGTGCGTGGTATTAGTCAGAGGATGGAGGAACAAATTGTTGAAAGTAAAAAAAAATAAAACTTGTTATCATATAAAGTAGGCAAGGGACGACAATTGTATTGAGGAAGGTAGGCAAAGAGAAAAAAATCTTAATGAGATGGTTTGGAAATGATTCAAGAGATGAAATATACAAAACATTTATATCTAGGAGGATTTAGTCTCCATGAGAGTCGTGATAGACAATGTAATGTAAAAATTAGATTACTTATGGTAAGATTTAAAAAATTCGTATAGTTGTTTATAGTTTGATTATTGGTCAAATTTGTTTGGATAATGTAAATATTTATTTATTTCAATGTTAATGGTATGATACATTTGGATTTAGAAATTATTGCTTTCTAATAATTTTAATTTATTTGAAATGAAGAATGATTTCTGGTTAAGTAATATATTGATGAGAAATATAAAAATATAATATAATAATATTTAGTGATAAATTTAAAAATAAAATTATATATGGATTTATAAATAGAATTGTAATTTATAAACAAGATTACTAATAGATGTAAAATAAAATTAGAGATCGAATTTATATTTAAAAATTAATTTTTTAAAATTAAAAATAGATTTATAAATAACTTTTTAATTTGTTTCTAAAATTAGAGATGCAATATTTCCATTTCAAAATTAGTCACAGGACTTTTACTAACGGATTTTTGAGACGGAATATTCCATCTCAAATTTTCTTTTGAGATGGAAAAATGACTTTCAAAGACAAATTTTTTATCTCTGAAGCCCTGTTTTATTGTAGTGAGAAGCGATCACAAAAATTGAGCCGTCTCAAAAGTTCCATGAACCAAATCCCAAGCCTTTTCGATGTTCTCTTCGCACACTATGATGAACTGATCATCTGCTCTTCTTCCCTGATTACCTTGGACGTAGTGTTGACGATAGAATTCATACACTTTATTAATGATAATATGTGGTATATAAATACCATTACAAAATGAAAAATAGGATAAAATAGGAAAACATATAAACTACTATAAAATAAATAAGTATTTCCTAATAATAATTATTTTATAATAATTAGAAAATAAATAAATATTTCCTAATAATAATTATTCCCTAATAATTAGGAAACAAATAAGTATTTACTAATAATAATTATTTTCTAATACACCCCCTCAAGATGGTGTCCCAGAAATGACACTAATCTTGCTGCAAATAGCAAACAGCAGAGGTCGAGAAAGTGACTTGGTAAGTGCATCAGCCAACTGATCCTCAGCAGGAATATGAGTAACTTGTAGTTCGGAGGTCTGCACCAGATCACGAACAAAATGATAGTCAATAGCCAGATGCTTCATCCGAGAGTGAAAAATAAGATTAGCTAAAAGATAGATGACACTCAAATTATCAGTGAAGAGCACAACATATGTGGTAATCGGAAGAAGCAGGTCTGTCAAAAGTGACTTAATCCATTGGATCTCAGATGCCGTAGAGGCAATGACGCGATATTCAGCCTTAGTCGAAGAGCGCACAACCGTGCGTTGTTTGGTAGATTTCCAGGAAACCGGATTAGCACCCAGAGAACACCGATCATCTGGATCTCCTGCCCAGTCCACATCGAAGAAACCATGAAGAGTAAGAGGTGTATCCACAAGAAGACAAATGTCAAGATCCCTAGAACTATTGAGATATCAAAGTAGACGCTTCACAATGCCTCAATGCGTCTCTGAAGGAGCATGCATAAACTGTGATAGCTTGTTGACAGTAAAGGAAATATCAGGATGAGTCAGACGGAGATGTTGTAAGCTCCCAACCACTTGTCAAAACTTAGTCGCATCAAAAAATAAAGACCCATCATGTAAAGTAAGACGAGAGCCAGCAGCAATAGGAGTGGAGACCGGCTTGGAGTCAAGCATATGGTGTTTGTAGAGAAGATCATTGACATACTTTTGCTGAGACAAGAGAAGACCATTTGAGGTTGGGTAACCTCAACACCGCAGAAGAGGAAAAGAGCCCCAAGATCCTTAATAACAAATTTTGCATGAAGTTTACATATTATGATGTCAACAGAAGAAGCATCACTCCCTGTAATGATTAGATCATCAACATATACAAGAAAATAGATAAGAGTACCATCCAAAAAATAAACAAATAAGGAGGTGTCAGCCCGAGATGCGATAAAGCCAAGAGAGACCAAGAAAGTGTGAAGCTCCAAATATCAAGCGCGTAAAGCCTGCTTCAGGCCATAAAGCGCCTTATGCAAACGACACATATGATCCGGGGACTTAGCACTGTGCATACTTGAAGGTTGCACCATATAAACCTTCTCTTTAAGGTGACCATTAAGAAACACATTTCTTGACATCAAGTTAGTGAAGACACCACCCTTGATCCACAGCCAGACTAAAAACAATGCGCATTGTTACTGGATTAATAACAGGGTTGAATGTATCATAAAAGTCAACACCAGGATGCTGATGAAAATCCTTAGCAACAAGGCGAGCCTTATACCGATCAATTGAGCTATCAGAATTATGCTTAATGCGAAACACCCACCTGTCACCCACAAGATTTTGGTCTAGCGAAGGCGGGACAAGAGTCTGTTGGTGCGGGAAGCATTCGATAGTCGAACCTATGTTTTGATTATGTCAAAGGGTCCAAAGTTAAGTTTTTTTGTTATCTAACAAGTTTGATGAGATTGCAGGAAAGTCTTAAGTGTACTTAGGCAAAAGTTCTAGCTACGGTTAGGTAGATGGAAAACCCTAGGAGGTGGTAACCCTAGGTCCTAGGGGATGGTAACACTAGGTGAGGAAAAGTTCTAGCCGCGGTTAGGCAAAGGGAAAACCCTAGGGGGAGGTAACCCTAGGTGCTAGGGGTGGTAACCTTAGGCGAAAAGTCTTGGCGGGTCGAGAGCTTCGGGTAAAATCCTAGGGGTGGTAACTCTAGGTTGAAATCCTGGTGTCGTGAACCGGATGGAAGACTGGACGGGTCGTGGAAAGGACGTCCAGCATGAAGACCGTAAGCTTCAGGTGCTGAGCAAAAGTCCAATCCGTCTGGAGGACCGATCTGGCAACAGGTATATTCTCCTGAGTGGAGTAGGTGAGGACGCGTTCCCCGGTGAGGGAACAGTAGGCGTCGGTTCGACCTAGGGTTTCTAGAGGAAATTCAAAGTCAAAATCGGACAGTCCGATGACTGTCAACTTATTTGTTTGATATTATTTGCTATTTGTTTAACTCTGTTTTATAGGAAACTAACAATTCTACAGGGTCAGACTTAGTCTTGATCGGTTGACTGAACGACCAGATTGGTCGATCGAACCCTAATACAACAGGACCAAATTTCCATATTCGGGTTCGATCGAGGGATCGGTTCACCAAACCTAGGATCGGTCGATCTAACCAAGGATAAGAGTTGACCTGATCGAAGCCGGGGTGATCAGATCAGATGATCGGTCAATCAAACATGGGGATCGGTCGACCGATTCACTTCGAGTAAAAATTGATCCCAAGTTTCGAGGATCTGGATCAGATCTAAAGAGGCTATAAAAGGATCCTCGGGCAGCACTTCGAAGACACCCTGAAAACAAAACAACTTGTGCTCCTATGCGCTGCTCAGAACGCTTCAACTATGCTCTGCTATTCCAACAATCGACGACTACTTCCATCATCTTTGTATTTGTTAGTATAATCTATTAAAGTTCAATACTTATATTTACTTGTTTGTAAAGATTCTCGAGCTTATAGTGATTGCCCATCGAAAGCACTCTCACGTGCGGGCCTTGGAGTAGGAGTCGACACAGGCTCCGAACCAAGTAAAAGAAACTGTGTTAGCGTTTGTTTCTCTTTATTATTCCATTGCGTATTCTGTGAAATGAATGTGAAAGCCCGAGTGCTATTCACCCCCCTCTAGTACTTTCGATCCAATAATTGGTATCAGAGTGGGGTCGCTTTGAATTAGTGAAACCACCATTAAAGTAATTTTTTCGTGGTAATTTTCAATTTTTCGCAGTCGATCAGAATTAGTAAAATTTCCGTCTTCCGATCTGATTTTATCACAATTGAGTTTTTCTCTTGAAGTTGGTGCAACACCACCCGAGTTCACGTCTTTATTTTTCTTTATCCCGCACTATTAATCCAAGACCAAGTCTTAGAATAAGTCTCTTCGTTTCTTTGTGTGCAAGTTATTTTTCTGCTTTAATGGCCCATCAAGAAGGCTATAGCACAGCTCACTCGCCGCTCTTCACCAGAGAAGATTTCGACTACTGGAAGGGACGAATGGAGTCTTACCTTCAAACCCAGTTCGAGATGTGGATGATCATCAAAACTGGCATCACACTCCCATTCGACGGTACGGGAAAACCAGTCCCATGCGAGAATTGGGGCGCAAGCATAATAAAAAAGGTCGAAGCCAACGCCAAAGCAACGCGCACTCTTCAATGTGGACTGACAAAGGAAGAGTAAACCGAGTCGGTCCGTTCTCAAGCGTGAAAGAGTTGTGGGAAAAACTGATCGAGCTGCATGAGGGCACTTCTGATACAAAGGTAAGCAAACGTGATTTGCTTTTGAATAAATTGTATAACATGAAAATGTAGGAAGGTGAGTCAGCGAGCCGACTTCATCCTCGTATACAAGACCTCCTCAACGACCTCCACGCCATCGGATAGAAGGTGGAGAACCGCGACATAATTAGGTATACGTTAAACGCTTTTCCAATGAATACCTTGTGGGCATCCATGGTAGATGCTTACAAAGTATCCAAGGATCTTTCTTTAATTAAGTTAGATGAACTTTTTTCTGAATTTGAATTGCATGAACAGAGTAATGCACACTCAGCCGAGAAGGGTATTGCCTTGATTGCAAGTACAAGCAGAACCCGGGAAGCAAAAGCAAAGCAAATAATTGAACTCAAGCCCGAAGATGAATCAGATTTAGGAGACGACGAAACTATCGCCGAGCTCGTAAAATTGGTACGGAAGATGTGTAAGAAAAAGAAGGTAACTCAATCGAATATGAAGGTCAAGACTAGAGTTACATACTACAGATGTAACCAGAAGGGACACTACAAGCCGGAGTGCCCAAACCAGAAGCAACGAAGAGGAAAGGCGATGAAGGAAACGTGGTTCAAGTCATTAGAAGAATCCAACGAGGAAGAACACAAGCAAGCAAGTTACCTTGCTCTACCAGTACAAGCATATGTGGCCGAAACTGAGTCTGAGTCCGAGTCAGATATCGAGAGCAAATCGAAAACCGAGTCTGAGCGAAGCCACAGATCCGTATCCATTTCTGAAGGGCCTAACCCCACTGTAAGCTCTCTAATTTCTGGTAATAATGTAGACGATTTAGAAAAAATAGTTTCATATTTGTTAAAGAAATTGGTTAAATCCAACGTCTGGGTCAAATCACTCCAAAAAGAGGTAACAACCCTTAAGGAAGCGACCAACTTGAGTTCTTTGACTGAGTCAATTCAAAATGGAAGTTCAACCCAAGTCTAATAACTTGAGGAAGAAAATTCCAATTTGAAAACTCAAGTTAAAGAACTCAAGGACATGTTGGAATGGTTCACCTTGAGTTCCAAGAATCTTGATCTGATTCTTGGAAGAAAAAGAGCTGTTTATAATAGATCCGGACTTGAATTTAAGGCCAAACAAAAATATAGATCTTATTTGTCTCTATTAAAATGCTCAAATAGAAACTTAGTCCAAGCATGGGTCCCCAAGTAGAACTTGATTAATCAAGTTGGACTTGATCAATATTGGATCCCTAAGGATCAGGTTCATTACCTTGATAGACCTTATCGAATCTATGATCTAGGGAGAGCCAATAGAAAGACCATTTTTATCAATAGATAGATTTGTTTGATGTTTGATTTACTATTTTTTTTAATTATGCATGCTTAGACTAGGATAGATAAAGACCTAGGCGTGATTTATACTTGACTAGTTAGACCTAAAAATTACTGTAAGGAAATTAAATATCCAATTTTTTTAAAACGCTTTGTCTAGAAGTGATGGATGATCCCATAACCAAGAAGGCCTAGTGTCTCGCCACAGCCTGGAAGCCAATCATAGAAATAGATATTTAATTGACTAACTGTAAAACCTGAGTTTAACTCAAATGGAAATCAATCCTTAGATGATAATTTAAATTGAAGATTAAATTAATTATCTCACAAAAACTATAAGGTTTCCTGATTGATAACTTAGAAAAGGGTAAGATGGATCTAGGTTTAAAGTAGTTAACCAAACCTAAATTAATTAAATTAAAGCTAACTCAATTAAAATTCATAAAATTATGATTAATTTCAAAATATAATTAATTATAAAAAGTTTAATTTTAAATCTAATTAATTTCAAAATATTAATTATTTTGAAATCATAATTAAACTATAATTATTTTAAAATCATAATTATGATTAATTTCAAAATCATTATTTTTAAAATTATAATTTCAAAATCATAATTAATTTTAATAAAATTATTTGATTATTAATCTTTAAATCATAATTAAATTATTAATTCTTAAATTTTCAAAATCTTAATTATTTCTAAATGATAATTAATTTTTAAATCATATTTAATATGTAAAATTATAACTTAATTAACTTTTAATATATTTTCAAAATCTTCAAAATTTTAAATGTTTACTCATATTTTAAAACTTGAAATTCAAACTTATATGTTAAATCTAAACTTCAATATTTTTTTAAATAAAGTTAACTTAGTCTCACACATACTCATAAGCTGAACATACTTGATAACCTAGAATGGGTGAGATGAAAAATTAGAAAAATAAATAATAAATTTTTTATTTTTTATTTATATACTTGGACTTTAGGACCCTAAAAATTTATTTTGGCATTAATTAAGGAGGAGTGCAAAGAAATTTAAGACATTAAATTTTATCTTTATTTTTTAAAAACAGTTTTTTTCAAGACAGAAACTAAGTATTTGCTAAAATATTTTCAAGTATTTTTATAATAAAATATTTTTAAAGTTAAGGATTTATCAATTTTTTTTTAAAAAACTAAGCTTTTATCAAAATCTTTTTTAAAGTTGAGTACTTCTAACTAAGTTTTTTTTTTTCAAAACCTTTATTTTTAAAAGCTAAGTGTTGAAAACTAAATACTAAACTTATCAAAGTTTTCTAAGTATTTTCAAATCTAAAAATTTAGCTAAGTTTTCGTTGGAAAAACTATGTTTCAAAACTTACGTTTATGTAAGTTTTTTTAAATAGCTGAGTATTTTCAACTTTAGCTAAGTTTTTTAAAGAAATTATTTTCAAAGCTAAATTTCGCTGAGTGCTACCCTTCAGGGAGAGCTTAAAATTAAAAAGAATAAAGTTTTTACAACCCTCTCTCTACTTAATATGCCTTTTTGATTTATGTCAAAGGGGGAGAGGGAAGTCAAAGTTAAGAAGGTTAGGAAGTTAAACATAATCATAATTTTTATAAAGGGGAGGTAAGGGGAGCATAAAGTTTTTTTTATGCTCATGATACTTATACTTAAATTCCTTCATTTTATTGTTATGTTTTGCTTAACTTTGAACTGTGTTATCATAATAAAAAAGGGGGAGATTGTTGGTGCGGAAAGCATCTAATAGTCGAACATATATTTTGAATATGTCAAAAGGTCCAAAGTTAAATTGTTTTGTTATCTAACAAGTTTGATGAGATTGCAGGAAAGTCCTAAGTGTATTTAGGCAAAAGTCCTAGCTGCGGTTAGGCAGGTGGAAAACCCTAGGGGGTGGTAACCCTAAGTCTTAGGGGATGGTAACCCTAGGTGAGGAAAAGTCCTAGATGCGGTTAGGCAAAGGGAAAACCCTAGGGGGAGGTAACACTAGGTCCTAGGGGGTGGTAACCCTAGGAGAAAAGTCTTGGTGGGTCGAGACCTTTGGGCAAAATCCTAGGGGGTGGTAACCCTAGGTTGAAATCCTGGTGTCACGAACAGGGTGGAAGACTGAATGGGTAGTGGAGCAGATGTCCAGCATGAAGACCGGAAGCTTCGGGTGCTAAGCAAAAGTCTAGTCGGTCTAGAGGACCGATCTGGCAACAGGAATATTCTCCTGAGTGGAGTAGGTGAGGGCTCACTCCCCGGTGAGGGAACAATAGACATCAGTTCGGCCTAGAGTTTTCGGAGGAAATTCAAAGTCAGAACCGGACATTCCGATGGCTATCAACTTATTTGTTTGATATTATTTGCTATTTGTGTAACTCTATTTTTTAGGAAACTAACAATTCTACAGGGTCTGACTTAACCTTGATCGGTCGACTGAATGACCAGATCGGTCGATCGAACCCCAGTACAACAGGATCAGATTTTCAGATTACAGACCGGGTTCGATCGACGGATCAATTGACCGAACCTGGGGATCGGTCGACTGAACTGAGGATAAGAGTTGACTTGATCGAAGTCGGGGTGATCGGATCTGATGAAGAGGAGATCATCTGATCAGTCGATCGAACATGGGGATCGGTCGATCGATCCACTTCGGGTCAAACCTGATCCTGAGTTTCGGGGATTTGGATCAGATCTAAAGAGGCTATAAAAGGAGCCTCGGGGAGCACTTCGAAGACACTTTGAAAATAGAACAACTTGTGCTCCTGTGCGCTGCTCCGAACGCTTCAACTACACTCTGCTGTTCTGACAATCGACGACTACTTGCATCATCTTTGTATTTGTCGGTATAATCTTTTAAAGTTCAATACTTGTATTTACTTGTTTGTAAAGATTCTCAAGCTTATAGTGATTGTCCATCGAAAGCACTCTCACGTGCGGGCCTTAGAGTAGGAGTCGACATAGGCTCCGAACTAAGTAAAAGAAACTATATTAGCGTTTGTTTCTCTTTATTATTCCGCTGTGTATTCTGTGTGTTTTACGAAATGAATGTGAAAGCCACGAGCTATTCACCCCCCTCTAGCGCTTTCGATCCAATAATTGGTATCAGAGCGGGGTCGCTTTGAATTGGTGAAACCACCATTCAAGCAATTTTTTCGTGGTAATTTTCAATTTTCCACAGTTGATCGGAATTGGTAAAATTTCCGTCTTCTGATCTGATTTTATCATAATTGAGTTTTTCTCTCGAAGTTGGTGCAACACCACTCGAGTTCACGTCTTTATTTTTCTTTATCCCGCATTATTAATCCAAGACCAAGTCTTAGAATAAGTCTCGTCGTTTCTTTGTATGCAAGTTATTTTTCTACTTTAATGGCCCATCAAGAAGGCTATAGCACAGCTCACCCGCCGCTCTTCACCGGAGAAGATTTTGACTACTGGAAGGGACGAATGGAGTCTTACCTTCAAACCCAGTTTGAGATATGGATGATCATCAAAACTGGCATCACACTCCCACTCGACGACACGGGAAAACCAGTCCCATGCGAGAACTGGGACGCAAGCATAATAAAGAAGGTCGAAGCCAACGCCAAAGCAATGTGCACTCTTCAATGTGGACCGACAAAGGAAGAGTTAAACCGAGTCGGTCCGTTCTCAAGCGTGAAAGAGCTGTGGGAAAAACTGATCGAGCTGCATGAGGGCACTTCTGATACAAAGGTAAGCAAACGTGATTTGCTTTTGAATAAATTGTATAACATGAAAATGTAGGAAGGTGAGTTAGCGAGCCAACTTTATGCTCGTATACAAGACCTCCTCAACGACCTCTACGCCATCGGATAGAAGGTGGAGAACCGCTACATAATTAGGTATGCGTTAAACACTTTTCCAATGAATACCTTGTGGGTATCCATGGTAGATGCTTACAAAGTATCCAAGGATCTTTCTTTAATTAAGTTAGATGAACTTTTTTCTGAATTTGAATTGCATGAACAGACTAATGCACACTCAGCCGAGAAGGTATTGCCTTGATTGTAGGTACAAGCAGAACCCGGGAAGCAAAAGCAAAGCACAGAATTGAACGCGAGCCCGAAGATGAATCGGACTTAGAAGACGACGAAACTATCGCCGAGCTCGTAAAACTGGTATGGAAGATGTGTAAGAAAAAGAAGGTAACTCAATCGAATACAAAGGTCAAGACTGGAGTTACATGCTACAATTGTAACCAGAAGGGACACTACAAGCCGGAGTGCCCAAACCAGAAGCAATGAAGAAGAAAGGCGATGAAGGCAACATGGTCCAAGTCATCAGAATAATCTGACGAGGAAGAACATAAGCAAGCAAGTTACCTCGCTCTACCAGTACAAGCATATGTGGCTAAAATTGAGTCCGAGTCTGAGTCAGATATCGAGAGCGAATCAGAAATCGAGTCCGAGTGAAGTCATGGATCCATATCCATTTTCGAAGGCCTAACCCCACTGTAAGCTCTCTAATTTCTGGTACTAATGTAGACAATTTAGAAAATTAGTTTCATATTTGTTAAAGAAATTGACTAAATCCAACGTTCGGGTCAAGTTACTCCAAAAGGAGGTAACAACCCTTAAGGAAGCGACCAACTTGAGTTCTTTGTCTGAGTCAATTCAAAATGGAAGTTCAACCTAAGTCCAACAACTTGAGGAAGAAAATTTCAATTTGAAAACTCAAGTTAAAGAACTCAAGGACATGTTAGAATAGTTCACCTTGGGTTCCAAGAATCTTGATCTGATTCTTGGAAGACAAATAGCCATTTACAATAGATCCGAACTTGGATTTAAGGCCAAACAAAAATATAGATCTTATTTGTCTCTATTAAAACACTCAAATAGAAACTTAGTCTAAGCATGGGTCCCCAAGTCTAACTTGATTAATCAAGTTGGACTTGGTCAATATTGGATTCCCAAGGATCAGGTCCATTACCTTGATAGACCTTATCGAGTCTATGATCCAGGGGAGCCAATAGAAAGACTATTTTTATCAATAGATAGATTTATTTGATTCTTGATTTACTATTTTTTTAATTATGCATGCTTAGACTAGGATAGATAAGGACGTAGGCGTGATTTACACTTGACTAGTTAGACTTAGGAGTTATTGTAAGGAAATTAAATATCTAATTTCTTTGAAAGATTTTGTCTAGAAGTGGTGGATGATCCCATAACCAAGAAGGTCTAGTGCCTCGCCACAGCCTAGAAGGCAATCATAGAAATAGATATTTAATTGACTAATGTAAAACCTGAGTCTAAATCAAATGGAAATCAATCCTTAGATGATAATTTAAATTGAAGATTAAATTAATTATCTCACAAAAACCTATAAGGTTTCCCGATTGATAACTTAGAAAATGATGAGATGAACTTAGGTTTAAAGTAGTTAACCAAACCTGAATTAATTAAATTAAAGCTAACTTAATTAAAATTCATAAAATTATGATTAATTTCAAAATCTAATTAATTATTAAAAAGTTTAATTTTAAATCTAATTAATTTAAAAATATTAATTATTTTGAAATCATAATTAAACTATAATTATTTTTAAATCATAATTATAATTATGATTAATTTCAAAATTATTATTTTCAAATTTATAATTTCAAAATCATAATTAGTTTTAATAAAATTATTTGATTATTAATCTTTAAATCATAATTAAATTATTAATTCTTAAATCTTCAAAATCTTAATTATTTCTAAATGATAATTAATTTTTGAATCATATTTAATATGTAAGATTATAACTTAATTAACTTTTACTATATTTTCAAAATCTTCAAAATTTTAAATGTTTACTCATATTTTAAAACTTGAAATTCATACTTATATGTTAAATCTAAATTTTAATATTTTTTTAAATAAAGTTAATTCCGTCTCACACACACTCATAATCTGAACATACTTGATAACCTAGAATGATGAGATGGAAAATTAGGAAAATAAATAATAAATTTTATATTTTTTATTTACATGCTTGGATTTTAGGACACTAAAAATTTATTTTGGCATTAATTAAGGGGGAGTGCAAATAAATTTAAGACATTAATTTTTATCTTTATTTTTTATAAACCTTTTTTTTAAAGGTAGAAACTAAGTATTTGCTAAAATATTTTCAAGTATTTTTATAAGAAAATATTTTTAAAGTTAAAGTTTTATCAAAATTTAAAAAAAAACTAAACTTTTATTAAAATCTTTTTTAAAGTTGAGTACTTCTAACCAAGTTTTCTTTTTCAAAACTTTTATTTTTAAAAGTTAAGTGTTGAAAGCTAAGTACTAAAATTATCAAAGTTTTCTAAATATTTTTAAATCTAAAAATTTAGCTAAGTTTTTGTTGAAAAAGCTATGTTTCAAAACTTACGTTTATCTAAGTTTTTTTTAAATAGCTGAGTATTTTCAACTTTAGGTAAGTTTTTTAAAGAAATTATTTTCAAAGCTAAATTTCGCTGAGTGCTACCCTTCAGGGGGAGCTTAAAATTAAAAAGAATAAAGTTTTTACAACCCTCTCTTTACTTAATATGCCTTTTTGATTTATGTCAAAGGGGGAGAGGGAAGTCAAAGTTAAGAAGGTTAGGAAGTTAAACATAATCATAATTTTTATAAAGGGGAGGTAAGTGGGAGCATAAAGTTTTTTTATGCTCATGATACTTATACTTAAATTCCTTCACTTGATTTTTATGTTTGGCTTAACTTTGAACCTTGTTACCATAATAAAAAAAGGGGGAGATTGTTGGTGCGGAAAGCATCCAACAACCAAACCTATGTTTTGATTATGTCAAAGGGTCCAAAGTTAAGGTGTTTTGTTATCTAACAAGTTTGATGAGATTGCAGGAAAGTCCTAAGTGTACTTAGGTAAAAGTCCTAGTTGCGGTTAGGCAGGTGGAAAACCCTAGGGGGTGGTAACCCTAGGTCCTAGGGGGTGGTAACCCTAGGGCCTAGGGAGTGGTAACCCTAGGTGAGGAAAAGTCCTAGCTGCGGTTAGGCAAAAGGAAAATCCTAGGGAGAGGTAACCCTAGGTCCTAGGGGGTGGTAACCCTAGGAGGAAAGTCTTGGTAGGTCGAGAGCTTGGGCAAAAAACTAGGGGGTGGTAACCCTAGGTTGAAATTCTGATATCGCGAACCGGGTGAAAGACTGGATGGGTCATGTAGCGGGCGTTCAACATGAAGACCAGAAGCTTCAGGTGTTGAGCAAAAGTCCAGTCGGTCTAGAGGATCGATCTAGCAACAGGTATACTCTCATGAGTGGAGTATGTGAGGACGCGTTCCCCGGTGAGGGAGCAGTAGGCGTCGGTTCGACCTAGGATTTTCGGAGGAAATTCAAAGTCAGAACCAGACAGTCCGATGGTTGTCAACTTATTTGTTTGATATTATTTGCTATTTGTCTAACTTTGTTTTGCAAGAAACTAACAATTCTGCAGGGTTAGACTTAGCCTTGATCGGTCGATCAAATGGCCAAATCGGTCGATCGAACCCCAGTACAACATGATCATATTTCCAGATTATAGACCGGGTTCGTTCGAGGGATCGGTCGACCGAACTTAGGGATTAGTCGACTGAACTGAGTATAAGAGTTAACCTGATCGAAGCCAGGGTGATCGGATCGGATGAGGAGGAGATCATTTGATCGGTCGACCGAACATGGGGATCGGTTGACTGATCCACTTCCAGTCAAACCTGATATCGAGTTTCGAGGATCTGGATCAGATCTAAAGAGGCTATAAAAGGAGCCTTGGGAAGCACTTCGAAGACACCCTGAAAACAGAACAACTTGTGCTCCTGTGCGCTGCTCTGAATGCTTTAACTACACTCTGCTGTTCCGACAATCGAGAACTACTTCCATCATCTTTGTATTTGTCGGTATAATCTTTTAAAGTTCAATACTTGTATTTACTTGTTTGTAAAGATTCTCGGGCTTATAGTGATTGACCGTCGAAAGCACTCTCACGTGCGGGCCTTAGAATAGGAGTCGATACAGGATCCAAACCAAGTAAAAGAAATTGTGTTAGCGTTTGTTTCTCTTTATTATTCCGCTGCGTATTTTGTGTGTTTTATGAAATAAACGTGAAAACCACGAGTGCTATTCACCCCTCCCCCCTCTAGCGCTTTCGATCCAATAGAGTCCAAGTCTAATTACAGAGAAGAGCATCATACTCTTCGTGCATGGCATGTACCCAATTCGGATCTTTGAACGCCTGCATGACAGAGGAGGGTTCATAAGGTTGTGGAAGGCTAGTATGAAGAAGATACTTTGGATTGAGTTTGTAGATGACATTTTTGGAGCGAGTTTGTATGGGACGTTGGTTTTGAGAAGCGAGAGGAGGATAGAGAGGCGGTGGGCTAGAGGGTCGGTCGCCACCAGGCAGCGTGGATAGCCCGACAACAAGAGGCGGTGATGGCGGTAGTGATGATAGCGGTGAAGAAGTCGGTTACGGGCGGCTACGACTAGTGGCAGGTCGTAGAATCGGTGCCGGAGGGTCCCACCAGAGGACTGGTGTGGTAGAGAGCTCAGAATCAATGTCTATTACTGTGGAATCCAAGGAGGAGGTGATGACAAATGGAAAAACATGCTCCACAAACTTAACATGATGAGATACAAAAACTCTTTTGAGAGTGACATCATAGCACAGGAAGGCACTCTGGGTGAGAGAATAGACAAGGAAGACAAAAGAGGTTGACTTGGGATCAAGCTTGTGGTAAGAGTAGGGGCGCAGCCACGGAAAGCATAGACACTCGAAAACTCGAAGCTTAGAAAGATCAGGAACGGTGGTGAACAATTTTTCAAAAGAGGACATGTGGGAACGATCGAACTTAGGCATGCGGTTAATCAAATAGAGTGCTGCAGCAAAGGCATAGGGCTAGAAAGTGAGTGGAATAGGGCTCTGTGTAATAAAGTGAGACCAATTTCGATAATACGACGATGATGACGTTTAGAGTATCCATTGTGTTTAGAAGTATGTGGAGGAGTGGTAAGGTGATTGATACCATAAGTAGTAAGAAAGGAGCAAAGAGCTAAGAATTCACCTCCATTTTCAATGAAGAGTGTTTTGATAGTCATCGAGAATCGATTTTCAACAAAAGTTTTGAATGCAATAAAGGTAGAGTATACATCTGATATTTTGCGTAAGGGATAAAGCCATATATATACTTTGTAAAATGATCAACAAAGATAATATAATACTTGAGTCCATCAAATGATGATATAGGAGATGTCCAAACATCAGAAAAGATAATATCCAAAGGAACATGAGACAAAAAAACTAGATTTATGAAAAGGCAATTTATGACTCTTATTAATATTGCACGAAGTGCATGAAAAATTAGACAAAGTATCCACAGGAAACGAAAGACCCAAGGATAACAAAAACTATTGCAAAACATCTAATGACGGATGACCTAAACGACTATGCCATAAGGAAATAAATGACAAGATAGACACAGAAAAGGCGGAAGGGGATGATAACAGAGACAAAAATTTTGGCTAGTAATAGACACCATCTCTATGGACCCCGCTGACCAGTTCGCTCTCTTATGATGATCCAACACCTGAAAATAGGAATCAAAGAAAAGAAATGTAATAAGATTAGTAGCACAAAGTGCAGCCATAGAAATCAAATTTTTTGACATAGATGACATAAACAAAACATTAGAGAAAACTAAAGGGAAAGATGGAGTGGAGAAAGAGAAAGAACCAGTGTGTGTAATGGGTAGTCTAGAACCATCACCAATGACGACGCTATCATTCCCAGAGTAAGGCTCATGCAACGAGAGAGTAGTGAGATCAGTGGTGACATGATGAGAGGTGCCAAAGTCGATCACCCATTGCTGAGAATCAGATGGAGGTGTAAAATGAACAGCAGTGTGTGCAAACGGTGCACTATACGCTAGATGTGGAGCAAGCAGAGGAGTTAGCGAAAGCAGAGCAAGCATCGAGGCAGTCATATGACCATACTGGTGAGCATAGTGACCTTGAACACCATAGATCTGACAGTGCCCAAGATAACGATTGAGACCAGACACAGTTGGATGTGTAGGAGGACGCACAGATAGCCTAGGAGTAGATAGGCGCGGCTGATGAGACATCGATGGAACTTGTTGGCGACTAGCATGATAGTTTGAATACCGATTACGAGAATTCCTTGCTGGAGCTACAAGAGCAATCATTGGCGTCAAAGATGGAGATGGTGTCGAGACTTTTAATTAGGCTTCATAGCTGAGGAGCTACTCAAATAGCTCATTAAAGGTAATAGGAACGCCACGAACTTGCAGAGCAGTAAGATATTGCAATAATCTTGGTTAAGACCATTCAGGACATGAATGGATAACTCATCAAAATCAACTTTGACATTCATAAGCGCAAGAGCGTCAATATTTCTTTTAATGTCCTGTATATAATCAGTGATAGATCTGTTACCCTATTGAGGGCTGGCAAGATTTTGACGATGTCATAATCTTGCCACGTGAGGAAGCAACGTAGGTTCTCTCCAGCGTCTTCCATGCGACTCTAGATGAAGTTGATGAAGAAATAATCTGTACAAGAGTAGGAGACATCGAACCTATAATAGTGTTGAGGAGAAGTTGATCTTGACAGAGCCAGAGAGTATGATTAGGATTCGCTTGAGGGAGCGTGGTGTTTGTAGGCATTATCTGCGCAGGGGGGGGGGGGGGGGGGAGGGGCGTGAGCCATCAACAAAACCCAGTAAGTCATATCCGAATAGAAGAGACGTGAATTGCAAGCGCCAAACAGAGTAATTGGAGGCGGTGAGTTTCAACGGTGCTTGAGCATTGACGTTGAGAACCACAAAGGCGGAAGATGAATAAGGAGTATTTGTGAGAAATAGACGACGAGTGATGTCGTCGGCGGCAGCTATTGTAGAAGGCGGCTTGTGGATATTATGGAGAAAATAAAAAAAGGATTGTTGTTAAGCTTAGCGCTCTGATACCATGTTGACGATAGAATTCATACACTTTATTAATGATAATATGTGGTATATAAATACCATTACAAAGTGAAAAATAGGAAAGTATATAAAATACTATAAAATAAATAAGTATTTCCTAATAATAATTATTCTCTAATAATTAGGAAACAAATAAGTATTTCCTAATAATAATTATTCTTTAATAACTAGGAAACAAATAAGTATTTACTAATAATAATTATTTCCTAATACGTAGTGCTCTTTTATATAAAAGGCAAGCGATGGTAATGTTGCTAATTAAAGAGGAAGATGAAGGGGAAGAGACACTCTTTCACCTTCTTAACTCTAAAGTACATGGCCGACCCTAGATTTTGAAGGGCCCGGTGCAAAAATAAATAAATAAATAAACTCTTTGTATTTATATAAAAATAATAATAAAAACGATACTATATAAATAATTTTATTAACATAATAAGGATTTTACCATAATAAAAAAGATCAAACAAACTAATTGAGTAATCTAAAATTATTTTTCATTTAATCATGCACCAAGCTAAATCAACATGCATCAAACAAGAAAACTCTACCTAAATTGAAGTCTCGAAGGGTCTAAGTGCGTGTGTAGTGTCAGTGGGCATCGATGGTGATGCAACAATGCAATGATGACGACATTGGAAATCACAGTGTGGGAACTAGGAAGATGGCTGTTGGTGGTTGTCAAAGTGGGCGAAAGCGAAGAGTTTGAGTGTAAGACGGGGAGCAAAAGTGAATTTAAGGTTTAGGAAGAAATAGAAAAAAAAAAGAGGAAGAAAAGATATGATCGAGCTCTCTCCCATGAGTATTTCTCTCTTTTATTATTGACACCTTTACCAAAAAAATTCTACAATCATTCTAAAGTTTATAATTAGATCTTTTTAAATTATATTTTTATTCAATAAATATTAATGATCCTGTCCGAAAGCTGAATCAATGGATGCTGGGCACGTGGCGCTCTCCAAGTGGCTGACGTAGATCTCCTGACTATTCGCACGGGCCTCCGGTGAACCTGCACAGAAGTCGGGCCGAGAAGGGGTTCCCGGCGACGACCCTCCGACGCTCAAGTCAGGCATGTGGGCAACAAAGAGGTAGCTTCGAATATCTAAGAACGCATACCTCCGGCGAAGTATGAAGGCTCTTATATAGAGCTGTGGGGAGGCTCGGGCACACCTATCGAGGCGTACACGTGTCCTGGTACCATATCTTAGCATGAGCTTGTCAGAGGAACATGCCTGACACCATACTATACAGTCTGATCACCTCTTTGATGGGACAGCAGGTCCTTCCGTCGTACGATTTTATGTATGGCCTGGTCGTCGAACATGCCTGTTGTCAGAAAATGATGTTCCCTAATGTCCCCTTGCCTTTGTCTCCTTTTTCCTGACGCCAAGCATTCATCCGATCGGCAGGCATAGGTCCGACCGGGCGTAAGTATCGGTCTGACCGGGTGCTCAGCTGAGAGTGTTCCACAGCAACGATGCTTTATGCTTCGACCGAGCGGGCTATCCGCTCGGCCCGGTGACCCTTTTCACTATGAGCGTCGGAAACTCGCCCATGGTCGGGTTGCCTTCTATTCGGCCCGGCATGCTTCCGTTCGGCCCGGCATCCTTCCGTACGGACCGGCATGCTTCCGTTCGGCCCGACATGTTTTCGTTCGGCGCAGCATCCTTCCGTTCGGCCCAGCATCCTTCCGTTCGACCCAGCATGCTTCCGTTCGGCCCGGCATGCTTCCGTTCAGCGTGGCATCCTTCCGTTCGGCACAGCATCCTTCCGTTAGGCCCGGCATGCTTCCGTTCGGCCCGGCATGCTTCCGTTCGGCGCGAACTTGGGGTTGACCTCCACGTGTCTTTGACCCTCCGCCCATGAGGGTCCCCCGTCCTTACCATCGGATCACATGCCTCCCCTTCAAGTCTAGTCGAAGGAGGCGCATAGTCCGACTGACTGGACGCCCGTAGTGCCGAGCGGCGCATCCAAGAAACCATCCTCCGCTTCTCCTCGTTAATCGCCTCTCATCCAACCTCTCTTGCGTTTTGCAAGGGATTTCTCATGAAGTATTTTGTATAGCTAGTTCGCTCGGCTGAATATATCTCATTTCGCAAATGGGATTTTCGCCAGATGTTTACAGGGTACTCTTGGTAACCCGCCCGCTTGCACACTTGGTCTGCCGGACTCGCTTAGTTAAATACATGCATGGCTTTAACTGGAATTACCGCTAAACAAAGATTACTTCCTACGAGGGTTTATACTCACGAGTCCGATATTTAACGCCGAGCTCACGGTCTTCCGCCGGAGGGTTTATAGACACCGGCCGTCTCTCGATTTTAACGCCGAGCTCGACGGTCTTCCGCCGGAGGGTTTATAGACGCCTGCCCGTCGATTTTTAACGCCGGAGCTCGACGGTCTTCCGCTCGAAGGGTTTATAGACGCCGGCCTCTCGATTTTTAACGCCTGAGCTCGACCGCCTTCCGCTCGGAGGATTTATAGACGCCTGCTCGTCGATTTTTAACGCCGGAGCTCGACGGTCTTCCGCCGGAGGGTTTATAGACGCCACCTCGTCTCGATTTTTAACGCGGAGCTCGACGGTCTTCCGCTCGGAGGATTTATAGACGCCGCCTCGTCTCTCGATTTTAACGCCGGATCGACGGTCTTCCGCCGGAGGATTTATAGACGCAGACTTGTCTCTCGATTTTAACGCCTGAGCTCGACGGTCTTCCGCCGGAGGGTTTATAGACGCCACCTTGTCTCTCGATTTTTAACGAGCTCGACGGTCTTCCGCCGGAGGGTTTATAGACGCCAGCGGCTCTCGATTTTTAACGCCGGAGCTCGGCGGTCTTCCTCCGAGGGTTTATAGACGCCGGCTCGCTCTCGAACGCCTGAGCTCGACGGTCTTCCGCCGGAGGATTTATAGACGCCGGCTCATCTCGATTTTTACGCCGGAGCTCGATGGTCTTCCGCCGGAGGGTTTATAGACGCCGGCTCCTCTCGATTTTAACGCCGGAGCTCGACGGTCTTCCGCCGGAGGGTTTATAGACGCCGCCTCCTCTCGATTTTTAACGCCGGAGCTCGACGGTCTTCCGCCGAGGGTTTATAGACGCCGGATCGTCTCTCGATTTTAACGCCGAGCTCGACGGTCTTCCGCCGGAGGGTTTATAGACGCCCGCTCTCGATTTTAACGCCGGAGCTCGACGGTCTTCCGCCGGAGGGTTTATAGACGCCTGCTCTCTCGATTTTTAACGCCGGAGCTCGACGGTCTTCCGCCGGAGGGTTTAGAGACGCCATCTTGTCTCGATTTTTAACGCCTGAGCTTGACGGTCTTCCGCCGGAGGGTTTATAGACGCCTGCTCTCGATTTTTAACGCCGGAGCTCGATGGTCTTCCGCCGGAGGGTTTATAGCGCCGTCCTTCGATTTTAACGCCGAGCTCGACGGTCTTCCGCTCGGAGGTTTTATAGACGCCGGCTCGTCTCTCGATTTTTAACGTCGGAGCTCGACGATTTTCCGCTTTGAGGGTTTATAGATGCCGGCTCGTCTCTCGATTTTTAACGTCGGAGCTCGACGGTCTTCCGCTCGGAGGGTTTATAGACGCCGGCTCGTCTCTCGATTTTTAACGTCGGAGCTCGACGGTCTTCCGCTCGGAGGGTTTATAGACGCCGGCTCGTCTCTTGATTTTTAACGTCGGAGCTCGACGGTCTTCCGCTCGGAGGGTTTATAGATGCCGGCTCGTCTCTCGATTTTTAACGTCGGAGCTCGACGGTCTTCCGCTCGGAGGGTTTATAGACGCCGGCTCGTCTCTCGATTTTTAACGTTGGAGCTCGACGGTCTTCCGCTCGGAGGGTTTATCCTTTAAGGCTAATTTCAACACGGTCCAAGCGGCACGTGGTCTTCGTGTAGTCGGTCGTTTGGCCAATAATTCCAAAATGCGTTTTATCACTTTGCCTCCTGCATTGAAAGGACACAGGCGACCAAGATATACATAAAATGAATTACATCGGCGTACCTCTCACCCAGCTCGGTACGACTGGAGGTGGTTCGCTCGGCCATCCTCTTTCCCCTTGAATGCCGACCGGATAATTATCTCGGCCCCTTGGTGAGATGTTCTCCGATCGAAACTCGGCTTCCGCTCGGCCTCCTGACTCTGACGTCACTTGTTGCTCCATCCGCTCGGCTTGCGCCTTCTGTTTCTGTTGCTCCACAAGCTTAACCGCTCTTGCCTCGATCAGAGCGTCGAGCTCCTCCATGGAGAGCATCACCGTATGCGGTCGTCCAGCTTCGTCCATTGCTTCCGCTCGGATGCAGGTGCGTTCCCACAGACGGCGCCAAATTGATCCTGTCCGAAAGCTGAATCAACGGACGCTGGGCACGTGGCGCTCTCCAAGCGGCTGACATAGATCTCCTGACTGTTCGCACGGGCCTCCGGTGAACCTGCATAGAAGTCGGGCCGGGAAGGGGTTCCCGGCGACGACCCTCCGACGCTCAAGTCAGGCAAGTGGGCAACAAAGAGGTGGCTTCGAATATCTAAGAACGCATACCTCCGGCGAAGTATGAAGGCTCTTATATAGAGCTGTGGGGAGGCTCGGGCACACCTACCGAGGCGTACACGTGTCCTGGTACCATATCTTAGCATGGGCTTGTCAGAGGAACATGCCTGACACCATACTATACAGTCTGATCACCTCTTTGATGGGACAGCAGGTCCTTCCGTCGTACGATTTTATGTATGGCCAGGTCGTCGAACATGCCTGCTGTCAGAAAATGATGTTCCCTAATGTCCCCTTGCCTTTGTCTCCTTTTTCCTGACGCTAAGCATTCATCCGCTCGGCAGGCATAGGTCCGACCGGGCGTAAGTATCGGTCTGACCAGGTGCTCAGCTGAGAGTGTTCCACAGCAACGATGCTTTATGCTTCGGCCGAGCGGACTATCCGCTCGGCCCGGTGATCCTTTTCACTATGAGCGTCGGAAACCTGCCCATGGTCGGGTTGCCTTCTATTCGGCCCGGCATGCTTCCGTTCGGCGCGACATCCTTCCGTTCGGCCCAGCATCCTTCCGTTCGGCCCAGCATCCTTCCGTTCGGCCAGGCATGCTTCCGTTCGGCCCGACATGCTTCCGTTCGGCCCGGCATGCTTCCGTTCAACGCGGCATCCTTCCATTCGGCCTAGCATCCTTCCGTTCGGCCCGGCATGCTTCCGTTCGGCCCGACATGCTTCCGTTCAGCGCGAATTTGGGGTTGACCTCCACGTGTCTTTGACTCTCCGCCCATGAGGGTCCCCCGTCCTTACCACCGGATCAATTAATATTTTTTTACTAATAGAAGTGGGGCCTTGTGCACTGGCCCCACCATGGCCACCCTAGGGCTGGTCATGCTAAAGTAATACTTGTTATCATGTGGTATCATGAAATTTTATTGAACCATTATATTAAAATAACAACAACAATAATAATTATTGGTGCAATCGACTCCCGATCAAGATTTGACCAAGTTGACCAATCTCGAGTTAACTCGAGTTGGGATTTCGATGTTGATCAATATGTTATTTGGTTAGGTAAGATGTCAAGTAGGTCAATTTGATCGGATAGTTGACAATCGATCGATATGTAAGTTGTTTGAGCGAAAAGTCAAGTAGAAAATTATATTCGACAAGATATGAAAAGTCCAAATGGGTTGCGGTCGACATGACATTTAGTGGTCGAAAATTCAACATGGAATTAACACGAGACAGAAAGTCCAAGTGGGTCATAGTTGACTGGACATTTAGTAATCTAAAGTCCAACAGGTAATTGACAAGAGAAAAATCCAAGTGGGTCACGGTTGACTGGACACTTGAAAGTCGGAAGTCCAATATGGAGTTGACGCGAGATGAAAAGTCTAAGTGGGTCATCGTTGACCAGATACTTAGTGATTGGAAGTCTAACAGATAATTGATAAGAGAAAAACCTAAGTGGATCACGGTTGACTGGACACTTGGCAGTTGGAAGTCCAATAGTGAGTTGGCATGAGGCATGAAGTCCCGACGGATCAAGGTTGATCGGACGTTAGACAATAAGGAAGTCCTGATGGGTTAAGGTTGATCAGACGCTAGGAAATAATGAAGTCTTGGCAGGTTAAAATTGATCGGATGCTAAGCAACTAGGAAATCCTGACAGAACAAACTTTGAAGGTCACAACTTTTGACTCGGATATTAGAACAGGATGATTTTTGATGTAAAACTAAGCTTGTTCAGATATCTACGTTTCTTACTTAATATCAACCGACAAATAGATTTGACCAGTCGATTAATGATTTTAAAAATTAAATAGAAGAAAATTGATTCAACTGATTGAGAAAATCAATTAAATCAATTTAATCTAGAAGCAAATTAATTTGACTAATTTAGTCAAACAGGTCAAAAAAAATCATTTAAAGGATCAATTTAGTCCATCATTTGAATCAATTTTCTACTTATTATTAAGATAAATTAAAAAATATTAATAGAGATCCATTCAGATTGTATGTACTTTTAGATCTACCTTTTACTGAAGAGAAAATTTCTCACAATACACATCATCTGAAATTCAAACTTGGACGGCTTAAATCATTTCACCATTGCTCCGGACAGTAGTTGCGAAGTTATTGAGATCACATGTGAATTTGTTGACTTGACTTCTGCATTATTATTTTATTTATTTGCTTTTATTAATTTGTTAGAGGTGTCAACTGTCAATTTGGCAGAGCTGTTCTGAGTTTCTATGGCCCACAGCGCTCCCGGTGATTTGGAACCAAGTGGCAATTGGAGACCTCCAACAGCCAACCAAAATGATGGTTTTGTTTTTTAGTTAGATTAGTTCGAATAAGTCAACTTCACTCCATTTTCTAGAATTATTCAAGGTACTGAATCCATTTTTAGTTTGAATTGTCAACTAAATGACAGAGAAAATGTGGAGCACTTTTTTTTTTTTTTAATATTGTGATATGGGTATTTGTCGACAGTGTTGATGGATGCTCTATTTATTACACGAAGAGGAGGAGGGATGGGTATGAGTCAAGGCGCCATCAATCATTTATTAGGTCCAGTATTATGTCATTGTATTTTATGTCCCGGAGTTAAGATGATTAGAATCGTAAATGAATTAAATATTTATGAATAAATTTGATTTTCAGTTTGATAAAAATTTATTTATGTTCATTCAATATACATAAGGTTAATTAAATAAATAATTTTGAACAACTCGTTAAGCTAAACAAATAAGCTTGAATATATGTGTTCAGTTCGTTAATATTTGTGAACAATATTCATGAACTATGTTCACGAGTCATATTTGTTGAGACTGAAATGTAGCTAGAGAGGAGGGGGGTGAATAGCTCGGCGCGATCTCGTGCTCGTCGTTACTTGTTTCTTGAGATGATGTGCAGCGGAAAATACAAAGAAACAACACTCAACGCTAACACTAGAGATTTACTTGGTATCCACCTCAAGAAGAGGTGACTAGTCCAAGGATCCACACACTCACGCACCCTCCACTAGTAAAACACTCCTTTACGGTGACTACCGAAGGCGGAGAAGCCCTACAAGCTCACAGTACAAGAAGAAAGGGAAGAGTGATACAATATAAGCAAAAGCTTATAAGATATACACAAGGAACCCTAACCCTAGTTTCTTCCTCGCCTCTTGACTTGGACGTGCACCAGCATAAGCCTCCAAGAACCTTCAATATCTGGCATGAGAGCTGTGGAGAACTGCTGTGAAGATCTATGTAGAGAAAGAATCGGAGCCGTGGAAGTTCTTCCGAGAGAAACGCTCGCCAACAGCTATATCCTGCGCCAACAGTCAAATCCCAATCGATTGGATTGCTCCCAATCGATCAGAGAGACTTTGGATCGATCGGCCGATCGATCCAAAACGCCTTTGTGCTCCTGGGAATCGCCTGGATCGATCGGCTGATTGATCCAGGGCTTATCGCGCAAAATCGCAGCTCTCAATCGATCGCCCGATCGATTGGAGGCTCCCAATCGATCGGTCGATCGATTGGGAGACTTTCTGTTCGCACGACACTTCTCCCCAATCGATCCACTGATCGATTGGGAGGAGGTTTGTCGTGGGGACTCACCCAATCGATCAGCCGATCGATTGGGCATGAGCCAATCGATCGGCTGATCGATTCAGCTCCTGTTTTTGCCCCAAAATAAGTCCAAAGTCCTCTACACTAACATCCAGTCAACCATGACCTATTGGTTCATCATGCCTAGCTTCCGGTCATCCTTAACTTGCTAGGACTCCCTCACCAAATGTCCGATCATTCCCTTTGACCCACTTGGACTTCCACCAGATGTCTGGTCAACCTTGACCCATCTGGATTTCCTTGTGCCAAATATCCGGTCAATCCCTTTAACCTACTTGGACTTCCCATCTGCCTAGCTTCACTCACTAGGTCTTCCATCTGGCTTCACTCACCAGGATTTCCCATACTGCCTAGCTTCACTCACTAGGACTTTCACCTGGCTTCACTCACCAGGATTTCTCATATTGCCTAGCTTCACTCACTAGGACTTTCACCTGACTTCACTCACCAGGATTTCCCATACTGCCTAGCTTCACTCACCAAGACTTTCACCCGGCTTCACTCACCAAGACTTTCCTTCTGCCTAGCTTCACTCACTAGGACTTTCACCTGGCTTCACTCATCAGGATTTCTCATACTGCCTAACTTCACTCACTAGGACTTTCACAACTGGCTAGCTTCACTCACTAGGACTTTCCTTCTGCCTAGCTTCACTCACTAGGACTTTCACCTGGCTTCACTCACCAGGATTTTCCAGTCAACCCTGACCTACTCGACTCTCCTTCACAATCTCACCACATGAACAATTTCACTTGCAATCTCCATGTCTTGTCTCCATGTATTGTCAAACATCGAAACTCAAACATCAAGACTCGAGCTTGAGCCAATTCAAGCTCAGTCAAGCAGATCAACCTTGACCTAGGGAATATTGCACCAACAATATTTATTAATAAAATTCTTTTCAATATGCTAAATAAACAATAAAATAAAATAAAAAATGAAAAAATAAATTTAAATTATCAAACTCAATAATCAATTAAACAACTAGAAGTTTCAAACAATCAAAATAATTAAACAAGCTTGAATTGAGAATTTGATAACATCTAAATGAACCAAGCTCGAACCAAACTCAAGCCAAGCTCGAATCAAGCTCAAGCCAAACTTGAATTGAGAGCTTGATAACATCTAAACGAACCAAGCTCAAGCCAAGTTTCAAACAAATTCAAGCTTATAAAAAATAAACCAAACAAAGCTTGAACACTCATTTCAAAAGGTTTGTTCATTTTAAACTCGACTCGGTTCGGCTTGGTTATTTTATCAAATAAATTTGAACATCCCAAAGCTCGGTTAACTTGACTTGTTTACCGCCCTAAGGATGACGATTAGATATTTTAAAGTTTAATGTACTATAAAGAATTTTCTTCAGTAGATAATAAATTTAAAAATATTGATGAATTTAAATGAACCCTAGAATGATTCTTAATTTACTTTAATAATCAATAGAAATTCTAGAGTTAAACTGATCCTCTATAGAATTAAAAGCTAAATTATAAAAAAAAAAAAGAGAATATTATGTCACTTTTTAATTTTTCTATTAAATTGGACGTCTAATTTGGGCACCCAGCATGAGCGCCTCTCGCTCATGGTGATTTTTATTTATTTTTTTTGTTTATTTTTTTTAGTTCTCTATTATTTTTATCTTTATAGTTTGAAGGATTTGATTATAATATTATAAAATAAGATATGCAGCGTATTAAAATTATATATAGCCAAATTTTAATTTTGTAAAAATTCCTTTCATAATCAGAGTAAAACAATTTCACGGCCAAGCAGGCTACAAAATTCATTTCTATATTATCCAAACTTTTATTCCAATAGTCGATAGATAAATTGAGTATTTCTATATCTCTTTGAAAATGCTTTGGTGGTAAGAATCAACATTAGCATTACATGATTTCCATTGTAAGAATCCAGACGAGAAAAGAATCTCACATGGAGCTTCTTTGAAAAGGATTTGCATTGTCTTAATTCAAATGAAAATAAGTGACTAATTTGAAATTAAACAATGCCATACATTTTGGCTTGTTTTGTTTCATAAGTAAATCTAGAGACCCCTTTCAGAGAGTATTTGGCCGCCTAAAGGAGTCGCTAAGCCGATGATTTCACCTTGAGCATATCATTGCTTTTATCTTAGAAAAGTGATGAGACTCACAAAAAGTAAAATGATAGACCATGACTTTATGTGTTTATCCTTGAACTTTTCCTTGAGTTTTTTTCCTTGAACATATCATTGCTCTTTACCTTAATAAGTAAATCCAGAGACAAATCCAAGAAAATTAGCATGAGCATGAATCTAGTAGTAAGTGAAACTTTTGTTGATATGGAGTCTAGTTTTTAGATAAGAAAGATTAGAAAAAAAATAGAAATTAGTTAAACAAAGCTTAAAACTAGTTATAAGGTAAATAGTTAAGGCCTATTTGTTTTTTTTAAAAAAATTTTCCTATAAAATTGAGAATGTGAACAAAATAATTTTCAATTTTCAAGAATTAAATTGCAAATGTAAAAACTTATTTTATTTGGTATAATTGAATTTTTTTATAATGATAAAATAATAAATAGGTTTTTCCTAAACTAAGGAATAATGCATTGATCATCCTATCTAGGATGCCAATTAGTATCATTGTCTTTAATTATAAGAAATTTAAAATAATACATGATAATGACTATGATATATATCAATTCTGTATTTTTTAAAAAGGAAAATTATCATAGTTTAATAATGCATGTATGACATGACATACATTATTTTCATAATAATATGAATGTATGATATAATGACATGACATGTAATAGAGCACAAAGCATGGTAGTTCTAGTGCAAAGAAAAATACCTAGATTTATCATCTAAGTTTTAATAACTAATCACTATGTTAAAAGAGGTATAAATTACCCTAATCTCCTTAGAAAATGTCAAAATTCCAACTTGACATTCCTTTGAATTCTATCCATTTTGTGTTAATTTGATCAAGCTCAATACTTCAAAAATTTTAGTTGGCACACTTTTATCCTTCAAGAGTAAAAATCAACTTCTCATTTTTAAGGTGTCACAATACATTGAAAATGCTCTAAAATGCTATCTTCACTATGGTTAGGTTAACTACCCTTCCAATTAGAATCAACACATTCTAAACACATTTAATGTGTAGAGAACAAACTCTTACGAACTCAAAAATTATTGGTGCTCATTGAGTATTCTAGGTACTCACTAGGGATAACTTTCCTAGAAACCTTCCTAATGACTTTCCTAGGCTTCTTAGAATCCTTAGTCACACTAGTCTCCTCAAAGTCAACTCTAGGGATAACCTCCCTTGTAACCTTTACTCGACTTCTATATCTAGAGCTAGTTTCATAGCTATATGGAACTTTATGGTATGACGACACATTGTCCTTGAACTTAGGTTTGTATCCCAAATAAGTGGCTCTTGTCTTCCTAACCCAAGCTTTGCTTCTTAAACCCTTTGACATCATTTATCATTTTCTCTAAGGTCTTCTCTAATTTTTCAAATCTTGACCTCAAGACTTGATTTTCAAACCTTAAGTCCTCAAACTTTGGTTTTCATTTTTCTTTTGGACATTTCTTTTTCTAAGCATATTTCTAATTTCCTTAGAATTCTTGCCTAAATTATTTTCTATCTTCCTATTCTTGGGTAAGGTAGTTCTAGCATGATACGACTTGTAATTTTTCTTAGAGGTATAATGCTTTCTATTTTCATGATAACAAGTACTAAAATGATAAAATTTATTTCTAGCATGCTTATTTTCATAATATAAAGAAATACCATTAACTAATAGTACCTTGGGTGTGCTCTTGGAAGCCCCTCCTTGAGTGAACTTCCTCTTTTGTTCTTAGTTGGAATCTTTCTCCATGGATATTGATTTCGATAATGTCCCTTTTGATTGCAAGAGCAGCACACAATATACTCCTTGCCCTTTCATATCACGGGGTCGACCTCTTTTGACTTCTCCTTAATCTTGGGTGCCACTTTACCCTTCTTTTTCACTAATTTTGGACACTTGCTTTTATAGTATTCTTTCTCCCTACACTCAAAGCACACTATATGATTTTTATCTTTACAAATTGAAATAATTATACCTTTATGATTTGTGCTCATAGAGGTGGCATATTCTTTTTTATTTGATCTGGAGGTAGAGACTTCTTCTCATTCTAGTGTCAATGACTTACGCTCCTCCTTAATCCTTGAGGTGGATACCTCTTCAATTTCATTCTCGGATATTGAGTATCTCTCAACCTCTAAAACCTCTTGTTCTTGATCCAATGAGTTTTCATGTTTAGATTTGACTTCATTTTGTATTGAGGTAGGATGTTCATAAAGCTTTGCCAACTTATTCCATACTTCCTCAACATCTTGATATTCTCCTATCTTGCACAAGAGATTGTTAGGCAACAAATTAATTAGTAATTTGGTTACCTAATAATTTGTCTTGGATCTCTTAACTTGCACTTCGGTCTCTTTGTTCTTTTGAAGAGGTTCTCCCTTTTTGTTTTTAGGAGTTTCAAATCATTCCCTGAGAGCAAACCATTGCTTTATTTTCATCATCAAGAAATTCTCCAATCTTGATTTTCAAAGATCGAAGCTTCCCATTCCAAATAATGGAGGTGCTCGGATGTCAAATCCTAATCCATTTTGGAAATCCATTTTAAAGTTGAACTCCCTCAATTGATGAGTCTTTTGACTTGTTAATTTTTAGGGCTTCACTTTCAACTTCTTCTTCTTCCTCTAGCTCTTTCCTTCTTCGGGTGATTAGTCCAATGAAGAACAACCTTGCTCTAATACCACTTGTTAGGACAATTGAGAGAGGTAGGGGGCGGTGAATAGCTTGCTTTGATTCTTCTTGATTTTACAACAAATATTTGAAGTTGAGCACACCACAAAGCGAATGCCTTTGATTTACTTGGTCTCCACCCCCTTGAGATGACTAATTCAAGTATTCAGCTCTCACAATCTCATCTACTATGAAATCCCTCATTCTTGAAAAGTTTTCAGAAGTGAAGAAGCCTTGTACAAGTTGTTCTCAAAAGAACAAAATATAAGCGACACCAAAAATGAATGGAAAATTAAAGCATAACACTTTACAATGAATTCTTTGCTTTGGACAGTTGCTTGTCGCTTTAGATTGCCTCTTGGTGGTTGGAAAATATAGCAGCACTTTTCCTCCGAATCGTCAAGAATCGACATTTTCAAATGTCCACGAAAACCCTTTTTTTAGGTTCCTTCAACGCATCCTAATCGATTGACTTACCTCCAATCAGTTGCCACGTCATCTCGACCATTCAAAACATGCAGAACGACTCTTTTTCACCCTACCAATCGATTGACAACTTCTAATTGATTAAACCAATCGATTCTGAAGATTTTGTTCATGAGAAAAAAGCTATCCAATCGATTGCCCTATTGATTCAATACCTTTTTGTGATCACAAAATCACACTGCCAATCGATTGGCTTAGCTTTCATCAATTGCCCCAATCGATTACAAGACTTTTTGTTCACGAGAGAAACACAACCTAATTAATTGGCCCAATCGATTAGCATCTTGGATCAATTACCCAATTAATTGTTGTTGGATCACGACGATCGGCTAGAAGGGGGGGTGAATAGCCTTCCAAAAGTAAAAACACAAAACCCTTCTCAACTTTTCTTAAACTAACACTTGTATAAAATAAATAAGCAGAAAGTAAAAGAAGAGGCTCATAAAGACTTGACTTGGTTACAACCGGAGAGGTTGTTAATCCAAGGAAAATATCGCACTAGTACTCCTTCAGGTGGAGAAGCCTCTTACAGCAATAACACAGAGAAATAGAAGCTAAACTACAACTGGAAGCGCACAAGTGTTGGAATACACAATTTCTGAGTTGATGAAAAACTTCTGGACCAAGGCTGTATTTATAGCCTTGGTCGGGGCACCCCGAAATGTTCCGGGTGCCCTGGTGGGGATAAAACTTTATCCCCAACACATAGATCTCGGTTTGATCGAGATCTGGATATATTTTCGATCTGGGCACCCGGAAGCGTTCCGGGCGCCCGGACCTGTCCGGGGTGTCCTGGACTGGTTCGGGCGTCCCGGACAGTTCCGAGCGCCCAGGGCGGAAAAGTCAACCCCATTGACTTTTCAGCCCGGGTCTTCTGCTCCGGCTCCGTTCGCCTCAGTCCGAGTCTTCCTCTCGCTTGGGTGATCTCTGCCATCCGGAATAGGGCTCACCCGAACCCAACTTCCGGTCTTCTCGAGCAGGCTTCTGCTATTGCTTCTCGTCCCTCAGAATCGTCGCGTGCTTCCTTCTCGTTCGCCAGTGTACTCATCTGCAGTCTTCATCCCTCGGTCGCACCCCGTGCCGACCTTCTCGCTAGCTGCGTCTCTTGCTCCCCGAACAGTCTTCCGCTCCGGCTTCTCGTCCCTCGGAACCACCGCATGCTTCCTTCTTGTCCGTCAGTGTACTCTTCCGCAGCGCCTCGTCCCTCGGACGCACCGCGTGCCGTTCTTCTCACTAGCTGCATCTTCCACTCGACTACTTGTGCTCCTAAGCTCCTGCACACTTAGACACAAGGTTAAAAACACACATGACCTAACTTAACTTGTTGATCACACCAAAACAACCTTGGGGTTCCAACAATCTCCCCCTTTTTGATGTGAGCAACCCAAGTTAAGATAGGGTAAATAGACATAAAAAGTAAACTAACTAATTTTGCAATTAAGTGCAAAAAAATAGAAAATTTGAATTTTGGTCTACCTCCCCCTAGACTTATACTTTTCCTTCTCCCCCTTTGATCATATAAAAAAAATGGGATTCAAAGCAAAACTCTAAGGGAAAAATTTGAAACTTTGAAAAATTTTGCAATAATTTTTAACGAAAAGAAAAAAATGTTCTAAGTAACAAAAATTTTAAGTAAAACTTTAGGTAAAAAAATTTTCTAAGAAAAAAAAACTCGAAAAATTTTATAAGTAAAGCTTTAAGTAAGAGAATTTTTTAAAAAATATTTTTGAAAATTTTTTCTAAGTAAAAGTTTTACGTAGAAAAAATTCTAAGTAAAAAAAATGTTTAAAAGACTTTTTAAAGTATTATTAAATTTCCACCTTAATACTTTATTAGAAAGTTAATTAAACATTTTATTTCAATATTTTGGCTTCCAGGTTATGGCGAGGCACTAGGCCTTCTTGGTTATTGGAGCAACAACCACTTCCTTAGACAAAGTCTCATAAAGAAACTCACTGTTTAATTTTCTCGCTGAAAACGCTAAATCCGATTAAAATTTAAATTAAGCAAGACTTAGGAATCCAATACATGTTCCAACCAACTGGATTAACTAAGAATTTCTTAGGGACATATTTATTTGAAATATTTCTAATTTGTCCCTTATGATATCTAAAATACCAATTTAAATTGTTAAATTTTCTAACATTGGTATTAGATGAGCATGCATAGTTTTTCAAGTTATTTACTTGTACTTTTAAATTATCATTTTCTAATTTCAATTTCTCAATTTCTAATTCTAATTTTTTAAAATCTTCTACCAGACAAGATTTATCTAGAATTAATTTCAATTCTTTATTTTCTTTTTCTAGCATTTAACAGTCTTTATTTAATAACTTTACAAATTTGAACATTTGGTCAGGTGGTAGGGAGCGTACCTGACTTACCTTGTCGCCTGCTGACGCTTCCCCTATTGAGCTGCTTTCTTCTGAAGACTCTCCCCCTTCATCGATGCTTTCGATGTTAATTGAGGATGAACTTGCTTCGTCTTCTGGTAGATACTCAGCTATTAAGGCTGTTCCGGCGATTTCCTCGGTTTCAGATTCTTCCGATGATGACTGGGTATCCATTGAGGAGTTGGATGCGGCTTCTTTTGGTTTTTCATGGAGCTTTAAGAACTTTTCCCAAAGTTCTTTTGCACTCTGATAGTTGTCGATTTTGTCGAGATCTTCAATCGGTAGTACACTTAAAAGGTGAAATTCAACCTTACCATTTGATGTAAAATCATCACGCTGCTTTTTGGTCCAGAGGCATTTTTTGATTTCTTCTTCGTTCGCATTCTTCGGTGCTTCATAACCATATTTCATAATTAATAAAATATTAAAATCTGTTTTAATAAATACCTCCATTCGTCGTTTCCAAAACGTGAACTCCCTATCGAATGTTAGTGGGTAGATGTTAGCTCCGGCCATCGATTTAGTGCTTCGTTCGGCGGTTAGTCCTTCTGAAGTGCCTTGGTTCTGATACCACTTGTTGGATCGAGGCGGCTAGCTAGAAGGGGGGTTGAATAGCCTGCCAAAAATAAAAACACAAAACCCTTCTCGACTTTTCTTAAACTAACACTTGCATAAAATAAATAAGCAGAAAATAAAAGAAGAGGCTCACAAAGATTTGACTTGGTTACAACCGGAGAGGTTGTTAATCCAAGAAAAATATCACACTAGTACTCCTTCAGGCGGAGAAGTCTCTTACAGCAATAACGCACAGAGAAATAGAAGTTAAACTACAACTGAAAGCGCACAAGTGTTGGAATACATAATTTCTGAGTTGATTAAAAGTTTCTGGACCAAGGCTGTATTTATAGCCTTGATCGGGGCGCCCCGAAGTGTTCCAGGCGCCCTGGTGGGGATAAAACTTTATTCCCAACGCATAGATCTCGGTTTGACCGAGATCTGGATATATTTTTGGTCTAGGCGCCCCGGGTGGAAAAGTCAACCCCGTTGACTTTTTTAGCCCGGGTCTTCTGCTCCGGCTCAGTTCGCCTCAGTCGGAGTCTTCCGCTCACTTGGGTGATCTCTGCCATCTGAAATAGGGCTCACCTGAACTCAACTTCCGGTCTTCTCGAGCATGCTTCCGCTCCGGCTTCTCGTCCCTCGGAATCGTCGCGTGCTTCCTTCTCGTCCGTCAGCGTACTCATCCGCAATCTTCATCCCTCGGTCGCACCCCGTGCCGACCTTCTTGCTAGCTGCGTCTCTTTCTCTCCGAGCAGTCTTCCGCTTCGGCTTCTTGTCCCTTGGAACCACCACACGCTTCCTTCTCATCCGTCGGTGTACTCTTCCGCAGCGCCTCGTCCCTCGGACGCACCGCGTGTCGTGCTTCTCGCTAGCTGCGTCTTCCGCTCGACTACCTGTGCTCCTAAGCTCCTGTATACTTAGACACAAGGTTTAAAAATACACAGGACCTAACTTAACTTGTTGATCACACCAAAACAACCTTGGAGTTCCAACAATTCTAACACTTTTTGTGCTCTCATGAAAACTCTCTCAATCGATTACCCTAATTGATTGCTTTGGGTCAATCAATGATATGATAAATAAATATTAATAAAATAATAAGTGTTAATTAATAAATAACCTTATAGAATTTTATGAAATTTTTTATAATTTTTTGAGATTTAAACCAAATTCATAAGCCATATTTAAGGGGATAACTTTATTAAGTTTGGAGGAAGCCTATTTGGAATATCATTTTGTTGGGTCACTTCGGGAGCTAGAAGAGGGGGGGGGGGGGGGGAATAGCTTGCTTCCCGATGATGATGATCTTTTGTAGTGGAATACTCGAAGCAAACTCCTCCAATGCTAACGCCAAAGATTTAATTAGTATCCACCTCAAATGAGATGACTAATCCAAGGATCCGATACTCTCTCACACATCCACTATAATAACACTCCTTCTTGAAAATATCCGGAGGTAGAAGAGCCGTGTACAAGCTCACAACAAAGAAATACAAGAAGAGAAAAACACAAGCTAATACAAAATGGAATCTTTCAAGATTACAATCAACGAAACCCTAGCTTGCTCTCTTCTTATTTGGGAACACCTCTTGACCTTGGAAATGCAGCAACACTTGTCTCCAAGAAGCCTCAGGAACTGGTTGTGAACTTGGTGAAGAGTGGAAGAGAAGCTATCGAGCATTGGAGCTGAACAGTGCACAGGAAACCCTTTTATCGGGCCTACGACGGTTAGTTTTTCAACCTTAAGTGACTACTCTAATCGCTTAAGTGTTCGTAGTTGATGAAACAAATTGATTAAGAACCTTTCTGTTCGATCACGAGAAACCCTGTAAGCAATTAAGCCTACCTGCTTAATCGCTTACCGAACTCTATGTGTCTTTCATGAAAACTAGCTTAAGCGATCACCCTGGTCGCTTAAGCAGAACGTAATTGATTACACTAATTGATTACACATCCTAATCAACTAACCTAATCGATTAGGCATGCTTCTGTTTGCTCTTGTCAAACTCCTTAATCGATCACCCTAATTGATTAAGGTCTTGGTAATCGATTACCCTAATCAATTACCAACCCTAACTTCTTCCATCCAAGTCTAGGGTTCCCTTTCCCAACATTTGGTCAACTGTGACCTATTGAGACTTCTCATTGCCTAGCATCTGGTCAATCTTGACTTATTAGGACTTATTCATTAAGTGTCCGGTCAATCCTTTAATCCACTTAAACTTTTCTCCTTGTACCAAGTATCTGATCAATCCTTTGACCTACTTGGATTTCCAATCACCAGGTGTCCAGTCAACTTTGATTCACTTAGATTTTCCCATGCCCAACTTCACTCACCAAGACTTCCTGACTTCCTAGCTTCACTCACTAGGGCTTTCACTCGGCTTCACTCATCAGGTTTTTCTTCTGTCTAACTTCACTCACTAGGGCTTTTCACCTGCCTTCATTCACTAGGTTTTTTCAACTGCTTGGCTTCACTCATCAGGACTTCTCATCTGCCTAGCTTCACTCACTAAGACTTTCCACACCAAATGTCCGGTCAACACTGACCCATTTAAATTTTATTCTTCGGTAAACCTTCTTGTTGGACTTGCCCTTGCCTAACTTCTAGTTAGGACTTCTCAATCAAGTATCCTGTCAATCTTGACCTACTTGATTTTTCTTCACATCAAACTGGTCAAACCTTGACCAATCTTCCCATAACGAATAATTGCACCTGCAATCTCCATATATTATCAAATATCAAAACTCAAATATCAAGACTCAAGCTTGAGCCAACTTAGCTTAGTCAAACAGGTTAACCTTGATCTAGGGAAATTGCACCAACAATCTCCCTCTTTTTAATGTTTGGCAAAATATTTAAGTTAGGCTAATCCCATAACCTCAACTTCCTCTTTATGCCAAATCATGAATGAGAGTTTTCTTCATTCTTCCCCTTTCCAAGAGGGTAGCCTCCCCTTTTGAGTAATGATGGTTTTCTAACTTAAACCCTACATTCTCCCTCTTTGGCACATATTAAAAACTCTCCCCCTAAAGAATTAGGGGGGAGGCACGAGGGCCCCTCGTGAGGTACCTTCCACCAGAAGGCGTGAGGGTGCCTCCAATGTTGGAGGTGCCTTCCACCAGGCAACTCAGACAGTTAACCTTTAAAACTGGTAACTCTTCTTTGGTGATGCTTCAACTGTATGTAGTTGAGCTCATCTAAATTCAACTCTGACCTTCTCCTCGAACATACTTTCTCCCCGACTTCTCGTTCCTCAAATGTCGCACATGTCCTTTTTGTCCACCGGTGTACTCTTCCTCAGCTTCTAGTCTCTCAGATGTACCGAGCCCGTCAACTCTCTTCCCATTCTATCATTCTCACTTACTACATCTTCTACTTGACTTCTTGTATGTTAAAGTTCCTGCACACTCAGACACAAAGTATCAAACACAACAGAACCTAACATGACTTGGTTGACCATATCAAAACTAACCTGGGGTACTTGCACAGTTACACCTTCAACGCCTCCTAATCGATTGTCTTACCTCCAATTGGTTGTCATGTCAGCTCGACCGTTACAAACATGCAGAATGGTTCTTTTTCGCCCAACCAATTGATTGGTGAGCCATATCAGTCGATTGATAACTTCTAATCGATTAAACTAATCAATTCTAAAGCTTCTGTTCATGAGAGAAAAACTGCCTAATCGATTTAATACCTTTCTATGATCACGAAATCACACTACCAATCAATTACAAGACTTTCTATTGCCTGAATCAATTTCGGCACCTTTTGTGCTCTCGTAAAAACTCTCTCAATTGATTATCCTAATTGATTGTTTTGGGCCAATTGATTACCTTAGTTGATTACCCAACCCTAACACACGGAACTTGAGTTTAGGGTTCCTTTGCCCAATATCCAATCATTCGTAACTTGTTGGGATTTCTCATTACCTAGCATTTGGTCGACCTTGACCTGTCAGGGCCTTTGGATACTAAGTGTCCGGTCAACCCTTGACCCACTTGGACTTTCCATCTCGTGTTTGTTTGTAC